>NC_134241.1:81453823-82694323 GCF_965152275.1 Natator depressus | reverse complement strand
CTCTATGGATAACTTTATGCAATGATAATCAACATATTTAGTGCTCGCTTATAAAACAATGAAGCTATATAAATTCACAGACAGATCAACTGATCACTTACAGTAGCAGCACCATAAAAACAATTATGAAATTGCATGGCATTGCAGTAATCACAGTATTTTTGCATTTAAAACCTCTTCTTCCATGCGTTAATCACATCAAATGGGGATGTCTCTAATAGTCCAAGTCTTCTCCTTCCAAAGTGAATACTCTGTATTTAAAACATATTGAACACAAAATTTTCACACAATCATGTGAGAAACCAGTGGGAGTAACTAACTGCCTGTAAAACTGCTTAGAAAAACTAAGCTATTTTAAAGGCTGGCATTTTATTTTTGTCTATAAAGCTCGAACTGCTTGCTTGCAACATACACTCAGCAACTCCTCTTGCTTCCGTTCTGGTTTTCTATCTCAAGGAATGATCAACTTTTCTCCTGCCACCTGGGATGCCTGGAACGTCTTCCTCGGCATGACCTATGTGATAGTACTCTGCCCCCCTTCAAATCTCTCTTAGAAAACTTACTATTTTATCATTTACCTACATCCCAACCCTCGTCCTGACCTTGCTCCCTAATTTTAATATATTAACAAAAAAGGGGAGAATGTTAAAACAGATTCGTGGCCTGTGTTCTGAAGCAGGTGAGACTAGATTATCATAATGGTCCCTTCTGGCCTTAAAATCTATGAAAGCATCTCACTGTTATCTATGTCCTTCACACCGCACCTTTTACTGTCAACTTCCTGTGTCAGGTCTACTTTAGACTATAAGCTCTTTGGGGCAAGGGCCTGTCTTTTTGGTTTGTAAAGCTCCTAATTACATCCACGGCACAGTAAAAATAATACAGTTCTAAAGCCATTAATGTGATCAGATTATAAACAATACTATTTAAAGACATGTTTGTTGTATTTTCCATCCCTAAACCAAAATAAAGATGTTTGAAGATCAAACTGTGTTGAATGTTTTGCACACACAGAGGATCTTGAAGTGTCTGATTGGCTCAACTGGAGGTCATCTTTTAAAACCAAAAAGAAATAAAAAAACCCAGTTACTAACCTGTTCCATAACTGTTGCACATGTCCATTGCACTCTTACTGCATGCGCACGCTGCTCACATTTGTCAGAAACTTTTTCCCTCAGAGATGCCCATGAGATCAGATTGAGCGCCCTCTACTGCCGCGCACTCTAGTTAACAGACATAAAGGGAGCAGCAACACTGATCCTCTCTGTTTCTTCTTGCCAGAAAATCAGATGCAGAGGGGTAGGAGGGAAGGTCATAGAATGAATGTGTACAGCACATGTCAAACCACAACAGTTACAGAACAAGCTAGTAACTTTTTTTCTTCTTTGAGTGATTGCACATGCGCATTCCACTCTTGGTGACTCATAAGCCATGAAATCAGGAGGCGAGATAGAAGTCGATCTGAACAAGGACTGGAGAAGAGCTCCCCCAAATCTGACATTTTTACAATGCTGAGTGATGGCACATGCAAATGTGTGCATCGAAGATCAGGTTGCTGCTCTACAAATATTTATAATCGGCACTTGAGCCAGAAAGGCCGCAGAAACCACTTGCCATCTCTTCGGATGTACTGTCACTCTGCCTGGGGGAGTAACACTAGCCAAAACTTTGCACAAGTGAATAAAGGAGACTATCCAAGACGAAATCCTCTGAGAAGAGACTGGGAGCCCTTTCATCCTGCCTATGATTTCCACGAACATCTAGGAAGACAAGCGTAGCTGCTTGGACCTGTTGAGATAGAAAGCTCACACTTTTCTGATGTCTAGTGTGTGCAGCCTCTCCTCATCTTTATTCGAGTTAGGCTTTGGGAAGAATGACAATAAGTAAATAACTTGGTTAATATGGAAGTTAGGCAGCACTTTTGAAACAAACTGGATGAGGATGTACGTGAACCTTATGTTTAAAGAAAGTTAGAGAGTGAGGGCCAGACATTAGTGCACATAGTTCACCTACTCTCCTAACAGAAATGATGGCCACCAAAAATAGTACCTTCATTAAAAGATGTAATAAGGAGCAGGTAGCTAAAAGCTCAAAGGAAGGCCCAAGCTCTGACAATGTCGAGTTCAAGTCCCACAGGGGAACAGAATCTTGAATGTGAGGATATAACCACTCCAGGCCTTTCAAAAATATAACTGACATCTTATTAGAAAATACAGAGTGATTATCGACCTGAGTGTGGAAAGCTGAGATAGTTCTATCAAAGTCCTCCTAGCAGATAACAGCCAACCCTTGTTGTTTTAGGTATAAGAGAGAGTCCAAGATAAAATGGATTGAAGAATGTGTCGGTAAGACTTCAGATTATTGGGACCAGATAGAGAATTGCTTCCATTTCACCAAGTAAGTAGATCTAGTAGGTGGCTTCCTACTATTTAAAAGCACAACCTCACAACCTCTTTTGAACAAGACTCTTACCGAGGGTCTAGCCATGGAGCATCCAGGATGTTAAATGAAGCGCCTGCAAGTTTGAGTGAGGTAGGCAAATAGAGTCTTGAGAAATTAGGTCTGAGTCCAACAGAAACAAAACTGGAGCTTTTATGAAAGGGAGAGGAGAGTGGAGAACCAGTGCAGCCGAAGCCAAGCTACAGCCGGTCTTTGGGGGTGTTTTCCTTATGTCAATGGGAGAGCTCACCCGTCCGCAAAGAGGGTACATGAGAGATCTTACAGCGATGCAGCTGCATCAGTACAGCTGTGCTGCTGCAAGGTCTCTAGTATAGACATAGCCAAAGAGGTTGTGAGGTTGATTGAATTGGCAATGCAGAAATCCCAGAGTCAGACTGCCTCTTGGCAGAGCTGGGATGAATGGACCCCTCCTGGCCATCATTACCAGTTTTCCCCTTGACAGTACTGTAGTATGAGAGCTCTGAGAAATGAGCAGCTGACACAGAACTGGGCACTGCAGTGATTGAACTGATTCAGTGAACTCTGATGATACCATGGGAGCGATTTCCTGCATTGCTGGGGAAACCAACACTGACAAAGACAACAAGTCCTTTGTTGACGCAAACACCTCTGCCATAGTTGGTAATGGAATGGCTGCTGTTTGGTGAGTAACTGAAGACAACAGCACAGCAGAAGTTGCAGGTGCTGCTTCAGGTATCAGACTTGACAGTGCCTGTCCCAGTGCTGGAGTCAACAGTGCCCTCCTTAGCTGATAATCTGGATGAGTGCTTAGATTTAGGATGTACTCTACTTAATCCTCTATCCCCCTTCGTGGTGTGGTTTAGGACCTAGAGATCTTCCTCTTCCGGCCTTTTCCTTACAAGCCTTATGCTTTTTCCTCTGCACCAGAGATTGTGACTGGTGCCAGGCCTCTCTGCCAATGTTAGCAGAGCACTTCTCACTGTCGATGAAGTGGTTGTTCTCCCTGTGTGGGAAGGCTATGATGGTGGTCTCAGCACAGCTTCTGTTAAAAGAAACTCAGCCTCGCCTCTCTTTTTTTGGTCCTAGTCTTGAAGTCCTTACCAATATGATATGAGAGATTCACCCAGGCACTTTAAACAGCTGGAGTGCAGGACCACTCAAAGGCATTGGCTTGGATAAAAAAGAACAGGACTTGAAGCCTGGTGACCGAGGCATTTCTTGGTACCAAAAACCAGAACCCCAAGCAGGGAAACTGAAAAATAATGACTGCTTGGGTACCTTATGCAAGCTGCCCTGCAATGCATTTTGTTATTCGGTATATTCTACCACACTACAAAGTTTGTAATATTACATTCAGTGTCTTCCTGATGTTCAGAGATTAACAAAAAGTGCTAATGCTGCCTTTGTGGCTCTAGCAGAGAATGTGGGATATACAGACAGAAGGAATTTCCATAGCATGAATACGTTAGTAATCTATGCCCTAAAAATAAAGTTCCCCATAATGACTGCTAAATTTCTAGGATTCAGGAAGCAGTGTTTAAAAAGAAAAAGCTTAAGTCAATGAAGATTCCAGGTGTCTACTTATCCTTATAGCATCTTGAAGATTAGGAACAGAATTTCTCCCTGGTATTTTGACTTGATGAAACAGAGCTGAAGAACTAGATCCTTGACTGTGGTGGAAGATCACACAGCACAGATCCTGGGTGGGTCATGGCTAAAACTCCCCCTAATTCCTTCTTTGCTAAAGAAGAAAGGAAGGGTGTGGTATAGGAACCACTATACCTGTTCTATGCCACTGGAGGATTCCCCTTATACTGGGGTAATCCTCTCACGCCCATTTATGCCAGCTTTACAGGCAGAATCCACTAGCAGTACAATGCAAAGCAGTTCCACCACACTGCTGGCAATGGCCAAAAGTCTGCTAGATAACTGTTATGGAAGTGCTGCACTTATTTTGTCTTTTAAATTTCTTCTGAATGTATGAGATGGGTCAAAATTATGAAGTACTGATTGATATTATCCAAAGGTTTCTGTAGTTTCATTTATTCCTTAAATAGAAAGATCATTTTGAAAAAAGTCAACTATGCACTATAATAGAGTAGAACATCACTAATTCACACACAATGTTGTGAATTAGTGAGTATCCAAAAAGGATAACACATCCAAACAGTGTACTTTGTTTATTAGACAAATGTGGTTTAATTTTAATTCTTTATGATAATACTTCACAGCATTCTGGGAAATACTGTAGTACATTAATGTTACAACTTTGATTAATATGAGGCCTATTAGAGCATTCTGCTATTTAACCTTTGCATGAGAAATGGCAAGGGCCAACCTCATTTTTACATATTAGAAAAGTGCAAGCCAGTGAGATTCCATTGTAATTGAAAAGATGAACATTAATTTGAAATGTTACGCCCGGCATTATAGGTTCTGTCATTCAACTACAAGCAAATCAGCATTTGGGGTTGTAATATTTTTAAATGACTTCTTGAAGTGAAAGCCAGAAAAATAGATGATGGCACTGTTTGTCTCAGCTAGCTTTGTATAACTTAGTGGAAGTTATCATGGCAATCAACCATTCTCTTGACTTTATAAAGCAAGCATGAGCATGCGAACATGAGGGTTATCTTCCAGTTTTGGGGCAGTAAGACAGTATTCCCATCATAATTTTTTGATCATCCTTAACCTTGGAGTTCATCCACATTTCTTTTGGAGTGGCCAGATGAGCAAATAGCAGCCAGGAACTTGCTCTTGCGTGCATACAATATTGGCAGCATCTCTCTTCAGTGCTCTCTGTCCATTTACGTTGTGGAAGTTGGCAATAACCTACACCAGCATTTGGTCCTATTGACAGAATGTTTGTTTTACTTCTCTTGGGTACAGAAGTAGCTATCCTTGCCCATGGGGTATTGTGAGGCTGCAGGGCATGAAAAGCAGAAGCTATAGAAAGCCCAACAATTCCCACATAAGCCTAGTAGTGAAAGAAACTAGATTCACAGCACAGCAGCTAGATCTTAGGAAAGGGACTTTCAGAGCTGTCGTTTACTGGGTAACATCCATACAGGATTCCATTTGTCTCCTTTTGCCCAGTTTACAAGTACAGGCAAACAAAACACAAGTTTAAACTGTGCTCAACTACAAGTATTTGTACTTACAAAGTGAAAAGGAGATGGAACCCAGCATGCGCGCGCGCACACACACACAGTGAAAATGACACTCAGTGTGTCCATTTCTAACTTTCTTCAGCATTAACAGACCCCGCAAATCCTAGAGACTGAAAAGGTAGAACAATGAGCGCAATATACTGCATTTTACCACAACGTACAAAAGTAACCAGCATCCCTAACCTTGAGAACATTGGCTTAAATTCAATCACTGGAGGAAAGGGAGCCCACACATTTTGACGACCATCACCAAGCATCATGGTTTTCCACATCTAGTCGAAGGTGTACAGAAGCACTGACATGGCCACTGATTGCCTTCCATCTACTCTCTTGCAGTCACAGGAGATGGCAGCACTAAAGGAGACAGCTTAGCAAACACACAGCTGCTGTTGATCAAACCTGCTGAAGAGGAGGAGGAGCTCCACTGTCAGAATTCCTAGTGAGAGATGGAGAAATGCAGGACTTTTCTTCTTGACCACTTGCCTGGTGATTCTGACTCATGGCATCACTAGCCAGAGGGAATACATCCTATATGTAGAATATGTGTATGTTGTATACAAACACACAGTAATTTAGGATGCCCACCTTAAAGGAGATTAATTTTCAGAGAGTAGCTGTGTAGCAATTCCTAAACACGCTTTTACATCTCAAGTTGAGCACTCAAAAAAATCACTGAAAATTTTGAAAATTGTGTCCTATACGTTTGAAAATAAAGTAAAATCTTCAATACGAGTTTCATTCATCAATGTATTTTTATCTCCAGATAAATTGTTCTAATCCAAGAATATCAGTGTCTGCATCTAAACTAAAACCTGTATTGCCTTTGTACTCTGACTAAGCATTTTATGTGCCTGATTAAAATTTTAAACACCTTTAACTCATTTTATAAAAGCTGAATAAAATTTACACAGTGCTAATCACCATTTTATTTTCAACCAATTAAAAGGAAATGAACGTAATAACATGTAAACAAATGATTTCTGACCCATCTGTTTATCACTTTTTAACAAAGCAGGAAGGAACTGCAAGTATTTTCCATAGAAAATACCATTTTTTAAATCAAACTCAAAATTTTAATTTCAAATTTAGACTATGGAAGAAAAACTGAATAGTTTAATTGCAAATTAATGTCTGTTAAGTAACTGTAAAATGCAATTATATTTGAAGTCATCTGTTTCTTCTGCATTATTCCTCCAAGGGGGTATCTCTTCACTGGATTGTATTGCTCACACAGGTTTCCCAACAGATAAGTTCAGCAAATTTTAACAAGATTATGGTGGCAAGTATTAGTTCATTCATCCAAAGATGACTCCCATCATCCCCTACTTCCCTAGGAGTCAACCAATCCAAAGAGCTATGAAATCAGATGTTTCTCAGCAAAGGACGGTTTTAAATAAGTTATTAAAAGCAACTAATTTAAAAAGATTGTATTATAAATATGCTAGAGCTGATACCTCAGTGTGTAGTTCTGGTGCTGCTTGGAGCTGACATGCCATCGTTTTAAGGAGAAATGTCACCACCTGTCTCCCTTGCAAGTGAGATGGGGTGTGTGGGGGTAAAAATATTCTGCCCGTGGGCTGGGTTAGTGTGAAGATTTCACCAGTGAAGTGGCACATGAATGTCAGCTCCATATGTTGGTAAGGGGGCCACACCAAGATTGTTTCATATGGAAGTGGCAGCTTGTACTTGTTGCCTTGAACCCACAAACTTCCCCAACCTCTCATCTGGGTGAAAAAAGCAGGGAAAGAATATCTCCATAGATCCTCCTTCTATGAGTGCCTACAAGAGACATGCATCCCTTCCTCATGGAGGTAGCCAGGAGAAACAACAGCTCAAGTCCTTGGGTGCTGACAGCTTCTCCCAGAATTGCTGTTTGTAAAATACTAGATTCAAGGAAATGTCTTGGGGTAGGTGCAGAAGGCAAAGATTCCATTCTGAGCCAAGACAGGAGAGAGTGAAGATCCCTGCTGTCAGGAACAGGCTCTCATTGTTGGAGCTCTGCCAAAGTAGTATGCACTGGAGGTGCAAGGAACCATCCTCATGGTCAGCTTTCAGTTATAGTTACTGGACTACATTTTGAAAGCCCTTACCAGGAGCAGTACTGGCTTCTGTGCATTGGATTGTTTGGGGTTTTTGTTGTTGCTGTTTTTTAAAGTATTTCTGTGTTATAGACCCCCACAAAGAACAGCAAAAATAGAGCATTTTAGAAACCTGAACCCTGTACATTTTACTTGGTTGACATACGAACATGGTTTCAGTGTTTTCCTTCAAATTTCACAAAAAAACTCTCTCCTCTATACTTGTGGGCATGATTCTTCTCCCAGCTAAATCAACAAAGAACAGGAATAACTTCACTGAAAATGAATGAATTTACATGGCACTGTAAAACTAGAGAGATTGGAATCAGGTCCTGAGAATAAACAAACGAGAGATGGGGGGAGTTTGGGGGACAAAATGAGATAAGGGCTGAAACCAGAGATGAAAATGAGACCTTAGTTGCAAGGTTAACTGTGGAACTACTGTGCTGAGCAGTTAATTACCTTTGACAATCACTAACTGCTCCAACCACAACCTTGGTCTTTCTGCTCCCCTTTTACAGCTCTGAAGACCCCTTATCCATTTTCTTCCTTTAATTTTTCATTTGATTCCCCATGTCACAGTCCTCATCCTTCCAGCTATGGATTGGATGGGACAGTCAAAACTGTGCATTAAGGCCCTAATACAACAAAACATTTAACTAATGTAAGTAGCCCAAACTACTCACATGCTTAAAATTAATCTAGTGCTTAAAAGCTTTGCTGAATTGGAACCTCAGTGGCAAAAGCAAGTTCTTGTTGAGCAATGCAAAGGCACATTTACACTACAGGACTAATTTAATATAGAAATCCCTTGGGATTACCGTCATAAATTTTTTCCCTTAACAGTTATTTCTAGAAAAGCAATTTTTTTAGTTGCTAATTTTGAAGGTTTCTGTTCTCAAATTAGGATCAAATAGTTCTCTGGGGAAATGAAACAGTAATTTATTTGCTAAGTTTAAGTACTAAAAAAAGCAACAAAGGGATACTAGATACATTAGGATGTTCATTTACTAGTTCCCAGTAGTAATGTGTTTTTTCACCAGACAAGTAGAGTACATATATGAATGTTCAACCCTTCAGAAGTAAATGCAGAGCATTCTAGGTTGCACCGCTAGTGGGGGCCTCCCACCCCCAGCCTTAGAGCAGACTGACAAGCTGTACTGAACTGTAAAGTTACTATTACAAACAAAAATCTAAACTATTGTACTGTTCCATAATGCTAAAGTGTTTTCACTTAATATGATCAGCATTTAACAAAGGATTGGAAAAGAGAAGCATCCAATTTGATTCTGGCCTCAAGTTATCATTTAATTAAGCTTTCATAGAATCATAGAATATCAGGGTTGGAAGGGACCTCAGGTGGTCATCTAATCCAACCCCCTGCTCAAAGCAGGACCAGTCCCCAACTAAATCATCCCAGCCAGCGCTTTGTCAAGCCTGATCTTGAAAACCTCTAAGGAAGGAGATTCCACCACCTCCCTAGGTAACCGATTCCAGTGCTTCACCACCCTCCTAGTGAAAAAGTTTTTTCCTAACATCCAACCTAAACCTCCCCCACTGCAACTTGAGACCATTACTCCTTGTTCTGTCATCGGGTACCACTGAGAACTGTCTAGATCCATCCTCTTTGGAACCCACCTTCAGGTAGCTGAAAGCAGCTATCAAATCCCCCCTCATTCTTCTCTTCTGCAGACTAAACAATCCCAGTTCCCTCAGGTTCTCCTCATAAGTCATGTGCTCTGGCCCCCTAATCATTTTTGTTGCCCTCCACTGGACTCTTTCCAATTTTTCCACATCCTTCTTGTAGTGTGGGGCCCAAAACTGGACACAGTACTCCAGATGAGGCCTCACCATTGTCGAATAGAGGGGAATGATCACGTCCCTCTATCTGCTGGCAATGCCCCTACTAATCGGGTACCACTGAGAACTGTCTAGATCCATCCTCTTTGGAACCCACCTTCAGGTAGCTGAAAACAGCTATCAAATCCCCCCTCATTCTTCTCTTCTGCAGACTAAACAATCCCAGTTCCCTCAGGTTCTCCTCATAAGTCATGTGCTCTGGCCCCCTAATCATTTTTGTTGCCCTCCACTGGACTCTTTCCAATTTTTCCACATCCTTCTTGTAGTGTGGGGCCCAAAACTGGACACAGTACTCCAGATGAGGCCTCACCATTGTCGAATAGAGGGGAATGATCACGTCCCTCTATCTGCTGGCAATGCCCCTACTAATACAAATGCTGTTAGCCTTCTTGGCAACAAGGGCACACTGTTGACTCATATCCAGTTTCTCATCCGCTGTAACCCCTAGGTCCTTTTCTGCAGAACTGCTGCCTAGCCATTCGGTCCCTAGTCTGTATCAGTGGATGGGATTCTTCCACCCTAAGTGCAGGACTCTGCACTTGTCCTTGTTGAACCTCATCAGATTTCTTTTGGCCTAATCCTCTAATTTTTCTAGGCCCCTCTGTATCCTATTCCTACCACTCCTCCCAGTTTAGTGTCATCTGAAAACGTGCTGAGGGTGCAGTCCACGCCATCCTCCAGATCGTTAATGAAGATACTGAACAAAACTGGCCCCAGGACTGACTCTGGGGGCACTCCACTTGATACCGGCTGCCAACTAGACATGGAGCCATTGATCACTACCCGTTGAGCCCAATGATCTAGCCAGCTTTCTATCCACCTTATAGTCCATTCATCCAGCCCATACTTCTTTAACTTACTGGCAAGAATACTGTGGGAGACCGTGTCAAAAGCTTTGCTAATGTCAAGGAACAACACTTCCACCGCTTTCCCCTCATCCACAGAGCCAGTTATCTCATCATAGAAGGCAATTAGATTAGTCAGGCATGACTTGCCCTTGGTGAATCCATGCCGACTGTTCCTGATCACTTTCCTCTCCTCTAAGTGCTTCAGAATTAATTCCTTCAGGACCTGCTCCATGATTTTTCCAGGGACTGAGGTGAGGCTGACTGGCTTGTAGTTCCCTGGATCCTCCTCCTTCCCCTTTTTAAAGATGGGCACTACATTAGCCTTTTTCCAGTCTTCCGGGAGCTTCCCTGATCACCATGAGTTTTCAAAGATAATGGCTAATGGCTCTGCAATCACATCCGCCAACTCCTTTAGCACTCTCAGATGCAGTGCATCCGACCCCCTGGACTTGTGCTCATCCAGCTTTTCTAAATAGTCCCGAACAACTTCTTTCTCCACAGAGGGCTGGTCACCTCCTCCCTATGCTATGCTGCCCAGTGCAGCAGTCTGGGAGCTGACCTTGTTCGTGAAGACAGAGGCAAAAAAGCATTGAGTACATTAGCTTTTTCCACATCCTCTGTCACTAGGTTGCCTCCCTCATTCAGTAAGGGGCCCACACTTTCCTTGGCTTTCTTCTTGTTGCTAACATACCTGAAGAAACCCTTCTTATTACTCTTAACATCTCTTGCTAGCTGCAACTCCAAATGTGATTTGGCCTTCCTGATTTCACTCCTGCACACCTGAGCAATATATTTATACTCCTCCTTGGTCATTTGTCCAATCTTCCACTTCTTGTAAGCTTCTGTTTTGTGTTCAAGATCAGCAAGGATTTCACTGTTAAGCCAAGCTGGTCGCCTGCATATTTACTATTCTTTCTACATATCGGGATGGTTTGTTCCTGCAACCTCAATAAGGATTCTTTAAAATACAGCCAGCTCTCCCGGACTCCTTTCCCCCTCATGTTATAACAAAATTATGAGATTGGACACTTATCATTGAAACATCCCTTTCATCAGTAAAATATCTGTAAAGTTACTGGGTTACATCATATGAGGATATTTCAAATGTCATCAATATTCTAAGCCCTGATTAAGCAACGTGAATAAGCATTGCCTAAATTTAAGTGCATGAGAAGCTCCCCTGAAGTTAGGCACATGCTTAAATACCTTGCTGAATTAAAGCCCTACGAATGAATGTTTTGTATATGATGAACAAAAATAGAATCTTCCAACATACTACTTTTTCTTCCAAATATGACTTAAGTTAACATTTTTCTCCACCCTCTCACTAGAACAAAATAAAAAAAGAATTAAAAAACAAAAAACAAACAAACAAAAAAACAGAACTGAAATACCTCCTAACTTTTTTGCCTTTTTATACACAAACTCAATCCAAATTTGTCTGCATATATTAGTGTACAAAAAAAAAAAACCCTCATAAATTTTTAGGATGTCTTCTGTAGTATTCACGTTAAGCTTGACTAAGCTATTTTAAAACTTAATTTGAATATTTTTGTTCAAGAGTACATGATTACTTCATGCTACTTACGGGATATTTTAAGAATCAAAGAGCCGTCATGTTGATTTCTAACGTCTTGGCAATTCATTCTGTACAGGCTGTCAACCAGTTGGCTGCCACAGCTCCTTCTACCTAGTATTATAATATTTTAAAACCAGATTTTGTGTCCATTTCATGTGAATGCTTGTTTTATAGCTGATTTACATTTTACATTAATGCCTGTCCAGGTTCTTCCTTTTCCAATTACTTAAAATATTTTTAAATCTAATGTTTGTGTTTTTGTTTTAGACTGGTAAAGCAATTATCTTCCTTTTTTGTGTATATCTGATTTGCTCTATATTCAGAAAATTGGTGGTTTATGTTTTAATATTAATACTCCCTTTGGTTTTTATCCTTTCATTTCTTTGTGTGTCTGTATATTTAAATTAATTGTGCGCTAATGTATTGAGGTTGATACAATTCTTCAATTTAGAATTGCTAAACTCTATGCGGTGGTTGTTCCATTTTTATATGAATATGGTAACAGATTACTACTAATACAAAAGAAATGCTGTGCTGAAGTCAAAATTGGGTGCAATGTTTCATTTTGATGCAATTCATATGTAATAAGCAATTCAAGATGTACTGTACCTGAATTTTTCTCATAGAGCAAACAAATGAGAAATCAAAGAGAAGGTTTTTAATGGCTACCATATTACAGTGGTTTAAGAACTGGAGAAAGTATTCAAGATAATGTTTAAGGACCTCAAGAAACAGTGATAGACACTTGGTGCTACCCAGAATAGCAACAAACTTATGGTACCATTTGAATATAGTTGCCAGCTATCTATTAGGCTATTCCAAGTAATTAAGATACAGGCAAAAGAAAGTAAATGTGAAACATCCCCAATCATTAACAGAGTATATGCTGCTTTTCCTTTTCTCCAAAAAGAATGCCTTGTGTGACAAAGTTATATTTATGAACATTCAGTTATTTACATTTATGAAGAAACTGATAAGAATGTGAAAGCAGCTACTTTAAGAGATGGACATCCAGTGTAATGTAGAGCAGTTTCAGGGTTGCTCTAAATTCCACCTTTGGTAATGACCCCCCTGCCCCAAGGGGCTACTCCAGGAGCAGGGATTGCCAGGGCATTCTGCCGCCTCACATGCTCCCTAGATAAGGGCCTCCAAGGGGGTGGCATAGAGTTTTACATCATCCTATGCCAGGGAAATCCCTAGGTAACTGGGTCTGTCTAGCTGCTTTTCACCAGATGAAGAGGAGGATCTGGTCCTACACTATTGGTAAGCTTCTGTTATAGCAAGGAGATAAAGTATATGAAAACATATTTCTGCCTTCCCACAACGCAGTATTCCATTGCAAGACATCACACAATAGCCAAATGAACTATCCATGGTTATTAATTTCTTTATGCTGTAAAAATATTACTGTGGCATTTCATTTGGTCAGCCATCTTAAAGGTTAATTCTCTTTCCTGTTTCAGATTTTCCTCTAGGTAAACCAATCAGTGCAATTCCTATTTACCTATTCCAAACCACCCACAAATTGTTTCACTGCTCACTCTTGCTGTTAAGAACATATTGACTTGCGGCCTGCTCTGTTGTTTAATTCATTTATGCTGAGAGTCAGGCATGAAGACAGAATTTTAAATGTGACATTTGAAGGCTGTTGGGTCATCTGAAGCTCTGACAACACCAGGGAATTCCTGACATACAAACTGGTCCTGATTTCCAATCTCCAATGTTCTGAACACATCAGATATTCTTCCCGGAGGTGCAGATTTCAGCCAAAAAAAAAATTAAAATCCCTTGTGTTTACATCTTGCAGAAAATGCCTGTACACTTGAAAGTTTTAAAATAAAGCCCATGTTTCCTTTAAGCTAAAACTGGCATTGCCTGCAGCAAGCAATTCAACTGCAAAGAAACACTCTGATTGACAAAGATATTTGGAAAGATCTACAACAACAACAATTAATAAATACTCATAGGATACTCTCAGCAACTTTGACATTTGGTGGATTTCCATTTTCTCTTGTTGATCTATCATGGTTCAAAGTCAATTGTGTCTGAAGGCCAGAGCTGTAGATAATCTGCCAGCTAGACAATATTAACATCTGGCCCAATGGGCCAGCAGTTAATTACAGCCACAACTAGAATGAAATACCTAAGGCAAAACTCTACCAACAGTGCTTTTTGCTGTGATACCAGCTATGCTGCGCCAGGAACAGAAAGTATGATGGCACCGCTGTTGGAAATGGAAATGTTACTCAGACCTCATTCAGAATTATATTGGGAAGGGAAATTGTTTTCCCTGTTCAACTCTTCATTACAAATACACTGTGATAATGGTATTGTAATTTAGCTGCTTTTTCAAAGAGAGCAGGCATGTTGTGATTCGGGTCAAGATGCAAGTTGGAAGAAATCTAGTTCTGTTTTTTAGGGAAAAAAATTACAAAATTTTTAACTGCACCCTGTATCACCACTGAAGTCAGAATTCTTGTGTCATAGTGCTGTGCTTTGAATAAGACTTTTATGATTTAACAGCTGTCATCTAAAGTTTGTGTGTGCCTCTAGCATAAGCATATTGATTCTGTAAAACCTAACAAAAGTATTACATTTTAAAGATTATGAATCTTGCGTATTCTGAAAGCAAATACTTGTAATGGAAAGGCATACCTGGTGTATTATCTGAGCTACAGGAAGCTGTTCGGCATATTTTAGTGGTTCTGTTGCCATCTCATCATCTGGAACCCTGAAAATAAATGAAGTTCATATTACTAAATTTTCTTACAATTATTACAAAACACAAACTCCTGGAATTAAAAACAAAAAACGATGTTACTACCGAATACTGTTTGAAATGTTACATATAGAGGGAACAACGTTTTGCTTCATTACAATCAGAAAAGTAAATCCCCACCTTAAAATAGTTTTTAAAAACGAGAGAAAATAATAAGACAAGTTAGTGTAAATAAAACTTGTGTGTTAATCATGGCTGCTGTTTTTCACTGGCATAATTCAAATATCTAGAAAGTTTAAAACCAGCAGGCAGAAACCTGAGAAAACCTTTTAATTTTGTTTTAAGTGAATTCAGTTCTGGAGAAAGATGCTTGCCTGACCTCCCTGGAGAATGAAGTTGTTTGTTTACAGAACAGGTGCAGCATTGGCAATGACAATGCAAGCTTCTCCATATGGCCCCACTAGGGGTATGTCTACGCTACAAAATTAGGTCGCATTTATAGAAGTCCGTTTTTTAGAAATCGTTTTTATATAGTCGATTGTGTGTCCCCCCACACAAAATGTTCTAAGTGCATTAAGTGCATTAACTCGGCGGAGTGCTTCCACAGTACAGAGACTAGCGTCGACTTCCCGAGTGTTGCACTGTGGGTAGCTATCCCACAGGTCCCGCAGTCTCCACCACCCATTGGAATTCTGGGTTGAGATCCCAATGCCTGATGGGGCAAAAAACGTTGTCGCGGGTGGTTCTGGGTACATGTTATCAGGCCCTCCCTCCGTGAAAGCAACGGCAGACAATCGTTTCACGCCTTTTTTCCTGAGTTACCTGTGCAGACACCATACCATGGCAAGCATGGAGTCTGCTCAGCTCACGGTCACCGTATGTCTCCTGGGTGCTGGCAGACACAGTACTGCATTGCTACACAGCAGCAGCAACCCATTGCCTTGTGGCAGCAGATGGTGCAATAGGCCTGAAAACCATCATGATCATGTCCAAGGTGCTCCCGGCCGCCTCGGTAAGGTCGGTCAGGAGCGCCTGGGCAGACATGGGCACAGGGACTAAATTAGGAGTGACTCGACCAGGTCATTCTCTTTAATCCTGCAGGCAGTCCTATTGTACCATCTTCTGCCGAGCAGCCAGGAGATGAGGATGGCTAGCAGTCCTATTGCACCATCTGCTGCCAGCCAAAGATGTAAAAAATAGATGGAGTGGATCAAAACAAGAAATAGACCAGATTTGTTTTGTATTCATTTGCTCCCCCCTCCCTCTCTCTGTGAAATCAACGGCCAACAATTGTTTTGGTGAGGTCTGTCAGGGGCACCTTGAAAACTTTAATGGAGATTCAGTCCTGCCTGAAACACCAGAGGGAGGGATAGCTTAGTGGGTTGAGCATTGGCCTGCTAAACCCAGGGGTTTGAGTTCAATCCTTGAGGGGGCCACTCTGTGTGACAGTTGTTTTTGTTTCTCCTTGATGTAAAGCCTCCTCCTTTGTTGATTTTAATTCCCTGAAAGCCAGCCCTGTAAGCCATGTCATCAGTCGCCCCTCCCTCCGTCAGAGCAACAGCAGACAATTGTTCCGCACCTTTTTTCTGTGCAGACGCCATACCACGGCAAGCATGGAGCCCGCTCAGATCACTTTTGCAATTAGGAGCACATTAAACACCACGCGCATTATCCAGCAGTATATGCAGCACCAGAACCTGGCAAAGTGAAACCGGGCGAGTAGGCAACGTCAGCACGGTGACAAGAGTGATGAGAACATGGATGCAGACTTCTCTCAAAGCACGGTCCTTGGCAATGCAGGCATCATGGTGCTAATGGGGCAGGTTCAGGCGGTGGAACGCCGATTCTGGGCCCGGAAAACAAGCACGGACTGGTGGGACCGCATAGTGTTGCGGGTCTGGGATGATTCCCAGTGGCTGTGAAACTTTCGCATGCATAAGGGCACTTTCATGGAACTTTGTGACTTGCTTTCCCCTGCCCTGAAGCACATGAATACCAAGATGAGAGCAGCCCTCACAGTTGAGAAGCGAGTGGCAATAGCCCTGTGGAAGCTTGCAACGCCAGACAGCTACCGGTCAGTCGGGAATCAATTTGGAGTGGGCAAATCTACTGTGGGAGCTGCTGTGATGCAAGTAGCCCACGCAATCAAAGATCTGCTGATATCAAGGGTAGTGACCCTGGGAAATGTGCAGGTCAAAGTGGATGGCTTTGCTGCAATGGGATTCCCTAACTGTGGTGGGG
Source organism: Natator depressus (assembly GCF_965152275.1). Taxonomy (NCBI): domain Eukaryota; kingdom Metazoa; phylum Chordata; order Testudines; family Cheloniidae; genus Natator; species Natator depressus. Next base: position 82,677,407 of record NC_134241.1, on the reverse strand, counting down.
CCATAGACGGAACCCATATCCCTATCTTGGCACCGGAGCACGAAGCCGGCGAGTACATAAACCGCAAGGGGTACTTTTCAATAGTGCTGCAAGCACTGGTGGATCACAAGGGACGTTTCACCAACATCAACGTGGGATGGCCGGGAAAGGTACATGACGCTCGCATCTTCAGGAACTCTGGTCTGTTTCAAAAGCTGCAGGAAGGGACTTTATTCCCAGACCAGAAAATAACCGTTGGGGACGTTGAAATGCCTATAGTTATCCTTGGGGACCCAGCCTACCCCTGAATGCCATAGCTCATGAAGCCATACATAGGCAGCCTGGACAGTAGTCAGGAGCTGTTCAACTACTGACTGAGCAAGCAGAATGGTGGTAGAATGTGCATTTGAATGTTTAAAAGCGCGCTGGCGCAGTTTACTGACTCATTAGACCTCAGCGAAACCAATATTCCCACTGTTATTACTGCTTGCTGTGTGCTCCACAATATCTGTGAGAGTAACGGGGAGACGTTTATGGTGGGGTGGGAGGTTGAGGCAAATCACCTGGCCGCTGGTTGCACGCAGCCAGACACCAGGGCGGTTAGAAGAGCACAGGAGGGCACGGTGCACATCAGAGAAGCTTTGAAAACCAGTTTCATGACTGGCCAGGCTACGGTGTGAAAGTTCTGTTGGTTTCTCCTTGATGAAACCCCCTGCCCCTTGGCTCACTCTACTTCCCTGTAAGCTAACCACCCTCCCTCCTCCCTTCGATCACCGCTTGCAGAGGCAATAAAGTCACTGTTGCTTCACATTCATGCATTCTTTATTAATTCATCACACAAATAGGGGGATAACTGCCAAGGTAGCCTGGGAGGGGTGGTGGAGGAGAGAAGCACTGGGAGGGGTGGTGGAGGAGGGAAGGACTAGGCCACACAGCACTTTAAAAGTTTAAAACTTTAAAACTTATTGAATGCCAGCCTTCTGTTGCTTTGGCAATCCTCTGGAGTGGAGTGGCCGGAGGCCCCCCACCGCGTTCTTGGGCGTCTGGGTGAGGAGTCTATGGAACTTGAGGAGGAGGGCAGTTGGTTACACAGGGGCTGTAGCGGCAGTCTGTGCTCCTGCTGCCTTTCCTGCAGCTCAACCATATGCTGGAGCATATTAGTTTGATCCTCTAGCAGCCTCAGCATTGAATCCTGCCTCCTCTCATCATGCTGCCGCCACCTTTCAGCTTCAGTCCTCTCTTCAGCCTGCCACCTCTCCTCCCGGTCATTTTGTGCTTTCCTGCACTCTGACATTGTCTGCCTCCATGCATTCGTCTGTGCTCTGTCAGTGTGGGAGGACAGCATGAGCTCAGAGAACATTTCATTGCGAGTGTGTTTTTTTCACCTTCTAATCTTCTGGGAAGGAGAAGATCCTGTGATCCTTGAAACACATGCCGCTGGTGGAGAAAAAAAAGGGACAGTGGTATTTAAAAAGACATTTTATAGAACAATGGGTACACTCTTTCACGGTAAACCTTGCTGTAAACATTACATACATAGCACATGTGCTTTCATTCCAAGGTCGCATTTTGCCTCCCCCCCACCGCGTGGCTAGCCTCTAACCCCTGCCCCCTCCCTGTGGCTAACAGCGGGGAACATTTCTGTTCAGTCACAGGCAAACAGCCCAGCAGGAACAGGCACCTCTGAATGTCCCCTTAAGAAAAGCACCCTATTTCAACCAGGTGACCATGAATGATATCACTCTCCTGAGGATAATACAGAGAGATAAAGAACGGATGTTGTTTGAACGCCAGCAAACATACACTGCAATGCTTTGTTCTACAATGATTCCCGAGTACATGCTACTGGCCTGGAGTGGTAAAGTGTCCTACCATGGTGGACGGAATAAGGCTGCCCTCCCCAGAAACCTTTTGCAAAGGCTTTGGGAGTACATCCAGGAGAGCCGCGAATGCCAGGGCAAATTAATCCTTTCATATGCTTGCTTTTAAACCATGTATACTATTTTAAAAGGTACACTCACCAGAGGTCCCTTCTCCGCCTGCCGGGTCCGGGAGGCAGCCTTGAGTGGGTTCGGGGGGGTACTGGCTCCAGGTCCAAGGTGAGAAACAGTTCCTGGCTGTCGGGAAAACTGGTTTCTCCGCTTGCTTGCTGTGAGCTATCATCCTCCTCGTCCCCAAAACCTGCTTCCGTGTTGCCTCCATCTCCATTGAAGGAGTCAAACAACACGGCTAGAGTAGTGGTGGCTGAACCCCCTAAAATGACATGCACCTCATCATAGAAGCGGCATGTTTGGGGCTCTGACCCGGCACGGCCGTTTGCCTCTCTGGTTTTCTGGTAGGCTTGCCTCAGCTCCTTAAGTTTCACACGGCACTGCTTCGGGTCCCTGTTATGGCCTCTGTCCTTCATGCCCTGGGAGATTTTGACAAATGTTTGGCATTTCAAAAACTGGAACGTACTTCTGATAGCATGGATTCCTCTCCCCATACAGCGATCAGATCCTGTACCTCCCGTTCAGTCCATGCTGGAGCTCTTTTGCGATTCTGGGACTCCATCATGGTCACCTCTGCTGACGAGCTCTGCACTCACCTGCAGCTTGCCACGCTGGCCAAACAGGAAATTGAAATTCAAAAGTTCGCGGGCCTTTTCCTGTCTACCTGTCCAGTGCATCTGAGTTGAGAGTGCTGTCCAGAGCGGTCACAATGGAGCACTCTGGGATAGCTCCCGGAGGTCAATACCATCTAATTCATCCAAGGTACCCTAAATTCGACCCGGCAAGGCCAATTTCAGCGCTAATCCCCTTGTTGGGGGTGGAGTAAGGAAATTGATTTTAAGAGCCCTTTAAATCGAAAAAAAGGGCTTCGTCGTGTGGACAGGTGCAGGGTTAAATCGATTTAATGCTGCTAAATTCGACCTCAACTCCTAGTGTAGACCAGGGCTAAGGAAACTCAAATCTGACAACACCACAGGCAAGAGAATAAATCATTCTCCTTCCCTTCTCTGCCAAAAATGCCAATCAGTGCTAGCTGCGGTGGCGAATTTAACAATGCAACCACTTGTCCACTTTGAACTGGAGTAAGACCTTCAGCTGGCTACCCTGTTGATATGCTGCTGACACTGTACACTAGGTTTCCTTGTCATTAAACCCAGATAGAGCAGTTTCCTTGCTCTCATAGTGACAGACAGAGAGAGATGACCCAGAAAGATATCCAGTTAGCATAAGATCTCTCTAGGAAAGAAAAAGGTGAAGCTGATTAGTAGGGAAAACCATTCTGAGGAACTCATTGAGTCTAAACCTGCTCCAATGGGTACACTTATGTACACTTTCGAAGTGGATTTCAATCTTGGAGCCTCACTAGACAGCTCTCTGCTCCTGGATCCCCAGCTACCAACAATGGCCAGAAATACTCTCATCTTCAGCTGACCAGAAAATTGAGCTCTTTCGTCTCCTGTACAGCACCCGTGCTTTGGTTACTTCTTTGGTCGGAAACATGGTGCGTCTGGGACTAACCACCTAGGCTGCTCAGTCTCTTCATCTAGTGCAGAATGCAGCTGCCTATCCCTCTGAGTAGGGAAGAATTGTGAAAGCATATCACTGGCTGGCTACCAGCAAAACTCAAGGTGCTGGTTGTCTTTTGGGAGCCACAATGAACAGCTCACCCCATGGTTCAATATAGAACTGTTCCTCGTTTTAACCATCCCTTTGAACAGAACATTCAGTTTAAGATTGAGTTAGGCATGCTTGTAGGAGAGGAGTATCACTATATCATTGTATTAAAATTAGTACCAGAAATATAGCCTTGTTCTTCCATGGCCCTATGTAAACATAATTCTGACAATTATTCTGGAAACAAATTAACCTGTAGGCAGGGAAGGATGAGGACAGGCAATAATAAAAAAAGGAAAACAAATTTAAAAGGGTTTTTTTGAACATCTCTCTATTCAGCAGTGTGGACCTCCCCATCTTCTTCTGCCTGCACCCCCTGCCCAGCCCCTTCTTCTTGCCCCTATGTACATTTTGGAATTTTCCTGTTTCAGCTGGAGGGAAAGACTGAGGTAGTCTCTTGGGGGCTGTTTGCTGCAACAAATTCTTAGTACAAAAGCCAATCAGGGCAGAAGAATTGGAGTAGTCAGAGTAATATGCATAATCACTGTGTGATTTTTCAGAAATAACTCCACTGATTATGCAACTCTCTGTACTCTGATTGGCTAGCTGTCATTATTAGCCCACTAGGACATAAGGATCTGCATCCGTTATAGTTATTAAGAAATAACCATACAGTGATTATGCAAATCTGATATCCACAACCAGAGTGCAGAGAATTGTACAACTGAGAAAAAAAACCTCTAGTTATCCATCAGCAGCTGTACAGCATCCCTGAACTCTGCCTGGCTGAGACAATACCATTTGATTGGAACTGCACAGAAACTGTTAATATCTCTGCTACAAACTAAGGTAACTGCCCTAGAATCCCTGCTTTTCATACCCTTTGACAACTGTGGATATACTTTATGGCACTGATGTTCTTTATACCTCAACGGGGATGGGGTTGGCATGGGGTTCACTTACACCAACTATGGCTTTGATCCTGCAAGTTCTTGTAAGGTGTGCAGCAGGAAGTGAGATGCTGTCATAGTCCAGATCAAGTCTCAGTAGAGACTATGAGTGGGCATATAGCCAAGGGTCCTCTATGGCATGGAGAACCAAATCCACAAAGTGAAAATCTCAAACTACTTGTGCATCCAATCTCTTACTCTCTCATGTCCACAGGGCAAGAGAGGGTTAGGTTGTGGTGGAAAATTGATTTGTTTAACAAGACAGGGCTAAGTGCAGTCCTCAGGAAACCAAATCAGGTTTTTAGTTATGTGTCCCCCTCTTTGGGCTTTCTAGTACACGCATATGCTGTACCATGTTATACCTAGCCATCAGGACTACACAAGAACTTTGCTATTTCTCTCCTATAGATGAGACTTCTTAATCATGTGAGCTTCTGTTTTTTGCATGCTTTTATATAAACTGGATAAAAGTAAAGGTTCTCTGATCTTGAAGGAAGTTGCAGCAACCAAAATGTTGATACTCCTGTTTGAAAAAATCTCCAAAGACACATTTTAGTAAAGCAGAACTTCACTAACTTACGCTAATAACTGATCTGTGAATAACCACTGTGAATCAACAAATTTTGAGAATTAGCAAGTTAGTGAATAAAACCATTTAGAAAGTTCATAACAAATTTACTTTGCTCATTTGGCATGTGCAGTCCAATTTTCATTATTTATGATACTACACTGTACCAGTAAACCTACTGTATAATATTTTGTAAAATGCATGAGGTTTTAAAAAGACGAGGGCCCCTTATGGCTCCATACTCACAGATCTTTCCTGACAAGAAAGGGGGGGGAGGGCTTGCTTTTATAAACTCTTTGTGAATTATGGAACATGGAGGTTAGTGAAGTAACTAAGTTATGGGCCCAAGAATGGATGGATTTCTCTCTCACTTTTGGGGGAGGGAGGGGCTTGTATGTATGATTTTACAAAAGCCTTTCTAGACATTTTTCTTCCAGCTTCCTTCCCCTCTGATCAGCCTTAGAGGCGTTCAGCATGATAAATAGTTTGTTACAGAGAAGTCCTATTTTTCTAATGGCATTCTGATGCATTTATCATAAACATCTACATCCCTGGCTCTGCTCTGAGGGAGCCAAGACAGAGCTACTGCTATGGTCTCAGTTGAGAGCTGTGTATATGTTGTGATATTAAGCATGTCTATTATGGGTGTCATTCCTCTTAACTCAAAAAGTGTGCAACCTTCTGACAAGCTCCTAGGCACTATGGTAATACATATAAATAATAAGTTAATTAATAACAACCACGATCATCATAGGAAAGTATTTCCTTATTTAGTGTCTTCACTTAACATTCATACCATGTCTTTATCCGGGTTCAGTTCAGAACAGGTTTCAAAGACCTATGGGCTGATGTACACTAGAAAACTTGTACCAATATAACTATGTCAGTTGGGGGAGTCATTTTTTTAACTTATACAGTTATTATATAACTGTATAAGTTAAAAAAGTGACTGGGTCCTGGGGCCGGTTTTGTTCAATATCTTCATAAATGATCTGGAGGATGGTGTGGATTGCACTCTTAGCAAATTTGTGGATGATACTAAACTGGGAGGAGTGGTAGATATGTTGGAGGGCAGAGATAGGATACAGAGGGACCTAGACAAATTGGAGGATTGGGCCAAAAGAAACCTGATGAGGTTCAATAAGGATAAGTGCAGGGTCCTGCACTTAGGACGGAAGAACCCAATGCACAGCTACAGACTAGGGACCGAATGGCTAGGCAGCAGTTCTGCGGAAAAGGACCTAGGGGTTACAGTGGACGAGAAGCTGGATATGAGTCAGCAGTGTGCCCTTGTTGCCAAGAAGGCCAATGGCATTTTGGGATGTATAAGTAGGGGCATAGCGAGCAGATCGAGGGACATGATCGTTCCCCTCTATTCGACATTGGTGAGGCCTCATCTGGAGTACTGTGTCCAGTTTTGGGCCCCACACTACAAGAAGGAGTGGATAAATTGGAGACAGTCCAGCGAAGGGCAACAAAAATGATTAGGGGTCTGGAACACATGACTTATGAGGAGAGGCTGAGGGAACTGGGATTGTTTAGTCTGCAGAAGAGAAGAATGAGGGGGGATTTGATAGCTGCTTTCAACTACCTGAGAGGTGGTTCCAAAGAGGATGGTTCTAGACTATTCTCAGTGGTAGAAGATGACAGGACAATGGTCTCAATGTTGCAGTGGGGGAGGTTTAGGTTGGATATTAGGAAAAACTTTTTCACTAGGAGGGTGGTGAAACACTGGAATGCGTTACCTTGGGAGGTGGTAGAATCTCCTTCCTTAGAAGTTTTTAAGGTCAGGCTTGACAAAGCCCTGGCTGGGATGATTTAATTGGGGATTGGTCCTGCTTTGAGCAGGGGGTTGGACTAGATGACCACCTGAGGTCCCTTCCAACCCTGATATTCTATGATTCTATGAATAGTATAAGCCCTAGTGCAGATTAAGTTATACCACTGTAAATGTACCTTACGCTATTAGAGCTTATTTCACTTTCGTAGCTGCAGGGTTTTCCTTTTCTGAGGGAGGGCACTGAGGATGGGAGAGGCATGACAGGAGAGGCTGGCTCTTTTCTGCTTTTCTTCATTGGGAGGGGAGAAAGGTCAAGGGCTGCCCTGCTTTCTCTTCTCCATTTCAAAGTGGAAGAAAAGACCAGGTTAGAAGAAATGGCACCTCCCACCATGGTCATCCTGACTCCGCTTGTACTCTTCACAGCGAGATCAAAGAAAGCTAGCACTAGTACCTCCTCAGGAGAACACCCTAAAGCAGAGCCTGGTGGTATGCATCTATTCTGAGAGAAGATGGACATCAGGAAAAAAATAACTGGACTCTGCTGTGAAAAACTACTTATCTTATTGAGCCCCTCAGGGACTTGTCAGTTGATGGAAGTGTGCTGGATCACAGATGATGTATTTTTTGGACTATAATTTCACAAAATCCGCTAGCTTCACCATTTAGTTCATTTATATTTCACACTCGGATCTTTATAAAATTAAAAGCTAATTTACTTTAATGCAGGCTTCTTTGTGCTTTTATCTTCTTTTAAAATAATTCTATTATCAACACACAGACACTCTGAATTAATTAATTTTCCAACCAGCAATAGGCCTTTCTGTCCCAATTGAGCATGACAGCAGACTACTGCCAACAGTGTCAATACAAGCTACCACACTAACATATAAAAACAGTATTCCAGTATGCCTGACATCTGGTAATGTAGAGCATAAGGAGATTTTGATTCTCACGAAGGAGAGGGGAGAGAGATATGAAATCAGAGGAGAATTAGAAAATAGCAAGAAATATCAAAAGAATATCTTGAAAACATTCCATTTGAACGTGTAGCGGGGTGGTCACCCGCTCTCTGGTCTGGAAAGGGTTACAGCCAGCCCTGGGAGAGGGCTGGAGCTGCAGGCTAAAAGCTAGGCTGATTGGGGAAGAAGCCACAGCAGGGCCACGCCCCAATCAGACCTCAGCTGGCCCTGATAAAAGGGCTATGAGCCAGGAGCTAGACACACCCTCCAGCTTCAGAGGGAGAAGGACGTAGCTGCCTGGGAGCTGAGGGTGCAGGCAACTGAGCAGTGCTGGGGAAAGGTGAGAGGTGCTCCCGCCTGGCAACTCCCCAGGCTGCAGGCATTGTCAAAGGCCAAACCAGGTACTGGGGTTGCAGAGGCTGCAGCCCAGGGGTTAGGCAAAGACAGCAGGCCAAAACCCCGCTTTGCCAATGATGAATGGCTTGTACACTGCAGTCTGCCTCAGTGAGCGGGGGCTAGAGGGTCACTGGCAGTAGCCATAGACTGAGGTGAGGTGGGGATAGAGGGTTGGAGGTTCCCCTAGGTGGGGAGACCCAGAGAGAGCGTGTACTGCCAGGGGGCAGCACCCAAGATAAAGGGGCACCGGGGTCTGGGAGGGACATGGTGGCCTGAGGCAAGTGGGACACTGGCCTGCAGAGGGTGCTCTGGAGGCTAAAGACCTAATTCCCAGGATGACCAGCGGGAGGCGCCACGCCGGTGAGTCTCGCCGTGCTACAGAAAGCAACTTCTGTATTGCCGCTGTGATGGCTCTTAGACAAGGGGAAGGGAGCAGAAGCCATAGAAAGTGAAGGTAATTCTAGTAAAATGTGTCAAGATATTTAGTAAGGAAGCAGATTTGTTATTTACATAGTGTCATGAAGGCACATGCTGTTTTGCAAGAGGCAGGAAGTGCTAAAGAAAGAACTAAATCCCTATCACCAAGAGATGGCATATTACAATATGGGATAGGCACATTTTAATACTCATGAGTATGGCCAGATTCTGTTATAACACTGAGAACAACATGTGGTCACTATAGCTCATATGATTCACTGCAAAAGAGGAGGTCTTTCAGGAATTTTTTAGGAGTTGGAAAGGATGGGATTTGGTAAACAGGAGACGCCAGAACATGTGGTTGCTTTGAGACTGCAAAATACTGAATAATTGTCTAGGAGATTGTGGGCTAGCAAGGGTAGACATTTGTTTGCCAAGAGTCACCAGCTCTGTTGGTCTACACTGACTGAGTAGCTGTTCCAGGCATAAGAGCAGCATGACAGAAGAAATGCTGCAAGTGACAACAAAGTCACTATGTGGCAGCAGGATGCAAAGAGTAGTAATGGCCTGAGACAGATATCCAGAGCTAAAGAGAAAACAGTGGGAATGAAAATATTAATTTAAATTCTTGTCTGGCACCAATAGCTTTACTGTCTATAAGTACATGAACAAGTTTGCATCTGGCAATAAAAACAAAACAAAATATCAGTGCTTTATGCACCACATCAGAGAAAGTTATTAGGTTCCCCATTAAAGAGAGACTGAAATGGGCTATATCTGGTTTGAATGAATAGTTTTTAAAACTGACCACTGAGAAATTTATGTACTATATCGAGACTAGAGAAAATTAAGAATTAAACCTTAGTTTAATGCCATCTACTTGCTCCACCTGCTAAGTCCTAGCTTTACATGTTCTTAAACAGGATAGGTTTAGATGGTAAGAGTATCACGCAGCATCAACCATCATGCAAAGCAACAAACCATGGAAAGCATTACTCCTCCCTGGAGAAAGTACAATTAAACTCCACAATGGGTGCTAATCAAACTCTTTTCTTATCTTTCCAGCATGTGAACGTTTCACCTACAGATACACTCAACTATATTATTTGACTAAAATGGAGGAATATTAAAAGGTAAAGTAAGTGTTTCAAAGAGATTCCTTACAGAACTTCTCCTTTACCCCTATCCATTTTTGCAGTTAGATGAATATTCAGGGGATCTAGGAATATATTTCCGCGCAAAACACTTTGTGCTAACATATTTTGTCTTAGGTAAGTGCAAATATCACATACACGTGCCTATCAGAACATGTGATGTACCTCATCCAGTGCACTAAATGCTTCAGTTTTAACTATGTGCACCTAGTACTCAACACAATTTCACTCACTTCCATTTCACTGTACCTTGGTAAACTGGACAGCTGGCAGCTTACCTTGGGTGACCTTGCATGACTGTCTAGCAGAATGCTAATGTGTATCTTTTTCAGATCATTACTGTGGACCCCTCAAAGTCACGTCTTTTAACGGGCAAGAGATTAGCGCATATTCAAGGATGAGGGAGCTATGGCTACAATGGAAATATGCAGACATCTCATGATTCATGAATATTTCCAGGCATGCCAAGATCTGTTAGTAGGGGAATTTGCTCCATGATGCTTATAGGAATCATTCAGTAGTGGCGTGGCATTAAAGATCTTTTAAAAAGAAGATAATCTATAAAGCAATATGTAAACAATACATTCATCTTATCTAGATGATAATGAAAATGTATACTTCAGACAGAAAAGATCTCTGAAATTATGAAAAAAGGGATGTCACCTCTCTATACACCAATATCCCTCACAATGATGGCATTCAGCCTGCCTCAAATTTTTACAAGATAATGGACAACATTCAGATATCCACCACAAACACATCACCAAACTCATCCATTTCATCCTCACCCATAACAATTTCACATTTAACACACACTTTGTCCAAGTGTTTGGGAACAACCCTGGGGACTCGGATGATTCCCCAGTATGTCAACTTCTTCATGGACCACCCTGAAGAAGAATTTCTGGACAAATGCACCACAAAATCAATGATATACCTGAGATACATCAATAATAATTTTATCTTCTACACAGCCAACCTAAATTCCCTCACAGATTTCCACCACAACTTCAACCACCACCACCCTCCATTAAACTCTCTCTAGAACACTCCCACACTAGCATCAACTTCCTGGACACCCCAATCAGCTTCAATAATGGAACCCTAAAGACACTATTTACAAGAAATCCATGGGTCTCCACACGTATCTTCATAGACCCAGTAACCATCCTTAACACACCAAGAAATCTGTTTATCTACAGCCAGGGACTCTAATACCACATAATATGTTCTGAGGCAGTGGTTCTCAGCCCTCGGCCCATGTGACATCCTCAGGGCCATACAGGTATTATTGGATGCAGCCAATAGGTTGAGCACCACTGCTCTGAGGAGAAAGTTCGAAATATACATCTTCACACACTTAAACCGCCTTCATGAAGCAAGGACACTCCACCACAGAAATAGATCACACCATGAAACAGACCACACAAGTACCCTGAGAAAACCTGCTTCAATATAGAAATAATACCCTCTCGAACCTTACCACCCCACACACGAACCCATACGGCATATCACTGAACAACTACAACCCATATTCAACGGGGACCATATCCTGAAAGAAATCTTTCCTAATCCCCTTCTTCTGAAAGAAAGAAACCCAACCTCATCATCAGAAGCAAACTCCAACAGAGCAGGACATACCAACTCAAAGCAGAACCAGACTCTGCCAGAATAAAAGATGCAAAACCTGTAGACCTATCTCCACTGCTATGATGATCAACACCCCCCATCCAACACGCCTTTCAAGATACATGGGTCTTACATATGTCTATCACAACATGTGGTGTACCTCATCCAGTGCACTGAATGCTTCAGTATCAACTATGTTACTGGGGGTCATAGTGGATCACAAGCTAAATATGAGTGAACAGCGTAACACTATTGCAAACATCATTCTGGGAGTACTAGCAGGGGCGTTGTAAGCAAGACACAAGAAGTAATTCTTCCACTCTACTCCACGCTGATTAGGCCAGAATTGGAGTATTGTGTTCAGTTCTGGGCACCTCATCTCAGGAAAGATGTGGACAAATTGGAGAAAGTCCAGAGAAGAGCAACAAAAATGATTAGATATCTAGAAAACAACATGAAGGTAAAAAAATGGATTTGTTTAGTCTGGAGAAGAGAAGACTGAGAGGGGACATAACAGTTTTTAAGTACATAAAAAGTTGTTACAAGGAGGGGGTGGGAATTGTTTTCCTTAACCTCTGAGGATAGGATAAGAAGCAATGGGCTTATATTGCAGCAAGGGCGATTTAGGTTGGATATTAGGAAAAACTTTCTGTCAGTACTGGAATAAATTGCCTAGGGAGGTTGTGGAATCTCCATTATTGGATATTTTTTAGGAGCAGGTTAGACAAACACTGTTAGGGGTTGTCTAGATAATACTTAGTCCTGCCATGAGTGCAGGGGACTGGACTAGATGACCTCTCAAGGTCCCTTCCAGTTCTACAATTGTATGATTTTATGTGGGCGAAACCAGACAATCACTATGCTCTCAAAATGAACTCCCACAGAAAAATGATAAAAGACAAAAACACCACATCACTTGTGAGTGAACACTTTTCATAAAGCGATCATTCTATATCTGACCTCAGTCCTCCTACTCAAAGGAAACCTGCACAACGCCTTCAAAAGACAAGCATGGGAGCGTAAATTCATAACTTTGCTAGATACTAAAAATCATGGACTGAATAGAGACACTTATTACAACAATTTATAACTCACTTACCCCTCCCTTTAGCTTCCCTCTCCCCTAACCCCGCAAGGTTTGGAGAGGTGTTATGGGCCACTTCACCTTGAATCGTCCCCTGAAATGGGTGTTAACTACTTATGCTAAACAATCTGTTCCACCTTGTATTCTGTGCCATTCTGAGTGGCTTTCCGTGACCTGAACAAGAGCTCTGTGTAAGCTTGAAATCTTGTCTCCGTCTCTATCTCTATCTCACCAACACAAGTTGGTCCACTAAAAAGATAAAGACAGGTTTCAGAGCAGCAGCCGTGTTAGTCTGTATTCGCAAAAAGAAAAGGAGTACTTGTGGCACCTTAGATACTAACAAATTTATTTGAGCCTAAGCTTTCGTGAGCTACAGCTCACTTCATCGGATGCATTCAGTGGAAAATACCGTGGGGAGATTTATATACACAGAGAAAATGAAACAGTGGGTGTTACCATACATGCTGTAAGGAGAGTGATCACTTAAGATGAGCTAATACCAGCTTGGGGGGGGGGGGAGGGGGGAGGACCTTTTGTAGTGATAATCAAGGTGGGCCATTTCCACAGTTGACAAGAAGGTCTGAGGAACAGTGGGGGCGGAGGGGGGGAATAAACATGGGGGAATAGTTTTACTTTGTGTAATGACCTTTACACAAAGTACAACTATACCCCCCCCGCCCCCCCCCCCGTTCTTCAGACCTTCCTGTCTACTGTGGAAATGGCCCACCTTGATTATCACTACAAAAGGTTTCTCCCCCACCGCTCTCCAGCTGGTATTAGCTCATCTTAAGCGATCACTCTCCTTACAGCATGTATGGTAACACCCATTGTTTCATTTTCTCTGTGTATATAAATCTCCCCACGGTATTTTCCACTGAATGCATCCGATGAAGTGAGCTGTAGCTCATGAAAGCTTAGGCTCAAATAAATTCGTTAGTCTCCAAGGTGTCACAAGTACTCCTCCTCTTTTTTTAAAAAGATAAAATGCCTCACTCACCTGGTCTGTCTAATGTAAGATAATAGTTAGTTGGTGTCTCAGCTAACAAACCAGTGGTCTCTGTTTAATACTCAGGTTAGGTTCCTTCATTCCTAAAACAGCAGGGTTTGGGAGAGACAGAAGGCAAGGAGTGCCCTAAGTCGCTCTCACTGTCTGCCAAATTCTCCAGCAAACTCAGTAATGCTGCTGACAGACTCCGGATGCAGCACTGAACAGCCCTTCTGTTTAGTAGTGTGGAGGAGGAAAAAATTGCAGAGCTCCTTGGTGCTTCAAAAGAGCTTTGATGAATGCTTTCTTCTACTCCCACTAGCAAAATAAATAATCCCAGGTGAGAATAAATCCACAACCAGTTACAGCTTTACTTTAAATTTGATATCTCTTTATAGTTAAGAATAATTTGAGATTTAAAATAATACTTAAGGTCACAAATTGTTTTGGAAATAATCTCTTTTTTAATGAATGGAAGCAAGATACAAAACAAGGCTAAAAATGAGAACACTGGAGGAAACTATTTCTATTGAGAATAATATTAGCATGTTCTGAGTTTAAAACACTGCTTCTTTTTAATAACAGCATAAAGACTGAAGTCTATCCACCCATCCCTGTGGCTCTTCACTGCCTGACTGCTCATGGCATCTTGCACATCCCATTATAGTTGGGATACATCCTGAGCTTTGCCTCTTCCACTCATGACAATACTCACAACAGTCCATCAAAAGCATCACTTCATTCTCCACCTTTGCTCCTTGTGCTTGCTTAATAGGAAAAAAGGTGATGAAAACAAAAGTCAACACCGCCCAAAAACCTGACTGAATTTCAATGAAATCTTAACAAAACAAAAATATAAAAAAAAAAAAAACCCCAGAGAGTCACAACTATCAGTCAGAAGGCTCTAATACTATTTACACAACAATACTGCTATAAACCATATGGTACACGCAGCTGCACCTAGACAAGCCTATTCGCTAAAAGTTTCAGGAACAATTATCAGCAGTGCAGTAGTTAATAATTATATGGGACCAAACACCATAATCTATCAGAACATGGAGAGTCACCAAAATCAACAGTGAGATGTTCTTAAACTAATAGGTTGTGCCAGGATATGAATACTGACCATTAAATGGTTATAACTAGGATTTACACTTATCAACCCATTAAGATCATCCTTTCATCCCACCATTTCTGCCTGGCTTGCTTCAGATTCAAGAGAACTGTTGTGCATCAGTTTATACTGTCAAGGCTTACTTTGCAACCAGATTTCAGAGTAGCAGCCGTGTTAGTCTGTATTCGCAAAAAGAAAAGGAGTACTTGTGGCACCTTAGAGACTAACCAATTTATTTGAGCATAAGCTTTCGTGAGCTACAGCTCACTTCATCGGATGCATTCAGTGGAAAATACTGTAAATGTTGATTATCATGAGAAGATTTGCATTTTATATTTATAATATTGCATATTATGCTAACCGGAGAAAAAATGCAAATCTTCTCATGATAATCAACATTTACAGTATTTTCCACTGAATGCATCCGATGAAGTGAGCTGTAGCTCACGAAAGCTTATGCTCAAATTGGTTAGTCTCTAAGGTGCCACAAGTACTCCTTTTCTTTTTGCAACCAGAAGCATTTTTAATTTTTTTAAATTAGATTCTCATTTTGCTTAGATTTACAGAGCTTAAGTTCTCACATTTTCTTCACCTACAGTATATAGTTCTATTTTCCCAGTTCATGAATCATGCAATGTACCAGCTCAGCTCTAATTTCTCACGGGACTGTTGGCTCCATCACAAGAGTGAGCTCGCTACTTTGGTGTCAGAGTAGTGGTGGCAACTTCATCAGATCCAGTTTTACGTCTTCCTTTGGGATTTTAGACTTCCTACTACTTATGGCCCTGTGAGAAAAACATTGTAAATGTAGATCATTGGTCTCTGTGCTTTTACTGACAATAGCAACTCTGTTGTAGTGCTGACAAAATATTAGTTTGTCAGCATTTCTATCTATCTCATTTTGCAAGGGTATATAAGTTGGCTATAGAATTGTAGTCAAGGTTGAAATTTAGCATACAAATACTTTTTCCTTTACCAAACTGTGGGAGGAAAAAAACGTCGCTGATCGGCAGTGTTAAACTACAGGAATGAGAGAAAAAGGTTAGTGATGTCAAATATACTTTTACATTCCTATAAATATTCACAAGACTTCATTCCAGTACAAATAGTGGGTAAGCCAGTAAGTTCAAAATACCCCCTAGTAGTCTGGGCATTTTGAAAATGAACAGCTATATTCTAAAATGTGGTTTACTGTATTGTAACTATACAGCTAGGTCTGCCCTGAAAAATAAACACAGCATTTGATCCTCTTGGATAAAAAGAGAAAAGAACACAGATACAGAGAGGATTCAGAGGCAGTGTACTATAGAATTTAGCTAACCATGTTTTTCCTTTTTAAAGAGGATTTTGTTTATAATGGTTCCTTTCTATAAACTACCATAAGTACACCACATACTGCCATGCCAGAAAGAATTTAGGACAGTATCCTGTCTCCACCAATGGCCAATATGGGATGCTTCAGAAGGTCTAAGTGACTTTCCCCAATGCACTTCAATGTTCAGTGCAATACTCCTGAGAATGTTAGAATGGGCATTTTTGGGGGTCCCCCCCCCGCTGCACAGGAAGTGCATCTGTCTTTTTAAGGTTCTGTCAATCTTATCTCCCAGACTGTGATTTTCAGTAATTTATGGAGGAATTCTGTATTTATTTGCTTGGTTTTTGTTTGGATTTTTAGTAATAGACCAAACTGAAAAATCCAAACTCATTGCTATAATATATTCACTCAAGCCAAGAGACTTCAGGCTATTGGACCATGGATTAACTAATAGTTGATCCTAAAGAAGAGTCAACCTTCCTCTCAATATTGCCATTATACAGTTTGCTTTCCTATCTTTATTTATTCAGTATTTCAAAATATGAATTACAACGATGTCAGTTTCATTGCAATTCTACTGATCTCCGCTTAAGATAATATGAACTGAAATGAAATATAAAATGATCCAGTATACAAGTTCCCCATGACATACTGATGGGTGAATGGATTCCCCCACAGCCAAGATTTTTTTCTTTCTGAGGATAACGGAATTCAAACTCCCTAAGCAGATATGCCTACTCATTCACAGGGTTATTCACAGTTAGCTCCACTTCTAGGCAGCATTTTATATGGCTCACTGTAAGAGATTAAAGCATTTAATGCTAAGGAGCTTTTTTTGAAATCACTGTTTATTTCCAACCCTACATTAGTACAAAGTCCATTATGTTCAAATCCTGCAATGTGGCGACATCTTAATCATTAACATTTTAAATACGAAGCAATTTTTAAAACCCTTGTGATTTTCATTATAAATTAATAAATGCAAAAAGCCACTTTTCTGCAACGTGACTTTTTTGCAAGATTAAGGATAAAAGTTTTCGAAGCACCTAAGTGCCTTAGCCCATGTCAACATGGGAAAGGAATTGCCAGTATAGCCATCCCAGCGGAGATGTGGTTTATAGGGGCAAAAAAGAGTGCTTTTGCCTTATACTAGTTCCCTGAAGGAAATAAACTATCCCAACAAAAGAGCCCTTTTGCTGGTACAACTGAGTCTACTCTAGGGCTTTTGTGGGTATAGAAATGTCGTAAAAAACTCCCCCTCCTAAGCGACATTACTATACCAGCAACAGTTTCTAGTGTATTACATGATCCCATACTCCTTGCCAAAAAAATTTCTAGGGCCTTTGATACAAATGGTTAGCGTCTTCTAATTTTCTTCACCATCATAAAGATCCAGCATTCCACAATCTAACTGACAGATTAGTTACATGATATGTTTTCTCCTCTCCCTAGTAGGGATGCTACAATGGTTCCATAATTAAAGTAACACTGAGATTTACACTTAAAGCTTTGAGCTGTAAGAACGTACAAAATCTCTCAACTATACAGCTCTTACTCTTTTTATATGAAATGAATCCCCTGTGAATTTTCAAACAAATCTAAGTCCATTTAAAAATATTTATACACACAGACTCTTTGAAGAGACATTTGTTTTACTAAGTACCTTTTTCCTCTAGGAAATTATTTATTGAATTTTGAGATATGAAATTTGGTGTTTATATTTTAACCAAATCTGGGTAAAATAATTAGTGTATTTATTTTTATTTATTAACAGGTAGGTATAACTGTTTTTACCTGTATTTCAATATTTATTGACATATATAAAATATAAATACGTAAGTACTGGATGCTCCAAAATCAGAGCTCTCATTTTATCAACATTATGTTTGAGTCTATGGTTGTAGATCTGATGCAATGATATCTTCCTCAGTCTGGAAACAATAATTTCAGTTCAGTCAGATAATGAGTACAGATTTCTTGCTCTCAGCTGCATATGGCAGAACTAACACATACAAAAATAATGGAACAATTGGAATCACCCAGCACATATGTTCGAGAAAAAATCCAAAGTGACCAGACACAAAAAAGAAAACAATGTCTAAAAATTGATCTTTTTTTCCTTCAGGGTTTAACTTAGCATTTATGGAGCTAAGTAGAAAATTCACATCCCTGTTTGCATTTTTTTTGTTATGTTACAAAATGGCCTTGATTTCTGAATTAGAAATCTCTCTCTCTCTCTCTCTCATCTACCTTTGCATGTCTAATGTGCCCATCTCCCTAGTATTTAAGCTACTTATACTGTAAGCTCTTTGGGGAAGCAGTCTTTTGTTCTATGTTTGCACAGTGCCTAACACACTGGGGCCCTACTACATGACTAGAGCTCTTGGGCGCTATGGTAATACAAATAAATAATAGACATTAGCACCAGTTTCATCATCAATGGTACTACCAAGTTGCTTTTACATATATACTACAAAATATATACTTCCAAAGTATTCTAGTCTAGTCTAGCTTCTAGTCGTATTCTCGTTGTAGAATAGCTAGTATGCAGTACTGCACAGCAGCACTAGACTATATGGATCCCATACCAGAAAAATTAATGAAAATGTGTTCCTCCTGCATTATAAGTGCAGTACTTCTGCAGCAGTTTGTCACTGCTTTTCCTGTGCATCAGGAACTACGCATTCTTCCAAATTACATAATAAAAAGATGAATATCCATTGTCTACCTGTGATTAGTCTTTTTTTTTTCTTTTTCTTCTGTTGATCAAAGGAGATTTCATAAGTATAGACCATAGGCAGAGTGTTTTATGTTAACTACCATTGGGTCCTCTGCCCTATGTTCCGAAGAACGCTGCTGCTGCATTTACCAAGACAAGGATGAGTGCAGCAAAGACACTCATCCTCACCAATAAATATATGACTGGGCGCTTTGAAATGAAAAATTTCCATTTAGGTAAATACACTGCACTGTAAAGTACTGAACTATCACTCGAGGGTTGCTTAGTGACTGTGGTTATTGTCTTGTTACAGAAAGCTGGACTGAACCCTGATAAACGTGGTATTGATGAACCATATTTACTGGGAGACAAAGCCTGGGGAAAAAAATGATACAGCGAAAACTGCAACTGGGGCACCTGCCAACTCTTGCTGTAATTCCAAGTAGCCTACAGAATTCCTACTGCAGCTCTCACCCTTCATAACAAGCTGGTGCCATCTTCCTATTATGGCAGTGGTATGCTCCCATCACCCTTGGGAGAACTGATGTGATGGGGGCCATTAGGGAACAGCAGATACTCTGTGTTTATCTGGTAGAACATGATTCATGAGAGGTCGCAGACAGTGACAGTGGCTCCTTACCAGAGGAGTACACTGAGACCATGGGAATTTAGTCATGTGTGGCTTCTACCTACTACAGAAGGGACTTTTCTTCATCTAAATGTTTTCAATGACATGGTTTTGTGGCCAAAAAGAAGTTGAGCACACACAATAAGTACAGACCCAAGCATCTTTAATAAAATCCTGGCTTTCCTTCAAAGGCTCTTTAGAAAAAATAATCACTATTAAAAGGTGAGAACACCTGCCAGTGGAACACTAATAATCTGATCAAATCCCAGAAGAAATCATTACAGCATAGCCTCTGCGGTGGAAACAGGCAATCCTGGGATACAACCAACCCCAGGAATTAAATGTTTTCACATTTTTCCACTAAAACCCTATAGAATAATTGATCTGTTATACCTGTCTTACATTACACATACCATAATTATACATCAAATTTTATACAACCGAGTTTAAAAAGAAATCCACTGCAGCACCTGGGCACCTTGTTTCATCACTCTCCCTCCATCAGGGCAACAGACATATTGTGGAATATTGCAATTAATTGTTTGAAAGTGCTCTGGCTTGCAAATTTATAACCACACAAAGTTGATTGTACATATACCATACTTCAGTACAGTACAGCAAGACTAAAATAAAAAGAGCCAATGACAAAACATGACAGCATGGCTCCTGAAAGATAATTCTCCATGTGGAAGCAGAGTCTGAAAATGCCTTCTTGAGCCCTTAGGAACTATATGTGGATTTTAATAGCAGCCACTTGTGGTACCACAATGAAGCACAGCTGCAACTTTCTGCTGCTTCCTCTTCATCTGATGTGTATGACCACATTATACCATCTTAAATGTTTGAAGGAGTAGATATCTAAGATGATACAAAGTACAGGATACATTCTGAGGAGGGTGACCTAAAGCACATGACCAAACACAAAATGCAGTAATTCATTTCCTTATATATACCATCCACAGTCTGAAGAAAATCCATAAATGATGTTTTAATTCAATAAAAGAAATAGTCTAGAAAGATACATGTTGCACTGTGATTTATTTCTTTCTGCCACCTACTGGATGTTAACTCTAACTGTAGAAATAGTCTGACATGTTCTTGTTTTGTCACACCATATTTTCTTGCAGCGTGCCCACTACAGAATCTCTTAATGAACGCTGCATGATGCAATCTGTATAGTCTACAAACAAAACTTTCGTTGCATCTATGAAGAGAGGCACCTCATCAATATAAAGAAAAGTCGTAAGAAACAATTCCAATTTTACCAGTGTATAAAAGGGTTCAAGTGACAGTATCAGAGTAAAAATGTTGTGGAAAAAGCTATTACACAATGTAGATTTCTGAGTTTAAAGAGCTACTATACTACATCCTGTTTCATACAGTGCCTAATGTTAACAGGTTGATTAAAAAAAGGAATCCAGAAAATATCCACACTATAATGACTTGTGCATACATAGTTTTCCTGTCTACAAAGGATCACACTGTGGACACCATAGTGGTGTCTTAATTTTGCATTCAGGGATTAAGAAAATGGGTGAAAAGGTAAAATATGTGCATTTCCTCTGATGCATAATGCATGCTATAGAGAGATGGGCATTTTCTAATAGGCTCTGGCTCTACACTTCTTAACAGTAAAATGACTAAAGAGCCCATTCCTGCAGCCCTTGTTGTAACTCCTGTTGAAATCTATAGGAGATTTACATATGTAAGCCTGCAAAAAGTGGGCCCTAAATAATTTATAGAAATTATGCATTCTGAAGACTGTAACCCAGTATCATAGTAATATTCTCACCTAAAATACACTGAGTCTCAAGCTAATGCTTTTTTTTCCCATGTGTATTGAACACTAGAGAGGAAAGGTTACAACATCATCTTTCTGACAAAAGACTGAGCAAGAGTATTTAGTTTGGGATGCACATAGATACACTAAAAAAAAATGCAAAACTTTTCTCTTCCACATAATTGAGAGAGAAATATTTATTTCATACTTCTATATAAAACGTAAATAAGTCCCTGATTCTTCATATACAATGTTTTCGTCAGCAAAATTGAAGAAACAGACAATAGCTCTAGAACTGCACTGATGTGTACGAGAAGCCTCAGGCGCTGGTATAATCTATGGTAGTTATGCACCATCTAGACTTCAAGATAGAATCATATTTTAATATGCTCAGGGGTATGTGTGTTGCAACCAAGTACTCTGACAGTTGTTTGCCATGTGGACAGAGAATCAGTAATTATTGGGCAATTTTTTCTTCCAGGGAGGGAGAGTAAAATTTTCCAGAGCGGAGTAGTCTATTCCTATAACTCAAACAGAGCTCTGAAATCTTATTTTCAATATTCAAATATTCCCTTAAGAATTCCCTTAAGAATGAAAACTCCTGTGCATTTCTTATTTTCAGTTTTGTTTTTTGTTTTTTTTTTTTTTTAAGGCCAAGGGACCATTTTTGCCAATGTGGACTGAGATCAAATCTGCATTTGGTAGTTGTTCAAGAAAAATGTATGGAAAGATATGTTTGCTTTATGACTACATATGAATTTAGCGTTCACATAGATGAAATCTTAAACTGCCTCCAAGAGGCCAGTGCATGACTATAAACGTCAAAGCAATGGAAGGGCAAAAAACGAGCCAAAGTTAATACCTAACAGCAAATCATTGTGGGATGCTGGTGTGTGTGCAAAAAAGAAAAATCAAAATAGAGCCTTTAAATTAAAGACATTGGTGTGATTAGAACTTGAGAACAAACGAAGACACAGACAACTGTGCCCACACCCTATTGACTAGATATCACCTTTCAGTTCCTTTCTCGCTGAGGTGGGGTGGAACTCAGCAATGTGGCTTTTTCTTGGAATGAGATGTTTTCAAAGAAGTGACAAAGCCACCTTCCTCTCTCTGGTATCCAAGGGTGGTTTTATGGGCAGTAATGACACATCATAAATAATCACATTCAGAACTATAGCACACCAAGCTATGGGACTACTTTGGTTATTAAAGCTTTAATTAGTTCGTCTACACACTGTGTATTATGTAAGACCTTTACAGGGTCTTTACAGGGTCTTTACATTGGAACAAATCACAACAATACCTGAAACTACACTGAAGCCACATTAGAACAAAAGATATCGAGCTACTTTCAGTACAATTTTCACCATATTATAAAAAGCATTTCCTTTAATAAGGGGCTTATTTGACAGCTATTGCTGAAGTTACATATATAATTTAATCAACTCCCTCCCCTCTTTTTTAATTTTGAACAAAAACAGCACTTTAAAAGAGTCCAGGGGAGCTGGCTGTATTTCAAGGAATCCCTGTTGAGGTTACAGGGACAAACCATCCCGATGAGTCGAAAGAATAGTAAATATGGCAGGCGACCAGCTTGGCTTAATGGTGAAATCCTAGTGGATCTTAAACATAAAAAAGAAGCTTACAAGAAGTGGAAGGTTGGACATATGACCAGGGAAGACTATAAAAATATTGCTCGGGCATGTAGGAATGAAATCAGGAGGGCCAAATCGCACCTGGAGCTGCAGCTAGCAAGAGATGTCAAGAGTAACAAGAAGGGTTTCTTCAGGTATGTTGGCAACAAGAAGAAAGCCAAGGAAAGTGTGGGCCCCTTACTGAATGAGGGAGGCAACCTAGTGACAGAGGATGTGGAAAAAGCTAATGTGCTCAATGCTTTTTTTGCCTCTGTCTTCACTAACAAGGACAGCTCCCAGACTGCTGCGCTGGGCATCGCAACATGGGGAGTAGATGGCCAGCCCTCTGTGGAGAAAGAGGTGGTTAGGGACTATTTAGAAAAGCTGGACGTGCACAAGTCCATGGGGCCGGACGAGTTGCATCCGAGAGTGCTAAAGGAATTGGCGGATGTGATTGCAGAGCCATTGGCCATTATCTTTGAAAACTCGTGGTGAACGGGGGAAGTCCCAGATGACTGGAAAAAGGCTAATGTAGTGCCAATCTTTAAAAAAGGGAAGAAGGAGGATCCTGGGAACTACAGGCCGGTCAGCCTCACCTCAGTCCCCGGAAAAATCATGGAGCAGGTCCTCAAGGAATCAATCCTGAAGCACTTACACGAGAGTAAAGTGATCAGGAACAGTCAGCATGGATTCACCAAAGGAAGGTCATGCCTGACTAATCTAATCGCCTTCTATGATGAGATTACTGATTCTGTGGATGAAGGGAAAGCAGTGGATGTATTGTTTCTTGACTTTAGCAAAGCTTTTGACACGGTCTCCCACAGTATTCTTGTCAGCAAGTTAAAGTAGTATGGGCTGGATGAATGTACTATAAGGTGGGTAGAAAGTTGGCTAGATTGTCGGGCTCAACGGGTAGTGATCAATGGCTCCATGTCTAGTTGGCAGCCAGTGTCAAGTGGAGTGCCCCAGGAGTCGGTCCTGGGGCCGGTTTTGTTCAATATCTTCATAAATGATCTGGAGGATGGTGTGGATTGCACTCTCAGCAAATTTGCGGATGATACTAAACTGGGAGGAGTGGTAGATACGTTGGAGGGCAGAGATAGGATACAGAGGGACCTAGACAAATTGGAGGATTGGGCCAAAAGAAACCTGATGAGGTTCAATAAGGATAAGTGCAGGGTCCTGCACTTAGGACGGAAGAACCCAATGCACAGCTACAGACTAGGGACCGAATGGCTAGGCAGCAGTTCTGCGGAAAAGGACCTAGGGGTTACAGTGGATGAGAAGCTGGATATGAGTCAGCAGTGTGCCCTTGTTGCCAAGAAGGCCAATGGCATTTTGAGATGTATAAGTAGGGGCATAGCGAGCAGATCGAGGGATGTGATCGTTCCCCTCTATTCGACATTGGTGAGGCCTCATCTGGAGTACTGTGTCCAGTTTTGGGCCCCACACTACAAGAAGGATGTGGATAAATTGGAGAGAGTCCAGCGAAGGGCAACAAAAATGATTAGGGGTCTGGAACACATGACTTATGAGGAGAGGCTGAGGGAACTGGGATTGTTTAGTCTGCAGAAGAGAAGAACGAGGGGGGATTTGATAGCTGCTTTCAACTACCTGAGAGGTGGTTCCAGAGAGGATGGTTCTAGACTATTCTCAGTGGTAGAAGAGGACAGGACAAGGAGTAATGGTCTCAAGTTGCAGTGGGGGAGGTTTAGGTTGGATATTAGGAAAAACTTTTTCACTAGGAGGGTGGTGAAACACTGGAATGCGTTACCTTGGGAGGTGGTAGAATCTCCTTCCTTAGAAGTTTTTAAGGTCAGACTTGACAAAGCCTTGGCTGGGATGATTTGATTGGGGATTGGTCCTGCTTTGAGCAGGGGGTTGGACTAGATGACCTCCTGAGGTCCCTTCCAACCCTGATATTCTATGATTCTATGATAAAAGGATTTCTAATTGATAAAGGGTGAATATTAACCCTACATGTAGATGTTTAAAGTTCATTTTGGATTTGGGGTTTTTTAATAATATATCAATGTGTTCACTTATATTTTCTAGTTACATTTCTCCTGCTTTCAAACCTTTTTACCTAGCTTCTGTCTTCAGTACTAGTAGTTGCTATGGTAACTTTGGCTCTCTCTTTCCACTGTTCATACAGGTTTTCATCAAACCCAATAACTATTTTTTTAATGTGATCTGCTCCAGAACAATAGTTCCTTGAGAAAGATGAATACATTGCACTACAGCAGACCTTTACTAAATAAACACTACTGATTGGGAGTACCATCAACAATCACTGAATGTTGTGAATTAGCAAGTAAAACAATTTTAAAAAGCCATGGGCAGCATCTGACAATATATACTTTGTTCATTTCTTTGACCACAGCTCACTTAAAATATACCCATAATTCATAACAGCAGTAAACATATGATGGTAAGATTTGTACAAGTGATGATGCTTAGTAATAAGAGACCTTACTATGGCAGTTTTGTGGAGAGAAAAACAAATCTTGCACCCATTTTGTGTGAATCACGGGCATGCGAGAGGACCAGTGAAGTGAGAATTAACTGTTTTACTATAACTGATAGAAGTAAATTTTTAATCCTTCAGGTATAATTGCAGATCATACCTTATGTTCATGGCTTCCCTATTTTGGGGAAAATATTCTTGTTCAGCTTTATAAAATATTTCATAAGGATTAGAATATAGAGCACCAGTACTCGACTGCATTCTACAAAAAAATTATCAATGAGGTATACATGACTATAATTTATTCATGATATGACAGCTGGTGTTCCATAATAATTGAGCCAACTGCAACTGCCTTCCACTATAATCCGGGTCTCTCACCTCAATTTCCCAGAATACTTAGTTTTTAAGATTAAAATACTTCATGATCGGTTTTTTCCTGGAGGTATTTTTAATGTTTTTTTTAAATAAAAAAAAATTAAAAAACCCTTTCTGCTCTTTTGGCATTACAAGAGGCCAACACCTCCTTCTCTCACCTCCAAAGGAATCCAGCCTCAGTAAAAATTAAATCGCTTCTTTTTGGAGAAGTGGCGGGGGGGCAGTGAGGGGAGAAGAGGAATTACACAAACATGGGTCACCACTGAAACTCTAAAGCTTATTTAAGATTAAATATGAAGCATCTAAAATGGTGGGACTGAGAATGAGAAACACAAATCCACACGAAGCTATTAGCTGCACTCTTAGGAGCAACTTCTAATACCCTTACTCAGACCAAGTAGTGCCTTATTCCACAAAGCAGTCCCCGTGACTCCAGGAGGATTATTCATAGCTCAACATGAACAAGGGTATCTCACTCAAGGAACTACCCAACATGAGTAAGGGGATCAGAATCAAGCCTTAACCATGGATATAAGCCTCATGCAGTTAATTAATGTCCAATTATTTGGTTAGATGAATTTGCAAGATCAACAAGTGACGCTGTAAAAAAAAAAAAAAAAAAAAAAATAGCACAGCACATATGTTCCATGCTTAGCTATTGCAGCTCTAAAAGCTACCCCCAAACACAGAACTGTGACCTGAAGACAACTGAGCCTTCAAAAGTTTTAACTGGAAAGCAGCAAAAGTGTGCAGTCAGCCCCTTACCAAAGAAGCTTATAGGTGTCTTTCCAGCAGCACTAGCCTATGCATTCCAAAGCAAGGAACTTTTCAAACTCAACTGGTGAAGGCTGCAGTGCTTAAAAACTGGACAAATCACAGAGCTATGGATCAAGGAACTTACATTCACCACTTATTATTTGTATTACTGCAGCATGCAGAGGACCCACTCCGATCAGGGCCCAATTTTGCTAGGTGCTACACAAACTCATAGGAAGACATGGTCCCTACCCTCAAAGGGCTTGCAAGCTGAAGACCAAAAAAAAAAAAAAAAAAAAAAGATGAAGAGTGAGGGTAAGGAATACAACACACCACTTCACATATTGGGGGCTCTATAGGTATTTTGAAAAATAAAAAATTCTCCCGAGCTGCACCCCCTTATGTAACTTGATTCACACTTTTCTGTTTTAAAAATCTGTAACCAATACTAGTCTGCCATTCTAAAACTCCCCTTTTGTCCCCAATCAGCTTGATCTCAGTAACTAAGCCAGGATGCTTGAGCATTTCTTGTCCCTTGCCTTCCCAGTCCTACCTGCTCCCTTGCCCCTAATTTGTACCTTGAGCTGAGAGAGACAGAAAGAGAACTGAAACCATCAGAACACCTCAACAGCTATCCAGGCTCCAAAGCCTGTGGAGGTCACACTGTCCACACAGGGGTCCCTCCTACCCAGGCCCCTAATCACAGCAGCTCCAGCTACCACTCCCTACTCAGGATGATAAGAGGAGGAAAACGTCCAAAGTACAATCATGCAGAGTAGGCTGTGATGTCAGTAGGGCCCTTGGACTCTGACAATACTTCAGAAATCCTGCTGCCTCCCATGAAGGCAGGCCCGGCCTCTGCAAACTACTGCTCTGTCTCAGCCCATGATTCTGAGGGAGGGCATCTATGATCCTTGCCTGCTCCCTACTCTCCTGTTGCAGGATCCAAGGCCCTGAAAGGATGAGTTTTTTCTCTTAGCATGTAAGCAGTGGATAGGCTGTGAGGAAATGCTGTACTGTTAGTTTTGTGATGCTGATTCTTATTGGTAGGTCTGTTGTAAACAGCAAGAAAGTATCTTCTCTGCCTTAGCCTGAGATTTCCAAAAAAAGGAGATTGTGTGTATCCCACTTGTGTACACCTCACTTCGAGACTGGCATACATAGTGTGAACAGTTACATTAAGACAGTACCCAGATGGTGTGTCGCTGATTTCTACGTCAGTGGGAAACTGACCTAAAGACACCCTGATCACCTAACTCTTCGGCAAAGGAGCAACAGACATTATTTATTTAATGTTCCACTGTAAAGGGCACACAACATAAAGTGCTACGTTGGGAGAGTAAACCTTAACTTTTGGACAGGTTTCAGAGTAGCAGCCGTGTTAGTCTGTATTCACAAAAAGAAAAGGAGTACCTGTGGCACCTTAGAGACTAACAAATTTATTTGAGCATAAGCTTTCGTGAGCTACAGCTCACTTCATTGGATGCATCCGACGAAGTGAGCTGTAGCTCACGAAAGCTTATGCTCAAATAAAATTGTTAGTCTCTAAGGTGCCACAGGTACTCCTTTTCTTAACTTTTGGAGTCTCCTCACTTCTGAGGATTTGATCTTGCCATCTGCATTAGCACTTCTTTTGCATTTAATTTCTATTTAGCTTGACAATGATGGCTCATCTTTTTCAAATATTATACAGACGTGCAAATTTTCCTCCTCTTCACTTTCATTTTTGTTTTATCCAAGTTAGCTTGAGCAGACGTGCACCTTAAAACTATACTCTCTCTTGCAAAAGACAATTAGGGCGAATTTAAAGAAATGCCATAAAATCTGCTTCACTTGATTTAAGTTTTATTTTCTCTTGATATTTCTGGTGATGTTGACTTATTATATAATTATCCTTTTGCACAATTCTGATTAGATTTACCAAAATAAATAGACTGGGAGAACACACGGTAGGTACAAAGCATTTTCACAGCACTGAATTGGAGAACCAACTCTGCAATGTAGTCATAAATTAATCTCTAAAAGTGTCCTTGCAGTTTCTGTGCATGAAAAACATGTATTTGTACCCGTATAAAATGAGCAGAGAAGCTACTTGATTTGCAAACACAGACTGTGGTAGCAAATTTAGATGCCCCTTTAGAAAAATGCTATAGAAGTGCATTAATAAACCAATTAACTACTGTCTCAAGTTCAATTATGTTACCTTTGTTGTGATTTTAGATTAAAAATGGGATACACACAATGTACATGAAAGGGTATACTGTTTCATCATATATGATGTTTACTTACTGTAAAACAATCTGCTTTATGCCTACAGAAACAACAGCATAATGCCCAGTTTCATGACACTAATTCTCAGTCACCAGTTGATTTTTTTTAAAGTATATGCTATGACAGGTTTATTCACAATTAATTATTTTTAGTTTGCTTTTATTTTGTTTTGTTTGTTTAATTGATCTGACTTGTGAAGGAATTCTATTTTTAACTAGGCCTCATTCTGCATCCTCAGCAGAAGAACCACAGTATGTTCTCCGCACACACCCCCCAAAATTGCATACTGTATATAAACACTGAGCTAAGTACATCAACAGAGGTGAATTTCCAAGCATAAATTCCAAGCCACATCACTTTATAAATCAATATTACTTTAACGGATCCCTTGCATTTATTATGAGCAATAAAACCATTGTACATCTACACAAAGTTCAATACAGCGTTAATGATAATCATTTTTAAAAGCACACTATTAATTTCATCTCATAACAAATGTAAAGACAGTCATAACTTGACAGCAATGCCACCACATTAATCATTTTTTTCAATACATAACGCAGATTCTGTCACACTGTTAATCAAGAATAAACTGTTCTCTGGTGCAGTTCAGATCTGCGTGAAAAATTACTTTAAAATTTAGTTTGGGGGTGAGGAGAGTCATACACATCCTTCACACAGTCAGTCCTGTGAAGCCATCCACCCTTTCCCCATCCTCATGACTCCACAATGCAACTGCCATCTTTCTGGCTGATGCAAACTTAGCTATACTTCCTTTATGAGCCAGATAACATGATATTTAACCAGCTATACAGGGATCACTGCTGAGAATCAAAAAGCATCAAAAGCACTGCTGAACATACCTCTTAATGCTCACAATGTATTATGTATTTGTATTAGAGTAGCACTCAGAAGTCCCAACAAGACAAAGGCCCCATGATGCTAGGTCCTGTAGAGACAGATTGTAAAAGACAGCCAATCATAGTTTAAGACAAGATTTAAAAAGGATGGTATAGCAAACAATCAGCCTACAACTGTTAAGTCTGTGTCTGAATAGTCAGTGGAAAAGAGGTTATGAATAACACCCTTACCAAAGCACGGATAATCAATTTACGGAAAAGCTACTGTAGATGACCATTAGTTTAAGGACACCCGTACGCCACATTTCTTAAAATACAGATGGTAGGCCTGTCCTTTGTATCTAACAATGACGTCACAGTGTTCTCTTGTAGCCAAATAGTCCAACTGGCGAGGAGTAAGGTCATAAACTGATGTTACACAGGAATGAACTCCCACTGAAGACTTGCCAAGATGTTTGGCCCTCTTTTCCAATCAGTTTTTCACATCTGCCTTTTTCCAAGTGCTTACAACCTTTACTGATAGTTGCTTTCCGTTCAAGCCCGTCTTCAAAGTTATCAATATTAAGCTGCATGAGTTGAGATTCTGCTTATGCGCGTCTCTGAAGCATGTATGGTCACTACGCTTTCTGACTTTCAACTCAGCATAGAGAACTTTTTGCAGGAGTCTATCAGCACCCAGTCTGATAACATGATCTGTCCATCTAAGCTGAGCTTTGATAAATCATTGCCACAATGCTGGTTGTGTTTACTTTCAAGGATGTCAGGCACTACAAACACATTCAATGGAAGACACACTAACTTTGAATCAGATTCTCCTCTAAGCAAAAATTATCTGAGTAAGGGACAGGAAGTTGCATGGGAGTGGGGGAGGAACCTCACAGAGATCCGTTGGCAACACACTCCAATTTCTATGGCAACATTCCTAAACCTGATGAAATGGGATCCCTGGGGTGCAACCTGGAGCTGTGGGACTGCTTTGCCCTCTCTACTCACCATTCGGAGTTGTCTCTCACACTCACAATGCCTTACTGAGTAGTAACAGCACCTGGTGGGATTTGCTGCCATCACACCCACCCATTGGCAGCATTATCTTAACAGGGAATTTTCCGAAGGGTGTGTGTGTAAAGAATAGGGGGCATGACTGCAATTCTGAGGTGACAGACTGACACTCAGTCCCTCCCTACAAACAGATCTTGGCCCACATAGAAGATCTACTCCCCACTTCAGTCTACTCCAGACTTCACTTCTTCTGCTCATGGCAGCAGAGGGGACTATCTGGCCTTTTGATGACAGCTTTCCAGAGTCCAAATCTGTATACTGCTTTGAAAAAGTCAACAGTTACATGTTAAGTAGCTGTTGTCAATACAGCATGTATATATAAATTTAATACCGAAAGGTGATAGACTGATATAACTGGAAGCTGAAGTTGTCTATCTACAGAGCACACAGAGCATCAGTACAATTTTCTCCACAATGTCTCGCAAACACGTTCCACCATTCTGGAAGGAAGACCTCTAAGGTTGAAAGTGTAGTTCCAGTCTCCATGGACATTGAGTTCTTGGCTACTCTGGTGAAAGCATCAGCAAGAACAACAAACCGTGGGTACTGTTTTTGTGATATGGCCCACCTATCTGTCCACTAGCAACTGGACTGAGACCACCAGCACTTTTCACATACTGTAGGCCACAGAGAAAGTATTATGAGAACACACTTGGGGCCATTCTTGAGTTGAACCACATTTCAATCAGTGATCTGAAAAATCTTACTTCATACAGTCAAGGCAATGTCCCCACACATCTCCTTCCTAAACTACTTTTCAGACTTGCATACAGTAGAGCTGGACAATGCCAATATTTGTTAATGTATTCATAATAATGAATTCATAAGCAATTATGCAAAAGCACCGTTTAACTGAAACTGTTCTGTCTAGCCTCCCACAGGTTGGTGGGGGTGTTTTTTGTTGCACACACACATGCATTTTCATTTCTAGAACACAACAATATATAGCAGTTTTATCCATCATACAGGTGCAGCATATATTTTTATGGGGACATTTATAAAGCTTTTATGCGTTTAATAAGAAAGATGGCAGTTCAGAATATTTGATAATAAATTATCTATTAGTGAAAGCTCTAACAGAGGGAAATATACACAAAGGAAAAAGGAACCAGAGCACTATCTGATAGCTAAGGAAGAAACAGAGGTTATGTCCTCTATGGCTGAGATTCAAAGCAGTTTCAGTTAGTGGCTGTTCTGCTCCAATTCCCCAGATAAAATTTTGACCTACAGCAAGTGGTCTTCATTCCTATTCTATTCTAGTGGGGTAGTCATGGTTTAGTTTCTTAAGTAACCAACAGCAAAACTCAATTGGGAGCTATGAAGCTTAAATATTATGTTACAGTTAAACTGAGAGAGCCTCCTATAGTAACTATAGTGGGTTATTACTGAATTCCCACAAACTAAAACTCTCCATAAATTGCTAGGTACGTGAAGATAACACATTCCTCCAACAACTTCAAATGGAAAATCGCTGAAATGTAAAAAAAGAGTTGAAATATGCCAATGGCACCACAACCCATTTGTGAGCAATACAGGACAAGGAAATCAACTAATAATACCTGGCAACCCTATCTCGATCTTTTCTATCTTCCACTCAGGTTGTTAATATACAATTATCTTTATTAACTTGGATGAAATTGGCTGATGGGGTAGAAATATACTGTGGAATTACTGAAACTCATACTTTCCCCCCTTTCATGCAGTTTACTTTTAGCTGTTCTCTTTCCTAGCACATAGCAAATGACCGCTTTCATTTCTTTCATAGCATTCTGCTATTGATGAAGAAACTCTCAGATATAAATTACTAGCTAGATTTGCCAGTATAAGCCAGGGCACTAGGTCCTCAGCAGCAGAAAGTCAACCATGGGGAAAATAAAATGGGTTGGCACAAAGCAGCTATAACCCCCTTTGGTCCTTCCGAGGGTCCTTCTGGGGCCAGCACAACCTGAAAAGCAGAAGTGCTGGCCACCAGGGAGCATTCAGTGCCTGCCCTCAGCAGCATCTGCCAGCAAAGCTACCAAGTCCCAGTCACAAATTAAGGCTGCCCTATCCCGAGTGTAACCTCCAAGGATGGGAGTGGAAAGACCATCTGCTCTCCTCCAGCAGTGAATCCCTTCCCTGTGAGGGCAGCAGGTTTTGCTAGTGTAAGTTACACTGCCTAATGAATAACTCTGTACCAGCTGGCCCACAGAAATTATGCATTTTATTAGAATGGCTCATCTTGCTAGCTAATTTGGCTTTTCTACTTTACAGCATGTGTGACTTCATGGCCCTGATCCAGCACAACCACTCAAATTCATACTTAACTATGACTACTTGGATGCTTAAAGTTAAGCTTGAATTTAAGTGCTTGTACTGGGATCAGAGCCCAAGTTAACCAATTTTGGCAATCCAAATACCTTTCAATGTACTACAGTCCCTTGAAGTTATGATGCATCCTGAGTTTGCTATGGGTAAACAAACAAGCCACCACGGAGGCAGGAGTAATCAGAAAAGTTAACGGGACTCTCAATTTGAAAAATCACATCCCTGTCAGAAAATTTACCACCTGCTGCTATTATGAATAATATTGTAACTGAAAGATTACAGAAAAAGGTATTCGTCTAGTTTTTCAGTTTGTGTATTTGACAACACCATGTGTAATCAGTTGCACTGCCTCCTCCCATCCTTGCACAGAACAATAGGGAGAGAAAACATTTTAAAAAAATAGAATTGTAAAAACCAAAAACATGGCACTGGGAGTCAGGAGCAGGTGTAACGTCTGAAAGTCATTTTTTTTTAAACTGATTAGATTGCTAGTTGTCTGTCCCTTTAATCTTCAAACAGGCTCAAATAAGGGACAGTGGCTAGGGTTCAAAAACAAGCTGCTTGTTTGTTTTGTTTTCCTACACGGAGACAAAAACCTAAAATGACTGCTGGCATCCCACACTATTTAGGTATTTATTCCAAAGCAACACAGAATATGAACACATAATATATTCCTCCTCTAACAAGGATGTTTTGTTAAACATTGGAAAAGTCAGACGAAGAGTGATGAACCCATAAACAAAGGTAACTCACATTTTCAGGAACTAGGGTGACCACTGTGGTCTTGATTTCTATTGGTGTCCTGTGAAGTCCACTGGAATCAATCACAGTCTAAATATGCTGGAAAACTTTGCATTTGACCTTATAGACAGACCATCATACTCCAAGGCTGTATCTAGATTCTCTGGGTTGCTCAATTTCATTCTTACCAGCTACCAGAATGTCATCCAAGCAGTGCTGTACTCCCGTCAATCCACTCCAATACCTATCAAGACTGGGGCCAACATAATCCCCAAAATAAATGATGGTGGCAATACAATCCCTTACACATCACTATTGTGAAACAATTCCAGTGATTCTTCCTCCTCTTGTATAAATAAGCAAGTTTGGAAAGGCTCAGTTTTGCTAGACTTGCAGAGGTCTTCTATCAGTGGATGTGGGTATTTTTCTGCTCAGACCACTAAACTTATTACCACTGAAAACCACCACAAATTCCAATGGTGAATTTTAAAATATGAATGTGTCTACAGACAACAGGCATTGCTCATTCATTATATACAACATGTGGAAGAACTCCTCTCTTTGTGTTCTGTGACAGGGTCGGGCCAGATGGCTACAGGAGAGTAATAGAAGGCAGATATATTAGCCCCAGGCTCAGTAGGTCCCTTTTCCCTGGGTAAGGTAACAGGGAAGGTTTTTTTTTTTTTTTTATTGAAACAGAAAAAAATTTTATTGTGACAATTACAAGAATTATCAAGAACCAAATCAAAGTATGCAACAAAACAACGCAAACAGAAGGTATAACACAGCAGCTTTCAGGAGGGAGAAGTGTTCAGGCTAGCCTGGGCCCAGAGCGGGGGGCTTGGTCTTCCACCCTCCTGGGTTACCTGGTGGCCTAGAGCGGGGGGGCTTCCTCGACACTCGTGGTCTTCCACCCCCTCGAGTTACCTAGTGCCACGCCCAGTGTCACCGATTATCCCCCCCCGAGAGTGCCTGGCAAGATGGGCACGGCTGCGGGGTGGGCAGTTTGGGGGTGGGGGGGTAGACACCCACGTATTATAGGGCCCTCCTAGCAAAGGGTTAGACGGAGGGAACCGGATGGGGTCACCGAGCAGAGAACCCCGGACAGCGCCCACCGCTCTTCAAAAGGTGTCAAGGGAGTTGGTGGACGCCGCCCAGAGGAACTCCGCCCGGATACGTGAATGTACTGAGGATAGGAAAAAAGGCCCTACAATCGCAGGACGTTTCATGGGCCAACCTCCTCTCTCTGGTTTTATAAATGGCTGTTTTTGCCAAAGCTAGGAGGAGGTTAACCAGGAGATCCCGTGACTTTGTGGGGCCATGGATGGGGAGTGTATAGATAAAGAGGTGGGGAGAAAAATGAAGCCAAAAGCGCAACAGAATATTTGTGAGGAGCCGAAAAAGGGGCTGCAATCTGGCACACTCTAAATAGACGTGCGCCAGGGTTTCCCTCACATTACAAAAAGGGCAAGTATCCGGGATGGAAGTAAACCGTGTCAAAAACACGCCCGTGCTCACAGCTCCGTGAAGGAGCCGCCAACTGATGTCTCCGACGGGCCTCGGGACCAAGGTGGAATACAAGCTGGCCCATCGAGGTTGCTCACCGTCCAAAGGTGGCAGGAGGTCCCGCCACTTTGTGTCGGGGCGGGACACCAGGGTGTGGGCGTGAAGGGTGTGAAGCGTGAGTGTATACAAATATTTCCGTGATGCAAGTTGAAAACTGACCGGTTGCAGTTCATGCAGCCGGCTCGCAGTGAAAGGGTGAGGGGTTTGTCGGGATCGACAGGGTAGGGGCCCAATGGAAAGGTCCGGCGGGCCCGGGGTAGAGGATGGGCGTGGTACGCCCTCGCGCAAGGCTCGGTTGACATAAGCCCGAGCAGCAGGGGTCAAGGCGGCCTTCACCTCCTGAAGTACGCGCCGGGGAGTACGGGGGCTGGAGAGCCCCATGCGCCGAGCGAGCGTCAGAGGATCCAGCCAGTCTTTCCGGTCATAGTCCAGGAGGTCTCCGACCTTCGTGACTTCCGCCAAGACCAACCTCTGGCGCACCGAGCGGGACTCCGCCACCTGCACACGGAGTTGGGGGTTGTGTAGCAGGGGCTCCGTGAGGAGATCTGCTCCCGCGGTGGCTGCCACGGACCTGGTCGTTAGAAACAGTTTCCAGGTCCGGAGGGGGTCCTGGTAGAAGACCGGCAGCCCGGAGAGGTCTCGCGGAAAACCTCTCGAACAAAGGTAAAAGAGCTGCCGGTCGTATCGGAGCCCTTGGAAGCGGCATAGGAAGGCGTGCGCCAGTATGCTCCACGTCGAACTACCTGCACTGTAAAGGAGCCTCTGCAGGGCCTGGAGGCGGAAAACGCGGACCTGAGTGTACAGACACTTCAGGCCCTGTCCTCCTTCCTTCAGGGGTAAATAAAGAACTCCAACAGGGGCCCAGTGCATTCCCGACCAAAAGAACTCTAGAATCAATCTCCGGAGGTGGGTCAGGAAACCTGGGGCCGGGGCCAGGGTGTTGAGCCGGTACCAGAGCGTGGACAGGACTAGTTGCTTAAGCACCAGTGCTCTCCCTTGGAGGAAGAGACATCGGAGTAGCCCTGTCCATTTCCGGATCCGCTCTATCACCCCGCCCTCCACATTTTGCCAGTTCTCCGGCGGGGAAGGGTGCGTGGCGGAAAGGTAAACGCCGAGATAGAGCAGAGGACCCGCGCTCCACCGGATGGTCTGAAGCGCGGGTGGGAGGGAGCTTACCTGCCGCCAGTCCCCCACCGCCAAGCCAGAGCTCTTGACCCAGTTGACTCGGGCGGAGGAGGCTGCCGAATAGATGGCTTAGCATGCCTCCACTCGCGCCAGGTTGCCTGGGTCCTGGACCACGAGAAGTACGTCATCGGCGTACGCCGACAAGACCAGCCGCAGCTCCGGCTCCCGCAGCACCAACCCTGTCAACCTCCTGCGGAGGAGACAGAGGAAAGGCTCGATCGCAAGAGCGTACAGCTGGCCCGAGAGGGGGCACCCTTGTTGCACTCCTCGCCCGAAGCTGACTGGTTCGGTCAGGGTCCAGTTGAGCCTAACCAAACACTCCGCGGAGGCATACAGCACCCGGAGAAAACTCACAAACTGAGGTCCGAATCCAAACGCCTGCAGAGTGCTCAGGAGGTACCCATGGTCTACTCTGTTGAACGCCTTCTCCTGATCAAGGGACAGGAGGGCGAACGACAGACCATCTCTCCGCCCGAGTTCCAAAAGGTCTCGGACTAGAAATAGGTTGTCAAAAATGCTGCGACCTGGGACAGTATAGGTCTGGTCTGGGTGGATCACGTCCGCCATCACGGACCCTAGCCGCAGCGAAATTGCTTTCGCTACGATTTTGTAATCCGTGCTAAGGAGTGAGATGGGACGCCAGTTTCGTAAATCGCGGAGGTCCCCCTTCTTCGGCAGCAAGGCAAGCACCGCTCGCCTGCGCGATAGAGGGAGGATCCCGCCCTGCAAGGACTCAGCCCAGACAGTAACTAGGTCTGGGCCGAGGATGCACAGAACGTGCGGTAAAACTCCACGGTCAGCCCGTCCATGCCCGGAGATTTATTGGTGGGCATGCGGCGGAGGGCTTCCGAGAACTCGGCCAGGGTGAGAGGCAGTTCTAGCTGCTCTCGGTCGCCCACGCTGACCGTGGGGAGGTCCTCCCAGAGCACCCCGCAAGCACCAGGATCGGTCGGATCAGGGGAGAAAAGGCTTGTGTAGAAGTCGCGGGCCCTCCCACACATCTCCTCCGGATCCGTGAGGGGGGTGCCGTCTTCTGCTAGAAGGCAGGTGACGTGCTTCTTGGCCCCCCTCGTTTTCTCCAGGGCATAGAAGAAGCGGGAGCCGCGGTCCATCTCCCGAAGGAGGCGGATGCGGGACCGGACGTAGGCACCTCGGGCCCGGTGGTCCTCGAGGGCCCGAAGCTCCTCCCGCTTCTCCCAGCACGCTCCGCAGAGGGACGGGTCCTCGGGGTCGGCGGCCAGGCGCCTCTCCAGCTCCAAGACCTCCCGTTCCAACTGCTCTATCGCCGCATTTCTCCGTCGGCTGGTGCCCCGAGTGCAGTCACGGCAGAAGAGCTTGGCGCGGACCTTCCCTAGATCCCACCATCGCCGCACCGAGGGAAAGGCACGCCATTGCTCTCGCCAGGCGAGCCAAAACTCCCGGAAGGACGTCACGAAGCTCTCGTCCTCCAACAGGCTATTATTAAAGTGCCAATAGGCCGGCCCCGGTCTCTCTGCACGGAGGGAGACCGTTATAGTAACTAAATGATGGTCGGAAAAAGGGGCCGGCCGAATGGTAGAGGAGTAGGCCTGTGAAAGATGGAAACGGGATAAATAGATACGGTCCAACCGAGAGTGGTGTGACCGATGGGCCTCCACCCGAACAAAAGTGAACGTGGAGGTGTCATCTGGGTGATGGTCATGCCAGACGTCCACTAGGGAGTGATATTCAACTATTCCCCGAAGAATATTCGCGGCAGCCGGGCTCGGCTCGGCGCCTGAGCGGTCCTGTTCCTCGAGGGTGGTGTTAAAGTCTCCTCCCAGGACCAGGCACTCGTGCGAATCTAGGGTGCCGAGAAAGTCGGACACCCGCTGGTAAAATTGTGGCCGCTTTGGGCTCAGTTGTGGGGCATAGATATTAACAAGATTAACCACGAGCCCCTCTATACGGACTCGAAGGTGCAGCAGGTGGCCCGGCACGACCTCAGTGACCCCTAGCACCTCAGGCCGTAGGGTGGGGGAGAACAGGGTCACCACTCCAGCTTGCCAAGTCGTGAAGTGGCTAAAGTAGACCCCGTCCCCCCACTCCAGCCGCCACCTGTCCTCAAAGGTCGGGTCCGTATGGGTCTCCTGCAGGAAAACTACAGAGTACCCTCCTTCCCGAAGGTAAGAGAGCACCTGGGACCTGCGGAGAGCCATCCTACAGCCCCTGGTATTCAAGGTTGCAATAAGAATAGGCATCATGCGGAGGGCTGGTGGGATGGAGGTTTCTCGGTGGCGGGAGTGTTTGTGGCCCCCGGCGGGTTGCGCACCAACCCGTGACCCATCTCGTAGATGAGTAGATCGCTTTGGAAGTTGCGGGCCCGCTCGTAGGCCGCAGCACCGCGCTTGCCTTGCCCTTTGCCCTCCTTTATAAGGGCCCTTGTGGTCCGAAAAATTTGCTCAAAGTCCCCCCAGAGCTGAAGAGCTAGCTGTACCTTATTGCGGGCACCACGGGTGTGTTCTAAGAACTTCCGTAGTGCATGCCGCAGCTCATGGGGGGATGGGGTTACGGTTCCCGAGGTATTCCCCGGTGGGACTCTTAATACAGCCTCGAGGTCCGCTAAGGCGGGTAGGCAGGGTGCGGACCACCGACGGGGCGTCTGACAGGCTGGGGTTATGAAATCCATTTCATGCCTTGGGGTGGAAGGGAATGGCGGGGGAAAAAAATTGCAACTCCTAAAGGGTCGCGACTAGAAAGTGCAAAGACTGCTCCTTGGGGGGAATCTGCAGAAGGCGGAAAAGAAACGACCCCAGGGGCGGCAGGAGCATTGCAGGAGGGGATAAATTGGGTGGGGCTAGGGGAGGGGGCAGGGGCAGAGGTAAGGCTCTGAGATTCAGGAGG
Organism: Natator depressus; assembly: GCF_965152275.1. Classification (NCBI taxonomy): domain Eukaryota; kingdom Metazoa; phylum Chordata; order Testudines; family Cheloniidae; genus Natator; species Natator depressus. The sequence continues at coordinate 82,638,256 of NC_134241.1, read as the reverse complement.
CAAGCAGCTGAAGGAAGGTGCCTCCTGAGCAGAGTCGAGGGTTAAGGGGTAAGGGAGGGGGCTCCCAGTAATGCTAGGCGCTGGCCCCGCGTTGGTCTTGGCGGCCGTGGCATCAGGTGGTGGACCACCTTCTGCAGGGTGCTCGCCCGGGAAGGCAATCAGGGGGAGGGAGTATGGGGAAAGAGGGGTTGGGGTGAGGTTGCCCAGTCCGAGGCCAGCCGGGAGTAGATCATCCTCTCCCTGGGTGACTGGGGTCAAATCTAGGGCCTCAATCTCCGCGTACACGGAGGAGAGGCCAACGCCTGCTACCCCGGGGGCCTCTCCTCTAGGGCCCGCCTCAGCGGTCGCCTCGGGGTTCGCGGGAGGTTCGGATGGTATCCGAGCAGAAAGGGCGTCCTCAAGGGTCTCGGAGGGGAGGGTCTCCCGTGGAGGGGGAGTTCTGCCCTCCAAAGCCAGTCTGTCTTCCCCTCCCGACACCAGCGGATGGACCTCACTCGTGGTCGTAGCGGAGGGCTCGATGTCAGTGCCTCCCTTCCTGGTCTTCCGGGGGGCTTCCGCGTCGGATGGATGCAGCGGAGCTCGAGCCTTCCACTTGCTCCGTTTCCCCTGGACTAGGTTCCAGTCCTCCATAGCGTCGTCTGGGGGCTGGTTAGCAGGGGTCGTGTCGGGGGGCGGAGGTGATGGTTCAGGGGTTCGGGGGGGGCAGCGGTGAGGCAGCATGAGGAGGGGGGGGTTCTCCTTGGGGTGGGCCCTCTCCTATGCCCGATAATATCTTTGTCGCACCCTCCTCCATAGGCTCTACTGAGGTGGTAGTAGCAGCAAGGGTGGGACTCCCTTGCTCGCCCAGGCGTAGTAGGGAAGGAGTCTCCTGGGCCCGGGCGGGAGCAGCGATGGATTGAGTAGGAGGAGGGTTGGTTTCAGGTGCTGGGCAGCCAGGGGCGTCGGCAACAACGGGGCCGATATCCTGCCGGGTCTCGGGGGGTCTCAGGTGCCCCTCCCCTCCGGGCCAAAGGGCAGTCTCTGCGGACATGCCTGGCCGAGCGGCAGAGGTAGCACCGGGCCTCTCCGGTGGAGTAGAAGACCCGATAGCGGGCTCCCTGGTAGGGGACGAAGAAGGACCCCTCGAGCGCCTCCCCATCACGCACCCCCGCCAGCGGTAAAAGCTGCACTTGCCAGCGGAAAGAAAGGACGTGACGGAGGGTGGGGTCCTTGCAGCCCAACGGGAGAGGGCTGATGACAGAGGTAAGTTTCCCCAGGGCGGAGAGAGCAGGTAACAGGGCAGCATTGGGTAAAAAGGGGGGAACGGAGGTAAGGACGAGGCGAACACCCAGGTCTTCTAGCGGCTCTAGGAGGACAAACACCCCCCCTACCACCAGGCCCCTCTCCACCGCCTCTTGGGCGGCAGCCTCCGTAGCTAAGAAAAAAACGACCTTCCCATACATCTTGGAGGCCGCCACAATAGCCGTGGGTCCTACCACCTTCGCCAACGCCTGCACGTATGTCTCCATGTGGGGCGAGGCGGGCACCAGGAGGCAACGGACACCGTGCTTCCTGGTCAAGGCGGAAAAAGGGCCCCGACTGCTGGTGATTGTAGCGGAGGCAGTGGGTGGGCGAGATGACGAGGCGGCAGGCAGGGGGGAGCCTGCCACCGCTCGGGCATACGTCCTGGGGGCCGGGGGGGGGACATATGTAGCGCTGGTGGAGGGAATTCCGGGGAGGGGCGCCGCGGTCGATGACGAGGCCACGGCTGTGGGGGCCGCCCCTGCCATGGAGGGCCCAGATGTTTTGGCGGGGCCCTTTCTTTTCTGCCCGTCCTGGCTTTTGCGGCCAGCTGGCAGGGGGTTCCTAGAACCTGAGGGGGGAGGGGGCATAGCAGCAGCAGTAATCACTCCGGTGCCTCCTGCTGCCGGTGCCCCAGCAGGGGCGGTGGCAGGTATTTTGGCAATCGTGGTGGGGGGACCAGGTTGGGGGTTGGGCAAGGGAGGGGTGGGGGAGAAACAGCTAAATTTATGAAAGGGGCCTCGCCTTCCTCATTCCCCGCCATTGTAAGCAGGGAGGGACGGAGAAACACCGGAAGGAGAAAGGGGGAGGGGGGAAACAAATTAACCACTCCTCCCTACTAAATTGCAGGAGGGGGGAGGGAGGGAATACCAAATGGGGTGAACGGGGGGGGGGGGGAATCCAATAATAGGGGCAGGCTATAAACTAAGCAATCCGGGGGGGGGGGGGTGTAAACCCACGCACATTTGTTCAAAGAGTCTCGTTTGGTCAGCTATTATGTCCGGTCCGAAAGGCAAAGTTCAAAGCAAACAGCTGGATCCGAAGGCGGATGGCAAAGTGCCAGCAGGGACAAAGCGGCGGGGGGGCCGTGACAGTTGTAGTAATGGTGGGGGGGGTGGGGGGGGCACCGATGGATCAGGGGGGCGGCTTATTGCCACACCCCCTTGTGCCGCCACAAATGCAATTAAAACACAGTCAAACTCCCCCCCACGAGAGTAGAATTCGAAAAAATTACTCAGTCTTACGGCCCCTTCACGATGATTCGTAGCTTCTTAAATTATTTCTCCTGTCTTCTGAAATCCTTCTTCTCCGGCCGTGTTGGCTGTGTTCCAAGGCTTCCGGCATGCTAAGAATGTTGTAGAGATAGTCCGAGCTGCCAGCAAAGCGGCTGGGTCTGGGGGCTTCCACTCCTCCCTCCGGATAGCAAAATCGGCAATCTTCCCTCCCCTCCTCCGGGGGTTCAGCTAAGACAAATAGCTGTGCCCGAAAGCAGGCGAGGGGGGGGTGGTGGTGCTGACTGCAAGATGGCAACTTGTCAACAATCAAGGAAAAAACAAAAAAAAAACGGCAGAAAATCAAACCAAATCAGCAAAGCGTCCGGCCCGGTCGGGGGGGGAGACTAAGGCAGGGTCCAAAAGTAAGAAAAATCCAGGCCAGGGGGCTTTAGGAAAGAAAAGAAAGCAGATAACTGAGGAGCAAGCGAGGGACGGTCCTGTTTCCTAACAGGGAAGGTTTTTTTTTTTTTTTTTTTTTTGAAACAGAAAAGAAATTTATTTGTAACAGTTACAGAGATTACAAAAAGATAAAGAAAAACTTAGCAACAAAACAATGCAATCAGAAGGTATAACACAACAGCTTTCAGGAGGGAGAGGTGTTCAGGCTAGCCCAGGCCCAGAGCGGGGGGGCTTCCTCGACACTCGTGGTCTTCCACCCTCCTGAGTTACCTGGTGGCCTAGAGCGGGGGGGCTTCCTCGACACTCGTGGTCTTCCACCCCCTCGAGTTACCTAGTGCCGCGCCCAGGGTCACCGACCCTCCCTCTCCTGAGAGTGCCCGACAAGATGGGCACGGCTGCGGGGTGGGTGGTTGGGAGGGAGGGGGGCACACCCATGTATTATAAAACCCCTCCTAAATGACAATAATGATGGTATTCACAGCAGCTAACGGCTGTGGCTGGCGTCTCTCGCTCTGTCCCTCAATCAGAGGGTCAGACGGAGGGAACCGGACGGGGTCACCGAGCAGAGAACCCCGGACAGCGCCCACCGTTCCTCGAAGGTGTCAAGGGAGTCGGTGGACGCCGCCCAGAGGAACTCCGCCCGGATGCGTGAATGTACTGAGGATCGGAAAACGGCCCTACAATCGCAGGATGCCTCATGAGCCAACCTCCGCTCTCTGGTCTTATAAATGGCTGTCTTAGCCAAGGCTAGGAGGAGGCTAACCAGGAGATCCCGCGACTTGGTGGGGCCACGGATGGGGAGTGTATAGATAAAGAGGTGCGCCAGGGTTTCCCTCACATTACAAAAGGGGCAAGTCTCCGGAACGGAGGTGAAACGTGTCAAAAACACGCCCGTGCTCACGGCCCCGTGAAGGAGCCGCCAACTGATGTCCCCGACGGGCCTCGGGACCAAGGTGGAGTACAGGCTGGCCCACCGAGGTTGCTCCCCCTCGAAGGGTGGTAGGAGATCTCGCCACTTTGTGTCGGTGCGGGCGTGAAGGGTATGGAGCGTGAGTGTATATAGATATTGCCGTGGTGCAACTTGAAAACCGACCGGTTGCAATTCATGCAGCCGGCTTGCAGTGAAAGGATGAGGGGTGTGTTGGGATCGGAAGGGTAGGGGCCCGATGGAAAGGTCCGGCGGGCCTGGGGTAAAGAATGGGCGGGGTGCGCCCTCGCGCAAGGCTCGGCTGACATAAGCCCGAGCAGCGGGGGTCAAAGCGGCCTCCACCTCCTGAAGCACGCGCCGGGGGGTGCGAAGGCTGGAGAGCCCCATGCGTCGAGCGAGCGTCAGGGGATCCAGCCAGTCCCCCCGGTCGTAGTCCAGGAGGTCCCCGACCCTCGTAACTCCCGCCAGGACCAACCTCTGGCGCACCGTGCGGGACTCCGCCGCCTGCACACGAAGTTGGGGGTTGTGTAGCAGGGGCTCCGTGAGGAGATCTGCCCCCACGATGGCTGCCACGGACCTGGTGGTTGAAAACAGTTTCCAGGTCCGGAGGAGGTCCTGGTAGAAATCCGGCAGCCCGGAGAGGTCTCGCGGAAAACCTCTCGGACAAAGATAAAAGAGCTGCCGGTCATATCGGAGCCCGTGGAAGCGGCGTAGGAAGGCATGCGCCAATATGCTCCACGTCGAACTACCTGCACTATAAAGGAGCCTCTGCAGGGCCTGGAGGCGGAAAACGCGGACCTGTGTGTACAGACACTTCAGGCCCTGCCCTCCTTCCTTCAGGGGCAAATGAAGAACTCCAACAGGGGCCCAGTGCAATCCCGACCAAAAGAACTCCAGAATCAATCTCCGGAGGTGGGACAGGAAACCCGGGGCCGGGGCTAGGGTGTTGAGCCGGTACCAGAGCGTGGACAGGACTAGTTGCTTAAGCACCAGTGCTCTCCCCCGAAGGGAGAGACATCGGAGTAGCCTCGTCCATTTCCTGATCCGCTCAATCACGCTGCCTTCCAAATTTTGCCAGTTCTCCGGCGGAGAAGGGTGCGTGGCAGAAAGGTAAACGCCGAGATAGAGCAGAGGGCCGGCACTCCACCGGATGGTCTGAAGCGCGGGTGGGAGGGAGCTTACCTGCCGCCAGCCCCCCACCGCCAAGCCAGAGCTCTTGACCCAGTTGACTCGGGCGGAGGAGGCTGCTGAATAGATGGCTTGGCATGCCTCCACTCGCGCCAAGTCGCCCGGGTCCTGGACCACGAGGAGGACGTCATCGGCGTACGCCGACAGGACCAGCCGCAGCTCCGGCTCCCGCAGCACCAACCCCGTCAACCTCCTGCGGAGGAGACAGAGGAAAGGCTCGATCGCCAGAGCGTACAGCTGGCCTGAGAGGGGGCACCCCTGCCGCACCCCTCGCCCGAAGCTGACCGGTTCGGTCAGGGTCCAGTTGAGCCTAACCAAACACTCCGCGGAGGCGTACAGCACCCGGAGAAAACTCACAAACTGAGGTCCGAATCCAAACGCCCGCAGGGTGCTCAGGAGGTACCCATGATCCACTCTATCGAACGCCTTCTCCTGATCGAGAGACAGGAGGGCGAACGACAGACCGTCTCTCCGCCCGAGTTCCAAAAGGTCTCGGACTAGAAAGAGGTTGTCAAAAATGCTGCGACCCGGGACAGTATAGGTCTGGTCTGGGTGGATCACGTCCGCCATCACGGACCCTAGCCGCAGCGAAATTGCTTTCGCTACGATTTTGTAATCCGTGCTAAGGAGTGAGAGGGGACGCCAGTTTCGTAAGTCGCGGAGGTCCCCCTTCTTCGGCAGCAAGGCAAGCACCGCTCGCCTGCACGACAGAGGGAGGACCCCGCCCTGCAAAGACTCAGCCCAGACAGTAACTAGGTCCGGGCTGAGGATGTCCCAGAACGCGCGGTAAAACTCCACGGTCAGCCCGTCCATGCCCGGAGATTTATTGGTGGGCATGCGGCGGAGGGCTTCCGAGAACTCGGCCAGGGTGAGAGGCAGCTCTAGCCGGTCTCGGTCACCCACGCTGACCGTGGGGAGTTCCTCCCAGAGCACCCCGCGAGCGCCAGGATCGGTCGGATCCGGGGAGAAAAGGCTTGCGTAGAAGTCACGGGCCCTCCCACACATCTCCTCCGGATCCGTGAGGGGGGTGCCGTCTTCCGCTAGAAGGCAGGTGACGTGTTTTTTGGCCCCCCTCGTTTTCTCCAGGGCATAGAAGAAGCGGGAGCCGCGATCCATCTCCCGAAGGAGGCGGATGCGGGACCGGACAAAGGCACCTCGGGCCCGGTGGTCCTCGAGGGCTCGAAGTTCCTCCCGCTTCTCCCGGCACGCTCCGCAGAGGGACGGGTCCTCGGGGCTGGCGGCCAGGCGCCTCTCCAGCTCTAAGGCCTCCCGTTCCAACTGCTCTATCGCTGCATTTCTCCGTCGGCTGGCGCCCCGAGTGTAGTTGCGGCAGAAGAGCTTGGCGCGCACCTTCCCTAGATCCCACCAGCGCCGCACCGAGGGAAAGGCACGCCACTGCTCCCGCCAGGCCAGCCAAAACTCCCGGAAGGACATCACAAAGCTCTCGTCCTCCAGCAGGCTGTTATTAAAGTGCCAGTAGGCCGGCCCCGGTCCCTCCGCACGAAGGGAGACCGTGACGGTAACTAAATGATGGTCGGAAAAAGGGGCCGGCCGAACGGTGGAGGAGTGGGCCTGTGAAAGATGGAAACGGGATAGGTAAATACGGTCTAACCGAGAGCGGTGTGACCGATGGGCCTCCACCCGGACAAAGGTAAACGTGGAAGTGTCATCTGGGTGATGGTCACGCCAGACGTCCACTAGGGAGTGATAGTCGACTATGTCTCGGAGAATGGTCGCGGCGGCCGGGCTCGGCTCGGCCCCCGAGCGGTCCCGCTCCTCGAGGGTAGTGTTAAAGTCCCCTCCCAGGAGCAGGCACTCGTGCGAGTCTAGGGTGCCGAGAAAATCGGACACCTGCTGGTAGAATTGTGGCCGCTGTGAACTCACTTGCGGGGCATAGATATTAACAAGATTGACCACGAGCCCCTCCAGACGAACTCGGAGGTGCAACAAGTGGCCCGGTACGACCTCAGTGACCCCTAGCACCTCGGGCCGCAGGGCGGGGGAGAACAGGGTCGCCACTCCAGCTTGCCAGGTCGTGCAATGGCTGAAGTATACCCCGTCCCCCCACTCCAGCCGCCACCTATCCTCGGCGGTTGGGTCCGTGTGGGTCTCCTGCAGGAAAACCACAGAGTACCCCCCCTCCCGAAGGTAGGAGAGCACCTGGGACCTGCGGAGAGCCATCCTACAGCCCCTGGTATTCAGGGTTACAATAATGAGAGGTGTCATGCGGAGGGCCGGGGGGGTGGGGAGTTCTCATTGGTGGGGGTGCTCATGGCCCCCGGCGGGTCGCGTAGCAACCCGTGTCCCATCCCATAAGTAAGTAGCTCTTTCCGGAAGCCGCGGGCCCGCTCGTAGGCCGCAGCACCGCGCCTCCCTTGCCCTCTGCCCTCCTTCATAAGGGCCCTTGCGGCCTGAACGAGTTGATCGAAGTCCCCCCATCGCTGGAGAGCCAGCTGTGCCCTATTGCGGGCACCACGGGTGTGCTCTAAGAACTGCCGTAGTGCATGCCGCAGCTCATGGGGGGATGGGGTTACGGTTTCCGGGGTACTCCCCGATGGGGTTCTTAATACAGCCTCGAGGTCCGCTAAGGCGGGTAGGCAGGGTGCGGACCGCCGACGGGGCGTCTGACAGGCTGGGGTTATTAAATCCATCTCGTGCCTTGGAGTGGAAGGGGATGGCAGGGGGAAAAGCGCAACTCCTAATGAGTCGCAACTAGAAAACGTAAAGACTGCTCCCTGGGGGGGGTCTGCAAAAGGCGGAAAAGAAATAACCCCAGGGGCGGCAGTAGCCTTGCAGGAGGAGGGAAATTGAACCGGGACAGGGGTGGGGACAGGGGCAGAGGTAAGGCCCTGGGCTTCAGGAGGCGAGCAGCAAAAAGAAGATGCCTCCTGAGCAGGGTCGGGGGTTAAGGGGCAAGGGAGGGGGCTCCGAGCAATGCTAGATGCTGGCTTCGGGGTGGTCGTGGCAGCCATGGCATCAGGTGGTAAACCACTTTCCGTGGGGTGCTCACCCGGAAAGGCAGTCAGGGGGAGAGAACATGGGGAAAGGGGCCTGGGGTGAGATTGCCTAAATCGAGGCTGGCCGGCAGTAAATCATCCCCTCCCTGGGTGACCGGGGTCAAATCTAGGGCCTCAATCTCTGCATACACAGAGGAGAGGCCGACTCCTACTACCCTGGGGGCCTCTCCCCTAGGGCCCGCCGGGAGTTCAGGTGGTATCCGGTTAGAAGGGGCTTCCTCCGGGGCTTCGGAGGGGAGGGTCCCCCGCGGAGGGGGGATTCCTCCCTCCAATGCCAGTCTATCTTCACCTCCCGACACCAGCGAATGGATCTCACTCGTGGCCGAAGCGGGAGGCTCAAGGTCAGTACCTCCCTTCCTGGTCTTCCGGGGGGCTTCCGCGTCAGATGGATGCAGCGGGGCTCGAGCCCTCCGCTTGCCTCGCTTCCCCTGGACTACAGTCCAGCCCTCCATAGCGTCATCTGGGGGTTGAGTAGCAGGGGGCGGAGCGGGGCGTGGAGGCAAAGGTTCAGGGGTTCGGGGGGATAGCGGTGAGGCAGCAGGAGGGGCGGGGGGTTCTCCCTGGGGCGAGCCCTCTCCTGCACCTGGTAATAGCTGTGCCACACTCTCCTCCAGAGGCTCTGCCGAGGTGGTTACAGCAAGAGCGGGACTCCCGTGGTCGCCCGGGCGTTGTTGGAAAGGTACCTCTTGGGCCCGGACGGGGGCAGCGTTGGATCGGGTGGGAGGAGGGGTGGTTTCAGGTGCCGGGTGGCCAGGGGTGTCGGCAACGACAGGGCCGATATCCTGCCGGGTCTCGGGGGTCTCAGGTGCCCCTCTCCCCCGGGCCAAAGGGCAGTCCCTGCGGACATGCCCCGCCGAGCGGCAGAGGTAGCACCGGGCCTCTCCGGTGGAATAAAAGACCCTATAGCGGGCTCCCTGGTAGGGAACTAGGAAGGACCCCTCGAGCGCCTCTCCGTCACGCGCCCCCGCCGGCAGTGAAATCTGCACTTGCCGGCGGAACGAAAGGACGTGACGGAGGGCGGGGTCCTTGCAGCCTAACGGGAGAGGGCTGATAGCAGAGACGAGTTTTCCCAGGGCAGAAAGAGCGGGTAACAGGGCAACGTTAGGTAAAAAGGGAGGAACGGAGGTGAGGACGAGGCGAACACCCAGATCTTCTAGCGGTTCTAGGGGGATAAACACCCCTCCTACCACTAGGCCCTTCTCCACCGCCTCCTGGGCGGCAGTCTCCGAAGCCAGAAAGAAAACGACCTTCCCATACATCTTGGAGGCCGCCACAATGGCCATGGGTCCTACCACCTTCGCCAACGCCTGCACGTATGCCTCCACGTGGGGCGAGGCGGGCACCAGGAGGCAACGGACACCGTGCTTCCTGGTCAGGGCGGGAAGAGGGCCCCGGGCGCTAGTGATGGTAGCGGAGGTAGTGGGTGGGCGAGATGAGGAGGCGGCAGGCGAGGGGGAGCCTGCCGCCGCCCGGGCATACGTCCTGGGGGCCGGGGGAGGGACGGTCGCAGAGCTGGTGGAGGGAACAGCTGGGAGGGGTGCCACGATCGATGATGAGGCCACAGTGGTGGGGGCGGCCTCTGCCATGGAGGGCCCAGCGGCTTTAGCGGGGCCCTTTCCTTTCGGCCCGCCCCGACCTTTCCGTCGAACTGGGGGGGGGTTCCTAGAGTCTAATGGGGCAAGAACCAAAGCAGCAGTAGTAATTGCCCCGGTGCCTCCCACTGCCGAGGCCCCAGCGGGGGCGGGGGCAGGGGTACTAACAATGGAGGCGGTGGGGAAATCCTGAGGGGTGGGCAGGGGGGTAGATGGGGAAGGGACAACCAATTTCGTTGGAGGGGCCTTGCGTCTCTCCATCTCTGCCATTGTAAGCAGGGAGAGACAGGGAGACACCGGAAGGAGGGGGGGGGGGCAAAAATCGGGGTCCGGTAGTAGGGGTAAACTATGGGATAAACAATCCGGGGGGTGGGGGTGGAGGGAGGACAACCCACCACAATTGTCCAAAGAGTCTCGTTTGGTTGGTTGTTATGCCCGGTCCGAAAGATAAAGTCCAAAGCAAACAGCTGGATCCGAAGGCAGATGGCAGATTGCCAGCAGGGACGAGGCAGCGGGGGCCGTGATAGTCGTAGTAGTGGTGGGGGGGTTGGGGGCACCGGTGGATCTGGGGGTAGCTCCCTGCTACACCCCTGTGCCGCCACAGACGCAGCTGGAACGCAGTCAACTCCCCCCCCCCGAGGGTATAATTCAAAGGAAATCCCTCAGTCTTACGGCCTCTCTCCACGATGATTCATAGCTGCCCGGGCGAGTTCTCCGGCCTCTGGCATCTGTTGCAGCTGTTGGCTCTGTCCCAAGGCTCTCGGCAGCTAGGAATGTTGTAATGATAAGAAAAAAGTCCAGGCAAAAAACAAAACGGCTGGGTCTGGGGGCGTCCACTCCCCTCTCTGGACAGCGGGTCGGCAGTCCTCCCCCCCTCCTCCGGGGGTTTCAATTAAGCAAAGAGCAAAGTCCAAAAGCAGGCGTCTGGGGGGGGTGCTGGCGACCGGCCAGCACACTAACGCAGCTCAGGAAAACGGGAAAAAACGAAACCAAAAAAACAAAGCGTCCGGCCCAAACGCGGGGGGGGAAACTAAGCGAAAGGAAAAGTGTGAAAAATCCGGGCCAGGGGGCTTCAGGAAAGAAAGGAAAGCAGATAGCTCAGGAGCGAGCGAAGAAACGATTCCGTCTCCTAACAGGGAAGGTTTTTTTTTTTTTTTTTTTTTTTAAACAGAAAAGAAATTTATTTGTAACAGTTACAGAAATTACAAAAAGATAAAGAAAAACTTAGCAACAAAACAACGCAATCAGAAGGTATAACACAACAGCTTTCAGGAGGGAGAGGTGGTCAGGCTAGCCCAGGCCCAGAGCGGGGGGGCTTCCTCGACACTCGTGGTCTTCCACCCTCCTGAGTTACCTGGTGGCCTAGAGCGGGGGGGCTTCCTCGACACTCGTGGTCTTCCACCCCCTCGAGTTACCTAGTGCCGCGCCCAGGGTCACCGACCCTCCCTCTCCTGAGAGTGCCCGACAAGATGGGCACGGCTGCGGGGTGGGTGGTTGGGAGGGAGGGGGGCACACCCATGTATTATAAAACCCCTCCTAAATAACAATAATGATGGTATTCACAGCAGCTAACGGCTGTGGCTGGCGTCTCTCGCTCTGTCCCTCAATCAGAGGGTCAGACGGAGGGAACCGGACGGGGTCACCGAGCAGAGAACCCCGGACAGCGCCCACCGTTCCTCGAAGGTGTCAAGGGAGTCGGTGGACGCCGCCCAGAGGAACTCCGCCCGGATGCGTGAATGTACTGAGGATCGGAAAACGGCCCTACAATCGCAGGATGCCTCATGAGCCAACCTCCGCTCTCTGGTCTTATAAATGGCTGTCTTAGCCAAGGCTAGGAGGAGGCTAACCAGGAGATCCCGCGACTTGGTGGGGCCACGGATGGGGAGTGTATAGATAAAGAGGTGCGCCAGGGTTTCCCTCACATTACAAAAGGGGCAAGTCTCCGGAACGGAGGTGAAACGTGTCAAAAACACGCCCGTGCTCACGGCCCCGTGAAGGAGCCGCCAACTGATGTCCCCGACGGGCCTCGGGACCAAGGTGGAGTACAGGCTGGCCCACCGAGGTTGCTCCCCCTCGAAGGGTGGTAGGAGATCTCGCCACTTTGTGTCGGTGCGGGCGTGAAGGGTATGGAGCGTGAGTGTATATAGATATTGCCGTGGTGCAACTTGAAAACCGACCGGTTGCAATTCATGCAGCCGGCTTGCAGTGAAAGGATGAGGGGTGTGTTGGGATCGGAAGGGTAGGGGCCCGATGGAAAGGTCCGGCGGGCCTGGGGTAAAGAATGGGCGGGGTGCGCCCTCGCGCAAGGCTCGGCTGACATAAGCCCGAGCAGCGGGGGTCAAAGCGGCCTCCACCTCCTGAAGCACGCGCCGGGGGGTGCGAAGGCTGGAGAGCCCCATGCGTCGAGCGAGCGTCAGGGGATCCAGCCAGTCCCCCCGGTCGTAGTCCAGGAGGTCCCCGACCCTCGTAACTCCCGCCAGGACCAACCTCTGGCGCACCGTGCGGGACTCCGCCGCCTGCACACGAAGTTGGGGGTTGTGTAGCAGGGGCTCCGTGAGGAGATCTGCCCCCACGATGGCTGCCACGGACCTGGTGGTTGAAAACAGTTTCCAGGTCCGGAGGAGGTCCTGGTAGAAATCCGGCAGCCCGGAGAGGTCTCGCGGAAAACCTCTCGGACAAAGATAAAAGAGCTGCCGGTCATATCGGAGCCCGTGGAAGCGGCGTAGGAAGGCATGCGCCAATATGCTCCACGTCGAACTACCTGCACTATAAAGGAGCCTCTGCAGGGCCTGGAGGCGGAAAACGCGGACCTGTGTGTACAGACACTTCAGGCCCTGCCCTCCTTCCTTCAGGGGCAAATGAAGAACTCCAACAGGGGCCCAGTGCAATCCCGACCAAAAGAACTCCAGAATCAATCTCCGGAGGTGGGACAGGAAACCCGGGGCCGGGGCTAGGGTGTTGAGCCGGTACCAGAGCGTGGACAGGACTAGTTGCTTAAGCACCAGTGCTCTCCCCCGAAGGGAGAGACATCGGAGTAGCCTCGTCCATTTCCTGATCCGCTCAATCACGCTGCCTTCCAAATTTTGCCAGTTCTCCGGCGGAGAAGGGTGCGTGGCAGAAAGGTAAACGCCGAGATAGAGCAGAGGGCCGGCACTCCACCGGATGGTCTGAAGCGCGGGTGGGAGGGAGCTTACCTGCCGCCAGCCCCCCACCGCCAAGCCAGAGCTCTTGACCCAGTTGACTCGGGCGGAGGAGGCTGCTGAATAGATGGCTTGGCATGCCTCCACTCGCGCCAAGTCGCCCGGGTCCTGGACCACGAGGAGGACGTCATCGGCGTACGCCGACAGGACCAGCCGCAGCTCCGGCTCCCGCAGCACCAACCCCGTCAACCTCCTGCGGAGGAGACAGAGGAAAGGCTCGATCGCCAGAGCGTACAGCTGGCCTGAGAGGGGGCACCCCTGCCGCACCCCTCGCCCGAAGCTGACCGGTTCGGTCAGGGTCCAGTTGAGCCTAACCAAACACTCCGCGGAGGCGTACAGCACCCGGAGAAAACTCACAAACTGAGGTCCGAATCCAAACGCCCGCAGGGTGCTCAGGAGGTACCCATGATCCACTCTATCGAACGCCTTCTCCTGATCGAGAGACAGGAGGGCGAACGACAGACCGTCTCTCCGCCCGAGTTCCAAAAGGTCTCGGACTAGAAAGAGGTTGTCAAAAATGCTGCGACCCGGGACAGTATAGGTCTGGTCTGGGTGGATCACGTCCGCCATCACGGACCCTAGCCGCAGCGAAATTGCTTTCGCTACGATTTTGTAATCCGTGCTAAGGAGTGAGAGGGGACGCCAGTTTCGTAAGTCGCGGAGGTCCCCCTTCTTCGGCAGCAAGGCAAGCACCGCTCGCCTGCACGACAGAGGGAGGACCCCGCCCTGCAAAGACTCAGCCCAGACAGTAACTAGGTCCGGGCTGAGGATGTCCCAGAACGCGCGGTAAAACTCCACGGTCAGCCCGTCCATGCCCGGAGATTTATTGGTGGGCATGCGGCGGAGGGCTTCCGAGAACTCGGCCAGGGTGAGAGGCAGCTCTAGCCGGTCTCGGTCACCCACGCTGACCGTGGGGAGTTCCTCCCAGAGCACCCCGCGAGCGCCAGGATCGGTCGGATCCGGGGAGAAAAGGCTTGCGTAGAAGTCACGGGCCCTCCCACACATCTCCTCCGGATCCGTGAGGGGGGTGCCGTCTTCCGCTAGAAGGCAGGTGACGTGTTTTTTGGCCCCCCTCGTTTTCTCCAGGGCATAGAAGAAGCGGGAGCCGCGATCCATCTCCCGAAGGAGGCGGATGCGGGACCGGACAAAGGCACCTCGGGCCCGGTGGTCCTCGAGGGCTCGAAGTTCCTCCCGCTTCTCCCGGCACGCTCCGCAGAGGGACGGGTCCTCGGGGCTGGCGGCCAGGCGCCTCTCCAGCTCTAAGGCCTCCCGTTCCAACTGCTCTATCGCTGCATTTCTCCGTCGGCTGGCGCCCCGAGTGTAGTTGCGGCAGAAGAGCTTGGCGCGCACCTTCCCTAGATCCCACCAGCGCCGCACCGAGGGAAAGGCACGCCACTGCTCCCGCCAGGCCAGCCAAAACTCCCGGAAGGACATCACAAAGCTCTCGTCCTCCAGCAGGCTGTTATTAAAGTGCCAGTAGGCCGGCCCCGGTCCCTCCGCACGAAGGGAGACCGTGACGGTAACTAAATGATGGTCGGAAAAAGGGGCCGGCCGAACGGTGGAGGAGTGGGCCTGTGAAAGATGGAAACGGGATAGGTAAATACGGTCTAACCGAGAGCGGTGTGACCGATGGGCCTCCACCCGGACAAAGGTAAACGTGGAAGTGTCATCTGGGTGATGGTCACGCCAGACGTCCACTAGGGAGTGATAGTCGACTATGTCTCGGAGAATGGTCGCGGCGGCCGGGCTCGGCTCGGCCCCCGAGCGGTCCCGCTCCTCGAGGGTAGTGTTAAAGTCCCCTCCCAGGAGCAGGCACTCGTGCGAGTCTAGGGTGCCGAGAAAATCGGACACCTGCTGGTAGAATTGTGGCCGCTGTGAACTCACTTGCGGGGCATAGATATTAACAAGATTGACCACGAGCCCCTCCAGACGAACTCGGAGGTGCAACAAGTGGCCCGGTACGACCTCAGTGACCCCTAGCACCTCGGGCCGCAGGGCGGGGGAGAACAGGGTCGCCACTCCAGCTTGCCAGGTCGTGCAATGGCTGAAGTATACCCCGTCCCCCCACTCCAGCCGCCACCTATCCTCGGCGGTTGGGTCCGTGTGGGTCTCCTGCAGGAAAACCACAGAGTACCCCCCCTCCCGAAGGTAGGAGAGCACCTGGGACCTGCGGAGAGCCATCCTACAGCCCCTGGTATTCAGGGTTACAATAATGAGAGGTGTCATGCGGAGGGCCGGGGGGGTGGGGAGTTCTCATTGGTGGGGGTGCTCATGGCCCCCGGCGGGTCGCGTAGCAACCCGTGTCCCATCCCATAAGTAAGTAGCTCTTTCCGGAAGCCGCGGGCCCGCTCGTAGGCCGCAGCACCGCGCCTCCCTTGCCCTCTGCCCTCCTTCATAAGGGCCCTTGCGGCCTGAACGAGTTGATCGAAGTCCCCCCATCGCTGGAGAGCCAGCTGTGCCCTATTGCGGGCACCACGGGTGTGCTCTAAGAACTGCCGTAGTGCATGCCGCAGCTCATGGGGGGATGGGGTTACGGTTTCCGGGGTACTCCCCGATGGGGTTCTTAATACAGCCTCGAGGTCCGCTAAGGCGGGTAGGCAGGGTGCGGACCGCCGACGGGGCGTCTGACAGGCTGGGGTTATTAAATCCATCTCGTGCCTTGGAGTGGAAGGGGATGGCAGGGGGAAAAGCGCAACTCCTAATGAGTCGCAACTAGAAAACGTAAAGACTGCTCCCTGGGGGGGGTCTGCAAAAGGCGGAAAAGAAATAACCCCAGGGGCGGCAGTAGCCTTGCAGGAGGAGGGAAATTGAACCGGGACAGGGGTGGGGACAGGGGCAGAGGTAAGGCCCTGGGCTTCAGGAGGCGAGCAGCAAAAAGAAGATGCCTCCTGAGCAGGGTCGGGGGTTAAGGGGCAAGGGAGGGGGCTCCGAGCAATGCTAGATGCTGGCTTCGGGGTGGTCGTGGCAGCCATGGCATCAGGTGGTAAACCACTTTCCGTGGGGTGCTCACCCGGAAAGGCAGTCAGGGGGAGAGAACATGGGGAAAGGGGCCTGGGGTGAGATTGCCTAAATCGAGGCTGGCCGGCAGTAAATCATCCCCTCCCTGGGTGACCGGGGTCAAATCTAGGGCCTCAATCTCTGCATACACAGAGGAGAGGCCGACTCCTACTACCCTGGGGGCCTCTCCCCTAGGGCCCGCCGGGAGTTCAGGTGGTATCCGGTTAGAAGGGGCTTCCTCCGGGGCTTCGGAGGGGAGGGTCCCCCGCGGAGGGGGGATTCCTCCCTCCAATGCCAGTCTATCTTCACCTCCCGACACCAGCGAATGGATCTCACTCGTGGCCGAAGCGGGAGGCTCAAGGTCAGTACCTCCCTTCCTGGTCTTCCGGGGGGCTTCCGCGTCAGATGGATGCAGCGGGGCTCGAGCCCTCCGCTTGCCTCGCTTCCCCTGGACTACAGTCCAGCCCTCCATAGCGTCATCTGGGGGTTGAGTAGCAGGGGGCGGAGCGGGGCGTGGAGGCAAAGGTTCAGGGGTTCGGGGGGATAGCGGTGAGGCAGCAGGAGGGGCGGGGGGTTCTCCCTGGGGCGAGCCCTCTCCTGCACCTGGTAATAGCTGTGCCACACTCTCCTCCAGAGGCTCTGCCGAGGTGGTTACAGCAAGAGCGGGACTCCCGTGGTCGCCCGGGCGTTGTTGGAAAGGTACCTCTTGGGCCCGGACGGGGGCAGCGTTGGATCGGGTGGGAGGAGGGGTGGTTTCAGGTGCCGGGTGGCCAGGGGTGTCGGCAACGACAGGGCCGATATCCTGCCGGGTCTCGGGGGTCTCAGGTGCCCCTCTCCCCCGGGCCAAAGGGCAGTCCCTGCGGACATGCCCCGCCGAGCGGCAGAGGTAGCACCGGGCCTCTCCGGTGGAATAAAAGACCCTATAGCGGGCTCCCTGGTAGGGAACTAGGAAGGACCCCTCGAGCGCCTCTCCGTCACGCGCCCCCGCCGGCAGTGAAATCTGCACTTGCCGGCGGAACGAAAGGACGTGACGGAGGGCGGGGTCCTTGCAGCCTAACGGGAGAGGGCTGATAGCAGAGACGAGTTTTCCCAGGGCAGAAAGAGCGGGTAACAGGGCAACGTTAGGTAAAAAGGGAGGAACGGAGGTGAGGACGAGGCGAACACCCAGATCTTCTAGCGGTTCTAGGGGGATAAACACCCCTCCTACCACTAGGCCCTTCTCCACCGCCTCCTGGGCGGCAGTCTCCGAAGCCAGAAAGAAAACGACCTTCCCATACATCTTGGAGGCCGCCACAATGGCCATGGGTCCTACCACCTTCGCCAACGCCTGCACGTATGCCTCCACGTGGGGCGAGGCGGGCACCAGGAGGCAACGGACACCGTGCTTCCTGGTCAGGGCGGGAAGAGGGCCCCGGGCGCTAGTGATGGTAGCGGAGGTAGTGGGTGGGCGAGATGAGGAGGCGGCAGGCGAGGGGGAGCCTGCCGCCGCCCGGGCATACGTCCTGGGGGCCGGGGGAGGGACGGTCGCAGAGCTGGTGGAGGGAACAGCTGGGAGGGGTGCCACGATCGATGATGAGGCCACAGTGGTGGGGGCGGCCTCTGCCATGGAGGGCCCAGCGGCTTTAGCGGGGCCCTTTCCTTTCGGCCCGCCCCGACCTTTCCGTCGAACTGGGGGGGGGTTCCTAGAGTCTAATGGGGCAAGAACCAAAGCAGCAGTAGTAATTGCCCCGGTGCCTCCCACTGCCGAGGCCCCAGCGGGGGCGGGGGCAGGGGTACTAACAATGGAGGCGGTGGGGAAATCCTGAGGGGTGGGCAGGGGGGTAGATGGGGAAGGGACAACCAATTTCGTTGGAGGGGCCTTGCGTCTCTCCATCTCTGCCATTGTAAGCAGGGAGAGACAGGGAGACACCGGAAGGAGGGGGGGGGGGCAAAAATCGGGGTCCGGTAGTAGGGGTAAACTATGGGATAAACAATCCGGGGGGTGGGGGTGGAGGGAGGACAACCCACCACAATTGTCCAAAGAGTCTCGTTTGGTTGGTTGTTATGCCCGGTCCGAAAGATAAAGTCCAAAGCAAACAGCTGGATCCGAAGGCAGATGGCAGATTGCCAGCAGGGACGAGGCAGCGGGGGCCGTGATAGTCGTAGTAGTGGTGGGGGGGTTGGGGGCACCGGTGGATCTGGGGGTAGCTCCCTGCTACACCCCTGTGCCGCCACAGACGCAGCTGGAACGCAGTCAACTCCCCCCCCCCGAGGGTATAATTCAAAGGAAATCCCTCAGTCTTACGGCCTCTCTCCACGATGATTCATAGCTGCCCGGGCGAGTTCTCCGGCCTCTGGCATCTGTTGCAGCTGTTGGCTCTGTCCCAAGGCTCTCGGCAGCTAGGAATGTTGTAATGATAAGAAAAAAGTCCAGGCAAAAAACAAAACGGCTGGGTCTGGGGGCGTCCACTCCCCTCTCTGGACAGCGGGTCGGCAGTCCTCCCCCCCTCCTCCGGGGGTTTCAATTAAGCAAAGAGCAAAGTCCAAAAGCAGGCGTCTGGGGGGGGTGCTGGCGACCGGCCAGCACACTAACGCAGCTCAGGAAAACGGGAAAAAACGAAACCAAAAAAACAAAGCGTCCGGCCCAAACGCGGGGGGGGAAACTAAGCGAAAGGAAAAGTGTGAAAAATCCGGGCCAGGGGGCTTCAGGAAAGAAAGGAAAGCAGATAGCTCAGGAGCGAGCGAAGAAACGATTCCGTCTCCTAACAGGGAAGGTTCCAGAACAATCAGGAACCTTCTGCAGACAATTAAGACAGGCTGATTAGAACACCTGCAGCCAATCAAGAAGCTGCTAGAATCAATTAAGGCAGGCTAATCAGGGCACCTGGGTTTTAAAAAGGAGCTCACTTCAGTTTGTGGTGTGCGTGTGAGGAGCTGGGAGCAAGAGGCACTAGGAGCTGAGAGTGAGAACGCGGACTGTTGGAGGACTGAGGTGTACAAGCATTATCAGACACAAGCAGGAAGATCCTATGGTGAGGATAAAGAAGGTGTTGGGAGGAGGCCATGGGGAAGTAGCCCAGGGAGCTGTAGCTGTCGCACAGCTGTTCCAGGAGGCACTCTAGACAGCTGCATTCCACAGGACCCTGGGCTGGAACTCGGAGTAGAGGGTGGGCCCGGGTTCCCCCCAAATCCTCCCAATTCTTGGTCAGACACAGGAGGAGTCGACCTGGACTGTGGGTTCAGAAAAACGGCCAAGCTGAGGGCTGCCGTGATGCTGCAAGGCAAGCAAATCCGCCAATAAGCGCAAGACCCACCAAGGTAGAGCAGGAACTTTGTCACAGTTCCAAAAAGGATTTGAGCTTTGGGCTGTTGGTGTGTGGTACTATCCCTCTCTGCTGGGCTGGTTTAATGGTTAGCTTTAAAGGTTTTTGCATTTAAATCAGTTCGCTCTCTCCATTATGTAAATTTGTGGCCAATTTAGCCATATCTTTTCAAGCTCTGCTTGCCCCAGAAGAGAGATGGATAGCCAGCATTTAGCATGAATGCTGGCAATCTAGCTGCTGATCTATGAAGTTCAAACTGCAGATCCATAGTCCCCATCGCGGTCACTGATCGCCCTAGGAATGTCCATATCATAGCCTTGGCAGATTGTAGATGACAACTAAGTTTGTTATGATACAAATGACACTGCAGGTTCTGTACCCAAAGTGGACACCCATCCAACTATCTGATGAAAGAAGGATATGCAAGGACATTTCTTCTATCCTCTCATTTTGGTCCTGCTGTAGGGATTACAAACTCTTCCTTGTGCTCCCTGGTTGGCCTTCATTTTTGTTCAGGTATTTACCAGTACCCGTCTTTGGTGCAATCATGCTTAACATATCACATTTCACTACACTGTATTTCTTTTCTTCATCTCCCTCCATGGTCAGGTGCATAGGACATCCACCAGTTTCCACCTTTTATTTCAGTCTTGCAGTAGTCTGTTCAGGTTTCTGAGTGTCATGCTGATGGATCTGGCTTCTCTCTCTATTGTTCTGCATAATGTTTCTCCAGGTCACCCTCTTCTCCCCTTTCTAGGTGGTGTCCATATTAACACTTGCCATGAAAGCCATGTTGGTGGCATCTTAAAGCAGTGTACCAAATACGTGCATCATCTTCTTACTATATTTGATGCTTTACATTGTTCATTTGCTCTATTTAGAATTTCTGAAGATCCAAGAAAATCTTTCCAATGGATTCTGAGGATCTTTCTCAGGCATTTAATTTGGAATGGGGTGATCTTATCAATTTCTGTTGGAGATTTCTATCACTCTGCTCCACAAAGGAGGACAGACATGATGCCAGTTTTTAAAATTCGTATTTTTTGTCAGTGTCAATCATGCTACTTTTCCAAATCTTTTCAAGTTTATGAAAGTTGATTGCTGATTTTGATATCCATTGCTTAAAATCTGCCATGGTTTCATTATCATTGCACATCTCACTCTCTGGATAGGTAAAATGACTGAATTCTTCTAGTGTTTCTTCATCCACTAAAATAGTTACTTTTGGGACACAGATCACTGTATATTTTGTCTTCCCTTTATTGAAGAGCAAACCAACTTATTTTTCTGTTTCTGCCAATAACTGGGTCTCTTCTTCCATTAAGCAATGTTTTGAACGAAGCAAGACAATGTCATCAGCAAGAAGGCCACACAATTGTGCTCTATCATTTGTCCATAAAATTCCTTGGTTACCCTTCTGCAGTTACTTCCCCCATGAAATAGTGACTAGTGCAAACAATTGTGGAGACATAACACATCCCTGCTTTACTCCAGTTATCACTGCAACTGACTGATATGATCTCTGAATGTACATTCAGCAGAGTCATACAGATCCTTGACTATTCTAATTATTTTTGCTAGTATTCCATAGTATGCCATAGTTTTCCAAAGACTGTCTTCATATACATTGTCAAAAGCCTTCTGGAACTCAACCATACCAAGTCTTTATAAATATCAGCCCATTATTTCTGAAAGATCAGTTTTTCCACATATTTCACCCTACCAACAAATTTAACCTAACACTGGCATATTGCCTGAAAGCTCCCCTGCTATCCTGTGCACACTTGTAGATATATTCGCACCTTGGATTCCCTTACATCAATTCCCTTACAAATTTCAAAACTGCAATTTCCACAGCTTTGATATACTTGACCAGGCACAGAAAATGGTCTCATTTACTGCAACACATTCACAGTGTTCCGCAAAACAAGAATGACAAAAACTGGAAAACTATTTCATTTACGAAATTAGAAGCCCTCTTAGCAGTCACCACTGGCTTGCTTTGCTTTCCTTTTCTCGTTGATCATGGTTGCCCCAGTGCTCCCTCATTTCAAGCACTCTCTCAAGATGTCCAGCTGAACCCAAACGGTGTTTCCCTCCACTCTGCCACTGATAATTTTACCTTTTTCATTTAGTGCTCAGCTTGTCTTTTCTCCTTTTCTTTCTTTTTTCCTCCCCTCACCATGAAGCATCACTCTCTCTCTCATCTGAGGATAAGGAAGACTTCAGGAATGCACAGTACAGGAAAAATATACTGGTTTCAGAGTAACAGCCGTGTTAGTCTGTATTCACAAAAAGAAAAGGAGTACTTGTGGCACCTTAGAGACTAACCAATTTATTTGAAGAATAAGCTTTCGTGAGCTACAGCTCCGATGCACCCAATGAAGTGAGCTGTAGCTCACGAAAGCTTATTCTTCAAATAAATTGGTTAGTCTCTAAGGTGCCACAAGTACTCCTTTTCTTTTTGCGAAAAATATACTGTTTCCACCGTCTAGATTCTCCTCCAGCATAAGACCTGAACAGACTCTCACTAAATCAATACAAAGATTCCCACAGGCATGAAGTGCAATCACTGCAATTTAAGTAACAGTCTTGGTCATCACGACAAGTCTGGTCTCTTAGTATATGAAACACAAAGGAAGAATTAAAGTTGGGGGGGGGGGGGGGGAAGAGAGAGAGAGACTTTTAGCTGTCACTTCAATATGCAAACAGGAGAGGCAAAATGCCCCTTCCTCCCCACACCCTGCTCCAAATTTGGACAAGATATGAATTTTCAGTGGCAGAGATTTCTGACAATCTGGAAGATAATCTCTCAGGCACTGAAAAAAATAGTGTAAACTTTATGATGATATTGAGGCGGGCAAGGACTGAGACTGCTTGTATATGGTTTAATGCCAAACACAAAAATATTAAGGTTGCTGGAGCCCACTAGAATTTATAGTGTTTTCAGGTCCATTTTCAAGCGCATAAAGGGATGGAAAAATAAATTGCTTACCAAAAAGCCAGAGATCTAATAGCTTAGTAATTAGTATTCCAACCTGCTGGCTCTTTTTGTCTCAACTCTACCCCCTTAAAATTCCCATCATCTTATTATTGCCCTCATCCTCTAAGCCACAAACACCAAAGAGGAATTCTAACCATTAACAGCCATTTAATGCTTCCTATTGAAAACATTTAACGAGCATCACTACTAATAATCCTTATAGTGATAGTACGTCATGCTGTCCCAGAGAGCTAAAGAAACCCATAAAACCATATGGCATCAACATTCTGGTCTCAAAGTGTTAAACACCAGTAGTACATAGATCAGGATTTAATACATTTTACTTGAGTGGCAGCAAACTGAGCATAACTGCAGAACTGCACCCTGAAAAGAAAAATGAATTTATGTTTAGCATGCTGGCAGGAAAGAAAAATGTACCAAAATCATGCTATCCAAGGTGTCTGTACAGAATACATCAGAGATCAGAATTTTAGAACAGACCACTTGAGTGCAAGATCACACAGAAAAGGTAAAGGAGGAATGGTGAGCTAGAAGAGTAGAGAGAGAAATGTAACAAAAGAAGGGAGAAGAGAGTTCTTACATAAGAGTGGGTGGGTGAGGGACAAAGACGAACAAAGATTGAGCAAGTAGTCATTTGTCTGCCCATCAAGCAAATTCCTAGATAGTCTCACATGTTAAGTGCTGTCAAAATCTGCTGTAAAATGTACTTAGAAGCCCTTTCCAAATCTGACAATTAACTATCTTCGACATTATCCATTTGTGTTAACGAGATCTATTGCCATTATGATGTACATGTCAGTGAGCAGATAAAAGTGCTAACAGAGAATACACGCTGATTTAGGACCTGATGCAAAGCCTATAAAAATTAACTTCAGTGGGCTTTGGATCAGATTTTTAGTTGAGTTTTTTGCATTACTCCCAATATGCATTGCTATCACACACTAACAGTTCTCTCTGATGTCAAAACTTATTAAAAAGCTACATTCATATTTACAGCAAAGTAATGTATACTGAAAACATACAAGTTATCAGTGGTATTTCTTTTACCAAAAATAAAACACATGTAGCAGCAGGAATCCTCAAAGCCAAACAAGCCCTAACAAAATTTCTGAAAAAATCTAGCTGAAAAAGGAATCTGAATCAACAGCTACAATCTTGTAAATAAATATATTTTCTATGGAAACCTTGTAATGTAAAAAGTGGGTTTAAAACTGAAAAGTTGATAGCATTAGTTTAGTAACCACAAACTGCAGTTCGGCTTATAAATGCCAGTGGCCTTTTTTGCTGCATCAAATCGCTTAATATGACATGCCCTCTTTTAGGGGAAGCAAAAGGGGAGCTACGGCCTGCCTGGTCTGGGAGATGCACTGGATAGTCTAATAGGAATTCCCCATCTCTAGCAACATTCCTCTTTGATAGGTGAACAACCCCACGACACATGGGAACCCAGCATGCCAGCAGGAATTGGAACTTATTTGCCTGATCTCTGAGAAATCTCACTCAGAGAAATAAAATGGAGTTAATCTAGAAAGAGCAGAGTGTGACATTTTGAAACTATAATGATATGCTTCATTACATGCCAGAGTGCAGAGAGGGCTCTTAGTGGAGGAGGCTGCAGGTGCATGTTTCCCCACGCAACACACCAAGAGTTACTGTTGACACAAAAGTCACTGCACTCAATATACTTACATGATGTGGCACACACACATTTTTGGACTTTGACATGATTATTGTTTTGAGGGACTGATCAAGCAGCTGTTTTGTAAACCCCATTGAAATAACTGGAGTCTGTGTGCAGAGCATTGAGTCCTGTGCAGCTGTAGGAAATATATAATTTCCTAGCCCACCACTCAGAGTCCCCTCTGCAGCACTTCCCCCACCTATTGATCTGGAATTACACTTCCTTCAGCAACTCCACATGGAGTGAGCAGGGAGCCTTTGGCCCTAAACCAGCTCACTTCCCTAGCGGATTTACCTTCTTCACCAGACCCAACCCACAGCCTGTCTCAGGTAGTGATAAGAGAAGGGGAGAATAGCTCTTGGGTTTGCTAAAGGACAGACTCCCTCCCCTCCTAGCCAGAAGTGCTGCTGCTTCTGAAAACAGAGGGAAGGCTGAGCCACTGAATAGTACAGCGTAAAAAGAGTAGCTAGCTATACAGGGAAATCAGGACGTTCACTCCCTACAAAACCCATTAGCCCCCTAGACACAGTGGTGCTGGAACAATTTATATAGTGGGGGTACTGAGAGACATTGAATCAAACTGTAAACCTTGAATATAATGGAATCCACTTCAAGCGAGGGCATTCCAGCACCTATGCCTAGACACACTCCTTTACAATAAAAAGAGAACATTTGGGAAGGTTAGGGGATAAGCATGAGAGAAGAACTTGGATCTGATGTTGCGGAAAGGCAGATGTGGGGCATGAATTATCTGCTAGGATCATCTACTGATATCTCAACTAATCAATTCCCTGACACTGCAGGGACCTTAGCATTGGTGGTACCTCAGTCTCTCCTGTTTCTCTGCCTATGACAAACAGTTAAATCTTCTGAGGACTGAAATGCTTTCATCTAAATAAAGTATTGAGCCCTATGATGGGGGTATCTGGGTGAAATTTAATGGAGGTCAAGCTAGATGATCTAACTGTCCCTTCCGGCCTTAAAAAAAAATCTATGAAACTATGAAGTGAACTACTGATTAACACCAATGGGAGAACATGATATTAAGCATGAGGAAGAGTACAGGGGTGTAATGGAAGCAAGGAGGTATGGGGAATTCATTACAATTTCGGAAGGTAGAGCATTAGGAGGAATTCCTTTTCTGGGGAAGGCTGGGGGGGGGGGGGGGGGGGAGGATATACTGACATAAGGAAGGAGTGAAGGTGTGAGCTGTTAAGTAAAGAAACCTATAGAGAAAGGCTTAAACATTTTTACATGACTTATTATTTGCAGTTAGACAACTCTAGTATTGCTCTTTTCCTTTTTTTAAAACACATTATTCTAATGAAATTTTTAATCCATTATCCAATACAGCATCATTTTCTATCGTAATGTATTTTAAATCTAGCCATCTCCTTTTATGCCTGTTAAACACCCAATGATCCTGTCATTCTTATTTATTTTCCCTTGACTTTTCACTACGTAAATTCTACTGTACTGTATTAATTCTGCCACTGTATTTGTTCTGTTGATACAAGTCCACTCTTCCTGTGTAAATTTCTCTTTATTTTCCATTAATAAATATAGCCATATTATATATATATATATATATAATATATTATATATATATAAATAAATTTTACAGGGTTAATTAATGCCACACAGGCAAATAGAAAATAGAAATATATTTACAACTAGAGGAAATTAGCAATAGTACCAATAGCACTTCATGTATTAAGCTTTTAACAACTTTTCATGATCAACAAAACATTTAGTAAAACAACAATAACATTTTTGTGTTGCAACGACTTGATATTAAACACAAATGCGGTAGATATGTAATTACCAGGTTTTTTTCATAAACAGTATGTGGAACTTATCTTAAAAGGTTTCAGATAAACAGAATTGCTTGGCAATTTACAGCACTCCTACAGATAGATTCACAACCCCACAGATGAAGTACTGATCCCATTTCAGAACAGGAATCTGCTAACTTATATGTATCCTGTGACAGGTTCAGTCACAGAGACCTCCTTGGGACTGTCACCTGATGTGCTGAGACTACCTCTGAGCCCGTTTTCTCTGCCAGTTTGGGCCTCCACAACCCTGTCTTGTTGAGCCAGATACGCTAATCTGCTGCAACACAGACTGAGGGGTTTGACCCACACCCCCAAAGCTGCAGACTTAACTGAAAACAACTTAGCAAGTGCTCCTGTCTCTAGCACCCAGCTCCCAATGGGATCCAAACCCCAAATAAATCTGTTTTACTCTGTATAAAGCTCATACAGGGTAAACTCAAATTGTCCTCCCCCTATAATACTGATAGAGAGATATGCACAGCTGTTTGCTCTCCCAGGTATTACTTACTTATTCAGGGTTAATAAAGAAGCAAAAGTGATTTTATTAAATATAAAAAGTAGGATTTAAGTGGTTCCAAGTAATAACAGGCAGAACAAAGTAAGTTACCAAGCAAAATAAAACAAAACATGCAAATCTAAGCCTAATACAGTAGGAAACTGTATACAGATGAAACTCACCCTCAGAGATGTCCCAATAAGCTCCTTTCACAGACTAGACTCCTTCCTAGTCTGGGCCCAATCCTTTTCAGAACAACGTTGTGGCTTATGGCCTGGGTCCAGCAATCACACCCCCATAGTTACAGATCTTTGTTCCAGTTTCTTTCAGGCATCTCTTTCAGGTGGAGAGACCATCTCTTGAGCCAGCTGAAGACAAAATGGAGAGGCTTCCAGGGCCTTTTATATTCTGTCTCTTGTGGGCGGAAACCCCTTTGTTCTTCTGTGCAAAGTAACAGCAACAAGATGGAGTTTGTAGCCACCTGGGCAAGTCACATATCCATGAATGATTCAGCTTTTTGCAGGCCAATGCCATAGTTTACATGTTAGTTTGAACATTCCCAGGAAAGCTCAGATGTGGACTGGCATCTCCCAAAGTCCATTGTAAGTTAAGTGTTTCTTGATTGGGCACTTACTGAGAATAGTCCTTTCTCAAGAAGCTGACCAAATGCTTCACTGAGGCTACTTAGAATCAAACACATTGAGATACAAGTACATAGCCAATATTAATAAATTCAAATACAAAAATGATACACACATACAGACAGCATAATCATAACCAGCAATTTACAACCTTTCTATAGAAACCTTACGTGACCTCCTTTGTACAAGATTTGGTGCAAGTATAGGATCTTGGTTGCAACAATGATCTATACGGTCACAGTTCTTGTCAATAACTTCACATATACATTATTTTTAATGATAAATTTTACTTAAAGATATTTTATATAAAAACTAGGGCTGTCAAGCAATTTAAAAAATTAATTGCGCAATTAATCACACTGTTAAACAGTAATAGAATACCATTTAAATATTTTTTGATGTTTTCTACATTTTAAAATATATTGATTTCAATTACAACACAGAATACAAAGTGTACAGTGCTCACTTTACATTTATTTTTGATTACAAGTATTTGCGTTGTAAGAAACAAAAGAAATAGTAGCATATGTACTCATTCATAAGCCGAATATTTTTGGTAAAAAACTGACATCAAAGAGCTGGGGTCGGCTTATAAATGGGTCTACACCAAAATTTGATGATTTAAAACTCTATGAAATTATTGAATTCAGTATCTAATACATTGTCGTTTTGTCTATTTGTCTGGAGCGTCTGCAGGCATAGAGCCCCTCAGCTCCCTGTGGCTGAGGTTGGCTGGGAACGGTGAACCTCGGCCACAGGGAGCTGAGGGCTCCGTGCCTGCAGATGCTCCAGGTAAACAAAATGTCCCAGCCTGCCAATGACTTACCCTGATGGGCCGGGAGCCAAAGTTTGCCAACCCCTGAAATATAGGGTCGGCTTATGAAAGGGTCATACAGTTTTTACTATTTTTACCTATCCATCTTGGGGGGTCAGCTTATAAACGAACAGGCTAATGAACGAGTATATACGGTATATTTCAATTCACCTAGTATAAGTACTGTAGTGCAATCTCTTTATCATGAAAGTTGAACTTACAAATGTAGAATTATGTACAAAAAAAACTGCATTCAGAAATAAAACAACGTAAAACTTTAGAGCCTACAAGTCCACTCAGTCCTACTTCAGCCAATCGCTCAAACAAACAAGTTTGGTTACAATTTGCAGGAGATAATGTGGCCCGCTTCTTGTTTACAATGTCACCTGAAAGTAAGAACAGGTGTTCACATGGCACTGTTGTAGCCGGTGTCTCAAGATATTTACGTGCCAGATGTGCTGAAGATTCATGTGTCTCTTCATGCTTCAACCACCATTCAAGAATACATGCATCCATACTGATGACGGGTTCTGCTCGATAACAATCCAAAGCAGAGCGGACTGACACATGTTCATTTTCATTATCTGAGTCAGATGCCACCAGCAGCAGGATGATTTTCTTTTTTGGTGGTTCGGTGGTTTTGGTGGTTCGGTGTCCTCTGGAATGGTGGCCGAAGTCTGAAGGGGCATATGAATGTTTAGCATATCTGGCACATAAATAACTTGTAACACTGGCTACAAAAGTGCCATGAGAACGCCTGTTCTCACTTTCAGGTGACATTGTAAGAAAGAAGCAGTCAGCAGTATCGCCCATAAATGTAAACAAACATGTTTGTCTTAGCGATTGGCTGAAAAAGAAGTAGGACCGAGTAGACTTGTTGGGTCTAAAGTTTTACATTGTTTTGTTTTGAGTGCAGTTATGTAAAAAAACAAAAAAAAAAAATCTACATTTGTAAGTTACACTTGCACAATAAAGAGATTGCACAACTGTACTTGTATGAGATGAATTGAAAAATACTGTTTATTTTGTTTATCATTTTTACAGTGCAAATATTTTTAATCAAAAATAATACTATAAAGTGAGTAATGTACACTTCGTATTCTGTGTTGTAATAGAAATCAGTATATTTGAAAATGTAGAAAAACATCCAAAAATTTTAATAAATTGCAACTGGTAGTCTATTGTTTAACAGTGCGATTAACCGCGATTAATTGTTTTAATCGCAGTTTAATTTTTTGAGTTAATTGTGTAAGTGAAGTGCAATTAATCAACTGCCCTAATAAAAACCCACGTCCTCCTTTCCTTTTCCTGACCTAAAGAAATCACAGATTGATAATACAAAAACTGTTTCCACATTCAGCAGCGCTGAGTTAATCCTGCATATTACCTCAGGGCACTACCTAATAACCTGCAATGTTTCTAGGTCAGTTTTCGAAATTAAAGAGTGATGACACAGTTTTATGCTTAACAGTACTGCCATCTTCTGGTTCAAAATACCACCCAGTTCTAACACACAATTACTACTGGAGCTAATAAAGTTACATAAACCATTTCAATTTATCCTATTGGAGAGATAGAATACTCAAAAT
This sequence comes from Natator depressus, assembly GCF_965152275.1. Lineage (NCBI taxonomy): Eukaryota > Metazoa > Chordata > Testudines > Cheloniidae > Natator > Natator depressus. The sequence goes on along the minus strand of NC_134241.1, from coordinate 82,609,015 downwards.
CAGATTTCCCCTACAAAAATAAACTTTCAATATTTTAGTGTTATTGGTTTATACTGTAAAAAGGAAGGAAAATGCTGCCAGAGAACTTAGAGTTTGATTTAAGAATATTTACTTTGTATATTTTGACATGGGATGTGCTGCCAATTTGTGTTTTAACAGTTATAAAGCTTTAACTCTTTGAATCTCATTGTCTGTCATTAAATAATTACACTGTTCAACATACACACAATTTCCTGAAACTATGAATATGTAAACACATGAAAAATGCTAAAAAATGCTTAAGAATAAACATTATCCATCAAAATCATAAAAATATAAATAAAAACACCAAGCCTACGCTTATTGTGTGAAAAGTAGAAAGCATTATTTCTAGCTAAAGAATATCTTTTACAGATATTTCCCATTCCATTAGCTGTGTCTGAAACTTAACTTCCAGGGATTTAGCCCAATTATCAATATGAACTTCCACTATTTGTTTTAGAAAAAGTATTAAACAATGAAGCTTAATTATCAAGGATAACAAAGCTAAAAATGACTTTACTTTATCTTGAATTCACTTTACACTATCACTCGCATGTGAAAAGGACATCCCTAATTTGTACTGTCACCTCCCTGGTTAGAGATCTCCTCCTCATGACAGGAGCTGAAAAGGAAGAAATGACCTACCTGGCTAGTGAGAGCTCCTACCTGAGTCTGACAGACTGAAGGCTCGAAACTTGATAAACATCTTAAACTCTGCAAATCCCACTTGTCTAAAATATGGGATTTCTTCCACCCCTTACTGTTTCCATCAGATCATTTTAGTTCACTTCAAAAGGGATTTTAAAAAAAAAAAAGCAACTGAGACCTCAGGATCCCAAGACCTTCTATTTCTGTGCTGAAACTGGCAGTTCTAGGTTCAGTCTGTGCTGAGGTGTTTGTAAAGTGAAGCCTATGAAGTTTCAATAGCTCTGATTGAAAGTGCTCTGAAGAAAGAAACGAGTATTTTTTTTTTAAATGAAACTTTTATTCTACTCACAAATATTTCACTACTTGGATGCGGGTAGAAAGAAAGCTTTTTCTTTTGGGTAATTGCTGGTTTCACTTCACAGAAGTCTCAACCCAAACCAAGTGAAACTTCAAAGGTTATACACATCAGACATCATAGCTGATGCTCAAGGAGAAATTGCCAGCTGTAATCTGGTAGCACAGCTATAGTTAACGAGCTGTTGTGTGACTGTGTAATAAGATAACAGCTAAGCAATCATGTAAAACAAGGACAAAGTTCCACTGAAGAGTTCTGGCAAAGTCAAAGCAGAGAGGGAGAAAGAACCTTGAGTGGTTTGCCATCTGTATGATCCCAAATGGAATTTCCTTGTAATACAAGGCTGCATTTTTATTATTTATTACCTGTCAGGAGTAAGCAGCATTTTAAAAAAACAATCCTTATCTCTTTGAATTAATTATGTGCATTAGACTCTAGCAAGTTCAAATGCAAGCAAGAGTCCTTTTTTCTGCCGACTATTAAAGACTGAATTGGAGTCACATCTTCCTCAAGGGCCTCCATTTCCTGAACAATGATAAAGGTTGAGAAAATGGAACGAGCTTTGGAGAAAGACACCACCAGTAGGATAGACAGACAGCTTGAGCAAATGCACAAGAGGGGCCTACAGGCAGCTTCTGGCCTAGATGGTGAGGATGTGCTGATTCCTATGGCACCCCAGCTACAAATTAAATCTGCCCTTGCCTGGCAGAACCCCTTGTGAAGGCAGCAGCATAAACACAGCTTGTACTCCTGAGGATGAAACCTCCTAGAGCGACAACTGCTTCCACTGGCACAGTTTGACCCCACTATGCTATCTGGGGTAACTTTAGTCCAATATTAATTGCACAGGTAGAAGCTAAGTTGAGTAAGGGATGGATAATCCAGTAGACTTTTTAGTTTGTCCAGTGCTCAGCAGGTATGCCAGAAATATGATTCTATATGATAAGTGGGATTTTCACTACCTATGGATATCTGTGAGCCAGAAGGGGAGAGACATTGCATCAGGGATTCTGATAACATCATGCTAACTTTGAATGAAATGACATAGCCTATGAGTATATCTTTGCTGCAGAGTTAGCCCAGGCTCTCACTCAAGCGTCATCCTAACCCCGCTCCAGTACATATATAAAGCCTCTCACCTGAGTTAAGTGGTGCTTTCAACCCAGGCTAGCTGGCACAACTGAGGGTGTGGGTTAGAATATGGGTTCTGTTTTCATTTGGGCTCATAACCTTCCAACTTTGTAGTGAGGAGACAGGCTAAATCACATGAGTGCTATTAGTCCTCTAATGCCTTCCCCCCACGTTCACAGAAGGGGAGACAAGTTTTCCCACAATTTTCTCTCTCTTTGGTAGAATAAAACCCTGTAAGCCAGAAAACGTTTACAGAGTTTAATAATAATGCTGAAAGTTAAAGTGACTAGGTCCGAAGGCCCCATGCTAGAGGCCTCAGGGCCCTGCCTCACCCTGCCCCAGAAAAGAATAGAGGAGAAGTATTCCAAGCAGCCTAGAGTGGCTACAGGGGAGCAGCCAATCAGAGGCCAGAAGGGCCATATAAAAGGAAGCAGCAGAGGCAGAGCAGTTAGTTGCTGCCTGGAACTCAAAGAGGCAGCACTGGGTACCTGACTGGCTAGAAGTGCAACAGGACCGCAGACAGCTCACTGCGGGCAGGATTGAGCCCAGGAAAAGCTGCCAAAATTGGGTGCGTGGCTGGCTGGAAGTGCGGCAGGACCTTGGACAGCTCAGTGCAGGCAGGCTGAGCCCAGGGGACTGAGCCCAGAATCTAGCAGATTGGGCGACGGTCCCATGAGGGGCCCTGGTGGTCTGGTTGAAGCCTAGGGAGGGCTGCTAAAAGGACGGCAACTGAGGGTACCAAAATGGGCCCCTATTGGGCTGGTAAAGACGACAGTATCTCCAGGAGGAAGCATTTGTGCTACAGCCCCATACCAGGGCTGTGAACAAAAACTAGAGGCTGTGTACCCAGAAGGGGAGGACAGCGTGCGTGTGACTTGGCCAGAGGGCTGGGTCACTGAAGACTTGCTGAAAGAATCATCAGCCAGGGAGAGTGCCTGCGAAAGATGGGTGCTACCCCATTCAGAACTGAAAGAAAAGGAGACTCATAGCTGACTAGAAGGGGACGCTTGCGACAGGCGGGTGCCGCCCCATTCTGAAGTAGAGAGATCGCAGCCACGTATTGGCCAGAGAGGGGTGCTTGTGAAATGCAGGTGCCGACACCATTACAGTGACCCAGAAATGGGAGAAACCACGGAAGGGGCCTTGAGTTCCTTTTTTGCTTCATTATTATTATTTAGTTATGTTATCGTAGGGTACCTAAAGATGTGTCCCCTTCTCTCCTCATTCTACAATTTTTATTCATTTATTTTATATTTCATATTAAAAATTCAGATTTGGCCTACCCAGAAATCTCTGTGGTGATTGGAGAACTAGCAAGACAAACCCCACATGTAACAAGAGGGAGTGATTTTGAAAAAGGAAAAGCAAATCCAAAAAAAGGCACAAACCTCATTAAAAAACATTTTGTAGGCCACCTTAAAAAAAGAAAGATTTAAAAATATGTATTATACCCAGTAATCAAATGTATAAATGTGTACAGATTAAAATATTTTATATTTATATAAAAATATGTATTACACATTTATAAACATCTATGTATAAATGCTACAGGGAGTGCTAACTCAATACTGAGTTACTTTCTTATATTTTCTTTGCAAAGCTTTTTCCTCTTTAAATGTTAAGGAAAATATTATGCTCGCTTAGTAAAATTAATATAATTTCTGTCCTTTGCAGTTCTTTAAAAAAACTTTTGAATAACTTTATTTGTTATACAGTTAAAAGGAAAATGTAAAGAATCTTTTCATTGCAGAATTTTTAAGATGCTAAAAGAAGTCCTATTCCTAAAAAGCCATTAACACGCGACAGAAGCAATAGGGTAAAATATCAAAAAGAGAACCCTTAGCTAGTCCATCTAAACATTTGAAAGGCTCAGAATTAATGTTTTGGTATATAAAGTAATGAGTTCAACAACTTAATTTACCATTAAAACAATTTTTTTTTTGAAGACCACTGAATAAGCACAGCATTAGCCAAAATAACCTCATGAAGAACGGAATGTACATTTAAATAAGCTTCCTTTCTGCCTAAATTATGTTAGTAAGATCACTTTGGCAACATATTTGAAAAAAATGTGCATTTTTTAGACTTTACTGTCAGTTTCACTGCAAGTAAACACAGAGGGTTGAAAGCCAGAAGACATACATAAAGGGTATATGCCAATGATTTTCTTCTCAAAATCTCGTATCCACATACCGGGAAAAATAAAAATCTTATTTAGAAATACCCTTTAGGCTCAAAGTTTGCTCATGATACAATCCCTATAAAACAGTACAACCAATCTACTGCAGCCAGCCTAGGGGATAGAGATAAGGAGACAAATACTAAATAGGAAATTTTAAAAATATGCATATTATCTTCATAATATAAAGTGAGGGTCCCAACTCAGAAAGGTAATTCAAGACAGAGGAATTATCTACAAAAGAGCTCTTCCAATTCCAGATACCTTGGAATACCTAAAATCCTTACATTAAAAGATTTCAAAAGTTTCCATTACACCAATTTTTCAGAATTGTCTCCTGTATATTGCTGTAATCATGGGAAAGGGTGATACTCTGTCATGCTATATTACTTAATGAAGTTTATTGAAGGTATGTGTTTATTGTCCAGGCACAGCAATCACATTAATTTTAATAGATTAAACAGTGGTCAAAAATTCAAGAGTTCTTAAGTGATTTAGTATTTTAAGTCCCATTTTCAATATGCAGAAAGTCTGTAGGATTATCACTGGGAAGACCATTGACCCATATATTTAAATTAGAAACTATGTTTATGTTCAGCTAGGGAAAATTAAATAGGTAATCTGGACTGTAAATGTTCAAAGTGTCCCATTATAAGTTAATGTCATAGAAAAGTTCTACTGCTTTCTAACATCACCTTCATCAACAGCTGTACAGAACGTTTAATAAATTCCTCAGACAAAATCCCACATAATAAGCTTTTTTAGTATAGCAGGCCCTGCAAAGTTGTATTTCAGTACAGCACTGCTTTTAAAAAAAAATTTTTTTAAAAACTCTCAGACTCAATCACAGCACAGCCCACTCATGAATACAAAAAGTGTGGACAGCCACTCGTCCCACATGAACTGCCTTCCCCGCCTTTTTTTTCTGTTCCCACTGACTAATGTTCAGTCGCAACTACAACAATCACTTACATCCAAAAGTAAGATTAGGATGGCACTTACTGAATTGCAGTCATAATTTAATGTGATATAGAAGCTGGAAGAAGAGCCAGTATAAGACCAGCCAACCTACCCAGGGCCAACCACTAAGTGATCTGTGGAGCACAGCAGTCCACAGTTTGATGAACTCTGATCTCTACTAATTACCATTTCACACTATTGTCCTTCTACATGTCTAGCACCTCCTCATCTTTGCCTCATATCTCAGTCCCCATCCAAGCCAGGTACTGAGGGTTGTGACAAGGGTGTGTTGAGAAGGAGGATGATCTGCCAGACATTTAAAGAGGACAATACTGGGAAATGGTAATTGGCAGATAAATTTATTCCTAAGTTTTTTTGCACTTAAAGTTACATTTCCTCGCTGTTCACTGTAGTGAAATATAGCTTTGAAGACTCTGCCATACTGAGAGCTAATTCATTTGAGGAATTTATTAAACATTCTGCACAGCTGTCTTTGAAGGTAGTTCCAGAAAGCCACAGAACTTTCTACACTGCTCCAAAAGGCTTTTTCTATTAAAAAAAAAAAAAAAAAAAGTTGTGTTTTAAACCATACCAACAGAGCTACTGAAAACTGAGACCTGAAGCACTATAAAATACATTGCTGCTTGAAAAAAAACATTTGAATACTGTAGAACATCTAATATTATTTTACAAAAGACCAGCACACAGTAGATCCATATGCTGTATACACCAGATAATTATGCTACAAATCTAACATACTAGACTAGAAGCATCAAATATGGAGGTGTCTCCCACTTACGCTAGAACTCACCTACCTGTTACTACTAGTACTTTGTCCCTTAACTTACCTACAAGTCAACACCAAAAATCAGATTTTTCAGGCCAGAAGGAAACACTATAGTCATCTAACCTAACCTCCTCTGTACTACAGTCTACAGAATTTCATCCAGGTGTACTTCCTTTGTGTGTGTAAGTAATAATATTAAGAAGTGTCTAGTCCAGGGGTGCCCAACCTGTGGCTCTGGAGCCATATGCGGCTCTTCAGAAGTTAATATGCAGCTCTTTGTATATGCATCGACTCTGGGGCTGGAGTTACAGGCACCACCTTTCCAATGTGCTGGGGGATGCTCACTGCTCAACCCCCAGCTCTGCCACACGCCCTGCCCCCACTCCACCCCTTCCCGCCCCCTCCCCTGAGCCTGCGTACCCTTGCTCCTCTCCCCTCACTCCCGCCGAGCCTCCTGCACACTACGAAACAGCTGATCGGGAGATGCAGGGAGGGAGCGGGAGGCGCTGATAGGCGGAGCTGCCAGTGGGTGGGAGGCAATGTACATTGGTAAATTCTGGCTCCTTCTCAGGCTCAGGTTGGCCACCCATGGTCTAGTCATACACACCAAGCCAGTACAAGCATGTGTGCCTGGCATCATAATAGTTCCATACTCATACCAGTACTTCTTCAGGACTAAAAATTAAAGATTTACTGTACCTGACTGGAAAAGAGGTCCCAGAACCTGCCTCTACCATTATGCAGAAATTGGAAACCCAAGCAGTTGTTTTACATCCTATCAAGCTCCAAAACTTCTACTATTTTCCTAATGTTGCTTCCACTCATAAAAGGTAAAAACTACCTTGACCTTAAGAATATGAGTTAGAAGAGGTAGTAAGGCAGTTTCAGGGTTAGTTTAGGCTTTGATCTGTATTTCAATGCAAAATGTGGAGGCCGAATACAGCATGAAAACAAAATGCAACTATATTAATACAAATTACACTAAGTTTTGAATTAAGTGAGATTTCATTTCCCCTCTCCCCCCAAAAATGCACCTATGTTGCACTAACTTTCCCTCAAACTCTCAAAAACAGCTATCCATTATCCCTTTCCATAATACAGGGTGATATTTCACACCACAAGCAATTCTGTACAGTGTTCTAAGAAAAATGATGAATCACAAAATATTTATATCCATATCTATAGCTATCTATATACATAAATCAGTCTATAACCGGATTCATATTTCTTCCTGGCAGATGGCAACACAGTGTTCTGAGGTCATTTTACAAAGGGCTGTAACAGAAAGGCAAATACAACATGAAGGAAACTCAATAATACAAATCAATCATCTTGTACATGCTCCCAATAGATGGCAACAGAGTACCAGAAATATAATGAACCTAAGGCCTTGCTTAACTATTATTGAAACAAGAAGCCACCAAAATGGTTATCAGTGGGCCCAATCCAACAAATGCTTATGCCTAACTAACTTTACTCACATGAGTAGCCTTACTCAAGCCCATGGTACTATTCCCACAAGTAAAGCTACCCAAGGGCACAAGTGTTTATGCAGGATCAAAGCATCTATTAAGAAACCTGGCAGAGGGTTGGGGCTTTTTTGTGTATAGCAAGCTACCTCATTGACCATCTCAGAGGAAAGATGAAGACGTATATAGTTTACTAGCAGTGATATGAAGTAAATAAATGTTTGTGGCCTATTTAACAAGAGCTTCTAATAAGGAAAGTAAAAACTGGTTTGTTAAAAAGCTTTTGTTGATGGCAATATCTTGATCTTTGCAACATAGTTTAGAGAAGGGAGAATTTTTCAACAAATAAGTATTTAGCCCCCAAATTCCCATTTTCCAGGCACTTTTCAGTTTTCTTCAGACAGAATGATCAGCCATACATCATTTTGCTGCGTGAAACTGGCTAGGAATTAGGCCAAAGTGATGTCTGAAAGTACAGTGAGTTTAGAGACAACTGTAAGAATTCTTTAGAGCCTTAGATTTTAGAAATATTTATCTCAAAGTATCAATTTAAACTGAAAACTAGAAGTCCTGTTTTTATCATACAGTACTGAAGAGAGAATACACTTCGTCAATTGGCTGACACTCCCTGTATCCCCTCACTCTCTCATGTATACATACTACATGGAGCTCAAAATATTATTGCAGAGTTGCTTCTCTGAGGAACACTTCTCTGTGGCTACTTCTCAAGATTTAAAAGCTTTATTTTCAAATAAAATATCATATTAGAAGACACAGAAGGCAATCCTCTGGATTTTCAATGGAAAATTAATCTAAAAATAAAAGGGACAATCACATTCCCCCAGAGGAGGGGCTGAGATATTTTTGGTGCAGGCTGGTATGGAGAGGATTTTGTACCTTTAATGAGAATCCTAAATCCACCACAATTTTATAAAAATAAACATGGACAGTGCAGACTGGGCTTGCACGCTGAACAGGTGCTGTTGGGTGCCAAAATGCAGCAGCATTATATCAGCTATAAAATTCCTTATGGCTGGATTCTCTAGTCTAAAGCCACTTTGTGCTATGTAGCCCTAAACCATTCAGACAGCCATGGGGAGAATTCCTCTTGCGCAGGTGTTCTCTGTACCAGTGGCTAGATGGAAGAATGAGGCTCAGCTGCCTATTGGACCCAGCGCCCTCTCCCCCGCCCCCACCTCACATTGCATAAGAGGAAGGAGGAGGATGTGTTGGAGTGGTACAGGAATGGGGGTATGGCAGAGCAGAGCTTCACCCTGCTTGACCCTCCAATGATGCAAGTTAGAAGTGCTCCTATTCACCCCTAACTTGCGCTGGAGCTGGGCTGCCCTGAATAAGGGAGCTGCAGCCCCCATGTCAGATGGAGTGGAGAATCAAAGCCTTACTCATTAAAATATACTGCATGTTCACACACTTCGTATGGAGTATAAAACAGGTGGGTACAGCTACAGTATATGTTCTCTATACTACATGAAGGTATATGAACCAAAACTGAAAAAAATATATATATACCTGGTTTCCAAGCCAACTAAGTTAGGATCCAGAGCAACAGTCTCTGTTGTAATTTCCACCTTTCGTACACTGCCAAAGAAGTCTGTTATTAGAACATTCTGAGGATCTCTCTGAAAAAGATCAGTCCGGTGTCCAGGTGTAGAAACACACAAACTTCTAGGGCATACCTGAAACTGAATATAAAAAGAATAGTTACATTTTCCCTCTCACATTTACTCTTTAAATTAGTCTCTGTTGGTGTCTGTCAGAATATTGTTGGGAAAGGAGAGACAACCGCTAAACAAAATCAGCATTCATTTTACTGGTATCAATAACACATGCAATGGTTTTCCACACTTAGAAAAGGCGATTTAACTAAAGAACTAAGAAGTGCTGCTTTGTCATGATTATGCATTTAGAAACCTCTTCCGCTCTTGATATGCATGTAACTCCCATTAACTCTAATGACAAATTAATATTAAAGAGGAGTTATAGGCAAATCTTCTGGGAGAAAACAAGACGTTCATCAGAACAAGCTGTTTTTCAGTGTACACGTGGCAACTTCTGAAAAATAAAACTAGGTGGGAATCCTATAGGTTGATCAAAGGGAGGCAAGTGATGCTTGATAAGTGCTCGCACAGCCTTGGAAAGTCTACTCAGTAGCTAATTTAAAAGGTTGCAAAAATGAAGAAAGAAAATTTGGATTCTTGACCATAGAATCTAGAGGAGCCAAAATCCCAATAGTTGTTTCCCTTCTACAGCCTGTAAATTAACTATGAATTAGAATTATCATATATTAAAAATAATTTTAGACTTATTTTAAGTTAGTGTAGATGTGTCTGCAGCTCACACAGCATATTATCCAGAGATCAGTTCCATTGCTATGCTGAATTCCAAAATGCATCACTGACACTCCTGTAAAGGCACAGCCATCAAGGGAAGGAGGAGTAACAAACTTATCCAGATTTTCTTTAGATACCAAGAAATTCGATATAGCAAAGACTATACTGAGAGTATGTAGGCATCAGTGGGGACAAACTCAACTTAATATTTCAAGTGGCTGTAAAAGTTTATTTAATAAGTAATACAACAAGACATATGGTTCTAGCAACCTCTGAAAGCAGGGGCACAAAAGGAGATGATAGCATCACTGCTTATGCATCATTGCTGTCCAACCTCTTCTCCCCCCAACCTTTCCATTTCTGTAATTCTGTAAACACGGCTTTTCAGATCTAGACATGTACCTTCTTTCCAAAACCATAACAAATCCTCCTAAACCCATGGTCTAACCAGGTGTGTATTCCCATTCGAAGTATCGCACTAGGGTATCTCCAAAATCTCACTTAGGTATGTGGGAACACCCCACCTTTCCAACCTCTACAGGCAAGGGATGGTGGGTTACTGCCCAGTCCATGAGAAGCCACTTGACCATAAATTAAACACACAACATTATTAGGGCTGGAGAGGCCTCTGACTATAATTCTTACTGCTAGGACCAAGTACCCAAATTACAATCCTCCAAAACACAACAAATGCAATCCAAGACCATTTCCTTGACATCGCTTAGGGAAAGATTTGTGAATATGACCCCACTCTCCTGATTCTCAGTCTTCCGCTCCCCAGTAGATATTGCTGCCTCTGATAAGACATAGGAAATACAGAACCAAATGGAGGAGTGGAAGGTGAGAACAGTTCCTTAGTGACAGGAAGAGAAAGAGCAAAGATTCCTCCGACTACTGGCCCCCGTTTAAGGATGGCAACAAACTACCAGGCAGCTGGACTAGTATTTTCTCTTCCCATTGGAACATCATGACATACTAGACTAGTAACTAGATGGTGCTGGCTCTTATCAGGTGCTTTTATTACCACTGGAAAAAACAGTGTTTGAACCAAAAGGTGTTGCCAAATATCTGCTTTAAAAAAAACCAGGAGGAACATCTCAATAGTATTTCCTATGTACCTGGCAGAAAATATGCAAAAAGCCAGACAACTATGTCACCAGCCAGGTATCCCGGGGCTCCCCATAACACAGCTTATATAGCATGATGTAGCAGTATAGAAAATACAACAGTTAGTCTTAGGTAGCAATAAAAGAGTGGTCCATTTGATGAGACCTATTCATAAAAGATATCAGAGAAAACAGAACCTTCACTTCCACATAGCTGCCTATACCCATGTCTCTTCCCATTTACACTTGGGGTGCACACTGGCTGCAGAGCTAGAGTCATCTTGGAGGATTAATCTGTGTTTTTAGGCATGGCACTTACATTGAACTGTGCTACTCTCCAGCTCTTTGCTAACTCACCAACTCTTGATCCCACCCATGCCTTACCAATTCTTCAAAGCATTTTGCCTTTTCTTGCAGGCAACCCCTTCGTTTACTGTTCCAAATTCATTGTATACTGGCACAGGAAAGTGATCAGAAGGAAGAGAGAAGTCAGTTTTCTATGCTTGTTCTTAACCAGCATTAGCAGCTCTGGAATTGGGGAGACACAAGAGCTGGGCACATGGATGAGTTTGGCTGTATGTCTTCAGATAAGTGAGTACATAAGAGATTTCCCCTGTGGCCATCTTGCAATCACAGCTTCTTAAAAGAGAAAGATCAGTTATTTTCCTTCGCTCTTAGCTCCGCAAAGAGCACAACCTTAAAAATCTAAATCTTTAAAGCCCATGAATATCCATAATATTTGTTTTTTTTTTAATTCACAAATTATTCAAGACATAAGTCTTCCATACTGCAGCTATGCCAAGAAGCCACTGCACTGGCTAGGAATGTTGTAAAACATTGAGTAACCGTAACAATTTTATATTTCTGTAATGTCAACACCACCACAAATGGAGGTGTATAAATGATTCAACAAACTACCAATGACTTTTCAAAGCACATCATCCATAACTTATATTTATCAGTTCCCAACAGAATTTCAAACCTAGCACCAAAGGTTTTTGATTGAAGTTGACTCTGTTGCAAATAGCTTCAAAGACCTCAGAGCAAAAGCTGCTTACTAATTCTTCTTTATGTTAACTACTGAAGGCACATGACAACAGTAGTTCTTTTATCTGGAAGCCCATTAATCCGCTCTCTTATTGGTGAAACAGTCGTGACAAATTCTTCCATTTTATTCCTATAAAACTGCCAATTCAAAAAATCCTCCCTCTCTTTCAACGGGCACATTCTAGGAGTGAATGAAATCTGTGATAAACTGTATATGAAAGGGATTTAAAAACACATCTTTAAAAACCCAAGACCATCTTCCTTTAGGGTCAATTGTGTTTTTATCACAAGCTCAGAGGAAAGGGTGCTGTGTCAGCTGCACTGCCCCAGGAATTTCTCAGGAAGCAGTCTGCAACTCTGAGTGCATCCCTTCTCTATCTACCTCAGTGTACCTTCCTCCATCATGCTAATGTACCTGTAGGCACACCAATGAAAATAAAATCATAAGAAGTATACATTGTCTAACAGAAAATAACCAGTTTGCCCCGGAAAGGGTTAAAGTTAAGGTAACTGCAGAGGATAAGTAATTACCAATTCAATTATTTCATTGATCTGCTCACCTGAAGAGCATATTTTGCTTCCAGAACTACAGATTTTATTTCAATCCATTGTACCTACATTCACCTCTATCTGCTACAATAAAATTCAGTTTTGAATCCGTGAGAAGAGTTTTGCTCTGCTAAGCATAGATAGCAAAACCATTCTCTGCCTTTTTAGGCTTGAAATCAGTCAAATATCAAGTTGGAAGTGTCAGGAGTGCTAAAAGAAATAATCTGGTTGCAAAATACAAATAATAATAATAATTAATAATAATAAAGTGTTAGGGGTATGGATAGCTCACTGTGCCATAATCACTAGATGCCAGACAAAAGCTCATACATGTAAATAACTATTAAAAATGAATGTTGGGAGAATTCAGAAAGTCAGAACTCTGAAGTATTTCACTTCAGCCTAATCCTGTTATACTTCATCATGCCAAAAACCATGCCATCAACTTTAAATTAAGTTTCAAAGTGATCTTATTAATTAGTTCAGCTAACCAGGGGTGGGAGTGGCAAAGTGGACTTATGTGATCTTTGGATGTACAAAGAAGGAGTGGTAAGTAGAAGTAAGGAGATGATTTTACCACTGTACACAGTATAGGTGAGACCAACTCTGTAATACTGTACACAGCTCCGGGGTCCACGTTTTAAATAGGATGTTGAAAAACTGGACATGTTGCAAATAAGAGGCACAAAAAAGATTAGACGGCTAGAAAAAAAAATGCGTTATAGTGAGAGACTTCAGGAGCTCAATATGTTTGTTTATCAAGCATTAGACTGAGAGATGAAATGATTGCAGCATATAAGTACATTCATGTGAAGAAAATATCAGGCACTACAGAGCTCATTAATCTAGAAAAGAAAGGCAAAAGACAAGCCAGATGCCAAAAAAATTCAAGTGCTCCCAATTCCATACTCTGTCTTTTGCAGCAACCCCTAGTGGAGGCAGCTAGACTGACTCTTGCTCAATTTCAGCCCCAGGTTCTTCCTGTCCAATGCTTCAACCCACCCTGCACCACTCCTTGATGTAACAATGTGGCATTGCAGAAGGTCTTCAGCAGAGCACCCTCTGTTGACCTCTTCTTTGGCCATGTGATGGCTTCTTTCTGTCTATACCTTCCATGACCTAGCCCTCTGGCCAGGTCACCTTTCAGTTCAGTCGGGATAACGAAAGTCCAACTGAAACATCCAGACAAATGAGTCTTCCGCCCCTTTTGGACTTTTCTCTTCATCCCTACTCTCAACCACTGAGGAGTTTTATGCTCCTTAAACTGAGCACTGCCTTCCCAGGCCTTTCCCCCTGGATGCATTTCTACTCAGCAGATTTTCTTTTGGATGAGAAGGTATAGAAATAGATGCAGATTTTTCCTCTAACCTACAGAACATGAGTTTAATTTATAAAATTTACTCAAATAGGTCAGAGATTAAGGTTATAAAGTAAAACCAGAATAATGGCCCATTCCCTTCTGTGGGTTAACAATGGTCTTAATCTTCACCCACAATAAATGCGGTCTATTGCAGCTCTAGGCTCTATGGATCGAACACTACCTGGGGAGATGCTCCTCAGTCATCTGGTACCCTGTGATATGTCAGTCATTCCATAAAGTGCTCTTGCTATAGGCTCTTAAAGAGACAACACAGCCAAATGCAGCCCAGAATTAGTTTATATTCGTTAAGTCTTTACGTTCTCCAAGACTGCAAACAGCCACTTCTGCACAAAATAAAGTCACTCTATAGGCAAATATGTGCTTCTTAGCTAAGAAAAATAATTAAGACTAAATACTAAGTATTTAAGAATTTAAAACAGAGTATGCCAATAACAATTACTTAGTTAAAAAAAATCTCTCTAGAGAGTACAATTGTTTTTACAGTATCTATTAATACATGAACTTTACTAAACACTAAAAAAAGGGGGTCGGGGAGAATAAATTATTTACCAGTTTAATACAGAGTATGAATGGCAAGAGGGGCAAACTTCTCCTAATCAAAAAATTATTTGAAATTGACAGGGGATAGCACTAGGGAGATAAATAAGCAAAGTAACAGAAGATAAAATTACTTTTAAAAATTTGCAAGAGAAAAATGTGGTAGCATTTGACAGACATGTATAACCTGAGATTTCACTCAATTTAATAAAAATCACCAGAAGCAGCATGTCATGGGCAGAGTAAAGATGCTTCCACTCTGTAATATGGTAACACCCTGTTAAGTAGAGAGAGATATAATGACTATATTACTGTATGTTTCTCTAAACAAAAGCTCACTGCTGTAATGATTATTGTTTTGTCTCTGATATTTACATGGGAAGGATTTGTAATCCTGTTAAAACTTCCTAAATAAAGAAATAAAGAGAAAAGAAAAGAATAAGCATAACTATACCATAAATAGTGTAAACTGAAATACCCCCAATAGTAGATTATGGGCCAAACTGTTGCATGCAGCATGGGTAGCAGCATTAGAGGACAAAGTCTGCAGAGCCACTACATCCCCTAGCCATGCAGGTGGGCAGGAGGGTTGGGAAATGGGTGGAGTAGAGCACAGCAAGCAGGAAGATCTTATTCTCTGCGAAGAGCTCAGGTGGGTCTGAGGGAGAGGTGTTTTAAGAAAAATGGCTGCTCTGAATATCATAGGGTACAGGAACACCTTGAAGTTGCTACACTGCTTCCTAAAAGATTACACATTAGAAATAACAGGATACAATTTCTTTGAAAAACAGCACTTGGAAGTCAGAGCCACCAACAGTCTACCAGCTCAGATCAAACAGGCCAACACAACAGCAATTAACCTGACAATCAAAGCTGGAATCTTCCCAAAGCAAGAATATCTCCATCCAAATACCCACACCCACACCCAAAACCAGGAGACTGTTTGTTTAGTCACTATTTTGAAATGATCCTGCCAAATAAATTTTAGATTTTCTATAAAAACACAGAACTATGCTATAAACAAAGTACTTGTAACCTGCAGTTCTTCTGGTACAAGCAGAAAGCTTTTCCAACAGATTGCTGCCACTGTGTTTTCTTCTTGTGTTCAAACTGATAAAGTCACATATTCCTTAAAAAATGTAACCAACATAAATGCTCTTGAAAAAATACCATTTAATTTGTATTTTTTCTTCTAAATAAGAAGAATTCAGAGACGAAGAATGAAATTGAATATAGACCTATAACTTAGTTTTTCTTCATTCCTATTTTATATTCAGCCTTTGTAGAGAAAGATGTTATCATCAGTTAAAGGTTTTAAAAAAGACCTTTACTATCACAACAGCAGCTTTTATTACTACAAGGAAAACGATTAAGGAGCAACTATCTGCAGAGGCTGTAGAAGTGAGTTACTTCTTATGATGGACTGTACATATATCAGATTCCTTGGATTTGTTAATAGAAGCCAAGTACCTGTTTGACAGTTCAGATCCATTATGTATAGTATATGGTTTGAAGCAAGCAATTTTGGCAATTTTCAGAACAAAAACTAATAGGATTTAATCCTTCCGAGAGGAAGCATGATAAAAATGCTTTAAAACCTAGAATATTCAATTTCAGAAAGAAAACAATTACACTATTATGCAATAATATATACCAGAATATCCGATAACTTAAAATGGAGAGCTTTTAGCTTTCTCTTCTATGTAGATTGTTTGTATAGCTAATTAAAAAAAAAAAAAAAAACATTTTATTGGAGGAGTCAGGAACCTCTATTTGACAAACTACTAATATGCTCACCTATCGTATGTAAGCAACTTGTATTTGCCCTATCATAAAAGTAGGTACTGTATACACCTCTCCAATGATTATCTTTGTAAAGGTAATAGAAACTAAAAGGAAAACTTGGATACACTTGATTCCATTTAAACTGCTTGCTACTTAAAGCACAAAATGACAACTATTGCCTCGCGCACTTTGAGGTTGGAGCACATCCATCCTGTCAAGGCAAAGGGTTCATTCTGATCATCTGCTTAGGAGGTTACTGGAACCAGAGGACTTGAAGGGAAAAAAAAAGGATTACTTACTTGTACAGTAACCATTATTTTCTGAGATGCGTTGTATACATATACATTCTGCTGCAGGTATCTGTGCAAACAATCCACTTGAGTCAGACTTTTGTCACCAGTACCACTAGGCAGCACAAGAGCGCCGTGCCTCCATCTTCCTCTTTTCCTTCTCACAGCTGTATATAATTTCCAAAGTAGCAAGGAATGTGTATGTCCACAACACATCTCAAAGTACAACAGTTATTCTACAGATAAGTAACCGTTTTTTCTCCTTCGAGTGACTGTGCATGTATATATTCCACTGCAGGTAACTCATCAGCAGTTCCCTTACAAGCAGAGAGACTTCAGATCATCTGAATAGAGGCTGTAACCTCAGCTTGCAAAAGTCGGCATCGTTACAAGAGGCTTGAGGAACGGCGGAAGATCTGAAGGAGAACATCCTTCCTGATTGACCACTCGCGCTGATGTACAAAAATCCTGTGAGGAAATCCTCAAATGTTTCTCTCGTTCCTGGAAGGTGAAAAGCCTTCAGGAAGCATTGTGATGAATGCATAAATTCCATAGGAGGATCGCCTCCAGGCAAAACTGAGGCAATCTTGCACTTCTCTGCTTGTTCAGATAGCAATTCTTACAGACAAAACCACTGCCATGTTCTATCACTTGGTTCTTGATGGTGGACAAATATCTCACAGGCCCAAAGAATAGCCTGGGGCACAAACACATTTATGTGAAATGAAATTTCCTGAGATGACTAAACAGCTTGCCTCTGGAATTGACCAAGATGGGCTCCCCAAACTTTAATAGATGCATCCATTACCAGAGTCAGTCAATTCTGGAGATAAAAACAGAACTCCTTTGCACACATTGGGGGATCCAACAATCAAGACACGGAAGCACTTATGCAGCTACATGAATCTGTACGTCTGTCCAGAAGGTGCCTGGGAGGACAATATACCGATTGGAGCCAGGCCTGCAGAGAGCAAAGGTGAAGTCTGGCATGCAGATCTCCATATGTGCATTGGGCCATATGGCCCAGAAGCTGAAGCAGGCACATGCTGATGTTGTAGGGGGTGAACTTGAGGTTTTCTAAGAGAAAAGCTACAGACTGAAACCTTCTCTGGAAGGTAAGCCCTGGTTGTTATGCTGCCAAGGTCTGCTCCTATAGAGATTATGTGCTGTGTTGGTTGTATTTGTGATTTGTCCAAATTCAGTTTCAGGACTAGATGGGAGAACAGCTGTTAGATTACTATAATGCTATTTTGGACATGGTCACTTGATGCTTCATGAACTAGCTGATCACCCAGGTAAGGAAATATTTGAATATCCAAATGGTGGAAATGAGGTTGTTACTACTGTCACATACATGTTGACGACCCTGGGTACTGATGACAGTCTGAAGGGAAGGACTGTGTACTAGTAGTGAATTAAAGATACTTCCAAGGGCAAGGATGTATGGCCACATGGAGGCATGCATCCTGTAAACTGGGAGCAGCATACAATTTTCCATCTTCAAGGAAGGGATAGTAGAAATGAGGGTGACCATCCTGAACTTGATTTCCTTGACGAAACAGTTCAGCTTTCTTAGCTCTACGGTGGGATAGAGGCCATGAGATTTCTTCGGGACCAGCAAGTACTGGGAATAGACACCTTTTCCTCTGTGCTGGTAATAAACTTCTTCCACCACTCCTATTTCTAGAAGAGACCATCTATCTTGAAGTAATACATTCTCATAAAAGGATCCCTGAAAAGGATGGAGAATGTGGGTTGGGAAAAGAGAAGTAGGTAAACTGGATACCATTATCCCTCTTTTACCGTGCTTTACCACTTGTCTGATATTATGCTTTCCCAAGCACAGTGAAAGAAGAACAGGCGTGATCCAAAGGGAGCATATATCGTTGGTATGCAGTCCTTGATCAAGAAGGTCAAAATGATTGCTTGGAAGTTGCTGCAGTCTGGTAACCAGGGCTCCTGCCAATGAAGATGGCTAGCAGCATCGAGGAGGTCTTGACCTTCTTAGAGGCATATTGTGACCTCTGTTGGAAACAGGGCCTTGAAGTAAGATTGCCACCTAAACGGTTTCCTCTTTGTAAACAGAGTATAAACTCCTAATGAACTAAGCATTGCATGAAAGTCTTTCAGTGTGCACACAGAGTCGTCTGTTTCAGCAGAAAACAATTCAGAACCGTCGAAAGGTGAGCCATCTATTGTGTTCTGCAACTCTCTTGGAATGCCAGAAGCCTGTAGCAAGGAAGAAATCCAGCCTCATAAATTTCTTATCCTTGGGAGTGGTCTCCTGGTTGAATCCGAGTCCCCTGCATCACAATCAGGGTCTAGTTCCAATGCAGGTTGCATCGCATCTTATCTTTCAAGAGACAGACTTTAAGATGAAAGAGCCAATTTTAGTCCCGGTGAGGAAAGAATTACATATTGAATAGGACAGGACAAATCAAGTGGCTCTCATGCCTATCTGTGACAGGAGAAAAGAAGCCCCGAACATGGTACACAGCTTAATATCTGGGTATTTTTTAATAAATCAATCCTCCAAGTAACTACTAAAACTAAACTAAGTATAGTATCATTAAATATTAACTATAAATACATACTAACTATACACAATGAAGTTCTGAAAGCTAACTAACTGAAGCAAATGCTACAGAGAGGAAGAACTGAGAGGGAGGCAGCAGCCATGCCCTTTTATGCCCTTGCCTGAGAGCACAAGGGACACCAGGATGTATGCACGCTTAGTGGTACTGCTGGCAAAAGTCTCTGACTCAAGTGTATTGGGCACACAGACCATACTCTCAAGGGTTTGGTAGAACTTTATCACACTCTTTTGCCTGCCACCATAATGATGTGGCTCCTAGCTGTCATCCTAATATATGGGGGGTGAGGGGGAGGCGCTGTGAAAAATGGTGCGAGAGGCAAGACTGTGGCAAAAGTCTCAGATTTACAGATTTTAAGGCCAGAAGGGTCCACTATGATTATACAGTCTGACCTTTTACATAACACAGGCCAGAGAATTTCACCCAGTAATACTTGCATGAAGTCCATACCTTGTGGTCAAGCTAGAACGTATCTCTTAGGAAGACAATCTTGGTTTAAAGACTTCAAGTGATGGGAAATTCACCACATCCCGAAGTAAATTGTTCCAATGGTTTATTACCTTAACTGTTAAAATTTGCACCTTATTTCTAGCCTGAATGTATTGTGACAGGGTCAGGCCACATGGCTCCAGGAGAGTGACAGAAGGTAGATATATTAGCCCCAGATTAAGCAGGTCCCTTTTCCCTGAGTAAGATAATGGGCTGTTCCAGAAGAATCAGGAAGTTGCTGGAACCAATTAAGGCAGGCTAATTAGGACATCTGGAGCCAATTAAGAAGCTACCAGAATCAATTAGGACAGGCAGGCTAATCAGGGAACCTGGTTTTAAAAAGGACCTCACTTCAGTTAGTGAGGTGCGTGCGAGGAGCTGGGAGCAAGAGGTGCACAAGAAGCTGAGAGTGAGTAGGCGTACTGCTGGAGGACTGAAAAGTACAAGCATTATCAGACATCAGGAGGAAGGTCCTGTGGTGAGGACAAAGAAGGTGTTGGGAGGAGGCCATAGGGAAGTAGCCCAGGGAGTTGTAGTTGTCACGCACCTGTTACAGGAGACACTGTAGACAGCTGCAATCCACAGGCCCCTGGGCTGGAACCCGGAGTAAAGGGCGGGCCTGCGTTCCCCCCATCCCCCCAGCTCCTTATTTGATATAAGAGTAGTTGACCTGGACTGTGGGTCCCACCAGAGGGGAAGGTCTCTGGCCTGTCCCCCGACCCATTAGGTGGGCCAGCAGAGACTGTGGGGATTGTTCTCCTCCTTTTCCCCAGCTGGCCAGTGATGAGGTTAGCTGAGTGAATGGCAAGTTTGTGCCACTAACAAAAGGAGCCAAACTGAGGACTGCCGTGAACCTCTGAGGTGAGCAAATCCGCCAGAAAGTGCAGAACCCACCAAGGCAAAGGAGGAACTTTGTCACAGTATCTAGTTTAAGCTTCCAGCCACTGGATCTTCTTATGCCTTTGCCTTCTAGATTAAAGTCCTCCACCATCAGAAATCTTCTCACCACTTAGGTACTTATGGACTGTGATCAAGGCACCTCTGAACCTAATAAGATAAACAGATTTAGCTTCTTAAGCCTTTCACTGCATAGCAAGTTTTCCAGACCTCAAATCATCATCCTTGTAGCTCTTTTCTGACCCTTTTCAATTTTTCAACATCCTTTTAGAAGTGTGAGACCAGACCTAGACATATTATTCTAGTAATTGTCTAACCTATGCTGCCTCGCTATTTCTACTGCATAGTTTCTTGATTATATAACCAAGAAACATATTAGCCCTCTTAATCACAGCATTGCATTAGGTGCTCACATTCAGTTAATTAACCACCATGACCCCAAGCCTTTTGCAGAGTCACCAGCTTTCCAGGATACAGTCCCCTATCCTGTAAGTGACCTAAATGTCTTGTTTCTAAGTGTATGACCTTATGACCTTGGCTGTATTAAAAACACATATTCAAACTCAAATCACCTAGATACATACTGATCTGGGGTAAAATGAACCTGTCGTCATTTGTCACTCCAGCAATTTGATAGTCATCTACAAACTTTACTAGCAATGATTTTATGTTTTCTTCCAGATTAGACAAAAATACTGAATTACATTGGGCCAAGAATAGATTCCTGGGGACCTCACTAACACCACACCATCTGGATGATGATTCCCCATCTATACTTATTTTTGACTTACAGAGATCTGTCTGTTAATCAGTTTTTAATCTCTTTAATATGTGCGACACTGGATTTGTATAGTGCCAATTTTTTAAAATCAGGCCTGGACAAGGAATTTGTTCTTCTCTAAGCAGATACCCTTCTTTAAGCGGTGCAATTCAGTTACTGACCAAAGTATTCCCTTCAATTTCTCACAAGACATAAGCTGATTATTTTATCAGGGTTTATAGTTATGGTTCTTAGGGATGCCTCAAGATGAAGGCATGGTGGAATTTGACATCTGTAACTGGAAGTCAGATTCCCTGAAGTTCATTCACATTATGACTCAAGATAATATAGTGTATTCTGATTGCAAATCATGATATACATTTGTGTGTCCCCCCCACCCCACCCCACCCCCTTTTTTTTTGGACAGTGATGCAAGTCTCCTTATCCCTCAGATAGTATCTGGGTATAGTATGCTGCTATAGGGTTTGCTGTACTACTTCAATGTACTGCTGAATACTTTGAATTTGGCCACTGAAAGACCCATACAATTATAAACAAACAAAGAATACATAGGACTTTTCTGGTATTTTGTGGATGTCAACATTTTTAGAAGTCATTAAAGCGATGGAAAGGATAGAGGATTTACAGATTTGCTATGTCATCAACAAGGTCTGCACTAACATTTCTAACTAGCTGAACCAGTTCACCCTATTTTCCAGATGGCTATTTATACACTTTAAACTGCTGTTGAATTTCTGGTACTGTTTCTTTTTATAAGACAACTAATTCCTTTGACTACAGATTGAGTGATCCAGCCAAATTCATTCCAATAATGTTTTTTAAAATATGTACAAAATCAATAGAAAAACTACTTAATCCTTGTGACATAAGTTTTGTTCTAAAATTCTCCACAACCCATCATAAATTAGAATACAATGTAATGAAATGGATTTTCATACCCTTGGTAGAAAACGTCAGCATATTAGTCACTGAATCAATTCTATATCAACACAAAATCTGTCAGTGTGGGCTGCTTTGTGTGAAATCTACTACACCTCATCTAGCAGCAAGGCTGACACCAGCCTCCACAGACATTGACATAAAATGTTTGAACAGCTGCTCCTTTTACTGAAATGGAGATTTAATGTGTGTGGTCCATGGTGGCTCTTAAGTCTCCGACAACAACATGACAGAATTTACTGCAACAAGCCACAAAAGCATGATGCATTATCATGAAAAAAGGAACATCTGGCCTGTTCAAGGCCAACGGGCTAAGGGTGCTACTGAAATGTAGTTGCTTTTTCAATTTATGGTATCTAAGATGGAACATATGTAACTGTTCAAAAACCATTTTCATTGAACTTCACCAAGACATTTTTTGTTGGATCATATTTGGCAATTATAACATTTGCCTGAGAACAAATAAAGCCCCAGCCTTGTAACTTGATTTGCACAGGCTGACCCCTGCACCTATGTCACTGAAGTCAATGGGGCTCTCCTCTTGTGTTTCTGAGTGCAGGATCAGGATTCCAACATACAAATTACCTCTGCAAAGCAAATGCCAATGACTGCCTTTCCATGTGTGCAAAGTGATTGCAATCCATGATTCTAGGTACCCTGCAAGTTCCATGGGATGCAGAGATAACACACAAGACATTTTTCAGTAAAACACCCAGGTTGTTTTAATTAAATTTTTTCCTAATCAAGCAAAGAAACAATTTCAAACTGGGGACTCAAGTCTCCGAAATGTCAATATATAATGATTTTACTAAATAAGAACAACAAACACATTTTAAAAAAAAAAACCCTTCTGATATGTAGGAAATCAAAAAAACATTGAAGTTCCCACTGCCAAAATGGACCAGTTGTGAGAACACAGGAGCAGTTAGCAAACTAATGAATACAGTATGCTACTTACAAGGTCATTCATATTGGTCTGGCTGGCTGGGTGAATTTCTTCCAAGAACTCCAAGACATAAAATGTATATCTATCCATAAGGTGAACTCCAATCCCAAGATCAGGCTGATGCTTAAAAACAAATATACATACTTAGAGGGTTCCATAGCAAAAACCTGATGGGAACAGAGCAAAACAGGACCATGCAAGTGTTCAAACCTATGAATTATCTTTACTGCTAGTCAAATTATCAGAATTATGCAATAAAAATTATTAACCATCAAAAAAACCCCAATAGAGACTGTGTAAATTAATCTGTATATTGTATGTTATCATCTTCACCTTTTAAGACTAAATTCTGACTAGTCCTGTCTTTGCCTGGTTGAAGGGAGCCTCTTCCTCCATTATGCACCTGTGCAGAACTCAGGTAGGATCCTCCCACTATGGCCTCTTGAGCATGAGAAGGAGCGTGGGGGAAGATAGTCCTGTGCGGCTCCAGGAGGCCATGACCAGTTGCAGTAGGCACATGAGTAGAGCCTAATTTTCAAAGATGTTGAACACCTACTGGGGCTATGCTGCTCACTACCTTTAAAAAAAATCAAACTACAGAATAGGATGGTTTCACAAACTGCGACTGCCTCATGAGGCCACAGCCTAAAGTCAGAAAGATGAAGGTAAGCCACTTGCAGGTTTAGGGAGAAGATGACTAATGTCCCTCTTCAAGTGCGCTAGCCATTGTACTATAAGTCACATTTTCTATTCTCTATTGTTACACTGCAGAAAAAAGGTATTTATCATTACATTCTTTAATTCATCATTTTATGTCTGAATTGAAGACTTACTGAAAATCAAATTAGGGGTGTACGTTAGCCTGGTGGGCAATTGACATCCCAACACTTTTGGGCAGCACAACACAACAACGTGAAAAGTACATCAAACATTATATGAGTGATGGTTTAGAGGTTAAACACCCTTTACGTTGTTAAGCAGTTAAGGTGGAGATTTTCGGAAGTGCCAAAGAAATGTAGCAGCACAAGTGCCATTGAAAGTTAATGGGACTTGTGATCCTAAATCCTTTGGGCACTTTTGAATACCCACTTTACCCTACCTCCAACTACCCTACCCATAGGAATCCTAAGTCTATGGTGGGGAGCTGCACCTATAGAAACCCTAACCCTGACTCCAAGTACCCTACCCATAGAAACCCCAATGCTAGGGCACAGAGCCCTACCCACAGGAATCCTACCCCTACCTCCAAGTCCCCTACCCACAGGAACCCTAACCCTACCTCCAAGTACCCAACCAAACTCATACTTACTGAAAGTGAATCTTCTCCAACTTGGCTACTAGCCAAGGCCATTATATTTGGAGAATAAAATCGTTCATACATTGATGCTCCTTGGCAGGTATCAATAATAAACAGCAATTCGTTGTATCTGAAAGAAATAGAACAGCTTTCACATTTGGCATTCTGTAGATTATGTCTTCATTCATACAACTTCACTGCATAGTTACCAAGATATGTAATAGAGATCCAACTGGCAGAACATTTCAGACACCTTATAATTAATAAGAAGCCCATACAGCTGTTGAGCCAAGGTAACTCATTTGTGTGGCTGAAGATTATAATAGATTTCCTTCTCCTGTGGAAAGGAGAGCTTCAGGCCACCTCAAGGACAACAGCTATTTAGTACCACTGCTGGGGTGACAGTAATTTTTCGCATTTTTAAACCACATTCAGAAAAAAATAATTAATTTTGCCACCCTTCACAAGAAGAGTGTGCTGTTTATACAAGAATTAAATGGAGGAATGAAAGGCTACAAGCTAAGTTTTACATCCGTTGGTAACACACTGTATTTAATCTCTAAGTAATCAATTTTTACCTTCTTTTCTGCCACATTTGTTCAAAGGCATCAGCAAGTTCTACATTAGTGATTTCTTCAGAATCCTGAAATTTCAAGAAACCATTTCCACCATGACCTTGTAGAAAAATTCACAAGATAAATAAGCATGTACGTTAAATAGAAGTACAATATATACAAATATGGTTGCCAAAAGGCCAACAGAAACAGCTTAAATGCAATTCTTCTCCCTCTTTGGTGTGGGATGACAAGACACGATTTGAGGGTAATAAGGACAGTATACGTGTATGGTTTAACCTGGAATACATCTATTCACTCATAAATTAATAGATACTGCTTCAAAGATGTTTCCTTGATTACTATTTATGCAAAACCCCTTCACATAATAATGATTTTTGTAACTTCCAGAGTCATTACAAATTAGGCTGTCTAGACCATATGCCCAGGGTTGTGGAATACAAAGTGTGAGACCCAGATTTTTAAGTGGTGCAGCAATCTTAGTTATCAGAACTTTTTGCATGGATTGTTTTTAATACTAATAATAATGGATGTTTTGCTCAAAGTAATGTGAATCCATAATTACCGTGTATTTGTTTTACTAATTTTTCAGTGTTATTTGGCTTTCTGATGAGATTTCACTCTGCTACTGTGCAACAAAACCAATAAATTCCTGTAATTACCTGTCATATATATTAGAATATTGCTTCTGTCATCAGAAAGTAGGCGCTTGGATCGAGGTGTGCTTGGTGGGATTCTTCCTGTTAATACGCGCAAGAAATTCTCCACAGTAACCTACAAACATCGAAATGAAGTAATTTCTAACTATCATAAGGGATATCTATTGACCACTACTAGACAGGGTTCCACAAAATGACAACACAAACTATGCACTATATATAAATAGGTCCACCAATAGATGGTATAAATTGCATTACCAGATTTCTTCTATTCAAGGTTTTACTGTGCTACTGCTCACCAATCACAGTTTTTTTTATTGCCCCATTAAAATCAACCTGTTGCTTTACTGTATTTGAAAACTGTTTCATCAAACACACTTCTACGACCATTATAGTCTTTTAATACTTCTTCATTGATTTGAACACCTGTCACACTGTAGTGTACATCTTTACTCCATCAATGCTACTTATGCATTCACAAAACACTGCAACATTAGTATGTGTTACCATGGAAAAATGTTAACAAATACTCTAAGGCTTAAATTCTCTGTGCAACTCAGGCAAAGAAAAGATTCCTGTGGCACAAACATCGAAAAGATCAGATGTAGTCCATCTGGACACCGACCATAAAACATCTGATTAAACATCAGAACTACTTGTTCTGAATGCAGATTTACAACACTCAAAATATTACCAACAAAATTCAGACTCATGACAGATAGGGGTTTTTTTGTTACTATAATCTTTCAACATGCACTTTATGTCCTCAGGACATTAATAATCAGAGAGCACGACATCTTCTGTATACTCTAATAGGCAAATACGGTACAGGTTTAATTTGTTCCTGTAAAATATACATTTTTGCTTTATAAATCATTTTACTATGTGATACTAATTAAAATTCTGTAACTGAAGTCTAATTAAAGTCAGTCCAGTAAAGACTTAGAAAAAAAAAATTTGCAGCAAGAATTGTTTTCTGAAAACAAGAACATGGTAAAATGCTGCAGGTATTTCCTTTTACTAGCTGTTATAAAGTGGTTAGAAATGAGTTACTTACAAAAAGGACACGTTTTATTTGGAAAAAATAAAAACAAATATTTAAAAAAGATGTTGAATCTGCAATGTGCAAACACACACCTGCTTAACATCAAAGCTTATGAAAGTGTCAGCAGTTTAACCAATCATACAATCTACACTACTTCAACAAAATGGAAAACCCAGTAAACATTTTTGTATTGTTAATATAGTCGGAGATCCTCACAATCTCCTAACCACAACTCTCAATAAAAACAGCAGCAACAACAGTCATGGGAACGAATGTTTTCATTAAAATAGCCAATAACAATGTATAATAATAAATTCTAACTGGTTAGAAAGACACACAAAGTTGTAACAAGTTACGAAACTCAGTAAAAAGAAAAGGAGTACTTGTGGCACCTCAGAGACTAACAAATTTATTTGAGCATAAGCTTTTGTGAGCTACAGCTCACTTCATCGGATGCATTGAGCTGTAGCTCACGAAAGCTTATGCTCAAATAAACTGGTTAGTCTCTAAGGCGCCACAAGTACTCCTTTTCTTTTTGCGAATACAAACTAACATGGCTCCTACTCTGAAACTAAGAATTTTCTTTTTATTATATATATCAATTGAGAATAAGGGCCTGATCCATAATCCAGTGAAGTGTATGGAAATACTACCACTGACTTCAATGGATCAGGCTTTAAAGCAACACTACAGAAAAATCTGGTCAGATAAACAAAGCATTGTTACCTCGTAGCTTCTATAGTCCACTTCCACATCATCTCCGTAAACATTTAGCTCCATGTTTTTGTGACTAAACACAGTTGCTGGTTTGGGATTCCTGGGATTACATGCCATATCATCTGCCAGCATCAGGACAATGTGACTGGGAAAAACAAAACAACACAATTTCAGATATTCTATTTTAGTACTATAAACAAAAGGAAAACTGCAAATAATGAAGCCAACAAACATGACCCATTATGAGAGCCCTGCAAATCTGTGGATATCCGCTTTATATCCGTGGACTATGCTTGCTGATCGCAGATCGTCTGAAGATAAAAATTTTGTATCCACGCAGGACTCTACTCATTATTGAAACAAAATTCTATAGCATTTAGAAAATTGCCTGGAGTATAAGTACAAGTTACTTTGGTAATACCTTATTTCCCCAGGGAACACTGTTACCATCATAATGCTACCACATAAAGCTTTTTGTTTGTTACCGTAACGGAATTATTTGTTTAGCACTAACAACATGCTCAACGTCACACAGTACTTCACAAAAATGGATGGCTGCTGCCTCAAAGAGCTTAAAGACTCAAAGTCAAACAGACGGTGGGTCACACTCGAAAAAAGTGTTGAGTTCCAAGTACTCAAGACCCAACTGTTAAGCCCTATTAATACAGTCACTGTTGTTAACACCTAAGGATTATTCTGAACAGCAGCAGCAGACTTTTTTTTCTCTTCATGCACAACCCCTTGGGCACAGCAATTTCTCCTCAGAATATGAAGAATAATGAAGAATGAGGACAAGTCTTCCAGGACGTAGTATTACTCCAGAAAGAAGCTTTCCTCCTACTAGCACAAATACTGACCTGGGGAACATTTTCCCTTCTTATTATTAGACTTGATTAAACATTAATATGACTCAACTCAGGATAAAACAAAGCTACTTTACGCAAATAAAACAGTCTGGGGCTTAACATGTTGTCCTACAGCAAAACCTACAGAAGTGGGACAGCAGGCCGAGGAAACTTCCTATGGGCATAGAGAAAGGAGAGATCTGAGGGGCAACTTCCAAACTCTACAGTGTTCATGGGAAAGACAAACTCCAGTCCCGCAGAGAGATTCAACCTCCATGCTGATCTCGGGAGCCATCCTTTCATCTGGCTGAACAGCTTCCCATCAACCCATGTTACCATCAACCATTCCAGGCCCTGTACCTCTGTTGGGAGGGGAAAACATGCAGCAGCAGTTAATGCTACAAGGAGCATCGTTTCCATTGTTTTTACTTATGGTGTTTTCTCCCACTTCTAAGAAGAGCATTCTGCATAAAGCTGCTTGGTTCCACTTTGCCCCTTGTTGCCTTCGGGACTTTTTCCATCCCATTTCACTTCAGTTTGTTCCCCTCTACTTCTCAGAGAGGCTTAACAAATCAGTACTCCTTTGCCGTGTTATCTGTACTACAATCAATAGTGTCTGGGATCCTCAACCATGGTCCCCATTGTAGTAGGCATTGGGCAAACAAGAACTACAGAGAACCTGACCTAGACAGCTGACATTTTAGGTTTCTGACAAGACAACCGGGTGAAACAACAGGGAGGCGAGAGGACAAGGCAGCAATATAACAAGAATTATTCTCCCATCACAAAGCTTTTGCAAAGTGAGACAATAAAAAGGGAAGAGATTGGCTGCTTTCCACAGACCTGAGTTTTAATGGGAGCTGTGGGGGCAATGACATTGTTGAAACTACCAGACATGCACATGACAAGAAGTTAAGGGCACCTAGACAGCTCTATCCAGCATCAGACATACTCATACTATAAATATACTCAAACAGACAGCCTGTCCTGATACAAAGTACAGGGTATAAAAATGTTTCTCAAACAGTCAGCCTGCGTGCAGTCACACACCTGGGATTCTTTCGTCCTTTCCCAACTGTGACTTTCAACTGTGACTAAGAATGTTGCCTTCCTCTGATGTACTGAAAATGCTTGTTCACTCAAGCCAATTTAGCTCTTGTCTGTGGCTACACTAAGAGCACTTTACCAGTATAGAAATACCACTGTACTATACCACCAATGGGTTCCTAGTGTAGACTCAGCTATATCAAAATAGTTAAAACACTCCAGGGAGCAAAACAAGCTATGCTGTTAAAAATGCTGAGCTCTGTTGGCATAGCTGCATCTATGCTAGGGTCTTCTGTTGTTACAGCTATGTTGACTAAGGATTAGACCTTTTCACACCCCTGACATCAGCTGTGCTGGCAGATGTCTGTAGTGTAGTCTTGACCCTCATCTTGCCAAACAGAAACAGCAGAGCAATTAATCCCAAGATCCCTTGACATAGTTTTGACAAGCAGAAAGCTTATTTTCCTTTCAATGAGGTTGTGTGTCTAGTGATCAGTCCTGTACCCACAGAAGTCAATGAGCATTTTGTCACTGACTCAACTGACAGCAGGATCCTACCCATAGGCTGGGAAAAATTACACATAGTGAATAGGCAGGGCATGAAAGATTGAGTCCTGGAAATATAAATAGTGCATAAGAGCATGGATTTACCCCTAATTTACACACCAACCCATCATGTGCACAGTCATGCAGGGACAGAACTTGAGCAGACTTCTTATTAGGGACACTTCAGGTAAATGACAACATATCACCACTCGAACAAGGTCCCAGTCCAATAGGACCTCCTTTCCCTTCCGAACACCACAAATAAACCCCCAAACTTAGGCTGTGTCTTTACTGACATAAAAAGCTGTTTTTTTAAAGTGAGATCACTAACACACAATAGTTATATCACTATAAAATCCAAAGCAGAGACAAGGCACATGCCATTTTTACCATGAGGTTGCCAGGCAAGGTCAGCACTATAACCCACCACCTCAAACCCCCCCCCCGGTGAAAACACAGTGTTCTGTCTTCGTTAGGTTTTTACAGCAGAACAGCTAATGCCTGTTAGTTATCTTGCCATTTCTAACACAATTTTTTTTTGTCAGTGAAGACAGTCTTAGATGAGCAAGACATTAGCCTCTAAGGACATTAGTGCCCTGATTCTACCCCATCCAGCACAGTTATTGCATGCATGTTATTTAATCCAGATTGTATAATTTAATAAGATAGTCAGGGTCAAATCTGGAGCTACAGCACCTTACACCAGCTGGGGATCTGGCCCTCACTGTCCTTTGGGAACAAAAGTTCTGGTAGGAGCCAATATAAAGTAAGAGCTTTTTAAAACAAAACAATCTAAGACCTTTGCATGTAAATCCAACCAAAACAGGAAAGACTGCTCTGCTCAGTCTTTCAATGCTCCCTATCCACCTCAAAGAAGTGTGTATTGTCAAGTCCCCAGTAGATCTCATCTACGTTGTGGACCTTGGCTAATTTGAGCGTATTAACACAAACACAGTTTGGACAGAAGACAACGCAAATAAAAACATAACACAATTTTTAAATGTAGAGAGCTGCTATTTGGAAAGTTGAGTGAAGAAAGAATGCTCACAAATCAAAGATTAAGTTTTCAGCATTTTAACAGTAGCCCACGATCACAGAGCAATCAGCAGCTTAAAATTTAAAATAAAAAAAGGCCAAAAAGCATGAGACGACATTATTGAATACCACTGAAGACAACCCTTCACACATTAGCAATTCCCCTGTGATACCCTGGGCTGAACTCTTAAAGAACGCTGAATGCATCCGATGAAGTGAGCTGTAGCTCATGAAAGCTTATGCTCAAATAAATTTGTTAGTCTCTAAGGTGCCACAAATACTCCTTTTCTTTTTGCAAATACAGACTAACACGGCTGCTACTCTGAAACTACAGTTGTCGACATTATAAAGGGAACATAGATCTCAGCATCATAGTCTCACTATGGTATTACTTTAATAAAATAGGGAGATATTAACTTAATGTGATCTTGGCTTTTTCATGATGAAACAACCAATTCCTTTTCAGTGTCAGCCATGGTAAAGATTCTCCTAGTTTTTCCATTCTGACATAACATAAAACTGAAACTGGAATTGCCAAAGGAGTTAGGTGCCTAGTTCCTATTGACATCCAAGGGTATTTGGGCACCTCACTCTTCGGATGGGTCTGCTCAGTTTTTCTAGAAACGTAACTATTTACCAAAACAGTTATACCAGTACAATCTAGTGTGGATGTAGTTATAAAAGAATAAAGATGCCTTATACTAGTATTGCTTATTCCTCTTCCCACACGACACCTTTATACTGATATAATCATATCCACACCATGGAGTTTGTGCCATTTTTCACTATCCTGGTGTAGTTAAAGCAGCACAACTTGTGCATGCAGAAAAGGCTCCTGGCTCCTTTGAAACTCCCAGCCAAAATGTCTTTTTTTAATATAGCTTGTGACATGCAGGAGCTTCTTTGTTAGACACCAGTTATTTACAGGTCTTCACTCTAATTGTGTGCCCTTGATTTAGCTGAAGCACTGCACTCGTACTGTGTTTAGTCTTGCTCATTAAGTGAAGTGTTCTCTAATCAAAAGGCATATTAAAAAGACATTAGTTATGTTAGACATGAAGTTGCAATACAGTAACAGGTACATGTCAAAGAGCTGCACTATCAATTCTGAACACATTTTACCAATTTTCTCACATTGTGCATTCACCAAACTAATTAGCAGTGCAATTAACTGGTTGGTTAGCATCACATAATTTGATCTTATTATCCGTTTCTGCTTGGAATCATCATGGTACATATTTTTTTTCATTTTCCTTTCCAATAATATTGTTCCATTTTCAGTAAATTAAGTCTGTGCTCTCTACCTTTTACTTGATTATGAAACTAAGAGACCAGCATTTTATTCCTGTTTCAGAAGATGAGACTGAACTTTTACTTTAATATCCAAGTTTAAACAATTGTGCTCGTCAAGATTCTCTTACCTATCAGGAATGCCTAGTCTCTTGACGCTTCTGTAAACTGAAAGCGTATTTGCCACATGACGGTAGTTAAACCAGAAGCGAGATGTACACACCTTTAAGTGTTAAAAAGAAATAAATGCATATTAGAAGATATAAGAAATGCATTCTGAATTAGTATATGCATCAATGGATATTGATTGCTGAGATGCCAAAAAACTTGTCACCCAGCAATCAGGGCCTAGCAACTGCTAGAAATCAATGCTATAAGTAATACACACTTTCTCTGCAGAAAAAGCTTTTTCATATTTTGAAAATAAATGGTAACGTATTGAGCCACAGAGAACACTTTCATTTAAAACTGGATAAAGTACTAAAAAAAAAAAAAAAAAAAAAAAGTACCATAGGGAATAATCCAGCACTGACAAATGGATTAGCTAGATTATTTAATGTCTTAACCATTTCAAATTTCTATGATTGCCCTGTTGCGGTAAAGTGTAAGCAAATGAATACAAGGTCCACATGTAGAAAGAGGGGAACTTTTGCTGGGGGAATCTGGTTTTCAGGGAGTCAACTTATAACAACATTAGAGTTGGGCCCCAGCCATAAAATTTGAATAAGAACTCCCACACAATTTAGGAATGTTCACATTCCAGTATGGGGGCACATTTTCAACCAATATGTCAGTTTTTTTTAAATACAAGTAAGCATGTAACTACAAGAAGAGTGTCAGAAGTAACTTTCAGAAACTGTTTAAGAAGCAATAATTGTATTATATGTTACAGAGCCTTTGAACAGACAATGACTAAATAAATATGAATACTAATGGCCAAGATACTATGATAGGTGGAAAGAATCTTTCAGATGCATGGAGCAATATTAAAATCTGTAAGTGAGCTTACTACATCAAGCATGTTTCCTGCAATCCTCTGTAACAGAGGCATGAGAACTGAAACAAAAATCATAAATCACAGACTTAAAACTTTTAAAAAAAATCATTTCTGTCTGAAGATATTTCACTTACCATTTTTACAAATTACATCTAAATTTAACATAACTCAGATTAGAAAAAAGAACAATAGTTCCTCTGTGCATCACATAGCATTTTCTGTACAGTCACTGACAGTTTTCCCTTTATAGCCAGTTAGCCAGGATATTTTGGGGGGGGGGCTCTTTTGAACAGAAGAGGAAAGACAAGACATTTTAAAATAGAAGAAAACAGGATTGTACTGCCACAAAGAAGAAGCAGGGAGGATTTGGGGTCAGATATACTGAAGCTACAATTCTTTTTAGTTGACTAGATGTAGACACCAGTTTAAAAGTTTTGCTTTGTATCATTTTTACTCTGAACCTGGCTCATGAAAAATTAAACAACTTAATTTTCAGTGAGAATCATAAGACCCCTACCTTTTGCCTTCCCCAGCTTCCTGAGAGATTTCTGTCCTGCCTAGCTGTTTTTTAAAGCGAGGCTTTTAAAAGGGGCCTAATGGATTTAGGCAGACAACTCCCCTTGACTGTAAGTTAGGCTCCTATGTCACTTAGAAGCTTTTGAGTATTATAATAGAGTTACTATACTGGCTGGCTCTGTGTGCATTACACATCCATCATCAGCCCGGAAAGGGTGTGACCCCTCCCAGAGGAGAGCCCAGGACATAATCCTGAGAGGAAGAGGAGGGGAGGGTGACCTTCCTGCCTGAGGGAAGGTGCAGGGTTTTAGGTGTCAGCACCATCACCAGCAGGAGGAGATCTGCTTCTGCAACCTGTTCCAGTAATAAAACACATGTTCTGTTATTTACCTAGTTCATGCCTGTGTCACCATTTCAGGACTTTGCCTGCTTGTGCCAACCCACAAGAGAGAACCAGGTCATGCAACATTTCCCTAAACATATTTAAAGTTAAACACATTTAATTGCTTTGTTGAATTATGACCCCAGGCCCTTTCTGAACTGTGAACTGAGGCTCTAGCTTCCAACCAGGCTCAAGCTGTCTTCAGAACAACCAGTGAGAGCCATGAGAGTAGCTGCTATTTAGCACAACAGTAAGTATCCTTGGAAAGCTGACCAACACAAGAGACATTTGTTAGGTTAAAGCTACTAGAAGAGCTCTGAGAAATCATGATCAGATAGAAGAAACTGCCCAGCCTCAATTAAATAAGATTCTGCAATAAGTACGGATTAACAAAGTACACTAGCCAGGAGGCAAGATATTTAGCTTAAAAAAAATCTTTAAAAAGAAGTATTTTGAGATAGGAGATGATCAACTAAAGGGGCATCTTCTGAAGAGATGATTTTAAGTTGCTTTTCTATTTAGGCAAAATAAGAGCGAGCAGCCTGTTAAACAGGCTTTGGAATATCAAGCTCTTGAGTTTTGTTTATATAGCTATCAGTGACAAGCACAGTACAAAGACTTAGACAGATAACAAAACAGTAATAATAGACTTCACTTCTATGGCATTTTTCTTTTGTGAACCTCCAAGTACTTTAATTCATTTATTTTATACCTCAAAAGTGGTGTTATCACTCCTATTTTATAAATGGAGAAAATGAGGCATAGCTGGCATGAGGCCAGAGCCTAAATTTCTGGGCAATTTGGGATAGCACAGAATACAGTCTGGCCACAAGTAACTTCCTCAGGGTCACACAGGAAATCAGTGGCAAAGACCGGGATAGAAAGCAGGTCTCTTTGTACCTTCAGCACCAAGAACTTTCTACCTCTCTTATTATTATTACCAGTTTGTATCAAGTGTATTGCTCTGACCAAAGAAAATTGTATTTTAATTCTCTGCTTGCTTTTAACATTGAAATAGAAACAGGTATTTAATGTTAATAATTTTAAGTTTGTGCATTAGGGAATAAGAGAATGATTCTTATTCTTTCAATTAATTATCTATTTGTCTTTTCTTGAATTTCTTTTATTTTTCTATATTTTAATACTTAGAAAAAACAGTGTCATGTCTGACTGCTCACATAATATTTTAGAACTGATCATTAGTCATTATGCTCAGAAAGCCTGATTAAAAACTGATGGAATAATACGATCTGAAGTTACCCAGATAAAAAATTAAGACGAGTAGTTCTTATCCTAAGTATTATTTTAGGAGATTAGACTAAAAAAAGAAGAAAGTTTGTTGTCAGACTTTAGCAAATTTCAAAACAAACAACAAAATCAGGAAGATGTTGTACCTTTCTAACCAAGCAAATGTTTAAAAAAAAAAAACAACAGCAACAACAACCACCATGACTGTAATAATATACAGCATAATCATTTGTTTTCATTCTAATTGGAATGTTAATTTTATAAATACTTCAAATGTGCATTAACGTTCTGGATGCTTGTAATTAAATTATGCAGACGAGATAATGGTAATGTAATATAGCAAACTGGCATGCAGGGATAACTCAAAGTCATGCTATACTTCCTTCCAGGTCTTGATCTTGCAACTTGTTACATATGGGCAGACTGCCATGCAACAACTGCAGGATCAGTGTTTTATTTAAGAAGATTGAATACAAAATGCTTACCAAAACTGCCCAGTTATTTGTGTGCCCACTTCTAAAAAACTGTTCTGCTTGGTCCTGCAAGAGACAAAAAATATTGGAACACTAGTGTAGAAACAAACTTAGGAAAAAAACTACAATACAGCACTTTTTTTTTTTGGTTAGTTCTACAAATGTTAAATGTCATATAGAATTAAAACCTTAAACCAGCTAAACAGAAAACATGACTTCTTCTGGTTTATAATACCCCTCCTGATGCCTGAGAAAAGGATCTATTCTATATTCTGTTTGGGCTGTTCTGTCCACATGTTAAAATCAGACAAGTAATCTGGTTCTCTCACAAATTCCTTATCAAAGTTTGGAAACACCTGGCTGGCAATGAAAACAAAACCAGAGAAATTCAGAGTGGTAGTGGTGATGGAAAGAGAGAGGCAGCAAACTAGGATAGGGAAAAATGGAATAAAAAAGAAACATAGCGTTCTGTCCAAGAGGGCAATATCTGGGAAAGATTAAAATCCCAGAATCTTTCCGTTTACAAGTCTCTAATCATGTGTTAAACAATGACTCCACAAATCATCTGAATCCAAGCTAAAAAAAAATATGGAAGGTGATTTAAGCATTCAAAATCTATCCTGTGCTAAAGCAAATGGAAGAATAGAGTGATAGGCTCTGTTAATTTAATTTTTAAAATACCCCCCCAAACATATTGTTCTATTTTAGAGAACACCCCTAGGAACAGATGAAATGCTTCATCAGCCCTCAAACCTTCCTTAAAGTGAAGAACCTTGGATAAGTTTTTCCTTTCACTGTCCCCACGCCCTTAAAGAATACCAGATAGGAAAATAAAAAATCCCACACATTTAAAGCAGCTTTAAAGTAAAGACCAGATTATGTTGGACCTTCTAACGTAGAAGTACAATGATTAATAAACAATGATAATCGCTTTATGCAGTGTTGTTGTAGCTGTATTGGTCCCAGGATATTAGAGAGACAAGGTGGGGGAAATAATATCTTTTTTGGAACAACTTCTGTAGCTGAAAGTGACAAACTTTTGATCTACACAGAGCTCTTCTTTGCAGCTCTGAAGGGTAACTTTACAAGGTTCTAAAATTAGTGTATTTAAAATGCTTGATCTTATTTCCATTACCTGTTTTGTCACATTTTATTAATCTTGTTAACTGTGCATTATAGAAATCATTTGACAGTGAAGTTTTCTGCTTTATCAAAATGTTAATATGGGATTCATATTAAACTATAAACATCATATCTTAATTTAAAGTGAGCTGTATGTAAAAAAGTATAATTACTGAAACATGAAAAAGGCAAAATCGTAACGATTCCTGATCAAGGGACAATATTTGATTAACTCCTTCAGTTTATAAAAACATAAAGCTCTGAAAAATTCACATGTAACACATACCCAAATTAACCACAATATATCTGGATTGATCACAAAAGTGAACAATATTATTCTTGTATGTTTAACCAAACAAGAACAGTTTACTGGAAACTGAGAACCCCAACTGGCAAATAACTCAAAGGGATTATTAAAAAAAACCCTCCCTATATTATATTCTCTATTCAAAGAGAACTGGTACATGCAAACGAATCTGAAAATTAATTCTGATGCAGCTGAATTAGTTGTTTATACTTATTATACAGTTTAAACAAGACATGGTGAATATAAAAACATAAGAACAGCCATACTGGGTCAGACCAAAGCTCCATCTAGCCCAGTATCCTGTCCTCCAACAGTGGCCAATGCCAGGTGCCCCAGAGGGAATGAACAGAACACGTAATCATCAAGTGATCCACTCCCTTTCACTCATTCTCAGCTTCTGGCAAACACAGGCTATGGACACCATCCCTGCCCATCCTGGCTAATGGCCATTGATGGACCTATCCTCCATGAACTTATCTAGCTCTTTTTTGAACCCTGTTATAGGGTTTGGCCTTCACCACATCCTCTGGCAAAGAGTTCCACAGGTTGACTGTGCATTTGTGTGAAGAAATACTTCCTTTTGTTTGTTTTAAACCTGCTGCCTATTAATTTGGTGCCCCCTAGTTCTTTAGAATCCATCTTTCCATTATTTCTATCTTTTATAAGCTTAAGGTGTACTTTTACATAAATCTGTGTATTCATACTGTGAGAGTTGGTCAACTGGGAGGATTTCCAAGCTCAGGCATAGGAGAAGAAAACAAATAATGAAAAACAAGACAGGCAGCGACTATCCTTCAATGCTTGGGCTAGAAAGGGTTGAGGGCAGCTCAAGGTATCTAGAGGTTTAAAGGGAATTTTAGAGCAAGAAATAGGGAATCACAAATACATAAGAAGCTCCAGCCTCCCAGGAAGCAGGAGACAGAGCTGATGGGGTTTGGCAGAACTTTACACACACAGGGGAAAGGAAGGGGTGGGCAGGGTTATAGCCCCTCCCGCAACGCTGCAGTGGGGGCTGCAGCGGCGTATCCCTCCCCCAGCACAGCAGCCACCCCCGTGCGTGGAGTCAATGCAGGGGCAGGTCCATCGACACGGCCCGGGCAGCCCACGGGCCTGGAGCGCAAGTCACCCCAATGGGGCCAGGGGCGGCGCTGGGCGGCCCAACGCGCTTCCCCCCAGCTCCCCTACCTGGATCCCGTCAGTCGCCGCCGAGCCGCAGCACGCCCACAGCAGGGCGGCTGCTGCCGGGAACCAGCGGGGAGCAGGGAGGGCAGCGGCCATAGGAACCGGCTTCACAACAGGAAGAGGCGGGGAGGACCCAACCCCGCCGTAAAGCAGCTCCGGGCCGCCTGTGGGAGCCTCCTTGCTCCCCTCGCCTCGCCCCGCCTCCCCACGGCTGCGGAGCGGCTCAGTGCCTGGCTCTGTGGCTGGGCCTGTTGAGATATCCCGTTGGAGTCCGCTCCTCCCGCCTCCTTGGCTGTCTACAGAGGCTCTTCCCCCAGTGATTAGAAATGGCGGGAAAAATGTATCCAGGGTAAATACAGATCATAGCGCTGGGGTGCCCGTCTAAGATTAGGGCTCCTAGCCACTTCAGTAACACAAAATAAATAGTTGCTGGGGGAAGAATGAACACTCATTTAGAGAACCAAGATAGTGAAACACGAACATAATGGAAAGCTCCTTGAAACATTCACTGTTTACACACACACACACTACCAAAAACATCATAATTGCAGAGTAAAGCACTCAAGTATTAGGAAATGCCATACTTATGGGGTGGGATTCACAAGGGTGATTTAGGCACTGCGATGATCAGGGTTGTTACACCTGACTTTTAGGTGCCCTGGCACCTAGTGAAATTCACAGCCCTAAATTGTGGGCACCCAGGTTCCCACATGGGGAGAGAGTTAGGTGTCTAAAGGTGGGATTCACATAGGGTGACCAGATGTACCTATTTTATAGGGACAGTCCTGATTTTTGGGTCTTTTTCTTATATAGGCTCCTGTTACCCCCCACCCCGTCTCTGTTTTTCACATTTGCTGTCTGGTCACCCTAGATTCACAAAAGCCAGCAAACTGAGCAGAGAGCTGCTTAAATTAGCCAGTAGGAAATGCTGAAGAAAAGGGGGCTGCCTCACTTTCTCCCCTCAAAGGGAGTTAGGTGCCTATATTCATTTGGGATCCCCAACCACTCTCTTCTGGAATTAACCCAGGTCAGTCCTTTTTCAAGAAAAAGGGAGAAAGTGCCACCCTAACAGCCTTCTGGTCAATGCAGTCACCCACAGTGTGAGAAACCCAGGTTCACTTCCCCCTTCTGCCAGAGGTGGAGAAGGGATCTGAATTTAAGTCTCTCATCTCCCAGATGAGTGCCATAACCACAAGGATAGGGGTTAGTCTAGGGCCTGGCTCCCTCAATCTCTTCTGTTGAATTTGTTGCACTCTCTTTAAATAATTAAGTAGTCAGTGAGAGAACTGGAATGACTCTATACTCAGTGGGTAGGGCACGAAGGTGGGAGATCCAGATTTCAGTCAGCTAGCTCCAGCAGTAATGATTTATACACAGTGGAACAGCTTCAGAAGGACATATTGAGACACATCCCCCAAAACATAACCAATATTACAGCATTTAGGGCCTGAGAGGTAGGAGACCCAGATTCAAACCCCTTCTGCACATACCTGCTGCCCATTTTGTGTAGCTTAAGATCACACCTGACAGACTGGGCCCAGCAGGCAATATTAGGCAGGAAGTCTTAACTGCCCAATCTTAACACTAGGCCAAGGAGTGATAAATGCCCCCAACTCTAATCAAAGATCACGGTGCCCTAACTGCCCTAAGCTAGGCCAGGGAGCCTTACTAGCTCCCAGCACTAACCAAGGCTGAGGTGCACTAACTGCCTCAGCCCTAACCCTGGGCCAGGGAGCCCCAGGATACATCTACACTGCAGCTGGGAGCAACCCTCTCGTCCTGGGTAGACAGACTCATACTAGCAGTGTGGACTTTGCAGATCAGGCCGCAGTTTGGACTCTCAAGCCTAAGCGGTTGAGCCCTGCTAGCACGAGCCTGTCTTCCAGGGCTGGGAAATGCATCCCCAGCTGCAGAGTAGACCTACCCTTACAGGCCATAATCATAAACTAGGGAGCCCTACAGGACCAAGCCCTAAATCCAGGCTGGAGAGCCTTAACTGCCCCCCATAACTGACCCAATCCTAAATGTAACTCCAACCCTAGCTGCCCAAACTAACC
The DNA here is from genome assembly GCF_965152275.1 of Natator depressus. Lineage (NCBI taxonomy): Eukaryota > Metazoa > Chordata > Testudines > Cheloniidae > Natator > Natator depressus. Next base: position 82,568,433 of record NC_134241.1, on the reverse strand, counting down.
ATACACCAGGGAGCCCTACTAACCCCAGTCCTAGTCTGTGGAGATCTAATAACCTCAAACCCTAACTCTATGTCAGGGTGGCCTAACTGCCCCAACTATAACAATAGTCCAGCGAGCCCTACTGGCTCCAGCCCTAACCCTAGGCTGAGGAGCCCAAATGCCACAACCCAACTCTAGGCTGCAGAGCCTTAGCTGCCCCTACTTTAACCCCAGGCTGAAGTGAATTAACTGCCCCTCCCCTAACCCTAGGCTGGGAAGCACTATCACCCCAAACCCTGCCCCTAGGCTGGGGAGACCTAACTGCCTCAACACTAACCGTAGGCTGGGGAGCACTCTGGCATAGGATTCAGGTGGGGACTCATAGACCTCTACCTGTCCCAATCTCTAACCCTGGGCAAAGGAGGCCTAACTACCCCAACCCTACTCCTAGGCCAGGGAACCCCAAGTACTATAACCCTAGGTTGGAGAGCTCTAACTACCCCAACCCTATAATGGGGAGCCCTACCAACCTCAACCCTAATCCTAGGCTGGGGAGGGGTACAAGCCCCATCCCTAAAACTAGGTCAGGGAGGGAACCCTACCAACTCCAGCCCTAATCTTCTGTGAGTGAGGCCTACCCATAGGCCATGATAACCTAGCAACCCTCCTGCACCAAAGGTTAGGGTTAGGGCAAAGTATTCCAGCCCTGAGCTGAGGCTGCCTGGGGTGTGACAAACGTAGGAAATTTCCTGCAATCACGTTATGAGCTATCTGTATGATTCTCCTCCTATCACTTTGGCATCACTGCCCACTGAGGGGGGGGAATGATTTTCTTCCTAGAACATGGGAAATCAGGCTAGGTATTTGTGACATAGCTGCTAGGACTGCCTGGGCTGGAATCAACACCTTTGAAAGGAAGACTACAGGGACAATGGCTAGCTGCAGAGGCAGCCAAACATGTGAACACAGCACGATTGTGTCCAGAAAACAAAGACAAAAGAGTGTGAGGTGGCTCTATTAAGAGATAAACTCACAGAGGCTGTCCAGCCAGTGTTTTGGAGCCCCCAGTGGGTCATCAGACTCATGCTACTGCTCTAAAAACAGCTATACAGACTGCTTCAAAGTTGTGGCTCAGGCTGGAGTTTTGGCTATGAAGCCTAGGTGGGGTGGGGAGTGGGCCTCAGAGGCAGAGCTCCAGTCCAAGCCGCAACTTTGAAGCACTCTCCATACAGCTATATTTAGAGCACTAGCACGAGTCCTGCTAGCCCAAGTCTGTTGACCCAGGCTGGGGGCTCCAAAATGCTGGGTAGACACACTTACAATTCAGTGCACATACCTGGCAATAAAGGAATCAGCAATATGGCTCGTGGAGCTCTGGCAGTCTGAACTGTCTTAGCCTTTGCTTCTCTATGGTAACCTAAGAACATTCAGATTCTGTTTGCCAGGTGACTAATAAAAGGCTGTTTGGTGTTTCTGCATATACCTGCTGAGAGCATTGGATAAAGTACAAGCTTCCTGCAGGAGACTGGCATGGCTGGATTTACTGCAGGGAGCTGTGGAGACAGGGATCATTGGTGCCAGTTCTGTGTGGACTCTTGAGGTTCAGTGTATTAAATGGGTTACTGGTTACAAGCTCGGGTATAGACTAGACTTGGTAACCCTGTAACGTGAGTACCAGCCCCAGCCATGAACCTAGGTCAGGAAACTGTAACAACTCCAGCTTAAACTTCATCTAGGGAGCCCTACCTGCCCCAGCCCTAACCTTAGGCTAAGCAGGGGTACTGGCCTCAGCCCTAAGCCTAAGTTGGGGTACCCTACTGACTCCAGCCCTAACCTTCGGCACAGGAAGCCTAACTGACCCAACATAATTCTAGGTCAAAGTAACTTAACTGCTCCAACCCTAGGCCACAGAAGAATACCAGACTCAGCCCTAAACCTTGCTTGAGGATCTATTGACTCTACCCCTAACCTTCATCAGGGGAGGCCTAATTGTCCCAACCCTAACCCTAAACCAGGGTATCCTAAATTCCCCAGACATAAGAGGGCTCCAACCCTCAACCAGGAAACCTCACCGGTGTTGTTTTATATACATGTAATCCACTAATTTTAATAATTCATTGCTAGCTATTTAATGAGTGTCTTTAATAGATACTTAGTTAACATATCTACAGATTTCAGAGTGGTAGCTATGTTAATCTAGATCAGCAAAAACAATGAGGAGTCCTTGTGGCACCTTAGGGTATGTCTACCCTACGGAATAAGGTCGAATTTATAGAAGTCGGTTTTTTAGAAATCGGTTTTATATATTCGAGTGCGTGTGTCCCCACAGAAAATGCTCTAAGTGCATTAAGTGCATTAACTCGGCGGAGTGCTTCCACAGTACCGAGGCTAGAGTCGACTTCCGGAGCGTTGCACTGTGGGTAGCTATCCCACAGTTCCCGCAGTCTCCGCTGCCCATTGGAATTCTGGGTTGAGATCCCAATGCCTGATGGGGCTAAAACATTGTCGCGAGTGGTTCTGGGTACATATCGTCAGTCCCCCCTTCCCTCCCTCCCTCCGTGAAAGCAAGGGCAGACAATCGTTTCGCGCCTTTTTTCCTGAGTTACCTGTGCGGACGCCATACCACCGCAAGCATGGAGCCCGCTCAGGTAACCGTCACCGTATGTCTCCTGGGTGCTGGCAGACGGGGTACTGCATTGCTACACAGTAGCAGCAACCCATTGCCTTGTGGCAGCAGACGGTACAATACGACTGGTAGCCGTCATCGTCATGTCCAAGGTGCTCCTGGCCGCGTCAGCTGGGAGCGCCTGGGCAGACATGGGCGCAGGGACTAAATTTGGAGTGACTTGACCAGGTCATTCTCTTTAGTCCTGCAGTCAGTCCTATTGAACCGTCTTATGGTGAGCGGGCAGGCAATATGGATTGCTAGCAGTCCTATTGTACCGTCTTCTGCCGAGCAGCCATGAGATGTGGATGGCATGCAGTCCTTCTGCACCGTCTGCTGCCAGCCAAAGATGTAAAAGATAGATGGAGTGGATCAAAACAAGAAATAGACCAGATTTGTTTTGTACTCATTTGCCTCCTCCCCCATCTAGGGGACTCATTTCTCTAGGTCACACTGCAGTCACTCACAGAGAAGGTGCAGCGAGGTAAATCTAGCCATGTATCAATCAGAGGCCAGGCTAACCTCCTTGTTCCAATAAGAACAATAACTTAGGTGCACCATTTCTTATTGGAACCCTCCATGAAGTCCTGCCTGAAATACTCCTTGATGTAAAGCCACCCCCTTTGTTGATTTTAGCTCCCTGAAGCCAACCCTGTAAGCCGTGTCGTCAGTCGCCCCTCCCTCCGTCAGAGCAATGGCAGACAATCATTCCGCGCCTTTTTTCTGTGCGGACGCCATACCAAGGCAAGCATGGAGGCCGCTCAGCTCACTTTGGCAATTAGGAGCACATTAAACACCACACGCATTATCCAGCAGTATATGCAGCACCAGAACCTGGCAAAGCGATACCGGGCGAGGAGGCGACGTCAGCGCGGTCCAATACATGCATCATGGTGCTAATGGGGCAGGTTCATGCTGTGGAACGCCGATTCTGGGCTCGGGAAACAAGCACAGACTGGTGGGACTGCATAGTGTTGCAGGTCTGGGACGATTCCCAGTGGCTGCGAAACTTTCGCATGCGTAAGGGCACTTTCATGGAACTTTGGGACTTGCTTTCCCCTGCCCTGAAGCGCATGAATACCAAGATGAGAGCAGCCCTCACAGTTGAGAAGCGAGTGGCGATAGCCCTGTGGAAGCTTGCAACGCCAGACAGCTACCGGTCAGTTGGGAATCAATTTGGAGTGGGCAAATCTACTGTTGGGGCTGCTGTGATGCAAGTAGCCCACGCAATCAAAGATCTGCTGATATCAAGGGTAGTGACCCTGGGAAATGTGCAGGTCATAGTGGATGGCTTTGCTGCAATGGGATTCCCTAACTGTGGTGGGGCCATAGACGGAACCCATATCCCTATCTTGGCACCGGAGCACCAAGCCGGCGAGTACATAAACCGCAAGGGGTACTTTTCAATAGTGCTGCAAGCTCTGGTGGATCACAAGGGACGTTTCACCAACATCAACGTGGGATGGCCGGGAAAGGTACATGACGCTCGCATCTTCAGGAACTCTGGTCTGTTTCAAAAGCTGCAAGAAGGGACTTTATTCCCAGACCAGAAAATAACTGTTGGGGATGTTGAAATGCCTATATGTATCCTTGGAGACCCAGCCTACCCCTTAATGCCATGGCTCAGGAAGCCGTACACAGGCAGCCTGGACAGTAGTCAGGAGCTCTTCAACTACAGGCTGAGCAAGTGCAGAATGGTGGTAGAATGTGCATTTGGACGTTTAAAGGCGCGCTGGCGCAGTTTACTGACTCGCTTAGACCTCAGCGAAACCAATATTCCCACTGTTATTACTGCTTGCTGTGTGCTCCACAATATCTGTGAGAGTAAGGGGGAGACGTTTATGGCGGGGTGGGAGGTTGAGGCAAATCGCCTGGCTGCTGGTTACGCGCAGCCAGACACCAGGGCGGTTAGAAGAGCACAGGAGGGCGCGGTACGCATCAGAGAAGCTTTGAAAACCAGTTTCATGACTGGCCAGGCTACAGTGTGAAAGTTCTGTTTGTTTCTCCTTGATGAAACCCCCCACCCCTTGGTTCACTCTACTTCCCTGTAAGCTAACCACCCTCTCCTCCTCCCTTCGATCACCGCTTGCAGAGGCAATAAAGTCATTGTTGCTTCACATTCATGCATTCTTTATTCATTCATCACACAAATAGGGGGATGACTACCAAGGTAGCCCAGGAGGGGTGGTGGAGGAGGGAAGGAAAATGCCACACAGCACTTTAAAAGTTTACAACTTTAAAATTTATTGAATGACAGCCTTCTTTTTTTTGGGCAATCCTCTGTGGCGGAGTGGCTGGTTGGCCGGTGGCCCCCCCACCGCGTTCTTGGGCGTCTGGGTGTGGAGGCTATGGAACTTGGGGAGGAGGGCGGTTGGTTACACAGGGGCTGTAGTGGCAGTCTGTGCTCCAGCTGCCTTTGCTGCAGCTCAACCATACACTGGAGCATACTGGTTTGATCCTCCAACAGCCTCAGCATTGAATCCTGCCTCCTCTCATCACGCTGCCGCCACCTTTCAGCTTCAGCCCTCTCTTCAGTCTGCCACTTACTCTCTTCAGCCCGCCACTTACTCTCTTCAGCCCGCCACCTCTCCTCCCGGTCATTTTGTGCTTTCCTGCACTCTGACATTATTTGCCTCCACGCATTCGTCTGTGCTCTGTCAGTGTGGGAGGACAGCATGAGCTCGGAGAACATTTCATCTCGAGTGCGTTTTTTTTTCTTTCTAATCTTCACTAGCCTCTGGGAAGGAGAAGATCCTGTGATCATTGAAACACATGCAGCTGGTGGAGAAAAAAAAGGGACAGCGGTATTTAAAAAGATACATTTTATAAAACACTGGCTACACTCTTTCAGGGTAAACCTTGCTGTTAACATTACATACATAGCACATGTGCTTTCGTTACAAGGTCGCATTTTGCCTCCCCCCACCGCGTGGCTACCCCCTCAACCCTCCCCCCTCCCTGTGGCTAACAGCGGGGAACATTTCTGTTCAGCTGTAGGCAAACAGCCCAGCAGGAATGGGCTCTTCTGAGTGTCCCCTGAAGAAAAGCACCCTATTTCAACCAGGTGACCATGGATTATATCTCACTCTCCTGAGGATAACACAGAGAGATAAAGAACGGATGTTGTTTGAACGCCAGCAAACATACACTGCAATGCTTTGTTGTACAATGATTCCCGAGTACGTGTTACTGGCCTGGAGTGGTAAGGTGTCCTACCATGAAGGACGCAATAAGTCTGCCCTCCCCAGAAACCTTTTGCAAAGGCTTTGGGAGTATATCCAGGAGAGCCACGAATGCCAGGGCAAAGTAATCCTTTCACATGCTTGCTTTTAAACCATGTATAGTATTTTAAAAGGTACACTCACTGGAGGTCCCTTCTCCGCCTGCTGGGTCCAGGAGGCAGCCTTGGGTGGGCTCGGGGGGTACTGGCTCCAGGTCCAGGGTGAGAAACAGTTCCTGGCTGTCGGGAAAACCGGTTTCTCCGCTTGCTTGCTGTGAGCTATCTACAACCTCATCATCATCATCAACTTCTTCGTCCCCAAAACCTGCTTCCATATTGCCTCCATCTCCATTGAAGGAGTCAAACAACACGGCTGGGGTAGTGGTGGCTGACCCCCCTAAAATGGCATGCAGCTCATCATAGAAGCGGCATGTTTGGGGCTCTGACCCGGAGCGGCCGTTCGCCTCTCTGGTTTTCTGGTAGGCTTGCCTCAGCTCCTTCAGTTTCACGCGGCACTGCTTCGGGTCCCTGTTATGGCCTCTGTCCTTCATGCCCTGGGAGATTTTGACAAAGGTTTTGGCATTTCGAAAACTGGAACGGAGTTCTGATAGCACGGATTCCTCTCCCCATACAGCAATCAGATCCCATACCTCCCGTTCGGTCCATGCTGGAGCTCTTTTGCGATTCTGGGACTCCATCATGGTCACCTCTGCTGATGAGCTCTGCATGGTCACCTGCAGCTTGCCACGCTGGCCAAACAGGAAATGAGATTCAAAAGTTCGCGGTTCTTTTCCTGTCTACCTGGCCAGTGCATCTGAGTTGAGAGTGCTGTCCAGAGCGGTCAAAATGGAGCACTCTGGGATAGCTCCCGGAGGCCAATACCGTCGAATTGTGTCCACAGTACCCCAAATTCGACCCGGCAAGGCCGATTTAAGCGCTAATCCACTTGTCTGGGGTGGAGTAAGGAAATCGATTTTAAGAGCCCTTTAAGTCGAAATAAAGGGCTTCATCGTGTGGACGGGTGCAGGTTTACATCGATTTAATGCTGCTAAATTCGACCTAAAGTCCTAGTGTAGACCAGGGCTCAGAGACTAACAAATTTATTTGGGCATAAGCTTTCGTGGACTAAAACCCACTTCATCAGATGCATGGAGTGGAACATACAGTAGGGAGGTATAAATACACAGCATATGAAAAGATGGAAGTTGCCTTACCAAGTGAGCATCTCAACTCCTTTCAGTCTAGCAGCCTAAAACCAACTGCCTCCTCCAGCTGTCAGGTCCCACATCCTAAAGATTCAACTAATTCTCTTGAAGCCACAGTAATACCACATCTCCTTTCTGTTAATTTGTTTAAGCACACAGTTATTTGTATATATCAGAATTATCTTAATAGCTGTCTATAAATCTTAACAGGTCTCCTTTGAGGCAGTGACCATTTAACTTCTATATTTGCTGCTTTATTGAAGTTGTTCTCACTATTTAGAGGACTGATGTCATTTTCTTGCTGCATTATATAATTTCTTCTTTCATCTGAGTCAGGTCTTGCAAGTAACAATTGTAAATATCTCTGATTTCATCTATACACTTAAACATAGTCAATGACATCATCAGATTGAGTGCTACCTCTTTTGTTACAGTGGCTTTCTGAGCCCAATTGCTACCATTTTAGATACATACTCTATCATTTGGTTCCAAAAAAGGTAGTTCATGTGATCCTCTGTCATTATAATTCTTTTGATAGAAACTTAGCTGATATTTATACTTATTCCTTTCCTTATTACCTTCTTGAAAAAACATAGGTAATCTGTTTCTGAGCTTTCTGTTAAACAACAACTGTGCAGGTAATAAGCCTTGTTGTAATGGCAATGTTCCATAATTTAATAATGCCAAATATAAATCAGTATTTATTTCTTCAGCTTTCGTTAGTAATCCTTTTACAATTTTAACACCATTTTCAACTAGCTCATTAGATTGTGGGTAACCTGGACTTGAGTTAATGTTTAAAATCATATGCTACGGTGAAATTTTTTAACTCGACTGTGAAATTGAGGTCCATGATCAGTCATGACCATATTGGGAATCCAATGTCTTGCAAAAATTGATTTAATTTCATTAATGACTTGTCTGGCACATGTTTTCTAGTAGACATATTTCAGGAAAATGCAAAAAATACTCAAGAACTATAACCTATGTATGTTCTTTTTAGGGCTGTCAATTAATCACAGTTAACTCATGTGATTAACTCAAAAAATTAATTGTGATTAAAAAAATTAATCGCGGTTAATCGCAGTTTTAGTCACACTGTTAAACAATAGAATACTAATTGAAATTTATAAAATATTTTTGGATGTTTTTCTACATTTTCAAATATATTGATTTCAATTACAACGCAGAATATGAAGTGTACATTGCTCACTTTATATTATTATTTTTATTACAAATATTTGCACTGTAAAAATGATAAACAAAAGAAATAGTATTTTTCAATTCATCTCATAGAAGTACAGTTGTGCAATCTCTTTATTGTGAAAGTGCAACTTACAAATGTAGATTTTTTTTGTTTGTTACACAACTGCACTCAAAAACAAAACATTGTAAAACTTTAGAGCCTACAGGTCTGCTCAGTCCTACTTCTTGTTCAGCCAATCGCTCAGACAAACAAGTTTGTTTACATTTACGGGAGATAATGTTGCCCACTTCTTATTTACAATGTCACCATAAAGTGAGAACAGGAGTTCTTGTGGGACTTTTGTAGCCGGCATTGTAAGGTATTTATGTGCCAGATATGCTAAACATTCATATGTCCCTTCATGCTTCGGCCACCATTCCAGAGGACATGCTTCTATGCTGATGATGCTCATTAAAAAAAATACTGCATTAATTAAATTTGTGAATGAACTCCTGGGGGGAGAATTGTATGTCTCCGTTTGTTTTACCTGCATTCTGCCATATATTTCATGTTATAGCAGTCTCGGATGATGACTCAGCACATGTTGTTCGTTTTAAGAACACTTTCTCTGTAGATTTGACAAAACGCAAAGAAGGTACCAATGTGAGATTTCTAAAGATAGCTTCAGCACTTGACCCAAGGTTTAAGAATCTGAAGTGCCTTCCGAAATCTGAGAGGGACAAGGAGTGGAGCATACTTTCAGAAGTCTCCGATGCGGAAACTACAGAACCTGAACAACCAAAAAAGAAAATCAACCTTCTGCTGGTGGCACCTGACTCTGATGATGAAAATGAACATGCATCGGTACGCACTGCTTTGGATTGTTATTGAGCAGAACCCATCATCAGCATGGACACATGTCCTCTGGAATGGTGGCTGAAGCATGAAGGTACATATGAACCTTTAGCACATCTGGCATGTAAATATATTGCGACACCGGCTACAATAGTGCCATGCGAACACCTGTTCTCACTTTCAGGTGACATTGTGAACAAGAAGCGGGCAGCATTATCTCCTGCAAATGTAAACAAACTTGTTTGTCTGAACGATTGGCTGAACAAGAAGTACGACTGAGTGGACTTGTAGGCTCTAAAGTTTTACGTTGTTTTATTTTTGAATGCAGTTATTTTTGGTACATATTTCTACACTTGTAAATTCAACTTTCATGATAAAGAGATTGCACTACAGTACTTGTATTAGGTGAATTGAAAAATATTATTTCTTTTGTTTTTTACAGTGCAAATATTTGTAATAAAAATAAATATAAAGTGAACACTGCACACTCTGTATTCGGTGTTGTAATTGAAATAAATATATTTGAAAATGTAGAAAACATCCAAAAATATTTAAATAAATTATATTCTATTATTGTTAAACAGTGCAATTAATCGCACAATTAATTGTGATTAATTTTTTTAATCGCGTGATTAATTGTGATTAATTTTTTAATCACTTGTCAGCCCTAATTCTTTATATTCAAATAGATCTAAACCTATTTTAGATCAAGGTCTTAGGTTTTCTTGAATAAGTATCAAATTGTTTAGACTGAGCATTTCTATGTCGAAAATATATGTCACATTTTTATATAATCCTCTATGTTTTGGTTCATTTGTGGCCAATACAGAACCTCCCTTGCTCTACATTTATATTTTTCTATGTCTAAAATGTATGTATTTCAACATCTCTGCTGTTAATCCTAGAGGAATTACTACTATATTACCTTTAAATGGAATTCCTTCAATTACTGATACATCTTGAATAAAATGATTATATGGCTTTTGGTAGAATTTTTTATTATATCCTTTTTCAATAGCTGTAATAACCTATTGTAAATTCTCACCCTGTCTAGTTGCTTGTAAAATTTCTTCCTATGCTCTGATATAGGAATTATTTTTAAGTACATCTACATATACCACATCATCTTCTGTTACTCTTTCTAGAGCTTATGATGTAACCAATGTATCAGCGACCGCTAACGATTTGCTTGGCTGATGTTCTAATTTTAAATCATATAGATACAATTAAAAAAATAATCCTTGTAACCAAGGCAGTATGTCTGTCAGTTTCTTTTTTGAAATATTAACTAATGGTTTATGACCTCTGTCTACTATTTATAAATATGTGAAATAGTTTGGGTGCAAAAACTAATGCCAAACCCTCTTTTTCTATTTGAGTATACTGACATTCCATTTTTGACATGGCTGTAGATCAGTGGTGGGCAACCTGCGGCCCGCGGGCTGCAGGTCACCCACCACTGTTCTAGATGCATAAGGAATTGGTTTCCAAAGATTACCATTCGTTTGTAATAGAACTGCTCCTAGGCAACGTTTGGATGCACCTGAAGACAATTTTGTACATCTGTGTTACTATCAAATCATTTTAGTACTGGAGCTGTTTTTGTTAGTTGCTTAAGATGCTTATATTCTTATTGATTTTGACAGTCCCATCTCCACTGATTATTTTTACAGAGTAAAGACCCTAGATTTGTTGTTTCTTCTGTTAGGCTAGGTATGTATTTTCCTACAAAATTATCCATACCCAAAAATGTTTGTAATAACTCCTTATCTTTTGGGTAAGCATTAACTACCTTATTTGAAACCAAATGGTAGAGTATGCCCTCAATCTTTTTAAAATGAGAACTTAGGTGCTGGGGTGCAATTATGTCACAATTTATGTGGGTGCACAGCCATATAATGACCATTGTCTTTGCTACAGTAGTTTCTCTGCCACAGCTGTTTATGGGGGTTTTTTTAACTGTAACCATCAATCATTTAAGCTTCCAGATGCCTTTGAAATTGCCAAGTACTTTATCAACTGTAAATAAGATTTTATAAAGAATTTTTAGGAAGGACCTACTTTCTGTTGGCCCAGCTTAGTAAAAAACATGGGGGGGGGGGGCGGGCAGGGGGATGTAATGGGTGGGTTAAGAATTGTTAATGAAATGTAGAGCTTGCTACATATCTGGTTCAAATCCAGACCAGCTTAGTAATGATCAGAAGCTAATACCAGTTGATGGCTATTTGATTAATTCACTTCAACTCCCCATGGATAAGTGACCATATCAAACAAACCACTACCACAACTGGCAGAAACCAAACACTCAGGTTAATAGCTCAGCAGAGAGAGTGAGTTCTGAATTACCCTTCCCCACCCTGAGACTCTCTCTCAAGTTCAGACTGGAGGGATATTGGTATAGAAAGCTTGCTACTACCTGTATCCAGTATAGAAAGCTTGCTACTACCTGTATCCAGTTCTTTACATTTTTTCAAATTTTTATTAGTGGACAGATGCCTCTACCTCAGCATTCTTATATGTACATACATACACATTTTTTTTTCTTCAACAGAGAGCTCGTAGTGAGCATGTGTATGTGCAGCTAGAACCCAGATAATCTGAGAATGGTGCCTATAGAATAGTTCCTCAAATACCTAAAACAGACCACAGTGAAAACATTCCAATCTAAATGATCACATGGACATATATTTTGTGAGTTATGAATTGTGTGTTTAGTTCTAAAAATATCATGTTACACTTAAAGTAACAAACTGTGTCCTCTTGAATTATAGTGGAATGTTTCACATATTCCTCTGTTGGGTGGAAAGAGATTGGTGGCTAGGGAATAGCCAATAAGTTGGGCAGGGTGATCAACTCCCCATGTCATAACCCCCACAGAAAAAGGAAAATAACTCCTAAATAGGGCTAGCTTCTATAGTAAAGTTATTGAACTGTACCTTTTAATAGATTTTTAAAGTTTTGAACAGAGGTTTAAACACAAGATGCATGTCGTTCATCCGTAAATTGTAGGTCCCTCTTTATTCTTGGGAACCAGATGAAACAATAATGTCTCAACTGGTATTTGCAAAATGAAATTATAGAATGATCTCATTTTCAGTGAGGTTTGGGGTCAGCAGTAAACACAAGAAAACAAACTAAAATAACTATAACTATAGAATAACTATAGAAACATAAGAAAACAAAATAAAATAACTATAGAACTATAAATAACTATAGAATAAAGCAATCAGAAGGAAAATGAAATTCAGTTGACATTTATTTTTAGTACATATTATGGGCTCTATCCTGCTATCAGTTCTGTTCTGTAATTATGCATTCAAACCCCCAGCATATCAACAAGAGAATATAGATTTCCTGATGCTGTATCATGGAACAATCCAATATTTCACTTTCAGACTACATGAGGTTAGAAGTCATTTTAATATCATATACAGCTCATTCTATTGTGAGAGGAGGAAATATGGGAAAAATAATGGCAACTTGTTTATATTCTCTGAGTAGGTAATGTCAGAATCATAGATCAGAGGTGAATGTGTATCATATTCGCTTTTATGCGGACCAATGGGTTAGTTCTTAATATCCTTTTTTTGGTTTTCTAGGTGTAAGGTCACATTTAGCACTGAGAACCTTCATCTAAAGGTTGACTGAAAGAAAAATACATGAAGGGAATAATAGTTCAAAAATAGTTTTCCCTTTAAAAAAACCCATACTTGTTTGTTGGTGTTTCCTTCTTTGCCAAAGTAAACTGCTTCGGGGTGATTCATCCTTGAAAAGGAATTTCACTCTGCTTCTTAAATAGAAGCAAGGTAACAAACATGTAAGAATCACAGTATTTTCTTTTAAAATTGTTGCTATAAAGCTTTCACGCCTTCTTCTGGTCAGTTAGAAAGGTAATTCATAGCGAATCTTTTCTTTAGACTACTCTGATCACCTTAAGAAACTGCCATGTCAAGGCCTTTATTACTGCTGGTCACAGCATAATATAGCAGGTGTTACCATGTGGTGCTGTTACACCTAGTCTTCAAGTTCTTAGCATGCAAGCAAGTTTTTGGTCTTGGAAAAAATGCTTGTGTTATTACTTTTGATTGTGCAAGAATATTTGTGTAAAGGCTGCTTTGGGAGAGAGGAAGCAGAGCAAGCAGGAGGAAAGTTTGCTCTTTGCCTTAAACTCTTGATGAGAGTCAGTTCTTGATGTAGAGTTGCTCCCTGGCCATGTAAATGAAGCAAATTATGCTTAGAATATACCCAGATTCTGTGTCACTGGTTTCTCCTCCAACAGAAGCCAACTGACAAGGTCCTGACATTCTGATATCATTTGGAAAGGGGTCATAATGGTTTCAGAGCACGACATTGGTGTTGAAGATAGAGGCAACAGGATGTGTGGCTAAGGCCTCATCTGCACTACACAGTTTTGTCAAAAAAGTCAGCTTCCACAACAAAACAGTTGAGGTGTATACACTGAAATGCTCCTCCTGACAATGTAACTCCCCTGCTACACCAACCTAATAAAACCACCCCGACGAGAGCCAGAGCACTTTCTGTGACGTAGTTAGAGCGACGCAGCATCAATGTAGACACTGCACTTGGCCTCCAGGAACTGTCCCACAATGCCCATGATGACCGCTCTGGTCAGCAGTTTGAACTCAGCTGCCCTGAAGATACACAGGTATGCGCCCCTCCTCTGTTTAAAGGCCCGGGAATTTTTGAAGTTCCTCTTCCTGTTTTCTCGGCATGGACAGTTCCATAGGTGCCGACCCACCATCAGCCACCCATCAGCTCCCTCTAACCTCCAGTGCCTCCTGCTCGCCAGTGGGCCCCATGGATCAGTGCCTCCCTCTCCCTCCCAGGCCTTTCGCATGCCACAATCAGCTGTTTTTCAGCGTGCATGTGACTCTGCGGGGGGGGGGGAGGAAGGAGGGAGGATGCGGCACGCTGCAGAACTGGGCAGGGAGAGCGGGGCAGGAAGAGGCGGGGTGGGGGTGGGGGTGGGGGTGGAGCCTTGGGGGGAGGGGTGCAGTGGGGGCGGGGCCTGGGGCAGAGCCGGAGGTCGAGCACCCCGGAGCACTTTGGAAAGTTGCCGTCTGCGGACAGTTCACATAGCCTCTTCCCAGCTGACCAGGCTGGCTTGCCACAGCAGATCTGCTCCCACATGGAGTACACCAGAGCTGTTGGATCTTTTGGGAGAGGAGGTTGCGCAGTTGCAGTTCCAATCCAGCCGTAGGAACTTTGATATCTACGGGCTGATTGCTAGTGGCATTCAGGAGAAGGGGCACAAAAGAGACATGCAGCAGTGCCATGATAAGATCAAGAACCTGAGACAGACATACCAGAAGGCAAGGGAGGCTAACTCCATTCCATGCCCTCCCCAAACTCCCCCACCACGTCCCTCACATCTTCCTGGTCCCTCGCAGTACCTCTTGCACTCCACCCCTAGGGAAGGTTTCAAAATGAAAGCTGGAGTTACACACAGCTCTGAGAGCCATAACTGAGAGACTGCTCATCATTGCCATGTGCCCTGTTTGACAAAAAAAAATGTGTTTTGTCCTGCTATTAAACTTTATTATTTGAAATAAAATGAGTCTGTGTCGTACACACATTAGTTGGTGCTAAAATTCAAACGGTGGCTATAGGAGGAATATTTGCTCAGTAAGCCTACAGGGGTTATCCAGGGTGGCAAGTAAACATTGCTTGTCTGAATGCATCACAAAGACATTACCGGGAATCATGTTCAAAATGCTCCTTCAAAGCTTCCCTGATTTGAATAGCCCCCCACTGTGCCCCTCTAGTTTCCCTGGTATCTGGCTGCTTAAAATCAGCAGCCAGACCATCAACTTCAGTGCTCCACCCCTAGGGAAACTTTTCCCCCTTTGCTTCACAAATGTTATGCAGAGTACAGCAGGCTGCTATGACCATGGGAATATTTTCCTCATTGAGATATAACCTGCCAAAAAGGCAGCACCAGTGATCTTACCAATCAGCCAAAGGCACATCCAATGGTTATGCAGAACCTGCTGAGCCTGTTGTTGAAGAACTCCTTGCTGCTGTCAAGGTTCCTAGCATAAGGCTTCATAAGCCACAGGAGCAAAGGCTAGGCGGGTCTCCCAGGATCACTATGGGCATTTCCCATTCCCCAATGGAATCTTTTGGTCTGCAAAAAAAGTCCCAGCATGCAACTTTCTACACAGCCCAGTGCTCCTAAAAATGTGTGCATCATGCACCTTCCCTGACCACCCTTCACTGAGGTCAGTGAAATGGCCCCGGTGATCCACCAGCACCTGCAACACCATGGAGAAGTAACCCTTTTGGTTGATGTACTCCGCTGCAAGATGGTCTGGGGCCAAGATTGGGATATGCATTCCAGCTTATTGCCCTGCCACAGTTAAGGAATCTCATTGCTGCAAAGCCATCCACTATTTCCTGCACATTGCCCAGAGTCACAGACCTCTGTAGCAGGAGGCAATTAATGGCCCTGCACACTTTATCACCACAACCCTTATGGGTAGACTTTCCAACTCCAAATGATTCATGATTGACTGGCAGCATTCTGGAGTTGCCAGCTTCCAAACAGTGATTGCCACTCAATTTTCCACAGTGAGGGCAGCTCTCATTCTGGTGTCCTTGTGCTATGGTGCTGGGGCAAGCTTGACACACAGTTCCAGGAAGGTGAATTTGCGCATCCAAAAGTTCTGCTCGTCATCCCATATATGCATCACGAAGCGATCCCACCACTCTGTGCTTGTTTCCCAAGCCCAGTACCGACGGTCCACTGTGTGCAGCCATTCCATGAATGCCAGTGGCAATCTTTAATTATTTCTTTCCATGGCAAGCTCCACCGATTCACTTTGTTTTGCAACTCACTAAATACTGCAGGACCAGCCACACTGTGTTCATAACACACATTGCCAGACTGGTCAGCAGTTCAGGATCCATGCTTTCAGGCAGAGATGGCAGGCACACAGTTTAAAAGGGCTGTTCAAAAACAGCACAAAATGAAATCAGAAGCCCACAGAATGATGGGACGGTGCATCATAAAAGAGTGAGCACGCCCCCTCGAGGCACTGCGATCTGTTCCCAGTGGCAGAGGGTGGTGGTGAGTCGCACAGTGGGATAGCTACCCACAATGCAACATTCTCTGTTGATATAAGAGCACTGATTGTGGAGATGCTCTGTCGACACAAGGAGCATTATGTAGACATGCACAACCGATGTAATTAAAACGGCTTATGATCGTCAACTTAAGTCTGTAGTGTAGACATGGCCTTAGCGATTGCTAACAGCACTCAGTAAGAGTGATTCATCTAGGGACTCCTGAGGAGTTTTAACAGGACATGAGTAGTCCTATTAGTGTCAGTGAGAAAAATTATGTGCTTAAATTCAAGCATGTATGTGCATGTTTGCAGGAATGCCCCTTCTTCATTCACCCTTTAAACCAGGTTGTTTTTTTAAACCAACATAGCCTTCTTCCTCAATTGGTGGAATAGTAGGTTTTTGGACAACTAAGGCGTTCTTAAATGATTCCCAATCATCATTCACATTTTTCTGAATAAGTTCTTCCTCCCAGCTATTTGGCTTATAACTGATTTTAGCTTTCAGTATCCACCTTTTTAGTCCTTAATCTTCTGTTTTATTAACCATACAATATAGCTATGCGCACAAAGATAGTAAGATGAAATCTGCTGTAAAGAAAAAAAATGCCAGTATGGCTCCATAAACTGAACTAATGCCAAGAGGCCAAAGTCTGCAGTATTTATACCAATACAATCCCATTGAAATCATTGGTTAAAATTTACTGCTACGAAGAGAACCAGTTCAAGGTCAACTCACCATTAAAATCCCACTGGGTTAAATTAAGACTTAGTTAATTCCTTGATCTTTTGCTGGTCTGTGCAAGATAGAATTTCACCCAAAGGAATTAAATGGGATGTCAACAGAGTCAGAGAATCTGGATTAAATCGAACAACAGATTTAGCAACAAAGTTCACTGGTGACTATGCAATTTGCAAAATATGGCAGCCACTAGGCTTAAATTGTTGGTGGTTGTGTGAATGCTGTCCAGTTACAGAACTCTTATTATGCAAGCTAAGACAAAGATAGCCAGGGAAGCTGTATTGAGTACTATGAAAAGTTATGATGAAAGTTCTCCCATATTGTTCTGCAACCCTATTATGAGTAAAATATCCAGAGACCCCCTTCCTCTTACAATTGTCTTTGTGAGAAAGGATGTGTCTCAATGAGGCTGTTCTGTGATAGGAACTGAATGAGAATCAAGAAATATACACATTGATACCAAGGATTACTCACACACTAATGTGAGTCTGTTGGTTCTTTAGTTTAGGTCAAGAGCAGGAAGAGATATAATGTGTTTTACTGATAAATATATCTGCTACATGAAAAAGCAGCTAGTGACCTTATACAGTTGTAATAGACTTAGTTTACTTTCTTATTTGGGATATTGATGTCAGTCAATGTCAGCTAGTCAGAGCTTTAATGGATGATTTTGGAGGAATATTACCTCAATGAAAGTCAGCTATGTACAATTTCAACCTTTACACTTTAGCAGGAGCTTTAAAAAAACAAAAACAAAAAAAACCACATGCTTTATAAAATAATGCAATCTGATAAAGCGGAGGGGCAAACAATTTATATTGAACTTGCAGAAAAACAGTAAGCAGTCAGAAAAACAGTAAGCACAACTTTTAAAGAACAGATCATACACATGTAGAAGTTTAAGATTTAAAACCTCAGGGCCAGATCCTCTTGTTTATCTCAGTTATTGATACCTTTGTGAAGGGAGTTCTGCATGTTCCTACGACCCCTTTTTGTTTGAGGGTGGGAATGTCCAGGGCCAAGAGAATGGCCAATCAGTCCTGATACCCCATTGGTCCATAACAGCTGCTGGTATGCAATCCAGGCATAAGTCAAAGCAAGCCTGAGATTGTTTTAAATGTATACTACCCCCAGAATCGAGGGAACAGAAAGGCAATTTCGATCTCCCTTCATTGTTGAGCTGAGCACAGCTTGGCTGAACTGGAGGACCTCAGACTGGAAGTATAATATGTTGGGTGGCATAGACAATTAGTGGAGATACATGTGGTGCCACAAGTCTCCCATGTGAAACTCGTGTTCTGCAAGCCAAACCTCTGCTACATGAGCTAGATGCAGATATATGCTAAATTTTCTTAGCTGCATGTCAATTTTACATACATCTTAAAAAGTAAATATGTAGTGTGTTTCAGCTTCAGAATTGTACATCTCATTTCTAGAGTGAAAATAATTTTAGATTCAGGTTGCAAAATCATAACTAGAATATGTTTTTTTCCCAGATTCATACTGTCAGTCTCTAAGTACAGATATTCAAGGTTATATCACACTGAGGATACAGAAGTTCACTTGCTGTGTGTGTTTGAAATAAAGATGAGATGTCATAACCTCTGATCCAGTCTACTATGGTAAATATAAAAGTAAGTTCTTTGCACTTGTATAGTGACTTTTGCTATCTCCTTCACATTGCTTTTTAATCCTTTTCTATAACCAGCTCAGATGATCTAAAATTGCCCTATTGGTTTTCACATCCATTCATGAAATAGCTCCACTTCTCTAACTTAACATTTATCCACAGAACTGTTCTATCTGCTCAGAACTTGCAGAAACCATATTTAGCGTCGTCCATAAAGGAGAACATCACACAGGTCTAAGTGTGTTTTGGAAAGGGGATAATCAGTATTTTCTATTAAATTATAACTTGAGTGATAAATCCAGGATATTTCCAGAAACTTCTATTGTCTATCAAAGATGTCAGATATAGTAAGCTGTACAGTCTAACTCTGTCACTCACTTTTTCTCCCTTTCCACTAATCTAGAAACTAATTATATTAAAAGTTTTAGAAGAAAGCTTGCTGGACTTCCTTTAACTGTAGCTCAATTTATACAGGAAAACAGGTCCGGCCTTAGGGAAAATGGCATCTTGGGCAAACTTGCATTTCAGTGCCCGTGGCTCCCGTGGGTACCCCCCATTGGCCCTGGCCCCCATAGACTTCCCAGGCTCCCCACCCTCCCTTCCCCCCTAGCCCCAGCACTGTGCCCCTTCACCCCTAATGCCTGCTCCCCTCCTATACCCTAATCCCTACACCCCCTTCACTCCCAACACCTGCCCCCTCCTGTGCCCCATCCCTGTACCCCTTCACTCCTACCCCCTGCACCTCCCTCCTGAGCCCCTAACCCCTGCACTGTGCATGCCTCCTTACCCCAACCCCTGCCTTCCTCCAGCACCCCAACACCTGCCCCGTTCTGTGTCCCTAACCCCTGCACTGTGCCCTCATCACCCCAACCCCTGCACCTCCTGTGCCCCTAACCCCTGCACTGTGCATACGTGTATATGTATCTATATGTATATTCTTACAGTACACATAATTGCACCCATGACTCACCAGCTGTCACACCCCCTGGTGATATCCCATGTCCAATCAGGGTCTCCTTTAGCTCCCCCTGATGACAGCTGTTCAGGACCTGTGGTGGGCAGCTTCTCGTGACCCAGCCCTCTAGCCAAGTCATATAGGCTGACCCCTTCCAGGATAAACCACTAGCCCACCAATTAGTAGTCCTTCAACTTCACACTGGACCCTCAGTCCAAGACTGGACTCACTAGTCTTTACCCCAGGTATCAGGGGGGTTCCATACTTCTTACCCCTTGACAGGGGAGTTTGTGCCTCAGCAGGCTGGGGATCCTGTGCCCTACCTCTCCACTGGGTTCTGGTCCAGGGACCACTGAATGGGGAGTCAGGGCTTGACTACAAACAGCCCTTGCCTCCCTAGACCACGTCCTTCCTTGCTTTGTCTTGGGTCTTTGCCTCAGCCTCTTATCAGGCTCCCCACGTCAGCTCTGCTCCCGCTAACCCTCTTTCACTGGCTCCTGGTAAAGCTTCTTAGCACTGTCTAGCACCCAGCTGGCTCTGCTGGAGGAAAGTTTTCTCCACTCTCGTCACAGGGCAGTCTTCCTGCTCCCTGGAGGCCCCTCCACCAGCACAGAGTCCTGGGTCTGGGAGGACTCACTTTCTGCCACTTCATCCCAACTGCCTCCTTCAGCCGTCCCACTCAGCGCCCTGACTCCAGCCTGGCTTCTCTTACTGAGAGAGAGCCACAGATCGGCTTGCCTTCCTGGACAGCACCTAACAGAACCAGGTTCAGCCCTTTTAGCTCCTGCCTCCAGCTTTGACGCTTACTGCAGATGTAGCGGGTTGAGGGTGGTTGCACCCACAGGCAATCATTAACCTCTGCAGGCCAAGTGTATGGTTGGTACACCCCCTCAAAATACATCGTTTGTATCAGCCACAACTGATACTTTCATACAGAATCAAACCCACAGCTATCCTTAATGGAGTTCCTCTTGAAAATATCTGTCCTTCCTTACCTGGGCCCTTACTTATGCCAGGACGCCTAAATCCAACCAATCCTAAGGCCTCCCAAACACAGCTGCAATTTAAAAAACAAAAAGCTTCACTTAATTCAGTTATTTCAACTTTCCTAAAGTCTAAACTGAATCCCTACAAGTCAAACAGTTTAATCTGTTCTAAATAGTTCAACTGATTAAACCATTTTAAAACTTGTGATAGGGCACTCAGAGGGACAAAAAGCCTAATGGCTAGTGCACCTGACCTCCAGCCCCTTGTGTCTATTGAGCGGAGGGGCAGTAGAGGTGCCTGATTTCTGACTCCAGACCAGGAGCATATGGGCCTCCACCATCTGGGGTTTTGCCCTAAAGTGGGGAGTGGTAGCAGGAACCAGGCCCTCCCTCTCCACCAGGTCCCACCCCAGGTACTTTCCCTGTGGGAAGTAAAACTAGCAGGGTCCTCCCTGTGGAGAATTTCTAAGTCTGCCACCTTGGGCTACTGCCCATCCATGTACTCCTTCAGTTTAGGACATGGCCCCTATAATCCAAACAGTCAATAGCTTAACAAAAAGTCCAAATGCACAGGGTCCTGCAAGACCTGCTGGTTCTCAAAAGGAGTGGTTGGAAAAGGCTCCTAGTTGTGCTGTGCCCTTTGCAGGTTTTCCCCTTGCAATCCCCCCGTCCCATCTTCAACTTTTCTGAGCTGTATAACTTACCACACTACACTGGTTGTCCTGGAGTCCCGCTCTTCCTATGTTTCATGGAGGTGGTCCAGCATTCCCCTTGGCTGCCTCCCGTACAATAATTCAAATGGGGAGAAGCCTGTGGACACCTGGGCATCCCACAGATGACAAACAGGAGAGGTGGGAGCAAGCTCTCCAAGTGTCAGAGATCAATGGCCATGAACTGGCTCGATGTCTTATTAAACTCTTCCACCAGTCTGTCGGTATGGGGATGGTATATCAGTGTTCTCAAGGACTTGACTCTTAGCAGGTCGCACATAGAATCATAGAATATCAGGGTTGGAAGGGACCTCAGGAGGTCATCTAGTCCAACCCCCTGCTCAAAGCAGGACCAATCCCCAATTTTTGCCCCGATCCTTAAATGGCCTCCTCAAGGATTGAACTCACAACCCTGGGTTTAGCAGGCCAATGCTCAAACCACTGAGCTATCCCTCCCCCCTCCACATCTCCTTCATTAATCTGAGCACCACCCTTATATAGGCATAGGGTTGCTAAACAGATTAGCTGATGACAGTAACCATCTTTTCCCACCTAAACATAAAAAGGCATCACCATTTCTTTAATCACGTGCTGTTGGACAGCAAGCTGCTGGAGCATTTGATTCTGCTGCTGGTTCTTCAGGCCCCACTTCAGAAGCTTCTCAAAAATCCATCTCTGCTTCGTTTGTTGCCTCTTCTCCTTCTCTGGCCTACTTTCAGGCTTGGGATACTATGAGTGCCTGCGTTCTCCACCACGCTGTAGGGCCAGGTAGCCCGCAATTAGCACACATGACCACCAGCCCTTTGCCTCTGTTGGGTGACAATAGAGATACCTGGTTTCCTGACCCCAGGCCAGGAATGTCTGGGTGTGCACTTGGGTCTGGGCCTTTGCCCTTAAGTGGGGAGTCACAGGTTGAGACCCAGGTCCTTCCTTTCCACCAGGTCCCAGCCCAGGGCCCTGTGGGAATAACACTGCTAGGGTCCTCCTGCACAGATCTAAATCTGACACCCTGGGCTACTTCCTACCTATGTGTTCCTTCAGTTTGGGGGCATGGCCCTGTTAGCTGCACAATTTAAGACTCCACCCATACCCCCCCTTGTGGATCCTCAGGGCCATACTATAGGTCTCCCGTCCTTGTGGGTACTCAGGTCATAAGGGACCCAATTTTACCCCTCCATGGGCTCAGTGCTCTACCCCTCTGTGGGCTCAGGGCTAATGCCCATTCCCAAAGGACTCAGGACTCTAGGGGTCTGCACAAAACAAAAGTGAATTAGCAGTTTCAGAATAAGGTCTGAAGAAAATCTGAGAGGACCTCAGGATTTGGCCCCATTATTTAAAGAGCGTACTTGCCTGCATTACTCATATCATATTGGATTAACAACTCCCCTCCTCCACCCTTCCCAAAAAAACCAATTCCCTCCCCTACACTTGAGATCCAATTTACTTTCCAGATTTTCCGTTTACTCATTTTTATTTTGTAGTGCATTGCAGTACATTTTATTGAGTTTGGAAAATAAAACAAGTAAGTCAATTTCGCTGTAATTTCTAGTCAGTTTCATTTTTCTTGTTCTTATTCATTAGCCAAGTGCTGGTTTAAAAACACAATACTGTAAGAGACTATTTAAATAAAATAAGATTATTAACGTTATAAACTAAATGAAAATATTTCTGTTATTGGGCTATGTAACCATCCCCACACCACTACCTCTTTTTGTTTTTAAAAGAATGAATTTAGGGACCTAAACAAAAGCTGATGGCATCTGCACAAATGATATGTAACACAAATTTTGAAGCTCAACCAATGCTAGATTCAGAAGTTAGATTCCATAATGTAGAATCTTCACCACTTCTTGAGTCATGATTCCACTTCACTCAGCTAATCTGAATAGATACCAATAAATTGTATCATTACAATTAACAAAAACAAACTCTTAGCTAAGTGTAACAGAAACGGCGGGGCGGGAACTTACCGACGTTATGAAAAGCTTGCTAGATAGCTATATGGCAAGAAGTGTTCAGAAACAGTGTATTTCCTCTCTAAGGCGCAAAGATTTCCTTTTAGTCATCCTTGTCTGATGAATTTTCAACTTGCTAATGGACTGAGCACAATGTAGAGTTGCACAAGTTGTACATCTACATTAAAAGACATTAATTCTGGAACAGAAGCATAAGATTCAGCAGGTTCTGTTGAAAAGGTCTCACATTTCTCACAGACTCTACAAATTCAGGCTTCCTATGTATATTGCATCAGCCTGGATAAATGCGTCAATCCAAAAGCATGATTCTTTGATTTGGTAAAGCTATCTAGCAGAGCAGCAGCTTCTGTAAGAAATGCTGTTTATGAATGATTCCACGGTAATGTTTAAAAAAAACCGAAAAAACCCAGATGATGTTTATACATCGCAGATGTGGTTCTGAAGTGATGGTACAAACACAGGGCCTAATCCTGCTTTCATTGAAGTCAGTGGGATTTTTGTCATTGATTTAAGTGGGAGCAGAAGCAGGACCATAAGGACCTTTAGCTGGTTTCACACATTTTACACCAGTCTAGTGGACAAGTGGATGAAAGATCAGAATCAGGTCCATGGTATGGAATTCACCAATCAATTTAAAGATGAGTTCCCAGAGTAAGTGATGAATCAGTGTTTGAATTACCTTTTTGAGAGCAAAATTCTGCTCTTGACACCCTCAGGTGGGCTTGGGCTGTGTAGCTGCAGCTCAGGCCGTAAGCAGAGATCCTCGGGGACTTTCAGAGGGCTGGGGCATGCATGCCCAAATGGTTCTTCCACCTTTTCTATAGAGTACCACAAAAGGGACTCCTCACACCCTCTTCTTCCTGTTATAGAATCTGTGCACCCCTGTGCTTTCTCCCAATCAGCAAGATTGAACCACTTCCATTTGCTCTCTGATGTTCTGATATTGTTAATTGCCAGAGTGCTATCTTCAAGATACACATAACTGTCAGTACAGCCAAGCTGGGTTACCCAGCCTTGCATATACATTCAATAAATGCATCCTCAGCCTCTAATTCTTCAGAGGCAGTCTCATCCGATTTTTTTCCTATATATTGCAGTAATGTACCTCTTGCCAAAAGTAAAAGTTATATCAAGGGAGAGATGTCATGTCAGTCAGATCTAACAGTCTGATTTCTAGCTACATTTCACATATTCAGAGCCTGACAGATTTCCAAAGGGGCAATCATTTTCCTGGGATGGTAAATTGTACAGCATAGAACTAGATTCTGTTTACCAAAACCAAATCAGCCCCAGATCTTTCATTGTCTGATAGTAATTTAGAAGTGCATGATAAGTTATGTTTGCCTGGAAAGTCAGAATCAGTCTTTAATTTGACCCCAAGACATGCCGAGAAGCTGGCAGCCAAAACAGCAAAAATGTCAGTTCTGACTTTGCACACAAATTGTTTAGGTTTCTGAGGAAGACACTTATTGAGCATTTAAGGAATGTGAGTGAAAAGATTTTCCTTAGAAATCAAACCCCATATTTTTTGACTGTTACCAGCAGTGCAGCATGAAAGGTTATAAATGCAATTTGGAATGCATTGTTCTTCAGGGACAATGATAGTTTCACTGTATCTTCGTCATATAAAGTAAAAAGATATGAATTTCTAAAACACCCAGTTCTTATTTAACACTGCTGAAGCCTGTCTTCCTAAATACAAACTTAATTTACATTCACCATTCCCTAGAATAGATCAAGAACATATCCATTTAATTGATTTCAATCCTCCTTTTGCCTGAGCTTCCTTTAAGGTATCTGAGAATAATTCTCTTCTCTTTTCTGACAGGTATATGTAAGCCTTGTCTATTCTTTACTGATTTAAGTTAAGTTGATATAAGGCACTTTTCTACCAATTAAACGGTGCCCAGACAGGAGGATTACATCAATTTAATTAAATTGGTGCAACTTTTGTGTATAGACATGGCCTTGATGAACAGTCCTTGTTGAAGGACTTAGTTAACAATAGATTGCCGGCTTCCTCATCATGATCAGAATTATTGATGCAGCTGTAACCTTACTCTCTCCTTTAATCAGTCAGACCCTCTAGACACTCTTGATATTGAATAGCAAGTTCCAAATTTGACCAAAAGTTCACATTTTTCAACCAGCTCAGCAAATTACCTTGAAAATTTTTGACAGCTATTAGGTTCTCTTTATTAGGCCTGGTCTACGCTACGAGTTTAGGTCAAATTTTGCAGCGTTAGATCGATTTAACCCTGCACCCATCGACACAATGAAGCCATTTTTGTCGACATAAAGGGCTCTTAAAATAGATTTCTGTACTCCTCCCCTACGAGGGGCTCAGCACTGAAATCGACATCACTGAGTTGAATTTGGGGTAGTGTAGATGCAATTCGACGGTATTGGCCTCGGGAGCTATCCCAGAGTGCTCCATTGTGACCGCTCTGGACAGCACTTTCAACTGAGATGCATAGCCAGGTACACAGGAAAAGCCCCAGGAACTTTTGAATTTCATTTCCTGTTTGGCCAGCGTGGCAAGCTCATTAGCACAGGTGACCATGCAGTCCCAGAATCGCAAAAGAGCTCCAGCATGGACCAAACTGGAGGGACTGGATCTGATCGCTGTATGAGGAAACAAATCTGTGCTATCAGAACTCAGTTCCAAAAGACAAAATGCCAAAATATTTGCAAAAATCTTCAAGGGCATGATGCACAGAAGCTACAACAGGGACCCGTAGCAGTGCCACCTGAAAATTAAGGCGCTCAGGCAAGCCTACCAAAAAACCAAAGAGGCAAATGGCTGCTCCGGGACAGAGCCCCAGACATGCCGCTTCTATGATGAGCTGCATGCAATTCTGGGGGGGGGGCCCTACCACTACCCCACCCCTGTCCACGGACACCTGCAAGGGGGGAGTCTCATGCAACAGGGATATTTTGGGGATGAGGAAGATGAGGAAGAGGAGGAGGAGGAGGATAGCGCACAGCAGGCAAGCGGAGAAACGGTTCTCCCTGACAGCCAGGAGCTGTTTATCACCCTAGAGCCAATACCCTCCCAACCCTCCCAAGGCGGGCTCCCGGACCATGAAGCTGGAGAAGGCACCTCTGGTGAGTGTACCTTTGTAAATATAATACATGGTTCAAAAGCAAGCGTGTTTAATGATTAATTTGCCCTGAAGACTTGGGATGCATTCGTGGCCAGTACAGCTACTGGAAAAGTCTGTTAACGTGTCTGGGGATGGAGTGGAAATCCTCCAGGGACGTCTCCATGAAGCTCTCATGGACGTACTTCCAAAGCCTTTGCAAACGGTTTCTGGGGAGGGCAGTCTTATTCCGTCCTCCATGGTAGGACACTTTACCATGCCAGGCCAGTAGCATGTAGTCTGGAATCATTGCATAACAAACCATGGCAGCATATGGTCCCGGTGTTTGCTGGCATTCAAGCAACATCCATTCTTTCTCTCTCTGTGTTATCCTCAGGAGAGTGATCATCCCAGAGAATTGGGTGGGTGGGGAGTTAGTTGGGTTTGTGCTGCACATTAACCCAAAAACCGCAGCCCCTCCTTTTAAATGGCCAACCCACCAGGTGCTTGGTATGGGAAAGGAGGGTGCTGCTGTTGGAAACCATTCCCACATGTTATGAAGGTTGAAGAAGCCAAAAGACTGTGGCTTACCATGGCTGCCTGCAAGCCGAATTCTGTTGCCTGGCCCTGCATGTGTGATCTCTCACACCAAACTGGAAGGCCCTCACTCTAAGAGGCAAAATGCAACCTTGTACCAAAAGCACACGTGCTATGTAATGTTAACAGTTTGGTTCACCGTGAAAGAGTCGACCCATTGTTCTCTAAAATGTGTCTTTTTAAATACTACTCTCCCTTTTTTTCCTCCCACGGCTGCAAATGTTTCAACGCTCCCCCTATCATCTCCGTCCCAGAGGCTAGCGCAGATAAGAAGGTGAAAAAAATGCACAATGAAATGTTCTCTGAGCTCAGCAGAATGCATGGAGGCAGACAATGTCAGAGTCCAGGAAAGCAGAAAATGAACGCGAGGACAGGAGGGACGAGCGAGATGAGAGGTGGCGGGAGCAAGATGAGAGGTGGCAGCAGCGCGATTAGAGGAGGCAGGATGCAATGCTGAGGCTACTGGGGTATCAAACTGATATGCTACAGTGTCTGGTAGAGCTGCAGGAAAGGCAGCAAGAGCACAGACTGCCGCTGCAGCCCCTGTGTAACTGCCCACCCTCCTCCCCAAGTTCCATAGCCTCCTCACCCAGATGCCTAAGAACACAGGGGAGGCCTCCGGGCACCCAACCACTCCACCCCAGAGGACTGCCCAAGCAACAGAAGGCTGTCATTCAATAAGTTTTGAAGTGCAGTGTGGCCTTCTCCTTCCCTCCTCCACCACCCCACCCGGTGCTTCCCTCCTGCCCCACCCCTCCTGGGCTACCTTGGCAGTTATCCCCCTATTTGTGTGATGAATTAATAAAGAATGCATGATTTTGAAACAACAATGACTTTATTGCCTCTGCAAGCAAGGTGATCGAAGGGGGGAGGGCGGCTGGCTTACAGGGAAGTAGAGTGAACCAAGGGGGTGGGTGTTCATCAGGGAGAAACAAACAGAACTGTCACACTGTAGCCTGGCCAATCATGAAACTGGTTTTCAAAGCTTCTCTGATGCGCAACGCGCCCTGCTGTGCTCTTCTAATTGCCCTGGTGTCTGGCTGCTTGTAATCACTGGCCAGGCGATTTGCCTCAACCTCCCACTCCGCCATAAACGTCTCCCCTTACTCTCACAGATATTGTGGAGCATACAGCAAGCAGCAATAACAATGGGAATATTGGTTTCGCTGAGGTCTAACCTAGTCAGTAAACTGCGCCAGCACGCTTTTAAACGTCCAAATGCACATTCTACCACCATTCTGCACTTGCTCAGCCTATAGTTGAACAGCTCCAGGGTGCCTGTGTATGACTTCATGAGACATGGCATTAAGGGTTATGCTGGGTCCCCAAGGATAACTATAGGCATTTCAGCATCCCCAACAGTTATTTTCTGGTCTAGGAAGTAAGTCCCTTCCTGCAGCTGTTCAAACAGACCAGAGTTCCTGAAGATGCGAGCGTCATGTACCTTTCCCAGCCATCCCACGTTGATGTTGGTGAAACGTCCCTTGTGATCCACCAGTGCTTGCAGCGCCCTTGAAAAGTACCCCTTGCTGTTTGTGTACTGGCTAACAAGGTGGTCCAGTCCCAAGATAGGTCCCAAGTTCCGTCTATGGCCCCACCACAGTTAGGGAATCCCATTGCAGCAAAGCCATCCACTATGACCTGCACATTTCCCAGAATCACTACCCTTGATAGCAGCAGCTCAGTGATTGCATTGGCTACTTGGATCACAGCAGCCCCCACAGTAGATTTGCCCACTTTAAATTGATTCCCGACTGACTCGCAGCTGTCTGGCATTGCAAGCTTCCAGAGGGCTATCACCACTCACTTGTGAACTGTGAGGGCTGCTCTCATCTTGGTATTCTTGCGCATCAGGGCAGGGGAAAGCAAGTCACAAAGTTCCATGAAAGTGCCCTTACACATGCGAAAGTTTCGCAGCCACTGGGAATCATCCCAGATCTGCAACACTATGTGGTCCCACCAGTCTGTGCTTGTCTCCCGGGCCCAGAATCGGTGTTCCACAGCATGAGCCTGCCTCATTGTCACCAAGATGTCCAAATTGCTGGGGCCCATGCTTTGAGAGAAGTCTGTGTCCACGTCCTCATCACTCTCATCACTGCGCTGCCATCGCCTCCTCACCTGCTTTTGAAGGTTCTGGTTCTGCACATACTGCAGGATAATGCGCGAGGTGTTTACAATGCTCATAACTGCTGTGGTGGTCTGAGCGGGCTCCATGCTTGCCATGGTATGGCGTCTGCGCGGAAAAAAGGCACGAAATGATTGTCTGCCGTTGCTTTCACGGAGGGAGGGGTGACTGACGACATGTACCCAAAACCACCCACGACAATGTTTTTGCCCTATCAGGCATTGGGAGCTTAACCCAGAATTCCAATGGGCGGTGGAGACTGTGGGAACTGTGAGATAGCTACCCACAGAGCACCGCTCCATAAGTTGATGCTAGCCACTCCGCTGACGTAATGCTCTTAGTGTGGACATACGCAATCGACTGTATAAAATCAATTTCTAAAAATCCACTTCTATAATATCAACCTAATTTCTTAGTGTAGACATACCCTTAGCTGAAATTCCTGCCTTAGCTCGAAGCTAGGATCTTCAGTGCTGGCAGGACCAGACACAAGAATCTTCCCAAGGAGTAAGGGAGAGCATGAGGGGGGAGATCACTGACACTTTCTTCGATATTGAAGCAGTTAAGCTTTCATTAAAAAGTCTCTTGGGAAATCTCTTGTTAACACACCAGAGCATTTAAATTAGGAGTCAGCTAGTCCAAAAAGTTCTCATGCAGAGGCTGCTATTATTTGAAACTAAAACTTAATTATAAGTCAGACTCATCAGTGCCTAGCTTGAAATTGTATGTTAAGTAAAAGGTCTCTCTTACTATTACTTAAAAGCAATCCATGACAATGCACAGGACAGCATCTCATGTTTGCAGTGTTGTAGCCCTGTTGGTCCCAGGATATTAGAGAGACAAGGTGGGTGTGATAATGTCTTTTACTGACTTCTGTTGGTGAAAGAGACAAGTTTTCAAGCCAACTGAGTTCTTTTTTGAAAGCTTGTCTCTTTCACCAACAGAACGTGGTCCAATAAAAGATATTACCTCATCCACCTTTCATAATGGAATGCTAAACTGTATTATACCATTCAGCCACCAGTTGGCACTGGGTGCAAAAAACTTATTCAAAGGAACCTCAGCTACAACTGGCAGAGCATTCAAATGATGATGAACTCATCTAGTGTGTATAAGCAAGCTCCTTAGCCAGGCTATATCTGGTATAGAAGTAGGACATTGTGTCAGGAGCAGGATAAGAACAGAAACAGAAGAAACAAACCAACCAAGGCTGCAGGTTATCAATGCACCAGAAAACTTCAGCTTTGATAGACCTTCACAATGGACAGACTGGAAGCAATATTTTGCAAGATTTTGAATTGCAAATAAACACAAAGAAACTGGAGCTATTTAGGTATTTCCTTTAATTTACTCTATCGGAGAAGCAGGGAGAGCCTATCTTTAAAGCCTTTGACTTGACTGAAGACAGTCACAAAGATTACTATGAAAGGGTTCTGGCTATGTTTGATGACCACTTTATACCACAGAGAAGTGTGGTTTATGAAGGGAAATGTTTTCACCAGAGAATTCAAGAACCAGGGGAATGTTTTATAACAGCTCTGTGTGCATTGGCTGAAAACTGATTTTGGGAATGCAAAACATGAAAATCTCAGACAGGCTGGTTATTGGGTTGACAGATAGAAACCTTTCACAGCAGCTACAATCGAAGAGGGATTTAACCATAGCCACAGCTATTCAGATAGTGAAGTGGTTTGAGCTGGTGAGACAGCAAAACCAAGACCAACTCAAACTTGAAAAAACAAGAAACTAGCTTAGAAACTATTAATAGATGCAGTATTAGTGCTAGGAGTCATTACCAAAAGCTCCCTGAGGCAAGGAGAAAGAACTCCCAGACTAAGAGGGACAAATTCCAGCCTACATGCACAATGTGTGGAAAAAGTCATATCCCAAGAGATGGTGCATGTGCAGCCAGAGGTGCATGGTGTAATACATGCATGACATATGAACATTTTGCAGCTGTTTGCTGCAGCTGCACCAAAGCAGTCAGGGAGCTGATTCACATGACACACAGTCAAGAGCATAGGCGCCGACTCCATAGGTGCTCTGGGGCTGGAGCACCCATGGGGAAAAATTGGTGGCAGCTCCCTGCCCCAGCTCGCCTCTGCTCCGTCTCCACCTCCTCCCCTGAGTGCGCTGGGCTCCACTTCTCCCCCTAGCTCCCAGCACTTGCACCGTGAAACAGCTGTTTCGCACGGCAAGCACTGGGAGGGAGGGGGGAGGAGGGGAAACGCAGCGTGCTCGGGGAAGAGGCGGGGCTAGGGCGGGGATTTGGGGAAGGGGTCCAATAGGGACAGGGAGGGGGCGGAATTGGGGCAAGGACTTTGGGGAAGGGGTTGGAATGGGGATGGGGGTGGAGTTGGGGCAGGGATGGGGGCGGTGGGGCACAAGCACCCACCGGCGCCAGGGAAAGTTGGCGCCTATGGTCAAAAGCCATTGTTTCTGGAATCTATCACTTGTGATGACAGAGCCTGTCTAGAGAGTTAAACTGACTATTCATGGCAAGACTATTCACTTTAAAATTTACTCAGGAGCTGATGTCACATGACACAATCATCTCAAAAAAGGACTTACAATCACTTTCAACCTTTCCCAGAGCTGATGTCATATGACACATCTGACTCGTCCTGGAGATGTTATGAATTGCATGGGCCAGTTCACCAAACAATTTACAAAGACAAAAGCTATACATTCAGAGTGCACGTGATTAAAGGATCAAAGGCCAACAGCCTTCTCAACTGCAGTGTAGCAGCCATAACGGGCCTAGTGAGATGTGGAAGAATTTGGAGAATTTGCTTATATGACTTTTGAAAGATGATCCAGTACAAGTCAACTTAAGAGAAAATGCCAGCTCATACAGTGCACAAACACCTCTACCAGAGAGACCATGGAAGAGACTAGCTACAAATTTATAGGAATTCAAAGGACATCATTATCTGGTCATCATGAACTATTTTTCCAGGTATATACAAATAATATACTTGAAAGACATAACATGTTGCAATTTTATTGAGAAACTAAAGTGCACTTTTGCTCACTTTGATACTCCAGAACAACTCGTGATGGACAATGGACCACAATTCACTGCAGCAGAATTTAATTTTGAATGAAATATGATTTTCCTCATATTACTACCAGCCTTACCCACAAGCAAATGAAAAGGTTGAGAGAGCTGTACAGACAGCCAAGAAAATCCTACAGCAGGAGGATCCATTCTTTGCTCTTCTGAGTTATAGATCAACACCTACAGCAGCTGCTGGGTATAGTCCAGCACAACTCGTGATGGGAAGACAACTCAGAACTATTGTTCCAGCTTTGGAAAATAACTTGTTTCCAAAGTGGCCAGACATGAAGAGAGTAGCCAAATTGGATAACAAGGTTAAAAGAGCTTATGAACATTTTTACAACAGACATCACTCAGTTAGATAACTGCCACATCTAGAACCTGGTGACTGTGTTCATGTCAAATTAGATGAAGAAAAATGGACAGACAACTCCAGCGGTCATAAAGAAAAAAATTCAGCACCCAGATCATATATTGTTCTTTTTCTTTCTTCTTTTTCCTTTATGCCGCTTTTCCTGGTGAGTGTCGTGGCAGCAGCATAGAAAGTAGGGAGGTCCAGACCTCCCTTTCCTCTGCAACAGGTTTCTGCTCCTCCTGGAGTATTACCCCGCGTTCCCAGGCCAGCCAGGAGATATAATCCCTCCAGCATGTCTTGGGTCAGCCTCGGGGCCTCCTCCCAATGGGACATGCCTGGTAGAGTTCCAAAGGAAGTCCTTCCAGGGGGCATCCTTATCAGGTGCTGGAACCATCTCAGCTGGCTCCTCTCGATCCGGAGGAGTAACGACTCTACTCCCAGGCTCTCCTGTATAACAGAGTTCCTCACCTTGTCTCAGAGAGTAAGCCCAGCCACACTGCAGAGAAACTTCATTTCCTTCACTTGTACCCATGATCTCATCCTTTCCGTCATCACCCAAGGTTCATAGGTAAGGATGGGGACATTGATCAACCTGTAAATCAAGAGCTTTGTCCGAAAACTCAGCTCCCAGTTCACCACCATGGATTGGTACAACACCTGTATAACTGCTGCTGCCTTACCAATCCACCAGTCGATCTCACGCTCCCACTTACCATCATTCATGAACAAGACCTCTAGATACTTCAATTCTTCCACTAAGGGCAGCTGCTCTCCCCTCACTTGGAGAGAGCAGTCCACTTTCTTCTGGGAGAGGACTATGACCTCATGACTTGCAAAGTGAAGGGTGAGGGTAAGGTGAGATGGCAGCAGAAGGTATGGACCACGACAGATTGGCCTTCCACAATGGAAACTGGTTCTAGATCATGTGTGATCAAGACAAACAGTGGAGAGTTCAACAGAAACTGTCCACATCTACAGTTTGTTTCTCAGAAAGAACCATCAACAGAGCAAACTCTACAGCTGGGAGATGCAGAACAAGACGACGACGACTCAAGGATTCCAAACCAGCCAGCCAGTTGTTGCAACTAATGAAAAGCCAGCTTAGCAAGTTGTTTTGCGTTCAGGTTGTATAATTAAAAAAAAACAGTACAATTCAGAGGCATTTAACACAGAGATATGTACTGAACTTCAAAGACAGTATGATAGTGTAAATATTGTAAATGGCAGGAATGTAGAACTTAAATGGAAAGATGTAATGGAATGCTAAACTGTATTATACAGCTAAGCCACTAGGTGACAGTGTGTGTAAAATACCTTACAGGAGAACCTCAGAGTTATGAACACCAGAGTTACAAACTGATCAGTCAACCACACATCTCATTTGGAACCAGAAATATGCAATCAGGCAGCAGCAGAGACTAAAATATAAAATAAAAATGCATATACAGTACAGTACTGTGTTAAATGTAAACTACTAAAAAATGAAGGGAAAGCACCATTTTTCTTCTGCATAGTAAAGTTTCAAAGCTGTATTAAGTCAATGATCAGTTGTAAACTTTTGGAAGAACAGCCATAACGTTTTGTTCAGAGTTATGAACAGCCTCCATTCTCAAGGTGTTCATAACTCTGAGGTTCTACTGTATTTAAATGAACCTCAGCCATACCTGGCAGAGCACGCAAAGACCTTATGATGAACACATCTGGTGTGTATAAGCAAGTAGCTAGTCCATATCTGGTATAGAAGTACATGACACCTTGTCTTTCTAGCGTCTCACACTTACTAAAACCATGCCTTCTGTGCTGGAAGTCATCACACATTAGTTAACAAAATGAAATCAGTCAGCATAGCTTAAGTTATTTACAAAACCCTGACTTCTGTTTCCTACAACACAAAGATGCTTTCTTACTCTTCTAGTCCATTGGCTCCATTGTGCATTAGCCATTGTCCATAATAGTGGACTATATGACATCTAGAGGTTTCTTAAATAGACTTAACACTACTGATGGAATTATTCCTATAACAACCTATTTTAGTCTGTATTTCAGCTTTTTAGGACAAAGGAAGTTGCCCATTTTTATCCTTTTCAAAGAAGAGTGGTAAACTACAAACTTTAGTTTTTCAGGCTTCTGTAAGTAAACAAAAACAAATGGCTTCTGGGGTGCCAAGTTATGTTTACACCTGTGGGATTTAACTAGTGCTTCTGAAATAGTGTTAAATACAAATTGTCCTTGTACTGTATTTAAACAATGTTCAGGACCAGTTTGGCTGCAACTGTTATTGTCAATAATGAGTATTTTTCCATGTGAGAGAAATATGCCTGCAGGTAAGACATCTATGGCCAATAAAAAATGGTTACTCAGCCAGGTCAGTAGAAGTTGGAGCAGGTAGAATTTCTCTCTCTGATGCAGGTCAGACAAATAGAAAAATGATTCCACAAAGAATTTCAAAACATTGAAGCTGGGTTGTTGGGTTTTTTTGGGTGGGGGGGAGGGAATTCAAAATAGACTTGTTTTTCATGAAAAATGTCAATATTTTTAACAGAAATGATCACAAATTATATTTTGTTTTTGAAGTCATTATTGTAATTTTCCTTTTCTTGAAACCCAGGGTTTTATTAAATGAAAAAAATTCAAGTAATTTTGATCATAATGTGAGATTATTTCAAGACAAAAATTGAAATTTTCAATCTCAACAATTTTTCACATAAAGGTTAATTATTGAGAAAAGACAACTTTTAATTGTAAAAGATTTCATAAAAATATTCACCGGATCTAATAAGAATTAGATCCCTCTACCTTAGAAATATTTGAATAGATTTAATTCAGTAAATTACCTGAGTAAAGCATGCCAGTGTAAACCCCACTTTGCACTAGAGCAGCTTGCACTAATGCAAGTAGCTACATCAATGTAGTCTGTGCACCATGTGATTTAAATTCCATGGTGTTTCTGGGTTACATTTTGGTGTTTCCTTTGCTGTACCTGTTACAGTTTGTTATTCCAAGTGAATAACTGTAGATTTAGTAACCTCTAGATGTTTGGCCTCAGTGTAACAGGGTTCACTGACCACTAGGGTGCCTCCTCCTAGCTGCTGTGGGGATTAGCGCCTTCCAAGTCCAACAGCTCCTTCCATCACTCATGCCATGGTCCGTCTTGCTCTTTCTGGGATTTTGCATCCTCCAACTTCATGACTTGCTCTTCATGGCTTGGCCCTCCAACCAGGTCCCTATAGTCCTTCCCTTCCAGATAGCAACATCTCACTGGACAACTGTCCCAGGCAGCCTTCTGCTGCACTGTCCAGTCTGTACCACTTCCCCAGTGGCTGGTGTGGGAACCCAGGCCCACCCTCTACTTCTGGTTCCAGCTCGGGGACCTTCAAATCAGCATCCAAGATCTGCAATATCCCACCTTGCTGTCATTTCCCTGAACCTTTTCCTATTCTGCCTCTCCCAGGCTTTTGCTCCACCATCCTTTTGATAAACCCTTCCTTCAAGCCCGGATCCCTGAGGTTTCTATTTTCCCCAGGCACCCTCCCTCTCTAACATCCAGAGAATAGCTGCAAACTCCCTCACTGTAGCCCTGTTCTGCTGCCAGCTTCCTAGATTTTTTACTAGCCCTGCCTACTCCTTCTCAGCTGGGCTCCATCATCATTCAGGGGTTACTTAGGCCATCTAATTCCCCTCAACTGTGGCCTATTCATTTAGCTGACCCCTTCTCAGCCTCATTAACCCCTTTTAAGCTAGTATGGGATGAACACCCCACCACACTCAGTATTTACGGATGATGTGTCAGATGACACACATTTCAATCCCTCCAACATACACAAAAGTGTTAACTGTTCTAGGAATGAGTAAACAGAGCTTTTTTCCAACTTCTCCCATACAGTTCCAGATGCCCATTGCATTCAAATGCATCATGTTAAAAGTGGAAGTAGCATATCTGTCAACACTGCCTCTGGAAGAGGTGACATGTTGGTTTTCCCTACACAGTAGCATTGTATTTCCCAAGTCTCTTACACAAAGTCATGGTGGAAATATGGTTGTCCCAGCCCCAGTAGCTAGAGATTTCCTTTGGAAATACCCCAGTACCACATAAGGTGAGGATGGTTTTTACCAGGGAGATGGGACCAAGATATATCCACTCTACAAGGTGTGTTGGAAGCAGGCTTTAACACCTGTCCCCATTTTGACTGTGATATTGTAAAGAAAATTAAGCTTTTCAGATTGGACACCTTGCATCAAGCCCTTGCAAAGGACCCTGTACCCGATGCTAAATTAATTATCTAACTTCATGACTAGATATGATTATTGCGGGACAAGACAACATTTAGTGCTTTCTGATATGGTAAGTCTAGTCCTTGAAAAGGAACCAGTGACCTGCAGCATTTGATAGTCCTAAAAAGAGTATCTAGGCTGCTTTGACTCAATAGCAAAACTTGCCTGTGAACACAACCCTTCCTCACTTTGGCACTCACCCAATCTGGAAATCTTATTCTAAAGAGTCCCAAGGGCTTGGCTGGGATCATCGATCACATAGAGGAGGGGAGGCGCTGGGAGATTTAACTGGAACTGAGGTAGTTACTCACTGGTAAGTGCACATGGACTTCACCACTGTGTTTACAGGTACCTGCCCTTGCAGCCTCCCTCTCCCTATCTCTTTAGTACCACAGGCACGTATTCACAAACACGTTCATACGCCGGCTCATCCACAGACACACTCATAGAATCATAGAATATCAGGGTTGGAAGGGACCTCAGGAGGTCATCTAGTCCAACCCCCTGCTCAAAGCAGGACCAATCCCCAATTTTTGCCCCAGATCCCAAATGGCCCCCTCAAGGATTGAACTCACAACCCTGGGTTTAGCAGGCCAATGTTCAAACCACTGAGCTATCCCTCCCCCCAAAAAGAATACATTTTTCACAGGAGCTACTTAACAGGGTATGTTGCTATTTAGTTAATATAGGTGTAAGCAGAGTCAGGATGGGCTCCACCCTGACATCTGGTGGTGAGGTGTGGCAAGTAGTGGAAAAGAACTTCAGGGGCTGATCTCAATTTGCATAGGCACACCCACCCCGCCTAGAATGAGGCCATAACTGCCCAAATGGTCACTTTGGCTGTTGTGGGATCCCCAGTGTCTTTGTTATTGGGGCGGGAAGAGTAAATTGTTATTACCCTGATTATGGGAACTGTGCTTGGAACTGTACTTGGCCTTTTGTTATGATGGAGGGACTCACCATCAACTGAGTAGCACTCGCTAGGCAAGGGACATGGGTTCCAAAACTCTGTGAAGGGAGAGAGACTTGAGACAGGTATTAGTACTTGGTGGTGTGGGCCCCTTTGTGAGGGCCTGAAGCACCAATTGCACCTCTGTCTCTCTCCACTGTGGAATGTCAGAGCTAATGTTGGGTCTATTAAGAGTCTTGCTACAGGTACTGTGCTGCATTCACTTTGGCCTTATGGTGCACCAGCACTAAGGCCCCCACTACTATGAGCTGAAATCACTGAGAGCTGAAATCACTAAGAGCTGAAATCACTGAGCACTGTGTCAAGTAGTGGGGAGCCGGAAGATCTAGAGTGCAGTGGTGCTGTTCGTGAGACGGCGAGCTGTGCAGAGCGGAGCTGTTCGCGAGACGGCTAGCTGAGCAGAGCTGTTCGTGGGACAGCGGTGTGTTCGCGAGACGCCGAGCTGAGCAGAGCTGTTCGTGGGACGGCGAGCTGTGCAGAGTGGAGCCGTTCGTGAGACAGCGGTGTGATCGTGAGACGGCGAGCTGAGCCGAGCTGTTCGTGAGACGGCGAGCTGTGCAGAGGGAGCCGGTCGTGGTGGAGCGGAGCCGTTCGTGAGACAGCGGTGTGTTCGTGAGACGGCGAGCTGAGCCGAGCTGTTTGTGAGACAGCGAGCTGTGCCGAGCGGAGCTGGTCGTGGTGGAGCGGAGCCGTTCGTGAGACGGCAAGCTGAGCAGAGCTGTTCGTGAGACGGCGAGCTGTGCAGAGTGGAGCCGGTCGTGGTGGAGCGGAGCCGTTCGTGAGACAGCGTAGCAGAGCAGAGCCCTGTGGGGCAGTCAGCTTCAGGACACGTAAGGTACCCCTTACCTCTTTCCCCCACACACAGGCACATTTTAGCCAGACTGGGGAGTAACACTCTGCAGATGAACTTTTGAACTCTGGGGCTGGACTTTTTGGATTTTGGGTGATTTGAGGATTGCTGGACTCAAGAGACATTTGGGTTCTGGGACTCAAGAACCCGAGGGAAAGGATGTGGCCCAATTTTCTGGGGTGGGTCTTTGCTCATGGTTTGGTTAATGAACACTAGTTGTGGTGTTTTCCCAATTTAATGCTGATGTCGTTTACCTCATGTTATTAAAGATTCTCTACTACACCGAGACTCCGTGCTTGCGAGAGGGGAAGTATTGCCTCTTCGAGGCGCCCAGGGGGTGTGTAAGATTTTCCCAGGTCACTGGGTGGGGGCTCGAGCCAGTTTTGTATTTGCTTTGATGAGAGGGAACCCCTGTGTACTGAACCCGGCCCTTGCTGCTATCAACTTGGCCTGGCAGAAGGGTTACATAGGATTTATCCAACTGGAGTAATCATGGGTATAATTATAGAGTATCAGGGTTGGAAGGGACCTCAGGAGGTCATCTAGTCCAACCCCCTGCTCAAAGCAGGACCAATCCCCAATTTTTGCCCCAGATCCCTAAATAGCCCCCTCAATCACTCACAACCCTGGGTTTAGCAGGCCGATGCTCAAACCACTGAGCTATCCTGTCCCTACCCTCCACTCACATCCCTTCCTCCATTCTCAGCCGTCCACTCACACGGAGATGGCACAGATGTATTTTCTGATGACTGCAATAACTAAGCGATGATTTTCCACTGGTTGGGAGCATTTCGGGTTGCCACTGGAGGCCCCCAGTAACAGCAGTGTCCCAGTTACACACGTGTATCATTAACTGCACTAAGTACCACGGCCAGAGGTCGGAAGCTCAGCTGGTGCCCGTACTGAGCGTCCTGGACTTGGGTTGCAATCTGCACTGGCTGCATTGCAGCCTATGAAACTTTCCTGACCACTGTGGTCTGCTGGAAACGCTTTCGATCCAGCGGACCCTGTGCCCCTCCTCCCCGTCTGCAGACTACATGCCCTGGCAGATCTGTGCAGCGGGGAGGGGGACTGGGGCTAGGGGGATCTCCTTTGGCACGTACAGGTTAATAACCCAGCTGTAAGGTGGCCGCATTTGGCTGCCTAGCGGTGCCTGGAAGCGCTGAAAGGGGCCGTGCCGTGTGCGCGATGCAGCCCGCAGGAGGGGGTGTGCGCTGCTCAGCCACCCACTCACACCGCCCGCTTGAGCTGTGGAGCGCGCCTGGCTCCCGCGGCACACGGCTGGACGGCCGCAGCGGTGCTCAGGGGAGCTGGGGAAGGGGCTGGCTCTGCCTCCTCTCGCTCGTCTCTGCCCTCCGGAGCGGCCACAGCCAGTGGCCTGAGCCGGCGCCGCGCTGCAGCCCTCGGCTCCTGCCGTGGACACGGGAGAGAGGAGGCCCCCCGGGGCCGGGGGAGGAGCAGCAGCCGCGGAGCCGTCGCCCCCCTCTCCGGCAGCCGGCGGCATGAACACCTGCGATGCCAAGGAGTACCTGGCCCGGAGGGAGATCCCGCAGCTCTTCGAGGTAAGGGCGGAGCCCAGTGACCGCCCCGAGTAGCGGAGCCCGGGCAGGGGACCGATTCCGGGGGCCGCTTCCCCGGGGCGAACCCGCGTGACTCCGCCGGATCCATCCCGGGGCGCCGAGAGCCCGTCTGACCCCGGCCCCGCAGTCCCTGGGCTGCCAGCTCCCTTCCTGCGCCTTGGGCCGGACCCCAGCGCGGGAAGGGGGGACTGAGCCAGCCGAGTGGGGCAGGGAGGGCAGGAGGGAGGGGGCCAACGGGGGCCGGAGTGGAGGGGAATGGGCAGGGTACACGGGGACAAGGGGTGCCCGGATGGCGGGGGAGGTGGGGATGAGCAGGAGAGAGGGGGCCAAGGCGGGCCCGGAGTGGGGGCGGGATGAGCAGGAGAGAGGGGGCGAAGGGGGGGGCGGAGTGGGGGCAGGATGGGTAGGAGGGAGGGGGCCAAGGGGAGCCCGGAGTGTGTGAGGGGGGAAGAGCAGGGGAGAAGGGGGGCCCGGAGTGGGGGCAGGATGGGTAGGAGGTAGGGGGCCAAGGGGCCCGGTGTGTGGCGGATAAGCACGAGAGAGGGGGAAAGGATGCCCGAGTGGGGGCAGGATGGATAGGCGGGAGGGGGCCAAGGGGGGCCCGGAGTGTGTGTGAGGGGGGTGAGCAGGGGAGAGGGGGTGAAGGGGGGCCCGGAGTGAGGGTAGGAGGGAGGGGGCCAAGGGGCCCGGAGTGGGGGGGATGAGCAGGAGAGAGGGGGAAAGGGGTGCCCGAGTGGGGGCAGGATGTGTAGGCGGGAGGGGGCCAAGGGGGGCCCGGAGTGTGTGTGTGGGGGGGAGATGAGCAGGGGAGAGGGCCAAAGGGGGGGGCCGGAGCGGAGGCAGGATGGGTAGGAGGGAGGGGGCCAAAGGGGGCCTGGAGTGTGTGGGGGGAGATAAGTAGGCGAAGGGGGGGGCGGAGTGGGGGCAGGATGGGCAGGGCCGGTGGGGTCCTAGGCGGGGCGGGAGGAGAAGGCTGGAGTCCGCTCCCCGTCCCAGAGCCAGGAGAGAGAGGACGGAGCCCGCTCGGGTAGCCCGAGGGCCGGGGAAGGCATCTGGGCTGCGCTTCTACCGCTCGACCCTGTTCCTCAGCTGGAGAAGGGCCGGGCGGGGCGTTGCCGCGCCCGCCCAGTCAGCACCGGGCCAGGGGCGGCCCTGCAGGTGACCCTGCTGCAAACATGGGCTTTCTGGCTCCTCGGACCGGGCTGGGTTTGCCTCATGCAGCACAGAAACACGCCCGCCCTTCCGCTCAGGGCTCCGGTCCCAGCCTGGCCAGCAGCCGGGAACTAGGGAATGTGTTTGTCAGTCACATATTCCACGTAACTCTGGGGCGCTTTGTCAGCCTTGGCTGGAAGGCGTAATGTGCATGCTATTATTATCTCTTCCGTGATCATTTTGTCCTTCAGCCAACAGTAGAAAACGTCGTGTGTGACCAAACCCTTTTTAAAAAATTAGGTTTAAAAAAAACCCACTTAGATAAAACCCATATCCCCAATGAGTTCCTATAGAAAAATGAAATGATTGTCTAGGAACTCAGGCATAAATGATCATCCATTGTTCAAGAGCTCAATTCACTGACTGATCGGTAACCCAGACTATTTCATGAGAGTTTTTTAAACATAAAATTGTTGAAGTGGTTTAGTGCAAGCTACCTGGTGTATCTGTTAATCAACATTAATTTGCTTTTTCCAGTACAATGTGGATTTTTCCACTGAGTAAACCATCTCCTGTCTGATCTGTATGAAAATATTATTTTTATACTGTTTGAAACAAGGCTTTCCCTATGAATGATTGAAAAGACATATATATAGGGCAAAGGCTATATTTATGTTTTATTCATAAGTTTTAAAAATACATGGTTTAATTATGGATACAGGCAATTGTGCATCTAGAGAGATGCAAGACTTGTGTTAGCAAATAAAAGGCTTTGGTACTACAAAGGTATGCATTCTCCCACAGAAATATGTACATAGTTGCAATGCTCAGTTATTTGATTATACAAAAGGTGTAACTCATACATACAAATTATTTACTATATTATAAATGCAAGTGCACATAAAAGCAACATTTAAATAACTATATAAACTGTAGCTATAAAATAACACTTGGAGAAATATTGAAACATGAATGTAAGGTATTTTCATGTATTACACTATAGCACCGAATTTTATGCACACTAATCAAGGAAAGCTGAAAAATGCAATGGAAAGGACTACATCCTAAAGCATATGTTAAAAGCTAGGAGTAGGAATTGCCATATTGGAACTAATGGTCCATCTACCCGTGTATCCTTTCACCAATCCTGTCTGCTCCAGAGGTGGTTATAACACCCCATAATCCACCCTACCCTTCATACACATTTATCCTGGACCAATTAGTGCAATACTACAATTAATACTACACAATGGACATTTTCTAAATGACTGTAGCTGGTGGTCAGTTCAGCTTCTTATACCACATCCATCAACATGATGTTTGAGCCCCTGTCAGGGCTTTTAAGATCTATCTAGTTTTTATTATAGTGTTGTCTCTCGAACATTAATATGAGCAAAATGTTTGTAGTCATACTGGTTTTTCAGAAAATTATAAATTTTTATTGAACTAACAAGTAAACTAGAAAACATAAGCTTTAGGGCTTATCTAGCTAGTACAAGAAACACTATATATATTTGCCAGTCAGAGATGTAGTTCTAAGAAAGATTAAAGAAAACTTGTTACTATTTTCTGCTTTCATTCCATCTGTAAACAGGAAAATAAAGACATACCTAGGAGCCTTATGTTCTAAGTCGTATTGGTGACCTCAGTGGGCCCAAATCCTACATTCCTTTAATGCCCCGAACATCGACTTGAACTGGAGATTTTGGGGGTGCAGCGAATGCAGAAATGGGTGCAATAAAATTCAAAATACAAGCTTGTGTTTATTTTCATAACCTTGGAACTATAACTTATTTTTGGATGTTATGTTTCAGAGTCTGTTGAATGGATTAGTGTGTTATAAACCTGATGACCCAATAGAATATCTGGAAGGCTGTTTACAAAAAGTGAAGGAACTGGGAGGGTCAGAAAAAGTGAAATGGGACACATTTGTTAGTCAAGAAAAGAGGACATTACCACCGCTCAATGGAGGACAATCAAGAAGATCCTTTTTCAGGAATGGTAATGTATATCCTTGAGCTGAATATTTTGTGTATCAGTGTAATATTAGGCAGTTTCAGATCCACTATTTAAAAAATGTATATGTACACAAGTTTTATTTTGTACTGCTATGACAAATTAGATGTTACATTTCTTTGGGGGAAAAGTTGTAGAAATACAGACAGATATATGCCAAAATATTTTAAACCAATGTGCAAGCAATTAATGAGCACTTAATTAAATAAATTACCATTTCAGGTTTATTTTAAAACTACTTTCAAGAGTGGTTGTTTGTTGTTTTTTGGTTTGTAATAGTGGGTGGATTGTTATGTTTTCTCATAATGGTTGTTATATAGGGGGAAAACTGATCAAAATTATGCCTCCTATGATGAAGTAGTTTGATGCAGAGTGGGAAGTGTGTTGTCAAAGCCATGGTTCCTGGAGGCATTATGCCTCAACTAGTGTTTGGGGAAGTGCTCGGGGATGCAACCCTTGCCAACACATTTAAAAAGGGGCATCCTGGTGCTCGATGCATAGGAAATGCAGCTCTGCGGATGCAGACGCATGCTCTTTCCCTGGCTGCTAGCACTCTTGACCGTGCCATAATTGGCCACCATAATCCTGCAGCTAAATGATGAATGTTTGTTGTGTGGATATGCTGCATTGTGGGAGAGTAACACATCTACATATATACATAATTCAGCCTCAGA
Source organism: Natator depressus (assembly GCF_965152275.1). Taxonomy (NCBI): domain Eukaryota; kingdom Metazoa; phylum Chordata; order Testudines; family Cheloniidae; genus Natator; species Natator depressus. The sequence continues at coordinate 82,524,504 of NC_134241.1, read as the reverse complement.
TCTTTACAGTATTTGGGCCAAATCTTTAACTGGTCCTCAGGAGCCACACACTCATTGACTTCAGTGGACCTACACTGCTTTACACCAACTGAAATTTTTTCCCTTTATGTTATAAACAGTTATTAGAGCTGTACATTAATTTACTAACTATAACATATATGAAGAAATGATTACAACTGGTGCTTCTCAGTAAATCTAAATCTGTCATATCAATACATGCCATTCATATATTAGTAACATTAATGATCAGTAATTAGTTCCTTTTCAAGTTGCCATAGTTATTCCTCCTATCCAATATCTTTATACAACATGAAAGGAGTTTCCACTCCCAAAATCATGGATCCCAGGGGATCTACAGGAAATGAGGAGGGCCATCTGCTCAGAGGCTTGTGCCTTCCTGCTGTCTGCAAGGGCAGATTTTCATTGAAGAATAAAAGTACTTTACCATAAATGCAAGCTTGTAAATTTAAAAAGACACTCAAGATATCTTATAAACTAAGAACTAATTGTTTAAAATTGAATAAACCAGCTGAGTGGAGAGACTCAATACCACATACTTCTAGTAAGTAAAATGGCACTTGAGATATTGAAGAAATTTTGTTACCACCATATTTCTTAATATAGCAACACTAGTCTTCTTTGTGTCAACCTCATGTAATAAAAAAAATGCAAGTAATGTTGACTTTACTATTTATTTCCACTTTTTCCCATTTATTTTATTGTTCTGCAGTGATGCCTGACAATCCTAACTTTCCTTATCGACGATATGACCGACTCCCTCCAATCCACCAATTCTCCATAGAAAGTGACACAGATCTTTCTGAAACTGCTGAGCTAATTGAGGAGTATGATGTATTTGATCCTACAAGACCTCGACCAAAAATCATCCTTGTCTTAGGTATGAAGGTGAAGTGAGGGTCAATTGTTTGACAAACCCATATTATTATTCTCTCTGCACTGATATTTATAGTGTGAATAAATCAGATGCCTACAATGTTTAAATGTAAACTTTCTACTTCCCTTAGGGAAAGAATATGGTCCAAGTGCAAACTATGTCTCAGGTTTGGTTGCTGGATAAGAAAATATAGTTGTCCACAGAAAAGGGAACTGTAAAATTAGATAAGCTATATCCCTTGAGAAGAAAATACTGGTCTCATATGACCTGCGCTTAAAACTCCTTGATGCATTAAATAACCAGCATAACCTGCTTGAGTGAAAGCGTGCCTCTTCAGCCCACTACTTCGAAAAATTCATCTCTAGCTACACTCAGCCAGTTGTCTGATGTGCTCAGTAAGAACGAACTACTTAATTACACATTTTTCACAAAATTCAGCATTGCTTGTTGCTTCATGGCATTTGCAAGCAAACTGATAATTTTCAACCTCAGGTAAGATTTGCTAATCACTCAGTATACCTATCATTTAAATCCAGGTCAATAGTTTGTCCAGTGGACATGAAGCATTTGCATTTCACTTGCTTGGATTACGTTTTCTGTTGTCAGGGTGTTCTATTTCCATGTGCCAAGAGGGCCTGATTTCCAAATGCCGTATCAGGTCCTGATTCTCCAATGCTTTGCACCATATCTAGTCATTTATACCTGTGCAAAATGAGTGTAAATTGCTGCCAAATCAGATTTCTCCTCTCACTTACACTGGTGGTAGTGTTTTGTGCCCATTTTGCATTTACTTTGCATATGTGTAAATGACTACACAAGGTGCAAAGCAATGTAGAATCAGATTCTGAATCTAAAAGGGCTTATATTAAAGGGACCAAATGCAATCTCCATGAGAGAGGATATTGTGTGTGTCTCCTCTACGATATACAGCAGAAGCGCTGAGAACAAAATGTCTGCTGAACTCTGCACACAGGGAGAGTTCTTAGAAATATAAAGGGCAATACACATAAAACAAAAAAGCATCACATTTTCATAGCTACTGGTGCATACCCCTCATACGACTGCTAGACAATGGTGTTTTCCTCAGCCTGTTGCTCTTACTTTCTAATGCAGAAATCAAAACATGGGAAAATTTCAGAGCCTTCATATTCTTTGAGCTCTATGACCTTCAGCAGATGGAGAAGTAACACAAATGTCTTTTATTTTTCTTATTTTAACAAATAGATGGCCTTCCTATTCATAAGAGAGCAAATCCAGGCCTCTCTACTCTGTGGCCATGGAAGGCCCTCATGCAGTGGAATCAATGTGGTTCCATTGCACAAATAAAGTGGGTGAAGACTGAATGTAGGTGAAATGCACAGTATGCGTGCACTCCTGGAACAGGGTGGAGTTTTCTCCAGTGCGTGCTTCCTGCCTCATGGCATGTAGGGAGCAAGGGATGGGTGTGTCAAGGTTCCTTCCCCACTCTGAGCTCTAGGGTACAGATGTGGGGACCTGCATGAAAAACTCCCTAAGCTTATTCTTACCAGCTTAGGCTAAAAACTTCCTCAAGGTACAAACTTTGCCTTGTCCTTGAACCCTATGCTGCCACCACCAAGCGTGTTAAACAAAGAACAGGGAAAAAGGCCACTTGGAGACGTCTTCCCCCCAAGCCCTACACCCCCTTTCCTGGGGAAGGCTTGATAAAAATCCTCACCAATTTGCATAGGTGAACACAGACCCAAACCCTTGGATCTTAAGAACAATGAAAAAGCAATCAGGATCTTAAAAGAAGAATTTTAATTAAAGAAAAAGTAAAAGAATCACCTCTGTAAAATCAGGATGGTAAATACATTACAGGGTAATCAGATTCAAAACATAGAGAATCCCTCTAGGCAAAACCTTAAGTTACAAAAAGACACAAAACCAGGAATATACATTCAGCACAGCTTATTTACCAGCCATTTAAACAAAAGGAAATCTAATGCATTTCTAGCTAGATTACTTACTAACAAGTTCTAATACTCCATTCCTGATCTGTTCCCGACAAAAGCATCACACAGACAGACAGACCCTTTGTGTCCCGTCCCCCCCAGCTTCGAAAGTATCTTGTCTCCTCATTGGTCATTTTGGTCAGGTGCCAGCGAGGTTACCTTTAGCTTCTTAACCCTTTACAGGTGAGAGGAGATTTCCTCTGGCCAGGAGAGATTTTATAGTTCTCGATAGAAAGGTGGTTACCCTTCCCTTTATATTTATGACAGGGTGCTGTGATGATCTTTCTGTTTCCCATCTAAAGGGAAACTATGTAAGCAGCCCACAAAAGCTACTTCAGCCATTGGGCTGACTTGCCCCCATTGAATGGCTCTGAAGCTTAGCGGACAAAGAATCCTCAATGCATCTATACATCATCTGTTGGAAACTATCTCCAATATTTCAAATTCTGTACATTATCCAAAAAAATCAACCAAATTCAATTTCCTCCCTCTTTGTAAACATACTTGTCAACTTAAGTCATACCAAGGAACTAGGAACATCAAATCTGCAAAAGAGGAAAACAGATAATTATTTGACATGGGAAATAATTTTGTCCTAGTCCTCTTAACTTAGGAAAAGTTCAGAGAATAAACTCATTGTTTCATAAATCAGTTTGGTATAAGTGTAATTTTCTGACTGATAAAAACTTACTTCAGATATGAGAAGGGGGCTGTGAACCTTTGATACCCTACAATTTGTGGCTTAATTATTTTTTGGGGGCACAAAATGAAGATGAAAGCATAGAAATACAGGACTGTGTGCACTTCCTTTTTAATATGTGTTTCATAGCAAAGGAAAGTTTTCTTGAGGATAAGAGTGAAACCCTCCTCTGTTCAGCTGTGTGGTTTCTTTCAGCTCTTTTGAAAATTTAGGAGTAAAGATTGAGATTTTCCAGTATTAATAAAGGGGATATTAATGGGTGATCTTTTTCCTAGTTCTTCACATCAAATATCCTGTGCAGCTCTGATAGAATAAGGCAAACTTTTTCCTCCATCACCAAATTTGCTATATCAGACAATATTATCTATATTTATTCTGCCTGTTAATTATTGATCTGTTGCAGTTAGGTGATTTCAGGAAGATTTTGAATCTCCCGGTTGAAGGATAGGGAACTGAATTGACTGTCCCTCTTTGGCAACTCTGTTCAACCTTTAAACCTTGTAAAATGTTTTGATTCCCAGTTGATAGGTGCTTTATAAATAGATACCCTGTTGCCAGTAAATAAAGCCTTGCAAATTCATAAGAGTATATTTAAAATTACTTAATAATTACCCATTACAATATATATAGGGCTATATTCTGCCATCCTTATTCTCACTCAGTAGTTTCTCACTCCACCAGTAGTCACACTGATTTCAATGGCAGAATCTGGCCCATAAAAACTGGCCACTACTATCTAACCCTAAGTCATACTATTTTGTAGCACATATGGAGCAATATCCTAGGGTGTAATCTTTCCAACAGATATTTGTTAATTATATAAATCCTTAAGAAAGGTTTATGGGACTAACATAGGTAATATAAGGAAGAGATACGTTATCCCTCATAACCAGTTCGTTATCTGTTATCTCAGATATTAATATTTGCTTCCACTGTATTACTTTATTTTAAAAAGTACACAGAAGAATAAAACTAATTCTAAATGGTTCTAAAATTCTTGGGGTACCTGAAGTGTGTATGCTTTGACAGAAATCATTACATATACCAATTCGCTTATACCTTCTCCGCTCGTTTAACATTTCAAAGTATGTTCATTTTACAAACTCCAGAATTTTCTGCAGACATATTTAGGAATAGACATTGATACTCGTATTCCATGAGTAGTTCCATTGACTTCAGTGGGACCACTTTTAGACTAAGGTACATTTTTAATGTGAATAAGGGCATCAGAATATCTGTCCCTCCATTTGGATTCTGTTACAGCTTTCCTTAGCCGAAATGGAGAAGAGGCCTTGATACTCTTCTTCCTTACACTTGTATAAACCAGGAAAAGCTCCACTAAAGTGGTTAGTAAAGGGAGGTAAGTGAATGGAGAATCAAGCCCAGAAAGAACAAGCTCATCTGTTTTTTTGACTCATGCAAATATTCTATTTTAGATTGTTAACTTTAGGTTCAGTCCTGCAATAAATCCACTTCCACTGAACTTTGATGAGAGTGCTAACCATGGAACAACTGTAGGATTTGATTTGATAGTACATTGGGAAATTGGTGCTGATGACAGAGATGTCATAGTGAATTTGACATTCCGAATGAAAGCTCTATTTTTTGCTTATCTTTACAATAGGTGGCCCAGGAAGTGGGAAGGGAACACAAAGTTTGAAAATAGCAGAACGTTATGGATTTGAATACATATCAGTTGGTGAATTGTTAAGGAAGAAGATCCACAATACAAGCAGCAATAGAAAATGGAGTCTAATTGCTAAAATAATTACTACAGGAGAACTGGCCCCTCAGGTACAACTCACCTAAGAAATACCATCTCTTTGGTATTTATTCTGTAAAGATTTTTACATGCTGCGTTAATATGCATCACCAAAAAACTTTCAAAACTATTTCTCTCCATGAAAGGAAACGACCATAACTGAGATAAAGCAGAGATTAATGCAGATTCCTGATGAAGAAGGCATAGTTATTGATGGATTTCCAAGAGATGTTGCACAGGCACTGTCCTTTGAGGACCAAGTAAGAGACTGTCTTTATTCTTAAGAAAACTTATGTTTCTCATATCATTGTTAAGCTTCTTGAAATTAATGAGCAGATTCTCAGCATTGCTCTTTAAATCTTTTCAAATACATACTTACAATTGACAAAAGGTCACTTTCTTGGCATATACTTTAGGGTATGAAGACAGAAAATTCTGTAAAAAGACAGAATGTGATAGTGGAACCAATAAGCCTAACCTCCCGCTGATGTAATGAAAATCCTCCCAAGTTCAAGGAAAAAAATCTAAACAATTTTCTTACATCATTTAGGAAGGGAAAAAAGTTATCCTTTAATATTTAATTGTACAATTTAAATGTTCATTAAGAGAAACACATTGTAGTCAATGAATTCCTTCACAATCAAGGAGGAATGGTCTCAAGGTTATTCTGAGGTGCTGAAAAGACTGGAACAAATGCTAAGATTAAAATTGCCTGCATTTTTGTGAGCTCACTTAATCCAATAGTGGTCATCTCATTTTAGAAATAGTTGTCTGTTGGCTTGCCTAGTTTTGATTATTGAAATCAATTTAGTCAGACTAGATTTAGTCAAATAAAATGATTGCGTAGTAAAGTACAGAGTCCTATCAGGATGACATAGACATGTATATAGACATGTATATAAGTTAATTAATCTAAAATATGTAAATGTAATTTCTACTTGGGTGCAGTGTTGTGAGGCAAAAAGTTATTTCATCTTCTGATTAAACACTGTAACATGTAATATTGCCTTATGGCCATATGCAAAGGTTACAATTCAGTATTGCATTTCTAGAGTGCTTTTCAAGCAAACCATTTCAGAGTGCCCCATAATCACTAAAAGCACTAATTATCATTTCTGTACTTTGAATTCTAAATGGAATTGCCTCAATAGAAGTAACAAAAAGAAAGCAGCCTAATGAGGCTCTTCATTATTGCTCTTTTATAAGGTATAATTCTGTGTGAAGTTCAGAAAATCAAATTGAGAAAATTAAAAGAAACTGACAAAATAGTTGTTATGGAAAACAGTTGACTGCCAGCTACATTTGCTTATAAATTAAAAAAGGAGAAATTTGTGCTTAATGTTAATTATTTTGGAAACTAAAAAAAGAAAAGAAATTTAGTCCGAATCATCATTCCTCGAGTCAGTTTTTGTTTTCAGTAGACATTGTTTAAAATATCTTTTTATAATAAAATTGCTGTTAGTGTAAGCAGAGTGGTGTTATTTGAAGAGAGTTATGCCAGGCAGGTGACCATTATATATAAGGTTTATGCATTACATAACATACTTACAGATATATAAGAATAATGATCATACAGTGTAAGTACATACATCATTAAAAATTGGGCCTTATTCTTATTTACTCTAAGACAGTGGTTCTCAACTCTGGTCCACTGCTTGTTCAGGGAAAGCCCCTGGCGCGCCAGGCCGGTTTGTTTACCTGCTGCATCCACAGGTTCGGCTGATCGTGGCTCCCACTGGCCGCGGTTCGCCGCTCCAGGCCAATGGAGGCTGCAGGAAGCAGCGCGGGCCGAGGGATGTGCTGGCCACCCTTCCTGCAGCCCCCATTGGCCTGGAACGGTGAACCGCGGCCAGTGGGAGCCGCGATCGGCCAAACCTGCGGACGTGGCAGGTAAACAAACCAGCGTGGCGCACCAGGGACTTTTCCTGAACCAGCGGTGGACCAGAGTTGAGAACCACTGCTCTAAGACCATTTTACATTTTTGCTCAAGCATTGTAACTTGGCCTTAAAGGGCTAAGGCCCCATTACACTGCCAAAGCCTTACTGTAATTGAGAATCAAGCCCAGCATATTTATTCATCTCACTATGAGCCTTTTGCCCAAGTCTGTATATGTATTTATTTCTTTAAGAACATATGGTCTGATACTGCAGTCTTTGTGCACTAAAATCTCCCATAAACATCAAGGGAAAACTTGAGTGTGCAGAGATAGCAGGAGTAGATCGAGAATTAACATTTTAAAACTGTATAACACACTGATGATTGTCAACAACAAAAGATAAATCGTATATTAGAATCTAATAAGCAGGACAAAGAGGAAAACTCAAAACACTATCACCAACCAATTAAATGTTTAAAAAATAACAGAACTAGAGAAAATTAAACAGGAATAAGGCATTTTACAGACAAGGTCCCAGATTCAGCAAAGCATTTAAGAAAGTGTTTAACTTTAAGCATGAGTAATCTATCACTATTTAACAGACCACTTAGGTTCTTTATTGTACTGGGTCCAATGAGAACAAAGTCCCTTCCCTGAAGAGTTTATTGTCTAGCTTACAGATGAATGATGACAAATGGCATACAACTAAAAGCAGTGATTTAGTGGTGAAACTGAGGAAGCTTCTTGGTGCTATGACTTTGTTGTTTGGTTCTGTTGTTGGCAAGGGAAGAATGAAAAGAGATGGGAGTGGAGGAATAGGTAGGAACTACACTGCACGGGTTCTTCATACCCCAACAACTATCCTACAGTGAAATTAACCCATGTACATAGGACCAGCACTTGGCCTATAAACCTCTTAAATCCCACATAAGCCCTTACGCAGGGGTGCATTTCACTCTTAAAGATGTTGTGACTAATACCACTATGCCTCTGTCAAGCCTGAGGGGGTGATGAGGGTAGCCACTGAAAAGTAAATCCATCTGCACGGAAAGGGAGCAGGAAGAGGTAAAGGCTCATTTGTGAACTCTTCTTTTGCTGCGTTCAAATATATCTTATTTGCTTTTTTTAAAATTCAGTTGTCCTGTCAAAGTTCCTGTAATATGTGTTAAAGATACCCTTCTGGCAACACTGTTAGCTCTCATTGATCCTAGGAGACTAGGGAAACAGAGGGGGATGACGACAAATGCTAACTTGGGCTCTACCACAGACTTTCTGTGTGATAAACTTCAGTAAGCCACTTACCCTCTCTGTGACTCAGACCCCTCTTCTGAAGCATGAGGATAATAACTGAAGGGATGGCATAGTCTTCAGGCTAAAATTGATAATGTTTATAAAGTGTTTAGAGATCCTTAGGTAGAAAGTGCAGTGGAATTGTTAAGTACAAACTACTGAATGCTTCACAGTAATTTGTATAAGACTGCAATTTAAAAACATGACTCGTGTTTTCTACAACTTATAAATGTTTAAGCTTTCTTAATGGCTGTGTGTAGAAGCTATTCATAATTTATAAGGAAAGGGAAAAATTGTTCTCATTAGCCAAAAGTGAAAAGATGAGAAATAATGAGTTGAAGCTGCAGCAAGGGGCATTTTGATTAAATAAGACGACACTTCTTAATTAGAAGATCTACTAGGAAGTAGAAAATGTAAGGGAAATGGTGAAATCCCCAGTAATGAAAATAATCAAATAATATTAGGCTGGAGTATGTACCCCTTATTCATGTTGGTGAATACTTACAGTTGGTGAATACTACACAATTGACTTCAGTTCCTCTGAAGTCAGACTATGCGTGGGAGTAAGTGCCCACTAGTGTGAGTAAGGAGTGCACAATCTAGGTTATTACAATCAAATTTTAAAAGGTTAAATTTAATTGAACCATCACCTGTTGTGAGCATGTATACATCTTGATCTTTTTAATAACCATTTCTCTTCCTCATCCCATCCCCACCTTATAGTTTGGCAACAGCATTCATCACACTGAATTTAAAATTACAAGACTAAACTCTTTAGAACAGTGGCTGTGTCTTGTTATTTATTCTATAAGGCACTTTGCACACTTTTGGGTGCTGTGAAATTAATAATAAATATTGTGAGTTTGTATTGGTATATGCAGAACATGCCACAGTACAGTGGATGTATAGATGACCCTCTAGGATCCCTTGAAATAGGTAACATATGGATTTGGGGGAGGAACAACAATGAGAAGTGGGAACATAGTGTTGTAATAAATTTATCCCTTGTCATTTGTTATAATCTGTAGAATGCTGGGGATGGATATCTACCGGCCTGTAAAAGTGTGTAATTACCAAAAGAGTGTTCACTTGCAAAGCAGCATTTTCACTGGAGTCCCCTCCTTTTGACACTGTTTACACAGAGCTAAATCACATTGCAAGAACATACATAATGATATCAGATCAAATGGGAGAGAATGAACAAGGAGACTTTGCAAAAGGGTAAATGGTTAAATTATGTGGAATTGGAGATTGATACAAATAAAGGAAACTGGGGAGAATGGGTAAAGCAGGAAGAGAGATTAAGTTGATGTGGAGAGGGTGGGATACAGAGAGCAATAAGCTGGGCAGGTTTCAAAAACAAACAGCCTTGTTTAATTCAATTAAACATTTTTGCAATATTGGATCTTTTGGCATCAGAGGCAAACTGAGAGGGCCTGCATAGGTGCTCTGTGCCATTTGAACCCTTTCTTTGCTCTGCCTGTGAGATGTGGGGCAGTGAGGCTGAGGAAGATGTCTTGATAGAGTGTCCGCATAAGGGGCCTCTGTACCTAAGATACACCAGAGAGGCAGGCTCTACACTGGCTCTGAATAGGCTACTGTGGAGAATGTTATTGGTGGCAGGCTGGAGGTAGGCCAGGAGAGGTTCCATTCTTATCAAGATCCGGTGCTCCAAAACTTCCATATAGGTGTGTGTAAGGGCACAGGCTGCTAGGCTATGGGCTGGAATAGTGACCACAGAGAGGAAATCTGCCATACACACGCCAACTCTACAGAGTTCCGTGAATGAAAGAGATTTACTTAACCTCTATGCAGTGTTAGGGCATAAATGTCACTACAGAATCATAGAAATGTAGGGCTGGAAGAGTTGTTATGTAGTCTAGCCAACTACACTGAGGCAGGATCAAGTATACCTAGGCCAATGCTGACAGGTGTTTTTTCCAACCTGTTCTTAAAAACCTCCAATGATGGGGATTCCACAACCTCCTTTGGAATCCTATTCCAATGCTTAGTTAGATAGTTTATCTTAATATCTAACCTAAATCCAGGGGTGAAAGTAACACAGAAGACTTATTGGTACGGGGGCCCAGCTCCAGGTCCCTGGAAGGGGTGCGGCCTCGGGCAGAAGGGGCGGGGCTGGGGGTTAGCCTCCCCCAGCCAGCCCGTCTGCGCTGCCTGGCCTGTGTTGCCTGGGGCTCCAGCGGTGATTTTAAAAGGGCCTGGGGCTCTGGCTGCTGCCATGGTAGCAGCAGTGGTGGCCAGGAGTCCCAGGTCCTTTTAAATTGCCGGGCTGCCCCTTTTACACCCTTCTCCCCCCCCCACCCCCCGTCGGTGGCTCTGCCAGTACGATCCCTACCGTCAGGGCCACCAACAGTGGGGGAAGGGGCAGCGCAGCGCTTTAACATCAGCTGCATTTGGGCCGGTACCAGTGGCTATTTCTTACCGGTATGCTGTACCGACCCATACCGGCCCACATTCACCCCTGCCTCAATCTCCCATGCTGCAGATTCAGCCAATTACTTCTTGTCCTACCTTCAATGGACATGGAGAACAATTGATCACAGTCCAGCTGTACTGCTACCTAGCCAGTTATTCCCCAGTTTGTATTTGTGCATTTGCTTTTTCCTTCCTGAGTGTAGTACTCTGCACTCATCTTCACTGAATTTCATGTTATTGATTTCAGACCAATTCTCCAATTTCTCAAGGTCGTTTTGAATTCTAATGCTGTCCTCCAAAATGCATGCAACCCCTTCTAGTTGCTGTCATCCACAAATTTTCTATGCTTACACTCTACTCCATTATGCAAGTCATTAATGAAGGACTTGTGCCCAGTAATTACAAAGACAAGCTAATGGCTAATTGTCAGAAATGGCTCACCATACCAATAAAATACAAAGGCTAAGAGTAGGGAAAGCATTCTACCATTTTTGTTTGCAAGCACATGTAGAAATTAGTTAAATAAGTGCATGTATCCTCAGAAGCATCTTTAACATAATATCTGATATTAAAATTATGTGTATTTAATTAAAAATTAAACTTATTTGGTTTTCCAGCTCATATGGCTCAATTATGAAGAGTTAGCATTCTTTGGGCTTAAATCTTTTCTTTACTTAATCAAGAAATTACAAAATGCTACAGTATGAGCATTAACTACAATGTCTGCTCTTGCATAGACTTTTTATGTTAAAATATCCCATTGATAGTGAATTCTAGTTAAACTTCTGACGTATTTCCTCCTACTAACTTCAACACATTTCTTCTTGCCACTTCGGCTAATCCAAAAGCTTGATTCACTGAACTTCACATACTCCCTTTTTGCTAGGACAAAATATAGTTGAGCCAAACAAACCAATTAATGCTAATATTCCTGAACATAGGAATAGTTTAGAGATTATAGTATCTTCCAGTTATGTTTCCACCATCAGCTTGTTTGTGCCGCGCAGCTACAATGTTCCCAAAGTAGTACTATGTAGACTTATATCAAAAACACAGTGCATCTCAGCTAGTCAGAATGCCAGTAGGAAATGGGCATCTTCAGAGTACCCATAGAATCATAGAATATCAGGGTTGGAAGGAACCTCAGGAGGTCATCTAGTCCAACCCCCTGCTCAAAACAGGCCAATCCCCAACTAAATCATCCCAGTCAGGGCTTTGTCAAGCCTGACCTTAAAAATATCTAAGGAAGGAGATTCCACCGCCTCCCTAGGTAACGCATTCCATTGTTTCACCACCCTCCTAGTGAAAAAGTTTTTCCTAATATCCAACCTAAACCTCCCCCACTGCAACTTGAGACCATTACTCCTTGTTCTGTCATCTGCTACCACTGAGAACAGTCTAGAGCCATCCTCTTTGGAACCCCCTTTCAGGTAGTTGAAAGCAGCTATCAAATCCCCCCTCATTCTTCTCTTCTGCAGACTAAACAATCCCAGTTCCCTCAGCCTCTCCTCATAAGTCATGTGTTCCAGTCCCCTAATCATTTTTGTTGCCCTCCGCTGGACTCTTTCCAGTTTTTCCACGTCCTTCTTGTAGTGTGGGGCCCAAAACTGGACACAGTACTCCAGATGAGGCCTCACCAATGTCGAATAGAGGGGAACGATCACGTCCCTTGATCTGCTGGCAATGCCCCTACGTATACATCCCAAAATGCCATTGGCCTTCTTGGCAACAAGGGCACACTGTTGACTCATATCCAGCTTCTCGTCCACTGTATCCCCTAGGTCCTTTTCTGCAGAACTGCTGCCGAGCCATTCGGTCCCTAGTCTGTAGCGGTGCATGGGATTCTTCCGTCCTAAGTGCAGGACTCTGCACTTGTCCTTTTTGAACTTCATCAGATTTCTTTTGGCCCAATCCTCTAATTTGTCCAGGTTCCTCTGTATCCTATGCCTACCCTCCAGCGTATCTACCTCTCCTCCCAGTTTAGTGTCATCTGCAAACTTGCTGAGGGTGCAATCCACACCATCCTCCAGATCATTTATGAAGATATTGAACAAAAACGGCCCGAGGACTGACCCTTGGGGCACTCCACTTGATACCGGCTGCCAACTAGACATGGAGCCATTGATCACTACCCGTTGAGCCTGACAATCTAGCCAACTTTCTATCCACCTTATAGTCCATTCATCCAGCCCATACTACTTTAACTTGATGGCAAGAATACTGTGGGAGACTGTGTCAAAAGCTTTTCTAAAGTCAAGGAACAACATGTCCACCGCTTTCCCCTCATCTACAGAGCCAGTTATCTCGTCATAGAAGGCAATTAGATTAGTCAGGCATGACTTGCCCTTGGTGAATCCATGCTGACTGTTCCTGATCACTTTCCTCTCCTCTAAGTGCTTCAGAATTGATTCCTTGAGGACCTGCTCCATGATTTTTCCAGGGACTGAGGTGAGGCTGACTGGCCTGTAGTTCCCAGGATCCTCCTTCTTCCCTTTTTTAAAGATGGGCACTACATTAGCCTTTTTCCAGTCGTCCGGGACTTCCCCGGATCGCCATGAGTTTTCAAAGATAATGGCCAATGGCTCTGCAATCACATCCACCAACTCCTTTAGCCCTCTCGGATGCAGTGCATCCGGCCCCATGGACTTGTGCTCGTCCAGCTTTTCTAAATAGTCCCAAACCACTTCTTTCTCCACAGAGTGCTGGTCACCTCCTCCCCATGCTGTGCTGCCCAGTGCAGTAGTCTGGGAGGTGACCTTGTTTGTGAAGACAGAGGCAAAAAAAGCATTAAGCACATTAGCTTTTTCCACATCCTCTGTCACTAGGTTGCCTCCCTCATTCAGTAAGGGGCCCACACTTTCCTTGACTTTCTTCTTGTTGCTAACATACCTGAAGAAACCCTTCTTGTTACTCTTAACATCTCTTGCTAGCTGCAACTCCAGGTGTGATTTGGCCTTCCTGGTTTCACTCCTGCATCCTCGAGCAATATTTTTATACTCTTCCCTGGTCCTTTGTCCAATCTTCCACTTCTTGTAAGCTTCTTTTTTGTGTTCAAGATCAGCAAGGATTTCACTGTTAAGCCAAGCTGGTCGCCTGCATATTTACTATTCTTTCTACACATTGGGATGGTTTGTCCCTGTAACCTCAATAAGGATTCTTTAAAATACAGCCAGCTCTCCTGGATTCCTTTCCCCCTCATGTTATTCTCCCAGGGGATCCTGCCCATCAGTTCCCTGAGGGAGTCAAAGTCTGCTTTTCTGAAGTCCAGGGTCCGTATTCTGCTGCTCCCCTTTCTTCCCTGTGTCAGGATCCTGAACTCGACCATCTCATGGTCACTGCCTCCCAGGTTCCCACCCACTTTAGCTTCCCCTACTAATTCTTCCCGGTTTGTGAGCAGCAGGTCAAGAAGAGCTCTGCCCCTAGTTGGTTCCTCCAGCACTTGCACCAGGAAATTGTCCCCTACCCTTTCCAAAAACTTCCTGGATTGTCTGTGCACCGCTGTATTGCTCTCCCAGCAGATATCAGGGTGATTGAAGTCTCCCATGAGAACCAGGGCCTGCGATCTAGTAACTTCCGTGAGTTGCCAGAAGAAAGCCTCGTCCACTTCATCCCCCTGGTCTGGTGGTCTATAGCAGACTCCCACCACAACATCACCCTTGTTGCTCACACTTCTAAACTTAATCCAGAGACACTCAGGTTTTTCTGCAGTTTCATACTTCAGCTCTGAGCAGTCATACTGCTGCTCCCTTACATACAGTGCAACTCCCCCACCTTTTCTGCCCTGCCTGTCCTTCCTGAACAGTTTATATCCATCCATGACAGTACTCCAGTCATATGAGTTATCCCACCAAGTCTCTGTTATTCCAATCACATCATAATTCCTTGACTGTGCCAGGACTTCCAGTTCTCCCTGCTTGTTTCCCAGGCTTCTTGCATTTGTGTATAGGCACTTGAGATAACTCGCTGATCGTCCCTCTTTCTCAGTATGAGGCAGGAGCCCTGCCCTCTCGCTTGCTCCTGCTCGTGCTTCCTCCTAGTATCCCACTTCCCCACTTACCTCAGGGCTTTGGTCTCCTTACCCCAGTGGCTATTATTTCTGTATCACTTCAGATCTACAAATCAAGGGGAAGAGAGACAATCCTCCAAACAATAATCTCTATTCATGCTAGCCCTCCCTGCATGGCATCCATATTTACACCTTAAAGCCCAGAGGAACAGATGACTCTTCAAATTAGAATTGAAGCGCAATTTTATTTTCTTGGTCTACAAAACCTCCATATGACTATGCAGAAATGTCTCAGCTCCCTCTGTAGATACTGGATTAGTTAGAATAATAAACTGGCTTCTAGTTTTTCTAATTTTGGTAATACTGAGGCTCGTGTCACCATGGTATCTGAGCAGCAAAAGTGCTCAGCACCCAATAGCAGCCATGACCACTTGGTGTAATTCTATTAATTAAAATGATTTTATTACGGATATAAACTAGTATGGTGTCAAAATCAAACTCTGAATACTCGGAGTCACAGTTTTCCTTAGAGCCACTTGCCTATGTCCAAAGTAAAGCCTGTATTTCTCCACTTTAACTCCTTCTCCTCATGACTGAACATCTCACATCCTAACCCAGGTAGCTTTTCTCACAGGAAGGCCTTGGATTCTTGCCCAGTTTTGATTCTCCCATTTCCTATTTCAAGAGTGTTGCCAACTCAATTTGTGATATTACTGCTTATTCTTAAAATTCCAGCTCCTCGAATCATGGGATTACATGAGAATCTCAGCTGCCGTTTTAAATGAAAATAAGTTTCTAGCCCTCCTGGTCATGGAGAAAAGCTTGAAAACATGAACCAAAAAGCAAATAAAAAGAACCCCAAATTTGTTCATGATTTTTTTTTGGAGATTTGTTCATTATTTTTGAATGCTTGAGGCTGTCAGTACTGCTGATTTAATTCTGGTTTGTCCTTTCTTTGAGCCTCAAGAAATAAGTAACCTAAAAGCAGGCATTCCACTTTCCTTCAGATTGGCAAATATTGGAAAGTTATTTAAATTCCAAGCGTATTTTGGAAAATGCTGAGGTGAAAGCAATTTACTTAGTATTAACCTGTCAGCTTGAAATCCAGCGAGTCACCTACAGGAACAGCGTGCTCATGCATGTTAAGTATCTTCAGCTCCAGTGACACCATAATGTGATGGCTCTGATTGGTGAGTTGAACTCAAATAGCCTATGAAGAAGAAACTGCAGCTTGACCTTCTCATCCAGTCCCTGAGGTGACAGTAGGTCTTTCCTTCCCAGGAAAACCACAGTTTAGAATTACAATATTTTCCAGTTAATTTCAATTACTCTTATTCCATTTTCATTCACTCATATATCACTCTTTCCTTCTGAGTTCAGCAGGTTTTTTTTAATCTCAGCAGGAGTAAATCCATCCAAAGTTTGACTAGAATTTATTAACAGGTAGATATATCAATAATGAAATGAAATGTAGGGTAGATATTGCAATTAATGGATATGTTAATGAAGAGTGTAGAGTTTAATTCCATGTTAAAATAAAAGGATTAAGTTGTAAAGAGTAAGTATTTTTAATTGTGTTGTGTGAGCTAGATAATATGGATTAATTTGAGGAAGTTAAATTTCAATCAAATATATATAATGTTCTTTTAAAGATGCCTCTGAGAACATGTACATTCATTTCTACATATGCTTTGCAAACCGGAAGATTGGAAGCCTTTTGTTTTTCTTAATTTATAGAGAACCATTTTGTATGAATTAGGTTAACCTGTTAATTCCCAAACACAGTTTTCCCAGGGAGGAGTCCATGCTCCCTCCACAATGCTGGAGGGAAACAGGTTTTGTGCAGAGAACACTGTAGGAACTTGTATAGGACGAGAATTCAGTTCTCCCCATGAGCAGGCTCAGGGCAGCACTACAGGTGCTCTAGGTCTGTTACTCAAATCCTTGGACGGGAATAGTGGCTGCAACCCTTATACAGCCCCACATTGGTATTTATGGCCACTAGTTGTGTTCTCTGTGCTGGGATCTGCAGAGCAGAACAATTACAAGTCCACTATATCACAGATCTTTTATGACCATCCACTGATGGGTGAATTTCAATCTTAATGAGAAAAGGCAGGTACTTAGTAAAAGGGGAGGGATGGTGAAAATTTTGTTCTTCAGAACAACAGAAGCTCTCTTGAATTCAACCATGCTGTTATTTCTCTATGATGAAAGTGACTCCTCCTGCGTTTGGTGCATTTTGGTTCATTCCAACAGCTACACACCCACCACTACCCACATCCCCGCCCACAAAGTGTTATGAGCCAGATTCTCTACTCTGCAAAACAAATCTATCTTTTCCAATCTCATCCATCACCCCTAAAATAAATCCATTGCCCAGAAAGTAAATTTACCTCTTCCCTCTCAAAAATCTATATATCTTCCTCCTCTTGCCTGCTCCTCTCCTGTTTTTCCCCATTCCTAAAACTCCATCTCAAATAGCTCACTACCCCCCACAAATTCAACTGTTTATCTCCTTTTGGCCCCACCATTTTATCCTTTGTCCCTGGCTGCTCAAGCCCCAAAATACCATTTCCTAGTGGACTAATACTTGACTAAAGGCATAAGAGCCCTGCCTAGCTGGACAAAGCCTAGCTGGACAGAAGAGTAAACTTGGTCTGCATGATCAGTAACCCTTGCTCCCTAACACACTGCCTGTGTGTTCTCGTTACCCGCCTTGAGGTGCCTGCTGCCCAGGAGTGAGAGTTACGCTGAGGGAAGAGCAAAAGGCAGAGCTGCTGACTATAGGTTTGGGATACTGATCTGCAGGGAGAAAGGCCAACTAGCAGGTAATGCTGTTGGCACTTGTTACTGAGCCCCTGCTGGCTGCTTCAGAGTCATAAGTAACAGAGCTCCCAGTCAGTGTATCCAGGATGATATTTATATGCACAGAGAGAGCCAGCACATGGTTTATATACCATTTAAATCCCACTTAAGTTCCCTCTGCACAGGCATGAATTTCATGCTCAAATCACATGTATCTGAGAGAGAAGAGACCCTGCAGCTGGTGTGAAGATCTAACCCACTAGGCAATTGCCCCACCTCTCAGTCTAGGCCTAATCAGAATAAATACCTATATGAATGTTTGGGAAACAATTGTGTTACCCATATAGCACCTACGTTATGAAAGACTGAAGTAAATTAGCAGCATACCCCCTTCCAGCAGCATGCATCATTTGGCATAATTGGAAACACATTTTTGTTTTCCTAAAACAAAAAAGAAAAATTATGCAAATAGTCTAATAACCCGGCAGAGATGGGATTATACACAGCAGATCAGTAATTATCATGCGGAGTAACAGCACAATGGACATAAAGTAAATTTATAGTAACCTTTATTAGTATAAAGTATACTATACTATAAGTATAGAATTAAATGCACTATTGATCTAATGATGAGTGTGCATGAACTATCAATTAAGTTTTCTCATGAGTATCCAGTAGAATGTACCAGGAATTAAGAAATGAAGCAAATTAGTGAGATGATATATATTTTTGGTCTATGAGGAAAAAAGAGTTTAATCATCTAATTTTCTAACTAGCAACTATTGCAATCTGACTAATAAGAGGAGACATGAAAAGTACCCCCAGAGATTACAAAGCCTCTCTGTCATTTACGCTGGCTTTATTCCAGTAATACCATTGAGTTCAATAGATTTACTCCCAATTTACACTGGTCTAAGTAGGAGGAGACTTGTACTGAAAAGAGAATTGGATTTGCTCACCAGAAAATTTTATTATAAAAGATAAGAGGACTGGCACCATTCTGCACCCACCTGTTGTATTTAGAGTTGAAGCTGTATGTTCTTTGCCTAGTTTAAAACTCAGCAAGCAAGTCACCCATAGTAGAATACCTAATGCCTACACATGGCCAGATTTTCTCCTCTGCTGAGCTCCACTCAGTGGGGGTTGGGGATGCAATTCCCAGCTCCCTGACCATGAGGGCCAGTCTAAGCCAGTAAGATTTAGAAGAACGCCCGATTGTTCTAATCTGCACCACTGGCATGGGGCCTCCAATGGATTCTACATCAATGGAGGAAAGTTGTAGTTGAATTCTACCCTACAACAGCCACATCCCATCTCAACATGCCTCACCTTCCCTAGACACTTCACCTACACCAGGGACAGGAGCAGCTGGCACAGGAACCACCTCTACCAGCTTTATGCTAGTGGGAGCTCCCCTATAGCAGGGGAACTCCCTGCTGGACATATATGGCCAGAACGTGGCCCTCTGGTGCAGTGCAAAGGGATTGGATCTCAAGTAAAGAAAATGGCCTATAGGTTTTAGATTTGGGTAATATTTATGAGAAAATTACTATGAACATAGGCAGTCTCTTCTCGTTCCTACCATCTACCAAAGGAAAATACATGCAAATTCTCACAGTTTCATCCTTTAACAATTCCGTCCACCCTTGAGTTCAGAGAATTCAAGCATTGTGATTCTAGTTACTCCCTGCCTGATCCAGCACCCATTCAGATCAATGGAGTCTTTCCATTGACTTTAAAAGGCTTTGGATCAGGCCTCAGATGAGTAAGGTGCCTTTCCCCGTACCCTTCCGAACCTGCATAAGACAAAGCATGGAATACAAATATATGACATATACGAAAGCTATACAGGTAGCATGTGTTTTACATATTGGTCTTAACAGTTCATGTACTGAGTCATGTATGAATTAGTATGGCCCCTTTCATATGCTACAGTTCATATACGTGTGTAACATAGAAATAATCATAGAAATGTAGGACTGGAAGAACCTTGATAGGTCATCTAGTCCAGTCGTCTGCACTCAGGCAGAACTAGGTATTATCTAGACAATTCCTGACAGGCGTTTGTCTCACCTGTATTTAAAAACCTCCAATGATGGAGATTCCACAACCTCCCTAGGTAATTTGTTCCAGTGCTTAATTACTCTTACATTAGTTATCTGTGTACATAAAATATGTATGTCCTTTCTATATAGATGGTCCTTAATTTTAAGAACAAATGTAGAAAGGATAATTTGCAAGCACTGAATCAGTCTGGGTCTTTACTACCGCGGTGCATGGTCTAGGCACGTATCATGGAGCATAAATCCACTGGAAGCATAAGGCTTTGCAAACATAACAGCATTTGTTCAACTCTGGAAATAGTTCAAGTGGTTAATTCTTCGCGTCCTCCTTGTAATAAATTAAACCTGCCCCCCGCGTTAACTTTTGCATAAGTTTTTAAATACATTTTCTTCAGTCTTTTAAGTTTTTCTTTTTACTGTGCCAGCTGCTTTGGGAGCCAAGACACTTTATATATTTTTTTCAGCTTCATGGGAGAGAGGTGCAGGATGTTGATAAATTGGAGAGGGTTCAGAGAAGAGCCATGAGAATGATTAAAGGATTAGAAAACATGCCTCAGCAATAGACTCAAGGAGCACAGTCTATTTAGCTTAACAAAAGAGAAGATGAAGGGGTGACTTGATTACATATTACCTACACGTGGAACAAATGTTTAATAATGGGCTCTTCAATCTAGCAGAGAAAAATGTAACACACTCAAATGGTTGGAAGCTGAAACTAACTAGAAATAAGGTGTGAATTTTTAACAGTGAGACCAATTAACCAGTGGAACAATATACCAAGAGTCATGTTGGATTCACTCACTGACAATTTTTAAATCAAGTCTGGATGTTTTTCTGCCCTAGGAATTATTTTAGGGAAGTTCTATGGCTTGTGCTATACAGGAGGTCAGACTAGATGATCACAGTGGTCCCCTTCTGGCCTCAGGATCTATGAATCTATTAAAATAGGAAACAGAAAACATATTTAGTCTTTTCAGCCATAGTTCCCTTCTGGGATTTCCTTTGTATTCCTCAGAGGAATGGAGAGCGGGGCTTATCTCCCTATGATGGGAAATGGGGTGTGGCTCACAACCCTGGCAGTTCCCCAAGGGACACAGGACTGACCATATGAAAGCCCTCTGCCTTCCTACTGCCTATGGGTCCCATTCCTGGGAGCCAGACAGTCGGTATCTACTCACCTATGACTTTTAAAGATGGGTAGTGAGTGTAAAGCTATAAGATGACAAGAACAATGGGTTCCTGACTGTATCTGCATCCCTCCTGCTCCTTGCCTGTGCACAGATTGCTGGATCTACAGAAAGCTATCCTTGAGTCCCAAAAGAAGAGTATTAGGGGAAGCACTGGTATGGAAATGATGGATTTTTCTTTCTGTGCAGGGCTGGAGAGATCTGCATGCGGAGGATCACTTCTGCATGCTAATCCTCAGAATACAATCTGTCCCCTAGTTAGGAAATTCAAAGCAATGTACTTTTGAATGCATCTTAAGAGCAGGCTGATTTTCAACTAAATTATAACTACTTTTGAAAAAAACTTTTGTTGCAAAAACATTTTCCATACTAATTTTTATGTAAGGGACCTATATCTATCACCAGTGAATTATTCCCACACATCTCTTTGTCCACAGCAATTTGTCACATCCCTTCTTCATATGTACACCCTTGAAGCCATAGCATATATCTTGAAGATATAGCTGTGGCTGAGGTTAAGTGGTAAACAGGAAACACAGGGCTTCATGAAGAAAAGAGATGCAGTCATCACTAATATTTGGAGTGTTTTGCACTTTTCCCATAAAAATTGTATCTGCATGTAAGAGAGATGTTATCTTTTTGTGAGCAACACACTTCTTGCATCTAAATACCAAGGCGAAATGCTAATTAACATAATTTTGTAGCACTGTTTTTCAACTGCTTTCTGATTGAACATTTGTACTCTACCGATGAGGGGTATTAATGGAGCTGTCACAAAAATTAGAATCTATTTTGTAGTCCTACCACACATGTTAACATCTATTATAACCTTGAATCACTATTTCCTTTTAAGAAACCTTTTAGAGAATAGCTTGATTTGACCATAGGCTTCATGTGTTGAGAATTTTAAACTACTATTTGCACTGACATTTTCTCTGAGTGGATATGTGTTTCCAAGCATAAAAGCCAAAGCTTCAGGATAAACAGCTTTAGCTACTGGGTTTCTGGTGCTAACAGCATAAAGTTTACTACAGTATTACTGTTGTTAGTAAAAAACATTAACAATAACAATACTTAACACTTTTATAGTGCTTTACATTTTAAAAAGCAATGTGCAAACAATTAATTCTTCCTCACAGCACTCACTGTGATGTACCCTCTTTTTATCCTCATTTTAAAACTTGGAAGAGAAAACTAAGACCCAGAATATGTCTTTCCATTGACTCTAAAGGGAGCTGGCCCCTCACAGTCAGCCCAGTTTGTCTAGTTGGGCCACAGCATTTGCCAGCCCACGGCAGCTCTCCTTTGTTAGGAGAGTTGCCATTGGTCAATCTAGTGTTTCTTATAAGCACTGACATTGACTAGTGAGCGTGGGGGGGAAGGCTGCTCACAAAAGGTGGTGCCAGGCAGAAGGCATCTTCCTGCTTTGCCCTCTAAGCCACTACACAGTCCTACCCTCTCCCTCTTTTTCTTTGGGACCTATTGGTTTCCTGGGGAATCTTTTTCTTGTTGCTTACTCTGTGTGCGGTTTTATGCTGTACATGAGGTTAGGGCAGATTATTGCAGCCACTGCACTTGAGCAGCCCCAGTGGTGGCCTCATGCAGCGGAAAGCATGGAGTTGCGGACATTGGCTAGGCCTTGGAACAGCTGCAGGCCTTGATAAACCCAGGCTATATTAGGATGCTGTGGATTGGAGTACCAAAAGAGAGGAAAAACCGGTGACAGTCTGGGGAGGCCATGGCCTTCTGCCCACCTTTCTTCACTTCTGCCAGAACAGGTGGCCATCAGGAGATATGCTGTGTAAGTTAAAAGTTAGCCAAAATTTTATTTACTTGTCCAAAATACTATATTGTCTCTGTCCATACTGGCCCTCTGCTATTCTCAGCAGAAACTGGATCAGGTTTTAGGTGACTTGCATAAGGTTGGTTAGCAAGTACAAAACGGTGGCAGAGCCAGGATTAGAGCAGTGGAGGTTTTGGGTACAACTAATATGCTCACCCCACTAGGTGATACTACCTTTCCACCATACGTTCTACAGCCATACAGTTCCATGACTTGGAAATACATAGTACTTTCCCTCCAAGGGTGAGTAAATCTCATGTTGTAAATCGGGTTTGTTTACTACTACATGCCCATTAAAACCCCACAACTTCTGGTTCTTCTTCGTATCCCTGCTTAACAACCACCACCTGAATTTAACATAGCTGCTTTTACCAGAATGCTGTTGCACAGAAGTCCAACACAGAAATTAACTTTTCATAGGACGTGCTGGGAGTAATGATGTTCTTTGAAACCACTAATGTGGCAGCTGAATTCCGCTGTCACAATTAATTTGGCTTTTGATTATAGGGTGTGTGGAAGGGACAGAAGAACCTAGTTAACTACACAATTAAAATAGCTTGAAACAATATGAATTTTATTTTATTTTGTTGGAGTTGGGGTACCTGCCTTGGACTTGTGGGAGGGGATTAGAGAAAGGATAGGCAGTTTTCTACCTGAGTCAGCTATGTCAAAGAGTTTTAAAATTATAAATATAAATTATTCCATAAGCTAATGGATTTCCTCTTAAAAATGACCAAAACTAATATTGCTAATTGATTTGCATTCAGAATAGCTCTTGTCACTTCAACAGAGATCACTCTGTACCAAAGAATCATTATATTTGACTGTGTTTAGTCATTCGGTTCCAATCCCCCACCTGTCAACCCCATGGCACAAAGAATGAATTAATTACCTTTAAACTTTTCTAATCATCTAGTTTAGTCCACTTAGTGCTGGTCATGCCTCAGTATCCCTTGACTTTTTTTCTTCTTTCTTACTGTTATTATAGTCCTAAAAATGTTCCTATTATCTAGTCTAAGTTTCCCCTTTTGTACTTCCTAGGTTCTGTGCTGCTGACTTGCTGATGATGACCATAGGCTAGTGATTTGGGCTCAAATTTTGAAATGTTTACATCAATTTTGGATGCCTCAATTTTAATTCTTTTGGTGGTGAGCTGCTGTTCCTTCCATTGACTTCAGCTAGAGCTCCAGGAGCTCAGCATCCCTGAAAAAAACAGGTCAAAGATGTTTACAGTTGGACACCCAAAAATGGAAGCATGCATAACTAAAGGGCACTTTTCAAAATTTGCTTCTTGACCTCTCCACATTACCCACCTGTAAAATAATGACAGAACTTCGGTACTGAACCTCATATGGGTGTGTCAGCCTAATTCATTTGTCAGCCTAAGCACTGCACAATTCTGAGATGGGAGGTGCTACCATAGATAAAGTGCTAATGACTACAGTAGCTTACTTATGAATGATTATACTAATAAACATGTTATTTTAGGTATGTAAATTATTCCATGTCTACATTGTAATAAGTAAAATGCATGTGAATGCTTAATGATACCCCTTTAATGTTATTAAACATTACCTTATTTAGATAGTGCAGACAAAGTCAATTTATACATAGGTAACTTGATGGGAAATAATCCATGTACCTTACACTCTTGACCATTAACTATTATATTATCATATATTTTACACACACTATACAGCGAAGTTAAAATTTTATCAATGAATTTTAGGGACATCGGAAATAAATGTCTGTGGGAATGCACACAACCATTTCGTAATCTGTAGTCAGATGGAGATCTGCACCCAGCTTTCTTAACAGTCAGGAACATCACACACTCTGAAAGGCTAAATAGAAAAAGATTTCTTGGTAAGATTTAAAGGGAAGCAACTTGCTTTGTTACAGAAAGAGGAGAAAGTTCAAGATAGATAGAGCAGAACAACTGGACAAGGGATTGAATCAAGGCAGGGGTCCAGTCAATCTTGTGAAATAGCACCGCTTAAGTAGGGTTGCTGAGCATGATGCTTTGGATTCACAATCCAATGAGAATCAGTAGACTGAGGAGAATGGGTGTTTTAGGCTGGAGGGGCATCAGGACTATTGGGTAACATTTTCAAAAGCACCTAAGTGATTTAGGAGCCTAAGTCCCATCAACTTTCAGTAGGATTCAGAATCTAAGCCACTTACGTGCTTTTGACATTTTTTTCCCCATTGTATTTATCATATGGAATAAAGCAATGAACAGTGGGCTCTGAAGACTCCTGTTTCATGAGAACTTTTAGGAGCTTTTCTATGAATGGCTATCATGGCTCTGCTGGTCTTACTTATTCTGTGAGCATCTCTCTCACTTGAGAAACTTCTAGTTGATAACAGAAGTAACTAAAAGTCCATGAAGAGCTTTGAAAATCATAAGGACAATTCAGAATTTGAGGGCTGATATGGTCTCACTTCCAGCTGCAGCTGAATCATCTGGCTATAGAATTCTGTACTCTGTAAACTTTAGTGCATAAGGACTTAAGAAAAAGGAAAAGCTTTAGGGAAAACTGATTGCAATAGTCAAGTCAGGGTTAGGAAACATCTAGAGATGGAAATGTGCTGACATACAGACAAAAAAAAGATGAGAAAAAAAGAACATTCTGAATCAAGAATACTTGGATGATACCATCATCATTTTACTATAAGGAAACTGAGCCATGGAAAAATAAAAGATTTTCCGAAGTTGCAGAGGAAGTTTATAGTGGATCTGGGAACAGAAATCAGGTCTCCTGTCTTCTGGCTCTGCACCGTAGTAAACTCTATAGTGACTGTTGGATTTTAAATGCCATCTTATTGAGTAAATTACTTACTTTTGGAAACTACACAGGGGTTTCCTGCGGAATATGGGATACTTATGTATTTAGATTTTTTTAAGATCTAAATTTTAGTTACAATGTACTGAAAACTTTTAGTAATAAAAACATGACAAACATGTCTATATATAAAGTACCCTGCAAAGTCAACTGAGAATTACTGAGTTTGTCAAAGTCAGCAAGCTGCTCAGAACTAATATATGCAAGGATAGCATATTTAAGACTTACATGAAAAGGTTACTGTTGTTTATGGTTTATTAAAACACAGTCTTTTTGGATAATCCTCACTACAGATCTGCACTCCAGATTTGGTGGTGTTTCTGGCCTGTTCCAATCAGCGGCTGAAAGAAAGGTTATTGAAACGTGCGGAACAGCAAGGGAGACCTGATGATAACCTCAAAGCCACTCAAAGACGACTAATTAATTTCAAGCAGAATGCTGTTCCACTGGTCAAATATTTCCAGGAAAAGGGGCTAATCATCACAGTAAGTCATTTAGCCATCAATATATGAACCTGATAAATGTATGGCGGTAGTTGAACTCAGGAGCTTAGACCTGGTACGTTGCATTCTCTTTGCTTTATAATAGTGAGTCTGAGACAAATTTTGCTCTGATTATTACACTTGTGGAACCGCACTGCAGTTATTGAAGGCAAAGTTTGGCTTGTATCTTTGTAGCTGTGGAATGCAGATGTACTGTATTATCTCATGAATGAACTTTACATAATTTTTATTCACAACTCCATGTTAACACAAATATTTTTCACTTCCTATACTAAAGAGATCATATGGAAGTCAAAGGGTAATCTGTTTAAAGAGCATATCAAAAGAATGTTTGCCATGCATGCAAGGACTGGAACAATTTTCCCAGCTCTACAATTGTGATGTCAATTAGTCATCTGTTCCATTTCCAGATTTTGGGGGTGAGAAAGTGAGGAACTAGATTTCAGATAGTCTCTCGGTAATGCAGTTATGAAATTTATACTTTAAGGATCTACCTGCACTTTGAACTGTCGGTGTAACTCAAGGAGACGTACCTGCAGTAGCTCTGAGTGAGCATGCTAAAATTAGAATGGAGCCATGGCAGCACAAATGGCAGGAGAGGCTTAGCCACCATAAGTAGGTGCTGTCAGAGATGTACATAAAGCAACTAGCCTCTCCTGCCACTCACGCCCAGGCAGGGATACTATTTTTAGCACAGTAGCTCAATCAGAGCTAGCATGGGTATGTCTCAAGCTAGAAATTAACCCCCAGTTTAAAGTGTAGACACACCCTTAATTTGATGTAGACTGCATAGCAATGTAAACTCAAATAGAAATTATATAGCTGCTGTGGAGCATAATTTCTCTAAAGAGCATTAATGCGTATAGAGTGAAATTCAACCCAGTGCAGGCAGCAAGTGACCACTTAAGCCCCAGTTCAACTCTTCACTCAGGGCAGAAATTGTTCTTAGGGCCTTGAATTTCATCCAAGGAAACAAAAACAAAAACGATGAAGCTTTAATTACTGTTTCAAGGTTACAGTGTCATGCATTGCAAACACCTTTGGGATTCTTTGTCTTGAAAATATCAGAGAAATCATATTTGATTCTATTGATTGCGGGGCTATATCCTCAGCTGGAGTAAACCAGCATAGATCTTCTGAATTCAATGAGCAATATTAATTTACATCAATAGAGGATTTGGCCATTAAAGTGTAAGCTCTTCAGACAAGTCACATCCTGTTTATAATGTACACATAAATTTATGGTGTTATATAAATGATATTTTTTAAAACTTTGGAGACCAGGAAGGTCTGGTATAAATTGGTCCTTTTTGCAAATCAGTATGAATAGTGATCTCCGCAATATGCTGGAAAAGAGAATCCATCTTTGCACACTAAACAAGTTGTATACATAAGTTCAGCCAGAAGGTTTAATTAGTGCAAGCAGGGTTATAAAGTACTGCAAACATATTTCAGTGATTACCCCAAGCTTATCACCTGTATCACCACAAGTAAGATAGATTATGACAGCTTTAATAAGGGGATGATTAATTTATTTTTTGCTTGGTGAAATGTCAGTAGTTCTAACGGAGGAATTGAATAACAATGCAGATCCTGAGTGTGAAAACAGATGAGCTTTAAGATGAATACCTCTAATTACTATAAAAGGATACTTAAAAAAAACTTCAGGAAAAGTACAGAATAAGCGGAGAGGCTGATCTGGTTTTAGAATCTACAGCTGAGAATTCACAATACACTTGAAGGAGCACTTTATAAAATATGGACAAGTGTATCTCTCCAACTCATTTATCTTCGGTTGTATTTGACATCTTTCATAGTCCAGTCATAAATAGTAATTCACTGCTGTAGGTAAGGAATCTAGATAGTGCAGTTAGACTAATAATTGTTCTGTGTATTTCTCTCTTAGGACTTAGTCCTGCAAACGCTAACAGGTTTAGCCAGCGCTAACTAGTTTAGGGTGAAATCCTGGCCCCACTGATGAGCGTGGCAAGTCCCCCATTGACTTCAATGGGGTCAGGATTTCACTCTGAGTGCTTCCTACTATGAGTGGTCCCAGTGAAATCAATGCAACTACTCAGAGTGGTTAAATTACGAATGATGAATTATGAGCTCTGCCTGATAGTAAGTGTTTGGAAGATTGACCCTTAAGAGAAAAACTGGCATTATATAATGTATCATGTACAGTCTCCTTTGGAAAGTTCTGTAAATCATACAGATAATTTTTCCTGTCATTACAAATATGACAAAGTCTTTTTAATACTATGTGCTCATCAGATTCATGAATGTCAAAAATGTCCTTAAATTGAAAACTAGACATGGTATGACAAGGATAGTCAATTTTTTTTTGTCAAGGTCCAAATTTTTTGGTCAAGGTATAGAGCTCATAATTCATCATGATCAGACTCCAGAGAAAATAATAAAACAACAACAATGATAAGTAAATAAAAAGACTGGATTAAAAATAAAAAGATGTATTTGAGACCATTTTTTATTTCAGAAGGTGGAGAAAGCTACTAGGGGAAAGGCTGTTCTAGATTTGATTTTGACAGATAGGGAGGAACTGGTTGAGAATTTGAAAATGGAAGGCAGCTTGAGTGAAAGTGATCATGAAATGGTAGAAGGCATGGTAGGAGGGAAAACAGCACAGTAAAGATAATGGATTTCAAGAAGGCAAACTTTAGCAAACTCAGGGAGTTGGTACATAAGATCACATGGGAAGCAACTCTAAGGGGGAAACAGTTCAAGAGAGTTGACAGGTTTTCAAAGAGACATTATTAAGGGCACAAGAGCAAACAATCCCACTGCATAGGAAAGATAGGAAGTATGGCAAGAGACTACCTGGCTTGACCAGGAGATCTTCAATGAGCTGAAACTCAAAAGAGTCCTACAAAAAGTGGAAACTAGGTCAAATTAAAAAGAATGAATATAAACAATATAAACAAATATGTAGAAAAATTACAAAAGGACAAGGCACAAAATGAAATTAAACAAGCTAGAGACATAAATGGTAACAAGAAAACATTTTACAAAAAAATTAGAAACAAGACGAAGACCAAGGACAGGGTTAGGGTGACCAGAGAGAAAGTATGAAAAATTGGGTCAGGGGGTAATAGGAGCCCATATAAAAAAAAGCCCCAAATATCGGGACTGTCCCTATAAAATCAGGACAGCTCATCACCCTAGACAGGATAGGCCCATTCCTCAATGAGGGGAGAAAAACAATAACAGAAAATGTGGAAATGGCAGAAGTGCCAAATGACGTTTTTGTTTCAGTTTTCACCAAAAGGTTAGTAGCAATTGGATGTCAAACATATTGAATGCCAGTGAAAATTAGGTAGGATCAGAGGTTAAAATAGAGAAAGAACAATTTAAAAAGTACTTAGACAAATTAGATGAATTCAAGTCACCAGGGCCTGATGAAATATATCCCAGAATACTCAAGGAGCTGACTGAGGAGAGATCTGAGCCATTAGTGATCATCTTCGAAAAGTCATGGAAGAAGGAAGAGATTCTAGAGGACTGGAAAAGGGCAAATATAGTGCCCAACTATAAAAAGGGAAATAAGAACAACCTGGGGAATTACAGACCAGTCAGCTTAACTTCTGTACCCGGAAAGATAACGGAGCAAATAATTAAGCAATCAGTTTGCAAATACCTAAAAGATAATAAGGTGATAAGTTACAGTCAGCATGGATTTGTCAAAAACAAATCATGTCAAACCAACCTAATAGCTTTCTTTGACAGAGTAACAAGCCCTGTAGATAGGGTAGATGTGGTATATCTTGACTGTAGTAAGGCTTGTGATACTGTCTCACATGACCTTCTCACAAACTAGGGAAACACAACCTAGATGGAGCGACTATAAGGTGGGTGCATAACTGATTGGAAAGCCATCCCCAGAGAGTAATCATCAGTGGTTCACAGTCAAGCTGGAAGGGCATATCAAGTGGGGTCCTGGAGGAATCAGTTCTGGGTCCGGTTTTGGTCAATATCTTCATGAATGATTTAAATAATGGCATAGAGAGTACACTTAAAAAGTTTGTCGATTATACTGAGCTGGGAAGGATTGCAAGTGCTTTGGAGGATAGGATCAAAATTAAAATGGATCCAGAAAAACTGGAGAAATGGTCTGAAGTAAATAGGATGAAATTCAATAAGGACAAATGCAAAGTATCCAATTAAGAAGAAACAATCAATTGCACACATACAAAATGGGAAATAACTGCCTAGGAAGGAGTACTGCAGAAAGGGATCTGGGAGTCAGAGTGGATCACAAGCTAAATATGAGTCAACAGTGTAACACTGTTTTTTAAAAAAAGGCAAACTTAATTCTGGGATGTATTAGCAGGAATGTTGTAAGCAAGACAAGAGAAGTAATTCTTCCACTCTACTCTGCACTGATTAGGCCTCAACTGGAGTATTATGTCCAGTTCTGGATGCCACATTTCAGGAAAGATGTGGACAAATTAGAGAACTCCCAAAGAAGAGCAACAAAAATGATGAAAGGTCTGTTTAGTCTGAAAAAAGAGAAGATTGAGAGGGGACATCATAACAGCTGTGGTGAGCGCAGCAGTCCATCCACCTGTCCATTATGCGATGGGCCCACCGAGAGCAGCCCCCTGCCCAGGGCAGGTGGAGAGTCCATGGCTCCCCACAGCTGCCCACTCAGCTATTATCCTGGCTGGTCTGCAGCTCTGAGACCCCACCCCAAGGCCAGAGCCAGGTTGGGGAGAGCCATGTGGGCAGCTCTGGTGAGCTGGTGTGGAGTGGCAGACCTTCCACCTCCACCTGCCCTGGTCTGGGCTAGAAACTTGGGGGGTGGGGACACAGGCTGGGGGCTGCTGTCAGCCCCTCCTGCACCGCGGGCAGGTGTAGGGTCCACGCGGCTCCCATAACTGCCCAGGCTCCTCAGCTGGGCTCCATGGTGGTCTGGTCGGGGGGTGGGGCCTTGGGGGGAAGAGCAGGGAAAGGGGGCAGGGTCCCCCACGGCAAAAAGTGGGAAGACTATGGCCCCTCTGACCCCCCATTTCTGGGTTCCTTATTTTCTTAGTCATACTTCTTGCATTTGTATTCAGATATATTGCCTTAATTGTTCTTCTTGACATTTTTCTTGTTTTAGACCTTATTTGTTCTGGTGCTTAATTTGTAGTCTTCTTTCTTATTGTTATTTTGATTGTTTTTTCCTTCCTCTCTGCTGGTTTCCATAGGGTATTTTTCATATATTTACCCTCCACCTACATGCCTTGCTATCTTTTCTGCCTCTTTGGTACCTCTATTGTTGTATTCAATCCCATCTGTAATAGTGTTTATTCTAAAGAGAGATCCAGCACCCCACAAATGTAAAATCCTGACATTAACGCTGACTATAGGGAAAGAAAAATAATAATGACATATGTAGAAATAGCCATTTTCAATAAACACTTACTCTATCCCCATAGTCACATCCAACTGTAGGCCATTTAATCTCAGGGGTGAAACCTTGGCCCCATTGAAGTCAATGTGAGTTTTGCCATTGACTTCAGTGGGGTCAGGATTCTTTTCAGGTTCACAGATGCTACATTATTGGACATAATATAAGACTATAGATAGATGCCTAACCAGACAGATATGCAGAAGTTTACATGCGTTTACAGTTTACTTTAGTACACCAGCATACTTTTTTCTAAATTATGCTAATTTAAATGGTTTTTAAATGTTTACAAGACACCAAACTAAGCAAGGAAAGAAGATTCAGTGAGAGGAAGGAGGGAAAACCCACTGTCTGCCCCAGCTGTAAGCTTCCTTTTGGCTCAGCACAGAATGTCAGCCCCCCATTTTTCTTAAGTAAAGGTTTCAGGGTTTAGACTTGTGAGGGTAGTTTGTTCAGGACAGTGATGCAGTGGCCAGTGTAATAGTGAATACTGTATCTTACTGTCTGGGAAGCAGATTAGTTAATATAACTACAAAACATTCCCACCTTTAAAAAGTAGTATTTATTAAGCCAGAGACAAAGAAATAATGTGGGGTAAAAGAAGGGATTTGTTCAAAGCCACTTCTTTCCCCTAGAATGTACATTTATGACTGCAGAGTTTTAAATGGAAAGATACAACCCCTTATGCCAGTTGATGACAGTATTTCTGCTACAGCACAAAATAGGCTTAAGTGGAACTTCAGTGATGAATAGGTCTTGTGCTGGCCCTCTGCATAGGAGTGAATTTCACTCTTATGTGATCAGCTTGACTGAAGAACAGGTAGTGCAATAATAATATCCTATACTTGACATTTGGGAGACATATCACCTGAAATGAAACCAGTGCTTATCAACTGGAGAAACTATACATTAAGTTGAAGATATGGTCTGTTCTTAACCTAGTTTATTCTCACCTATTTCCTTCCCAGTAATCATCTAGAGATGAATATTTTAGAATAGTGTACATTGGCTCTGATATACTGATGTACCATTTTGTCTGTGCAAACTGTTATGCCAAATAAACCAAGAATGTTATAGATAAATGGACTTAAGTAGAAAAACCTCAAAATAAAATGTCTGTACAGTTGAATTGTACTAGACAGCTCATGTTGTTCAATCACAAACACTTAACTGACTCATACCATTTACCTTCTAAAATAATTGTTAGGTTATATCTTGCTGCATGTTTAATAAACTGTGCCTATAATAATCCTTAATATGAAAATTCTACCATTGCAAACAACATGACACCATTTAATATACTAATACTGCTTTCTGAGGGTTTCATTCTATTTTTTTAAAATTGTAACACAATTAGGAAAACAGTAAAACAAAGCAAGAGAAAACAAAGAAATAAATAAATGTGTAACCAGAGACATCTAACTAGTTACATGAAGAAGTACGTTTTGAGATTTGTTTTTCAACTTAACATTATGCAATAACAAGGGAGAAAAGAGACAATACTATACAGGTTAACAAGGGTATCTTCAGTGAATAGTTTAATGCAGCTGTTCTCAAACTTTGGGTCGGGACCCCAAAGTGGGTTGTGACCCTGTTTTAAGGGGATCGGCAGGGCTGGCATTAGACTTGATGGGGTCCGAGGTTCAAGCCCAAGCCCAAGCCCGAGCCGCACTGCCCAGGGCCCGAGCCCCACCGCCAGGGGTGAAGCCCCACCTGGGGTCCAAGCCCAAGCCCCACCTGGGGTCCAAGCCCAAGCCCTTGGGCTTTGGCTTCCTCCCCCACCCCCACCCAGGGTGGTGGGGCTCAGGCTTTGGCTTTGACCCCCTCCTACCCAGGGCAGCGGGACTCAGGCAGTCTCAGGTTTTGGTCCCCCCTCCTGTGGTCATGTACTAATTTTTGTTATCAGAAGGGAGTCACAGTGCAATGAAGTTTGAGAACTGCTGGTTTAATTCAAAGATAATGGAGCTAGCTCCTCATCTGTTGTAAAAGAAGCATCGCTTCATCTTTGGAGCTACACTGATTTACAGCACCTGAAAATCTGGCCCACAAATTTCCTCATTGTCTAGGGAGAACCTGTTATGAACAGAGCTCTTCTCTGCATTATACATCCATGAACTCTTTATGGCACCAAGCAGAAATTTCAGTTGAAGAACTATCCTTCCACTGTGTTATTTTTCTCTACCAGGTAAACTAAGCAGTGTAATAGTATTTTTACCATCTGTTAGCCCTGAAATAATGGAATAGCTAATCCCTAAGAGATCTGCAGTGTGGTGCTTAGGGAAATCATATTCACAAATCTCTGAATAAAAGACTGCATTCCAAAATTATTTTTATTAGTGGATGTCATCATCACATATCCTTGTTTACTTAATTCACTCCACCACACAAAAGTCCTAAATTCTGTGATGGAGTGTATGACCTTTTAAAGGCTAACCAGGAGCTGCAAACAGAACCACCTGCATATAATCAAGGAGTCTCATTCGTGTGTGTGTACATGTATGTACTAGAAATTGTACAGCTGGTAAAGGGATGGTAATCTCTGGCCCAGCTCCCTGTTTTGGGAGCTTTCAATCTTGAGTAGTCCAAACCAGGGCTCTGAGGTAACAGCCTTTAAACTTTTGTTAAAGTGCCCCTTTTGGGGAGCTTTACTGAAGGGAGACATGCTTATGTTACAGTATTTGGCTCCTGTGTTCAGTGCTGGTGCTAGCCCATTGGGGGCCCTAAGCAAGAATATTTTGGGGGCCTCCCCACACATCACATACTAATAATTAATAGAGGGCCCCCTTGAGTTGCTTTGGGCCCAAATTTAGGTTTAAATTTGGGCCCAAAGCTGGGCTCTTCCTGGACTGTTAAAGTGAACCCTTTGCTGACCGCTGAGGAGGAAGAGAGGCAGGCCTCAGCAGAGCTACACTTGGCCAGAAGGTGGTGGTACTGGACAGGCAGGCCCTTTTACAGGTCTATAGAAATCACAGGGAATACAAGCAAGCTACACCATAAAGTAGTTGTTGTATTAACCAAAACTGAACGGTGCTAACTTCGGATCATAAACTAGTATCAGAAATAACCCCTGCCCCCCCAAGAAAGCAGAGGCTCCTCGTCTATCATTAAACCTAACTTTGTAGACAAGGGGATATGGCCCATTCCAGCTCAAATGGTGCAACATTCCTCATCCACAGGGATTGTGCCATATTCTCAGGGTGTATTCAACTGTTGATATAGTAGTGGGCACAGATTTGTCTCTGTTGCCACTAAGGAAACCTGGATTTGTGCTGGAAATGGCCCTCCCTTGATGATCACTTTAGATAAGCTGTTACGAGCAGGACAGTGGGGTGGGAGGAAGTTTTGTTTCATGGTCTCTGTGTGTATATAATGTCTTCTGCAGTTTCCACAATATGCTATGCATCCGATGAAGTGAGCTGTAGCTCACGAAAGCTCATGCTCAAATAAACTGGTTAGTCTCTAAGGTGCCACAAGTACTCCTTTTCTTTTTTCTTTCTTTGAACAATGACTCTATTAAACACCAGAGACTCTACAAGTAGTGATTCCCATAACCATCCTAACTTGCGTTTATACACTTTACAGGGGAGAAGGTTACTTCCTCTAGGCATGTTCTACTACTGTTATTTTCTAGTGCCCTCAATCTCATATTTGAAGAGCTGTAGTTAATGGTTTATAACAATTGAATGGTTGCTGTGGTCTAGGGTAGTATATGACTTTTAATTAGACAAAGAATGTTAAGATATTATTGTCTCAAGTATCTGGATTGTGAATCTTCAAACTGATTGTGAAAACAGATCTGTAAACATTCTGTTGCCTAAGTTTCATTAGGAAGCCTACAATTATATGTCTTCCACTAAAATAAAGGGACTCCTTTGTTTATGGTTTTAAGATCAAAAGATTCTGTCAGAAAATGAAGATGCTTTAAAGTGAGGATCTTTAAGAAAAATGCCTTTTTGTTACTAGAGATTCAGTGCCTATAATTTTTTTTAATTAGGCGTCTTTTTATACTGATTTACTGATGGGAGCATGGCAAGAATTCATAAATAGTTACTCCTTTAATAGTCAATCAATGATAATGCCTTGGTAATTGGTCTTAGGGCCCTCCTGTCGACATAGCACTGTCTACACTGGTGGTTAGGTTGATAGTATAGACCAAGCCTTATTCAGTGAACAATGAATTTTTATAATTTTTGAGCAGTTCCAATTGACTTGAATTTCTTGAGTAGTGTACTTGCATTTTCAGAAAGCTGTTCAACATATTCCTTAATGATCTTGAAAAGGGAGTAAACAGTGAAGTGCCAAACTCTGTAGATGATACAGAATTATTCAAGATAGCTAAGTACAAAGCTGACTAAGATTATTCAAGATAGCAAAGTGAAAGCTTACAGAGGGACCTCACAAAACTTGGAGACAACAAAATGATAGATGAAATTCAGTATTTAAGGGCAAAATAATGCACATTGGAAAAAATAATCCCAACTACACATACATAATAATGAGTTCTAAATTAGTTCTCTCTCAAATGAAAGATCTTGAAATCACCATGGATAATTCTCTGAAAACGTCAGTTCAGTATACAGCATCACTTCCAATGCAATGTTAGGCACTATTTGAAAAGGGATAGAAAATGACCAAAAAAAATCATAATGCCAATATATAAATCCATGGTGCACCCACACCTGGAATGGTTTGTCCAGTTCTGGTCACCCCATATCAAAAAGGATATAGTGGAACTGGAAAAGGTTCAGAGAAGGGCAACAAATGTAGAATCACAGAATCATAGAATATCAGGGTTGGAAGGGACCTCAGGAGGTCATCTAGTCCAACCCCCTGCTCAAACCAGGACCGATCCCCAATTAAATCATCCCAGCCAAGGCTTTGTCAAGCCTGACCTTAAAAACTTCTAAGGAAGGAGATTCCACCACCTCCCTAGGTAACGCATTCCAGTGTTTCACCACCCTCCTAGTGAAAAAGTTTTTCCTAATATCCAACCTAAATCTCCCCCACTGCAACTTGAGACCATTACTCCTTGTTCTGTCGTCTGCTACCACTGAGAACAGTCTAGAGCCATCCTCTTTGGAACCCCCTTTCAGGTAGTTGAAAGCAGCTATCAAATCCCCCCTCATTCTTCTCTTCCGCAGACTAAACAATCCCAGTTCCCTCAGCCTCTCCTCATAAGTCATGTGTTCCAGTCCCCTAATTATTTTTGTTGCCCTCCACTGGACTCTTTCCAATTTTTCCACATCCTTCTTGTAGTGTGGGGCCCAAAACTGGACACAGTACTCCAGATGAGGCCTCACCAGTGTCGAATAGAGGGGATCGATCTGCTGGCAATGCCCCTCCTTATACATCCCAAAATGCCATTGGCCTTCTTGGCAACAAGGGCACACTGTTGACTCATATCCAGCTTCTCGTCCACTGTACCCCCTAGGTCCTTTTCTGCAGAACTGCTGCCAAGCCATTCGGTCCCTAGTCTGTAGTGGTGCATTGGATTCTTCCGTCCTAAGTGCAGGACTCTGCACTTGTCCTTGTTGAACTTCATCAGATTTCTTTTTGCCCAATCCTCTAATTTGTCCAGGTTCCTCTGTATCCTATCCCTACCCTCCAGCGTATCTACCTCTCCTCCCAGTTTAGTGTCATCTGCAAACTTGCTGAGGGTGCAATCCACACCATCCTCCAGATCATTTATGAAGATATTGAACAAAACCGGCCCAGGACCGACCCTTGGGGCACTCCACTTGATACCGGCTGCCAACTAGACATGGAGCCATTGATCACTACCCGTTGAGCCCAACAATCTAGCCAGCTTCCTATCCACCTTATAGTCCATTCATCCAGCCCATACTTCTTTAACTTGCTGGCAAGAATACTGTGGGAGACAGTGTCAAAAGCTTTGCTAAAGTCAAGGAACAACACGTCCACTGTTAGATTAGATTAGGCAATTAGATTAGTCAGGCATGACTTGCCCTTGGTGAATCCATGCTGACTGTTCCTGATCACTTTCCTCTCCTCTAAGTGCTTCAGAATTGATTCCTTGAGGATCTGCTCCATGATTTTTCCAGGGACTGAGGTGAGGCTGACTGGCCTGTAGTTCCCAGGATCCTCCTTCTTCCCTTTTTAAAAGATGGGCACTACATTAGCCTTTTTCCAGTTGTCCGGGACTTCCCCCGATAGCCATGAGTTTTCAAAGATAATGGCCAATGGCTCTGCAATCACATCCGCCAACTCATTTAGCACTCTCGGATGCAACGCATCCGGCCCCATGGACTTGTGCACGTCCAGCTTTTCCTAGAATCTTTCCAGTCTTCCTAGAATAAGGTCATTTAGACAGTCAATTTTATTTGCGTTGTTTTACTTAGCAGTATTATCCATAAGGACCAGGAAGTGACATTTCAAGCTGACAATAGCAAGCGAAATCAAATAAACCAATTTCCAGTTTACATATACCCTTCTAAATATTTCTTGCCAGATTCAACAGATACTAAAAAATGAGGGATATCTGCCTCACAAAAAGCTTCACTTATTTGTCACTGTATTACTTTTTAAAGAAATAAACAAGAATAAAATCTTAAACAATGCTGGACGTCTTTTTCTGGGGGTGGGGGGAAGGACAAAATTTAACAGTTTCCAACTACTGCAAAAGTGGAGAAAATGTAAACTTCTGGTGCATGGTCTATCAGATTTCCATGCGGTGCTCTGATCCTATGTTGGATGGCCATGGTCCATTCCAGGCCCTTTATTTGACTAGCTTATGTTGTCACATTTGACAATACTGTATTATGACCAAGAAAAAGGGCAACGATGTCACTAAAACATTTGAATAAGGATTCATTGCTTACAAATATATTTTTGTAATTGTTTCCAATACAAGAAGAGTGACAGGTTCTCAAATAAGCATTCACCAGTTTTATGAAAATCACAGAAAAAACAGCACCGTTTGAACTAATCAAGAATGTGAAAAGTATGATCAAGGGTATGGAACAGCTTTCGTACAAGGAGAGATTAAAAAGATTAGGGCTGTTCAGCAAAGAGATGACTAAGGGAGGATATGATAGAGGTGTATAAAATCAGAAATGATGTGGGGAAAAAGTTATTTACCCTTTCTCACCATACAAAAACTAGGGCTTACCCAAATAAATTAATAGGCAGCAGGTTTAATACAAACAAGAGGAAGTACTTTTTCATACAACATACAATTAACCCATGGAACTCATTGCCATACTATGTTGTGATGGCCAGAAATATAGCTGGGTTCAAAAAAGAACAAGATAAGTTCATGGAGGATAGGTCCATTAATGGCTGTTAGCCAGGATGGTCAGGGATGCAACCTCATGCTCTGGCTGCCAGAAACCGGCAGGGGAAGATGGGGTGGGATCACTCCAAATGCCCTGTTCTGTACACTCCTCCTGAAACTCTGGCACTGGCCACTGTTGGGGACAGGATACTGGCCTAGATGGTCTGAACTAGTGTGGCAGTTCTTATGATGATTTCTTTACCATGGAAAAAATGGGGGGGGAGGGTGCGAGATAATCATGTGTGTCCTCTTAACATGAGAAGTGCAATATTATTTTTGTCAGTTTATACAATGTATTGAAATTAAGATTTCTGGTTTTAAGTTTAAACTGTAAACTACATGGAAGTCATTTTTCACAGTTCATTTTTCAAAAGAATCAAGCACTATTATTTGTAAATGTCTTTTTTGTTATTTTAACCTTTCTGCAGATTGTATCAATTTGTTATTGAGAAGGTAAATGACACGTATAAACACAGAAGGCGCTGAATGTGCAATTATACAGCTTTCAATGCCAAATGCCAGAGCTGTCTTTACATTTGAAAATTAAGTGGAGGAAAACTTGTACTAAGAAACTTTGGATTTTTTTAAAAATTATTTTTATTCTAAACAAAAAACAAATATACAAATATACAAGCAGTAATAATTGTCATATAATAAAGAATATCAGAAAAAATAAACACTGAAAACCAGAAACCTTAAATATAATTACATTAAGTTATATGATTAGTTACAAGTAAGATGGTACCACATCATCTGTTACTCTTCTCTGTGGGATTTGTCATAACACTCTGGAAAGAAGGTCATGTTGCATAGTGGGATGTTAAATTATATCTAATCATATTGACTTATGGTACAGACTTTTTTTTTTTTTGGTACACAGACAAATAAGGCCCCAATCCTGCAGTGAGCTCACTGCAGGAACAGGGTCGTGATGGCCAAAGCTAAAACAAAACAAAAGATGATGACCTGATAGCATAGCCATGGGAAGAAAGCACATTCTGTTGGTTTTTTAAAAGTAAAACATTCACATTAGCCATAAACTCAGTCTTATATGTACAGAATAAACTGGATGTTATGAGATTTAAGGCTAGATTCTGCAATCCTTACTCACTTTGATTAGCACTTACTCAAGTAAGAAGTCTCATTAGCTTCGATAGGACTTTTCTATAAATACTCACCACGTGAGTGTAGGTTTCAGAGTAGCAGCCGTGTTAGTCTGTATTCGCAAAAAGAAAAGGAGGACTTGTGGCACCTTAGAGACTAACCAATTTATTCTCTAAGGTGCCACAAGTACTCCTTTTCTTCAAGTGAGTGTAGATTGCACAACCTAGTTCTTAGTGAATCACATAACATTTCTACTTCCAAAACAAAATGAATTTCAGGACATTCCACAATCAAAAACTGGACATGACACAGGAGAGGAGGATAGGGAAGAATCTAAAACATCATATCTACTTCTGTTTATAATAAACCAACCTTTCTGAATCAAAATATTTTTATGCAGTCAACTAGTCTAAAGGCATCATCCTTCCCAACGTATTCAATTACTAACAGTCACATTTGTCTATTAGATGTTACTCTCAAGTCCTCTGATATTATTCTATTAACTTTTTCTAGTATTCAAGGCTTAGAGATGGTGCTTGTATTCCCAAATTAAGTATGGTTTCCTTGCCCGATCAAAAAGAGTGGTTTTGATTGTCTTCTGATGCATGGCTATTTGTTTCAGTACATTAAAAAAAAGAGTAAGAAGTCAGCATACTATCATCATATAGACTGAGGATCAGACCTGGTTTATCTTAGGGATATTATATGTAAGCACAGCGCTTCACATATCAACCGTGAGTTAGAGTTTGTAACTAATCCAATCAAATGACTGGCTTCAGCGAAACGTTCTTTTTTAATAAAGCATCAAAAGGAGGGACTGCATCTTCATTCATAAACTGATTGGATAGGACAACATGCTGTGGCATGCAATGCTGATTTCACTAAGATATCTTCATTATTTTGCATTTTAAAAAACTCACTGCTCCATTCAAAATAAGACATTCAGATGAGCTATAGCTGCAGAGGACCCACCAAAAGCAGCAGAAGCTGGAAGTGGGCTTGTTGTGCACTGATTTAGAAGTTTAATAGTTATCAGCAAAGGAATGGCTTATATAGTTGTCTGACCTAATTATCATCAAACAAGCCTAATAGCTGTCAATTGTCATACAAAAACTCCCCATGGAATGTAGTTGCATAAGATTTTCTCTTTATTGGATGGGAAAAGTGGATTTCTGCACTGTCTGAATACTTCCTCCTCACTGCCTTGCCCTTCTGAATGGCACAGCCTTCCAAAAGTCACTCACTTGCAGACCGAGGTGAACTTTAGCTATCAAGCTGACAAAACCATCCGCTACAAGCCATTTCAAAGTTCTGGTGCTATCACACAGCATCCCAGCTTGAATGTTTTGTTTTTCTGTCTTTTGGTTTCTTACTTTGGCATTATGAGTATATGTTTATGTAACTCAGTGTTTGAATGCAGTACATAGTATAGAAAAACAATGTGTGGGTTGTAAAAAAAATTCCTTGCCCTTTAAGTATCTTTCTAAATTTCTGAAGGGACTAACTGATGATTCAGAGAAGTGAGGGAATGTGAAGAATTCTACTGGAGAACTGAAACGGCATTACTGCTACACTTTGTTGTGAGTGTGCAAAAATATTATTCTCTTCCACTCCAAATTAATTTGTCAGTTTAATTTTGTTTCACCCAGCCCTGACAAGCACTGGGGGTGTTTATAGTAAGTGTATCAGTTCACATTGTATGAACTTTTGACTCCATGGTAAGGAGTCAACAATTGTTTGATTTCAGTATTTCCAACTGATGATTAATGTAACTGAAACCTCAGTTGAGCCCCAGCTGCCTTTTAAGTGCTCTGCAAAGCCCACAGCTGGCATCCTCCCAAGCCTTATTAACCTAGGAAACAACTGCAGCTATCTCCAATTGCTTGTACCCTTCCTTACTTCTGAGATTTAACATATTTTTAGATTTAACCTCTTGGAGATCGATAAAATATATTATTTCCTGAACCTTAAGCCAGTATTACCAACCCTTGCAAGCATTTCAAACTCCTGAGCACTTCCTGGTACCATTATGGGATGGTAATTTGATAACATGGCTGTAGCAGCTATGATGGGGTGCTCCACACACTGCTAGGATGGCACCTCCTCCTGGTCACTCTGGGGAATAGCTCACCAGGTCAACTCTCCTTCCTACAGTTGTACATGGGCCTCTGCCTCTCTCCCTGTGTCTGCCATCCCTCTCTTGCTCCATGGGCTGCTGCCTCTTCATGACTCACCCTTTGGCACCCAGAAGGGGAAAATGAGTGTAGTGACCTGGCTGGAAGGCTCTCTCTAGGAAATCCTGGGCAGTGTTCCCCTTCACTGCCACATAGTGCCACTCCCTCAGGGCATGGGAACCCGAGCCTACCCTCTAATCTGGGTTTGGCTCAGGAACCCTCCAGTCAGCCTCTAAGGTCCATTCCCTTCTAGGCCTTACTGCTTTTCCCAAAGCCCCCCCCCCTTTTTTTTTTTTTTTTTTTTTTTTTTTTAAACAATCTGGCACTCCAGGCTTGCCAGCTGCTTAACTCCCTTTTCCCAGGGAGAATTTGTGAGCTACCTGTCCCCATAGCCTCCAAACACT
Source organism: Natator depressus (assembly GCF_965152275.1). Lineage (NCBI taxonomy): Eukaryota > Metazoa > Chordata > Testudines > Cheloniidae > Natator > Natator depressus. The sequence goes on along the minus strand of NC_134241.1, from coordinate 82,481,929 downwards.
CCTCCCAGACTTTCCCAGCAGCCTTTCTGCTTCTAATTCCTGTCTTTGTAGTCCCAGCTCAGCTCCTTCCTCCTCATCTGGGGATTGTTTAGCCACCTGATTCCTCTCAGGTGTGGCCTGTTGGGTTAATTAGCCTCCCTTCTTAATCTGCCTTAACCCTTTTAGGGCAAGTGTGGGGTCGACACCCCATCACAGCAGCCAATTTCATTTTACCCAAGAAGAATCCTCACTTAAATTGATGGAGATACAGCTGATAAACCATAAGGGAGCCACATAAGTTTCTAAATGGAGAAAAGGCATCGAATCTGAGAGCAGAAACACAAATGTGTTCCACCTTCTAAATAGATTCCTCTCTAATGTCCTGGGGTTATAACACCTCTGCATTTGCTGTCAACAGGATGACCTGATGGGGTGTGTCTACATTGCAATTAAAACCTGTGAGGTGGGAGGGTCCCAGAGCTTGGGCTGCAGCCCAAACCCCTACACCACAATTAAATAGCTCCTTAACCCAAGCCCCATGAGCCTGAGCCAGCTGGTATGGGCCAGCTCCTCTCTCCACCCTCCCCTCCCTGTTTCTGCTCCCTCCCTCTCTACCTCCTCATGTGAGCAGTGGGCAGGACCTCAGGTGGAAGAGCTTGAGCAGGGGCAGAGTGGAGGGCATGGCCATGGTCTAGACACCGGGGCCCCCCCAAAATTAATCAGGCCCTGGGCACAACTGCGCTGTTGCAGCACTGTAAGTGTAGCTAAGCCCTGACTCTCCAATCCTGCAAGAAGCCCAACTGAAGTCAGTTTGTGGATGCAGAGGTCCGGCCATCCGCACTGATCCTCTGAGAGTATTTGTAACTTTCTTCATTTTATGCCTTTTATGGTGCTGAACATTTATCAGGGCTTAATTAATACTAACTAAGGGGAAGTAGCCTTCAGCAGTGCTCTCTGGGCTTCCATTTTCCAGTCATCCCAAGAATTTTTTCCCTTAAGATTCATACAGCCCCCTGGCGTTCTCATTCCTGCTGTGTTTAAGTAAATGTTGCTTAGTTTTCTGTTCTCCCTCAAGATTTGTGCTTGCCCTCTATCTGCCACAGTGACCACTGAAGCTTTCATGAATACTCCAGTTCTTATCTCTGACCCTGATCATCTGGAGTAAAGCACAAACAATTTGAAGTTCTGTGCATACTAGCCATCTCTTCATTTGTGCTAGGGTGACCATATTTTCCTATGCTGAATACAGGAAACCTGGTAAAATTACTTGTATTCAAGTGAGTTCAATAGCAATCAGTCAGAACTATCCAGTACAAACAAGTCAAATTAACATCAAGTTGACTGAGCCCCTGTTCAAAAGAAATACTGCATATTTGGATTCTTTTTATTTACCTTCTAACCTTTAAGACTTTAGCGTTCACACAGGGAGAGGTGACACACACACACATTCCTGTACACCTCTCTCAAACAGGGGGGAGTGACCAACCAACCCAACCCCCCCTGGCCGGCGCTCTCTGCCCTCCATGCCGGGCTGGGCCCCCAGGATGGACCCGCCTCTCCTGGTGCCATGTCTTCCCAAGGCAACAATTGTGGGTATGCAGGGTCACATGCCCCCCTCCCAGATTTCTGCCAGGGTTCACACCAGAATATGGCCAGCAGCAGCCTTTCGGCACTGTGCGGGAGGGAAGGGATGGGAGCTGCTTCCAGCCGCAGGGGGCCCAGGGGGAAGGGATGACCTGGCTCGTGTCTTTGCAGAGCTCATCTCTTCCTCTCCCCTGCCCCCCTCCCCAAATCTCCAGTGACTGGAAGCAGATTGTCCCTTCCTGCCCACACAGCATGGAAAGGCAGCTAACACCTCCAGGCTGCTGCTGGCCACAGACATAACCCAGCCACCTCCTGTCCCCCAGCTACAGCATGAGCAGGAATGGGTTAAACTCTAAGGCTGCATTGTGTACCAGGGTCCAGGGACCCTAACTGCAGGGGCTTCAGTAAACCTGGCCAGAGAGGTGGCTCAGCAGGGGAGAGTGTCTAGGGGATGGAACAGCCCTGCTCTCCCTGGGGGCAGGATCCAGAGCGGAGGTGGAGGGGGGTGGTGAAGCTGGTACTAAGCTCCTACCTGGGGGATTGCTGTGGAGCCTGCAGGGTTGGGGCACGAGCAGGCTGGAAATCGCTTTCCCCCCACTCCAGACCTGAGCTGAGGGGTGGAGAGGCTTCCCCGTGCCAGCGCTGTGCAGGGCTTTGGCACATGCAAGGCTCAGCTCCTCCTGGCCAGTGCCCAGGCCAGAGGGTCTCGGGCTTTCCTGGGGTGCCGACCCAGCCAGAGGCAGTGCGGGAAGGAGGAGTCTGTCGACCAGGCTGTTGGTGAGCTGAATGCTCCGATTGGGGCTGGTTCTCCACACAGCACTGGGAGCAGGAATGGATATGGAGGAGCTGCAGGGGTGAAGGGGCAGAGCAGGGAGAGGACAGCGAGAGGGAGAGCATGTAAATGGCAGATGGATGGGCGGCAGAGGCAACACTTAACCGGCTACCATCTGGCACCTGCCCACACTCACCAGCCACCGCAGCTCGCAGCCAGTCCTGGCAGGAAACGGGACAGGGGGTGGGTCCCTGCTGGCTGAGAGCTGGCACGCAGCAGAGGCTGTGCTGATGGACCAACAGAGGGAGCGGCCCGGCCCCGCGTGCTGCAGCTTCACACCGCCACCAGCCTTGCACACCCACCCCCATTGTTGGCCACTGGACCCGCCCACTCACTGCTTGTGGGCGGGTGGCTGCCAAGCTGGGATCCAGCCAGTGGCAGGACCCACCAGTACTGATGGGGGGAGACAGAAAATATGGGACAATTTGCCCATTTTTAAGAAAAAGTCGGGGCACTGCAGGATGGCTTAAATACGAACTGTCCCTTTAAAAACGGGATATCTGGTCACCCTAATTTTTGCAGTTCCTGTTCTCTTATGTCTGTTGGACTTTTCTAGAGAAGGTCAGGAATCTTGGGGAAACTGAAGTCAACTTGTTTTTGGGAGTTTTTCATTATTTTTGACAACTACAATCAAAAGACAATTCAAAAGAGCTTAATTTAACAGTGTCGGTTTAACATAATATAAGATAAGCAAATCCGTATCTTCAGCAGTTAAGACTTTATAGTGCAAATTATGTGAACTTTTCTTACATTTGGGTGATAAATATAAAATTACAATTAAGTATTTATCAATTAAATACTTCTGAAATTACATTTTATAGAGGGTATTTGGAAGCACCTGCTATAGTTAAAAAGGCAGAACAATTTCAGTTAAAAGCTCCTATTCTTCAGACACTCAACACTAGAGCTAGGGTGACCAGACAGCAAGTGTGAAAAATTGGCACGGGGGTGGGGGGTAATAGGAGCCTATATAAGAAAAAGGCCCAAATATCAGGACTGTCCCTATAAAATCAGGACAGCTGATCACCCTAACAAGAATTCAGCAGAAATCACATTGTCCATTTTGTGTGGGAGTCCACAAATTAGAATTCATTCCAAAAGAGAAAGAAAACAAACATTCAAAATTTCCAGTGAAACAAAATTCTGGGACAAAAGCATTTCAGATCAATCAAAACACTTCATTCCAATTTCAACCTTTTTAAACTTGAATTTTTTTCTGGGTGAAAAAAAAGTTTCAAAATGAAAACTCAAAATGTTCTGTTCCAAAAATATCAAAAGCATTATTGGAATTCTTCATTTGTTTTTTTAAAACAAAATTTAATCAAAATTGATATTTTTTGAAACATTTAGACATTTTTCATCGAAAAACCATTTTGAAATCAAATTTCCAATGAGCTGTATTCACTTTCCAAATATTCATTTTTAAAATTAAAGTTCATGCTTGCTCTCTGTACAGAGACAAAACTTTAAACAAAACGTCATAAGCTATTTATGAGAACAGAAAAAGGGAAAAGGAACTTTTCTGATTAAAAAAAAATCTAATTATCTTTTTTTAAGACAGAGCTACAATAAAAATGGCATTGAACCTTGAAACAAACAATTTCCTTGGTTTGAATAAAACAAAAATACAACTGTTTGGAAATTGCACTCTGAGTGTATATAATAGGTTTGCTCTTAATCGCTGAAGATATGGATTTGCTTAGCTTATGTTAAACTGACTCTTAAATTAAGTTCTTTTGGATTGACTTTTGACTGTAGTTTTCAAAGATAAAGAAAAACTCTCAAAAACAAGTTGACTTCAGTTTAAATAGGTCTACAAGTGTGCACTGAAACAGATGTGCTGTGTGTACACAGCAAGTTAAATGTGGACCTTGCCCCCAAAGCACATGTGCCCAGTGTCCATGCATGGATCTCACTTCCTTTTTACATGGAAGTCAGGTCAGCCACTTCCTAAAGCCCTGTGGAGAGCTCTCCATAGGGTTGAGACCTAGAGTGGGTAGCTCCACACTAGGTCTCATGTACCCACCTCTAAAGGAGTGCCTGTGTTTAAACGCAGTTTCCCTGATGAGCGAAGATAGGGCATAACCTTGTTACAGTATAGGCCTTACAAGTACCTAGGTATCCATGTTTAAACACAGTGTGCCAGAACCAGTTGAACAAACCTTTCCCCCTCTTCAGTATAGACCAGTTTTAAGAGTACTAAAAACAAATACTGAATTCAGGGCCGTCCCTAGCCATTCTGGGGCTCTACGCAGCCCCCCCGCAGGGGGGTGTGGGGGGGGCCCCAGGCCTCCACGGGGAAGAGGGGCTGGCTTGGGGGGCAGCAGGGAACCATTCCCCAGCACTCACCAGTGACGCAGCTGCGGCCGGGTTGCTCTTACCATTGCAGATGAGTGCAGGCCTGGCCCCTGCTGCAGTCCACAGGAGAGTGGGGGCGGGGCTGGGGCAGGAAGGGGCAGGGCTTTGGGGAAGTGGTGGAGTGGGGGCGGGGCTGGAGTGGAGCAGGGGTGGGAAGAGGCAGATCTGGGGCGGCGAAGGGGCGGGAAGGGGCAGGAGCCATGCGGAAGAGGCGGAGCAGGGGCTAGAGCAGGACGCAGCTGTGAAAGGCACCAAGAAATTTGATGCCCCAAATTTCCTGGTGCCCTATGCAGCTGCATACTTTGTGTATGGGTAGGGACAGCCCTGACTGAATTACATTTTCTTGGAAGCTTGATAGTGACTTTCAAAAGCTACCTCACTGCAGCTCAATTTAGAGAGAAATTATGCTGTTTCCACCACTGCAATAACAATGACTGTGGAGTGACTTAACCCAATCACAGTAACACTCCTTTTATAAGCACTTAGCTACCAATACTTAGACATCTGCAGACTTCCTACTCCACCCCCATCTTCTGATTGAAAAAATAAATATGCTTTTAATTAAATTTCACTGCTCTGGGAGGATAACTGCACTTAGAAAACCTTTCTACTTGAACCTGATTTAACTTGGTAAATAATGGTCAAATATACGATAATTGTATTAGAGAACATAGAAACTTCCAGTGGGTCCCTTGCTTTGTGGATTGATTATAGTGAAATGTCTAACATTAAAAATGTATGTTTAACAAAGAAAAATTGTGAAACCTATTTAATGGGGACTAGGGAAAGGAAATAATGACAGCTATGCAGAAAGCTCTAAAGGAAAGTAAACATAGGAAGGCATGTTTCTTCAGCATAATCACTCCTGCTCTGTGAGTCGAAGACAAAATTTAGCTTTCTAGTATATAAAATATATTAAAATATAGTATATTAAAATGCCCACAACAGAGTTTAGCATAGTTATTTGATACTGTACTGTTTTTCATAGCTTCTTATTCTCTGAATTGTAGTCTAACAGTAGAAAACGAAGGAACTAAAACATACTAATTGGCTGAATTTAGAGTTTCCGCTATTCTGTCTGTGAGAGACTATGAAAACTCAGCAATTGACATCCTCTACTTATCTTACTGGAATCCATTGGCACAATTGATCAGAAGCCTTGTTCTACTCTGAAACATAGCTCTTGGCTAAAGCTGAACTATGGGGCTGCTAGCACCTTGCTACACACACCTATCACAAAAACAACGAGGAGTCCAGTGGCACCTTAAAAGATTTATTTGGGCATAAGCTTTCTTGGGTAAAAAACGCACTTCTTCAGATGCACCTATCACATTGACACAGAGTAATGGAGTTAAAATCTACATCTGCCTTTCTGCCATTGCAGCTGCCGGACTATGAGGGCTTCCAGCAATGCCCACTGGTAATATTTATTCAGTTTATTAAAAAGGAGTGGCTAACACCCTCTCTCACTTTGTCAACACTGCTCCAGCTTCTAGCTACGTCCACCTGAGATCCAGATATTTGTTTAAATCTTGTGCACATCCACTGCTGAGCTCTGGTAGCACCCAGCCCTAGCCAAGCCCACTTGTAACATTGATGCTTGTTCACAAGCAGGTTGTTGATAGAGTTCACAATTTGATGTGCATTAGTTAGTTTTGATGGGCTATATTGGTCACATGGTGTGTTGCCATTCCCTGAGGATGAGCATAACTCTTACAATCAGGCTTCCAGGGCAAATACTTAAAGTTTATTAATTTAAAATGTTCCCTTATGAGTATTCACCAAAAATTCACTCTGCATTCATTCATAAGACTGTTCACAGAAAGCAAACCTCCAATAGGGTTGAACACAATGAAAACTTACTAGTTTAAATTTTCAAATAAATATTCAGACTTTTTTCAGTATTCACCAGTCTCTAATGACAAGACATCGAAAGAAGATCAGAAAAACGTATGCATCTAAGCCAGTCACGTGCAATTCTTTATTGTCCTTAAAATACTAGTGAATTTTCATTCTGAACTCCAAGTAAAAAAATGGCCACAAATTCACCACTTTCCATTGTAGATTTAAATTTTTATTGCTGTTGCACAAAATGTGTTTTCAAAAACTTTTCCCAAGCATTAGATCCTTAGGTATTTTATCTATCATCTAAATTCATTTAAAAGGTGTAAAATGTTAACTGCATAAAAGTGAACTTATATGATGGCAGACTGCATCCTGGAAAGGAGTCGTCTCTGAAAATGATTTAGGAGTCATGGTAGATTGCCAATTTGACATGAGCTCCCCGTGCAATGTTGTAGCTAAGACGGCAACCATAATTCTTGGATGTATATGAAAGGGGGTATCAAGTAGGAGTAGGGAGGTGGTATTACCTCTTTGTACGGCATTATTGAGACCATTACTGTGATATTGTTTCCAGTTCTGGAGTCACCACTTCAAAATGATGTTGAAAAATTCAAAAGGGTTAAAAAAAGAGCTAACAAATGATTTGAGGTCTGGAAAACAAGCCTTACAGTGAGAGACCAAAGAAGCTCAATTTATTTAATTTATCCAAGAGAAGGCTGAGAAGTGACTTGATCACTACCTACAAGTGTCTACACAGGGAAGAGATTTCTAATAATAGATGAATCTTTAATCTAGGAGAAAAAGACATAATGAGATCAAATGGTTGAAAGCTGAAGCTAGACAAATTCACACTAGGAATACTGTGTGTATTTTTAACAGTGAGGGTTATTAACCATTGGGACAATTTACCTAGGGATGTTTGTTCTGTGCCTCTGTAAAGTCTCCCATGTAGTCACTCTATGCCAGGGGTGAGCAAACTTTTTGGCCCGAGGGCCACATCTAGGTGGGGCAATTGCATACAGGGCCATGAATGTAGGGCTGAAGCGGGGGGTTCGGGTGCAGGAGGGAGTGCGCGGTGTGGGAGGGGGTGCAGTGTGCAGGAAAGGGCTCAGGGTAAGGGGTTGGGGTGCAGGAGGGGTGCGGGGTGTACAAGGGGGCTCAGGGCAGGGGATTGGGGTGAAGGAGGGGGTGGAGTGTGGGAGGGGCCTCAGGGCAGTGGGTTGGGGTGCAGGGAGGGGTACAGAGTGTGGGAGGGGGCTCAGGACAGGGGGCTCGGAGTTCAGGGCTGCCCTCGCCTGTGGGTACCTACCCTGCAGCCCCCATTGGCCGCGGTTCCCTGTTCCTGGCCAATGGGAGCTGCAGGGGGCGGTGCCTGCAGGCTAGGGCAGTGCGCGGAGCCCTCTGCTCCCTCTTCCTCCAGGGGCTGCAGGGATGTGGTGCCGGCCACTTCTAGGAGCGGCCTGGGGGCCCATGGCCCCACAGGGGTGGCAGTCCCACGGGCCGGATCCAAAGCCCTGATGGGCCGGATCCGGTCTGCAGGCTGTAATTTGCCCACCCCTGCTTTATGCCATTGGGAGAGTGTTCTCCTGCTGGCATAATTAAACCACCCCAATGAGCGGCAGTACTTGAAGCCTGCTATCAAATCCCGCCTCACTCTTCTCTTCTGCAGACTAAATAACCCCAGTTCCCTCAGCCTCTCCTTGTAAGTCATGTGCCTCACCCCCCTAATCATTTTTGTTGCCCTCTGCTGGACTCTCTCCAATTTGTCCATATCCCTTCTGTAGTGGGGGGACCAAAACTGGATGCAAGACTCCAGTGACGAATAGAGGGGAATAATCACTTCCCTCAATCTGCTGGCAATGCTCTTACTAATACAGCCAACGGCGAAGGAAGTGATTATTCCCCTCTATTCGGCACTGGAGTCTCATATCCTGCTGACTCATGTCCAGCTTCTGGTACACTGTAATCCCCAGGTCCTTTTCTGCAGAACTGCTGCTTAGCCAGTCGGTCCCCAGCCTGTAGCGGTGCACGGGATTCTTCCTTCCTAAGTGCAGGACTCTGCACTTGTCCTTGTTGAACCTCATCAGATTTCTTTTGGCTCAATTCTCTAATTTGTCTAGGTCAGTCTGGACCCTATCCCTACCCTCCAGCATATCTACCTCTCCCCGCAGCTTAGTGTCATCTGCAAACTTGCTGAGGATTCAATTCATCCCATCATCCAGATCATTAATAAAGATGTTGAACAAAACCGGCCCCAGGACTGACCCCTGGGGCACTCCGCTTCATACCGGCTGCCAACTAGACATCAAGCCATTGATCACTACCCGTTGAGCCTGACAATCTAGCCAGCTTTCTATCCACCTTATAGCATGTTCCTACTCACTGTACAGCATGAAGGAAATATGCAAAGGACACTCTCTGAACTGGTTATCATCCTGTACTTGGTAACCCATAAAGAGCCTGCTGGCAGAGAGCAGCCACCCAATGATCCCTGAAGAATGAGGAAGTCACTGAGCCCCCAAACACATCAGAGGCAAAGATGGAGGAGGAGTCCCAGGGCTTGCTGAGGAAGGAGAAATGTTGCTGCAGGGAGTGAGGAAATGCAGTTGGGGGGTAGGGGGGAAAGAGGTTTGTGATTTTGGATCTTTCATGAGCATGAGCTGAGGTGATTAAATGGAACTACCCACCAACCCAGGGCATACTTCAGTAGGTTTCACATGAATGTTTTGCACAGTTCTGCACTTTAGTTGCCTTTGACTGAGTCTCAGAATACTACAGTTTATACTGTTGGTTCATAATTTGCAGCATCATGTCAGCTGTGGCACTGTAATAGCAAAGGGTATTGCAGTTAAGACAGAGTGCACTGGTAGAGGATGTTTGAACAGCATCTAGCCACTCCATGCATGACTCCAGCCAATACATTCCTTCCCTCCACTTTTAGATGCACTTAAAAAAAAAAACCCACCCCATTTTTAGAGTGAGCACCAAAAGAGACAAGACTCTCAGACCATCTCTCCATAAAGTCTGTCATTTTCCTAAAGTGTTATGAGCCAAGCAACAAGCAAGTCCTGGGGCATCCTAACCCAGAGTGTAATTCAATTTGCCATGCTAGTGCTCCAATAACAAGTTGCCCTGCTGTCAGCCACCACTGTACTACTTCTGTGAAATGTAGCTTGCCTCCAGAAATGGAGAATAGGAAGTGAAAATTACTCTGCCAGTGTGGAATATAAAAACATGACACACTGGTGTTTTGAGTTGTCATTTCAAAATAGAATAGTGTATCCAATGTTTGTGCAAGTGGTGAAATTCCTCCTTGTTCTAAATTAATTCCCAAAACCATTTGATAGGGTTAGCTTTACTATACCTTCTGCAAGACAGGTACATCCCACATGCATCCTATAAAGCACTCTCACTTTTTCCTGTGCAAGTTTACAACAGATGCAAGCTGTACAGTGCTGGGAGAGTTTGTATATGGAAGCAACTGGCTATGCTTAGAATACTGAAAAGTTACTAGTTACTAAGTCTGTTGGTAGGTCGTGTGTCCAGAATGAGCAAACAGGCTATGGTGAGCTTTGTTATGTCATTTTGGGGTTTTTTGTTGTTGTTTTGTCCGAGACAATATTGTCTCTAACAAACCTGCCTATACTGTCTAATTCAATTCCGGTTGTGGGAGAGAGTAGAACAGTATATCTACTGCAGGGTTAGCCAGCCTGGAAGGAGAGCCTAAAACTTTTGTAATGCTTTAATACTGTGTTAAAAATTGATGGGAGGAGGAATGGAAGAAAGGGGGAAAATACATTTGGATATAAATACAACATAAAAGAATGCCTATATGAAACTCTAGGCACCTTTGGTATTAATTAAAAATACAAAATAATTACAAAGCCAAAACAACACATTATTCCTCACCCTTCACAACATAACAATCACTGGTCAACCATATATTATAATTCAGAACCTCCCATCCCCTATATTCTTTCTGGACAAAAATTAAGATCTCTCTATAGCCATCTTAATTCTCCCCAAATGCCTTCTCAAACATGGGCTTTGCCTCTTAGAGTTACAAAATCTACATTAAATTTGAATATATTTCAAAACCTCTATACAGCCCTCTTCCCAATTTCACCAGCCCCCCTGAAAACCCATCAGTTAGCTCAACACAAATACATTAGGCCTTCTCCTGACATGCCATCAAGCATCGATTCCCGCTTTCCCCCCACTATCCCCAGTTCAAGCTCTCCCTAAGTCTATCAGTAGTCCATCCTACCAAGTCTAATAATTGTATGGTGTCTTCCCCATCAGTTCTCTTCCTCCCATACAGCATTAAGCACATACATTTTTATGAAATTTGTTGACAGTTAAAAACCATTGGTGTATGAAGCTTCAGGATGCTGCTTATCATAATCAAAGCATAAAGGATGACTCCTTCCCAATCATATCTATCAAAGTTGTTATTCCATACAACCCTGCAATGATTTAGGTAATAGAGCGTTCACTTATAAAGTTTGCGGATGATACCAAGCTGGGAGGGGTTGCAAGTGCTTTGGAGGATAGGTTTAAAATTCAAAACAATCTAGACAAACTGGAGAAATGGTCTGAAGTAAACAGGATGAAATTCAATAAGGACAAATGCAAAGTACTCCATTTAGGAAGGAAAAATCAGTTGCACAAATACAAATGGGAAATGACTTCCTAGAAAGGAGTACTGCGGAAAGGGATCTGGGGGTCATTGGACCACAAGCTAAATATGAGTCAACAGTGTAACGCTGTTGCAAAAAAAAAGCAAACATCATTCTGGGATGTATTAGCAGGAGTGTTGTAAGCAACGCTGATTAGACCTCAACTGCAGTATTGTGTCCACTTCTGGGCACCACATTTCAGGAAAGATTTGGACAAACTGGAGAAAGAGCAACAAAAATGATTAAAGGTCTAGAAAACATGACCTATGAGGGAAGACTGAAAAAATTGGGTTTGTTTAGTCTGGAAAAGAGAAGACTGAGAGGGGACATGATAACAGGTTTCAAGTACATAAAAGGTTGTTACAAGGAAGAGGGAGAAGAATTGTTCTTCTTAACCTCTGAGGATAGGACAAGAAGCAATGGGCTTAAATTGCAGCAAGGGAGGTTTAGGTTGGACGTGAGGAAAAACTTCCTAACTGTCAGGGTGGTTAAGCACTGGAATAAATTGCCTTGGGAGGTTGTGGAATCTCCATCATTGGAGATTTTTAAGAGCAGGTTAGACAAATACCTGTCAGGAGTGCTCTAGATAATACTTAGTCCTGCTATGAGTGCAGGGGACTGGACTAGATGACCTCTCAAAGGTCCCTTCCAGTCCTATGATTCTATGATATCTACTCTGCTGATCATAGGCCAGTTTGTGCTGCAGGTGCATGAGAAGGGGGTGCACAGTAGATAGGCTTGTCAAGAAGAATTACACACACTGTCCCGTGGGATCCTGGCTCCCATGCAGCTGAAAAATGGACAGTGTGAAGCATCTTGTGCCATCCCTTTTCTTCCTGCATCTATGCAGAAGCTGTCTGGAATTTACCCTATTTTCGTATTAGAAATTGGCCAAACCAAAACCCCTAATCCAAATACTCACAATCTTTGGGAAGTCTGGAACAGAGTTTAAGTAGGCCCATCCCTTTTTTCACCCCCTACTTGCTGTAGAAATGAGCAAATTTGAGTTCTTTGTTGTTTTGTTTTGTGTCTGTTTGTGGGGTAGTAGTTTTGGAGGAAGGGAGGCTGATTGTGCATGTCAGTATCAGGGGCCAGACCAGCTGGTGTCCTGCTCCCAAGTTAACTTGGCTACTAGGAAACCAGTGAGCCCAGCTGCACTGCCTTGGAACTGGCAGAGTAGCCATAGAACCTGATATGGCTGCTGGTTTAGCAGCCCAGCTTATAAAACTGGCTCCCACAGCAGATCAACAGCTGATCAACATATACCATGTCTGTAGCAGCACTTGTCCTGCTCTTGCTTCCAAGCCCTTGCTCCAGCCTCCTTCCAGTCCCTGCTCCTCCTCTGTTCCAGTCCTGCTTCAACTGCCTGCCCCATTCCTATCCTGCTCTGACCTTGTTTCTGAACCTGCTCCAGTTCCAGCCCTCTGCCTGCTCTGACTCCAGCCCCTGTTCCTCTCTTGCTTCTGGCTTCAATCCTCAGCTCCACCTCTGGCTTATGACTGATTATCATGTATTGGCCCTTGGCTCATTCTGGACTCTGCCCCCGCAGCCTAGACCCAGTTCTAACTGGTAGGCCGAACTCTCATTTAAACCACTAGGCCTGACTACTCACAGTCCTGTCAGCAGAAATTTGAGCAGACCAATACAAAGGATAGGGCCCCTCTCACTAGCATGGACCCCAGTGACGCCAGTTTTTCCCTGGCAGAACTCATAGGGGCTGTCCAGAACTTGCAGGCAAGTGTCCAGAACTTGCAGGCAGGTGTCCACCCTGCAGGTGCAGAATGTGGCCCCACAAACCCAGGTGGCTTCACTGACAACTCTGGCTCCAGCCTCCCAGGAGCTGAAGGCCCTGCTCCCAGACACATTTAATGGTGATCTTGTCCAGTTCTGAATTTTCTAAGCCTATGCTGACTCCTTTTCTTGCTACGTCCCCAAGCATTCCCCACAGACCAGGACTGAGGGCTCATCATTAGCCTGCTCACTGAGGAGGCCTTGGCCTGAGCCTCCCCCATTTTGGAACAGTCCAGCCGCATCCTCAGCCAGCTGGAGCAGTTCATTCGGGCCAGGTTCATTATCTTTGGTGACCCCACCGCACCTAAACCGCTGAAGTCATGCTGCAAACACTATGACAAGGACGTTGATCAGCTACCCAGATAAGCCTAGCAAATAACCCATGCCCACATGGCAGAGCAAAGCAAAAAACAAAAACAAAACAAAAAAACACAAGGTCACTGCCAATCTGACTTGGGGAAAAATTCCTTCTGGACCCCAAATATGGTGATCAGTCTGACCCTGAGCATGGGAACCCCAACCTTTAAACACTCCCCTGGGAGTAATTCCTTTAGCATGCCACAGGTCACATTTTTCCACACGGGTGAGCCATGTAGCCTTAACACCTATGAGACAGAGAGAGGCCTTCAGACTCCAACATATCTGTCTCTTATTGTGAGCTCTGAAAAGCAAGTCCAGCTAAGGTAGATGCCTGTTCAGAGACTTTTCACACCTTCAGGGATCAATGCATGTCAGTCAGTATTTGCAGCTACAGCATGTATCCTTTTCAAAACAGAGTAGGTTTTAATAGTCAACTGCAGTACAGCATTGGGAAGTCCTTAGATTAGCAAAGGTTAAGACAGTTCACGCAGGCCAAATGTGGCAACTGACATGCATATTGTTCACAAAAAGGCTACAGAAAATTTCCACTTTCATCACATCCATCTCCAGCTGTGGCAATCTCAGAAGCTTCAGAGAAAGAAGACTCCCTCCTGTCACCAACAAAAAATAAACCAAACCGAATGCATGAGAGCTGGGCAAAGGGACTCCCTTCCTGTCCTCTGCAAATTGACTGTCTGAAGCCCTGAAGCATTAGATTTTTAGGAACATAAAAGATGAATAAAAAGGAACCACCAAGGGAGGCCCTGCCCCCACCCACAATCATCCCTATCATAAAATCCCACTAATATTTGTCAAGCTCTCTCTTAAGACTAATTGAGTGATCAGTTTATGTTCCATTTTATAATCCTATTTATTGGCCAAGAAGATTCTGCACCTTTAAATTAAGTAATTTGTTTCTTTATATTTATTATCTTGGAGCATTAAGTGACAAATAGCTTCAAAACTGACAAATGCCAGGATATAAGGGGACTGTAATGTAGTGTGATTTTAAAATCTGGATGTTTATTAGGCTTTTAAATTGTGGAGGGGACAAAAGGATAATAACAGAGTCCACACTGCCGCTGTTTCTTGGATTTGGGGTGGGGGGGTAAACAAAACTGTTCCCTTCCTTGGGAAAAACAACCTGCCTTAGTGTGGTTTTTCCACTTTGTAAATGATGGCTGTGTATGTCACTTCCAGATTATTACTAATAAAGCATTTATCTGTATTTCCACTACATATGATTTTCAGCGTACCTTGCTCTTGTCTGTACCACAACATGGAAATGGAGGGCTGCTGAGATGTAAAGGTTCTAGAATTTGGTAACTTATCTTTATAGGTCACCTGTATGTCCCTTTAGATTTTGTAATAATGACTTGATTTTTAAAAATCATTTTTCTTTCCCTAGAACAACAACATCAGTACAATGCAGCTCCTCCAAAATTAAGGTGGTATAAGAAAGCTCAATTTTCACTTCCTCTTCCACTTTAGAATCATCAAAAGTTAGTATTCTCCATACAAAACTCCTTATTCTGTAAATATATGCAGATACCTGGATTCTGATACTCAAGACAGACTTAATAGTACAGAGTCCATTGACTGTAGGAAATACCTATGGTGGATTTAATGTTTTACTAGAATATGGAAACCACTCTGATGTGATTTTGAAAAGTGAATCTTTTAATTAACATTATTTTCCAACAGGTTGCTTTTGCTTGCATTTCTGTACAGCATTCATATATACTATTCACGTTGTTTCTCCATGTGCCATATGTTTGTTTCAAGAACTGACAGAAAGCACACTCATCTATGCATTATAGCTGTTGTTACAGCCTTTCCTACTTACCAGATGAACAACTTGAGCATTCATCATCCAGTCCCTGTAATCCGATTAGACTTTCAGATGGATGGGAAGATTGCCATATATCAATGAACTGAGCCACAGCTTTTTCTCTTCATTCCCATTAGTCATGTTCCAAAATAGATGATATCATGATTTCAGCAGTTACAAATACTTATTCAACTTCACCTCTTTCCTTGAAGTGTTATTTATTTCCATTTCTGTATATCTGGAAGGCTCTCTGGGCAGCATTATGCCTTGCTCTGACCTGAAGTCTGCTGTACTGAGACTCCTTTATGTTCTTCTTTTGTACACTACTTTTGAAAAAAATATTATCTCCCTGTTTCATGGCTGTCATCATAGATAAACTACCTGCATTGAGACAGACCATCAGTGTCACATTGTAAATCAGCCTGTAGGGGGCAGTGAGAGTGGATGACTGTACCTTCATACAAAAGCATAAGCAATCATGCAATTTCCTTGATATGTTTGTTTTCTACTAGCTAAAGAGGAAAGAATACTGGATCTCTACACTGTATTCTCCTTCTCTTCCTATTTTAAGTCAGGATGCTGCCAAACTTCCATTTATTAATACTGGCCACCTAAACCCACTTATTTAGAAGCACAGACAATTTTTTGAAGTGGCATATAACTTTATGAAAGCACTTCTTTGGAATAGGATTCTCTGAGAACATATTTAAAAACGCTCATCGAGTGTCTGATGACGAGCAGCACAACTGCTTTCCCTAGAAAGATTACTTATGGCATGCAGACAGGACCTCAGAATATCATTCATCATAAACTTTGCCCCAGATACATTATAATGCCAGTTACTATTTATCCAGTACTACCAAAAAGAAAATAGTAAAGAGGATGTCTCTTATTAGCCTATTTCTCTCCTAACTATTGATGTCAACAACAAAGTCAAAATATCTGCAAACCAAATTGAAAAAAAGCTCTGCGGAGTTTAAATACCTGCTCTTGCGTAATGCCAACAGATCCTGGTCGTCGTCCGGGACCAAACCAGGGACTTCTGGAGCTTAACACATGAGCCTCTCTCGACTGCATGAACTAAAAGACACATCTCTGTTATCTAAGGGTGTAGCAGGCTCATCAGTCTCTAGCTGGTCTAGCTGCCACTAGAGGGGAACAGAGTGCCACACCAAGCAGGCATGGGTTACACTTGCTCCTACCACGAGTCCCTCTAAGTGCAGTGAGAGCAGAATTGGGCAGTAACAGCTAGATTATGCCACTACAAAGGTTGGCAGCATCAGCCCTTAAATGAAGACATTTCCTCAGCTAGTATTTCTGTGTTGAACTTTATACAACATTATATTATATATAACTTTGTTTGGAGAGTAAGCGGCAGCAGTGGAAATATGACATCATTGAATTCATTAACTAAACAGAGGAATCACAGAATAGGTACTATAAACGCTCCAAAACTTTCTTCAGTGACAGAGGGAGAAGCCATGCAAATGGAGCACTGTTCAGCACCTAAGCAGCTACTGCTTGCATTACAGCTCCAGATTATTTCCTCACACCCCCCACCTGTAT
This sequence comes from Natator depressus, assembly GCF_965152275.1. NCBI lineage: Eukaryota > Metazoa > Chordata > Testudines > Cheloniidae > Natator > Natator depressus. Next base: position 82,465,104 of record NC_134241.1, on the reverse strand, counting down.
TTTATTTTCAAAAGAACTTTTCCAGATAATATTGGTTTTTCCCATGTGCAGCATTAAGGATGCAGTTTAAACATGTTGGTTTAACTAATCTATTTGGTGCTGGATTAAAAAAAATCAGCACAAAAGATAATTCTGAGTCTCAGACAGTTTTGTCCTCATGTATCTCCTTAAGGGAGAGAATTAAGATTGACAGTCAACTCTGACATTTTTCTCCTCCTTCACCTTCTAAGGCCCCATATAGCTAGCTTCCTGTCCTCCCTATAATGAAGTCCATCTCTCACTCCCCTCAACTTTTGCTTATAGGACCCTATATCTCTTAGTCTAGGTTTCTGCTTTCTGGTGGAATACTCAGAAGAATGTATATGTGATACAGTGTCTAGGCTCAATGTGGCCAGGATAGGGATATCCTCTGAATTGCCTAGTTTTTCTGTTAGCATCCCAAACAACATGTTATATATTTAAATGTGATTAAAATATGTGCACAGAAACTTGTTTTCCAGAATGAGACACAAAAACATTGAAGCTGAAGGACACATTGCTATTTCATCTTCTATGGTCTTTGTAGCTTTCTTTCACTTTTGAAATTAGTACTTTTATTTCTCCCTCTAATGTTGTCAAAGGAAAACCTGATCAGAAAGAGAGTATTCAATACGTTAACTTTTTGACTATGTCAGTAATTGAAAAGTCTACATAATCAGAATATATTCCACCACTTGCTACCATGCTTCCTGATTCCTACTCTGCAAATCTTACATGTGGTATTAATTATATGGCAGTGTTTCTCAGCTGAAAGATGATGAGGAAATTAGCCCAAGAGTAGGATGTCCTGCTTTTGAAAGCTTGTTATGATTGTTGGACCACACTAGTAGAAGATATGCAAGAACTAAAAACCACAACCAAAACCCCCACAAAAGCCAACTATGTATTTTAGAGACACAAGGTGGATGAGGTAATATCTTTGATTGGACCAACATCTGCTAGGGGAAGAGACACGCTTTAGAGCTACACAGAGCTCAAATCAAGACCTGACCCAAGGAAAATACTTATGAATTTGCAAATGATAAGCATTACTGAATTATAATGATTGCGATGTCTTAAACTATTCTGCTCAGAGGATGCATATTTTTGCTTAAAGTACAAATCTGAAATGTATTTTTAACAATGGCATTGTGGGGTCTTATAGTTATTTTCTCTGAGTGACTTCCGGATCAAATGTACTCAGTTTACAAGTAAAAATATGTTTTTCCTCACTGCCATCCCTGAAAACTAAAACTTAGGCCTAGTCTACACTTAAAATTTAGGTATACATAGCTATATCCCCGAGCACCATAGCTATGCCAATTTAACACCCAATGTAGAGGTGGCTAGGTTGACAGAAGAGTGCTTCCACCACCTGGAGAAGTGGATTACCTACAGCAACCAGAAAAACACCCTTCTGTCACTGTAGGAAACAACTACGTTATAGTGCTAGAGCACCATAGTTGGGCTGCTGTAGGACTGTAGGGTAGACAAGCGCTTGGGAGCCTCAAGCTAGCTACTTTCCTTTTCATGCATCATCATCCACGATACGGGTTGCATAAATCAGATTTTGTCCTCAGCCACATCTGTGCAACCTAATTCAATGGGAATCAGACAGGTGTGGCTGGTTAAAATTTAGCATGCAGTTCTGTTGATAACAAACAAAAAGGAACTGCATCCATCTCTCTCTCAATTGTATTTTTTCCCCGGGGATAAAAGGAGCAAAAGGCAATTTAAAAGTATTTAGTTACAGTCTTTCATCCTGCCGTAAGTTCCAATTGGGCACACTGATGCACCCTTGTGGAGCTCCAGCAAAGTCAAAGGAGCATACGGGAGCATGTTCAGGCATACGGGTGCCATCCCACATTGCTTATTGCAGGGTCAGGGCCAAAATTAAGCGGATGTGATTCTGAACGCAGATCTCTTGAGTAAAAAGGTGCCATTTTTATACAGTAATTATTCAAAGTAGAACTTCACTTTAGTGCTCCACCTTTGGGCAAATTTACTGTTTATGGAATAAATATATGTTAAATAAAAACCTATGCTTTGACTGTGGATATTTTGCATCCACCAACGGAGGTTGGGAGGTAATTTAGCAGTACATGCAAGTAATCAACCCTTTTAGAGATCCTGTTTGGGCTCTGAAATTCTCTTTCTTAAGATGAGAACTGGATTGCGCACATAGTAGAGACTTTTGTTCTTGCAGTGATTAGCAATTCTATTTTCAATAGGTAGAAACATCCAACAGATTTAGAGATGAAAAGTCAAAAATATTTAATCATAAGGGTTTTGATATTTTTAAAACTGAGTAGGGCCAGTTGAGCACCCTTATGTTCTATTCAAGTATCTGGCAGTTATCAAAGAATTGCAATTTAAAAATGTGTAATAATTCACTGAAGTACAAAACTACATCTCTGTTCCTTTCAAAAATATTCTCCCCATCGAAGTTACCTTCCTTCCCACAGCTCAGGGCATTACAAGTCCTATAACATAAGGGAGAAACTTAATTAAGTGCAAGTGTTCAAGTAATTGATTTTCTTTGGTTTGCAATAAGAAGATTTCACTCTACACTTAGATCTTCAGAGTGCAAAGATACATCTGGTGTTCCCAGAATGAGAGAATGCAGCTATGTTTTGAGTTCTGGGAAACCTTTAGAATGTTTCAAAAAGATCTAGCAATTTTCCACAGCAAACTGGATTACTCAAGGGATTGTTAATATGGGGATACAGAGCCTTTCATCAGTTCAAACATGACATGGCCCAAGTTGACAGCAATTAGACTGTCTGACAGCAATTCACCGATTTGTATGCCATAAGTTTATTTTTTATTTATAAAATGTGCCCCCTACAATGTCTCGAGTAGCAAGTACAAAATCTAACAAAATATACTGGTTTTTGCTATGAAACGACGTAAAAAGGACATCGCCCCAAAATATAAAAGTCCACCATTCTGCCTTAGAAAAAGGCCGGAGTGAAGGGATTCATTTTATACAATACACTCGACCACTGCTAGATTATTAAATTCCAAAGTCAAAGACTCTCCATGGACAGTGCATTGCCACCACTACACAGACTGTTAAATTTAAGGCTGAAGACCACACTTGCCTCAGTTGTTGTCATGGTATACAGAGAAGGAGACAAGCTCTGAGATAGGATCCAAATACATGACTCTCTAAATCCAAATCAATTTGAATTGCACCCAAAGGTCAATAGGAAGTTAGTGCAAATCCTGAAGAACTGATGTGATATGTTCCCCATGAATGATTCTGTCTAAAAAGATGGACAGGCATATTATGCCCCAGAGGTAGCATCTGAAGTTAGGGTTAGAGTTAGGGTTAGGCTACTGCACTGCAGTAACCAATACAGAAGTCAAAGGCGTGGTTTAGTGGGGTGCAGTCCACTTTTGAAAGAAAGAATCATGAAGGTAGTATTGTCTAGTGGGCTGAGGATGGAGCTAGGAGCCAAGAACTCACGTTTTAATTCTGACTTTGCCACTGGCTCACTGTACAGTCTTGAACAAATCATTTAACTTCAGTGTGCCTCAGGTTTCCCGTCTGTAAAAAGGGGATAATAATTAAATTAGCTACTTTCACAGCGATGTGGTGAAGCTTAGGCTATGTCTACACTTGGAGTGTGATTTCCTGGCTTGAGAAAACATACTTCTGCTAGCTCTCATCGAGCTAGTGTGTCACAAATAGTGTAGCTGTAGTAACATGGTCAGCGATGAATGGCAGCATAGGACAGCCTCCCTGAGTTCAGAACTGCCTGGACCCAGTGGGTATGTACTTGGGACAGCTAGCCTGTCTCACCGCTCACCCCTGTCCATGCCACCCCAGCTACACTTCTATTTTAAAAACTCTAGCTCACCATGGGAGCTAGTGTGAGTACATCTAGTTGAGCTAGGAATTACACGCTCAGCTCCAAGTGTAGATGCAGCCTTAGTTAGTGTTTGTAAAGCCCTATGAAAATATAATGCCCTATGTAAGTGATTAAAAATTATTAAAGGATCACAAATACCTAATCAGCCACAGAGGGAAAATTGTGCTCTTTGTCACCAACCCCATCTTGAATTCCAGGAGCAGTTGGGCTTAAGAGTATCCCCACACAGGGAACATTTTAGACAAACCTTCACGTCCAACCTTCCAGCACTAGGGCCTTGTCTCAACTAGGCTGTAAAAGATCATAGGTACAGATCATGTTAGCTTGCTTAATCTAACTAACACCTTCTAAAAGTCTAGGGTAGACAAGGAAGGAGTATTCTTTAATTCATGCTAAACAGATGAAGTTGAAACCTAAGGGAGTGGGGGATGCCTAAGGCTTCAACTTGACCATCGTACATGAGGAAGTGCAACTTCCTTGTCTTGACTAGAGTTTTAGTCAAATCTTTAAATCCTAGTCAAGACAGGATTAGAAGAAAGGTGAGCATCATTCTGTGAGGCCTTAGAGGGAGAAACTAAAAGGAATAGGGCAGTGGAATCCTAGGCATGCTGAAGACACCCAGGTAGCTATGTAGGGTTTGATTTCCTGCACTGGTTCTTCAAGTTTTAGCTGCCTCCCTCCAGCATGTCCTGTTTCTCTCTGCTCCCAGAATCTCATCTGTTAGATTTATTCTTTCTCCAGAATTTCATATTCTTTCCCCATTTTCAGGACTATTTCTCTGGGTTTCCAAGGCACAAATTCTATCTCTGTCTCTTGATTTCTATTATGATGAATGGCCCTCAGAGATTCTTCCTTTTGATTCCTTTTTGCCTCTAAATCCACTATTAGGTGCTGAAAGGAAATTCCACAAACAACAAATACAAAACAGTTTGTATAGTGCGAGTCCTATACAAGTTGTCATGAAGGACCATGAGGGCTAATAAACAGGGTGAAACTGATTTTTTAGAAGTAGGGGCTAGCTAAGGGCTTTAACAACTTTCTGAATAAATGCTTGAATATCACACTGTATTCTTAACCAATATACATGATAAGTATTGGAAGAACAACTACATTTCCACCAATGCCAACTTTCTGCAGCCCAGCTCCAACCAGCATTTAGACTAGGCTGTAAAAGGGTTCGCACCTTTGCAGCAGCAGCCAGGCTTCTCTCACACAGAGTGTAATAAATTATGGTACTAGCACAAGGTGTAGAAATAAGAAGATTAATTCTTTTTACTGAAACGTCCTATTGCTGTTTGCATCACTAATACTAAATCATTTGTTTCATAATCTCTCCAAGAAATCTCACACTCCTGGATCCCCAAACAAAACAAGACAAACAGACTTTGACTATAGAGCTGGAGCATGCTGTTCAGCAGAGTTTCAGACTTGAGAGGACAAGCCCATGAAAGCTCATGAACTCACATTCATCAGTGTATGGCTATTTGTCCCTTAGGCTCATTCTGCATCACAAGGCACATTAGTCTGGAGATGAAAAATTACCCCGAAATGTGGAAAATTGTGCCAGGAAGCCAGTTTATGATTAAAATTGCTCCAAGCCTGATAGTCAAGAAAGGAGCTCAAGATGTATATAAACACTCAGAACAAGATCAGTTCATCGTCTGTAACCTGGTTTTTATTTTGGTTTTGTATAAGGACAGCCGAAAGCTTGTTTGGTTTAACAGAAACTTAGAATGATTTGTGGTGGATCGGGGGTGGGGGATGGATTTAACCCTAAGTCTACACTGAGTGTTTAGTTTTCTCTTGGAAACATACCTGGCTTCAGTTGAGGAGAAAAGGCAGCTTAATTTACCCAAATGTACATTTTCCCTTTATTTCCATGTTCAATTAATATGAAGAACGCTGACGGTAATTAGCTGGCAACATATTCAAATCAATAAAAGAAACACATGAATCATCTTCAAGCAGGCATTCATAGTTTATTAAGTAGGAACAATAAATTAAAAAATGATCTAGTTGAATGGTGCAGTGATAAATACCAGAAACAAGAAAAAACAGTGTAAAATGATGGATTGGGACAGAGAACTCATGATACAGATCAGAGACTAGGATGTAGGAAAACAGAAGTCAGACTTTGGTAGGATATTGTAAATGAGACAAAGGATTTTGTAAATGAGAGAAGGAAAAAAGTCAAACTCAAGAAGCTATTGTACAATTTTAAGGGGACTTCTACCCCCATGTGATTTTGTTAACTTATGTTAACCAGGATAGTACAGATATCAGATAGCAATACACAGAGGAAAGTTTTTCTTCCTCCACTTATTACAGGTAAGTTTTCAAAAGTATTTCATTTTTCTAGTAACTCACTGAAGTTCTGAAAGAACAGCACACATATTAAAAAGATTAGTTTAAGCCACAATTCAGAAGTTGCTCAGCAATTTTGACTTCAAATTAAATGTATTTTGTTACAGCTTCCCCCTAAAAATCAGGTGATAAGAACTATTTATGTGATCTGTAGTTTCACGGTCTCCACATAGATACTTTGGATGGCAGAAAAAGCATCAAATATAGTGCTATGTATTACTAATATTGTTTTCTGTGGTTTTATCTTGGAAATGTCAGTCTTTTAAAACAACTCAACTTCTTTTTAACTGCAGTCTATGAAATATGGGCAAGTTGGCAATGGAATGAATCATAGTTAAGGGCTTGATTCAAAGCCCATGGAAGGAAATTGAAAGATTCCCATTGACTTTAATGGTTTAGGATTGGACTGCATATTATATAATAGCATTCATCTAAGTAATTCATTCTGTCCAGAAGTGTCTGACTGCCTTCTCCCTTTCCAACAGTTTGATGCGGACAGGGACGAAGAGGAAGTTTTCTATGACATAAGCATGGCAGTTGACAATAAGCTATTTCCTCCCAAAGAGGCAGTGGCAGGTGAGTTACTGTACAAGCAAAAGAAACTGTTTACTTTCAACATCCAATGTAGCAGCGATTTCTGTTTTTCATATCCATCAAATATTAATGAAAACACTGAAACAAACTCTTGACTTCTTCCCCACCCCCTCAAAATTGCTAACGCTGAGGTGATGTCCTTTATTGGACCAACTTCTGTTGGTGAAAGAGATAAGCTTTCGTGCTACACAGAGCTCCTCTTCATGTCTGGGAAGGAAATTGTATGTTTCACTGTTTGAATGGGCAAATATTTGGAGAACTGACATAATTGGAATCAGCATGGCTTGGATATGAGATCTCTGTGGGGGACCACAGAAAGGCACAAATTGGGTGTGTCACCCACAGAACAGGTTGCATTCAGTGGCTCTACAGATCGCGTAGACCCACATAGCCAAAAATCCATTGCAAGAGGAGCAGCAGGCAGCATCTGCTACTCCTCCCAATACCCACATTAGCTGTCAATGAGCTCCGTGACACGTGCTGGAGGATTTTTCCCCCTCAGCCCTTCTGTGTTAGAGTGAATTTTCATGTGAACAGGAACCTTGTACCTGCCTTTGTCCTCCTTCAAAATAGGGTTCAAAAATGAGGTAATCCAGTCTCCAGACTAAGAGCTATCACTTCATTAATTAGCCTTTTCTCCATATCAAACATGGGCATCAGACCAAAGAGGTTACAGTCAGTTGGGTACCTCTCTTTTTCAGACAGCGTGTGAGGATTAATAAAATAGCAGGCAATTAAAGGCTCTTTGCTTATTTCAATAATGTTTGTAAAGGTAATTAGCCCCAGTTCATTTTGTCTTTAAACTATTACCATAATTGCAGATGTAATTTGGTTCATAGTGGCTAACAAACAAGACATTATTTTCTGAACACATTCATGGCTTCACAGTATCATATTTGATATGCCAAACATTGAACTACTCTTACAAGATCCATGTGCAACCACCTATACAACAAATATTTGAAGAAAGAAAGCTATTCAGTGTGCTCCTAGATGATAATGATATTCTTTTTCATTGTGGATTCCTGAGATATATTGACTGTTGCCAAAAGCAACAACCTGTCATGAAATTCCACCACTAAAGGTTGCAATAAATTTTGTATTAGAAACATCTTACTGAGAGAAAAATGGAACTGTTATTCTAATACCAATCAGTTCTCTCTCTTTTTTTAAAATTATCTTTCCCTGGAAGATGATTTTCTAAGTATTTCTCTGACTTGAAATGCTGAAATGTAAGACTTATTAACTGAGTTAGACCATTCTTCAGAGAGTTTCATAAACTAAAAGGACAATTTGTATTAAACCTAATTTTTTTAACCATGTGGACAAACCTAGGTTTCACAGAATTTTTTAAAAATTATTTTTATGACAATGTCAAATGTAAAAAGCGCAAATACAGTTGTTCTTAAAAAGATATATTGTGTGAGGATATTTGAGCCAGTTTATGGACTACAAATAAAAATAATATTTAAGTTTGTGTGGGAATATATTAATACATTACTGAAATACAAATGGTCCAAACAGCTGCTTAATTAACTTGCATCAATGTGATTCTGCTACCTTTTAATGGCAAATTAACAGCAGCTAAATTTAAACAGATCAGCATAATTTGACTCAATGATATAAATGAATATAATAAATTAACACTGGGGTAACATTTCTGTGCTAGGATCCAGACATCTGTTATACGTAACCGCCCATGAGTTATACCTCGATAATAGTTTTTCACTAACAGTTCTGTGCAAGTCAGCTTCATAACAACAAAAGATGGGTCAAAATTTGAGCCAAATCTTTACTAAGAATGAACTCTCAATTTACAAGATAGCATAAATGCTGCCCTATGTGTTGAAGATGCAAAGTTTAGCACAAAAGCAAATAGAATTGTCTGAAATACTTTCTTCCTTCAATAACTTCTTCCTCTTTGTGGAGCTGATTATTTAGCTAAGGGAGCTCCAATAAAGAAGTAAACAGAAATCTTTAAAAAACTGTAATAAAACTCTTTCAATTTTTCCCCTTTGAAAAACACAGTACACAAGAAAATTAACTGATTTCTCCCCAACCCCCATAAACACGTATATGTCAAAACTGAAAGTATTTCAGATTATAAATGCACCTTTTCAGATCAGGTCTTAGTTTTTGCATTCTGTGACCCCATTCCAGCGTAGCATTTAAGCATTTGTGTAACTTTAAGCACATGACTAGCCCATTGAAGTCAATAGAATTATTCAGATACCTATGGATAGCTTTGATGTAAATTGTCATGTGCTTAATGTTAAGCAAGCATTTAAATGCTGTAATGGAATGGGACAATGGAATGCAAAATGATCCACACCAGCTAAGGATGTACCCCTTTGTGTTAACCATGTGCTAAAGTGCTTTTAGGCCTATATCTGTGTACAAGTTTAACGTTCGAAAGAAAGATGCAAAAAATAACAACATGAATTAAACCTTGTTTATGATTGCAAGGTATTACCAGACCACTGCTATATATAGACTAGCCATGAACATGCACTGACATTTTAAAGAAAACATTTGACAACTCTTTCTTCATCCACTTATTTGCCTGGTCCTGAGTTCAGAATTCTTTGTTTCCCCATTCATACTGATGACAGCAACACCAGTTTAGCATAAGCCTCCTGAAACTTGGTACAGAAAGTTTTAAGCAAAGTTGGGTTGAGACTTAGAACATCCACCCTCCCCCTGACTTCCCCCACATCTTTCAAGGTCTTCTGGTGTGTCAGTGGCAATTCCCACCCCCATCCTCATCACTTCCATTATTATTATACAGGTTGAACAACTGGCCCTCTCCCAACTCCCATCCTCCTAAGTGAATGGCCAAGCCTGCTCTCTTCCCCTACCATCCCTGTAGTAGCAGGCTTTAGTGTGGGTCCAGCAAGTTAGGTGTGCTCCCCCTTACAGTACAGTTAGACTGGCAAACTACCTACCCCATTCTCCATTGGTACTGCAGCAATGGTATCCAAAAGCTCCACCAGGCCCCTACTGCTTTTCCTTATTCTCACAATAGCCTCTTACTACAGTGTACTGCAGGGCATCTCTTTTAGGTTTATTTCATTTCACTCACCAAAAGTATAGCTCTCTGTAGAATATTCAGAGAGTGACAGATGGTTTTCCTTTCGCTAAGTTCTCAGTGAAAACAAGAAAGAAAAAAAACCTCTCAATTTATCCTACCCTTTCTTGAACCTTGCAAAAGAGTTGGGGCTTCTGCAGTGAAAACAAGCCTCACAGTTCAAGGAAAAACTGCCATAGACAATTCGCCATGTTAAAAAATACAGAACTATTATGGCTTTTCTAGTTTAAAATATATTATGCGTGACTGTTAACTTTCAGCCCAATCTTTACATTAAAAGTTTGTGGTAGTCTATTTCCCTAAAAAGTACTTAGCTTCTAAATCCAATATTTAATGTTAATGTTCCTAGTTAGGGAGGAGATATACTGCTCACAGTAGATAAGGAATATTAGTGATAGTTAATCAAATATTTTACAAAAGTGCCTTTAAAAATAATTGGCAGTTCAAGGTAGATCATTCTCAATCAAGATTCAGGTTTAGTTGAATTATATACATTATCTACCTTGGTGTAATATTAAGATTGAGACTTCAGTTGCATAAAATACAAGAAACTTAATTAAGCTTCTCATAGTAACCTTAATTCTGTCCTCTTGCACCTATCTATAAAAACAGGTATTTTCATTAGAAGCTCACAGAACACCTATATCAAAGTACAGAATGCAGCACAGGTGCATCTCTGGTTATAAAGATGGGGAAAATGTAATCCCTTTCTACTATATTAATATAACAAATTGTTAAAGTGTACAAGAACATTTTTTTTAAAACCCCACACAAACAGATGGTGGGCCAATCCATCCCTGGTGTAAATCCCATGAAGCCAACAAGCTACATCAAGGATGAATTTGGCCAATTATAATATGGATAGCAAATTAAACAGCATTGACGTAATCTCCTTTTACAAAGCTTTATGGTTTTATTCATCATGCTATCCAGTTCTGCTCCTCATGTTCTCTCTCTTATTGTTCATCTCACCACCTACACAGATTATTACTATGTAAATGTTAAAAACAAACAAAAATAGCTGATGCTTAAATGGGTTGGGAACTATGAAACAGTAAAGGCTTTGGGGACAGTGCATGATACAGACAGCTCTCCATATACACTGTAAAGTAAGGATTAGCTTTAATAGCGAAAAAACCATTTAATCAAAAGATTAGTGGCAGTGTTAAGACTATGTAGTCAGTAGTGCCTGTTCTTCCGAAGATATTTTGCTGCATGATCACACATGCAACCCACCAGAACATCATTCCCACTTCCCCATCCATAACCCTGAGTGACTGATGACAGCAGGTCACAACAAAAATTATATTTATTAGCTGCTCTAGTGTTCTTCACTGCTCCCAAATTGGTAAATGGTGCTTAGGCCCTTCGCAGGCTTCTTGACAGCTAATTTGTAGCTGCAGTCTAGAATGGACTCAAAATTTGGGTCCTAGATTTTCTCATTATTTGAGTTTGTTATAACGTTAGGGTTTAAAATTCTGTAAATAAATGGCGTGATGACAAGTTGAAAGTTAAATAAGAGTAGTAAATTTTGTTTTTAATGAGTCTACTGAAGTGATAGCAAAAAATTAAAAGATATACTGAGTTTATGTTATCAGGAACTCAAATAATCTTATAACAATGTGCCCTTTGAAACTTTCATAAATCCCAAATACTGGTGGGCTGTGATGAGCTATGAATGGGGCTAAATTATTACTCCAGTAGAGGGTACAGGGAACCCTTCTTTTCCCCACACAGGGGAACACAGGGGACTGCCATAATCCATCTGCCAGCACTGGGGAGTTGTTGCTGGCAGAACTGGTGGTCCCAGAACAGATGTTTCTGGGATGCAGGTGCTAGGGCCCATGGCTCTATCTTGTATGTTGGTACCTCTGGACTAAGAGATTGATAGATGTCCTACCATACCAGTTTAGCCCGGGACACCTCCAGCACCTCTGGAGATATTGAGCCTTATTTTTGAAGTGCCCTGAAGTCATTTACACCAGAGCAAAGCAAATGTAAAATGCAACCATTCTGATTTACTAGTATACACAAAGTAGATTATGTCTTTCTCAGTCTATTGAGTACCATTAATTTATCTCTTTGTGTATAAAATTATTTTATTCTTCACCAACATTATAGTTAATTAAAATTCCAGTAACATTTTTGTAGGGCATTACACAGTGTACAACACTTTGCAGAATTCATGAAAGGCATTGTAATTCAGACAGTATACTAATCACATTAGAGATATCTTTTAAAAGCTACAACAATCCTAATAATGAATGATTAAAGAACCATCACACTGATTGGTATTCTTTCACATACAAATGACTCCTTGGATAGGTTTTGTTTAAAAAAAAAAAACCACATATATGGACAACGAGAGAGCCGGATTGAGATTGGAAATATAACTATGTCCCACCATGTGAAGTGAAAACTGCCAGTCCATGTCTGAAGTTTCATTTCCTTTCATATTTTAGGGCCAAATGTACTTGATCTGAGTCCAATTCTGGATTCTGGAGATATCGCTGATACCGAATTTGACTTTGAAGACCAGGTAATTGCTTATATAAGTATCTCTTCACACACACCTGCACACATACCCCCTCATACCCTAGTCTCTTCACTCACTGCTTTCTAGTTTATGTATATGCTGTGTTTTGCCTGAGCAAGACGGATGAAATGAATATTTACACTTAAGGGCTTTTGTTGTGCCATGTAAGCAAATATGTCATAGTGAAGTAGCTATCTGGTTATGGGACAGCAATGAAGATTACTTTGGAGTTCAAAGCCCTATTCTCCATCCCTTACATTTTGCAGTTTTCTCCATGCAATTCAGAATGGTGGCACATGTGGTTCTGTTATAGACAAACAGAAGTCTGTCATGCTCGATTTCCCTGCCTCTCTAGGTGTATCCCATTTAGAGTAGGAGCAATGGTTAAACATATTTTAAAGAGGAGTTAAAAAGAAAAAGGTGTGGAATATAACCAAAACCCAAGCAAACACATTCCCCACTTGAAAGTGTTTATGTTAAGAGAAAAGGAGTACTTGTGGCACCTTAGAGACTAACCAATTTATTTGAGCATGAGCTTTCGTGAAATAAATTTGTTAGGCTCTAAGGTGCCACAAGTACTCCTTTTCTTTTTGCGAATACAGACTAACACGGCTGTTACTCTGAAACCTGTCTTTATGTTAAGAGCAACCCTCCTATTGTTAAATTGTTAAGAGCAACTGCAATCTCATTCCTATTGCGGGATCAAATTCAGACAGCCTTTTTTCCAAGTCCATGGAAAAAGAGGTGGTCAGATGGTGTGTCACCCTACTCCTTAACCCATGGAGATATGAAAGGGCAGGACCTAGAGTCAAAGGATGGGCTCAGCCTGTTTATAGTATGTATATGCCCTGCCCTAGTTTTCCCTCCTCTCTCACAGGCTACTCCTGCCATGGCAAAGCTAGTCTGGAAGGGACTATGCATAGAGCCACAGCCTGTCACAGTACAGGTCCACACTAGAGTTACAGTATGACACTCATCTGTTAGAGAAATGGAAAAGGGCATGAATAGTGTCCTGTTAAATCTTTGCTGAAGACTCTCTCCCTATTGCACTAGCATATTTTAAAGTTAATTTTTATAATTCTGCCTTTCACATTTTCATTTCCTCATTTGCATATTTGTTCTTGGGTTTTCTTTTGCCAAATCTGATGCAAACAGATTCAAAATCTAATATATTCTACCCTCACTTACTCCTACTCCAGTTTTACTCCCAGTTCTTCCCTTTAACTGTTCTTTACAGCTCTCCCCATTCCCAGCTTTTGACTCTCTCTCACTTCTGTCCATCGAGCAGCCTTGCTCTCCCTTCCAAACCTTCCTTAAAGCACACACTTCCTCCAGTCGTTCCTAAGCTGCCCTCTTTACCAATAAGCTCCTTAAGTTTCCTTTGTTTTTTCCTTGTCTTGGTTAGGTCTAACTCTTTAGGGCAGGGAGAGGGTCTGTTAGCATTGTAATGCAGAGTGTACCATTGTAGTACTATACAAATCCATAAAAGAATAATCATGCATTTTTAATTTTTAAATGACGGATGTGTGTGTTCCCTTGGCAAAGTATGAATCCCTGGAGAAACAGCACCCCTTAGTCCACAATCTGTGTACATAAAACCAAATTATTTTAACTGGTCCTTAAAAGTGCAGCTCATGGTTACAAAACAAGATTAACGGGAAAAAGTATATGAACTTGCTAATTTCATAGTATTGGGTCATTGCATGTATGGTTGAGTTTGGAGGCAGAGGGTTAAACTTATTTGTTTTTTAGCCATATGTTTTGTTGAGAAGGCTGATATGAAACCTTATACAATTCATTAATTGCAAGTCTTCCTCCCACTGCTTGGGGTTGACTGTCATTCCTGCCCAGAGCAGCAAATTGTCAGGTTGGCAGAGAAGTAAGATTGTTGTCAACTAGGGAAAGAAGGAGAGGAAAAAAGCCGATTTGTAAACCTCCTAGCCATAAGCACCAGAAGCATCTGGTGCAGTTTTAAAGCAGCTCATTGATAATGACTGCCTTCATCAGGTAGTGGGAATTACTAATATGGCCATTGATTCAAAGATCAGGAAAACAGGTCAAGTAAAAAAAATAAAACCCACAAGACAGATTTCTATTGCTGCTTATTAATGATCTTTGTGTCTCTAAATCTGTGATAGGCATTTTATAGAAATGCATAGAAGAAACCCAGTTCTATCCAGAAGCACTTACAATCTAAATTTAGGCATGACACAAGTGAGGGAAATATATGAAAGCAAGGAAGAGAGAGATTAGGATAAGGGTTACAATCATAAAACCATCCAGTTACTCAGTGAGTGTACGTACACATCGGAAAGACTAAATTAGAAATTATCCTCAATAAAAGAAAGTAAAATGAAGTAGATTACTTGACTATGTGGAACTGCTTGTATTCAGTGCTGGAACACATTTTGACTAGGACAGTAACTTAATATCCCAATGATTTACCACATGACAGATTATTTAGTAATTGTCTCAAGCACCAACATCCTCTACAGTGGGGCTCTCAAGTGAGGTAGGCATGCATGTCTAGTTACAAGTGTGTCATGTGAGGATGTTATTGCATAGAACAGCTATCAGGAGGAATGTGAGGGCTAAGTGAGTTGGTTTCCAAGCAACCTTATGCAGCTGAGCTGCTAATATAATGGTTGAGATTTAGCAGAACATCTTGGTAGCCATTGAGCAATTAGAGGTAGATGCATTTGTGGGTTACTGCTATATGGCATGTGCTGCTTTCATTGCGGCAGATCCTCAGCAGGGACTGAGCAGCACTTGGCTCAACTGAAATGGAGGTACAAATATGCCCTTTGCACCCACTAAATTTGGGGGGGGGCTCTGTGTCAGGATGGTCCGTGAGGTAAATTAGGGAAGCCTAAGGACTTCATTATTCTATGTCACTTGCTAATGGCCCGCCAGGGGCTATTCTGGCAGCCAAAAATTCTCTCACCCACACACACCCTGTTACTGGCAGCCAGGAGGGTGAAGTGGTATAGGAACCTCTAGGACTATGCCACCCAAGGATTCCTCTACATAGAGAAGATCCTCCAGTGTACAGCTGTGCTGACTTCAGCACTGCTTTGCTCCACTGTGCAAAGCAGCATTAATTGCAGCTCAAGATCTGGCTCTCTTTTTTGTAGTTTTAAACTGATTCTGTACATTTTACACATTTATAATGTAAATTAGAACAAATTGCTTATAATTAATCAATAAACAAGCTGACTGTTCCCTGCTTGCTATTCATGAATGCTTTATGAGCCTGAATATTTGCACCTCAGTAAGATCCCAAAACATTGTAAGGCAACACAAGGGAGGCCACCTAAACTGAAGAAATTTACAAAAGCAAATTTCCAGATAAGAATTACATTTCCATTTCTACTCATATCTGGAACTAACAGGTCTAACAAACAGATTCTGCGTCAGAGATGGTGTAGACAGGTATTTTAGAAACACTGTTTAGAGAACAGTTTTGAAAAAAGACCACACAGTGCATCCAGCTCATAATGTCTTGTGAAAGAATGAACCAAACCACTTTGTTGCTTTACCCATATCTTTTATTGATTCACTGTCCCTAAAAAATCTCAAGCAGACAATTTTTAGGACCATTCAGATCTGACTATTCCTCTTCTTCTGGGCTATGATTTCTAAGCCTGTCAAAAGGTAGATCCAATTACAGAAGTCATGCACTGCATCCTATGCCAAATCATGAAGTCTGAACTGCAGCAGCTGAATTCCCTTCCTTTGCCAAAAGTCTTTCTAAGCTGGCGTCCTGATGGGAAGATCTTGGAGTTGATTTATTCTGTTTAATCAAACATTTAAATATAAAATTCCTCATGTTGACATGTATTAGGACTGTAACAATGGGCCTGCCAGAGGGGTATAATGCCCTTGTAATGTTGTATATAATGAACTAGAAATAAAAAGACATTTATTGTTAAGCTAGAGGAGCACTTCAGATCCTCCACATCCAAAATATTGCTCCTGAAATTTTCAAACGTATTCATTAGATTAAGTCAGAACTCACTCAGCTAAAAGATCATAATACAACAATGTGGAAGAAGTGATTTATTCATAGTTCTTCTCATTTAGTAATGTTTTACTGCAGCATTTAAAACTGCAAGCTCACTTTAGAGTTAATGAGTATTTAAACTCAACAAGAATATTCCCAAGCTAATAATTTTATCTTCATTTGAGAGAAACCCTATCTACAACCTTTTAAAGCAGAAACTCCTTGTCCTAAACTTAAAATGCTCAAACATCTCAGATTCACCCTTATCTTCATTCTCCATCTAATTTGCAACCTTAATTCCAGAATGAGATTTGTGATTCTTAGGTTTCTCACAGAGATATCTTTCTTCAATGGCACCATTTCCACAATTTCTATTTCAAAAACCTTGGATCAAATAAAGCTCCAGGCTATCCACTGCTCCTCATCTAAGCACCAACCTTTAACTTCTATGTTGGCCTCTCTTTCTCCATTAACATCTTTTAATATCCCATGCAGTGAACCAATTAATCTAATTTGGATACATTACTCTCCTTTGATAATAAATCCAAATAGAAGGTTGCATTATTTAAGGCAATCAGATCTAGTGAAACTGCATTTACTTCACTGAAGTTAGTCCACCATCATACCTGGTATATCTCCCGAAAAAAACCAAACAAAACCAAAACCACCATATGGGTAGGCATGGACTTCTATGTGGGAAGCATTCCTAGCAAATGGAAGAACTACGGTTGGATGTTCCAGCCTCCTGCTAATTCCCTGCAATTAGAGGAAGGGAGGAACTGCTGTTTAGTCAGCCAAGCAATTAGGGCTCCTTTTTTAAGGGAAATGATGGCAACCCAATGACCCAACTGAAAAATAGAGAGCTGGAAAAAAGCTCCTGCTATTTCTACTCATACCAGGACCCCATCCTTGGTTTCTCATCCTGGGAGGTGACAGGATTGCTTATGACAATGGAAATATATTTTTATAGTATTCTCCCAATTTCTAATAACAATATTTCTAAAAATGAGTATTTCTATTATCTGTTTTATTTAATAAAGAAATATTTGCATTAGAGACAATGCAGGTGTGTGCATCTGCACGTGCAGTCTTTGATAACAGAATTGCTTTCTGGCATGGCTATGTTGTCCTACTGCTCACTGTATTTGGTTATGCTTACTGCTGAGTTCCTTGGCGTTGCCGGAGAATTAGTTGCTATTGTGCCATTTGATGCTAGGACTCAGACATGTTTTCTCTTTCAAAATTCAGTAGTTATTTTGGAGTCTATCATTTGGTCCAATTTGAGTGCATTCAGGCCAAACAAGAATATAGATGAATTGGAACCAGTGAATCACGTCAAAGAGCTTCAGAATGAAGTAGCAAATTATTTTCTTGTGAAAGGCAAAGCTTTTATGGACGGCTTCAACCAGCCTGTAGAGTAAGAATATGCCCTCATTAGATAAAGAAGACTTATGTCTAGAAAATAGGTGGAAGTTTACAAATCTGAATACATGCTAACAAAGCAAGAATTAGTAAAAAACAAAACAAAATAAAAAGAAACCCTACACTCCTGGTAACCTAGGAGAACATGCCGTAGTCAAGAGGATAAAAGCCAGATGGACAAAAATACTTTGAGGAAAAATTTTAAAAATGCTGAGTGCAATTTGCACACACATTTTTTGCCACAAAATAAATTGCCAGCTCAGATGCAGGTTTTTTTCCCCACAGCAAACCACCTGATTATGAGTGCAAATAACATTTACAAAATGGAGATGGCCAAGTATGTTTAAGATAAAAGAAAAAGTGTCAGAAATATATCAAAAAATATATCATGAGTTCAAGCAATCTCCTGTATTAAGCAAATTGCATAACCTGATCTTTGCTGCAAAGGAAAAATGTTTTATAATTAGAAAATGTTCCAGGATTACTCAAAAAGCAACAAAGAAAAGAAGGAGGAAATAGAGGGAAAGAAACTCTCTCAAAAACAGAATTACATTCCACTAACCGAAATAGCAAATTCTTGATTAGAACGTATGGCAACAACTCTTCAAGAGAGCTACAAATAAATCTGTTAGTCTTTAAGGTGCCACCAGACTCCTCATTGTTTTTATGGGTACACTAGCACTTCCAGCCCAGAGTATGTAAAAAAATTAGGTTTTAGGATATGCAAATATAAACAGAAAGGTATCAACTCAACCAATGAAAAACAGACTCCGTTGCTACCAGGAGTAGAGCAACATATCCATCCTGATCCTTTGTCATAACTTAAAAACTCAACTGATAAATGTCCAAGAGAGAATCAAAATGCCCTGAAAAAAATCCTGGTCAGTACTGTAGCAGAACAATTTTCAAAAGGTGGATAGACAGCAGTGAATTCAAATTCCCTTTTAACTATGGATATCAAAGATCTTCTCTCTGCTTCTACCCATATTATCTCATTTGTCACATTATTTTGTCTCTCAGTTCCCCACTTCTGGAAGGCAAGACCCATGGGAATAATCCAACACTACAGAGATGATACTTCAAGGGTTGAAATTAGAACATGACAAAGAACATGGTTCCCACCTCTATCAGCTATACAAGAACTTTTAGTTTCCACTGGGACTTTTACATCAGTCCTTCAAGATACGCAGTGATTAAATTATTTAAGAGGCTGGGTCAGACTGCAGGAGAATACACTATGATTTTTTAATCGTACTCCAGGACATAAGTACGTAGTAAAGTGGCAGTGGCATTCACATATGCTGTACAGCATTAATCATAAGGAATCTGACTTTAAAATATGACCATGAGCATCCAGAAGGTCACAGTCCTCCAGGCTTATCAACTCCAATGTTTTTGTTATGGGCTTTTCTCCTTCACTGATATGCAGTGGCATCACTTCAGATTATAGATCCAGATTCTGCCTTTGGAAGGAGAGAGATTATACATTGGAGGACATGAATGTCAATAAGGGAAAATGAACATTCAAATCACAGCAGAGGGGTCTAAAAATCTGTCTTAACTTTAGGCAGATGAAACATGCTTAACAGAAATCGACTGAAGCCAGTGCACAATCTGTTCATTTTGAGTTGCCATGGAAACTGTCCTATTAGGGGCTAAAAAAATCAGTGCTAGAAACAAAAGAACTGTAGTTTGCCTTGAACAAAGTGCTGCTTTAATATGCTCAAAACTAAATGTCGTTTTGGTGCTTTTATTTCATTTTGTACATCTTTCAGGATTATTCAGTTATTTCAAAAGGGTACATTCTATATCATAAAACAAATCCTATAGCTCCATTCTTCCTTATGCAGGTTATTCCCGCGTAGGGGAATAGAAATGCCACTAGGATCAGCCTGCAGACTATCCTTGGAATTCTTCTGTCAGGAATAGAAGTTTGCTTCCCCATACGTGGAAGACACAAGGCTCCACAGCCAAACCCAAAGGTCTTAGTGGAGATCTGCCAGAGACAAGGTGAAACTGCCTACTACTACCCCAAGCTAATTGCCTACTGGAGCCATATTATCGGGGGCTTCCTAGAATACCCCTCAGTTGGAATGTCATTGCATGGAGGGAAACTCATGCAGGTTGCTGCAGATTTAAACATCCACAACTTCATTTTCCAAAAACCACTTGCATTTTAGGCTCCCCAGATTCTGTCAGCAGCAATGTCGTGAAGTTTTGTTCTGTGGCTTGTGGAGGGGCAAGAGGGCAAAGAATCCAGTCCCCCTAGTGCCTCTAGTTTAGAAGCTTAATGGTTTACAAAACTCTAATGCCTCCAGGTATTAATACTGGGGCAGTGTACCGTCTCCCCATCTTTAGTATAGCATGCTTCTGTGCAAGTATACTTGAGCCTATAACCTACAGGTGCCCAGTTCTCACTCATGCAGAGCTCCCACTGACTTCAAGATAGCAATTACAGCAAGAGCAGGCACCAGTTCACTTTGAGCAATTCTTTGAAAAGAAATGCATCAATACAAACTATGAACTTTGGAAAGATGACTGGTGAGCAAGCTCTATTTTATAAAGAATGTTAATACTCATTATTCACACTCACACCTATTTGCAAATCTATACAATTACTTTTTAAACTGCAGTGTCTGCACAAGTGCTATTTTACTCTATTGGGTACAAAAATTGCTCTTTAAAATATTTATTCATATTGTATCAAAGCAATAGAATGACTCCTTTGGGTACAATGTATACGTTTTAAAAAATCCTTTGCATATTTGCCTGAGAGTCAGCATTTGTCATCAAATGCATCCTTCCTCCAGCTCTGCATCCTGCATCCTCTCAGTGTCTCCTCCTTTCTGAGTTACATGCTTTTGCAACACATTTTAGTAGGGTTAAATTTGCCTTTCCATGCCCTTTGGCCAAGGGAAGTGTGGAGCGGCCTGGTTTGAGAACTCCTTCCTGGAAGGTCCTTCTCCAAGACGGAACTGCATGAAAATCACACTCAAAAGAAACTCTTTGTTTTATAAAGAGTTATAAAAAAGTAGATAGAAAAAGGATTTAATACACTGTAAATGGCTGTCTCAACAATATCTAGATTTATACTTAGCCAAAAAATTCACTAGATAAGGCTTTCTCAGTTTCAGTTACAGAAGAGAAAACAACTTACATCTTTCTAAGAGCAAATTCTAGGATCCGATACCTTTTATCACAAACCCTACATGCAGCCGCCTTTTCCTGTGATGCCCCCATGTCCTGGTATCCCAGTGTCTTTCAGGCAGTAAACAATTAACATATTACAAGGGCCGACTTTTCTGCAGATTTATTTCCTGGGAGTATATCTCTCCCTACCTTAAACCAGTCTGTCCGGTGCTCTGGGAGTGTGTATCTGCTCTTTTACACATGGCCGGTGAAATCTGGGCTCAGCTATTCTGTGATAATAACCAGTTATATTCATCATCTTAAAGGTCTTCTATTCCAGGAGGTGTTTACTCATCATCTGGACATACATGCTGTCAGAAAGCCAAACTCTCCCACCACCAAACCTTTTTCTGTAGTGCCAAAATATAATTGAGAAATTAAAGGAGAAGGGAGAGAGGTTTGTACCTGGACAGTACTATTTGAGAGTCATAGGTAAATAATACATAGTGTTATGGGGAGTTGTAAGTGGGTGAGGTTAGAGAAAAGCTGGCAGAATGTGAAGTGAAAGAAAATGTGGTTTTGGCTGGGTACTGCTTATAGCACGATCTAGTAGGAAGCTAACGTGCACGAGGACTGTGGCTGCATTAAGGACTGTTGGATTTAAAAACCATGTGCTTTTGCCTCATTGTATTTGGATACTCTTGTTCCAGTATTATTTTAACTTTTGAGTTCCACTATTTTAATCTTTCATTATACACATGGATATGAATAGAGGGGGTACATTTAAAACAAAAATTAAAATGATTAAAACCCCCAAGAAAATTAAAAGTGAAGGTTATATTCTGTCCTTGACTCAGGATTTTGGATCTTTTTATTCTCAAAACTACATGACTTCAGGCATCCACTTTGAATTTCCTGTCTTTTTTAGTTTGCTTCATAGCCTTGGGGCTTTATTTTTCAAAGCAGGTTGCTATTTTTCTGCTTTAGTTCGACTTTGTGCCCAAAATATACAAAAGCATGTGTCCCCTTTTGGGAAGGACTGTTTCTGAACCAATAAAAGTTTCTCAGATAATAGTGTCACATTAAAATAGGAGTTAAGTTTAAGAATTTGTGGCCTGATTTTCAGATGGGCCAAGCACCCCCAGCTCCATAGGACAGTATTTTATTTAAAAACAAAAAACAAACCCCAGAGCAATATGGAATGTAATAGCTTTAAAAAAAAAAAAAAACACACACCCAAATTCTCAATTAATCTTTCCCCACTGGCCTGAACTCTTTCTCCTTTATATAAACTTTCAATACAGAACTTCTTCTTTCTTCTCACCTGGAAGAAAACTCTGGTGGTATGCAGTTCTCAGGCCCATATGCAATCACACAGAAGCCAGAGACCACTTTCACCCCTAGATCTCTTTCAGGTGCTTTTCATATTTCAGTTTTCCACTGAATATTTTCATATTATTTTCCCCTAGGTTATTTTTTCCAGCTTGAAACCCATTGTAGTTTTCTGTCAATATTTCTCCTCTGTCCCTCTTTGTTTTATTTCTCCATTCCCATTATTATTTGCGTCTTCGCCCAATTGATCATCTTCTGCAGATTTCCATGTGCTGTGTAGTCCCTTTATCACAGAAGGAGGAGTGTTTCTGTCAGCATAGGAACACCATATCTTGGAATGACATTAGCTACAGTGACAGAAGTAATCTTCTGTCAGCATAGATGTGTCGAACACTGGGGTTTTTGTCAGCATAGCTATGTCAGGCAGGGATGTGAAAAAACACAGAAGCGGGCTTCTGGCAGCATAGTTAATGTCAAGGGGGATGTTCCTATACTGGCAGAACTCCTCCTGTTAGTGTGTATCACATCTACACATCGGGCTCAACGGGTAGTGATCAATGGCTCCATGTCTAGTTGGCAGCCGGTATCAAGTGGAGTGCCCCAAGGGTCGGTCCTGGGCCGGTTTTGTTCAATATCTTCATAAATGATGTGGAGGATGGTGTGGATTGCACCCTCAGCAAGTTTGCAGATGACACTAAACTGGGAGGAGAGGTAGATATGCTGGAGGGTAGGGATAGGATACAGAGGGACCTAGACAAATTGGAGGATTGGGCCAAAAGAAATCTGATGAGGTTCAACAAGGACAAGTGCAGAGTCCTGCACTTATGACAGAAGAATCCAATGCACCGCTACAGACTAGGGACCGAATGGCTCGGCAGCAGTTCTGCAGAAAAGGACCTAGGGGTTACAGTGGATGAGAAGCTGGATATGAGTCAACAGTGTGCCCTTGTTGCCAAGAAGGCCAATGGCATTTTGGGATGTATAAGTAGGGGCATTGCCAGCAGATTGAGGGACGCGATTGTTCCCCTCTATTCGACACTGGTGAGGCCTCATCTGGAGTACTGTGTCCAGTTTTGGGCCCCACACTACAAGAAGGATGTGGAAAAATTGGAAAGAGTCCTTTTTTGTGGATACAGACTAACACAGCTACCCCTCTGATACTTTGTAAAACAATGGAATTTGATTTGCTTCATTGTCCACATACTGCAAAGTAGTCTCTTATTGCTCCCTTAGTGCCTTTAGACACTTGGACCAGCAGCCCAAATATAACTTAAAACTTCTTGAAGTTGCATGTCTGTCAAGGTTACTTGTAGCTGGAGTAGTCTCTTTTCTGACACTAGTCTGTATGCATCTACAGCATTCACAAATGCCTTTATAGGTCAGCTCTGAGTGGGTTGCAGGGCTCCAATGCAGAGTGTCTGCTACTACCAGATTTTTTCTAGGAATGTAATTTGCAATTGGATTGAATCTCATTAATTTTATCAATAGACGCTGGCATTTCAGTAGTGCTTGATTCAGGTCTTTTCCATTGATGAGTGTTACAAGCAATTTATGGTCTGTTATCAGTATAAAAGAATCCAATCCACAGAAACATGTAAAAGTTTTCACATGCCCACATGCTTCCCAGGCACTCCTTTCCAATCTGTACATATCATTTTTCCTGTTTCTTTGAGTATGCGAGAGAAAAATGCAACAACATGGATCTGAATGGAAGCCAGATGCAACAATACACCATCTAAGCTATAGCTGCTTGCATCTGCATTGACCATTGTGGGTTTGTTCACATCATAGTATTTGAACTGGAACTGTTGAAATCATTTTTACCTTTTTGAAGGCAAAATTTCTTTATTTGGCTCCATACCCACTATGTATTAGACTTTAATAGTTCATCCGGTGGTTTTCTCATTGTAGAAAGGTCTTGTAGGTATAAACCTAGGTAATTCACCTTACTGAGAACACATCTCCGTTCTGGTACATTTGTTGATGCATTCAGTTCTTGAATTGCTTTTTCCTTCTCATGGCTATGACCGATTTAATCTTTGTTTATTGTCTGCCCCTCAAAAAACTTGATTTGGGGTAGGTGGAAAATACACTTGTCCTTGTTTAGCTTCCATTCAGAATGACTAATTAGGGCTTAAAACTTCATTGAGGGTTTTGTTGTGTTCTTCCATCGAAGACCCATATTGTCTATGAAAAGTGCAACTCCATTTGTGTTTGTGAACTGTTTTGCCATCTTTCTTTGGAAAATTTTAGGTGAACTGGTAATCCCAAATGGTAATCTTCAAAAGCAAAATTTCCCAGAGTGTGTGATAAATATAGTCAGTTTAGAACTCTGACTAAGCAAAATTTGCCAGAATCCACTTGAGGCATCCAGCTTGGAGAACACTGTAGCTCCTTTTGTTTGGGGGAGGAAATCATTCAGTATTGGGAGGATATATTTTTCTCACAACAGTTTCATTCAGTATTTAAAGATCCACACATTTATATTTTTCCATTTTTCTTTATAACCAGTACCATTGGGTTACACCAATCTGTTGGCTCAGAGATTTTCTACATAGTGCTAACCTATTCCATTCTCTTTAATTCAGTTTCTACTTTATGAAGCAATGGGATAGGAATCCTGCAAGGTGTGTGTAGGCTTTATGGTTCAGCAATGTCTGTCGATGTTTTTTGTATTGGATCTCCTTTCAAAAGTCCAATATCACCAAATACCCCATCGAGTTCTTCAGCCTCTCTTACTGAGGCCCATCATGGCTGCCACACTGCAGTTGAGAAGGTTGTTGGTCTTTGATCACATACAAAGACAAAAGCTGTGCATTCAGCGTGTAAGTTTTCTGTGGTGAACTGGTCCATGCAGTTCAGAATACCTCAACTGTAAATCAAGGCTGTGTCAAGTGATTTCAGCTCCAGGAGGGATTGAAGGTGATTGTAAATTCCTTCTGAAATGACAGTCACATCTGCTCTGGAGTCAATTTTAGTCAGTCTTTCCACAAATACTCATTTTAATTCTCCAGGCATGCTTGTGTAGTCACATGATGGAACCCAGCAACAATGGCTCTTATTCTCTCTAATCATAGTTCAGGTTTCAGAGTAACAGCCATGTTAGTCTGTATTCGCAAAAAGAAAAGGAGGACTTGTGGCACCTTAGAGACTAACCAATTTATTTGAGCATGAGCTTTCGTGAGCTACAGCTCACTTCATCGGATGCATACTGTGGAAATTGCAGAAGACATTATATACACAGACACCATGAAACAATACCTCCTCCCACCCCACTCTCCTGCTGGTAATAGCTTATCTAAAGTGATCATCAAGTTGGGCCATTTCCAGCACAAATCCAGGTTTTCTCACCCTCCGCCCCCCCACAGACAAACTCACTCTCTGGCTGGTAATAGCCCATCCAAAGTGACCACTCTCTTCACAATGTGTATGATAATCAAGGTGGGCCATTTCCTGCAGAAATCCAGGTTCTCTCACCCCCTCACCCCCCTCCAAAAACCACACACAAAAACTCACTCTCCTGCTGGTAATAGCCTATCCAAAGTGACCACTCTCCTTACAACCTGCATGAAAATCAAGGTGGGCCATTTCCAGCACAAATACAGGTTTTCTCACTCCCCCACCCCCATACAAAAACGAACTGTGTATGGGGGTGGGGGAGTGAGAAAACCTGTATTTGTGCTGGAAATGGCCCACCTTGATTTTCATGCAGGTTGTAAGGAGAGTGGTCACTTTGGATAGGCTATTACCAGCAGGAGAGTGAGTTTTTGTGTGTGGTTTTTGGAGGGGGGTGAGGGGGTGAGAGAACCTGGATTTCTGCAGGAAATGGCCCACCTTGATTATCATACACATTGTGAAGAGAGTGGTCACTTTGGATGGGCTATTACCAGCCAGAGAGTGAGTTTGTCTGTGGGGGGGGCGGAGGGTGAGAAAACCTGGATTTGTGCTGGAAATGGCCCAACTTGATGATCACTTTAGATAAGCTATTACCAGCAGGAGAGTGGGGTGGGAGGAGGTATTGTTTCATGGTGTCTGTGTATATAATGTCTTCTGCAATTTCCACAGTATGCATCCGATGAAGTGAGCTGTAGCTCAAGAAAGCTCATGCTCAAATAAATTGGTTAGTCTCTAAGGTGCCACAAGTCCTCCTTTTCTTTTTGCGAATCATAGTTCACTCTCTCAGTGCTTCAGCATGGCAAACAGCTGCAAAATGACCATATTTTATGCATTATTACATATTTCACCTTTAGCTGAACACATATCTTGAGCTATGAAATCTTCCACATATTGTACATTTATTCAGAAAGGCTTTGTAGTTTGGCTGGAATTTTCCCCCCTCTCAGGCTCAGGAGTCTTATGATAATTACTTTTAGCAGTCATGCTGCAGCTGTTTAAAGCTTATAAACTAGTTTCTTGTTTTTTCAAGTCTGGCAAGTTTGTTTTGCTGCTTCACAAGTTCAGAATGCTTTGATACTTGAATAGCTGTGTGAAGTGTCAGGTCTGCCTTTAATTGTAGCTGCTGTGAAAGACTGCCTGTCTCTAATATTTTCATGTTTTGCAGTCCCAAATATCACAGTTTTCAGCCAATGCATGCAGAGCTTTTACAAAAGATTCATTTTCTCCTCGTTCTTGAATTCTTTGGTGAAAACATGCTCTTTCATACACCACGTTTCTCAGAGATATAAAGTATGCATCAGACATAGCCAGAACTCTTTCACTGAGATCTTTATGACTGTCTTCAGTAAAGGGAAAATATTTAAAGATATACTCTGCCTACCTTCTCATAGCATAAATTAAAATTTATATATTGTGACAAGACGACCGATGTTCATATGGTGGGTCCTGGGCTTTTCTTGGGGGAGGCTAAGACACCACCCCTTACCCCTGCTCTTGGGTGCTGAGGGCCCCGCTAGTGGCCCAGGAAGGTGATAGAGGAGGGAAGTGGGGGAAGGGTCTGGGTTTGCTCCTCGCTCTGAGTCCCAGCCCCTCTCAACCCCCTTAGGTGGGGTTACCCTCAGTCCTTAGACACGGGAGGGAGGGAGGGAGTCTCCTTGTCCTGCTGGGGCAGGGTCTCCCTTACTTCAGTTCTCTGGTCTTCACAACATACCTCCAAGCTCCAGTCCTCTCTCCTTCCTCCTCCTCCTATGATTGCCTGAAGCAGGGGGTTTTATTAGGTTCCTGACAGGGCCTTAATTGACAACAGGTGCTCCAATTAACCTGCAGCAACCTTCCCTAGTCTACAGGAAACCACGCTTTAATAAGCCTAGGGTTTATATATTTCCCCTCTAACACTCTACCACTTCTCCCTGGCCCTCCTGTATCACAATATATATATTATACACACACACACACCCTTACACATGTATATCTCAAATTTTCTTATGGAGTTTTGTAGCAATTTGAAATTTTGTGAAATATTGTTTCCAGTCTGTCCATTCTGAAAGTCTATCAAAGATAAAATTCTCTGAGGCATTGAAGAATGGCATGTTGATGAGATCCTGCAACATTTGTTGTATATTTTCCCCCTTCTGTCCCCTTCTTCCTTCTGTTTCTGTTCCCTTCTGACACCATGTCATTTACATCTTGTACACCATAGACTTTTCTATCAGATATGGACTGACTACAGAGCTTCCTTCCCTGGGAGATGCACCAGAAAGGTGTTCAGGTTAAGAGGCATTAATGACCAGTCCATGGACTGGCACCGATCCCAGAGATCTCCTTGGTGCACAGTATAGAAAGGCAGTAAGCTGGTCCCTGGTATCAAAAAGATTGAGAAACACTGCTTTAATTCATTGCCAGGAATGGCTGTTGTGAACTTAAGTTTGATTTGAAGCACGCATGTTCCATATTGTAATACTGGTCATTGAAAATACTTCTGGTTCTGGTTTAATGCAATTCTGTTGACACAGGAAAGGAACTATAGATATCAGTGTCACCACTACAGTTGGCTACTCTACTTGTTCAGACGTCCAAAATTCATCATTGGATGCAACAGATAGCCTCTCTTCTTAGTACCAGAAAGTGAATCAAATAATATCCCTTCCCATTTTGTTGCTGAGGGATGACCTCTATGACTCTCATTTGGAGGAGAGAGAAAGCAGAGTAGTTTCTCATGAGGTTCCCTTGGGGCATTGGGAAGCAGATGCGTGGCTGTCATGGAGTGTGACTGTATAAAGTAACCTCTTTCAACTTTCTTTACAATTTCCAATGTTAGATTTAGGAGAGGAGAGCGGGACAGAGAGAACAAAGCTCTTGGAGGGCTGTTTGAAATCCCCCCTAGCATCAGAACTTTCCTTATGGGATGATACTGTTGAGTCCGTAGGCATCAAGCCTTTTGGGGGGTCTGAGGCTGCTGTTCCCGGACTCAGACCAGGAACTCCAGTGTGCCTGAATGCTTTGTAAACTATGAGCAGATATATGCCTAGTAGATCACACCTACATGCATTTTAGATCATCAGATGAACTCTAAACCACGCAGAATATACCTGAGACTGGATCATCTTGAAACAAGCAAGTCATACATCCAAAACTTTCCCTGCTGACAGCCACCTCATGATGCTTTCTGATTCCCAGGCAGGTCTCCCCATATTATTATTAATCCCTTGGAAGGTTTGGCATCCTTTGCTGATCTTCAGGGGTACCAGCTGCAAACATTTTGGATCTTGTTTTAATACTACTCTAAGAACTACAACTATACAACAGACACAGAGCAGAATTGGCAAGTGGATTGAATTCAGAACTGTAATCTGGATTGCCTTGCTGCTGTAGCCTCCGATTTGGATGGCTCACAGACTGCCACCAGCAGGCAGGTCACTCCCAGATGTATTTGTGTGACTGCAGCCTGCCAGTCACAGCCTGGCTCTCACCAGCCTGGGTTACACTGCAGGGTCACCCCAACACACTCCCAGTCTTTAATTTTTCCCCAGAAAAGTACGTCTTCTACAGTAGAACCTCAGAGTTATGGACACCTTGGGAAGGGAAGTTGTAACTCTGAACAAGCCATTATGGGATGTTCCTCAGGGTGGACTGCTTGGGGGGGAGGGGGCGGAAATCACAGCTCTGCAGTGGCTGCCCAGTGAGTGGGGGTGGGGAAAGGCAACTGGTTCTAGCCCCCTGGCTGCAAGGGTGATGAGTGAGGCATCTGGGGCACCGCAGTGTCAGTGGGCACGTAGTGCAGGCTCTGGCATTTTAAATCTGAGCTGCTCCTCCAGAGTGCAGAATGCAGGCAGGAGCTCGGGCTCCGGCTCCTTCAGCTTATGCTCCAGGCCAGGTTTCAGTGGTAGCTTGGAAAGTTTCTTTCTCAGGGCTCTGAGCTTACAAGCTTGTCCCGCTCCCAGCCAGGGGGAAGGGAGAGGGGAAAACAGCATTCACCACCTCCTACCTGTAAGTGGCTGCCCCACACCATGGCGAGTAGGGGATGGGATGGGGACAGGCAGCCCAGATGTGCCTACCTTTAAGATGCAACACGGGCTCAGTACAGTATTTACTTTTTTCCCCCGTCTCTGCTGCTGCCTGATTGGTTACTTCTGATTTCACATGGTGTCTGGTTGACTGGTCAGTCCATAACTCTGGTGTTTGTATCTTTGAGGTTCTACTGTACTGCCCAGCCCTCTCCTGGACAGTCCAAATATACTAAGTATATTCCCTTTAAGGGAATAACAAGCTGCTGGATATTATCTTAACTAGAGTTACTCAGACACTAAGTTAAACAGACTGGATTAGATAAAACAAGTTTATTAACTACAAAGAGATAGATTTTGAGTACAAGTAATGAGGCATAAAAAGTCAGAATTGGATGCAAGAAAAAGAAAGATAATCCCCTTCTAGTGCCTGACAATTTTCCCTTCCCAAGGTGTCCATAATTTTATATTAAATTAAAGCAAAGTTTCTCACCACATGCTTCGAGCAGAATTAGTGACCAAATGCTTCAGGTCAGGATCCCTTCCCCAGAGTCCAACAGCTGTTTCCTTTCTCTTCTGGGGTGCGAATAACGAGATGGACAAAAAGAGAGAGAGAAAGTGTCTTGGGGTGTTCAACTTTTTTTTTTTTTGGTTTAAAACAGTTTTTACTCCCACTTTGAAAAACATTTTCAGCTGAGAACAGGGTGACAGGCAGTCTGCTGGAAGAAGGATGTTCCCTGCTGGGCTTTTTCACCTGTGTGACCTCTCTGTTTTTCTCCCTTCCCCCTTCCTGACTGATGACTGTTTACTGCTTAAATGCAAATTAAGACAAGCATACACTCCTTTGTTCAAGACAGGTCTGTTTGACTAGTTTGGTGCTAGGTGAGTACGTATTTTTATCACCATATAGAAGAATTTTTTTATTTTATGCATAAAGCTGCTATACACATTTTACCATGATATTAATGATTAGCAAGTTATGAGTTTTCAAATTATCTCACAAGGCATACCTTGTATAAAGATTATTACAAATAGTGTGAGGGTGTGAACATAGGGTGTAGTCCCTCACAGCCCTACAGCATGACGTTTAATATCCCTTCAAGAATTTTTGTTAGCAATAACAATTATACCTCTGGATATTCTTGAAGTCTTTTTGCTATGATAAAAATTGACCATTTAATCTTATTTATTTTCTCTCTCCTAGCCAATTTCTGATCCATGACAATACTTTTCCTCTTCCTTCATGACTACTTAGTTTCTTTAATGTCTTGTAGGTGACCATGTCAAAGACCTTTTAAGTCTAAATTATGCAACTAGTTCTCTTTTATCCACTGCTTTGACACATTCAAATAATAAATGAAATAAATAATAGACTAGTAAAACATGATTTTCCTCTGACACATCAGCTTTCTCCATATCTGTTCATATCCCCTGTGCTGGTCTTTATTTTCTTTCAGAACACATTCACACACACTTTAAAAGCACCATCCATTATAAAAACATTCCACTTTCTTTATATGAATGTGATTTATGAGTCACAATTGACCATTATCACCACCTACAAAGACCTGAGTAGTGCTATAACATTCCCTCTAATATGCTGTGACTTACTGTCAACCCATTTTATTATAATAGTTATTTCAAGTCCCAATCATTACACTCAGAAAGTTAAACATATTAACCTATAACAATATTCAATATAGATTAACTACCTTCTAATGAATTAAATGACAAGAAAAGGTCTTATTGTAACCCAAACTATATAACAGGACATTGTTTTATCAATATTTCTGCTATTATCATTAGATCACATCCATGGTAACTTATTGTACTCCTGATATTATACTTCCAACAGCTAATAATCATCTCAGTCTAAAATCTGTCTTCCCAATTTGAAAAAGGTAGGATATGTACTCTGTTTGTTCAGTTATAGGCAGCTAGATCCCTTCTACCTGATGATCCTTCAGACAGTACGACTACATCTGTTAGTTGGGTTCAAGTGCAATTGCCCAACCCAAAAACTCTGTTATAATCCACCACCAAAGAATAAACTATATTTATGGACAACCTTAACTTGACCTACCTGCACCAGTAACACTGGACTAGAAACTGCCCATCAAATATCTCTATTAAAAGATAGATATCCCCTAACCTCAGTATGAGTTACATGAGCCTCAGCTAAATGGAAACAGCTGGCTCAAGAATATAAAGACATTTCTACTACTGAATCGCTATATTCCTGATAGTCGTCTCTTACAATGAACCACTTTCAACCTAATTATTCCTGGCACCACCTCTTCAGTT
Organism: Natator depressus; assembly: GCF_965152275.1. NCBI lineage: Eukaryota > Metazoa > Chordata > Testudines > Cheloniidae > Natator > Natator depressus. The sequence goes on along the minus strand of NC_134241.1, from coordinate 82,433,036 downwards.
CCTTTCCTTATGTGATCATTAGCCAAGTCTTACAGTTCTTCTCCAGAGCCCTCTGGTATACAGGCAGAGCCCACCATCATCACTGCAAGCCAACAAATCCTTTACATCTTAATCACTTTCAAGACCCATCTGCTAAAAATTAATACATATAAATAGGTATTTAAATTAAAATCTTAATTGACTGGCTTAACCACTGACATAAGCCCCTGCCTACCCTATACAAAACGACAGTACAAGAGAAATCTACTCACCAACTGCTCCTAGTCTGACATGGTCACATCACATAACCGCTTCAAGAGTGTGCAGATCCTGTAACTGAATTCCATACAGCAAGAGTCTAGCTCTCCACCCACATCAACACAGGCTTCCTGTGGGTTTGGTTTTTTTTGCAGGGGGGAGGGAAGAGGGCAAAGGAGAATCAATCTATGAGTAGGGTTTAATACCTAGAACAATGGAAACCACCTAAGAAAACTAAAGCACCAAAATCAAATCCAGAGTAAATCTTATTTTCTAATTATTTTAAGCCTCCTTGACTTTCTCTCTTGGCTCCCCAAAGACTAGAGTCAGTGTGGATTCTTACCTTTCAGAGTTCATAGTACCTCTTTGCCCTGTAGTCCAGTATTGTACTGTGGACCTCACTGCATCATTTCAAAATCAGTATGATTGAATATTATGAGAGACATTTTCATAGGATAACTGTAAATCCAATTGTAGTCTTAAGCAGAGGAAACCTATTTTGGACTATGGCAGTTCAGTGGGCCAATGCTGATACAATTCTCAAATCCATGCCCAGGGAGCACAGTCTCACAATCCCTAATGTTGTCTCATTGGGGAAACCCTGTGGGTAAAATTTAAAAATAAAATAAAGTCTAGTGAAAATGGGCATAATTCTACACAAGAAAATCAGCATATATGCAAATAAGAGTACAAGCAAATATTTTTGAGGTGATGGTTTTTGATCAATGATTCCTGGTGTATGCTATTTATCTACTTGAATTTTAATGAATAAAAATACCACTTATTACTTCCCTGAACCCAGATTGAAGACTCACAAATATTGATCTTTTCTGGCACATAACTAATCCTAGAAGAGATATTGCCTGCCCAACAGGAAACTGAGAAGTTCATTTAGCTTCACTGCTGCCTCCTGGGATGTATTTACAATAGAAATTTTTCCAGTGCAAAAAATTATAGCTCCAATTGACTTAAACTTTCCTTCACCTTCTCAACAACTGAGAAGCCTGCAAGGGTCCCAGTCTGTTTAATGTAATTTCATTTGAGGAGTTGTTGGAGAGAAAAAAGAGTTGATCATGTGAAAGGATGTCAGTAACTTCTTTTTCATTTGAATGGTAGGTAAAATTGTGACTAAAGGCATGCAAAAAAAAAAGGGGTGGGTGGGGACTGTTTTGGTTAGCTAACCTACATCAGCTAACTCTAGTTAAAATAGCAGTGAAGAAACTGGCAATTCAGCTTTTAACTCATGTTCAGGGGCAGTAAGTTGTATGGGCCTGTGATGCCCGGGCTCCAGCAAATTCAGGACTGGGGAGGGGCCCCGATTCCCCCGGAGCCTGCTGCTGCCGGCAGGGAGAGGGCTGGGGGGAGTCCTCCTCTCTGGCCCCAACTCTGGAGGAGCCTGCCTGCTGCACCCCAAACTCCTCATTCCTGGCCCAGCCCCATGCCCCGCACCCCCTCCCACACCCCAACCCCCTGTCCCAGCCCAGAGCCCACACCCAGCACCCAAACTCCCTCCCAGAGCCCACACCCCCTCCTGCACCCCAACCCCCTGCCCCAGCCCAGAGCCTGCACCCAGCACCCAAACGCCATCCCAGAGCCCGCACCCCAACTTCTTCCCAGAGCCTGCACCCCAAACCCCCTCCTGCACCCAAACTCCCTCCCAAAGCCTTAGACAGGTGTGTGGGGGGGACTTGGACCCAAAAATTATACAAACCTGCCACGCCTGCTCACGTTAGCAGCTTGAATTAAAGCGGATAGGAGAGTCTGTGATTGAACTCAAGTTGCCAAACTGAGTTAAAAGCCATGTTGACTATGTACTTACTGCTGTTTTGATCTGAGTTAAGAACACACTTTTTTTTGGCAGTGCAGACATTCCCTAAGAGTTTGATTTTTTTTTTTTAAAGAGACCTCAACTTAGCTTTCCATTTTGCACCCACAATTTTTTAGCTACAAATAATTTTTCCTGCAATTATTTGCATTCAGACCTACCAGCGCAAAATGAGAGGCTGCTTCTAAAAACCAGACCCTTAATATTTTACGCCTATCTTCTTCAGAGCCGGAAGGTTGATTATGTTATTCCCTCAAAAAAAGTCATACGAGATGAAGATGTCAGTGTGGAGCACCCTGCAATTTAAGCCCATTCCTTCTTGTCCTATCCTCAGAGGTCAAGAAGAACAATTCTTCTCCTTCCTCCATGTAACAACCTTTTATGTACTTGAAAATTGTTATGTCCCCCCTCTTCTCCAGACTAAACAACCCCAATTTTTTTTCAACCTTCCCTCATAGGTCATGTTTTCTAGACCTTTAATAATTTTTGTTGCTCTTCTCTGGACTTTCTCCAATTTGTCCACATCTTTTCTGATTGTAAGGTGCCTATGTCAAAGACTTAAAAATACTATAAATCAAATAAGGAACAGTAGCCCCATGACACAGAATAATGTTAAATAACCAGGCAGCGCAAAATAAGTAGTTAACCACACTCCTCACTTCTCCCATACGTTCTCCTCTAACAACATTTGCTGCTTCAGCAGCACTTGCAGTTTGTCCTGAAGGTCAACAGATTCAGGCTTTTTCAGACCAAAGACAAAACCACTCCAAATCCACATTATATCTCTGAACACAAGAGCCTTTATTGTGGCCAGGAAAGTTCAAAGACAGTTTGCATAACCATCCTTGCAGGAGCTCACCTAGCTGTCCTTTTCCCCCAGGCATTTCCTTACCACTCACATTTTTATCTTTGTTGGGTTCAGGGGCTGCATCATCTTTTCTGACCCTGCATTCTATGGAAGAAGTTGTCACTGATGTGTGCAGGCTGTGGAAGAGAAAGCACAAAGCCGTCCTTCTTTGTTCCTCCATGCCCCTCCATACAGGGGTCAGTCACAGTCACTTCACTCTCCTGGATTACAGGAAGTGCTCTCCTATTATTGCCCCTGGTTTGTTGGAAAAATAGTTTCCTGACCAGCTCTAGTCAGGAGTTGAGAACATGCAGCCAGAGGGTTTACTACAAGTTCGCATAAAATGGATGTAACATACTCCAGAACTGAGGACTATAGCTAAGGACAACTTTTTACCTCGATGGGTCTAGTGAGTCTGCCAGAGAACCTCTGAACTCATTGTTTCTGCTACATATACAAATGGCATATTTTACAAAAACAAACACACTTGCCAAAATTTCATGTTCATCTGACCATTTTGGAAGAGGAGACTTCTCCTGAGAGCCCAAACAACTCCCAAATGGGCAAGAGAGGTCACTGCAGAGTAATGCAAGGTAGATTTCTTCTCCCTCATGATGCCATCAAAGCATCATGTTCCTACTACCTCAAGAGAGAGGGTCATAGTTCAAGCCCTGAACTCCAGTTTCCTGAGAGTTAGTGCAATATATTGCGAGGGGCAATATGGTAATTTCATCTTTATAACACATACTTCACACACTATAACTCACTCTACTGTTACATGTCCACCATTTACTATGGGAAGCTATTTAGTATGCATACTAGCTGCCTCTGAAATACTTAGCCACTATATGGCTTAACACTATAATAGGCCAGTCATTGCAGCAATTACAGCATGGGCCAATTTCAATCAACGTGAGCTACCTTGGGTTCCTTGTATGCATGCTCTGCAGGGAGAAATAAAGCTACAGTAATAGAGTTCCTTTGTAGCCATTGTTACTGTATATTTGAGTAGGCACAAAAATTGGAAAATCATCTTTCACGTGGTTAGTTTTAATATCCACAGGTACATGAAGAACACACAAATTATGCAATAACAATTCTAAAAATGTCAATTCCTTAATTAACAGGCAGATGACCCATCAAATCTCTCTGAATATGAGAACGCAGGCGGTGAGTTTCTTCTTAAGTATAGACTAATGTATTCATTATGATTCTTTCAGTTCCCCCTTTAGTATAATCAAGTACATGATAAGTATAATAAATTGCATCCAGATTTTTTTTTAAATGAAAGAGGTGTGCATTTCAGCTGCTGATGGAAAGAACATTTGATTGTGTGAAAGTATGTCAGAGAGTTACTTCAATTCCCATTCAAACCATTGGACTCAGACTTATTCAGAAGTCTTACTATTAAGCCAAAAACAGCTTTCAGAATTTGGCAAACAGTTATTAAAGGCTGAGTGGGCAGGATTCTAAGAGCAGCCTGAGTGTTAATGAACACCCTCAGCTAGTGATATCCCATAATTCGAAATGTGCAAGTCAGAGGTGAGTTGCTTCTAGTCTGGCTGAATTTAAGATTAAATTTCCCTTTAGTCAGAAATGTGGGGCACTGAATGCAAAAACCTAAAAGGATATGGAAATGGTTATATATGAACTTTAATCAAATTATACTTTTAGAATAAAAGCAAAAAAAAACCATGGTGACTCATGATGCATATTATTCTTATCTCAAGAGCAGTTTGATTCTTTTTAATTATTATGATTTTGCCTTATTTAGCTAAGGTGTGCATATGAAAGGGCTGTCATTGTTTCCATGTAAGATATATTTTTATCATTTCTGCAGTGACTGTTACAAAACTGGGACATAAGTGAGCTTGTGAGTAACAGTTCATTTCAGAATAAAGAACATTCTAGTAGAAAACAAAAGCTACTTTAAATAAAAAAAAGTTACCTTGAAAACCTTGCTAGGTGTTATATAACAGTGTATAGAAAGACCAGAAGATTAAAGTCAGTAGTTGCTGCCAATAAAACAAAGATTTTATTTTTATTTAGATTTTACAGAAGATTTAAGGAAATCTAACATCATTTTTGTAGTTGGTAAGTAAGAGCCTTAATATAACTGTTCCATTTGAAGCTGTTAACAATGGGTCATACAGCTTTGATTTTTAATGTATGTAGATGAAGTACTGAAAGTGGGGGGACAAACACTGACTGACGAGCTTCACTTGCTGCTCCTCAAAATCTGGCACACCAAAGAAATCCCTGCTAACTTACATAAGCTGACATCATCACCATTTTCAAAAAGAGAGACAGGGCCGACTGTGGCAACTATCGAGGCATTGCCCTCCTCTCCATTGCTGGGAAAATCCTTGCCAGAATCTTACTGAATCGCCTGCTCCCTCTTGCAGAGGAAGTACTTCCAGAGTCCCACTGTGGCTTCAGACCAACATGAGGCACCACGAACATGATTTTTGCAGCCAGGCAGATCCAGGAAAAATGTCAAGAACAACACCAGGAGCTGTATATGGCCTTTATCAATCTGACTAAAGCCTTCGACTCCATCAACCGTGAGGCTCTGTGGAGAATCATGTCAAAGTTTGGCTGCCCAAGCAAATTTATCACCATTGTAAGACTCCTCCATGACCAGATGACTGTCTCCATCCTGTGCAGTGGCTCCACCTCTGATCCCTTTGTTATCCGAACTGGCGTAAAACAAGGCTGTGTACTGGCACCCACCCTTTTCTCCATTTTCTTAGTCTTGGGTTAGTGTTTTCATAGCGGCTGTCTACCACAGGGCATTGGCATCCAAGATCGGATTGACGGCAACCTCTTCAAACTTTCTCATCTCTCTGCCAGAACTAAAGTAATATCGGCAACAATAACTAAACTCCAGTACACAGATGATTGTGCTGTAGTTGCACACTCAAAGGAGGATCTACAAACAGCCCTTAATTGCTTCTCTGAGGCTTACAAAAGCCTAGGGCTAACTCTGAACATTGACAAAACGAAAGTTCTCCACCAGCCAGTCCCCAGTCAATCATCAGACCCAGCAAGAAAAGAACTAGAAAATGTAGAATACTTTGCCTACCTTGGCTGCCATCTCTCAGAGAGGGCAGACAATGATGTCGAGATTCAGCACAGAATTTGCTGTGTCAGTCTTGCCTTTGGCAGACTGTCTTGCCAAGTGTTCCAACAATTACAACATCAGAACACATACCAGACTTTTAGTTTATAAAGCGGTGGTAATCCCAACTCTCCTCTATGGCTGTGAGACTTAGGTGACCTATAGAAAACACCTGAAAACCCTAGAACGCCAGCACCCACGCTTTCTTCAGAAGATTCTCAACGTGAAGTGGGAGGATCATCCCACTAATGTCAGTGTCCTCACAGAGGCCAACATCTTCAGTGTTGAGGCCCTGATTATCCAGTACCAGCTGAGGTGAAGTGGGCACTGTGTATGCATGCTTGATGTATGCTTACCAAAACAACTACTGTATACCCAACTCACCAAAGGAGAAAGGAAATGAGGAGGCCAAAAGAAACGTTTTAAAGACACCCTCAAGACAGACATCAAGAGATGTGGTATCGACAGCACCCATTGGGAGACAGCAGCCCAGGATATGGATAACTAGGGCCAGCTTGGGCTGCACTGCTGCAGCTGCGCCTGGGGCCGAAGCGGGCTGTGCGTGGGGCCGGCCTGGGGTGCGCTACCCCGGCTGCTCTGGCCGCACCTGGGGCCAGCCTGGGCCTCTCTGGCCACAGCACCCCAGCCACGACTGGGTCCGGGCACCCCAGCTGCAGCAGGTTGGGTGCCCCTCCCCCAGCAGGTCTCTGAGAGGGTTCCCTAGGCGCCTGCGTGGCGGTAAACAGGCTGGTGCACAGCCGCACAGTTTACAGGGAACTTAGGTTGTAAGCCCAGTCTCTGAGGCTTCATGACCATGTGACATGGGCCATCGTCCTTTTCATCCCTTCTTTTGTGAAATGATCACTGTAAATACAGGTTCCCATCCTAAATTGAATTAACTTAATGCATACCACTAATGCCATTAAAGTTCGGGGGGCTAATCCTAGCACGTAAAGTTAAGTACATGTGTAAGTCTATGCAGGATCAGGGACTAGTTTGTATCCAGTTTATTGAAATCTCTTGAAAAAAGGTATTATATTAATGTCAAGTATGTAAAATTACAGTGATCTAATTAGTGTACAGTTTAACTAATTAATTACACAAAAACATTTACAAGTTTCTGAACATTTTGTACTAAGCTTTTGAAGAAAAGAATTGAGAAAGATTTTTCCTGGGTCAGGCAGGAGTGTACAGGATCACATTACAGCAGGGAGAAAGAGCAACAAATTTGAGCCCCTGGGGGTAATTCCCAATTTTTAAAAAAAAGTATATATTGTTACATGAAAATGAATTATTTGTTCCTCTGGTTGCTCCACCATAGGATGTACATGCACCTGTGCACTTGTGATTGGAAATTTTAGCTAGCAGTGTCTGAGGGTCCACACCTGTGCACCATACATCTTTGTGCTCTGGTGCAAGGTTATATAGGGAGATGTGAACCTGCTTTCACTCCGGTTCCTTCTCAGCTGCCCTTGGGTCAAGACAGATCATAACAGTGTTGCTGCTAGCTTTGCAGTTTCTTCTTTGTGTTCTTTATGTTACTTTTCATTAGCACACTTTGTGCTTTCAGAGGTGTCTCCCTCCCTTGAACTCTTCTTTCTGCAGTCAGGGCCTTCTGCCTTCGGCTGTTCCCTTGATGGAACAGGTTATGCCAAGTACTCCAGGTTGCAAGCCTTGTCAGACATGCTACAGGTCTTTCTCCCTCAGTGACAGACATTCCAGCTGCCTCAGAGTCCCACATACCATCCAAATCCAAGGTCTGAACCGGCTTTAAAAAGCAGATCTGTCCAGACCCTTGCACCTCAGGGTAGACAGAAGCGCCTTCTCATGGAGCGCTCACTGAGATCCAATCCCACCCTGTACATCAGCCTCAGCCACTCAGGTCATTCCAATGCCTTCAGCCTCAATTAAAGATTGTGGGCAGCTCCAGAATTGAATATTCCAAGGAAGAGTCCACAGTACCTAGAGGGACTCCTAGAAGAAGGGAAGTCATCTCCATGGCCAGAACTTAGGGAGACCTTGCGTCCCAGTATGGGTACTGTTGAGGCTTGTGCAAGCCCCAGTACCCATTAAGATGAAGCCCATTTCATCCCATACCAAGGGATCTCCTAGAAAATCACAGCCATTAGCACTGAAGTTGGTACTAGAAGATGAGCCCTCTGGACACAAAAAGAACTCTAAGGGACTCCTCTAAGAAGCCTATATTGACCTCAGTATCCTCCTCTTCAGGTTATAGCCATAATGACCATACATCAGCACAATCCCCAGTACCTTTGTCCTCAGCTCACTCCTACAGGGCACAAGGACTGCACCTCCGTACCATCCAAGTTATGGCGGAACATTGCCCAGGCTCCATGGTACCGATTAGGTTTCTTTCTCATGAGGACCTCTTGATCACAGAGGAACTAGACTCTCCCTCTCAGATCCCTTCCTGGTACCATCCCACCTGTCAGAATTGGAGCTTTCATATGTGCTATTATAGCCAGCCTCCCAAAGGTGTATCTCTTTGCAAAACCATCCAGTGGAAACTGCAGACACTTTTGCTTATGGTAGAGTCACAACTCAATGGGGAATACCCTCTTCGTCATCTGGCATTACACCCTCCTTTGTGCCTCCCCTCCGACACATGATCCTCAGGGTTCTAAACAGGAACAAGTGGTAGAAATTTTCATAGCTCCACGTTGGCCATAAGTCTGGCTCTCAAACCTGCTTAGTTTTTCCCTGTGAATGCCACTCTGATAATGGATCTCCTGACCCAAAACTTAGGCACAACAGACCAACATTTCTGTATCTCAGAGCTTGGATCCTTAATGGTTCTTGGGCATAGAATTGGACTGTTCCCCCAAAGTTAAGACAGTACTCCTGGGAAGTAGGAAACCTGCCATTAAGAAAACCTACCTGCAGAAATGGAAGCATTTCCAGGTCTGGCGTACTCATCGATCAATAACTCCTATGGAATGTCCGCTCAGGCATTGTTGACTACCTGCTGGACTTGAAATCACGAAGTTTGTTGTGGAGCTCTGTTAAAGTGCATCTTGTGATCATTATGGGATTTCACCCTCCTGTCACAGATTGTTTTTGTACACTGTACCAGTCAGGTTCCCTCAAAGGTTTGTCTAATCTGTTTCCATAAATCAAGGAGCCTACCCCTCCTTGAGACCTTAACCGGGTTCTTAATGCACAAGTAAGTAACCTCTCCATTTGCATATTAATTCTTGTAAATTACAACCATGAATTTTGAAATAAAGCCATGCAAATTAAGGTTTTGCAAAGATCAAAAGACCACATTTCTGTACTACAGTTTTTTTAAGCCCCATTTTTGTATTAAATATGAATAGACCCCGCTCATCACTAACCTGTATGTATATAAAAACCCTTGAAAAAGTGAGGTTGGACTATTACACCATTGCTATGGTAACCCAAAACTTTCATACAGGGAAAATGCACAATGTTTTGCTTCATACTTTTTAAAAAACTGCAATCCTATGTCACACAGTTACAGCAACACTTTTTCTCTCTCTCTTATTTCATTGAGAACTCATACGTGGGTTTGTACAAAACAAGGAACTGTGAAGTGATCTGTAACAAATGTAAGAAATTGTATCTGTTTGTGAGCTGTCCACACTCAGACAATGTTTCTCTCATATATATTCTTCAGTTGGTTGTTTTATGAATAATTCTTGACCAATCTCTCTTATTTGCAAGTAGTTTATTTAAAATATTCAACATATGAAATTATAGCTGTTTTTCCAGGAAACACACAGGCATATGATATGTTTCTTTTACCTTATTCCATCAGCGTACCTCTTAGAATCAGGTATTATACTTGGCTAGACAAATTCAAAATTTCCTTTCCATTAAGCTAAAAAATTAAAGGAAAACACAAGTAAGCAGAATGGTTCTTGGGCATAGAACATAAAACATTCTAACGTGATGAGGTTAAGTATCTAGATGACAGGCTGAAAAAGAGAAGCATAACTGACAGAAAAGTACAGATCGGTAAATTTAGTTTATCATAGATCCTAGAGACTAAGGTAAGGGATTGCAAAACATCTGGGAAAAACACATTAATTTGAAAAAAAGGCACTAGCCAGCATGATTTCATAAAGCATAGTTTTTGTCTGACATATCCTGTGCCATTTTTTAAAGAGAAGGCAGAAAGAAAGATGTAATGAAACAGGGACGTAATCTACTTAAATAGGCCCAATCCTGCTGATCACCAAATTGTGGGAATAGCCCACTAAGAAGTTTCTGGCTTAGATCGAGCAGGCAGGTGAAGGACATGTTTTCTGAATTAATCTGTATATTACCACTGTTTGCTATTCTGTTGGCCAAATCACAAGACATGATCCTCTTTTTTTTTTTAAGTATATTTTTCAGTAAATTGCTTTTCAGAGAATCACGGACCAGGCAGGCACCATTCAAATTTCCCCAAGCAATCACCATTATGCACCTCATTTCTTATGTTTGGCACCCTATGCTGCTTTGTGCCAGTGTAACAGAAGTGAAGAGTTCTGCATACCCTTGACAGCATTGTTTTATGGGATTTGTAAGTGGTCTTCTTGTGGAGCCACCACTTTGTCACAGAAGAAGATTCCAATATATAGGTCCTATTTGTTTTCCTCGGAGTATTGATATTTAAACTGCTTGGCTGCCTGTAGGAGTACTTCTTTCATGGGCACAGTGGATGTTTCTCAGAGACACTATCTGGTCTCTGCAGATAATGAAACTCTGGCTGCTGTTATTAATTTCCTTGGAGTAACACACAGAGGGCTCAGTTCTACAAACACTCAAAAGAGTAGTCCCGCTGAGGTTAATATCACGACTTACACAGGGAAGAGTCGCTGTGTGAGTGTTTGCAAGATCACAGCCTAGCAGCCCAATCCAATCCCAGCTGAAGACAATGGCAGTCTTTATAATGACTTCACAGGGAGTTCAACTGAGCCCTTAAAAGTATTGTAAAGGAACTAGAAGCTGTAACAACAAATGCGAAAATTCTACTCTTTTCACTGAGAAGGACAGAAGGACTCCTACTACCCCAATTACCTTCAGTGAAGAAATCTAGACTTGCCATCCTACTATATTCCTGTCTTATAAGAAGGACTTTTTAAAAAATAGTGTTTTAATCGTTTACATAATAATTGAAATAAATATGCACATCTGCTGTAGCTGACAAGTTGAGACTGTTTATGAGATTAAAAAAATCACTAAGAAATCTAGTTTCTTTCAAATGTCTCTAGTAAGGGAATGAAAACATGGACTGATTAGCAAAGATTTACACGAGGGTTAGAGTAGGAATTAATTGGAAATGCAGTCAAGTCAAATTAATTAGGCAACGACATCAATATTTTATCCAGACAACCAAAGCAAAGATACAGAATCAGAAGGTAAAAATGAGAGACATAACAACAGGGTAATAGACTACAACAAGATTAATTCATTGAATTTAAAAACACAAGCTGAAGAGACAATCATGAAATTAGATATAACTCAATAAATTAGCAAAACGTGGGGTTTTTTGGATGCTAGTATTTTACATTTTTGTAATTATTGCCAATGACTCAAATTGACTATATCTCAGCTGCACATAGTAGTGAGCACCCTCACTGTCTTTGAACAGTGAAAATCTAGTGAACAGCTTTTAAGCAGTTTCACTCACTTGATAGCCTAACACCACATCTAAGAAAACCAGCACTCATACTGGCTTCATGGGCACATGCACGAGACATCCTCACCTTCTGCCAGAATTTGATACAATACAGTAGGTGACTGAAACAATCCTCACTCTAATCAATGAAAATATTTCCATTGACTTCATTAGCATCTGGATCAGATACTACTAGGCACTCATCTGTATCTAAAGATTAATTAGTTCCCTTGCTAGCAGAGTTTTAAAAGTGTGTTTGTGGGCAAACTGGATCTAAAATGAGATTAAAGATGCATATTCTGTTTTGTAGGCATTTCCCCCATATATGGTATAGCCCTTCCCTCTGACAGTTGCTTAATAGTTTATATTAAATAACTATTTGAGGACTAGTGCGTGGCAGGGTTGGCCATTTAAATGATGCTATCAAATTGACCCCTTTGTAACAATCAGTGCCTACAATGAGTCCAGGGCTGAAGACAGTTTAACTACAAGAATAAACAGAATCAGATTGTTTTCAGATATGGCTCCAAAAGCTTTCTGAATGGTACTGGAAATAGTTGGTCCCACTTATACTTAAGGCATTCTTAGCATGGTTCAGTTGCACCTATTGGCTTTGGCTGTTCTGGCAACATTTACCAAAGAAAAATAATATAGTAAAGTGTTGAAAATGCTAAATAGCAAGATTTTATTCATACCAGATATTTCAGGATTTTAATTCCTCAGTTTCTGACAGATCAGCTCAACAGAGCTAAGTAGTCCTCACAGGTGTGTTTCTTCAGCTAGGCTGTTTTCATGGTGTCTCTCTCTGTCTCACACACACACTTTTTTCTACTACATGTACTTTCAATGCACTGTGTCCAAACAATAGCAGAACATAGCACAGGTGTACCGCAGGAGGAACCTGTCATACATCTACTCTCCTCAACCCAGCTTACCTTCAGCGCTTTCCCTCTACTTCATGTTCCTCCAAATGATATGTCCTCCCAGTTACTGAGACAATTGTCTCATTAGCCCAGCAGTTAGGACCGACTGTCAGTAATCCCCACTACCAACAGGTTGATTAGCTCCAATTCAGCCCGTAGCCATCTTGGTGTTGCAGCAACTTCAGTGACCAGGATGCTACAGCTAGCACTCTGTCCAATTAGCCATACCTAAAACCATTCTAAGTGCCAGAGCTAGAAGATAATGATTGTTGCTTTCTGCAGTACTTCATGGGAGCTACTCCCCTACAATCATCCAGATTAAGCACTTGATATCCCTATAGCTTTTCCAAAAAGCACATGAAGATTATTTTCTGTTTTCAACCAATATGATCTTTAATACACAGTATTTCAGCAAGTGGCTTAAAAGTTATGGAATTTAACAACATATGGAGACTTTTTTAAAATTTGCATTCTGGTTTCTGAGCCTTTAGGATACACTCAGGTCACATTTTCAAGCTTTTCTCCACAATGGAAGGGCTAGGAAAATAGATGAAAGCCAAGATTCTCACGCTCACTTGACTCCAAGAGCTGGAACTTTAAATAAAACATCACATATCATGAAACTCTCAATAAAGTCACAAGAGCTGGCAACACTGAAGTGTCCTTAAGACATTTCACCTACTGATGCATTACTTTCTGTCTAAGAGGCCCTGGGATACTACGTTACAGGAGTCTGACTCCATTTACAGACTCACTGTTTGTATCACACGCCTGACAGAGCACAGAATGTTTGTTCCCAAGATTTTTTACAGAGAGATGCAATAGGCTTTATTTCAGTGTGTGTGTGCGCGCGCACACACACATGGGCTGTCAAGCAATTAAAAAAATTAATTGCGATTAAACATGCTGTTAAACAATAATAGAATACCATTTATTTAAATATTTTTGGATGTTTTCTACATTTTCAAATATATTGATTTCGATTACAACAGAATACAAAGTGTACAATGCTCACTTTATATTTATTTTTCATTACAAATATTTGCAATGTAAAAAACAAAAGAAATAGCATTTTTCAATTCACCTAATACAAGTATTGTAGTGCAATCTCTTTATCATGAAGGTTGAACTTACAAATGTAGAATTATGTACAAAAAAAAAGTGCATTCAAAAATAAAACAATGTAAAACTTTAGAGCCTACAAGTCCACTCAGTCCTACGTCAGCCAATTGCTCAGACAAACAAGTTTGGTTACAATTTGCAGGAGATAATGTAGCCCGCTTCTTGTTCATAATGTCACCTGAAAGTGAAAACAGGTGTTCACATGGCACTGTTGTAGCCGGCGTCTCAAGATATTTACGTGCCAGATGTGCTAAAGATTCAGATGTCCCTTCATGCTTCAACCACCATTCCAGGGGACATGCGTTCATGCTGATGATGGGTTCTGCTCAATAATGATCCAAAGCAGAGCAAAGCGACGCTTGTTCATTTTTATTATCTGAGTCAGATGCCACCAGCAGACGGTTGATTTCTTTTTTTGGTGGTTCAGGTTCTGTAGTTTCTGCATCTGAGTGTTGCTCTTTTAAGACTTCTGAAAGCATGCTCCACACGTCGTCCCTCTCAGATTTTGGACGGCACTTCAGATTCTTAAACTGTGGGTCAAATGGCTATAGCTATTTTTAGGAATCTCACGCTGGTACCTTCTTTGCATTTTGTCAAATCTGCTGTGAAAGTGTTCTTAAAACAAACATGTGCTGGGACAACATCTGAGACTGCTATAACATGAAACATACGGCAGAATGTGGGTAAAACAGAACAGGAGACATACAATTCTCCCCCAAGGAGTTCAGTCACAAATTTAATTAACGCATTATTTTTTTAACGAGCATCATCAGCATGGAAGCATGTCCTCTGGAATGGTGGCCGAAGCATGAAGGGGGCATATGAATGTTTAGCATATCTGGCACGTAAATATCTTGCAATGCTGGCTACAAAAGTGCCATGAGAACGTCTGTTCTCATTTTCATGTAACATTGTACATAAGAAGCGGGCAGCATTATCTCCTGAAAATGTAAACAAACTTGTTTCTCTTAGCGATTGGCTGAACAAGAAGTGGGCTTGTAGGCTCTAAAGTTTTACATAACTGCACTCAAAACCAAAATAATGTAACAAAAAAATCTACATTTGTAAGTTATACTTTTACGATAAAGAGATTGCACTACAGTACTTGTATGAGGTGAACAGAAAAATACTATTTTTTCTGTTTACCATTTTTACAGTGCAAATATTTATAATCAAAATCAATATAAAGTTAGCACTGTGCACTTTATATTCTGAGTTGTAATAGAAATCAATACATTTGAAAATGTAGAAAAACATCCAAAAATATTTTATAAATTTCAGTTGGTATTCTGTTGTTTAACAGTGTGATTAATCGCAATTAATTTTTTAAATCACAATTAATTTTTGAGTTAATCACTTGAGTTACCATTTATATTATAAAAAATTAAAAGCTTGAATACACAAAAGGTTAGCGTATTGGCAGATGCAACACAGACACACTGATGCCTCAAAGTGCTTTGATAGCCAGATGATTCCTTTCTAATCACTGAGATGGCTTAAGGTTTTATTAGCAAAATCAGTCCTGAGCTTCACCATCCATTAAGAATATCCATTTTCTATTTTGGTAAGTGTGAATCTGCTCTCTCACTAAAGGCGATTCACATTTCCAACACAGATGGGTAAAGGATAAATAGAACATCAGCTAGCTAGGAGAGCCAGAGAAAGTGTTCCTGTTTGTAATTAACAATGTTTTAAAGAAATCTAAGTGTCTCTAGCCTAATGATGATTTCCCCTGTATTATCTTTATTGATTGCATACACATAGCTGTAAGGATGGTCTTGTAGTTTGATTTAGACACTGGACTGAGACTTGGAAGGATTGGCCTTCTGTTCTATGTTCTGCCACAGACTTGCAATGCGATCTTGGATAGCTCACTTAATCCCTCTGTGCCTTGGGTTCCATATCCATGAAGCGAAGTAGTAATATTAGCCTGCTTCAAAAGTGTGTTGCAAGGGTAAATAAATTAATGTATGAGGTGATCAGATAATACAGTGGAAGGGGCCATAGCAATAGACACTTGTTTCTTTTTAAAAGTGTTAAATTACAAGAGAAGCTTAGAAGAATCTTATTCTTATCCCCAACCTTTGTTCAATTTAACAGTTGGTATAAAACAGCTTTAAAAGAAGAGTGATAAGTCTTAAATGACATATCGCTCCAATCAATGGTAAAAAGTGTTTTAACAACTTCATAAGCACTCTCTCTACTATATTTGTTGGAAGGAAGAAGTATGCTCCTGAAACAATATCATTTAAACAAAACACAAAAATAATAATATCGTCTTTTTCTGCCCTTTTTTTTTTTGTGTGTGTGTACAAGCTAAAAGCAATAAATTCCAAACAGAAAAATACAAACCATACAAGACAGCATTTTTGATTCCTTCTGGTCTATATCACCCACTCACCCTTAAGCATTAACCAGTCTCTCTTTCTGGTGCTGAGCCCAATGGGGGTCAGCTGTGCCCAGTGAGGGTCAGCTGTGTCTAATTAGCTCACAGCTGAGAGAATCGCCCGCAGTGGATCTTGATTCATTGCTGGCAACTAACCCACCAAAGTCCAGCCCTTAGGTCAACTTGGCAGTATCCTTCCTTTGCTCTTGTCCATGGCTTATTAACTCTGATTTTACAAGTAAGACTCATCTAATAGCATGTATATTCATACTGGCACAGATCATGAACTACACATAATTCTCTCATCTATTCTTTCAGCCACAGGTAGGACTGTGATAATAAGCCTTCTGGACCAGCAGCCAAAAGTGTGGGTGTTCCTAAGAAGAATATTAGAAGTGAACTCTCCCTACTCTTTGCATTTGTTGGTTTAGATTTGTAAACTCTTATTGTTGGACCTTGCATTGATTGTTATACAATATGGAGGGATGTTCATCTGCAACCCCCAAAACTCCTTAGCTAGAGAGACCAGCGTTTAGCAAATCAGGCAATGGGGAAAGAGCATTCTGAACAGTGTGATGAAGAAAATGGAACTCCACCATGTGGCCCCACCTGCTCCCAGGCATGGTAGGAGGAAGTAGTTTCTGCACCTCCAAGAGTACAGGGGCTACGACTGGCCCTTGAGTTGAATGCTGGAAGCTTCCTTTCACCTTCTCCCTGTGCACCTGTACAAAGGCAAGACACAGGCTAGCCCTAAACCTGAATATTTACTCCAATTTGTTTTAATTACTGTTATTTTCTTACAATGGGACAGTTTCTAATATAAAGAGCTACAACCTACCATCCTGCAGTCTTTGCATCTTCACTCGTGACTTGCATCCCTTCATTGTGAGTCCAATTCTGTGAGGTGCTTAGTGGCCTCATTCCCATTAAAAAAATGAGCTTCAGGCTTAAAAAAATAAAAAGCCTACCCTCACAGCATACAAGCTCAAGGCTGTTAGCATTCTGGAACCTTTCCTGGCACAACTTACATTGTTTAGGGAACTGTGCAATTATTGGCAGGGAAGAAAACAAGAGATAGAGGACAAAGAACTTCAAACATGGGAACAATGTTATTGTACTTTCAATCACTGGGCTTCTTAGCTTCCCATCATGTTATTTGCATTCATATTTCTTGTACAGTTTTATCTTTAAAATGGTTGTATAATTAATTAATTAATTATGGTAGCACTTAGGGAATGTCTACACTGCAATTAGACATTCGCGGCTGGCCAATGGCAGTTGACTTATGAGGGCTCTCGGGCTGTTTAATTGTGGTGTAGACATTTGGGTTTGGGCTGCAGCCTGAGCTCTGGGCTCCTCCCACCTCGCAGGCTTTTAAAGCCCAGGCTCCAGCCCCAGCCCAAAAGTCTACACAGCAATTAAACAGTCCCTTTGCCTGAGCCCTGTGAGCCCAAGTCAGCTGGCACAGGCCAGGGCAGGCTTTTAATCACAGTGTAGACATACTTCTAGAGTCCCCAGTCAAGATTGGTGCCTCCTTGTGCTAGGCACTGCATATAGTAAGAGATGGTCCATGACCCCAACTGCCTACAATCTAAATAGACAAGACACAAAAGGTGGGAGAGAAACCAGTAAGGAAACTTGCCCACGGTCACATAGCAGGTTAGTTACAGAGGCGGGATTAGAACTTAGGCTCCTAGCCCAATTCCTTATCCACCAAACCACTCTTTCTCATAAAAAGTATAAATAACTGGAAAACTCAGGGTCCTCTGTGACTCATATTTTCTCTGTGAGATGGTACTCAATATTTTTAAAAATATTAATTTAGTCTAAATTAGTCTAAATTTAGACTAAATTAATTTTTTGTAGAAGAATGACCCAAAAAAATAAAATGCAATATTTTTTCTTTAAGGCAACCACAGTCTTGGGTTCCTGCCGGTGGCTGTTTTATATATCAGTATTGTAAATGCACAAAAGCAATTATATTTATGGTAACATATTTAGGTTTAAATAAAACAGTCAACAGTAAAATATGTCAAGTCAGTTCTATCCTGTAATTTATAACTAATTGTAGAAAGAAGCAGGGATAGTTCATACTTATCCTCTCGGGTCTGATCATGCAGTCCTGAGCTTAGTGGCAGTTTTGCCTCCAGAAAGAACTGCAAAACTAGATCTGCAATTGTCAAAGTTTACACATACCTGTTTTTCTTTTTTTAAATTGCCAGTTGTCTATTAATGAAATGTAACACTCAGATGATCATCTATCAAGAATGTGTATAAACAGAGTTTGCTTAGGGTTTAGCTCTTTATGTTCATGACATATTTAAAATCAGAGAGGATGAGATTAAATCAGAAAGGATGAGATTAAAACTGCCAGTTACTAATGATCATTCTGCTGCTGGTTAATACTCATCCATCTTCCAAAACCATGTAGGTGGAGCAAAAAATGACAGCATTCAAAAATTGATAGTATTCACAAAGAATTTTACGCCTTTATTACAAAAACAAGGACACATGTTCCTACTTCAAAACATGGCATAGCAACTGGGCCATTGTGAAGACTGTTAACTCATTATTTCAGGGTCTTTGTTCTGTTTGAAAAACAATGTGAAAGAAACTGCAGTGGAAGCGCCATACCTAAAGGTTTCTAGCTGCAAGTATCTAGCTGTAGTTTAATGTGCAGTTTTATATATCTAGTATTTTTATTTGGCAGGTGTCAAGCACTGTGGAGAGTGCACTTCCTTCTGTTTTAGAATGCTATGTTGATGTAACAAGACATTGGAAAAGACATATTTTGCAACAGTGTTTTTACTGCACAAAATAATAACCACTGTTGGTTTACAGTTAAGATTACTTAAGTGCCAATCTTATCAGTGCACTCCCTGAAGAGCAAGGGAAAGTTTCATTAGGGGAACCTTCTTTCACATACCTTCCCACCAAAACATCTCTTAGCCAATCACACTAACAAACTCCAGGCTTCCAGCACTTCTAGCTCCCTTCAGCTTCCCTCACAGACAGAAACACAGCATACACATCAAATTCCTGAAATTCACACTCTAATTCAAAACCTGAGTGCCTGCCTCAACAACATTACTGTGACCGTAGGGATGTACGTGTGTGCTGGTTTGAAGTATGACATGCTATATGTGCCTGGAGAATGTATGAGGCTGGTGTTAAGGTTTTGTGTTAGAGTGAGTTTCAGGAATTTGGTATATGCTTACAATCTAAAAAGGCAAAACCAGAGGAAGGATGGAGAGAGAGCATGTAATGAACAAGCAGAGTGATCAAGATGATGGCAGTCACATGGCACATTACTGCCAGGGCTGGTCTTTTTCATATTTGTTTATATAACTGTTTTATTTCTATTTTTAAAACTTTGGGGGCACTCGGGGTTGAGGAAAGGATTGTTGGTATAAGAGAGGAGTTGGTAAAAGGAGAGGAAAACTGAGGGGGGAGCCGTGTAAAAATGGGAGGAGGAAAGAATGAGCTGGAGAGCGCACAATGAGCTGGGGGGGGGTGGAGGAGAGAAGAGGAGGAAGTAGGGCAGCTGAAGGGCTGCAGAGCTCTGAGAGGGGGGAAATGAACAGACAAGGGTGATACAACATATGAGGGGGGAAACTAAGTGAATATGAAATCAGGAGGCCATGAGGCTCCTCCCCACGTGCAGTGAGGAGGTGAGGTGACTGTGCCTAATGCGCTGGGCAGGACTCTGTGGGGCTAGCTGGCTCATATTTACCACTGACCCCCTCATCTGTAGCTGCTACTCAGATACCTAGGCCTGGATCCACAAAGGAACTGAGTTGCCTTAATCCCAGTTCTAGATGACTAAATCCCATGTTTAGGCACTACTCTAATCCCCGCTCAGCAGCTGCCTCACAGATGCCGACTTTCTAAAGTGCCGGAGGGTGCTCGCCCCCTGGCTGTGCCCCAGGCCCTGCCCCCAATCCACCCCATCCCCAAGGCCCCACCCCGCCTCTTCCCCGAGCATGCTGTGTTGTCACTCCTCCCCCACAGCCTCCTGCTTGCATGCCGTGAAACAGCTAATTATGGCAGGCAGGAGGGAGGGAGAGGTGCTGATCTGTGGGGCTCACGGGCGGGAGTGGGGCGAGCTGATGGGGAGGCTGCTGGTGGGTGCTCAGAACCCACCATTTTTTCCCTGTGGGTGCTCCAACCCCAGAGCACCCATAGAGCCAGCACCTATGAGCTGCTTAACCCTGTACACGCCTAGACTCACTCAGCACCTAAGTTTTTGCAGTAAAAATTTCCTAGATGCTTACATTTCTGCCTCTGGGCAGGCACACTGCCACCTCACTCTAGGCATCTGGACACCTGTCTTTCTAAAGGAAAGACAATGAGATTATCCAAAAGACTCACCCTTTCCCCAAAAACATTCCCAGTGAAGATGCAGCGCCTGATGCTGTCATTGTATGTGAACAGTGTTCATTGTGATGCTGCAATAAAAGGCACTGCGTTTATACAAGAAAAATGCATTCTTTTGTCAATGTTACATTATGGCCTAATTTCTGTTCTCAGTTACACCACTGTAACGCCACTGAACAATATCTGTTTGGGGCAGCATTTTCTTACAACTTAATGTGAAGGCCTGGAACATGGATACTTTTGTGCCTGAAAGGGACTGATGGCTAAATTCATGAGTGCGTCAGCCCATATTCATCCACTAAAGCAATCAAGAAAGGAAAATGGATGAATCTTGGACTCAGTCACATAGTGGAGTAGTATGCATAGTATCTGGATACTAAAGAGTTAACAGTGTTGATTGCCAACCTCAAACGTTCAAAAATTCTGAGTCAGACACCCAAATCATGAGGTTTACTTCTAACAATTATACTGTGGTTTTGATTTTTGAACTCTCCCTTACCCCCATGTGCAACAATGACAGTGTTACCAGCTCTCCCAAATGTACAGAGTAAGGTGACTTTTTTGGTGCCTCCTGCAGATGCTCTCACCCTGGAAGACCCAGCTGAGGTCCAGTTACACAGACTTGTATAAAATGCTGCCTGTTAATGGTGCTGCCAAGCTTCCAGCTTCTCCCCAAACCCAAATATTCTAATTGAGCAATTCTGCCACCCCAGACCCATATCTGCCCATCCCACAGGCTGGCCATTCAATTCATTCTGCCCCCTTCCTAGCTTCATATAGGCCCCTGGCCCTCCTCCCAACACACCTCTGCTCCTCCTGCAGCTACAGGAGTTCTTCACCCACCTCCCAGGCTGGTGAGGGGCAGCTCCAGGGGTTCTTTGTCCCCTCACCCCCTTCCCAGGCTGGTGTTGCAGGCATGGAGAGGTGAGGAAGGAGCAGACTGGTGGGAAGGGGGAAGCAGAGCTGTCCTGAGCCACTTAGGCCTTTCTGCTTCTTCCTCCGCTCTTGTGACAATGTCAGTGGCTGCTCCCTCTCCTCACCCTGCCAACTTAGAAATGTCTCTCTCAGCTCCTGAAAGGATGGGGGAGGGGGCTCTGCCTATTGGCTGCTCTTCCCCAGGAGGCAGGTCCTGGGGGAGCCAGACACTCAGAAAGAGTTTTCCCCAGGCAGGGCTGAAAACCATTTTAAGGTTGGAGGGTCTAGTGAGACTGGCTCCAGAGGGGCTAATATCCCGGTGCCCCAAGGCTGGAACTGCACTCAGGGTGGCCAACTCTCACAGTTTTTTCCATGCGTGATGGGATTTTGGCTGGGCTGGAGCCCTTCTCCTGATGGCCTGGGAGCTTCAGTGCTCTAACAAATTTGAGCTCTGCCTGGGGAAAATGCCCCTCTGACTGGCTGTCTGCCCCCTGCCCTGCCTCTTGGGTTAGAGCAAGCAATCAAAGCTACTGCAGAAAGAGCTCCCTCCCCCCCAGCTCCCAAAGCTATTCTCAGTTTCTCACAGGAAGAGAGAGGGGAGGAAGGAGCAGGAAGAGGCCAGCAGCCTTCCTGTCCTGTGAGCAACAGCCCCAGTTCATCAGCTCCTCCCCCTTCTCTGCAGTGCCCAGCCCAGAGGTGAGGCGGGGGGGGGGGGGGGCTGGGCAGATGTGAGGGAAAGGGGAAGCTAGGAATTAAGTGCTGGGCAGGGGTCAGGTTGATGTGGGAGTGAAAGCTGCTGCAGCAGGAGCAACAGTCACCTTTCCCGGTAAATCTGGGAGAGTGGGCAGACACATTGTCTCACACACACACCAGCAATGGGCAGGGAGAGTTCAAAAATCAAAAGACAGACCACAAAACACAATTTCTTTCTTACTTTCTTTAAAATCTCATGATTTGGGGACTATAACATGATTTTTGATGGCTTGAGGTTGGCAGTACTATGTACTGTTTTCTTGTAACCTGATCCCTGCCTCAGAAACAGGTTTCCTGCTTCCCATGCCCAGCCTGTGCCCGGACTAGGTTAGATAATAAACCAAACATAGGCAGAAAGATCCTCTGTGTATGTAGTCCAGCCACTGCTGAGCTATAAGCCCTCCATTGGAGGCAAAGTCAGTCAAACTCCTGGGCTTGCCTGCCATTCCATTCTGTGATACATCTGGAGAACAAACCAGTATCTCCCAGCACTGTGGAGAATGAATAAAGCTTCCAGTTTACTCTGTCAGCCACTGGAATGGACAAACCACAAAAGAAACTGGCTCTCCCTGGGGAAGGGGCGGGCAGAATCTTCTGCTACCTATTGGTGCATCTCTGCACTAGAAAATACCATCACTTTTTGTACTGGGTGGGCCTTCAGGTCATAGTTAATTAGCTAAGAAATTCTGTGCACTTTCTGCCTGGTAATTTACTGCCATTAAGTTATATTGCTGATTCCACGGTCTTCCACTGGTATACCAGTGTGAAAGGAGAATCTGTTAATGGCACTGAAAGTTACACTAATTTCTGGTCCCTCAAATAGTTACCACATAATGAAGAGGAAAAAGGGGAGAAGGAGGAACAACTTATTTTAAGAGCTAAAAAGCTCCATCAAGGGGCTTGCTCTCTTCACAGCAGTGTTACTTAATGGCAGTATGTTACCAGGCAGTTTCTGCACAGAATGCTTTAACTAACTATGTACTTGAACGCCCAGTCAGTACAAGAAGTCATGTTATTTTCATTACATTTTCCCAACTGCAGTGATTAATAAAAAGGCCAATTGCTCAGCTCCCCGCAATTTCTTTTTCTAACTCTAGATTTTTTTCCCCACTCGTGAAGGTGGTCCCGGCTCTGGCAAAGGAATCCAGTGTGAACAATTAGCACAGAAATACGGATTTACACATCTGTCCACTGGTGACCTCCTCCGATGTGAATTAACATCATCATCAGAGAGGAGCAAACTGATCAAAGACTTCATGGAATGTGGCGAACTGGTGCCTGGAGTAAGCTGCAGTTTCATTTGAAAAATAAAGGGGGAACAGGGTGTCCCTTAAAAAGTGTGGAAATAGGAAAGCTGCACTGGTATGTATTCCCATCTGAGGGGAAGTAAGCCTAGAGCTTGGTAGAGAGGATCCCTAATTCCCAGATATATGGCATTTCTCTTTCTTTTATATACCGGGGACATAGTTATCCCTTCTCACACCATACCCATAAATTCCCTATGGTAGATTAATTATTAAACACAATGGGCCAGATTGCATGCTACACCTTGCAAGAAATGCAACACAGAAGTAGCAGCAAAGGGAACTTTATGCCACTTTTACAGCTTCCAAATTCTGGGCTAGTCCCAGATCTGGCATGGCCTTCAGTGTAAATTGGAGCATCCCTAGCAACTATTTTAATTTACATTAACTGCAATGGCTCCCTAAGGAACTGGCTGGCAGCCCAGAATAGCTGAGTGCCAACTGATGGGGAACGTGAAGAGTGTAAGGGCTGTTATTCCAGGCTGTGGCCAGGAAATCCCTCTGAACTGCAATAATTCCCAGATGCGGGGCGGAGGGGCGGGAGAGGTTCCCCCCACTTTACAGCATAT
Organism: Natator depressus; assembly: GCF_965152275.1. Taxonomy (NCBI): domain Eukaryota; kingdom Metazoa; phylum Chordata; order Testudines; family Cheloniidae; genus Natator; species Natator depressus. Next base: position 82,409,010 of record NC_134241.1, on the reverse strand, counting down.
GAGCAGCATAAAGGGCCAGGCTGCAGGCCAGAATCAGGGACAATATGATGTGCAGCAAATGCAGTTAGATCAAGAGATGTGTGTGTTAATATAAGGCATCAAGAAATACTGCCCATAGGAAATTAAAAGGAGTACTGGGTCTATCTTAGTGTTGTTATCTTCCCCAGTTTGTCTGATGGGACAAACTCTCTTGTCATTTACAGCAGGATACCATGACATTGCATTGACACAATGTGCTGTTGTGTCAAAATACAATCAGATTGTGAAGTATCATTATAATGTCATGAAGTTTCATGGTCCCCACAGTTCAGGGCAACTGCACCTGTATATCCCCTCAGTGATCGAGCAAGGGAATACTCAGGCTTCCAGCCCCTCAGTTGTTGCCTTTCTGGATGGGGACCCATGTCTCTTTCCCTTCTGAGTGGGGTATTTCCAGGCTGCACAGCTTTATGCCTTCATTGTGTTATTTCCAGCACAGACAGGTTGCCCAGCGACACCTGCTTGCTTTCTCATCAGAGATGGTTAGGTGTAATTGCTACAGTTATAAGTTACCACACAGCACTTCCTATGCAAGCCTGCTTTATTCTTAAGGTAAAAACACTACAGAGAAAACATATTAAAAACAATAAAAGAACACACACACACACACACACACACATGCTAATAAGCTTACCAGAATTAACTCTAACCCTAACATGGATTCTAACACGAGCAGTTCTTCAGCTCCTCACCTAAGGGGATTCTTTGTGGTTACCAGTTCTTCACAGCTTCAGCTCAGAACAAGCACCCAGTTTTATGGGACCTCAGTAGGTCCAGCCCTTTCAACCCTATGCTAATAACTGCGGCCTGCATGGACCGGGGTCCTGTCCATTTGAAGGATCAGGAGAAAGGCCATCAGCCAGTTTAAAACCACGCTGTTTATCCAAAAAACATTTCTTTGCTTGTTGGTTCCTGAAGAATCTGATTTGAACTAGTATATACAGACCTTGGGGGGAGGGGTGTCAAAGGGCTGATAAGGGAGGAATTACATTAGCATCCCCCCTCCCAACTAAAGAAGGTGCATAGGGTGCCATAGTAACACACACACACAACTGTATTTTAATACAGTGTACTCCAAATGTATTAATTCAGTACAGTTTAACTTACTTCAGTAAAGTTTATCTTAATTCCATAAGGTTTGTTCAGGCTATTACAGGATAGTGTCTGTCTGTCACAGCCCCCAAATTGATTTTGAGACTCAGATATGTCCCACAACAACAGCGCATCACAACAGGAAAGATCCTGGAAAATTCAGAACAGGATTTGTTCTGACCCTGGTTCTGGGTTTGTGTAACATAGCTGTTCCTGAGGGAAAGCTGTTTCTCCCCATGGCAAACTATCCTCTTCCTGGGCAGCTAGAGGGAAAAAAGCCAGCTTTCAAGGGACCTGCTCGAAGCAAAGCAGAGTTATGCTAGTTCCTGAAGACATAGGATTAAAGTCCATGTGTAAAAACTGAACCCTTTAAAGCAATATTTATTAGTAACCAAAGAATTCTTTTTCTTCAATACAGGATATTGTTTTGGCACTACTGAAGGAAGCCATGATTGCCAGTTTAGGAGACACAAAGGGATTTCTGATTGATGGGTATCCATGGGATGTGAAACAAGGAGAAGAATTTGAATGCAAGGTGAACATCTAGTTATTTACCATCATTGCTGATATTAAAATTCAACTTGCATCTGACTCACAAATCACCTACTTGGGTCCCTAGTTTTGACAGATATGACTCTTTATAAGCCACTGTTCCAGTTTGTTGGCTAAGAGAGTAGAGCGTTGCTGTTGATCACTGGGGATCTGGAATGCCAGCAATACAGTGAATCCAACTTGCTCCCCCAATTGTATGGTGTCTGCAGTGCCAAAAGAAATAAAAATTGATTTTAGCCATTTAAGTTACATTAAATATAGACAAGAGCAATTCTGTTTAGTAAGACACTGCCATTCTGAGAGTCACTTTTCTCCCTATAGCTATACCTTCAGTTTGCTTGTGCTGCTACTGCATCTCTCATTGAAAGGCAATGTGGCGTAACAGAATTTCACGCACTATGAGATGTATGTATCATCATTATTAAGCGCTTTCTTTAGGTTGAGTCAGAGCTCTCAGTGCCTGCAACCATTGTGACTGAGCAAAGCACAGACCAAATTATTGTGGTAGGCAGCTTGCTGAAATATTCATAAAAGGGCATTTTGCAAGTTTTTGTGTGGTAGTTTACAAAGATTAAGGAAGCTATTGATTTTTTCACTATGCACAAAGACCTACAGAGAAGTCTCAGTTATTGATTTCTCAGCCTGCAGAAAATATTCCATTCTCTCTAAATAAGTGCCTGCACTGAATTTGCACAAGCTCACTACCACAATGAAAAAGCAGAACTGGAGTGGCTGATTAGTTTATATCCTGGAGGAAAATAATAATTATGTATGCCATTATATTACACCTTCACTCTACACATTGTCTTGTAACTGATTTAAAATGTTGTAAAGACTTATTGAGTCATCGAGTTCCTCCCATGAACCTTTAGTTACTTTATATAGATTCTGTTCATTACGAAAGAATCACAAAAGCCATAGGAGGTGGGAGAAATGGCTTCAGCACCCAGTCAAGGTAATTAGCAATAAAGCTGGGCAGGTCACAGATTCATTTTTGGTCCATTAGTGCCTCCCTGTGCACAAAATTAAGTAATTCTCCCATGTCTCTTTCCAATAGCATGTGCCAATTTAACAAAGAGACTCGCACAAAAATGTTCCCTCTCTGCCTCTGATAAGCTCGACATGCATTTGCATGTCTTTGCAGAGTTGGGAGGGCAGGGGGCAGGACTGGAGAAACTCTGTATCCAAGGGGAAAGGGGCAAAGGGCAGCACCACTGGACAAATAAACTTACAGTGATTGCACTTATTGGAAGTGACTATACCTGAAATAGGATCTGATTTCTTACTCAAATGAGTAGTTCTTTCTGATGCAAATAAAGTATTGAGTAGTGTAAGTAAGCAAAGGTTTTCAGGCTCAACTGAGCAAAGGTTTTCAGGCTCAGGCTCCTACTCAGTATATTGATAGTTCATGTGTGTTTGATCTGTGTAACTTGAAATGGTGTGGGAGGAGGTGGAGGGACATATCCTACCCTGGAATATACTTAGAACAGGCTGACATAAGATGCCATCAGATTCATTCCAAAGGCTGCTTGTTTGGATTTTTTTCTTTTTTTTAATCTTCAGCAGAATCCCAAGAGGTAAAGTTTGCTGGCAGTAATAGCGGGAGGGGTTTACTCCATCAAAGGCAGGAAAGCCATCCCTTCAGTTTGGTGGTAAAATTTTAATAAAAGTTCCCAAGCGCCATCTCTAGCACATCAAAGGTCTATTGGAGAGCGACAGAGGTAGTAATCATGATTCCTTAAATTGAAATATTGATTCACAGACCCAGGGAACTTCAGTTATCAGAGGCCAGAACTCTGCACCCACCAGCTTTGTTGATGTCCCACGCAGCTGGGAAAACTCAAAATACTTTATGGAAGTTATACTTTAACACTGAATAGTCCAATTAATGCCCCATGGCACTGATCAGCACAGCTGAGTGTAAGAGCTGCCAAGGGCAACTTCCAGCTGAGACAAGTTTAGCACAGCTCCTACAGGCTTGCCCAAAGGGGAGCTACCTGGTAGTGTTGAGCTGCCAACAGATCACCAAGGTCCCACTTCAAACCTCAGCCCTCTTAATGTGCAGAATGCACAGCCAGAGTCCAGTTACCTGATGAGGTGCCTGCAGTGGCCTAACTGAACGAGTTCCACTCTCATATCTGGCCACCATTTAACTCACCCCTCACTAGGGTGACTGCCATTTCAAAATGCAAAAACAGGACAGATGCAGGAGCCCCACCCTCCCTCCATGACCCTGCCCCCCTGCTCCTCTTCTTCATCGGGAGGCCTCGCCCCCCCAGCCAAGCCTGAGCCAGGAAGTGGTAATAGCTGCCCAGGGAGCCCAGGCCACTGTGGGAGCTTCGGACCTTCCACCTGCCCTGGGTGGGGTGCCAGGTTGTCCAAGAACAGCCCCAAGCCTGTGACCCTGCCTCCCCTGTCTGTGCCACCCAGGGCAGGTGGAGGGTCCAGGGCTCCCCACAGTGGCCCAGGCTCCCTGGGTGGCTTTTACTACTGCCCGGCTTCTGGCCTGGACAGAGGTGGGGCCTCAGGGGGGAAGAGGAGAAGCATGGGGTGGGGCCTCATGGCAAGAGGGGGGCTAAGGCCCACCTCAGTCCACCCACCAGGAAGAGACTGGTGCCACCTTGGGCAGGCGTGGAGTGGCGCCACAGGGAATCCAGGACAAATTCTGATCCAGGGTCATTCGGACTGGGACTTGAAATGTACATTTCAGGACTCTCCTGCCCAATTAGGGACTGGTGGTCACCCTACCCCTCACTAGCAGTTTTGGAGAGCTAACACCCAGATGGTGACATTAGAGGAAAATAAGGGAAGGGCACATCCTCAGAGGCCACCTGCTGCATAGCACTGCTACAGGAGGGACATCTGAAGGATCCATATGAGTGGTGAGAGATACGACAGCTAGAGACAGAAGATCAGATTCTGTACTGGGTCTCCAAGAGACACAACTCAGGGCCAGGGGAAACAAAGGTGGCTTTGGGCTGCTGCAGGGGCTGAAATGGCCCTCAGTGTAACTTAGACAGCCCTGGAGGCTCCTAACCTGCTGCCCACTCTTTGTGCCTATTACTTGAGGTGCAAGCCAGAACGGCCTGAACAGTATGTGTCATGGCCCAACTCAGTGCCTGCTCTTGGGGAGTTTTCCCTCAGGCCCCTCTGGGCTGTCTGCAGCCCCTATTCATTGCCAGAGCAGCATGTAGGGACTGGACCAGAGGAAGGAATCGCTCCCAGAATTCCACAGATACTGTTTCCTGGATTAAGCTCTATGGGCATTGCAGGAGCCCACTGGTGGCTGTACAACACTGAATCCTTATCAGCTTCTGGAACAACATATAAAGATCCAGATATTTATTACTTAGCTGAAAAATACTAGTCACCAAAGTCATCCCTGGTGTAGCAACACTGAAGCCACTTGAGTTCCACCAGGGGTGAATTTGGTTGTAGGTAACTCAGTAAATCTTTGAAACATTTTAAATTAGTCATGATTGATGATTAATGTCATTTTTTTCTTTTAAAGGGCATTTTAATAATATGTCCTCACCGCATTAAGTTTGAATGAATGAGAAGAGGTGACATCAGGAATTTGGTGAGGCTGTATATATACAGCATATGTGAAAATCATTACGAGTATTAAAGATATATACTATTTAGAAAGCTTCAGGAATAGTTCTTATAGAAATAATTACAAAGCTTAGAGGCCCTAAACTAATTCCCTCGTGAATCCATGCACCCCAGCACTAGTTCCCAGCCATCATATTCTCTCAGACATATTTTTTATTTTAAATGGAACTAGTATTACGCTCCTGTAGCTGTGAGAGGTGGGGTAGGGAGAATCCTGTTTATCAATAACTTAATGCTGCTCCCCTAAGATAGTGTAACCTGAAAGAGTAAATTACATGGGGACAGTTTGAGTAGTATCTTACTCTGCAAGTAGCCCTATGGAAACATTCTAAAGACCCAAAACATCAGAATCAGTGAGAGTTGAGGGCACTCAGAAGCATCCTAGAATTGTTCCATATCCTGCATCATTGGGCATTGTGGGACAGATTGTGCCTCCCTTATATGGAGCAGTACTGTCGAGCTCCTTTCTACAGTATCTGAGCACCTTCAGTTGTCAATGGATTTTATTCTCACTGTCCTCCTCCCCCGTTTGTGGTAAGAATGTATTATCCCATTTTTAAGATGGGGAACTGAGGCAGAGTGAGACTAAGACCTTTTCAAGGAAAGAAGATACTTTTTTTTAAATCATGTGGTAGCTAACGTGGTAATTAATACATGGTAACATCCTAGCATGGATAAGACAGTTGTGGTTTTAACACATTAACAGTTCAACATAAATACAGTAGAACCTCAGAGTTATGGACACCTCAGGAATGGAGGTTGTTCGTAACTGTGAAATGTCTGTAACTCTGAACAAAACCTTTTGGTGATTCTTTCAAAAGTTTACAACTGAACATTGACTTAATACAGCTTTGAAACGTTACTGCACTGCTTTTAACCATCTTAATTTAAATGAAACAAGCACAGAAACCGTTTCCTTACCTTGTCAAATCTTTTTTTTTAAACTTTCCTTTTATTTTTTTCTAAGTAGTTTACGTTTAACACAGTATTGTACTGTATTAGCTTTTTTTTTTATTTTTATATTTTGGTCTCTGCTGCTGTCTGATTGTGTACTTCCGGTTCCAAATGAGGTGTGTGGTTAACCGGTCAGTTTGTAACTCTGGTGTTCGTAAATCTGAAGTTCTACTGTACTAGGCTCCACCTGGTGTTTACCTCAATGTGCTAATATGTTAAAGCTACAGCCGTCTTGTTCACACTGGGATTTTATGGCATGTTGGCTAACGTGGTTATAAAACCTTTTTTCCTAATGTGGGTGTACCCCAAGTGACTCGCTCTATGTCACACAGAAAGCATGTGACAGAGCAGGGAACTGAAGTGGTGTTTTCTGAGTCCCAGTGTGCTATCCTAACCAGTGGCCCAGCCTATCCTACTATGAAAGTTATTCTAGGCAAGCACTGTAGGTGTAGTAGGCACCAGCCCTGGTGGGTCCCAGTAACCACTGAGATATATGGCTAAGTGAAAGGGTATTTTAAGGCTGTCAGGAAAGGGAAAGGTGGCTAATATCTTAGGTACTGAGGCTTAAACAGTTACAGTTCAAAGTGAGCAATATTGGTTCCTGTTTGGGTCCCTGGGGCAGTACAGTCGAGAGTCAGGGCCCTACAGGCCTAGTGCCTGGGGTGCCCTCTACAGTCCAGTTTTTGCTCCAAGTGAATAGGTGCTTGCAGGTTTCTAAGCCAGGCTCAGTTAATTTCTCTCATTGGGGTTCCTCTGCACTCGTGCCCTGCCCAGCCATTGCTGCTCCTCCATAAGTCCCACACAGAGCTGCACCCGGTAGTTACAGCCTGTTCCACGCATGGCTCTGCATACAATTAGGGTTGCCAATTTAGGTTGGACGTATTTCTGGAGGTTTCATCACATGATACAATTGTTCATGAAAGATTAATTTTTAATTCCTGGAGACTCCAGGTCAATCCTGGAGGGTTGGCACCCCTACATACCAGTTCCTGGGGTTGACTCTCTGAATTCAGCTTCTTTCCAGGTCCCTGTTTGCCATGTGACTGCTGCTTCAACTTTCCTGGAGCTCCTCACTTCCCATACAACCACTGTTTCCAAACAGAGCCTGGAGTGGCAACTTCCTGATTCATGACCTTTTCCCTTACCTGGCCAGGAGGAAGAGGAATGTGCATTGGGGAAGGGGCTAATGGGAGTTGTAGTCCCTTGCTTGGTGGATACATCACAGAATTCATAGTGCTCTAAATGTAGGAACCTGGTTGAATCCAAAGCAGCAGAAAGAGAGAGATTTGCATCATAGTCATGTTCCAAACGGGAATTTCAGGATTCGTTCTGGTATGTCTCTTGAGCATCAAGTTTTGTGGGTCAGAGCTAGCACCAAGTCAAAAGTGGTGCCAGCTCCAGCTGACATACAATTTGGTGAATCCACAGCAGAGCGCTCCACTGTTTTGGAAGAAAGGTGGAGTGGAAGGGAGGAGATTTGGGGAGAGCTCGTTTTACAATATGTACATTTTGGTAGCTGCTGCTCCCATACTTGGAAAAAGTTGCCCAACGTGCTTCTAGAAATGACAAGGAATTATTTCATCTTTGCAGTGTTGGAATCATTTCAGTGTTCACAAACACTCCTTTGGTTGTCTTGACAACAAAGCTTATAGCAGTCTTTATTCTGGGATGGAGATGCTACTCTCACTTTGGAAGCCATTCTTAAATGTACTGAACCTAAGGTCATTTTCTTCTGTTGGCTCTTTAGTTTTCTCCATTATCTGTGATGAACCTGAGAGAGAAGAGCATTTACCAAGGAATCTCAGAAATGAGGTCCCTTTTAATTTAAAAGAGAAAGCCTTACAGACCCAATTCAGGAAGGTGCTGAGACCCTCTTATAAGGTGCTGAGCACCTTCAATCCATATAATGTCAATGGGAGTTGAGGGCACTCAGTACCTCACTGTGACAGCCTGCAGATGTGGCATATGTAGCTGTATAATCAATATGATTTTGTTTTCTGTGTACCACACCTTTAAATCCCTAGGATTCTGTTGTCTGTTTTGCAGGACAGAGTTGAAGCAGCACGTTACTGAGGACACACACACATTGTTCTTTCTTGTTGTTTCCATTAATTTGGAATAAAAATTACTCAGACTGAAAGTATGACTGCTGTATATATATTGAAAAACATAATACCAGAGAGTAGGTGAGTTCATATGCAGTCTCAGCAGAATCACATGGATTTTCAAAAGTAAAATATACCTGGTTTACCATCCCAGGTAACATAGTTACCTATCAGTCAGCTGAGCCCTTGATATCCTCTTTATAAAAGTTACATCATGGCTGTACTGAAGTTAGAGGAATTACTCCAGATTGACACCATCATAACTGTGGGCAGACTCTGGCCCATTTATCTTGCTTTGGATTTGGAGGGAACATTAACCCATGAATAACTTAGCCACAAGTGGGCAATGTGGGCATTTACTTTAGGCACAGATAGTATTGGTGTAGTTCTGCACCTCTTGATAACAACTTGTCATATTTAAAACTGCTTCTGGACCCTTTCGTTTTAAATCCAAGAAGACAACATTGCAGGCAATGCTGCCATTAGTCTTTCCTTGGTTGTGCTGAAAAGCCCTAGGAATGAAAGCCTGTCATGGGACTGTCCCACTGCTAGAGAGAGAGGCTCCCATAGCATAAGACCAGATGTTACAGCTGAGCCTTAGCTGCCTCTTAGAAATTCAGTATGTAAGGAAGCAGAAAAACAGGCTGAACTGTTCATAGTCCAAGCCACCTCCCTTATTCTTCAGCTACTGTGAATATTTACCTTTAAAAACTTACCTTTAAGGTACTGCCTGCTTAAAAGAATGGACTCCAGGAGAGCATCTTTCTTTCTGGGAGGTCCACATGTCAGTCATCTAAGGCTCTTTTACAGCCAATGATAAAGTTCTCTAGCTCCTGGTCACTAATGAAATCAATGGCCACTTTTTCTTGTCTTTTCCTAGAGAGAAGCCCTCCAAATCCCGGCTGGGATGGAAAAGAATAGAGAGCATATTTAATAGTCTGTCCCTTTCAAAGAACTTCAGACATACGTGGATGGAGATCATATCTGACATTCTCATTACATGTGTTGGTCATTAAAAAGCTAAGGCACAAAATGAGTTACAGCAAGCAAGGGACATAAAAGGCAATAAGAAGAGTTTATTAAAATACATTAAGAGCAAGAGAAAGACAAAGGAAAGTGTAGGATTTCAGGTCTCTACTTAGTGGAGAAAGAGAGCTAATAACTGATGACATCAAGAAGGCTGAGATTTTTAATGCTTATTTTGCTTCACTCTTCACTAAAAGGGTTAGTGGTGACAGATACTCAACACAATTAATATTACTACAAGAGAAAAGGAACACAAGCCAAAATTAGGAAACAGTAGTTTAAAGGATATGTATATAAGATAAATGTTTTCAAGTTGGCGGGCCTGATGAAATTCATCCTAGGATACTTAAGGAACTAGCTGAAGCAATCTCGGAACCATTAGCAATTATCTTCAAAAACTCATGGAAGATGGGTGAGGTTCCAGAGAACTGGAGAAGAGCAAACATAGTACCTATCTTTAAAAAGGGGAACAAAGAGGAGCTAGGGAATTATAGACCAGTCAGCCTAATTTCAATACCTGGAAAGATACTGGAACAAATTCTTAATCAATTTGTAAGCACCTAGAGGATAATAGGGTTATAAGTAATAGCCAGAATGGATTTGTCAAGAACAAATCCTGACAAACAAACAATTTCCTTTTTTGATGGGGTTACTGGCCTAGTGGATGGGGGGGAAGCAGTAGACAAGATATATTGTGATTTTTTAGTAAGGCTTTTGACACAGTCTGACATGCGATTCTCATAAACAAACTAGGAAAATGTGGTCTAGATTATATTACTATAAAATGGATGCACAGTTGGTTGAAAGATAATACTCAAAGAGTAGTTCAGCAGTGGTTTGCTGTCAAACTGGAAGGACGTATCTAGTGGATTCACACAGGGATCTGTCTTGGGTCTGGTACTATTCAATATTTTCATTAATGAATGAGGTAATGGAGGAGAGAGTACACTTAAGAATTTACAGATGGTACCATGCTGGGAGAGATTGCAAGCACTTTGGAGGACAGAATTAGAATTCAAAACAACCTTGACAAATTGGAGAATTGGTCTGAAATCAACAAGATGAAATTCAGTACAGATAAACGCAAAATACTACACTTAGAAAGGAAAGTGAAATGCACACACACAAGGTGGGGAATAACTTGGCTAGGCAGTAGTACTGCAGAGAAAAGGAGCCGGGAGTTATAATGGATCACAACTGAATATGAGTCAACAATGTGATGCAGTTGCAAAAAAGGGTAGTATTCTGGGGTGTATTAACAGGAGTTGTATGTAAGACATGGGAGTTAACTGTCCCACTCTACTCAGCACTGGGAAGGCCTCAGCTGTAGTATCGTGTCCAGTACTGGGCACCACACTTAGGCCAGAGGAGAGCAACATAGGTGGTAAGAGGTTTAGAAAATCTGACCTATTAGGAAAAGTTAAAACAACTGGGCATGTTTAGTCTGGAGGGGGAAAAAAAGACTGAGGTATGACCTGATAACAGCTTTCAAAAATGCTAAGGGCTGTTATAAAGAGGATAGTGATCAGTTGTTCTCCATGTCCATTGAAGGTAGGACAAGAAGTAATGTGATTATTTAGCACAGGAGATTTCGGTTAGATATTAGCAAAACTTTCAAACTATAAGGGTAGTTAAGTTCTGAAGTAGGCTTCCAAGGGAGATTATAGAATCTCCCTCACTGGAGGTTTTTAAAAACAGGTTAGACAAACACCTGTCAAGGATGGTTTAGGTTTACTTGGTCCTGCATCAGCGCAACGGGCTGGACTTGATGACCCATTGAGATCCCTTTCAGCTCTACACTTCTGTGATTTTATGATCTCCATGCAGGTTATCACATAGTAGGCTCAGTCCTACAGTTCTTGCTCAGACAAAATTCAGTGTCAATGGGAGTTTTTGGCTGAGCAGGCTGCAGGATAAAGTGCACTGCAGCTTTCTTCACCCAACATGTAGAGAAACATCCATGATTGCCCTTTACAATTAATTACTGGGAGTCATCCTCAGAATTTTTGTAAGGATCACACACACACACACACACACACACACACACATGATATTTTATAACATGGGAACAGTGTGACCTGCCTGGGTTGGTTTTTTTCCTCTTATTTTTACAGGTTCTTTTTCAGCTGGGAACAAGTAAATGCATATAATATAATCTTCTATTTAATTCAGAAATTGACTGTCTTTGCCATGTCCCAAGAATGAAAAAAAAAAAAAACCCACACAAACCTGTTTCATTTTGCCGTGGTTCACTTGCGCCTCCCTTGGAAAAGGTCAAAGCCTCCCCAGGGAAGGCAGCTTCACAGTTTGAGAAGCACACAATGCTAGGTTTCTTCTTATATGAGTTAGAAACAATTCATCTCTGCATAAATCAAAGTGATATAACACATCTCTCTGTTCATACTGGAGCCATAGGGATGGAGAGTTACATCTCAAGTAGACCTAGGCAAATACTGCAGTAAAGTATCTATGGACATTTGTTAGAGTAAATGCAGTGAATTACATTGGATGGCATTCTTAAACCCCTTATTGACTGTGTAATTGCTACTCAGGCAGGGTTTTGTTGACATAAACATTTGGGGACATTCATACACAAGATTATGTGTGTTTGTATATAGTTCTTTTATTTGCATGCAATTACACATGTTCATGTGAAACCACCTAGTTGCACTTGAAACTATCCAAGTTATAGTCATCCAATCATGGAATTAAAAACAATACCATGTGATCAGTCACAAAGCTTGACCAGCAAATACTGAATACTTACAGTGGGCACTCCAGAAACTGGAGTGTGTTTGCATAAAGCATTTGTTGGATAATTGCAAATAGCAAACAAATTCTCAAAGCCCTAGTCTGGTTCTTAGCTTGTAATTACTTCAGGGCTAGGCCTGTATCTTTGTATGTGGTTTCCCTAGCATAGGAAGGCCATTGTCCTGACTGAGGCCTCTGCTGTATAACATGACTATTTGTTAATAATCATAGAATATCAGGGTTGGAAGGGACCTCAGGAGGTCATCTAGTCCAACCCCCTGCTCAAAGCAGGACCAATCCCCAATTTTTGCCCCCGATCCCTAAATGGCCCCTTCAAGGATTGAACTCACAACCCTGAGTTTAGCAGGCTAATGGTCAAACCACTGAGCTATCCCTCCTCCCTAATAATCTGCTTGCTGGTAAATCACAAATAGAAAAGGGGCTAAATTCATTGAATAACTTGTTTGCTGAAGAGAGTTGGTCTTGCTTTAATTATATGACTAATCAGATAGCTTATCTGAAAAAATTTGGGTTAATAAACAAAACCAGATTTTTCCAGCCCAGCATTTGGACTAATTATTGTTTCTCTGCTTCTGTAGATTGGGGAGCCAAAGCTTGTGCTCTGCCTGGACTGCTCCACTGAGACCATGAGCAGTCACCTTTTGAACACTGATGATGCCGAAACTGTCATGAAACAAATTGAAACGTACTACCAAGCAACCGAGCCCATGATTGCATATTATGAAAAGAAGACACAGTTATGCAAGGTAAATTACTTAACTTTTGAATTAAGCTATTGTTCTCCTCTTCCATTATGTGAATGGTGTTTCAGGATTAGTGATGGAAGGACCATTTATAAACTGTGCTCAATTCCTGCCAGCCTCCCACAGAGCTCATATTCTGGTTTGATTTCATCTTTCTCTTGCTTGATTTATTTTCTCCTGTGCACAGACTGGCATTGGCAATTTCAAATAGTTTCTGTAAAATACACTGTTACTTTCAAACACCAAGTGGAGCAGCCTGCATTATGCAACTTCTGCAATCAAATTCTGACTTCTGGAAAACAATTTTAAAGCATAAAAAGGCAGATTCACCTAGAATACCATGCAGCACCACAAACCATAGCATCTTCTCCTATTAAAATCTTTTATTTAAAAAAATCTGTGTATACTTCTCTGCATGGTCACCCAGGACCCAGGGTAGCATAAACAACCTTAGTGTGACATCTAAACCTCCCTCCTGTGCAGAACTGAACACACACCTCCACACCAGGTTTACATAGCCCATTAGGGACAGATCTTCAGCTGGTGTAAATGGCATAGGGCCACTAATTTCAATAGAACCACATCTTTTTACACTTGCTGAGGATCTGACCCTCATAGCGTGACTTTAGTCTAAGTAAAAAGAATGAATAAGCAGCACTTTGTAGAGCTGCAAGAGGAAAACAAATATAAGTTTAATTGATTGATGTTGATGTGCCTTGGAATCCTATATACAATGGTCACCCCTCCCCCCACATTCACAGATCACCTTAAAGGAGGACAGAAAGAAGTTCCGAATCATGCATAGCCCAGGATTCCCCAGTCACTCCTTTGTGCCTTGACCTGGGGCCAGATTCATTCTTGCTGGCACTGGGAAGTAAATTACATCTTCCAGTTCCATCTTGGACCCCTGCACCCAGGAAAGGGCCAGTGGTGATATCAATGATGTCATTTCCACCTGAGACCCCCCCAGCCCCGCAGGGCAGAAGCCCCAAACCCCACCACTCTGCCACAGGGCAGAAGCTCTGAGCTCCCCCTGCCCCAGTTTGTTAGGTGGAGAGTGGAGTGAGGACCCGGGGGGCTCCATGAACCGCGCTTTAATTGTAAAAGAGCCGCATGCGACTCAAGAGCAGAGGTTTGGCCACCCCTGTACTATGTGAACAAAAAATTGTAGTGGATAAAATAATAACACTTGGTCAGTCGTTTTGCTATGAGAATAATATATAGTAAATGAATGAATTCACATGGCTGGCGCTCTTTTGGGTAATGTTGGTTGCTCCTGAACCACGGAGATCTGACAGGTTTCAGAGTAGCAGCCGTGTTAGTCTATATCTGCAAAAAGAAAAGGAGTATGTGTGGCACCTTAGAGACTAACAAATTTATTTGAGCATAAGCTTTCGTGAGCTACAGCTCACTTCATTGGAATGCATCCGATGAAGTGAGCTGTAGGTCACGAAAGCTTATGCTCAAATAAATTTGTTAGTCTCTAAGGTGCCACAAGTACTCCTTTTCTTACTGAGATCTGAGTCTCCCTGGTGGAGGGGAAATTTGCAATTTGCAGGGCATGGGTTTTGCTTTCTCACTCATACCAAGTTGCAATATATTATTCAGACTGCTGTGTGCTGCTCTGTGGCGGGGCTAGGGGCTTCTGCCCTGGAGGGAGGGAGGTCTCAGGTGGAAATGGCATCACTGATATCACCACTGGCACACTTGTGTGCTCTCTGAGATAGAGAAGTGGAGTGGAAGTCAGGTGAAAAATAGAAAAATCCAATACTACTTCTGATCACAACTTCCTTGTATTCTAAATCAAGGAATTTGTCACAGGCTTTGTTACTTTATGGATCTATGGATGTGTACAGGATAGAGTCTTTCTGTAAAAGCATTTCAAGATACGTATTTCGTATACTTGCATTTTATTTTAAACATAACTCACGTTTTCACCCTTAGGAATCTAGTTCATTCTTAGGTGGGAAGGAGCCATTAGAAGGGCACTGTGTGCAGGGAAGGAGGGAGGGTTTCTGGCCAGTGTATTGGGACTTAAAGGTGAAGCAAGTCCTACTCCACCTCACTAATGCTGGGAAACCCCTCCTGCTCAGGCCTGTGCTCCCAACAGATGAAATTTGCTGCTATGCTGAGGGCCCACACAAAATGTATGCCCCTTTAAATCTGACAAACCCTATTTTGAGGGATTGGGAAGGATTTAAAAGGGCATAGGGTGGGATTTGAAAAGGTGTTTAAGGGGCCCAAATCCAACCCAGCTCCCTTAGGCTGCTTTGAAAATCACAGTTGTCTTTATTTTTAAATGCAGCCTGCCCCAGTACATGACCAAATACTGCTTGTGCTTTTACTTGCAGGGAGATTAGCAATCTTACTTAAATGTTCCATGTTGCAGCTTTCAGGAGCATAAGGATACAGCACTTCTAAAAGAGCCAGCCTTTGCGTTGGCACAGAGCAAAAAAGACAGAGTTGTCAATTGGCTTGTCAAAGAGAAGACTATTTTTATTTGGTTTCAACGTTTGTAAGTGAATTTAATGCTGAGACACGGGATCAGATTGGCAGCCCTGGCAACTGAGTCCCCCCATTTATCCACAGAACAGGTACAGTGCGGGGCAGTGGCAGTGCAAGCTCCCCTGCACTTCGCAGCTCACCAGCTCTTCAGTCAGGAACTGGAGGGGCTACGTGTGCACGGGAAAAATTCACCTTGGCGCAAAAGGCCAGCACAAGGCCTAGAGTGGCCTCAATTGGTACATCACCCCGCGGCCCAGGGATGTGTTTCAGCTTGAGTGAGAGGAGAGGTGGGTGCATTTCAACTGCCTGAAGTTTACACGTGAGCAGGTTCCAAACTTCCCTTTTGTCTTCTGAAATTTCTTACTGACTGCCCAGTACTGCCTCCCGAGTCTCTGGTTATAATGTCTCGTTTACTTGGTACAGAGTCAAGAATCTGTTTGCTATATTTTTGTGCATTTAATTTTGTTTTTAAAAAGTCCTTTCTTCCACTAAACAGTTAGTCCCCGTGTTCTATTATATCACCGATAGAGGACAGTATCAGTCACCTAATAAGGCCAAGTGCCCTCTGCCCCCTTAATGTAGTAATGGGGGGGGCATTAAAAAAAATAAACAAGTTGTGTGCCAGTCACTGCCACCTGCTCAGTCATCTACTTTATGTTTCATCCCTACCTTGCCTCTAGCTGTTCACTGCCCAGTTAGGGTGCAGACTCGTTGGGGGATAGGGAATCAATATAAATACATAAACAAACAACAGGATTCTTGCCAGCCTCAGCCATTAACTGCATCCATAGCTTTCACTCCACCCAAAAATGCATTCCTAGAACATTTGTCACTCCCCTTGATAGTCTCTCTTTCTCCCTTTACTTGGTCTTATTAGTGTTCATGGTCCTGCTGTTGAAAGGAACAGACACACACAGCGCATTATCACATCCTAGCAATGGTTTCTTACTGTTTTCTCCAGCTCCTACATGTAGGTTTTCCAAACACTTTGTAGTTTGCCCCTCTTTAGGTCACTCTGACAAAGGATATGAATGTAGCTCACCCTGTTTATTGGTTTAAGTCTAAGCTGAAAATGTTTTCTTTGTGGGCTAGACTTGTTAGTCTTTGTTTTGAAGAGTCACTTTCCCTACTGCTGTATAGCACCATGATACATGGGAATGGCCCTCTATGAATGAGTGACAGATCACTCTCCTGGCTCATGTAATTTTTGGCCAGCAAGGGTGCCAGTTAAATATCAGTTAGATGGGGAAGGTAGAGATGTGGACCATCAAGTAGGGGCACCATATTTTATAAAGAGCCCAAACATCAAACCTTAGTTGGTTCATTAACTGCATTAGATTTACTGTTAGAACATACATGGAAGGAGCCTTAAGGACCTTATGGAGACCAAGAACCTTTGGAATCAATAGGATTCTTGAAATGATGATTCGGCAGTGTCAGATTACTGTGGCCGGAAGGTCAGGTCTCCATTTGAAGTCACTCTTTGAACAAAAGATAACTGCTAACTGCTTCTATTCAGCAACTAAGGCCCTGCACCCAACAAAGATATTGGAATCTTAATATGCAAATGATTCCCACTGTCTGTGAACCTGACAGGAATAAATGATAGTGAACCTTTTGAAAGCTCAGCTGAGCAGAGGCACAGGGAGTGTGCCACATTGATGTGCAGTTTCAAAAGAACTCTAATCAGAGAGAATAAAGGGGATAGAATTGAAGGGGTTTGGGGGTTTAGTTTGTTTGTTTCTAATCTGCACATTTTCCATTTGAGCAGATAGCTTCCAAACCCTATTCTGGGCATCAAAGTGACTGTAACGGTGGGATAGAAGTTTTTCCATTTAAGGAATTTAAAATCTTGGTATTAGGGGCAATTCAGTTCTCTACGATCCCTACCATGTGTGACGCAGTGCACCCAGCTGGTAACGACGACTACAGATTGTTTTTACAGATTATTCCTATCCTACATGTAAGTGCAGAAAGTACTTTTGAAAGGAACAAAGACTGTAACTTCCTTAATACAGAAGCATTCAGGCTGTTGAGTGTTGTTTTTCAGAAATACAAAGCTGCTGCACTATTTTAATTCAGAAAGCTGATATAAATTGGCAATTAACTATTGAACTATGTCATTTTGGGGGTAGCTGCTTGTTATGGCAGAAAAACAGAAAAGTGAAAAATTTCATAACAAAAAATGCAAAAGTCAAGGTTTAGTTAAAATAGGAAAACTCATGGCAAAAGTCAATCCCAGGTGCAAGAACAAACTTATGGAACCATACTCACATTTATTATGTGTGACAGCCACGTGTGAATCCAAATTAGGTGCTTCTTTTAGAAAGGGCTGTATAAACAAAGACACAATTTAGGGCAGGCTGCATCTCAGGAGCACTGCAGCACACATGGTTTGTAGGGCTAAAAGGTTTTATAGCAAATGTTGATTTTTTTTTCTAGTACAAAATCAAATTATGAACCACAAATATATTTTACTCTTTTTGCCATTGAACATGGTTATCCAAAGGGACAGGGTTTTTGAGGAATTATAAGTTGTCTTCCACAGTATAATGGTTAAGTGAAGCAGAGTATGGGTCTGGTTTCTTATTGTATTTGAGTGCCTAAAGATACAGGCTATTCTACCTGTGTAGCTACATGCTGGACTGAAAGGCAGGCTGCATCCACACTTGTCACTGGGGTGTGTAGTTACACATGCCAGTGAAAGGCTCTGGCAGGGGGGAGGCAGCGAGTTAAGGCTCCAGCAGCAGGGAAGCTCCCTGCCAGCTCTTTTTCCTCCGCCCCCCTGCCAGATCCTTTCCCTGCTGCCTCTCCCCTGTTGCTGGAGCCTTTCACTGTGGCAGGGAAAGTCTCTGGCAGCGGTACACTACATTGCTAAAAATAGCAGTGTAGACATGGGAAGCGCTGCTGGGGGTTGGAGGGTGGTCTGGGACTGTAGCCGAGGGGTTCAGGTGTGTAGTCTACTACTCGCCTAAGCAGTGCCTCACTATTTACAGTGCTATTTATATCCTTTCTAGCTGGCATGCTATGTGTGTACACACCCCACCATAAGTGTAGACATGACCACAAATAGGCACCTATTAGGATTTTCAAAAGTGCCTACGTGCCTCACCCCCATTGATTTCCAGGGGAGTTAGGCACATAGGTGCTTTTGAAAATCCCACTAGGCATCTGTCTGCATCTTTAGATGCCTAAATACCTTTAAAAATCAGGCTTGATATCTAATGTAACAGTGGTTTATTCAGTAGTTCTGCTTTTTACTAAGAAAGACAAATTCTGATTATTCTTAATATCTGACTCATCCTTTAAAGCTTCGTTTATTGACAGTATGTAGGAGTTTAATAAGTAATATTAACAGCAATGCCATAGGCAATCAAGCAAGATCCCAACCTTGGTTTACAGTAGCTGAGTAGGTGTATTCCTAGGATACTTCATGTTCAAATAGACAGCTAAATAAAAAGAGTGTGCACTTAGCAAATAATGTAAGCAGCCTGGCCCAGTGGATTTTTAGGGATTCATAAAACTTCCCTATTTCAAATTACATCAGCCTGAAGTTTAGCCTACAAGATGTCAATCCAGATGCAGTTTTTTCCTTCTAGTTTTAATAACAGCTCTGAAAAGTAGTTAAGTCATGTGCTGGTTAAGGAGAAGTAAAAGAAACTTTTAGTTACTTATTGCAGACTTTTTGCATAGCTGTTACAAAACCCCCCACAATTATTCATAGAAATTGCCATTCTGGATAAGACCATCTAGTGGATTGTCCAGTCTCTGATAGCAGCCAACACTATATGCTTTACCATAAGGGTACCTACATGGTCTCATTTGTATAGTCAAAAGCTCCATCTTCCTCTGTGGCAATTTCAAGTTATGCATTTTCAATACTAAGTCATGCAATGAAATAAAAATATAGGAAAGTATAAAATAAACTGAAAATAATACCAAAATAAACAACACAAGGACTAAAGGACTGAGTGTAATATTTATTTTCAGACTTCACACTAAAACCCTCCGTGTTGGAATTTACCTAAAACTGCAGTGGAATTTCCAATCAGATGCACCACAAAAACCAGAGAGCCTTAATACTGTATTTAGATCTAGCTCACAACAGAGGACACACAGTCTTGAACTTACCGTACCATTTGTAAGTTCTTATCTTGCAGGGTCCATCATACACTTGAAGGAACAAACTTCTCTTTCAGGCAGTGCTGCTCGCTGAGATTATACAGGTGCTGGGATAACTTTGTGCTATATCCTGCGAGTTGGACCTTTTCCCTTCATGTCTGGTGAGGGCCAGTGGTGGTGGTACGGGGCCCATTGTTGGTCAAAATTGTCACTGTTTCCCATTGAGTGGATAGATTCCAGCAGCTCTTAAATAAAGTATTGCAAATCCCATGTTCAGGAAACCAACTCTTGATGCTGACAGTCTGGCTATTGGCCTGTGTTCTAGCTCCCATTATTAGGAAGCGTCACTGACGGGAGGTCTCCACTGCAATAAAAAACCTGCAGCAGCGAGTCTCAGAGCCCAGGTCAGTTGATTAAGGCTTATGGGGTTCAGGCTGCAGTGCAGATTTTTGGGCTCAAGCTGGAGCCTGGGCTCTGAGATCCCCACTCCCCTCATGGGCTTTCAGAGCCCAGGCTACAGCCCAAGCCCAAACGTGTAAATTACAAATTTTAGCCCCACAGCCAAGTCCTGTGAACCCCAGTCAGCTGAACTGGGCCAGCTGAACTGGGCCAGCTGTGGGTCTTTTATTGCAATGTAGACATACCCCCAGAAGGTGGTAGCAAGGCAACTGCACTGGTTGCATTTGCTAACCTCCTCCCAGCAATGGTTGAAGATACAGGATCTCGGGAATGGAGGTTGTTCATAAATCTGAAATGTTCCCTAACTCTGAACAAGACATTATGGACTTCAGCCACATCGGGGCAGCCACGGGGGATGGGTGAGGGGCTTCTGACCCTTGAGGCACCAGCGTTCTGGGTTTCTGTCCCGGAGGAGCACCAGAGCTCAGGGCTTTAGAGCTGGAGGGAGCTCTGGTCGGGGCTTCAACCCAGCAGTTCCATTCCCAGCTTCTGCCCCACAGGGGGCATCAGGGCTCCCCACAGCTCCATTCTCCTCCCTCCAGTTTCTGCCAGGGGTGGGGGCACACCGGGGCTCAGGACTTTAGCCATGAGGGGAGTGCTGGGGCTGAAACCAGCACTCCCCCTTTAGCAAAGTCCTGAGTCCTGGTGCCCCCCCCGGGGCTGAAGCCGGGAACAGAGCTGCGGGGCTGAAGCCCCGAGTCCCAGCGCTCACCCCAGGTCTAAAACCCTGAGCCCTGGTGCTCCCGATGGTCAGAAGCCCCAAGCTCCCCCTCCCCCATTGACCAAGAGCCCTGACCCCCCCTCCCTCTCGGCCCCATGGCTGAAGCCCTAAGGCAATACAGTACTTGCTGCTGGGTTTTTTTGGTCTCCACTGCTGGCTGATTGATTATTTCTGGTTCTACATGGTGTCCAGTTGACCAGTAAGTCCGTAACTCTGGTGTTCATATCTTTGAGGTTGTACACTAACGTGCTCATGCTGATTCTTTGTCTTCGGCCTACAATACAGTTGACCATGAGATCTAATTGGTTTGTTTGTGAACACAAGGAGGGGTGGATGGATCCTTTCCTGGGTATGTCTGTTCTTTTACTCCTAAGAAAACCCAGAGTGTAGTTGTGGGCAATAGTTCCGCTGCCCCATGAACTGCCTCAGGGGGTACTACAACGGTGGATATTGTCACCTCGCTTGTTTCAATAGGTAGGAGGGAGAGTAGGAGACATAGGCCAAATCCAGACATAGACCAAAATCCAGAGTTGTTAACCTTTGGGCACATTGCAAAACATATCCTTTCCCCCTCTTCTCTAAGGCTGTTGAGGAGGGAATGTGCTGAGGTGGCTCTAGTTATGGACAGGCCTTTATTTAGCGATTTTAAAATTATGGGATAGGCACATAGAGCCCTTAATGGGCAGCTAATGTTATATTTTAAAAATTTGAGAAATAAAAGAATTTTGAGGAACTTTTCTTGCACTGAAATTTTGCTGGCTCTAAAATATGTATTTTATGTGCGTACAGTGTAGAGTTTCATACTTTGGAAGAAACAATTGAATTAGAGATTGAAACTTTAGTTCAGATCTCAAATTGTTTCACTACATAGATGAAGCCATTATTTATCATTGGTAATAAACATGATAGATTGGAAAAAAGAAAAGGAGTACTTGTGGCACCTTAGAGACTAACCAATTTATTTGAGCATAAGCTTTCGTGAGCTACAGCTCACTTCATCGGATGCATACTGTGGAAACTGCAGAAGACATTATATACACAGAGAATCTTTTTATCTTTAGATAAACTATTACCAGCAGGAGAGTGGGGTGGGAGGAGGTATTGTTTCATGGTCTCTGTGTATATAATGTCTTCTGCAGTTTCCACAGTATGCATCCGATGAAGTGAGCTGTAGCTCACGAAAGCTTATGCTCAAATAAATTGGTTAGTCTCTAAGGTGCCACAAGTACTCCTTTTCTTTTTGCGAATACAGACTAACACGGCTGTTACTCTGAAACCTGTCATGATAGATTGGATTACAGATCCTGTTTGCAGATATTTCTGGGATACAAAATATAAAAATTTAGAGAGGCGTGTGAATCGTTTTAATAGGCCAAAGATGAAACTCAGAATAAAAAAAAGCATCTGACACTAAATACAAATGAAGAAAATCGATCCATAATGAAAAGAAATAAGCTGTTTCCAGATCTCACTCAATCACTGTATTAATCTACACGTTTCCCATATAATACACAGAACAATTAATGGCTGTAAACTCTGTTCCCCACAGCCAAAACACTGGTAATTATTCCACAGCATAGGAAGCAGTTTTACTCTCTCAAGTCAGTTCTCCAAAGTGAGTCTAACAGCCAGGAGAAAATTTGGTCAAAGCAGAATCTGTGAAGAACTCAAGGCTAAAGAGAACAACTCGGACTTATCATCTCTTTTGAAGAAAGTGAGCAATGGACCAGAACAAAAGCAATGCCCACTGCAGAATATGCACTGCCCAAAGGTCATGAAAAAACTGGAACAAATTCACAAAGCTTGAAATACAAAAAACTCAAAACTGACATGCTAGGTTGGGAGCTGTTGCCTGAAAGCCCTTACATCATAGGATTATATGCAGTGACACTTCAAATGACAAGAAAACAGTAAACAAGTCAGTGCTAGGGACTTTTTTTTTTTTTTTTACCAGTATTAAACGGGACTATTTTATTGAGTTTATGTTTAACATAAAATAGTGTTAAAATAGAATCCCAAAAATTTGAGAGTCCTTTCCATATATCAAAGTTGTTACGATATTTTAAACTTCAAAGGACTCTGCAGAAAGATCAATGTACAATTGAGCGACCTACAAAACCTCCACGTGATCTAGTGGAAGCATAAGAAATGAATACGCTGTTTTCCAGTTCAGCATTTAATGAAGCTGCAGACACTACAGTAGGATTTTCTTAAGGAGCATGTTTATAAATCCAATCCCAAATCCAATAACCCAGAATTAGTACTGCTCTGAGTCCTTTGGATCAATTATTTAGACAACATGGGTAATTTAAATTGTTACAATGTAATCAGCATAGGCTGGTGTTCACAACATCATTTCTATGTAACATACTTTTTGTTTTAATAGATAAATGCAGAAGGAATGCCAGAAGAGGTTTTTCTTCAAGTTTGCACAGCAGTTGACTGCTTTCTGAAAAAGGAAGAGGAAGCATTGTCTCTTTCAGCAGAAGTACAGTAATGGTTTATACGCAAAAGTTTCATCTTATGTACACTTGTCACACTTGACTAAAATGCTGTTCAAAGCAATAGCTGCTGTTTTGAGAGGTATCTGGAATTAGTGCATGTGGTATTCAATGTTATTTTAAAATAAATCTTTTATTTATAATCACACAGTATGCTAAATACAAAATGGTCTCCACACTAAAACCACACTAGTACTGTATGTTGTTTATCAAATTGTTTGCACCGGTTAAAAGCAGCATGGTGAACAGCAGCTCCAGTTTATATTTATAGTATCATGCATTTGAATATAATCATATGTATTGCACAATCAGCGGTCAGCTCCGTCAACTGCCATATAGCAAAGACTTTCAGGGTTGCTCTGTCTCATTGCAATGAGGTTATTTTTTTTCTTTCATTAATTAACACTGTTCATTTTTGTGCTAACACTTAGCTTGTTCCTGATTTATAGTGGTTGAAATCTGTTCTCTGCCATTGTGCTTGATAATGGAATATTCCTGGAATTAGTCATGCTAATTTGTGGAGCTGTGGAAGTTGAACAGACTTTTAACACTTCCCCAAAACACTGTAAATGCACTGAAAAAATGAACGGAACATGCAGAAATTAACAAATACTGTAGAGGTCTGTCCATCTGTTGCCATCGCACAGACAAAACTGCTGTGAAATCTTTGCTGTGCTGGTAGAATTTGCTGTATATTGTAACAATTTTCTAATTGGGCAGGGATACCTTTGTTCTTTGCTGAAAACATGAACTGAGTAATGTTGGTACAATTAAAAAAGTGCAAACAGACAGTTCTCCATGCTAATAATAGTTGCATATTTCACTGTTAAAAATTAGCATGTGAAGTTGTTCAACAGCCATTATATATAAAGATTACCAGATACTATTAAATCATACTTCTAAGTATTCCAAGTGTAAATTTCAGTTTTGAATCCTCATCTGTTGTCTTCTAGTGGCACTGCCAAACTTTGAAAATGACAGTCAAAAAGAAAGAAAAAAAAAAGGCAGGGATTGTTTGATTCCTGTTGCTTGTATCTTTAACAATCTATCTTTCCAAAATATCTGCACAAAAATATGCAAAATCATATGATATTTCCATCTACTCAGCCAAAATGCTTTTGGTATACTGGTAGCCAAAACACCCCAAACTTATTTGACAGTCTTGTGAAGTAATTGCATCCTCTTACCGTGCTGTTGCACCAGTCCATAGTTTAAGTTTGCATGATTGATCTTTCCGTCAACAACTGTACTTTCAATGAGCATTTATGGGGCAGATTTGTATTTTTAAAGTTATCTTTCTTGTAATGAAGACATAATACAAATAAAAAGTATGGACAAATACTAAGAGTCGTAATTTATGCTGCAGTACACTTGGGTTTGATCTTGCCTAAAGCTCCATAAAATATGGATAACTGATAAATATAAATCAAATAAAGCACTCTAAACTCCCCCTCCCCCCAAATCACGGCAGGTTTTTTTTTTTTCCTTTTCTTCTACTTCCTTGCCATCTGCCATGTGAGCAAATAGCTCCAGTTATTCACTAAATGGCAATTTTAGACCTGCTTTTCTCCTTTAATCGTGGATGTTCTTGCTTCCTTGGGTTCCTTTATAAGTTAACCTTTACCTCTGACACCAACTGAAGTGCTATGCGAACTCCAGAACATTGCCATGAACCACCTGGAAGAGTATGTGATACAACATGTCTAGCAAAACACTTCTTGGAAATAATCAATTTACCTTCAGAATGCAGCCAGACTCCTCCAGCTTGAAGAGAAACATCCTTTTAGCCTAGATCTGAACCTGGTGGCACTAATGGCTGTACTCTTATGCTATTTTTCCAGTAATTAGAGGATTTTAGAATGATCATGTGGTTGTAAATGATCCTAAGCACACTCACATATAGGTATTTCTAGTTGTTCCTTGAGTTATTTCTCATTAGAATGACAATTAAAATGAGTGGAATGTGAAACTTTGATTTTTGGTGCTGTCCCTCAGAAACTGATCATCAATTTCTAATTCCAAAAGTTATTTACAATATTAGTCAACATACAATTCCATATTTTAAATGTAGTATGTCAAATCTTACCCTTAATTCCACCCTCCTTCTTATATCACATTTCCTAGTCCAGTGGTTTTCAACCTGCGATCCGCGGATCCGCTGAACATCTGCACTCTATGTCTAAGGGGTCCGCGAATGGTGACTATGAAAATAAAATTTCAGATCTCAGAAAAGGCATTCTGTTTTTTCTGATCAATCAAACGGATGTGAATACCCCCACCTACAGGTCAAAACCCAGAAGTGTTGTTGTTACCATAGAAGCCCACAGTTTAGTGCCCTTTCTCACACTGTGTCAAATGCTGTGCAATAAAACATTTACAGTTGAATTCTGTTCAGTCAGTTTTCAGTCTAAGACTTCTATGGTAGGAGTCTCTGGATCACAGGTTGAACTTTCAAAGGGGTCTGCAACATCCATTTCAAATTTTGTAGGGGTCTGCAAATGAAAAAAGGTTGAAAACCGCTGTCCGAGTCCACCAGGTATATCTGCTGTGATGCCAATCTAGAACCAATGCAAACATTACATGGATCAAATATGCAAGTATCACACACACACACACACACACACACACACAAAGATTTCCCCCATCTCAGTAAGTAACACTGTTTTTGTGTAAGTATATTATATATTTGATATCCACCACTCTTACATATATCTTCATACAACATACATACTGTGTGTGAGAGAGAGAGAATTGTGTGTGTGTGCACAAATATATACGCACAAATATTCATTCAAATTAGAAACAGGGCTTTAATCAAGAGATTTTAACTAAGGGATTTCATGTCTGAATTCCCTCATGTCCGAAACCCCCACCTCATTCCGCCCTTCCCCTTCAAACTGTATTAACCTTTCCCCTGTGCACATTTGTAATTTTTTTCCCCACTTATGTATTATGCTTATTTCCCTCTAAGAACATTTTAAAAGCCCTTCAAAAATAAGATGACAACAGATTTCTCTCTTTAGTAATCACTCTTCACCAAAACAGCTTCCATGACAGTAGTGTAACTGAGTGGGAGAACATAATATTATATGTTCCCATGATATTATAGATTCTATCACACAATGGCTTTTGTCTTTCATCAAAGAGAAAAGTGAAATACATATGGTATCTTTGTTGTATTATATATCTTTAGGTTTATTAATTTCTCAAAGTATATGAGATGTTTACAGATGATGTATTACATCATTCAATGTTTTTAGTAACTGTACTATATTATCTACTCAATATATTATATGCTTAAACTTATTTTCCTTAGAAACAAATAGTATGAAAACCTAAATGAAATTGTGAAATTTAACATTGTGATCAGGCTACAGTTAAAGTTACTATCAAATGCAATCAGCCAATTACCCTTCTTATTGCCATGGTTTTAAGCTAATGTGTTTCTTTTACATTCTAAATCACTCTGAAAATTTGAGTTTTTGTTTCAGTGGAAAACTAATACAGTTTAAAATAATGCGTGTTTCTGAATCACCAGCGATACAGTTCAATAAAAAAAGTTATTAGTTCAAAAATATCACAATAATTACAAAGCTTTGCAGACATTAGCACGTTTTGAGATTAATACAGCATACCAAAGTTGCTAACGTTCCTTTCTTCTTCAGTCTGATAAAACAACAACCCAGTTTGTGAACAGGATATGAGAAAACTAAGGCTCTTATCCTGCAAGAGGCTGAGCACATACTATTAGGTGCAGCGTACGTTCAGTTCCTGCTGAAGTCAACAGTAGTGCCAAGTGCTGAGCCAGTGCAGATACGGGCCCTTTAAGTATTCATGTGACCTACTAAAATGTACTATTTTCTATTGTTAATGTTGGTTAAAAAATTAATTTCTACCCAGAAAGGAAATCACAGTAAGCATTCTATATATAAACAGAGTGTATCCACATAGTTTATTTCTCACAGTTCTCCTGACAATTGAACATTATTTAAGAACATACTGTATACACAGATAAGAAGAAACATACAAAATGTTTTAAATGATGCACAACAAAATCCAGCAGTATAAAAGAATGCATGTGAACCTTTGCTCACTGCTCAGGCTAAATTTAATCACTTGTTTAAATAGTAATAAAAATACAATCTTTCATGGATCTTGTGCAGACTACAAAAGAGGAAAATTATTACCATATATATGATTTATATTAGGCAGTTTTCTTTGATGAGTTGCACTAACAACTCCAAATACAGAGGCAGAAGGCTGTGTACTTTATTTTAAAGGAGTTAATGTTGAGTATTAGAGACTTTACACAGTTACTACCACTGGCACTTTTCACCATATTTTGTACACATCACATGATCATCTTATATAACATTACATTTAAAAAATATATCTGAGTGACAATTTTTTAACATTCACAAACCATGAGCTGGTTAAGGAAGCAATGCAACAGTTGCTCCCTGTAGTGCTTCACTGTTGGTAATAGAGTTCATTGTGGTTAAAAAAAAAAAAAAAAAAAAAAAAATTAGAAGAAGTCAATGTGATTAAGCAGCTCCAATTTAATAAAGACCTGTAACCAACCATCACTGGAACAGTGAGTATTTTTTAGAGTATATCCTAGAAGCAAACACTGTCATTGGTTAAAACCTTGCCTAAAGAAGTCAGTTCCTGTGCGGAAAACTATTTCACAACAAAACTGCAAGCTACTAAACTGTTTTTATATAAATACTTCATCTTCTCTGGATCTCATAACCAAGTTCTTCAAAGCCTTTGGAATTTATTGTATCTTTAAATGCGTGCTCTCATTTCTGGCTCAGCCTTCTGTATTTTTTTTTCCTTTCTTTTTTGTTTTGTTTTAGATTCACCACCTAAAAATGACCAAGGTGGGAAAAGGAAAGTCTCCCAGTGAAACCTTCTGCACACTAGGAATGTTCAGCTGCTGTTCAGTGATCAAGAACCGTGACAGTTCAGAGCTGTAATTTGACGAGTACACCCAGGAAGCTGTCATGCTGTGAGTGACATTTCAGGGAAAGCAGAGTCTTTCCAAAGTGTGCACGGAATTAACAATGATGCCATTGTTACTTTTCAAAGAGGATAGTAAGCCCAGGTAGTAAGTCTGCTTCCCATGTCATCTGTTTGCTGGAAAGTAGTTTGGGTCAAGATAATTGTAACTGGTGCCTTGGGACATGCAGTAGTCTCTATCTAAGAATGTCTCTGCTCTGTAAATAGGCTGTAACTGGTGATCTTCCTTGTGAATCTCTGTTTCATGTAGACTGCAAAGGAAAGAAAACACAATTTGGCAAGTGAACTTATTTTTCATAATATATTCACTTCCAGAATAATGAATATATGTTTCTTTTTATTTTTTTAACTGACAGATGCATGTCAAATTCTATATCACACATCATTATTTCACAGTTGAGGATTTCAGAGAACATACTTTCCCTGTCTCATACTTAACAGTCCAAATATTAATTACTCTCTCCATTACACTGAAAGAATGACTGACTTTCACACTACCAGAAAACACACCAAAAAGAACTATTAGAAACACACATTACAGTTATAATCTGGTTACATCTAACTTTCAAGAGGTATCATGGAACAGATAAATCCCATATATGCGAAGAATTTACTCAGTGTTTACGCCTTAAAGGGTTATTCAAGTAATTGCAAATAATAAGCATCAATGCTTGCTGCTCACCAGTCAGAACAAGAATCACAGAAATCCAAGGACATTTCTTGAGGGCAATCCTGGCAGTGCCACCGAATGCCTTGAATGGGTTCAGTTCCGCAGTTGTCACACTGTGAAACATATTGAACAAAAAGGTAGTGAAAGAAAGAATTTATGTTAAAAATATATAGTTTCATCTCAACCAATGTACTGCATTCAAAGGATAATAAAGAGCATGGTTTCTTGCAAAATCATCACCACCTACAGATGAGCTCTGTATAATCCTGAAAGTTTGTCTCTCTCCCCAACAGAAGTTGGCCCAATAAAAGATTATCTCACCCACCTTGTCTCTCTAGTATTTATAAATTAACAGATCCTAGGAAAGACCACTTAGACTGCTGATGATCATCCTACTTTCTGCTTCATTCCCCACTCCCTCAAGGCTCCCATTGCAATTATCCTTCTGGCCAACAACAGATGGACATGCTTTCCTCTGGAACCTATCAGTGCCAGTCCTAAACTGGCCAGAGGAGTCGCTGCAGAGTGATACAAGGCAGTCCTTTCTAGCTCAGGGATGAGCATGATGACCCTGCAATTCTCCAAACTCGACAATCTGAAATGCCTGAACTTGGGATCCTCTACATGCAAGCAAAACGTGGTATCACTAGACAGCCGCATTAGCAACCTTTTAAGGTAAGCTGTACGGAAGAATAAAAAACAGTTACTCACCTTCTTGTAACTGTTGTTCTTCGAGATGTGTCGTTCATGTCCATTCCAATCAGGTGTGTGCGCATGCACATGCACAGTAGCTGCAAGATTTTTCCCTAGCAGCAACCATAGCCTGGCCACCCTCTAGAGTTGCGCCTTCATGGCACCCAATATAGAGAGCACTGCCGACCCATCACCCCCGCAGTTCCTTCTTGCCAGCTACTCCGACAGAGAGGTAGGAGGGTAGTATTGGAATGGACACGAACAACGCATCTCGAACAACAGTTATGAGAAGGTGAGTAACCGTTTTTCTTCTTCGAGTGCTTGTTCATGTCAATTCCAATCAGGTGACGCCCAAGCCCAAGTTCAGGAAGCGGGGTCGGAATCATCCACTGATTGCACCGCTGCTCGTCCAAAGGCCGCATCGTCCCTGGCCTGCTGGGTAATCGCGTAGTGAAAGTGTGGATGAAGGACCATGTCGCCGTGCTGCAGATTTCCTGAGTGGGGACCTGTGCCAGGAAAGCTGTTGATGAAGCCTGCGCCCTAGAGGAGTGCGCAGTGATCAGGGGTGCAGGAACTCCTGCCAGGTTGTAGCATTCCCGGATGCAGGATGTAATCTGTGACAAAATGCATTGTTACAACACAGGCAGACCTTTCATTCTGTCCACCACTGCCACGAATAACTGGACTGATTTTCTGAACAGCTTAATTCTCTCGATGTAAAAGGCTAGCATCCTGCGGACATCCAGAGAGTGTAGTCTCTGCTCCCTGCCACTGGAATGCGGCTTAGGGTAGAACACTGGAAGAAAGATGTCCTGGTTCACGTGAAACCGTGACACAACCTTCAGGAAGAAAGCAGGATGAGCTGCACCTTGTCCTTATAGAACACAGTATAAGGGGGCTCTGAAGTTAGAGCCTTGAGTTCAGACACCCTCCTGAGGTTATCGTCAGCAGCAACGCCATCTTGTAAGAGAAAGAGAGAAGGGAGCACGTTGCCAAGGGCTCAAAGGGTGGTCCCATAAGCCTAGAAAGGACCAGGTTGAGGTTCCAGGCTGGGACAGGCTGTCAGACATTAGGATATAGCCTGTTGAGCCCTTTTAAAAACCGGCTGACCATAGGGTTAGCAAACACCGAGTGGCCCTCCTCGCCTGGGTGAAAGACCTAGATGGTGGCTAAGTGCACCCTTATCGATGACAACGAAAGCCCCTGCTACTTCAGATGGAAGAGGTAGTCCAGAATAAGCAGCACTGGGTCCAGCGTCGGCGACGAATGGCGCGGCGCCAACCAGATTGAAAATCTCTTCCACTTGGCAAGGTAGAGGCTCTCATAGAGGGTTTTCTACTGCCAAGGAGGACTTGTCTAAGCTGGTCTGAACAGGAAAGCTCCATCGGGTTCAACCATGGAGCTTCCACACCGTAAGGTAAAGCGAGTTGAGGCTCAGATGTTGAAGACGACCATGATTTGCGTCAGAATGTCCGGGAAGAGCAGCAGGGCTTCCATGGACATGTCTAGGAGAGATGTATACCAGTGCTGTTGGGGTCATGCTGGAGCGATCAATATAACCTGAGCTCATTCCCTCCGGTCTTGAAGAGCACCTTGTGAATGAGTGGTATGGGCGGAAAGACATATACAGGTGACAACCTCCTCAGTGGTGGAGGAACGAGTCCGTGCTGGAGCCCGGGCTGTGGTTCTGGAAGGAGACGAACAGCTGGCACTTCCTGTTGTGTCGC
Source organism: Natator depressus (assembly GCF_965152275.1). Taxonomy (NCBI): domain Eukaryota; kingdom Metazoa; phylum Chordata; order Testudines; family Cheloniidae; genus Natator; species Natator depressus. Next base: position 82,377,692 of record NC_134241.1, on the reverse strand, counting down.
GTGGCGAATAGGTTTATCTGGGGAAAGCCCCACCCCTGGAAGATTGAAATCGCGACATCTGGGTGAAGGGACCTCTCGTGGCCATGAAACAACCTGCTGAGGTGGTCCGCCAGCTCATTTTGTACCCCGGGAAGGTCCGATACTTGCAGGTGTATTGAATGTTCTACACAGAAGTCCCACAGCATGATGGCTTCCTGGCACAGGGGAGAGGACCGTGCACACCCCTCCCCCCCGTTTGTTAATACAGAACATTGCAGAGGTGTTGTCCGTCATGACTGATACACATTGTCCCGTTAAGTATGCCCGGAAGGCCTGGAATTTCAGGCACACCACTCTCAGCTCTCTGACATTGATGTGGAGAGCCAGATCCACCTGAGACCGAAGACTTTGAGTGCTGTGGTCTCCTAAATGTGCTCCGCAGCCCCTGTCTGATGCATCCGTCACTAGAGACAGGGACGGCTGTGGACTGGCGAAGGGGACCCCTGAGCATACCTCCTGAGGGTTGAGCCACCACAGGAGGGAGTCAAGGACCAGGAGAGGTAGAGTCACTATCCTGTCCAGGCTGTCTCTGGCCAGGCGGTACACTGATGCCAGCCACGACTGAAGAGGTCTTAGTCTGAGCCTGGCATGCTGCACCACATAGGTACAAGCCACCATGTGTCCCAAAAGCTTCAGGCAGTTTCTTGCTGTGGTGGTGGGAAACTGTCTGAGGCCTCGAATGCTATCCGTCAGGGCCTGAAACCTTGCTTGCAGCAGGTATGCCCTGGCCTGGGTCAAGTCCAATACTGCCCCTATAAACTCTATCCTCTGGACAGGGGACAGAGTGGACTTTGCTTTGTTTAAAAGGAGACCCAGGTTGATGAAGGTGGCTCTGATAAACTTGACCTGAGCCTCTACTTGGGTCTTGGAGCGGCTCTTGATCAGCCAGATGTCGTCGAGGTAAGGAAACACCTGAACCTGGTGCCTGCGCAGAAACACAGTGATGACTGCCATGCACTTGGTGAAAACCTGAGGTGCTGCTGACAGGCCGAATGGGAGAACTGTGAATTGGTAGTGGGTGCTGTCCACCATGAACCTGAGGTACTTCCTGTGGGGCTGAGTGATCGCGATATGAAAGTACGCGTCCTTCAAGTCGAGGGCGGCATACTAGTCTGCTGGATCCAATGAGGAAATGATGGAGACCAGAGAGACCATGCGGAACTTGAGTTTCTTTATAAACTTGTTGAGTTCCAGCAGGTCCAGGATGGGCCTGAGGCTGCCTTTAGCTTTCGGTATTAGGAAATACAAAGAATAAAAGTCCTTGCCCCTGTGCTGCTGAGGAACCTCCTTCACTGCCCCTAAAATAGGAGCGACTGCACCTCCTGGATAAGGAGTTTCTTGTGAGAAGGGTCCCTGAACAGGGACGGGGAAGTGGGGTGGAAGAGCACAGAATTGGATGGAGTATCCCCTGCTGTACCGTGCGGAGCACCCATCGGTACGAGGTAATAAGGGACTATGCATGGTGGAAAGGGGATAGTTGGGACGAGAAGGTAAGACAGGATGGATCCATTTCCAGGTGTGGTACACTGTCCTCGACTGTGCCTTCGAAAGGCAGGCTTAGTTCCCGAAGATGGCTTCGGTTGTCCCGAGCTCTGGCCAGAAGGTTGACGTGGCCTTCTCCTGCCACTTCTGTTCTGCCTTCTGGAGCCATCTTGACAGTTCTGCTGACTGAACCTTTAAGTGGGCTGTGGCCGGAAGTGTCTCTGCTGAGTGGAAGGCGTGTAGAGGCCCAGGGACCTGAGGGTGGCTCTGGAGTCCTTCAGGCTGTTTAGCCTTTTGTCTGTCTTTTCCAAAAACAGTCTCACCTTCAAAAGGCAGGTCCTGTATGGTCTGCTGGATCGCAAAGGGGAGACCTGGAGCCACTAGCCCCTTCTCATGGATACACCCATGGCCATGACTCTAGTGGCAATGTCTGCCCCATCAAGTGCTGCTTGCAGGCATGTCCTGGAGATCAATCTCTCCTCCTTGACAAAAGCCGAGAATTCTGCCCGGGAATCTGAGGGAAATAACTCTAAACGTAGCCATTGCCGAGCAGGTACTATAGGCATACCTGCTGATGATGGCATGTTGGCTGGAAATGCAGAGTTGCAGTTCCCCTGTGGCGTATACCTTCTGCCCGAATAGGTCCAGTTTTTTTGCGTCCCTATTCTTGGAGGAAGGGCCCTGGAAACCCTGCAGACACAAGTGAAGCAGAACCCGAGTGAGATCCTTGGCTCAGATCCATGGAGTCCAGAAGGGCCATTGAGCTGGGTTCTGCCATTGAGGGGTGCACGGCATTGGCTGGGACCTCCTGTGGTGCCTTGAGCTCCATCTTCTGCTCCTGCTATAGTTGGACTTCGAGGTCTCGAAATACAAGGACCAGGGCAGTGCTGCACCTCTCGACGTGGAGCGTCAGAAGCCCAGGGACTGACTCCGCTCCCTGGATGGAGGTGCTGGTGTCTGTGATTGCTGAGGCTACGGAGAGCAGCACGACATCATAGCTGGCTTTCCCTTCAACTGCACAGTGCGGGATGGAGCCTGCAGTGCCGATGCCTTCTCCTGCCTCGGGGGTGAGAACGGTGCCATGAGTCTGAGCAGATCCTGTGCTGCCTCAAACACTTCAGGAGTGGACAGAAACGGCAGGCTCTCTGAGGGATTTGGCGAGCTCGACAGGCCCGGACTCGACTGCCTCGCTTGGGGAGGAGTCAACGTGGCCGCCCCTTGAGTTTCGGAGCTGTGGCCCAACTGTAGTACCACTGATGGCTGGTCTCTGGATCTAGGCAATGGGGATTGGCCCCTTTCAATTCTCTTCTTCTTCTGCACCAGCAATTGGAACTGGTACCAAAGGTTGGAGTGTCCCCGAGACGCTCCATGACAGTGCCTAGAGTCCTTAGCCGCGTCTTTCTTTGGTGCCTTTTGAAGAGGGCACCGGCGTGCTCCGCACCGAAGAGGATGTGCTGGTGGTGAGATCCCCAGCACCGGGGTCGAACTGCGGTCAAAGAGCTGCCTCGATGAGGAGGATTTTAAGCTGCTGCTCTCTCTCTTTCAGGGTTCTTGGTTGGAATTTTCAAGGTTTCAAGATTTTACAGCGGTCTTTTTGGTGACCCTTGCCCAGACATCATAAACAGGGTGTGTGGGGGTCACTTTTTGGTATGCACTTTGCTCAGTCCTTGCAGGTCTTGAAGCCCGGGGATCGCGGCATGCCCCAGAGGCAACAAATAAGTGGGGTGGGACGGGGGGTAAACCCCTGTAAATGAAACTTACAGCTGACTAACTAACTATACTAAACTACATGATCTGAATAAACAAGGTGAGTACAACAGAAGCAAGAGCAAGGGAAGTTCCACCTACCGTCACTGGCAGTTAGGGTGACCAGATGTCCCGATTTTACAGGGAGTGTCCCGATTTTTGGGTCTTTTTCTTATAGAGGCTCCTATTACCCCTCCACCCCCCATCCTGATTTTTCTTTTCAGACCTTGCATTCTGATTGCTGTCTGGTCACTCTACTGGCAGTAAGAAGGAACTGATTGGGTGGCGGGTCAGCAGGGCTCTATATTGGGCACCATGAAGGTGCGACTCCAGGGGGCGCCCAGACCGACCCCATGGTTGCTTCTAGGGAAAAAAATCTTCCAGCTACCGTGCACGTACGTGAGCACACACCTGACTGGAATCGACATGAACAAACACTCAAATAACATCGTACATTAGCTTAGGTTTATTACACAGTAGCGTTTCCAAATTCAGTACATACATAACTTATACTCCATGCAAGGCTGGTAGTTCCACCTATTGTTAAGGGTGCTTGACAGTTCCCATGATAAGACCTGATTTCAGTTGCTTATAACTCTGCCAAAAAAACCCATTTGGACTGAGATTGTCCATGCTGGGTATTAGCCTATGGCTGGTTTTTACTTATTTATTTTTAATTCCACCGAAATGGTTCAGCCATTTCCAAGAACAAGGCTAGGGAAAAAGTCCGTAGTTCTGCCCATGTTAAAAAAAAAAAAAAAGAGACCTTTTTTACTTTTTGCACCCTCATGCTTTGGAGCAGGGACTTGAAGGGGGTGGCCTGTGTCTCATGGATGTGCCTTCTGCTATTCCCAGGAAAAATCCAGCCAAATTTGTCCAAGTTATAAGCACAGGAGAAATCTCAGTTCTCATAGGCTCAGTAGAGACTTCTTCCATTTTACCAGTTAAATCTCTGAAGATTCCTTCCTCACTGAACATGCTCAAGCCTCTCACAGATCCTAATGCTGACTACACTCCACATGCACCATTCCCACAGAATGACTGAGCATGCTCCAGTCCAAGGCTACAGGGGTGAAGATGGACTTTCCCTGTAATGGGACTGAACTGCAACTGAAAGCAATGAGTCTTTCTTGTGCTCTCAGTGACTCCCCTACTGGCCACCAGTCAGCGTGGAGGAAGATGATGCCTACTTTGAATGCAGAAGGGACAAAAGCTAGATCAGGGGGAGGAAAAAGAGGAGACTGGGACTGGAAGTAGGGAAAAGAGGAGACTGGGACTGGTTGGCAAGATTGGGACTGGGACCAGGCATGGCAGGCCAGGACTGGTCAGGCAAGGAGACTAAAGCAAACTCCCCACCATAGCCTGGACCGGAACACAAGATTCCTGAGTCTCACCATTCTTGCGCTGACAGCAAATAACTGTGAAACCCTCTGGAAAACTGTGTCTCATCACCTCTCTACTGGGAGTTCCACAGAGAGGATTACACCCAATGATGGGTATCATTCAGTGCACAGGGCGGACCCACTCTGGAAATGAATGAGGGTTGTACAATAAAGGAGGCTGTTGTCTCCAGGACTCTGTTTCATTTGTTGCAGAAGTTGGAAGGTGTGTAGTGAATGAGGCAGAGGACTGGAGGAAAAGAAAGGATGGTCTCATGGTTAAGGCAGTTGAATGGTGTCCTAGAGAACTGGATTCTATCCTTTCCTCAGCCACAAAGTTCCTACGTGATGCTAGACAAATCACTTAAACTCTTCATAGACAGGCACCCAGAAAAGGAACACACAATTAGTGAGACCCAGGGATCTGATATGCAGAAATGCTGAGCACTCAGAGCTGGAACTGAAATCAATGGAAGCTGTACTTAGAACATATAAAGTGCTATATAATGCTACATAGTCTGAAAAATGAGGTTCTAATCATTTCAAACTGGGCACTCACTACTGGGGGCAACTTTTGACCTTAATCTCAGGTCTGTGACTGAGTCTCAGTTCCCCATCTGTAAAATAGAATATCACACCCCTCCCCGCTCCAGTTCACAGGGCTGTTGTGACAATTAATTAATGTTTGTGAAGCACTCAGATACTAAAGCGATGAGCACCAAAAAAAAGCCCATGAAGAAATAAACAATTGTGTATTCTGACCAGGGTTTCAATAATGTGCAGTAAATGAGGCAAGAAGCCACACTTTGAACAATCAGGAAAAAAACTAATTATTGAATAGCTATTCATTAAGTAAGCAACGTCCACACTGTGCACTGAATGAGCTGGTAGTCCAGTGGAAAAATAAAGTATGTGTTCATGTAACTAAAACTATATCATGATGCATACACACAAGGGGGACAAATTATGGTTGCAAAGACAACCTTAATTCTGGCATTTCCTAACTTCTGAGTGCTTGATTTAGTAACCTTAATAACATTTTGAATATAGTACATTAAAGTACTAAATCAGTAACTCAAATTACTTTGTCCATTATATTTCATAGCTAGAATTGCAATATTCCTGCTCAAAGTCCATATTTTATATTCTGAATGACAATAATAGCATTCATTTAAAAAAGCCTCAGCTTTCCAATACCGTGACATAAGTCTGTCAGTATCAGTATATTACTAGCCTGATAGTCTCAGTTTTCAAGTGTATGTCAGTCTCCTTGGACTGAATGACCTTGCATTCTTATAGAAAAGGCTACTACCAAAAAAGCCCAATAAGCCCTTTCTCATCTCTAAGGAGTCAAGACAATTCCTGCACAACTGCATACATGGGGAACAGCCAGAGGTGAAAGTAAGTTAAAGGACTTACTGGTATGCTGGAGTCCTGAGCAGGGGGCTTGGCCTCAACTGGAAGAGGCAGGGCCTTAAATCCCCGGGCCCTTTAAATCCTGATTTAAAGGGCCTGGGGCTCCAGCTGCGGTATTGGTGGCTGGGAGTCCCAGGCCCTTTAAATCACCCCCGAGCTACCAGCTGCAGAGGAGGTTTAAAGGGCCCAGGGCACGATTTAAAGGGCCCAGGGCTCCAGCTGCCGCTACTGCAGCGGAGCCCCGGTCCCTTTAAATCACTGAGGAGCCCTGGGGACTCCAGACTGCCACCGCTACCCCAGGGCTGTGGGCTCTGGCAGAGCTTTAAAGGTAGCGGCTGCTGGAGCCCCAAGCCCTTTAAATCCCAGCCTGAGCCCTGCTGCCCAAGCCCTGGGGTAGCAGCGGTGGGGCTCCGGCGGCGATTTAAAGGTCCCCGGGGTGGTAGCAGGGGCTGGAGTCCCGGGGCCCTTTAAATCCCCGCCAGAGCCCCACCGCCACTACCCCAGGGCTTTAAATTGCTGTCTGGGAAAGCCGGTCCCGGTACGGCGCACTGGCTCTTGCCGGTACGCCGTACCAGGGCGTACTTGCTTACTTTCACCTCTGGGAACAGCTACAAAGAAGCTTGTTGATAATGACTGAAAATCCTCAAACTGGAACAGGTATCCTCGGGCACTCCCTCCCTTTTCAACGTTGCCTAGAAACGGATGGTGCTGCGGATAGCACATCTCTGTATGTTAAGTGTAAAAATATTATTTTTATTCATCTCATACCAACATCATTTTATTTCCTTGCTTGAATCTTCTCTTCAAAAATTGCCTGGAGCTGGCCCAAATGCTGCTGCAATTTTTCGCTGCACCTACAGCCTCAGTACTCTACCTATTGATCTACCAAAGTTATCATTCCACATCTCTGGCTTTTTTTTCCTTCAAAAGGACAAATTCCTGAAAGACTAACTTTTTAAGTGACTGGGAAACTTAGCTATTATTAACTGGGATTAAATTTCACCCTTAAGGTTTAATACTCCCAGTACCCCAAAAGAGATTATATTCCAAGAGGAGTTTCACAAACCAGTGCAGATAGCTGTAATCATTTATTTTTCTTTACAGCAAGTTTTATTGTGCTGTCTGTACATTTCTAAGACAAAATCCTGCATTATGAGATTACATATTTCCATCATTATTTTTCCTATATATCTATCACTCTGAAAAGGAAAGTTTCCTATTTTCTTAGAAAATCCAATTCTTGCTAGTTTTAAAAAAAATGCTCACACTAAATTGAATACAGTAGACCCTCAGAATTATAGAAACCTTGGGAATGCAGGTTGTTTGTAACTTTGAAATGTTTTTAACTCTGAACAGCATCTTCACCTACTACGTGTAAGTGGCTTCCCCGTGCATGGGGATGGGGACAGGCAGCTGGTTCTAGCCCCGACTGCAAGGGTGATGAGTGAGACACCCTGAGGCCCTATGGCATCAGTGAGTGCCCCGTGCAAGCTGTGGCCCTTTAAAATTGAGCTGCTCCTCCAGAGCGCATCATGCTGGCAGTAGCTCGGGCTCACGCTCCAGGCCAGACACTGGCCGCAAGAGCAGAAGCTCCCACCCCAGCACCGGCAGCTTCCTTGCAGCATAAGCAGCTTGGGCTGTGGCAGCTTCTTTCCCAGGCTTGGACTGAGCTTGCAAGTTTGTCCACCTCCTGGTCAAGGGAAGAGGGTGAAATCAGCACCTGCGGCTTACAGGAAAGCGGCACAGACCGCAGCATTACTCCTGCTCTGCCTTGGGCTGGCAGCGGGGGCTCACAGCTGTGCCTGTGAACCTCAGAGTCTTCACCTCCTAGCTGTAAGTGGCTGCCTCGCAAGTGGGGACAGGCAGTCCAGATGTGCCTACCTTTAAAATGCAATACAGGCACAATACAGTATTTGCTCTTTTTTTTGGTCTGTGCTGCTGCTTGCTTGCTTCCGGTTCCACATGGTGTCCGGTTGACCAGTCAGTCTGTAACTCTGATGTTCGTATCTTTGAGGTTCTACTGTTACAACAGATTACCAGTATACCTTACCTTGAAGCCCACATGCTGCACAAATCCACTTTCTGCATGCATCTGCTGGAGTTTTTGCTTCTTCAACTTTTTTAACTCTAGCAGTTCTTTGTATTCAGGTAATTCTCGATATGCTATCGGGATACTTTCTTCATCCTGTTCAAAAAAGAAAACCTTTGCTTTGAGGATATCATTACTGAGAAGATCTAGCTTCCTTCAACATAAAAGTGTGATCAGATTTCTTTCAGAAAAATATTGACAGAATAAACTACATAAGAGACATACAAGAATTATTTGGGGAAAGAAATCTATTGTTAATGGCACGGGGAAGGTTTGACACCAGCTGCTAAATTTCTGAAAGGACCCATTTTGAATTAGTTAATTTTAACTCCTAAACTAATTAATGGACTTGCTTGGAAATTCACAGAAAACTAATCTTATACTCAAAGTAAAAGTGCTGTAAAATTTTAGGGATGATGCGCTGTATTTTCCATACATAAAGAATGGCTGAATTCCTGCTTTATATGAAAAACTCAACTCAGGGCTTGTCTACACAGGGAAGTTGACCAGCACAGCTAATGCAGAATAAGCTATACCAGTCAATTTCCCCTGTGTAGACAAGGCCTTAACTATGGAGCAGGCAGCAACTGGTGCCTCCAGAGTCAAGAACTATAGATAAACCCTTCCCACTACTTGCTGGTTGCACTGTGATGCCCCACAAAATCATTCTGAGATGACGCAACTGCCACTGTGGATATGTCTACACTGCAATTGAACACCTATGCCTGGCCTGTGTCAGATGACTCGGGCTCACAGCGCTTGGGCTCTGGGGCTGTAAAACAGCAGTGTAGATGTTTGAGCTAAGGCTGGAGCCTGAGCTCTGGGACCTAGCTAGGGGAGACGGTCCCAGTGCCTGGGCTCCAGCCTGAGCCCAACTGTCTACACTGCAATTTTATAGCCCAGCAGCTTGAGCTCCTCAAGCCCAAGTTAGCAGACTCGGGCCAGCCATAAGTGTTTAACTGCAGTGTAGACATACCCTGAGAGCCCTGCTTTGAATCCTGAAATTCAATCCCATTTACTCATTTTGTCAGCAGGGCATGATATTTTTGTTCTCCTAATACTGTCATTTTGCATTGATAATGGGTAAGGCTGCGATTTAGTTACGGAGGTCATGGAATCTGTGACTTCCAAAGACCTCCATGACTTCAGCCAGCGCCTGCTGGGAGCTGCAGGTTTCCCTGCTGCCTGCACAGGTGGGGAGCTGCGGGGTACCCCTGCAGCTCCAGGCCTTCACAGGTGGCAGGGGAGAACCCCACAGCTCCAGGACACTTTGGGCAGCAAGGGGGAACCCTGCCATTCCCAGCTACGGCAGGGGGAATCCCTGCTGCTTGTGGCCACCCCAGGTGCCGGGGGGATCCACACTGCTCCCAGGCACCATGGGTGGAAGTGGGGATCCATGCAGCTCCCGGCTGGAGGGAGGCAGGGGGGATCCCCAGAGCTCCGGGATCCCAAGATCCCTGGAGCTCCCAATGCCCCCGTAGCCAGCTGCCCAGGCTACCCATTTTGTCATGGGTATTTTTAGTAAAAGTCACGGACAGGTCAGGGGCTTCTGTGAATTTTTCATTATTGCCCGTGACCTGTGTGTGACTTTTACTAAAAACATCCATGATAAAAACTTAGCCTTAATAATGGGGTCTTTCTGGTAATGGAGCTCACCTGTCTCTTTCTACATTACTGCAAACGAGAAAAATATCCATCTGAAATGCTGCACTAGTGAAGAATGAAAAGAGTAAGCCAAGCTTCCTAAAATAGGACCAAGTCAAGCATTACCATTGCAAAAACCAAAACCAAAAGCTACTAGTAGCAAAATTGAAAAGAAAAACTGGTGTTGAAATATAGACTCCCTAAACCTACTATAATTGTGGTATCATGGGGTGAAATGTAAGCAGTTTGGGGGGGAAAAAAAAATCTAGATGTAGAATGTAGTACAAAAAATTATATATATGTGCACAGAAGAAAAGTATAATTGATTCCAGAATGATTTGTTAAGATAAAGAGAGACAAATTTTAACATTTAATTTTTTAATTTAATTAAATTTAATTAATTTTTAAAAATACTTTTTTCACCTCTTTTAAGATTCATATGGAAAAATAGTAAGTTACCAGATATGCTGGTAAAGGATGGGAGAGAGAGATGTCCCAGACAGCTCAGAAATTAAGTCACAAGGAGAAGACAGAGCATGTCTAAAGACAAGAGATGTGGCTGGAACTGAACAATGGATTCAGGAGTATCTAACAATTTAAGATGAAGAATATGCAGTACATGTCACAAAGTCACTGAGAAAAATTGAACTGATCTGTGCTGGACAATCTCATTACCTTTTGTTATGCTGTGAGGCTTGTGAGTGATAACACCCTCCCCCCAGCATTCTCACAAAGATAAATTAGGGGGGGTGGGATAGCTCAGTGGTTTGAGCATTGGCCTGCTAAACCCAGGATTGTGAGTTCAATCCTTGAGGGGGCTGTTTAGTTGATCTGGGGCAAAAAATGGGGATTGGTCCTGCTTTGAGCAGGGGGTTGGACTAGATGATCTCCTGAGGTCCCTTCCAACCCTGATATTCTGTGATAAATTCAGCAGGCCAGATCCTTCTGTCTTGACTTCAGTGGAGTCATGCTGATTTTACACAAGTGGAGAATCTAGACCCATAATCTTCAGCGGTAGGATTTATTCCCTACATACAGTATTGTGTAAAGTAGTATGAAAAGATGTTTATGTTATAAGCCCACAAACCCAGTCCACTGAATATGTAATGATGAGTTGTCTGTGATGAGACAACTGCTGATGAGTTGTCTGTGTGGACCTCTGCATCTAATCTCGATTAGTCCAGCCACTAAGGTAAGACAAAGAGCCATATATAGTATGGGATGCAATTATACCAAAGAATGATGAAAGGATTTAGTCCTTTTGGTGCAACACTTTCGGCAGAAATAGGTCTACACACTTTATCTGGTGTTCAGAATAATTCACAGTTAGTGACTGAACTGTTTTTGAAGATGTGAACATGCAATTAAAAGTTTTCGGAAGTGTCTAATTTAGGGGTCGGCAACCTTTCAGAAGTGGTGTGCCGAGTCTTCAACTATTGTAGTATGTAAAGTAAACAAGGTTTTCAAAATGTTTAAGAAGCTTCATTTAAAATTAAATTAAAATGCTGATCTTACGCCAGCGGCCCGCTCAGCCCACTGCCAGCCTGGGGTTCTGTTCACTTAGGCCGGCAGCAGGCTGAGCGGGGCCTGCGGCCAGGACCCCGGCTGGCAAGGGGCCGGCAGCCAGAACCCCAGACAAGCAGCGGGCTGAGCGGGGCCAGCGGCCAGGACCCTAGACCGGCTCAGCCCACTGCTACTCAGCCCGCTGCCGGTCTGGGATTCCGTCTGCCGGCTCCTGCCAGCCAGGGTCCCGGCTGCCGGCCCTGCTCAGCCCGCTGCTGGTCTGGGATCCCGGCCCTGCCCACACAGAGTGGGTATCTACCTTCTCCCTAGTTCTAGCCCATTCTCTTCCTCTCTCTCTGCACTGAGCTGAGGATGTGAGTGCACTGAGCACAGGGCTGGGAGTGAAGGAGCAGGCTGGGGGTTGGGGTGTAGGGTCTGGCCAGGAGCTAGAATGTGGGAGGGGACTCAGGGTTGGGGCAGGAGGTTTGGGTGTGGAGTGCTTACCTGGGCAGCTGCCATTTGGTGCAAGAGGTGCAGGGGGTGCAGGAGCTCCCGTTTGATGCTCAGGGTGGGGGTGGGAATGTGGGGGCTGCAAGAGTCAGGGCATAGGATGTGGGGGGGCTGGGTATGTGAGGAGGGTGCAGGAGTCAGGGCAAGGGGCATGTGAGGAGAGTGCAGGAGTCAGGGCATGGGGTGTGGGGGGGCTAGGTATGTGTGGGGGGTGCTGGAGTCAGGGAAGAGGGCTGGGGGTGTGCAGGGGTCATGACAGGGGGCTGGGGGCATGTGAGGAGGATGCAGGAGTCAGGGCATGGGGTGTGGGGGGGCTGGAGTCAGGGCTGGGGTTGTGGGGGGGGTGCAGGGGTCAGGGCAGAGGGCTGGGTGGGTGTGTGGGGGGTGTAGGGGTCAGGGAAGAGGGCTGGGGGTGTGTGCCTGAGCGGCTCATGGCAGGGGGCTGGAGTGGATAAGCTCTGATTCCATCCCCCTTCCCCAAGGCCCCGTCCCCACCTCTTCTCCGCCTCCTCCCTGGAGCAGCATGTGTGCTGCGGCTCCACCACTTCTCCCCCTCCCTCGCAAGGGCCATCAGCTGATCGGCAGCAGGGAAGGAGAGGAGGAGGGGCAGGAACCCAGCACGCTGGGGGAAGAGGTGGGGGAGGGGAGGGGACCCGGCAGGCAGCAGCGTGCCGTTAAAAATCGGCTCGCATGCTGTCTTTGGTTGCCAACCCCTGGTCTAATCCTTCCATGGTATCATGTTTTTTGTTTGCTTCTTTTTTTGGTTTGGACTTTCCCTGAATTTTCTGTACTTGACTCTTCACACCAAAGAGGTGCCAGAATTCAATCTCCTACTCCACCTGGCTTATGCAACTGAATTTGCAACAGTTTACTATATACCTGACAATGTTTAAGTAAGGACACTTTTTCCAAATATCACTACTTAAACAGTCAAGAAACACCGTGAGTGAGACATTTTGCAATTTTGTGTTTAAATGACATACCGATACTTCCTCCTCTGCTGCAGCATCCATATGGCTCTGAAAACTGGATCTGTCATCATCCTCATCCATATAAACTGGAGGTTCATGGGATGTCATGAATGTTGAAGGTTTGAAGAGATGTTTATTTAGGGGGTGCTGTCGCCTGCTTGATGACTGTAGTAGAAAAGTGACGAATAATGTTCAGATCAGATTCCTCAAACTATTTTTTTAGTAAGAAATTCCTAACAATAAAACCTGTAGACAAAATGTTTACAATTTTTATATGTGATCTCTTATCTTTCCCACAAATTTTCAGACAGCATCCACTTCTGAGCCTAGTACAAGTGTTCTGGGGGCATTCACTTGAGAGATTAATACATTATGCCTTGGAGATTGCTTTCTATTATCTGTTCCATACATAAATACTGTGACACAATCCTATTTTAGATAAACCCCTAGTAATGAACAGTCCCTGCCCTGAAGAGCTTACAATTTAAATAAATAAGATAGACAAGAGAAAAGAGAGGAAGCAGGATTATCCCCATTTTACAGATTGGGCTCTGTAGCACAAAGATATGAAGTGACAAGGTCACACAGAAACACTGTGGCAGAGTCAAAAATTGAAAAGAGGCAGTTTGGCCTATTGGCAAGCGCATAGGCCTTGGAGTCAAGAGACCTGTGTTCTATTCCTGGCTCTGCCACACCTGTCGGCTTTCCCCCAGCCCTCAGTTTAAAAAATCCACTACAATCTTTTTAATTTTATATGCCAGCAGCCTGGTTCTATTTTGGTATTGGTGGAGCCCATCCTTACTGTATAGTTTCCTCTTTCCTAAAAGGTTCCCTAGTTGCTAATAAACCTAAAACCTTCTTCCCCACACCATCGCTCATCCACACATTGAGACCCTGCAGGTCTGCCTGTCTTTCTGGCCCTACGTATGGAACAGGAAGTATTTCAGAGAATCTTACTGTGAAGGTCCTGGACTTTAAGCTCTTACCTAGCTGCATAAATTTGGCCTCCAGGACCTATCTCCTACCCTTCACTATATCATTAGTACCTACATGTACCATGACCACCAGCTCCTACCCAGCACTGAACATAAGTCCGTCTAATATCTGACGAATAAGTCTGTCTAGATCAAAAAAATTTTCAGTGGCCTCAGAGTGCAGCCACCATCTCTTGCCAGTGGGCCACTCTGACAATTTTTCCTAAAATACTTAATTAACTTTAGGAAAAACAAATAAATATGCACATATACATGTCCACATCATTGTAATTTATGTAGGATTTTTTTTCCAGACTCAATAATAAAAATAATGTACAGTTGTCTCTATTCTTTACTGGGCCTAAACAGAATAGAAACACAAATAAGGTACATTCTTCTCTTTTTTCTAATGTCTTTTGCTTTTTTGGTTGTCTTTTTTTTTTTTTTTTTAAAGATGTGCTAGTTACTAAGTCTGCTGTGAAAAGTGGTATTAACAAACATACAAATATCACTTTTCACAGCAGACTTACTCAGCCCCATCAAGCTTTGAGATAAATTAAGCCCTGGATGGGGAGGTGGATATGGAGGTAGTGGTGGGCAGGGGCACTGGAGGCGGGAGTGACCTTGCCACCGTACGGCCAGGGAACGGAGCCTGAAGCTCCATGACTGGAGCCTTCCACCCTCCATCCAAGGGCTGAAGCCTGACCCCACTAGCCCTGGGAAGATAGGGAACTCACTGGCTGCCTGCTCCTCCAGCTCTTGTGTCTCCAGAGGTGGGCAGGGACCAACCACTACTGGCTCCCCCTGCGCAATCACCACCCAGGAGGCTGTGATTTTTAAGTTTTCAAAGTGGCAGCAATGTTAGCTTCTTCTGAAAGGTTGTTTGCACAAATAATTCTGATGGCGAGCATTCTTAATTAAGGATCTGATGCTGCTAAGACATATATGTGCTTATCTTTACACACTGAAGCCATGTGCATAAATCTTTACAGGATTCGGGCCTATAATTGCAAATACATTTTAGCAGAGTTATCTGGTGTGAATAGATTTTGCGGACATTAGTGCACCCACCTTTGAGAATTTTGAAGACCCTGAAGTCTGGCTTAAATCTCATTAAGATGGCTTAATTGATATTCATGTTTTATCAGTTTATATTTTCTTTTCTGTTAATGTCAATGAAAGGGTGCCAATGACATGCTCTGTGCTACAGCTTACACACCAAAAAATGATAAATACATATAATGAAGACAAAATGGTAAGCAGAAGAACAGGGAGATGGGTGTTCTATAACCTGTGTAAACTTGAGTAAGTCACTTCATATCCTATGACCATCACAACAGCATCTGAGCGCCACATAAAATTGCATCAATCCATATTAGAGAGACAAGGTGGGTGAAATACTATCTTTTATTGGGCCAACTTCTGTTGGTAAGAGAGACAAGCTTTCAAGCTTACACAGATCTCATCTTCAGGTCTGGGAAATGGGACATCTCTCACCAACAGAAGTTGGTCCAATAAAAGAGATGATCTCACTCACCTTGTCTTTCTAATATCCTGGGACTAACGTGGCTACAACAACACTGCATACATCAATCCATATGACTATTTTAAATATGCATTTGAGTTTCTCTTCTCTTCCCAGTACTAGGAAGAATTCTCAGAAACTTCATTGAACTTCTCCTTCTATTCTTATTCTTTTCTCTACCATTCCAAGAGCAACACTGTATTCAAGGGGGACGGGACTGGGAGGGCTGAGGGTGGAGATTTGTTCACAAAGAACTTACTAAGTAAAATCAAATATGATGTACAATAATAGTGGATGATCTTACATCTTAGAGGAGTTCAGGCCTGAGAAAAGCATTCAGTTACAGTGTTAACTCTATGGCCGTGGTAGTTTAAACATACTCATTTTTGTGAAAACTCATCTTCTGTGTTTTTTATTTTTTATGGATTTAAAGTTTTGTTCTTCTCTGAAAGGTGACTGTGAAAATGCCATTGCTGGGATTCTATATTTTTTTGTCTTCAATGACTACTAGATCAAATATGCTCAGTTTACGCGTGCATGTGCTGGGGGCAGGGGGACGGAGGGAAGAGAGTAAACAAACCTGCCAGCCCTGCAAACTCAAGTGTGTGCTTCTGATTGGCACTTCATCACCAATAAAGACACTGCAACAGGAACTAACTTACTTAAAACAACTGTTGATGTGCAAGCCAGAATAGAATCCAGCTTTCTCTCTGGAGCTAACAGCAGTAAAAAATACCTCTGTCAGTGAAATAATAGATACATATCACTTGGGATGAGCAGTCTATTTAATAAAAAGGTTCCATTCCGCACTTTAAAGTAGGATCCTTAGTATTTTCAAAACTAATTTGCATGTAAATGCACATGCAAATATGAAGTTTCTGCTATAATGTAGTCTTACCTTTTTGGAGTATAAATATAAGTTTGGAGTTCTGCCTGGTACCGGAATGCCAGCTTTAGTCAGTTTTATGAAATACTTTTGCACCCTGCTGGCAACCTAGAAGAAACAAGATAAGTTAATTAAGTGTTAGATGAATAAATAAATACGCTATGACCTTTAAATAAGGAATTCAAATACCCACTAAAAATCTAATGTTTGACTGAAGTGCTTAAAGAAAAACACAAACTTCAGAGAAAGATGACATTCCAAACTTTATGTAATATTTATAAAAGGCAAATGTCTAGGTTATTCTTCTGCAAAGAGTTAAAAAAAAAATTGGGGGTTGAGCATAGCAGTTAAGTTTCTGATTCTGAAATTGCATCAAAGATATTGTGTGTGATTAGGTCCACGATCTGAGAACATAGACATATTTGCCCACTCTACAGTGTTGAAGAAGAACCTGTCCCTCATACGGTCTCTTTCTGCTGGATAGACAACAGTAGATATTATGCATTCACAGTACCTTACGATAAGAGTTAAAAGTAAATGACTCTGTCAGCAACTGGTCACAGGGCCATAGCCGGATTAAGGCAGGGGCTTTAGGGGATGCAACCAGGGGCTCCGGCTCATGGGGGGCCCCGCAAAATAAATCACAGGCAGCAGTCTCTGGGCCGCTAAAAGGGGCGTCTGGCCTGGCCCCATGCTGCTCCCAGCAGTGGCTGGCCCCTGGGGGTGTGTGTGTGTGTGTCCGTGTCTGTGTCCACGCACTGCCCCCGCAGTTCCCCTGGCCAATGGGAGCTGTGGGGGTGGTGCTTGCGCGTGCAGGGAGCGCACAGAGACACAGTGTCCCCCTCCTGCGAAGGACACACAGAGACATGCCAGCAGCTGGCCGCTTCCAGGAGGGGCATTGGGCTATGCAAGGCAGGCAGCCTGCCTGAGCCCTGCTATGCCACCGGCTGGGAGCTGCCTATGGTAAGTGCCTCCCAGCTGGAGCCTGCACCTCGCACCCCCTCCTGCACCCCAATCCCCTGCCCCAGATCAAAATCCCCCTCCTGCACCCCAATCCCCTGCCCCAGCCCCCTCCTGCACCAAACTTCCTCCCATGAAAAAGACTTGTATACAGGGGCCCCACAAAATCTAATAGTCCCGGGCCCACAGGAGCATTAATCCAGCCTTGCACTGCACAAAGTCTAATGGACAACAATTAGACCTGACATCTTAATCATGGTTTGTGGGCATTTATTAAAAATTAATACAATTTCACATTTAAGAGTCCTAACAAAGAGCCCTATGGTCAGATCCCTTAGTAGAGATGTTAGTAGTGCTGCAGCCCTTGCTTTGGATGAGGTGATTACATTTTTCATCAAAATATTAACAGGTTGGATCTGAGGATTTGACAACTTTCCTGATTTTTTTAAATCTAGTATGAGTATTTTAAAATCTCCAAATGGAATGTGGGCAGCTCCATTTTGCATGTATTTCAACATCCTCAGGATGCAGTAATTGATGTCAGTAGTCCCCAGGGCATAGGCACTAACGAAAGCAAAGAATTTGTTGGTGAGGTTCCTTCCCCCAGAAGCAATCAATTCTTTTCCAACCAAAATACTTTTTATAGTTTTAAAAAATTCTTGTCTCTTTATGAATCGACCTGACTTTTGCAAGGCAAATCCTACATAGGAATTCCATTACTGAAGAAACTATGCAAAAGACCACCTGACACCTACCCCGTCTAGTATTTCCTGGAATGTCTACAAAGCAACAAGAGAGATGATTACTTATGCAAGAGAATTCTCCATTACCTGTTTTGCAGTTCGATTTCCCAGTTCATCAGCTATCTTCTGCCACCGTCGGGATTCTACTTCCTCTGGTGGGTACTTCAGAAGTAACTGTTCAAGTTTTTTCTAAACCAAGCACAAGACAAGATCATAAACATTAATACACCTTATCTAGAAGGGGCATGGCTTGTCACTAAAAAAAAAAAAAAAAAATCAAACTGGTGCAAAAAATGAATACATACATACATGTTATCTTTGACTCCAAAGCGTTATGCGCTTTAAACGTTACTACACAATTTGAGTTTATTTCGGTGAACATCACTGTTCAGTTACAAAATGGTCTACGAGCTAGCTAGGGTTTCCCATTACCTGTTCTTCTACAGTCCACAGCTGGTTAAAAGTTTCGGGTTTGGTCTCATCGCAAAGTCGCCCTCTTATCATCTGCTTAAATACAGTATATAACATGGAATAGGACTTTAGAAAAAAAGTTAGGATAACTTGACTTTAACCCTTTTTCCACCCAAGTAAAAGAAAAACATACATGAAAACATTATTTTGGTAGAGGACAGAAAAAAAGTTATCTGACTTGGTCACATGAAAAGATGATATCACCAAGTGTTTTGATGACTGAATTTTTGAACATTTGGAAAGCGAGGCATTAAATTTATTATAACAATTTTAACACTACCCGCATAATCTAGTATTAATAAGTAATCTATTTTAAAGTTACTATTTTGTAAAATTTTGCCTACTTTCTTTTTTATAACATTTACCTGTGGGCGGCTGTTTGTAGAACCTTCTGGGCCATCACTTAAAGGCAACACAGAGTATGAAATGGACTCTCCATCCTTCTTGGGATCCAAAGGGCTTTTTGGTCTTGCAGGCAAACCTACTACAAGCAACATAAAGAAAGAATTATTAAACCAACATAGCAGGTTATTTTTTCCTGTAATATACACTTAGTTTTCCACTTACCTTTATCAAAAATCAGCTTCGCTCTCCTACTGTTACGTTTCCGGTTTTTGAATTCTCTCTCAAAGTTTCCAAGGCTGGTGGTATATTGGTCCCAGGCAATCTCAGGCAGCTGGACAACTCTTTGAGGACATGGAAGGCCTATATCAACCTGAAAGAATCAAAATGAGAAGCAATACTTAATGCAGTCACTTAGCATCCAAATGAAAGGATATGGAACCACAGAAATCCTGGATCTGTTTTTAGCTAACAGCAGGAGTCAAAGTTTGTATATTTAAGGGGCATGCAGCACACATTCTTTATATAGGGAAAGCATTTTCAAAGAGCGATACACAGCAGGGCATATAAAATATGCAGCGGCACGGTCAATGATGGTTTATTGGACATGGAGTTTGAAAATTACATTGAATAGTTGCAGCCAAGTATTTCTGATTTTCATATCCTGTTACTGTCTATCTTCATTGATTTGTTAAATATTAAAAAAATACTGTATACTCAGACCTGTACTCCTGCAAGCAAACACAGCAGACTAACGAGAACTAAAAGTAACCCAGTTATCAGAACTGATTAATCACATCCACATGTAAACTTAAATGTCTACTATAATAGAAATGACTGTACATTATACTGCGTTTTTACTGTTAAGTTGATTTTGTTGCCTTCTGCCCACAATACAATTGCTGGCAATGTTCAGCACACACACATACACACACACCATTTGGCATAATTTCTTTGGCCAAAATGGTAAAATACATGAAATGCTCTGCAACAGGCATTAATGTTTTCCAAGGACTGGCTGATATGGTTGCCAGAGCACAGTGCTTGGAACCACAGATGAATCACAACTATAACTTGTTGAATTTATTTCTAAGCACTCACAAAAATCAATGGAAAGACAACCATTGACTTCAGTGGCCTCTGGATCAGGCCCCAAGTTTATATTAGCCTATGGAAAGGGAATCTCCCAGAACCAGCATCTCGCCTTCATTAAAGCACAATGTGCTGCTATCAGAACATAAGGTCAGTCACTGCTTTCATTTAAAAAAGAAACTATTAAGACTTTAAAAAATGTGTTTTCCCTGTTACTGATGTTATAACTTCCCTTTAAACTTTTGAAAATTAAATCTGTTTCTTTACTGAAATTTGTTCTCCTCCTCCACACATGTACACTAGCTTGATATAATCACTGGCACTCTCTTGGTTTGAGGTATGCTTTTATAGCTCATTTTGCTTTCAGTTTACTAACTACATTTCCTGCTTACAATCTCCATTTAAAAGTACCCTAACCTGAAATAGAACTCAAAGCATTTAAGTCTCTTTGGTGACAAAGGCCAATGATTTCTTGATATCATTCCCTACCACAAAATGCTTTCTTTCTGATCATAGAAGTCTTGAAAAGCCCATATGCATTGAAAGCTTGAAGACAAGATGAGTTTTATACTCTATAAAAATGTGTCCTTAACGAATTTTTCAAAATTACTTGTATTTTATAGGTTTAACCAATATTTAACCAATCATCAAACCTGAACATAGGGCAGTTTTCTCTCACTACAGAATTTAAACCTTTTAATATTTACACAAGTATATATAAAATAAACTAGTTTTCAATAGGTGAGGAGTTAATTGTTATAAAAAAAGTTCTCGTAAAACTTAAGAAATGCCTATTGTATACCTTCTTTTGGAGTCTTTCCACAAATCCAATGGGATTTTTCAGTGCTTCTCTCTGGTGTCTGCCTAAACTTTCAAGGTCTTGAACTGCTTGAGTACGTTGAGCCTCGAGTACAGCAATCGTCTGTAACAGTCTCTGATAACTACAGAGACAAAGGGAAACATCTCACTAAAGTTTTCTAGCAAAAACAGCAACAAAAAATCTAAATGCCAGCCATGATTACCTACTAAGAAGAAGTCAGGTAGTGTTGTACACTTATCTGTAACAGTTTAGCAAAGCATTTTACTGAAACAAAAATGGTCTTGACTGATATTTAAGTAGTTAAATACAAAGCACACCAATAAAACAGAAAATTCAGGCATTCCTTTAATATGAAATCCTTATTCTAGCAGTTTGCTCATAAAAATGGCAACAAATCATGGTGACATCAGGCAAGCTCCTGAGCTTCCCAATAGCTACATGCGACAACCAGAATTGCTCACAAGACTAAAAACAGAAAGCAAAAGACATGACTTTTTATTTCCTACCTCAAAATAAACTTCCCCACACCTCACCCCACCCCATGACAAATGGTTCCATTATTAAGTGTTAACTTGTTACTCTACCACAAGTGCAGAAGAATGATTGAGATACTCATCTACAGAAACAGAGAATTTCATAGCAGCTTCAGATGAAAATACTACAGTGCAATTATTCACAAAGAACAACCAAGAGAGAACTAAACAGACTCAAAATGAACATATACAGAAACCACCTCGTATAAGAATAAACAAGTCCAAACCAAAAATTAGTCCCCTCCACAACATCTGCCAAGCTGTACTCAACATCATCCTGCTTTTCCAGAATGTAAAATTACTTAGGAGAGTATCTATTAACATATTTCCCCACAAGCTGCTTTCCATAAGTCAACCTGGTGATGAAATTATATGTTATTGTAATATGAACCTTTAAAAAAATTCAGAGAACTACTTTTTAGTAGCTTTTTATTAATGTTATAGTTGTCACTGTTTGGAATATCCTAATAGGAGCTGGCTAATAAAATTTCTCTCTATTGCCTGTGTCCTTTACACATTCACCAGGTTAGTTCCAGTATTTCTAGAAAAGATAAAATTAACATGCATCTCATTTACTGTTTCTGAAACGGAATACATATATTGTAAACAATGCTTTAAGAACATGTTAAATAAATGACAAAACAAGTCCGGGGGGGCAGGGGGGGGGACACTCACAACATTGTTTTCTGTTGTTCCTGTAAAGACCTTGCCTATTTTATTTCATTTAGGTTTCTGAGTTGTGTAATGGTGGATGTACCTACATATATATGACTCCAGTCCTGCAAACAAGTACGTTTGAGTAACTTTTGCATATAAATATTTCTGATATGTATACATGTAGGTCATGTCTACACTACAGCTATTACCGCTGCACAGCTATGGCACAGTGCAACCCTGAGCAACGGAGCTATGCAGATCTAATTTTTGAGTGTAGACCATGCTGTAATATTATAATTGTATATAGTTTAAGCCAGGGGTTCCTAAACTTTTTGCAGGTACAACCCCATTTTAATGAAGTGAAGGTCCTGCCGGGACCCCAGACAGCATGGAGGACGCTACTTTATAAAGCAAAGTGTCGTCCCCCATGCATTACGACCTCGCATGCACCACATATGTGAGGTCACGCTGTGCAGTGCAAAATGGCATCTGCGTGCACTAGGGATTGCCGCGCCCCCATCTGCTGATGGCACAACGCCGTTTGGGAACTCCTGGTTTAGGCCCAACAATGTAACCTGACTTGCATTAAACCCAGAGAAAACCTTAAAAACAAAAAATTATCTTCTATTTCAACAAATTCCTTTTTTCTATTGATCTTTCACTTAAAGCAAGTTTAACAGAATGAAGCGTCAAGTACAAGTGTGAATGATCAGATCCAACTCCAACTAAAGTGAATGTGAGGGTATTTCTTCACTAGCAACGTTAAAGCACTGCCGCTGTGTAGTCGCAGGGAGTAGCTACCAGCGCAGGGAGAGCGCGGCTCCCAGCAATGGTGCACTGTCTACACTGCCACTTTACAGTGCTGAAACTTGCAGCACTCAGGGCTGTGTTTTTTCACAACTCTAAGCGAGAAAGTAGCAGCGCTGTAAAGTGGCAGTGTAGATAAGGCCTTGGTCTCTCCATTGACTAGAATGGGAATTGGATCAGACCTTAAAAGCACAGATCAAAGCAGGGCCTTCATGTGCCAGGTACAAAACAGGCACCTCATGCCACCAGATCCTTGTGCTTTGCTCATTTGAAAGTTGTGAATTTTCCAATGTTAAATGGTCCTCATACCAGAAGATGATTGTCTCCCCTGGCCCCCCCCCCCCTTTTTTTTTTTTTTTTTAAGAGAACAAAAAATGCAGTAACTGAAAACAAGGAAAGAAGACAAGAAACCTAGGTTCAGGTCTGCAGCCTCTGCAAGAAAAACACAGGGCTTACTGAAAATAAGGCACATGACTTCTTCTATGGGGGGGGGGGGGGGAGAGGAGGCGGCAAAGTGTTGACATTTGTCTGTATACACCTGAAAACCAAAAAAAAACCAAAATACTAATTAAACAAGCAATTAATAGGGTGCAACTGTTGGAACAGCACTCCAGTTTCCTCTAAACCAACAAGAAAATGTTAAAAACTTATATTTTTGTTATTTTGCTATTTTATTGGGGGGGGGGGGGGAGATAAGATGACTCATAAAAGTTCCTACCTTTTCTGAACACAGTGACTACATTTCATGGGATATTTACCTGGGGTATCTTATCATCAAAGATATACAATTTAACATATTAAGTCTTGAGAATTTGCCCAAGAGACTGAGGTGATTCAAGTGGTTAAGGGCCTAATCCAGTGACCATGGAAGTCAATGGTAAAACTCCCACTGATTCCATGGGCATTGGATCAGGTCCTAATACTCTAGCCTTTCACCTAGCTTCCTAAATTCACATCACAATCACCACACAACTCTGCACAACGAGCAGTGTCTGTCTGAGACAAGCCTTAGATCTGAGTGAAAGATGTGTCACTGGTCAGGATTAAGGTACATTAGCAGAACTGTGTAAATAATCAGGGGGTAGCCATGTTAGTCTGTATCCACAAAAACAACAAGGAGTCCGTTGGACTCCTTGTTGTTTTTGTGTAAAAAATAGCACAGGGCCTGACACCATTATTTGTGGCTCGAACCAGTACTAGTAATCCTTCACTTTCATAACTACACACAACAAAAGTTTGCAGAACCAAGGTTAAAAATATAGTTAATTATATAAATATAGTCAATTACATAAATTTAGTAAATAAATTATATAAATATAGTCAATTACATAAGATTTTAAATAAACTTCTGCCTTCTTATTTCTTAATAAAAACCTGGGGTATCTTAAACTGTTTTCCCCAGATTGTGTTTAAACAACTGTTTTTCAAAAAGAATCCAAGATAAAACAATCACCGAGTTCAATCGCACTGTTTAATGTTTTAGGAAAAACAGTTATTTAAATGATTTTAAGTAGTGCATCATTTTTCACAAGGACTAATGTTTTTCTAATATCAGTCTATGAGACAGGGCATGCACATACAAAATAGAAGGGTCATCAGCTTATTATGGCCTTAATATACACAGTTGTGGGTGGGCCTAGAGGAAATTACGTTCCTGAAGAAACAAGAAAATTCAGATCTCTGTAACTATTTCTCTCCATCTTGTGGTCTGATCAGCTGAGTAAGACACTTTAGGAATTGCAAGTTCATTGGTTCACAAATTATCTCCCTTTGCTCTTGATAAAAATCAGAAACGTAAGAAGTATTCAGAAGTATTACTTGCAATGTGTATCTGCAGTTATTGTAGCTATATCCTCAGGCCAAACCCAACTTGCTGAGCAAACTATTCAGATAAATAGGATTTCCCAGTAATGTTTTTAGCTTCTGCTAAAGGTATTTATTTCTATTTGGAGATTACAACATCATCAAGGGATATATATATGTCATATAATTTAGCTTCCAAATTTAAGTTTTGTGTAATTAAATGAAAAGATTCACAAAATAAGTTTCTCATTACGTTTTTGAAAATACAGAAACCAGCTTTTCATCCTGATTTTTCTTACGGCCGCAGGACTGTAGAATCACATTAATACATGAAGATCAGAGCTGTCATTTTAAAAGTAAGTAAGTTTATAAGTCTCATGGTTGCAAAGTGCAGCTTGAAAATGTGAACACTAAAAGTTGAAAAAGTAGGAGACAAAAACACTTTTTTTTTTTTAAATCATGTTTTTTGGGAGCCTGGCTCATGCTTTTTTTTTTTTAGATTTTTGTGGCTGGAAATACAAGTGTTAGTACTACAAGTCTCTTTTTAAAAAAAAATAAAATAAATGTTTTAACCTGACAATACACCTACTGATAGCAGGAGTACTGAAATTGAAGGTCCTACACACCTGTTTAAAGCAATCTAGACAGAATATAAATTGGTATTTAAAACTCCATGAAACTCATAATGGAAGATCAGTACTTTTTCAGTACAACTACTCTAATAACATAGTAAAATATTTCTCAAAATATTAACATCGTTGCCAAGTGAACCTAATCTAAATCAATTGTATTATTTTCCTATAATTAAAAAGTGATTAAGTAAGCACTTTACTCTTGGCCCAGTACAGATTAAATGACTAAATCTAGAATGAGCATTATTAGGTTACTTACAGATCTTAAAATTAAATATAAAATAACATTGTCAAGTCCTTTAGGCCTAAAATTAATTAAACTGTACTTTAAAAATAACATTCTAGTAAAAAATGTCATCCTTGTTCTGATAGTGCTTTATTTCATATAATTAATGCCCTCTCCATCCCCTATGCGAAATAAATAAAATGAAAATTAAGAAGTGGAAATTGTCTTTTTTCCTAGAAATGAACTAAACTGGGATTAGATCTCCCCCTCCCCCAAGCTTTTTGGGGAAATGCAGAATGTGTGATTTTTGCTTACTTATTCAGTCCAGTATATACCATATTGAGACACATTTACGTACCATTATGTGGAACTCTTCAGAGAGTGCAAGTGCAAAGCATGAAACAGTTCTCAAGGGCTGACTGTCCTGCTGGGCTTTCATTGCTCTTTCCTTGTCTCCCCTTATCTTGTTTCTATTACTTCTGTCTATCTCCAAATTCCAAGCCACCCTCCCCACCCCTGCCACCTCTTTCCCTTCTAAAGTTCCTTGTGGATGCTATACAGTCTTCATAGAAGAGAATGTATTTCAAGTTCCTTGACTACAAGACAAAGAAGAGAAAGAGTTAAGAGTGTTGCCTTCCTGATGGATCTACTGCCTAAAATCCTTCTTCAATAGCAAAGCACCTAGGTGTAACACATTACATTGTAAACATGAAAATATCAAACTCCTGGCTGCTTTGGTCTCCATTCACAACAGATAACCTACTGGGGTGTGACATCATGTGTGAGGGAGACAAGTGTCCTGAAAGCAATCTAATCTCTCTGGAGCAAAAATAATATTGGTGCTATAGATTCACATCAATATCTTGCCACAAACCATAAAGTTACCTCCACATGTCAGACCTACAGACTTGACTGTGCAATAGAATATCATAAAGGGGAACTTCCGGGGTGCTTTGAGGAAACAGGAAGGTTAGAATCAGTTCACGCAACATACACTGAGTGACCCTAAATAAATTCAGTCTGGAAAGAGTGCAAAGCAGCCATCTTTAATATTTCCATATTTTCTATTCCACGGAACAAAATAAATGTCCGTGGCTTTTTCTTTTTTCCTCCTTACTGCCTGGTGTTTGTACCAGTGGTTCAGGAGTGCCACTGTCAACACTCATGGACTTCAGAAGATACCATAGATTTTCATCCTTTTAGGTAAAATCCCTTTAACTGGTACCTTAAGCAAATAGTGTACAACATTTCCTTGTAATATGGAAGCACATGCTTTGTGTTCTGTTACACTTAAGCAATTCAGTCAGATTTCCTTCACTACCAGGTTCTCAAATAGCCATCATACTTTCTTCCTTTTTACTTTCAACGCTGCTTCTTAATTATACAACCAATCTATTAGGTTTTTACCATTCCAATTTTCAAAGATGCATACAGACTTTTAGCTGTATGACTCCCATTTATTTTACTATGAAAACCAACTACCTTTTTGAAACAGATTTATTCAAGGAAATTACAGGCTGAATATAAACATTTCACATCTTCTAAACTTTCTTCTTCTCCTCTATCTGTAAGTAGTGACATAACATTTTGATTATATTTCAAAAAATGCAGTAAGTCACAAGTTTCATTTTTTAACCAGGGATCTTAAAATGTGCATGCACTATGTTTAGGATTAGATGCTTTTCTGCAGGGGTACAAGCAAAGTGGCTATTTTCAGAATAATTTGGTTTATAGACTTTTACTATACATTTTCTAGGTTCTCTGTGAATATAACAATATGAATTATAATTCAAGTCAGTCTCTGTACCTGTGCTAATTCACCAGAAGACAAAAGCCTTGTCTTCCCTGGGAAAAGAAGGTATGTTTTTAACTCAAGTTAACTAACTTGAGGCAAAATCTCAGAGAAGACAAGGCATAAGATTTTGCTAAATTAAATGAGAACTATGTAGTTGGAGCCTAGAGCCTTTACAAACCACTTCAAAACTTCCAATTAAATTCATACTTTGATGACTCACCAGAACAACACTTCAAACTTCTTAAAGTGAGCTCCAAACAATTGAAGTCTTAAATAATTTCCTTTGATTAGGGCTTTGAGGAATCACCAGGAAAAATGATCCCTTACAAAACAACAAAGCCATCTTGCACAATTACACAAGTGTACTTTTATTAAACTCACACTAAGGGTATGTCTACACTACGAAATTAGGTCGATTTCATAGAATTCGATTTTATACAGTAGATTGCGTATGTCCATACTAAGCGCATTAAGTCGGTGGCTAGCATTAACTTACAGAGCGGTGCACTGTGGGTAGCTATCCCACAGTTCCCACAGTCTCCGCTGCCCATTGGAATTCTGGGTTAAGCTCCGAATGCCTGATGGGGCAAAAATATTGTCAGAGGAGGTTTTGGGTACATATTCTCAGTCACCCCTCCCTCCGTGAAAGCAATGGCAGACAATCGTTTCACGCCTTTTTTTCCTAGGTTACCCGTGCAGATGCCATACCACAGCAAGCATGGAGCCCGCTCAGCTCACCGTCACCGCTGCTGTTGTGGGCAACTCTACTGTGGCGGCTGCTGTGATCCAAGTAGCCAATGCAATCATGGACATTCTGTTATCAAGGGCAGTGACTCTGGGAAATGTGCAAGCCTTTTTAGATTTTAGGTGCATCATATTCCTGTCCTTTGCCGCTGGTGAAGAAGTCTTGCAGCTGTACATTCCAGTCCGGTCAGCACTGTAACACCCCGTAGCACTTCTGTGGTTGACGTATGTAACAGCTCCAGGGCTCTTCTTGCTCTTTTGCCTTGGCCAAGGTACTTTGCCCTACCAGGACCTCCAAGCATTCGATTACAGAAGCACCTGCAGCCACTGGCATTGCTACACAGCAGCAGCTCCTGGGTGCCTTCGCAGCAGACGGTGCAGTAGGACTGCTAGCCGTACTCATCCATGGTGTATGGCTCCACCACTTCCGCTGCAACTCTGCTCTCCTGCTACTCTGCAGCAGACAGTGCGGTAGGACTGGTAGCCGTCCTCATCTTGTAGCTTGGCCAGGGGTTCTGGGAACGTCTTTCCTGCCCGGCTCCTACCAACCTCCAGGGCATGGTGTACGGCTCCACTGCTTCTGCTGCAATTCTGCTCTCCTGCGAGCTGGAGGCTTCTGCCTCAGGCTGCTCTCCCAGCCTGCAGTACCATGTGATTGCATCTACCCCAGCCTACCCCTTGCTCCCATGGCTCATGAAGCCTGGACAGGAGTAAGGAGCAGTTCAACTATAGGCTGAGCAAGTGCAGAATGGTGGTAGAATGTGCCTTTGGATGCTTAAAAGCTCGCTGGCGCTGTTGGTCAGACCTCAGTGCAACCAACATTCTCATTGTTATTGCTGCTTGCTGTGTGCTCCATAATATCTGTGAGAGTAAGGGGGAGAGACGTTTCTGGCGGGGTGAGAGGTTGAGGCAAATCTCCTGGCATCCGATTTTAAGCAGCCAGACACCAGGGCGATTAGAAGAGCACAGCAAGGTGCGCTGTGCATCAGAGAGGCTTTGAAAACCAGTTTAATGACTGGCCAGGCTACGGTGTGACAGCTATGTGTGTTTTTCCTTGATGCAAACCCGCCCCCTTTGTTGATTTTAATTCCCTGTAAGCCAACCACCCACCCCCCTTCAAAATAAAGTAACTATTGTTTTGAAACCATGCATTCTTTCTTTATTAATTAAAAAAAAAAAAAAAGAGAGATAACTGACAAGATAGCCCGGGTGGAGTGGGGGAGGAACCACACTAAAAATGAAACTGTCTGAATGACAGCCTTCTGTTGCTTGGGCCATCCTCTGGAGTGGAATGGTTGGGTGCCCGAAGCCTCCCCACCCTGCGTTCTTGGGTATCTGGGTGAGGAGGCTATGGAACAAGGGGAGGAGGGGAGGAGGTTACACAGTGGATGTAGCGGGGGTCTGTGCTCTTGTTGGCTTTCCTGCAGCTCCAACAGACGCTTCATCATGTCCTCACTACCCCAAATTTGACCCAGCAAGGTCGATTTTAGCGCTACTCCCCTCGTCGGGGAGGAGTACAGAAGTCAATTTTAAGAGCCCTTTAGGTCGACGGAACAGGGTTGGTTGTATGAATGCAGTCATTTTTAAATCTACCTAATGCAGCTAAATTCGACCTAACCCCATAGTATAGACCAGGACGCAGACAGAATTAGATACTACACTGACTTAACTCAAGTTACAGACTTAATCTTAACAACAAACATCTCTAAAATCATTCAATTATTAGCACTTCTGAAAAAATTAATGCACAGTGCTCTCCACAGGAACTCTTTCAGTCTGTGAAATTAAGATTTGTTTAAATCTACAAATGCAGTATTAGAACACTAATGACAGACAAAATACACAGTAGTTTGTAGAAAGCCTTCCAAATAAGAGGTTACTAAACTATATGATAATCTGATAATCTAAATAGGTAGGGTTCTCTGTGATCTTTAAGATGAAATAAAAGGCTTTCCTGAGACTGTACTTTTA
Organism: Natator depressus; assembly: GCF_965152275.1. NCBI lineage: Eukaryota > Metazoa > Chordata > Testudines > Cheloniidae > Natator > Natator depressus. Next base: position 82,347,932 of record NC_134241.1, on the reverse strand, counting down.
AAAATAAAATAGGTTTTAAAAGACAGATGTAAATTGACAAGAATCCCCTACTCAAGTGTTCTGCTATAATGTTTGTTGCACCATTTTTAGATTGTCCCACAAAGTAAGCACTACACTGTGCTCTCGATTTCTAGAGATGCTGCCATATGGGGGACAGGGGAGCAGGGTTGCTTAGTATGATGCTACCTTTTTTTTTTTTGGACAAATTTCTTTGGGAAATCATGTTCTTTTTTTGCCCACAACAAATCCTCAAAGTAGTGCATCTAGTCATTTCTGAGATGCAAGATCCATTTGTTTTTTGCTGTGGTCATTTTTTTTTTATTACTTGTCCTGTGCTAATTATATTTCTGTTCTTAGGTATCCAGTAATGGATCACATATTTCATCTTTATTGAGTTGGGAAATGACAATGGCTTATCATAAGGACTGTGGTCTCTGACATACTGGCTTCCACTTGCTTTACGAACAGAATGTTTCTTGCATTTATTTTTCTTTTTAAAAAACAGAACAAAAATAATAATAAAAACCACTTATATGCAAACTTCTTCACAGATAATGTGATGTCATCAGGGTCTTTAAAGGAATGGATTTCTCTCCACCACATCACCAGTCTTATACTGTGCTACCACTGGATTTCTTGGGTCACAGTTAGTGCCAACAACTTTACCTATAGCTTCTCAAGGCCTCAAATGTTGCTTTCAAAACTTAATAGTTCCATGTGACTAATGTTTCAATGAATTGGTGATGGGACATCAAGTTTTTCACTGAGAGCTCACCAGTCCAAATCCATTCTAAAGCAGGAAATGAAAAAACACCCACTGTAGCTAATCAGTAATTTATTAAATGAGTTTTGTGCTTCAATTTTGTTCTGACAGGTTTCTATGCCACAAAAACCATTAAAAGTAGCAGACTTGTTACTTGTTCATAATATTAGCAGAGGTGTCAAATTCACTGGATGTGCATGAAGGATGCCATACCCTCTTCTCTTTAAAAATTAATCCCCCCAAAAGGTTTGGGTTTATGTACATAGGCTGGACTGTGGAGAAGTACATGCTCTTGTCTCCACTGTAAATAGAGAACTTCCATCACCAGAGTTGTCAGTTGTACACTAAATTCACACACAAAATGTAAGGAAAAAATCCGAAACCATTATGGACCCACAATTTGGCAGTTTTCCTTGATCTGATACATTGGCCTCTCCATTTTCACCTTCATTTCTTGTTTTAGGTTGGAGATCTGGAGAGAACAGTATCAATTCTGCTCTTCTCTCAAGTAAAACAAATTAGGCTTGTGATACCAGCAGGAGATAATGAACTGAGTTTTGTCAACACCATGTGAGAACACAACTGATTACAATGCCACAATATATTCAACCTTCTTGTATTTGCTTATTTAATCACTCAATGGAAATTGCTAGAGCTTTGGACTCTTACAATTTCACACTATATTATCAACTCTGCCTTTTAGGATTTATCAAGTCTATCCAGCAGACACATGTATAAGCAAATTATACTTATTTGGGTTTGGCATCGATTGCATATGTATTGGAAACGTTTGCATTACCATGACAGTAATAATTTTTTCTCTTACCATTTGAAAGTGGAGTTATCTCCTGGTCTTAGAACCCTTATTCAAATGCAGTTTTCTCCTCGAGCTAATTCTAGGCAATAATTTTTGAAATAAGCAGATAGTTTATGAAATTATTTTGTTTTACGTGTAGGCTTGGCAGAATTCAATTTTTATTTTTTATAATTTTTATGGATAATATTGATGTTTATTTTAAAGTATTTTTTCAAGTTAAATTTTCACAGTGGTGGAAAATTATGGAAGGGATCAGACAACAGGGGGTCAGCCAATAATTATTTAATAACAGTACATGCTGAGATTCCAAAAGTTAAAGCTTTATAAACTTTAAAACATAAATTGTGCCAAAATATACAAAGTAAATATCCTTAATTCAAACTCTAATATGTTCTCAAGCAGCATTTTCTTACTTTGCCTATCTGTATATGTTATTATTTATGGAAATATTTCTCTTTGGTTTGTGTCTGTACAGTAAAATTGACATTTACCAACATTTATTGATACAAAAATATCCTTCCTAGCCTATTTATATGGCTAGCACAGAATAAAGCTGACAGCTGTTATAAAGGTATTGTTACAGAATGCTTTCATTACTTTGGAATTTTATATTTAATAAAAATGAATATACTGAGTTTGCTGCTATTTATTGTTTGTGCACTTTTCAGAATAAGAGCCGTCCTGTCAGCTGTCTGTGGATCTAGAACAGTGGTGGGTAACCTGTGGCCCGCACTTCCCGCAGCTCCCATTGGCTGGGAACGGCGAACCAAGGCCACTGGGAGCTGTGGGCAGCTATGCAAATGTAAACAAACTATCTGGCGGTCCACCAGCGGATTACCCTGATGGGCCATGTCCAATCCGCTGGCCGCAGGTTGCCCACCAATGAACTAGAACATCCCATGGCACCTTTCATAAGACAAAAGTTTTGGTCTTGTGACCCTGGTAACAAAAATATTTCTTCTCTTCCCTATCTAATGTTGTGCACTGTTGGTTGCCACTTTCCATCCCAAAAAGTGACTGCATTTCAGTGGTAGTTTGCATATATAAGAGCAATTATGGTCATAGATCAATTTTTGGGATCTCTGGTGCCAAACAAACATAGCTTTCAGTTTTACAAGACTTGAAATACCAATTCTGCCATTTCTTGCTATTGTGCGCTTAGATAAATTATTTTAAGCGAAAGAGCAATATCAGTTTGTCAAGCATTAGACTAAACCATTGTTTTACTGCCATCTACTGGCATTCAAACAACTCAAGAAAAGTCTTATATTTAGTCATCACCACAGATTGGGGCAGGGGGGCGGAGAGGAGTTGTTTTTCCCCACCTGCTAGAACAGTGATTCAGAAGAAATCTCATTAGATCCTGGGCTAAGTAAGGATTAGTATATTACATACTTTATATTAGTAGATTGTAAATTACTGCAGAAAAAAATTAAAAAATTAAATGCATTTAGAATTTAAAATTTAACCAACAGCAAATAATATGAGATTGGCTTTCCGCAGAAATCTATTAATCAGATCAAATATTTTCTCTCCTGAGCAAGCTGTATTTTTTTCAGCTCAGATTCATTCAGTTGGCACTGCTAGATTTCAGGCTTGAAATCCTTTTTCACTGACTGTCATGATACAGCAAATGTGACACCATGGCAATGAGCACAAAGTATTCTGAGGCACATCTGAGACTAAAAAACAAGGAATATATTGGGGTAAGAAAACTGGCAGTCAGAGACAGATGTAGATCCAAGTCAGGGACTCATGGATAATATAAATAGGGAAGGAGAAGAAGAAAAGGGTGTCTTGTTCTTGGTCTCCATTTAAAAAAACAAAACAAACAAACAAAAAAACTTATTAATTTTACATCAACTAGAGTTAGGGCTAGTCTACACAGGGACACTCAGGAAACTTAATCTGAATTAACTAAAAATGTGAATTTACAGTGGATTAGTTAAACAGCATTAAATCCCTGTGTGGATGCTTTTCATTCATAATTAAAGTGTCCTTAACTCAGTTTAGCTTCATTCACTTCGCAAGGCTACATTTACACTGTGCCACAGTGTGGACTATAGGGGTGCAAACTGCAGAGCGTACCAAAGAGGACTATTGTTAACACACACTGGGTACCTTTTAGTTTGCATCAGCAGTGTCCTTAGGGGGCAGTTAGAGGACAACACTTTGGTACACTGCAATTCACACCCCCATAGTCTACATGGTACTGCACTGACAGCACAACCCACGTGATTTAAACTAAACCAAGTTAAGGACACTTTAATTCTGCAAAAGTGCATTCACATAGGGATTTAATGTGGTTTAACTAATCTGCTTTAAATTCACACTTTTAGTTAATTTGAATTAACTTTCCTGAATTTCCCTATGTAGACAAGCCTTTAGATTTAAAAATTATTGCACCTAGTACTGGGCACTTGACCAGTCCAAAACTAATTGGTCAATTGACTCATCAAATATTGTCAAATAATATCAAAAATGGTTAAATACTTGAAAGTACCAATTTATCTGAACAGTAACAACAGTAACAAAAGAGAGTAAGGCTTTATTATCTCTAATAGGCTTAGACTTGGATAGATACTTATTCCTAATTGCAAAAAACAAGTTACTTAGATGAGTTATTTTAACTCAGAAAAATGTGAAACAATTAAATAAAATCCTGAAAGACAGAAAGACAGAAAGGAACTACGTAGGCTGCTGCCTACATCAGGGCATTCAGGCTCAAATATCTGACAACATGTGACCATGATCAAATAATAAGTGGTCAACTGACTGGCTTGCCAAGCCTACATCTGGGATTGAAAAAAGTGACATCTGGTGGGTAAGAATGCTTGAATCCCACAACCAGGGACATGAAAAATCTACTGTTGGGTTGTTTTTGAAACTCATTGTGCAGTAGTTTTATAACTATTCACTTCATTCGATACAGAATGTGTTCTATTGTCCTCTGAATGTCCCTATAATTCCCTGTTGCTGCTAATTTCCAATATATAATGAAAAAAGAGACTAGGTGGATGAGGTAATATCTTTCACTGGAACATCTTATGTTGGTGAGAGAGAGAGACACCGTGTGGCTCGACAGCTTGTCTCTCTCACCAACAGAAGTTGGTCTAATAAAAGATATTACCTCACCCACCTTGTCTCTCTAATATCCTGGGACTGACACGGCTACAACTACATTCAATACAACAATGAAAAAAGAAACACTTAACACTTATGGAGTGCTTTCCATCTTCAAGGTGCTGCACATATGTTAATCTTCCCCAAAACCTATAAGGTAGGTAAATCCTGCTTTGTAAATAATGTCAGAGTTGTTTTTTTTTCATTTGTCAGCTTGCCGATTCTCTCCAAAAATGTTCTTAAGTTCCTACCTTGACCCAGAACCATAATATTTACTAGTTTACTAGCTTTAATGGTTTATTTTCTTGATGCCTCCCTCTTAAAAGAGAGCTGTTCACCATATTCAGTAACAGGAAATGTAACAATATAACGCCAGTGAAAGCATAATAAATCCCTCTCCACAAGTACTTCCTGTGATGGGCTGGATCACAGAAACACCCTTGGGGCTGCCACCTGATGTGCTAAGACTACTTCTGCCCCTGCTTTCCCTGCCAGTTTGGGACTCCAGCACCCTGTCTTGTGGAGCCAGACACGCCAGTCTGCTCCAACACAGACCCAGGGTCTGAACCACGTGCCCCAAAGCTGCAGACTTAACTGAAAGCAGCTTAAGAAATATTCCTGTCTTTAACACTCAGATGCCCAACTCCCAATGGGGTCCAAACCCCAAATAAATCCGTTTTACCCTGTATAAAGCTTATACGGGGAAAACTCAAATTGTTCGCCCTCTAGAACACTGATAGAGAGATATGCACAGCTGTTCCCTCCCCTCCCCCCCCCCCGGTATTAATACATACTCTGGGTTAATTAATAAGTAAAAAAATGATTTTATTAAATACAGAAAGTAGGATTTAAGTGGTTCCAAGTAGTAACAGACAGAACAAAGGGAATTACCAAGCAAAATAAAATAAAACATGCAAGTCTGAGCCTAGTACAGTAATAAAACTGAATACAGATAAAAATCTCACCCTCAGAGATGTTTCAATAAGTTTCTTTCACAGACTGGATGCCTTCTTAGTCTGGGCACAATCCTTTCCCCTGGTACAGCCCTTGTTCCAGCTCAGGTGGTAGATAGGAGATTTCTCATGATGGCTCCCCATTTGTTCTGTTCCACCCACTTATATATATATATCTTTTGCATAAGGCAGGAATCCTTTGTCCCTCTGGGTTCCCTCCCCTCTTCTCAATGCAAAAGCACCAGGTTAAAGATGGATTCCAGTTCAGGTGACGTGATCACATGTCACTGTAAGACTTCATTACCCACTTGCCAGCACACACATATACAGGAAGACTTACAAGTAAAACAGAGCCATCTACAGTCAATTGTCCTGGTTAATGGGAGCCATCAAGATTCCAGACCACCATTAGTGGCCCACACTTTGCATAACTACAATAGGACCTCAGAGTTATAGTTCATATTTCTAGTTTCAGATACAAGAGTTATACATTTATACAAATAGGATGACCACACTTTATAGGCTTTGTAATGATACCTTACAAGAGACCTTTTGCATGGAGCATATTTCAGTTATATTATATTCACACTCATTAGCATATTTTTATAAAATCATATAGAGTGCAATGTCACACTTCCCATTTAAAACTATGTAATCTTCCATATCTACACATCTCCCCTTTTGCAAACACCTGTAGGCTGCCTGTTCACCACAAAGCTCACAGCAGTCTTTGCTTTCCTTCCTTTGTAGATTGCTCACTTCTTACCTCCTGCTCCTCTGCTGCTGGCCTAATGTCCCTCAAGCGTCACATACTGCCTCCACTCCATGTTACCAGAGGTAGACATGGCCTCTCCCTGTTTGCTGACTACTTACAATTCCTCTTCAGCCTTCTTACAGCTCTTCTGAATGTTCTAACTATTCTCTAGTCTCTCCTGTTTACAACCAGCATCTGGTCTAACTCCCGAACAGGCTTTACTCCTCCTAAATGCCTCAGTCTACTGTTCTTCACATAACATGGCATCTGCATCATCTTCTGTTCCTCAACACCAAAACTTCCACTCAAGGCAACCAAGTTCCTATATAATTCCCATGACTAAGTGTTCGCTCATCCGTGGCTAAAATCTCTCACACCGAGAAGTACTGTTTCTCCAACATTTTTCTTCCTGCTTCTGTGTGCAACAAGGAATAGGACTAAATCCTGATAATCTAACTGGTCGTTTAAAGTTCCCATAAAACTGAATAATTTTGATAAAACTTTTAGCCTCCCAAAAATATAAGAGGAGCAACAAGCCAGGATGCTTGTCCCTTGCGATCAGGGGAAATAAAGCCAGGGAGGAAGTGAATCCAGGCAAGACACCCCAACCCTGATGGCTATCAAAGTTTCAAAGAAATTCTGGCCTCTAAGCTGTTATACATTTATGAAGATGCCTTAAAGAAAGGTATGTTACCTCCGACTATGAGGGAAGCCCTAATTACTGTACTACTTAAACCAAACAAGGGTACAAAAAAGTGTAATACGTATGTATGCACCTATCTCTTTAATCAATATTGATATAAAAATACTTTCAAAAGTATTGGCTAAGAGGCTTGAAAAAATAATGAGTGACATGGTTCACTCCAGTCAGGTAGGATTGATTAAAAAAAAGGCATGGTTCAGCTAAAACATGTCAGTTGATTAATGTTATGGCATTCCATGAACAGTAAAATTTCCCATGCAATCATTTCACTCAATGAAGAGAGAGCCTTTGACAGACTGAACTGGTAGTATTTGTTTCCTACCCTAGCTAAATTTGGGTTGGGGAAATCCTTTATTTCATGGATCAATTTGTTACATTAAAATCCCAACTCTTGTATCCTATCAAATTGCACTATATCCCCCAGTTTGATCTGTTTCAGGGACTAGACAAAGATGCCCCCGTCCTGTTCAATCTAGCATTATGACCACTTGCAATACTAAATAGGGAACACAAAGGCATTCAAGGAATCAAACCAGGGACTCAGAACACAAAAATCCTTCTGTATGTAGAGGCCATCCTCCTATTTATCAAAAATCTGGACCAGTTTAGTCCAAATATCCACAAACAATAGAAAACTTTGGTAAATTCTCTGGTTACAAGATAAACTGGGTAAATCAGAAGCAAGGAGGATCCTATTGGATCTAGCTAGAAGTTGCTCTGCTATAGGGACATGCAACAAACAAACCTCAGATATCTCGGCATTCTGTTCCAAAAGGAAATTAAAAACAGTCAAAGTTAACCTAGTCCCATTAATCATGCAGTTAGCAAATAATTTAAATAGATGGCAGGCACTACCTCTCTCCCTTTGGGGAAAAATAAACAATCAAAATGAGTACCCTTCCCAGGATCCTTTTTATTCTGAATTCCCTCCCTATCTATATTCCTCCCTTTTATTTTACCAAAATCACCAATACGGTCAGGTCCTTCTCGTGGGTTACTAGTAACAAACCCAGAATCTCCTTTAAAAGATTACAGCTCCCTCTCAAAACAGGTGGTTTTAGATTTCCTGACTTTGAACTTTACCATCAGGCACAGACAAGCAGCACAGTGGCTAATTCCCTGGTGCTGCAGAGCCCCATATTGTCTCCAGCTAAAAGTAGAATTAGTTGCTCCTTTTCCCCTTTCCAGTGTGCTGCACTTGGATTACTATTGATTCCCTAAAGAATAATTACCAACTACAGTATTATGGAAGCCATAAATACTTGGCATGTCTACTAAATTTAAAAAGAAAAGGAGTACTTGTGGCACCTTAGAGACTAACCAATTTATTTGAGCATAAGCTTTCGTGAGCTACAGCTCACTTCATCGGATGCATACTGTGGAAAATACAGAAGATGTTTTTATACACACAAACCATGAAAAAATGGGTGTTTATCACTACAAAGTCCCCTCCCCCCCTTCAAAACAGGTGCCTGATTATCATACACATTGTAAGGAGAGTGATCCCTTTACATAAGCTATTACCAGCAGGAGAGTGGGGTGGGGGGAGAGAAAACCTTTTGTAGTGATAAACACCCATTTTTTCACGGTTTGTGTGTATAAAAACCATCTTCTGTATTTTCCATAGTATGCATCCGATGAAGTGAGCTGTAGCTCACGAAAGCTTATGCTCAAATAAATTGGTTAGTCTCCAAGGTGCCACAAGTACTCCTTTTCTTTTTGCGAATACAGACTAACACGGCTGTTACTCTGAAACCTACTAAATTTAAAAATCACTCCCTTCTACATAGCAAGGCATCTACCTGGGATAGCTTGAAACTGTATAGCAGAGCACCCCATCATTTGTCGAGATTGGATTAGGAAATGGATTTGACCATCAGTCAATTTGTTGAAAATGATACCTTCCTCCCTCTTAAAATATTAAAAGAAAGGTTCAATCTAGAGATTAAGGAGTTGCAATATATCCAACTTAAACATTCCACCTCCATTCTGTTTTGCCACAATGCCTGTGCTACCCCAACCCACTGGAACTGCTTTTATTTTTCCAAATATTACCCAGATTGCCAAGACCTATGGCAATACTATATGAAGACTTGGCCAGTAAATCTGAATTAAACACGGATTCCCTAAAAAGAAATGGGAATAGCAACTAACTTAATTATAGTCTGCTAACCAATGGAAACAAATTTTAGCCAATCCTCTGAACTGTTCCTCTATTTAAGATTAATCCAGCAGAAAATCATATGGAGGATGCACTGGTCCCCTCTCTGATTCTTCAAAACAGGTGCCTCTAAGTCAGACAAATGTTGGTGCTGTGATTCAGCAGGTGTTAACTTATTCCATATGCTCTCGGAATGCTGTTATACTCGTACGTTTTGGGCAGAGTTAATTTTTTTCCTATCAAATAAAACTGTTACAAGCTACATACATAATCTTAAACCTAATGGATGTTAATTGGAAGCTGAATAAATGTAATAATTATTAGTGTTCAGCTGAGCCAAAGTTTGCTAAAAGACTAGTGCTACAAAAATGGAATTCCAAAAAATGACCAACAACTGAGGACTTAAGCATAGACATCATAAGTTTGGCCACACTGGACAGAACTGTATACTGTAACAGAAATACTTAAGAAAAATTCTCAGATATAGGATGCTTTCCTGGAATTATCTGCATGGTCCTATTAAATGCATGAGCTTCTCCTCCTCTTCTCCCTTTCCTCTCTATCCACTTCCTTCCCTCCCCATCTCTATCCCCTTCCTCTGAATTTTGCTTGTATTCTTCATCTTATTTTAATACTTTTATTTTACTTCGTTTGATATTTATAAACAAATTGTAATTTGTGTAATACAAATATTTGATTTATATTTTAACCATTCCTATTATATAATTAAATGTTCCAAGTATCGGTAAGGTTAAGTAACAAATGGTTATTATATTATGAGACATTTATATACTATGAGAAGTTTATGGATAGCTTATGTTTGGTTTTTCTGTATATTTTAAAATTTTAATAAAAAGTTAATGATTCCCATATAAAATAAGCCCTGTACCATATTTAGGCTTAGTAGAATATTATTTTACATATCATTTTGACAGAAAATATTGTTTATTTTTAAGCATTTTTTTTCAATTTTTATCAATTTACATTTTCACAGTTGTGGAAAATTATGGGGACAATAATTATTTAATGACAAAACTGAGATTCAAAAAGTATAATCAAAGTTTACTGATGTTGACCAATAAAAATCTAATCCTTCTAACCTTAGGCTATGTCTACACTACAATATTATGTCAACCTAATTTACGTCAGCATACAACCACTGAAGTTATTAAATCGCTTGTGTGCACACACTTGGCGCCTTATGTTGATGGTGCGCATCCTCACCAGGAGCATTTGTATCCATTGTGCTGTCAAGTGTGGGACATTATGGAACAGCTCCTGAAGTCCAGAAACAGTCAACGTAAGCAATGCAGTGTTTACACTGACACTGCATCAACCTAATTCCATCGACAATGACTATTCCGCTCAGGGAGATGGTGTTACTAAATTGGTGAGAGAGGCACTTACGTTGGTGGGAGACAAATTTAAGTAAATGTCGACCTAACCATGTAGTGTAGACTGGGCCTGATCATATGATACTCTAATTTAGATGGTCATCAAAAATACATCTGCTACTTAAATTGTTTTTACAACACCTGTTTTCATAGGATCCAACTCTGCTGGTTCGGACATACTAATTTTATACTGGTGTAATTCACTGCCTTCAACTGAGTTATTTTTTATTTAATTTGATGTACATGATAGCCCAATCAAGCCCTTCCCTAGTAAAGGTTATAGCAATTTTGTTAGTACTGTACTTTTTAAAGAGTACATGTATCCCAATGGTCAGTGTTTGTTACAATCCCCAGCTACAGAGCCTAGTTTTTCCAGGTCACTCCATAGAGAATCATGCTTTTAAGCTCTGGAGGTCCCCAGTTCAATCCCTAGCATCAGCCATCATGGAAGTATCACTATTTTTTAAATTAAATGTCAGTTATGTTGTATGTAATTAACACAACAGAGTTTAGGGGTGAGGAAAAAAGATGAAACACACACACACACAAATAATGACACATAAATCTTCAGTAAATTAATGATTCATTATTTTCTTCATAAGGACAATATCAAAATTGACAGTGGCTCAAAAATTAATTATCCTAAGGTAAGAGAGACACCCAACTGTTTGGACCGAGGTTGCACAATGTAGAGATGCTAACCTACCCTAAATTTACTTTTTAAAATATGCCCAAAATGCTAAAAATGTATCTGACCTTCAAAAGTAGGGAAACAACATTATTGAAATGTTATTTTCACTGCTAAGCAATACAACTATTATCTATTATATATCTGTGGTGATTGTGGGCGCTTTATGTCAGCCTTCTATTCTGCCTGATTAAGCCTCTGAACATTATACTGAAATATAAAATGTTAAATAAATAATATTCCTAAAGTTACAAACATCTAAAAGTGAGCCCTGAAGCCAGAGTAAGAAACCAATTTGTGTGTAAGCTAAAGGCATGGTCTGTTCCTCAAGGAATGTACTGTCTAAGTGTACGTCTACACAGCAAACAAAAACAAACAAACAAAAAACATGGAAGCAATATTCAACTGACTTGAGCTTGCAAGGCTCACGCTGCAGAGCTAAAAATAGCAGTGTAGAAGTTTGGGCTCTGAGACCCCCTGGCTGGGTTTCAGAGCCTGGGCTCCGGCCCAAATATCTACACTGCTATTTTTAGTGTTGCAGCGTGAGCCTGAGTCAGTAGTCCTGGGCTCCGAGTCTCACTGCTGCAGATTTTTTTTTCTTCCCCACAGTGTAGACGCACCCTGTAAGGACAGACACTCTGAAAAACCTAGAGGATAACTTACTCTTTTTTTAAAAAAAAAATATGGGAATAGTGACGTGCATAATGACATGAGTTAGGATCTATACTCCTCACAAAAGTAGTGGGTTGTTGGGAGGGATTTAAAGTAAGAAAGAGAGAGACCTGGTGCACTGAAATAGGAAGGTTTCAGAGTAACAGCCGTGTTAGTCTGTATTTGCAAAAAGAAAAGGAGTACTTGTGGCAGCTTAGAGACTAACCAATTTATTTGAGCATAAGCTTTCGTGAGCTACAGCTCACTTCATCGGATGCATCACTGCATCCGATGAAGTGAGCTGTAGCTCACGAAAGCTTATGCTCAAATAAATTGGTTAGTCTCTGAAATAGGAAGGTTATTCAGGCACATTTCTTCATGCTTAATTCTAGGGTGGGGGGGACATGTTCCACATTTCTAACCATTTTTAATATTTTAAAGCTGCCAAGACACATTGATAATTTCATTTACTTTTTCTGCACAGCATTTAGTGTCCAATTATTTTTCCAGTTTTCCATATGCATCAATAATGATATATAGTATAACTTGTTTCAGTCCTGCCAACCCCCAAAGTTCAAAAATCCTGAGTCAGATCCCTTCAAAAAATCACAAGAGCTGCCCCAAAATGATGATTTTTTTAAAAATTATAGTGTGTATTTCAGTCTGTCTTTTGATTTTTGAACTCCCTATGCTCCATCCCCACGGTGCGAGTCAATTAGTGTTGCCAACTCTCCCAAATTTATTGGGAAAAGTAATTTTGGTCCCCAGTGGAGATCTCACCTCTAAATCTGCTCATCTCCCTGCTCAGCAATTAATACTGCCCTCCCATCTCTCAAATCAACCTTGTCCCACAGCCCCTCAGCAATTCTATTCCACATTAGTTCTGCCCTCCATCCTCATCAATTCTTAGCCTAAGTCTGCACCATCCTTGGCCCCCACCCCACCTAACTTCTGTTCTTCCTGCAGCTCTAAGCGATCTTCACACACACCCATACACACACCCTTTCCCAGGCCGGGGTGACCAGCTACAGTGGTTCCCCTCTCCCTCTTCCCAGGGCTGGTGTTGCAGAGAAGGAGACAGGGAAGGGGAAAGAAGGCCACCGTGAGCTCAAAGGAGGGGACGGCAGAGGAGGCCACTCTGAGCTGCTGGGGTCTGTCTGTTCCCTCCCCTCCTGTGAGAATGGTGTTGGTTTCTGATGGGAGGGAGAGATCTCTGACTGATTTCTGCAGCAACCCTGATTGGGTGCTGTTCCCCAGGATGTGAGAGGGATGGAAAGGCAGTCAGTCAGAGGGGGTTCTCCATAAACAAGGCTCAAATTCACCAGATCCAGCTGAAATCCCACAATGCTGTTGTTTAATTAGGGGTTTCTCCTAGATCATTTAAGTAGATTTTCACTAATCAAAAAAGCAAGGGGCCAGAATAAAGTGCTTAAGCACATACTCTTGTTCTAAGAGTATATTAACAGCTTAATCCATTAGGTATTGCATTATACTGCTATTACAGAACTACAATCTATTTATACAGAACATGACTTGGAGTCATGAACAGTTTAATGAGTCCTGATGCAAGGAATCATCTATAAGGATAACCTTTAGACTAAATCTTCAATAATCAGAAGGCATAGTAAGATGCTATGGCAGAAAGATGAAGCTAAACAAATTCAAACTGGAAATAACGTAAACATTTTAAACGAGGATAAATAACGATTGGTAAAGCCTACCAAGGCACGTGGCAGATTTTTCATCACAAAGTCTTTAAATCAAGACAGGATGTCTTTCTAATAAGATATGCTGTATTAAAAAACACGGCTATTGAATTTGATGGGGGAATCTCTGGGTGAAATTCTATGGCCTGTGTTATGTTGCTCAGACTAGATAATCCTAATGGTCCTTTTCTGGCTCTAAAATCTATGAATAAAAGACTGAAAAATGTGTTTGCATTTTTCAAAACTATAATAAATACGATAGGATCCAGTTGATGCCTTCAATAAAAAGATGCCAAAATGTATACCAATAATTTTAAAAAAGCAAAATATGTTACATGGTATTAAGAAACTAATGGAAAATAATACTGAAAATATACCACCACCATTAGTTGGCCTTGAAAAATTCCACATATTCACTCAAGTTTTTGTTTTGCTTTTGTTGTTTTTTCTGTTTTGCTGTGCTTTGACATGTCTTTTTATTACCATCAATCATACTGGTAAAAGGCAGGTAAGCAGATTTTGTCTTTAGGCTGGAAAAATTGCACAGTTGAATCATTATATAAATCAGTATTATGTCCTCACCTTGAGCACTGTCTGCAGAAAAAAAGAGAGTGAGGCCATGTCCACATTAGCGAACTTGCAGCTGTGCTTGCTGTATGATTGTTCGTTTAGCAGCTCAATGCCGACAGGAGAACTTCTGCCGACATAGCACCGTGCGCTCAAGCGCTTATGCCAGCGAAACTTGTCGTTCAGGGGGGTGGTTTTTTCACATCTCTGAGTGACATAAATTTTGCCAACATAAGTGGTAATGGAGACACAGCCTGGGAGAAGACGTAACAGTCAACTGAACTTTAAAATTTCATTCATTATTTTATGTCTATATCCTATTCCTAGTAAGAACAAATTTAAAGGAAACAAACTAATAAAGGTATTTATTTCCTTTAATCACTTCTAAACACCACATGATTAACACCTAGCAAATATGGGCTCCAATCAGGATTGGGGCCTAGTGGCCCTATTGTAATACAAACAAACACCACCATCAACCATCACCTATGGAAATCATTTCCAAGAGGGATTAATGGAGCAAAAAGCTTAGTGGCTCTTGATGGGTATAAGTGAACAGAATTCAAAATCAGATTAGGAATTTATATTTACATTGCCTGGGATTAAAATGTATGAAGTATCAACCCTCTTGTTTCAGGGCATAAACCAATAACTACACCCAGATTTTGTACCAGTATAATTATCGTCATTAGGGGTATGATTTAAAAAATAATCAAAATAGTTATACTGGTACAACACCTAGTATGGACACTTTTTTATCAGCATAGGTGCCTTTCACTGGCACAGCTGATTCCCCTCCCATATAGGAACAGCTGTACTGTCATAAGGTACCTTTATACTGACATAACTATGGAGTTTATATCACTTTAACTATCCCAGTATAGTTAATATGGCACAACTTTTGTGTGTAAACAAATCCTAAATACTTGGGGTAAAGAAGAAACTCTCCAGACACATTATTGCAAAATTGTACATTGTGTTTTCTCATGCATCTTCTCTGAAGCATTTAACAGGTACCACTGTCAGAGACAACATACCAAATTAGGTAAGCCATTTCAAAAACCAAAGGAATATTTCATAGAAAAGTCTCATGTTTGTTTAGTAGAGTATCAGAATATTCTGTTCATGTTTCTTCTGAACTACAGACAGCCCTGTTCTACTTTAATTATAACTTTAGAAGAACACTGCAGTTCTGTAGCAGTTGCTTTTCTTTTAATCTGATATTTCTGACACCTCCAAAGAGATACTGTTGGTCTAATCTTTTGTCACTTTCCAATTTAGATATTCTACAATAATTAATGTACTTTAAAACTGATTAAGCATTTACAAATCAGTAGGTGCCGAATGTTATCTTTGCTTTCTTTCTTTTTAAAAAATTATTTAAATTTGTTATAGACTATTAATTAGGCTGCACTGTAGTAAATATGTATGCATTTATATTTTTTAGGAAGGTGATGAAACTAAGGACTTGAAAAAAATTACTTGAAACAAACTAGCCGAGGCCTAGTATACACTACAGTTAGGTTGATGCAAGGCAGCTTACATTGACCTAACTCTGTAAGCATCTACACTAAAGTGTCACTCCTGCTGATGTAACTCGCCCGCTATGCTGACTTAACTCCACCTCCGTGAGAGGTGTAGCAATTAGGCTGACATAGTTAGGGCAACACAGTGTCAGTGTAGACACTATGTTATTTACGTTGACTCTAGTGGCCTCCAGGAGGTGTCCCACAATGCCCCACCGTGACTGCTCTGGTCACTGTTTTGAACTTTGCTGCCTATACAATACCATGTACATGCCTCTCCCCTTTTAAAGCTCCATGAATTTTTGAAATTCCATTTCCTGTTTGCTCAGTGTGGAGAGCTCACCTAATAACTACCAGATGACCATGCTGGCTCCATGCTGCCTGGGGTACACAGGAAGTGTTGGATCTCCTGACTCTGTGGGGAGAGGAAGCTGTGCAGGCACAGCTCCAATCTAGCTGAAGAAACATTGATATCTACAAACGGATCACTCGGGACATGGGGGAGAAGGACTACCAGGGGGACCTGCAACAATACTGCATGAAAGCAAAGCAGAGGAGCTGTGGCAGAAGACAAGGGAAGCTAATAGTTGCTCTAGTGCAGCGCCGCAGACATGCCAACTTCATAAGGAGCTGCATGCCATCCTCAGCCACCCCCACCCAAAGGCCCCGTGGATACTTCAGGGGAGCTGGAGTCACAGGTCCTTGGAACGAACATTGAGGAGGAAGTCTTGGATGAAGAAGAGGAGGAGGAGGAGGAGGAGGAGGAGGAGGAGGGATAGTCAACCAGGGATCCAGTGGCAAAGTGAGCCAGGACCTGTTTCTGATTCCCGAGCAGTCTGATGCAGGGGAAGAAACTCTGGTAAGTATGCAGTTTGCTTTGATATTGCAGGGATACATCTGTTCATTTACTCTTTTTTAATCAAACTAGAAGAGGTAGGAAATAACCAACAGAGGTAGAGTTGCTATCTGCATCTCATTTCCCATGTACACTTAGGCAAAGGGGGCATGGTAGAACAGTTTATGTGCACCAGGATGTCCCGTGAATCCTCCATAGTGATCTCGAGGAAACTTTCCTGGAAGTAGTCTGCAATCTTCTGCTGAAGGTTTCTGGGGAGGGCTGCCTTATTTCTTCTGCTGTGGTAAGACACTTTCCCATGCCACTCAGCAATTACTTTAGCTGGCACCAATGCAGCACACAGGCCAGCAGTATAAGGACCCCGTCTGCAGCCGGATGCATGCAGGAGCTGTCCCCTACAGCCTCTGTTCCCTCAGGAGTGAGATATTGGCTAAAATCACCACCACCTGTGGAAAACGGTGCCAGTATTCAATTCAATTCTCTATCATCATATACTGATGCCCATGAGATAACCCCTGCCTTACTGACCCAACTAGCCCTCTTCCCCCTCCCTGGGCCATATTCACCATGGCTGGGACTGCTGCCGTGTTCTTTGAATCTCAAGGGGAAGTGAGAATGCAGTGTTGTAACTTGCGTGGGTCAAAGGGAGTAAGTTCAGTATACCAAGTTTTCATTTATCTTGGGAGTACACTCACAATAGTACTTCTGTGCATATCTTTTGCAACTGGAAATGTGGTCTTGACGGTCTCTCCATCCACACCAGCACAGCAGCTTAGCCAGATGAGAAGGAAGAGGACATGGGATGACATGTTCCAAGAGACCCTGCAAGCCTCTAGTGCTTTGGATACTGAGCACAGGGCTTGGAGGATCATCCTTGCAGACAGAATGGACAGGGATAGAACAGAGAACAAAAGCACAAGAAAAGGAAAGACACATGCCGCAGGAGATGCTAGCATTTCTCAAGCACCAAACAGACATACTGGAGATTCTTGTTGACTTTCAAGCTCAACAGACCCGCGCTCGCCTCCCTCTACAGCCCAGACAGAACTGCATTCTGGGAACTCCCTACACACCTACTGCACATTCCACATGGCATCCGGAGCCGCAGCACTACCCCTACCACTCCACCCACAGGAAGAGTACAATCAGAGTTGCACATACACTGATCTGTGAAAGACACGGTTGGCATATGTGTTTGTGAAATGAAAATAACTGTTCTTTCCCCTTCAAAGGTTCTTTCCCCTGTATTTATAAAGTTTCATTCAGTTACAAATATGTCTGTTTGCATGGGTTTGGAATAAAAGTCTATAGAAACTTAATTCAACTTTATTAGTTCATAACATATGCTGGTTGGGGCTGACATCATTCACGGATAACAACAATAGGTGCACTTGCAATGTTATATTACTACACACACAGCATTCATTACAAGGTTCGTACCCGGGTGCAAAAAAAATACCAGGCAGAGCACACTATAGCAACACACATTACTGTGGCTCACTATTAAAAAGTTTCTTTCAATGTGTGCCTGAGCCATATATCTCCCTGTTGAGCTCTTCTTATAAGACCTGGTATCTGGCTACTCAATATCAGCAGACAGCCATTCCACCTCTGCCCTCCACCCTGGTGGAAACTTTTCCCCGTTTGCTTCACAGATACTATGAAGCACACAGCTATAATCATTGGGATTTTCTTTTCCACTGAGGTCTAATCTTGTAAATAGACAGCACTGGAGGCCTTTCAAACAGCCAAAGGCACATTCAACTGTCATTCTGCACCTGCTGAGCCTGTAATTGAAGCGCTCCTTGCTACTACTGAGGCTGCTGGTATAAGGCTTCATGAGCCATGGGAGAAGGGGTAGGCTGGGTCTCCCAGGATCACAACTGGCATTTCAATGGCAATTCTCTGGTCTGGAAAGAAAGTCCCTGCTTGCAGCTTTCTGAATAAGCCAGTGTTCTGAAAGATGCATAAGTCATGCACCTTCCCTGATCTTCCCACGTTGATGTCAGTAAAACGTCCCCAGTGATCCACCAGCACTGCCAATATCATAGAAAAGTAGCCATTTCTGTTGCTGCACTCTATGGCAAGATAATCCTGTGCCAAAATAGGGATATGCGTGCCATCTATTGTTCACCACAATTCAGGAACTCCACTGCTGCAAAACCATCTACTACATAGGTGCTGACTCTATGGGTGCTCCGAGGCTGGAGCACCCACAGGGGAAAAAATGGTGGGTTCTGAGCACCCACCAGCAGCCCCCATATCAACTCCCCCCACTCCCACCTGTGAGCCCCGCAGATCAGCATCTCTCCCTCTCTCCCCATGCCTTTCGTCTGCCATAATCAGCTGTTTCATGGCACGCAAGCTGGAGGCTGGGAGGGAGCGGGGAGGAGTGAGGACACAGCATGCTTGGGAGAGGAGTGGAACTGGGCGGGAAGAGGCATGGCAGGGTGGGGCCTTGGGGGATGGGGTGGAGTGGGGGCAGGGCCTGGGGCAGAGCCAGAGGGCGAGCATCCCCTGGCACTTTAGAAAGTCAGGGCCTGTGATCTACTATGTCCTGCACATTGCCCAGAGAGACAGTCCTTTGCAGCACGATGTGATTAACGGCCCTGCACACTTGCATCACAGCAGCTCCCATGGTGGATTTCCCAACTCCAAATTGATTCCTGACAGATTGGTAGCAATCTGGCATGACAAGCTTCCACACAGTGATCGCCAATCGCTTCTCCACTGTCAGTGCAGCTCTCCTTTTGATGTCGCTCCGCTGGAGGGCTGGGCAAGCTCTGCACACACTTCAAGGAATCTGGCTTTGCGTATTCAAAAGTTCTGCAGCCACTGCTCGTCATCCCATACCTGCATAATGATTCGATCCCGTGAGTCAATGCTTGTTTCTTGGGCCCAGAATCAGCACTCCACTATCTGCAGCTGCTCCGTGAATGCCAACGACTTTGAACTGTTTCTATATCCTACAGCAAGCTAGCCTCCAAGGAATCCTCATGTTCCCCGCGGCTCCTCTGGCGGCTCTGCAAATACGGCATGTGCTGTGCTCGCAACACTCATCACAGTAGTCCACAGATGTGCAGGATCCATGCTTCTCACATAGATGGTAGACACGTGGGTTTACAGGGCTTTTGAAAAGAGGGACAAAATATTATGGGATGGAGAAAAATACATCATGGGACACTGAAACCATCTTCCCAGTATCTCCTGTGTGACTCGTTTGTTCCCTTGAGGCATTTCAAACCCTTCCCAAAACACCCTGCGCTAGATGGTGGCGAGTTACACAGTGGGATACCTACCCAAGGAACACTGCTCTCTGCACAGATGCAAGTGCTAGTAGTGAGAACATGTACCGCTGACACAAGGAACGTAGCGTGGACAGGCAAAAGCAATTTAATTACAGGGATGGCTGTACATTGACGTAACTTAGGTCAAATGAACTTAATTTTGTAGTGTAGACTCGTCCCAAGACTAAGCAGATTAGCCATGCCCCAAGGCAATAACTCCTGAAATTTTAAAGGAATAAATCCATTGTTTACTGTTTACTGGGTACTTTATGTCATTACACCATGTGACAACTTTTTATTTAATATTTTTTTTTAAACGTAACTTACTTAACATCTCTTGCATCCGATGAAGTGAGCTGTAGCTCAGGAAAGCTTATGCTCAGATAAATTGGTTAGTCTCTAAGGTGCCACAAGTACTCCATCTCTTGCTTGAGTTTGCCCTTATTCCTAGCTTCACTAGACTTTTCCTTTCTTTCCCCCCGCACCCTCCTTTAACGAACCTGCATTGCTTCCTTCACGCTTTGGTCTCTCTTTGTGATTGCTATTTTCTCTTTCTTCCACCAAAATCTCCTTCTCTCTTTCTCTCCCTCAATATCACACTTATCTTTCCTACCTTGTATCAATCCCTTCTTCTCTTCTATGTCTATGCTCTCACAAGCAAACATTTTTCATACATTCCCTAAACCCAACCCATCACATAAGCGCTTTAACATTTTAACAGATGCCTAAGAGCCACATAATGAAAAATATTAGTCAAAGACCAATAGAAATGATGAGGGCACTCCCACTGTCCAGGTGCCAAAGGAAAGAGGAGGGTACAGGGAGTAATATCAGGACGTCATCCCAAGATCCTTAGTGGGTTCAGCTTTAAAATCAGCCTCTGGCTACTAAGTGCCTAATAAATTTGAAGTGTTCCCTTCCGCGTCTCCACAAACCCACTGTGCCTGCTGGAAAGAAAAATGAGCATGCACATTCTGTTTCACACTATTGCTCCTCTTTCATTTCAGCCCTATCAAAATAATCGGCGGTCTCCATTTCTCTACTATTAGGTGTCTTATAGGTGCTGTGGTTACAGTGTGTGTTTCTGTTAGTTCACCTTTAATCACAGCATTCTGGCTACGGCGAGGGAGATGTTTCCACTACTGTACCGCCTCCCTTCAGATGCAAATGATTAAATCTTCTTCCCTAATAAGTAACTGCAGTTTCTGACCCTGTTCCTACTCAAAGGTTTCCCAACTAGCAACAGAGTGAAATTGACCTTATTACTGTCAGAGTCCTGTGGACAGCAATGAAACTGGTTAGTTTTACTCTGCTGCAATTTGGCAAAGCTATGAATAGCTGGATAGGAAGTGGAACTGTTGTCCATCTGCATTGGTTTAGGCTCCACTCACATTTGAAGATTATTTTTGAAAAAAAAAAATTCTTTATAAAGGAAAGCTTCAACTCTGTAGAAGTTGCCAGCACTCATCCAGAGAAGCTTTTTACTAGCTATGTGTTATTCATCGAAGCCATTTTTCAAGTCATGTGGAGGGTTAGTTTATTATTTATTAATTTAATATTTAATGTAATATTCTATTTACTAATACCTATTGCTTTCTCAAGGTTGTATCTCTTATAAATGTGACACTAATGGAAGCTGCAGAGAAATTATACTAAAATTTTGAAATTGTGTAAGTTTGGGGTCAGTTATAAAAAATAGCAGAACTTCACTAACACCACTTAACTTAATCACATTTTATTAGTATAATGTTGTTTAGTAACAAAAACTTATTTGTATTACTAAATTGTAGTTCATTTCAAACTCATACAAAGGATTTCTTATACATCTCCTTTATGCTTCCACTTTATGGAAGCACCAATAGTGGTTCCACAGTTCAAGTTCAGATTTTCATTTAAAGCAGGGATTAAGCTACTTTGTTCTGTATGAAAAATACAGCCAGACCTCACCAAAATTACAGCACGTGCTTGAACACACAATAAATTTTCTGAATTGACAAGTAAACCCATTAAGTGTCTTATGAGTTAGAATAAACTAAAAATGGGTAACTTAAGAAATGTATCACCCTTTGTCAGACCATTCTGTCCCAAGTGATATTAAGAGAACAACACAGACCCTTCTCACAGTTAAAACTCACTCCAACCATATGCATAAACTACACTTGGAGATTCTTTTTAAGGATTAATGGTAATTTATTCCCATTATTCTTCAAAAGTGAAAATTTCTTCTTCGGCGGCGACTGTCAAATAATATTCTTCTACAGAGAATATCAAGAAGAATTGCTCTGTTTCAAAGTATTTGCCATCTCCTATTGTTCTCAATGTCAGTGAGGGTACAAGGCCGCTTTTAGCAAAAAAAATGGCCTCTTTCAAAATGACCACCGGCCCTCATTGTTCCAAGTAAGAGTAATGTTAAATTTCCCTCAGGAAAGATGGTGTGCCCCATGAAGAAAGGAATAATGAAAAAAATTAACATGTCTATAAAAAAACAGTATGATCTAAACTGGAACTGCACACACTATTAGGCTCAATTCATAAATGCATTTTCAAGGTGGAATAAAGGTATTTCGATGCCTTATCTGTGCATTACCAAATCTTAACATGTTTGGATTTATTTTAACTTTAACCTTAACTCTGAATTCTCTGGTTTTTATCTGTGAATAGATTAATGAAAACCAGTAAAAATATTAAAATGCAAAAATTGGAACAGTTTGTCATGAAATCATTATAGATTTATAATTCAAATGGGTTCTCTGTAAGAGGGTCTTGAAATAATTGGTAAGGCAAAATACGTGTGTGCTCACAACATACTGGAAGTTAAAATATCTAGGTCTGACCCTGCAATTCTTTGTCCGCAGGTGGACTCTTGCATCTGTGTGAAGCCTACTGGCTTCAATTAGGGCTCCACATTGACAAAGCAATCCATCACAGACAACAAATAGGGATTTTGTAAGTGTAATTAAATGTTTTACACTCTTTGTCTTTGGTTTTAAACTCATATATGAATATGTCATTTTTAAACTATGAAATACAATAAATGTATGCAGAAAGATATAAGGAAGAACTTGTCTGTTGGAAAAATATAGATCCCCATATCCTGTAATCTAGTTGCCATATGCAGGTCCTTGTGCCCATGCAGAACCCCACTGACTTCAGTGGGATTCCTTGCAAGTGTAAGTGTCTCCCTGAAAAACTGATTTCAGATTTCAGGATTCAGGCCATAGCTGTATAGCAATACATAAAGGTATTATGAACTCACTCAAATTTGGCCCAGGGGCTATCCAATCTCACAAAAGAAAGTTCTGAGCAGACACTTCCAGCTCCCCTCCCCATAGTCCCTGTAATGCAAAGCATTTAAATACATAAACATAGGGAAAGTAATGTAATTGGAGAGAAGTAGGTAAAAAATAAAATAAAAAAAAAAAGGCTGAGAATGAAGGAAAAATGAAAAGCAGGACAAAGGGAGACACATACTGAAAACAATAAGCCTGAATTGAGAGAACAGAGAATTTAGGGCAAGTAAGTTAACGGGAATGATGAAAGTTAACAAGGAGACAGCAAGGCGATATATTAGCAAGTATTAAGACATAAGACGACTAAATAAAAAGACTTTTGAAAACTGTGTTAAAATGTAAAAATTCTGTACTGGCAAAATATATGGAAACACTTTAAATTACATACAGAATGGATTTTTTCAGAGAGGCACTTGTACGAGCAGAAATGTACAAGAGAAAAACAAAATCGAAGATTGAATTAACAATATATATGAAACAAAGGAAAAAAACCCAACATTTTACAATTATATAAACTCCTAGATCAGCCTGTTATTGTTTATATGTACTGCTGTACAACTACTGTTTATAGTTTTCTGAATCACTCTTTGGAGAAGGACTGTCATTTACTATAGGATTGTAAAGCACTTACCATGACCTGGATGAGACTGTTATACCCAATATAAATATTAAATAATAATATTCCACTATCCTCCCATTTTTGTGGTATTTATTTTCCTATAGTATTTTCATATTTCCTTAGAAGTGTTCACATAAAAATGTTTTATGGACACTGCCAAATTAAAACATCATAATTTCACATTAAAAGGCTACAATACATATGTTATTACCTTGTTTTTCTGGGAAACGAGTCTTTGGGTTTTTGGGTTGGCCTTTTTAGCATAGTCTAACAGTTTCATATTTCTATTTAGGACTGTAATTGTTAGAATTTTATAAATTAAGTTATTGGAATTATTGTGAGTTGTGTAATTGTAGGAAATGCCTTATATTAACAAGGAAATCAATACAAGTTTAATGTTCATCAGTAAATGACAATCCATGATAATATTGCATAAAACAATAAAGCCATTCTCAAACATGGTGAAACTTAGATTTATGAACTGTACAGTTAAGGTCTATGAGAACACTAGGGAGAGAAACTGGGCAAATTTTACAGATGATACATTGTTTTAAGGCAGTGGCTCCCAAACTTTTCAGGGTCACCCCCCCCTTACTTCTGTTCTCCCCCACCCCACCCCACTGGGGAGTGGGTCTGTGGCTCAGGGAAGTGTGGAAGAGGGGGAGGATGCAGACAGGTAAAAGGGGGCTGAAGCTGGGGCCTGAGTAGGGGGCGGGTCTGGGACTGGGACCAGAACTGGGTGCAGAGCTGCGGCCAGGGGCCTTAGTTGGGGGCAGAGGCTGGGAGTAAGGCTGGGAGCCAGGCCATGCCTGATGTGGGGGGTGCCAGAGCAGAGCTGGGAGAGGAACGGGGCCAGGTGGCGCTCCCTCCCTACCCCGTGGGAGCTGGCCTAGGGTACAGGTGGGTATCAAAAAACACTGATTTCTCTTTGATAATCTACAGAGTGATTTAAGTGTCATCTTTTGAGTGGCTGCCTGGATTGATTTGTAAGAAGGAATTAAAAGGTGAACGAAGAGCAAGACTCACCCACAAAGAAAAGACATGGTTAATCATGAATTGCTGTAAGATAGAGAGAGCTTATGCTCTTTGCAGAGCTACTAAACAGAAGACCACCACACTCTGCAAAGCCAAAATGACACAGAACTAACAGCGTTTGCCTGCTATAATGGAAACTCTTTAAACAGGTCTACATTAGAGTGAACTAGGGACCTTTAAGTTCACGCGCACGGCTTCCACACAGGGGAGTTATAGTACAGCACTTTGGTGCACACTGCTATTCACAGCCACTTAGTCCAAACCGCAGGTCAGTGTTGACTTGCACATTCTTTCTAAGGAAGAAAGACTACAGATTAAATAACAGTATTTCAGTGGAACTGTGCTTTCCACCTAGAAAGTGGGCACAGTCCTTTCCTGATTTATACCATTATTTATAAAGGACTTCAAAAGTCTCCCTTTCTTGCTATAATAACTGATGGAATGTCCCACATTTCAGAAACTCTAATACTTAATTAAAATTCTGCATCTACATCATTACCTCTTAACAATCACCAGTGACTAGCAGCCTATAAATATATAACCATTCCAAGCAGCTGTCACAAGCAGCCTGCCAAGCTCAACAATAACTAGTTAAATTTAAAGAGCAATTGTACACATACAGATGTTAAAATATTGGTCCAGGTTTTCAGGTGGCCTCAAACCAGCCTCTAAACTGTATAGGAATATATGTTTACACCCATTTGCACATACTACTAGGGAAATTAAATGCACTATTATCTAATATTTACATCCACATGTGGATTTCGTCTACAATAATGTGGGTTTTGTGTATACTTAATTTTGGAAGAGCAAAATCCAAGGCCACATCTGAAAATTTGCCCCACTGTCACATTCTATTCCTAAAAATCAGCAATTACGGAGCTGAGAGAAAAACTGTCTTCGCACTGACATAAATTAAAATAGATCACTTTGTTTAAAATAAAAACAACAAAAATTAAATGAGAGAAAGTGATCAAGTTCCCATTTCATCTGACCTTCATCATACATTTAAATTTTATACAATATGCAATGTCTGTCAATGGGAAAGCAGCAAAAAATACTTGGCTTGAGAAAGTGCTGTAGTGCACGTACATTATGCAAACCTCACAGCTGAACTACTGTATACTTTAATTGGCAGCTTTCTCTAATCAAAGCAATTTACTTATATCCAATACTGAAGAAATTTCATTATAAAAACAATGTAACTCCAAAAGCCATAATAACACAGTCAAACTTCTGCAGGATTAGAGACAATCATCTGTGTCTTGTGCCTTATAATGCCCCAGGGGTGCCATTATCTCTGGAAACCACAGCTTCTGTCAAGTCTTACAGCTAGCAATAACTTTGTTTGTCTGTTCATATGAAGCAAACTAAAGCTCATCCGCACTTAATATTTTTGGTATTTCAATACTCTGAAGAAAATCTAGACAATATATTAAATAGCAAGAAAACAAAAAACAAACACAAATTTTAAAAAGGTCTTGAAATTGTTATGTGGTATAAAGTTGTGGTCTGATCTGTCATTCTAGGGCAAATTCTTTCCATATAAACTATATTTATATAAAAACCAGTGCCTTTTCTTTACAAGGACTTTCATCACATTACATATTTGTTTTACTAATAGCTATTCAGATAATAAACAAATGATGTTTATACTTGCTAAGGGAATTAGAATATCAATCTATACTTTCTGTGCTAAAATAACGTCACCATAGATGAAAACATGATGCAAATGACAACACTGGTGTAAATTTTCAAATTGTTGCACTGGAATTTAGCAACATGACAAGTTAATTGACATGAAAAAAAATATAGCTAAATCTCTTCACAATGCTTGGAAAATGGATGCCATAGCAACTTGTTTATATACTCTGCTATGTATAGTAGTATCACCATTTAATAAACCTGTATGTACTGTAACTGTTAGACAGGTTGATAAATAATCAAAATGTATCTAGTTAAATTAAAGGCTGTAATATTTTGGTTTGGCTTCTGTAAGTTCCTTAGGGGGGAAAACAACAGAAGTATGTTTAAAAAAAAACTTTTTGCTAGAAACTTAAATTATTAGAACTGTATAAACCATATTGCTGTACCACACTGCATATTACGTAGATGAAAGGTTACTTTTTGAGAGGATATGGGAAATGAGGGTTGAGGTTAAAGTATTTATGAAAACTAATAATAGCTGAACAATTAAGAAATTGAAATACTTAAGTTATTGTGGAATTACTTAAAGATATATGGATAATTTTTGAAAATGAGATTTTTGGCTAAGGAACAAAAGCAGAATTCATGGTTACCATAGTTACACATACTCTTTGTTGTGTTTCAATGCCACATGATCTGATTCAAAGTAATACACATCAGGCTCTTCCTCATCATCTTCTGCAGTGTGCAGGTTGGCACTCTCTTTGGCAGATGATATATATCCAGCAATGAGCCGAGCCTCAGAGGGTGGCTTACTTAGTCCATCACTCATATAATCTCCAGAGTCACAACCTCTCACTTTTTCACTCTGCATAATTTCTTTAGCATTTATGGGAGATCCACGGATATTATTAGTACTTGCAGCTATATTCTTTTCAGTGAGACTAAGATTATTTTCCTCAACCTGCCCATTTTCTCTACAAGGCGAGTTATTTTTAGTGGGGCTACCTTTGGCAGGGGCGGCCCTTCGTGGTGAAGTTCTCAATGTATATCTGTGTTCTTGAAGTTCTGACATAGATGTAATTTGAGCTGAAACACATTCCACCACAGAAGATGGCGGTTCAGGTTCACCTGAGATTGATGTACTATCACGATTGGTGTTCAGGTTGCTGTTGGTGTTTTCAGCACACTGTTCCTTTGAGGCACTGCTGTCTCCCACCACATCTACCTCCTCCTCAGAATCCCTTAAGAAAGATGACTGGATTTCAGAAAAGGACCCTGTAGCTGGCTCATTTGCCTGATCAGCATGTTCTGCAGGCAAGCAGTCACTTATTTTGTGGTCCTCTAACTTTACCTGTTCAGGTGAATTTGTGCAAGGCACATAATGGTCTATAACACTGTCCTCCTTGCTGCTATTAAGCAACAATGAAGAATGGGCAAATGAATTCCCATTTTCTGCTACTATTTTCTCCTTGGGCATACAGGAACCAGCACTGTTCTGTTTAGTGTTCCCATCAGGCTGACAGTCATCACAGTTTAGGGCATCTGATTCTCTCTCATCAACCCCATTGACAGCCTGATAGCCCGTGAGCTCTTCAACTATTGCAGAATTATTAAACCCTTCCGCACAGACATTCACCTTTTTAACTTCCCTTTTGTCACAATCATCCAGTATAAGACATCGACAAGCTTGTTTAGTCCCTGCAGAGACTGCATCATTGTCCGATATGGAACTCTTACACTCCAATGATTCCTTTTCTGCTTTAGTAGGCAACTCTTCTTCTGAACTGTTTGCTACTTCTGAACGCAGGCAACGTTTAATTCGTTTTAAAACTGGTGATACAGATTCTGCTGGTCTTTTCTCACAATTTTCCACAATTTGTTTCTCAACATTATCTTTTTCAGAAGTAGACAGTCCTCTCTTTCTGGGGCTCACCCATGATTCCCGAGCGCTTTGTTGTTTCAAGTCAGTAGTTCTTCCACTATTACTTCCCTTTTGAGTTTGCACAGACTCTGGTCTCTTCTTTGGTGATCTTGATCGTACTTGAGAATGAGGAGATAATTCTTCTGGATGAGCAATACTACGGTTTCTTAAGGTTCGACCACAAAAGTTTTCATCCAAACCATTTAACCCCACTGTTGATCTTGTAACACGAGTAGATCGAGAAGCAGCCATACTATGGCAAGTCCCTAAAGTATGTTCATCATGATCCACTCATTGGGAAACCTTCAAAAAAATGTAAACAAAACAATGAGAAAAAAGTAACATTCAAAAACATCTGCAATCATAAAAAATATGCTAATGTTCTGAAGGATATATTCTACATTGTGACAAAGGTACCTAATTGTGAAAATTAAATATGTTTATGAAACATATAGTTATTTCTTCCCTCTGTTTCAACAAATAAGGACTTTTACAGAGATATATATTGGCCCCAAGAAATAGAATAGTTTACTTACTATTTCTATTTATTCTGTCTTTAGAACAGGTATCAGAGTATCATTAAAGTCTGAATATCAAATATAACTGGAACACTTCAGTATTACTAAAATGCACTATTTTTTTACTATATTGTACAAAAAATCATTTTGTACAGGCATGATTATTAAACGTCTGCACTCAAACAAGAAAGATCAAACCTCATCCTTAAAATTCCATATTCATCAATAGCAACATACATTAATTATAATCACATAGCAAGATGAAATAGAAAACATAATAATACAATATCTTGCTAACTGAATCTGTTGCCTTTATAAATCAAAGACAAACTGATAAGTAACATTATTTTCATTTGCATTTCTAATTTGACACATGATCAAAAGATGTTATTCCTGTCAAACCACTAACAGTAGAAATGGGTCCAAAACAAACATCATATTTAAAATTTGCAGTTTGAACCTATTCCTCTAATGATGGACCGAATCATTTTCTATCTCAAATTTTGGGAAAAAGTGGGTTCAGATCTAGTTTTCAAACCTCTGCGTATGGACTGGAGGAGATGTTAGTGTGACACAGTAGGACTCTCTACGTTTCGTCCAATCCGTGAATCTTAAACCCCAGCCGTATCTTCTTGCATTCCTCATATTATTTAAAAGTTGAACATACAACACTGGACCTTAGCATTGGAGCTCTATTACATCAAAGATGATAAATATATGCAAAAAAAAAAAAATTCTGTTCAACTGCATATTTTTTCTTTTCCACCTGTCAGAATTCCAGATTTCAGCAACCCATTCAACTGACATATATGATGCACAAGGCCTGAATGCTATTTTAAAAATAAACAAATAAATAAATAAAGTCAGGCCACCCACATGTTATTGATAAAGGCATGAATTGACAAATGGAAGGGAACTACTTCAGCATTTTTTTTTTCATTTTCAGCCAGAAGGAAAAAGAATGACAGTGTCACCTCTCAGAAAACTATATATATGGATAAGTAGGGTAAACAGAAAACATTGGGAGTGTGCTATTTGTATCAATCAGGGCAAGACAATATGCTTCTAGAACAGCTTGATTCTGCTTGACAATGACAGCAACTAATGGAACTGCCTATTTACATGTGCTTATATTAAAATTTCTATTTCAAATACACTTAAAAATTCCTAGTTACATTAAGTACCAGATATCATAATAGCAAAGTATTACTTGGTAAACATTATGACCATGAAACAAGGAATGATTTACATTCTATATATAAAAATCAAACAATGAAAAATTTGTTACTATTTATTAAGGTTAATAAAAAACATAGACAGAACCTAAAGTAATTGTTTGCTATTATTAGATGCAGGTTAATGCATCCTAGATACTCATCCACGAGAGTATGAAAATATGTAAACTTATCTTTACAGTATAATGACAGTGAATTAACAAGACAATTGTTAAGAGAGTATTTAAATGAAAAACACTGCTATACATTTAAATAGGTTAGTTAAAGATTATGTAGAAAATAAGTTCAGAGTCCTGACAAATTAATTTCTCAAAATATGAGACTATTCTACGGTATTAACTAAGCCAAATCAAGGTCTCTCCTTTCCTTAATTCGTCCCTGTTTTATGCACCACAGCAGTACAGACATATGAAGCAATGCTGACTGATTACAAAGACATTTGATAAACGTTACAACTTTTAAATTGGGAGAGTGGGTGACAGATGGCTAAAAGGACCTGAAGCAAAGCCTTGTAGGGACCAGGGCAGGCTTGAAGGAGGCAGCAGCTGCATTCATAACTCCTAAGCAGCGCTGCACTCTTGATGCACTGTAGGTGAAATCAACAAGGAGTCCTTGTGGCACCTTAGAGACTAACACATTTATTTGGGCATAAGCTTTCGTGGGCTAAAACCTACTTCATCAGATTCATGGAGTGGAAAATACAGTAGGGAGGTATAAATACACAGCATATGAAAAGATGGGAGTTGCCTTACCCACTGCATCTGATGAAGGGGGTTTTAGCCCACGAAAGCTTATGCCCAAATAAATTTGTTAGTCTCTATGGTGCCACCAGGACTCCTCGTTATTTTTGCTGATACAGACTAACACGGCTACCACTCTGAAACCTGTAGGTGAAATAGTTCTGTTCCTTAAAGCCATAGGATGGCAGCCGCATGCTTCTGTATCTTTCTCCATGGTCCCCAAAGATAGTGCACTAGCACCTTCTGAACCTCATGTTGCTGTATTCCCCATTTCTCTGTCAGGCTACACAATTTCTCTCTCCTGGAGATCCTAAAATGGCAAGCAGATAAGCTGAGGAACAGAAAATTACAGGAAAAATTCATTTGTGCTGATCTGCATAATAAACAGATTTAAGTGACATCTTAGCAAAAAGGTAAATTATATGGTATTTACATGGTTGCATAACCACAA
Organism: Natator depressus; assembly: GCF_965152275.1. NCBI lineage: Eukaryota > Metazoa > Chordata > Testudines > Cheloniidae > Natator > Natator depressus. The sequence continues at coordinate 82,316,524 of NC_134241.1, read as the reverse complement.
ATTACATGATGCCCTGGATATACTGAAAGAAACCAACATTCAAACACTAATGCAACAGGTTAGAACCAAATCAACAACACAAAGTCACATGGGATGTCATCTCAATTTATCTAATTATTTTAACTTTTTCTGACAAAGTCTTAAGTAAAAAAATGAAAACACAGGTTTCTACATTTTATCACCTGGGGGGATCCTAATTACAAGATAAAATGATTTGACCCCTTTGCAGCCATAATTATGTGTACACACAAACAGTTAGACATGGTTTATGCCCATTAAGAGGAAAATAACATAGTAATAACCATCGGAAGTAGAACTGATTCTGTCATCAATTCTCAAGGATCTTTGCTCTTCTACAAATATTTAAAGAAACATAGTTGCACATGATCCCAATTTGGCTGGTACTATATAAGAGTTAGAATATCTGACCCAAGAACTGGCAATGGTAGCAAGCAGCAGGATATAGTAATGATGCTGTACTTAGAAAACAGCAGCACCTCTCCCAACAAGTTAATCACTCCTTACCCTTGGTTGTCTCTTAATGGTATATCTACACTGTAATTAGACATCTGTGGCTGGCCGATGCCAGCTGACTCAGGCTCGTGGGGCTTGGGCTGTGGGGCTGTTTAATTGCAGTGTAGATGTTCCAGCTGGGGCTGCAGCCCAAGCTCTGGGAACCTCCCACCTCACAGGTTCCTGGAGCCCAGGCTCCAGCCCAAGTGTCTACACTGCAATTAAAGAGCAGCTTAGCCCAAGCCCCATGAGCCTCAATCAGCTGGCATGGGCAGCCATAGGTTTTTAATTGCAACATAGACATACGCTTAAGTGTAAGTGGCCAGCTCTCAGCACTGAATCCCATAGCCACCTCTCTGCTATGCTCAGCAAAATGTTCCATCTGAAACTGAGAGTCAGTTGGCAGTGAGCATGATCCTGAGCTCCACTCAGGTGAAGAGGAAGAGAAATCAGTAATGAGAGGGGAAAGGAGAGAACAGCAGCTATGGAGGTAAAGGAGAGAAACAGGGGGAGCACTAAACCAAAAGAGGAAATGGAAGAAAAATGTTTTCAAATAGGGTTAGGGTCTGTACAGGTTGCTGTAGAGTTTTAGTGCATTCTAGTGAATATTGGACAAGGCTGTACCATGTGGCGCATGAAACCTAAATTACTCAGCTGAATAAATTCTGCGGCAAAATGGACATTATGTAGCAACTTTTAACAATCGCCATTTTTTTTTTACAATATATACAGCACCAGAAGTCAGTACAGTGATTTTCACAGAAATGAGACACAGTATATGCCCCAAAGAGTTTACAATTTAAAATCATTGGCAATTTTCAGTTTGTCTGAAATCATTCTAAAAATGAACTACAAACTGAAGATAATTACAGAAGGAAGACTTTAGACTGGATGACTAGCTGAAGGCATGCATTAGCATGAGGGCAGAAGATGCTGAATGGGACTAGGCAAAGAGATGCCATATGGGGATCTTTAAATGTGCAGGCATAAAACTCCACTCTTACAGAGTTTAGGAGCCCTGCTGAGCAACTGTCTTTGCCTACTGCACTGCATCTAAACTGTGAAGGGATTTCATATAGCATAACAAAGAAAAATAAACAGTTAACATGTGGAACTTCTAGCGCTCCCCAAAATTGAGCTCTTATTCCTGGGCAGCTTTGGCACCCTTTATGGCAGTTAGCTGTCTCCTCTTGCAGTCCTTCCACTGATTCATCTTTCTGCGTCTTTATGTCAGTGTATGGAAGAGCAGTTTGCTTACCATCTTGATGAGATGGGTAAAATAACTTTTACCTCACTGCCTCCCATTCTGTTCTGTTAAAGGCAGTAGTGAAGAAAGAAATCCACTGAACTTCCTCTTATGCGGAACACACAGAAAGACCACAGACATTGAGAAAAAAAGGCAAAATGGTAGCAAAAAAAAGCTGAGGAGCTGGTAGATCGAAAACTTATGCTCAAATAAATTTGTTAGTCTCTAAGGTGCTACAAGTACTCCTTTTCTTTTTGAGGAAAATAATAGTTACCATAGTAACTGTGGTTCTTTAACATAAATTTCCTGCAGGCTCCACACTCAGTGATGTACATTCCCTTTACCTACAAGCTCAATACTTTCTGGACAGCAGTGCTTGTTGGAGCTATGTACACACACCCGACTATATCCTCACGCATTACCTGATGATAAATGGGGGTTACAGTCCCAAAGGCCATCCATTCCCTTCCATTAAATTATTCTCCAAAATAGTCAGGAAGATGGGAGACTACTGTTAATCAGTGCAGACAGTATCTCGAAGAAACTATGTTACTGTGATAGGTAATCACTTTCTTTTTCTTATAGCATTGCCTACATAGATCTCCACTCCTGTTAATAAACAAGTGGAAAGGAAGTGGATTTGAGGAGTCTCGGCTGAAACACTGCAGAACTTCTCTCCCGAACTGAGAATGTAAACTAGAAGCTAAATCCAGGGAGCAATATGAAGATATGGCTAGAACTCCACATAGCAGCCTTGCGTATTTCAAGAACAGCCACTGAGGCAGCTGTAGGTATTCAAATCCTGCTAGTTCATAGCAAGCAAATATGCATAGTCTAATCCACTTCAAAAATATCTGGGTGGAACTTGACTGACTTTTAGAATTACCCTTGTGCTTATCATAATACAAATTATGTAGGTGACTTAGAAAAATGTAATTCTGTTTAGAAAGCCATTTAAGTGCCTCCTTCATCTCTAAAAAAATGCAGACTCACCTCACTGGTGCTTAGAGGAAAAAATGGTAGACAATAACTCGTTGAGGGAGAAATCAGAGTCCACCACAGATAAAGTACCACCTTAAGACACATCCTATTCTATACAGAGGTTCAGCCATTGGTATCAAGAATTCAGTCTCTCTTAGCTGACATAGTCTTTAGTGAGAGATGATGCAGGGAATATTCTGACACAACGGTCACTTGAACCAATCTGAGAGCACATTTACATCCCTAAAATAAAAGTAACTCCTGAACAGGAAGAAACTCATGCATCATTTTTTTCAAAACAAAGAGAAAATAGTAGATGTGACAGGTTTGGTCACTCGGACCCCCTTGGGACTGTCACCTGATATGCTGAAACTACCTCTGGGCCCGTTTTCTCTGAAGTCTTGTTGAGAAACCAGAACCCTGTCTTGTTGAGCCAGACACGCTAGCCTGCTGCATCACAGACCCAGGATCTGAACCACGCCCTGAAAGCTGCAGACTTTAACCAAAAACTGCTCAGCAAGTACTCCTGTCTCCAGAAGCCAGTTCCCAATGGGATCCAAACCCCAAATAAATCTGTTTTACTCTGTATAAAGCTTATACAGGGTAAACTCAAATTGTCCCCCATCTGTAACATTGATAGAGAGATATGCACAGCTGTTTGCTCCCCCAAGTATTAATCACTTACTCTGGGTTAATTAATAAACAAAAGTGATTTTATTAAGAATAAAAAGTAGGATTTAAGTGGTTTCAAGTAATAACAGACAGAACAAAGTAAGTTACCAAGGAAAATAAAACCAAAACACACAAGTCTAAGCCTAATACATTAAGAAACTGATTACAGATAACATCTCACCCTCAGAGATGTTCCAATATGCTTCTTTCACAGACTAAACTCCTTCCTAGTCTGGGCCCAATCCTTTCCCCTGGTACAGACCTTGTTAGTTCCAGATCAGGACGATGGGATTTCTCATCACTGGCAGCCCCCTTTGTTCTGTTCCACCCCCTTTTATATCTTTGGCACAAGGCAGGAATTCTGTGTCTCTCTCTGGGTTCCCACCCTTCCTTCTAAATGGAAAAGCGCCAGGTTTAAGATGGATTCCAGTTCAGGTAACTGGATCACATGTCATTGTAAGACCTCCTTGTTCATTACCTAGTAGCTGGAAGACAGGTACATAGGAAGATTTCCATGTAAATAAACCCATTCAAAGTTCATTGATTCTGAAGCACCCTTAATGGCTTCCACGTAACATGTTTACATCAATAATACAAGTTTATACTTTATTCTCTTAACTCCAGACATAGAAATAATACATGCAAACAAATAGGATGAACACACTCAGTAGATCATAAGCTTTGTAATGATACCTTACAAGAGACCTTTTGCATGAAGCATATTCCAGTTACATCATATTCACACTTATAAACATATTTCCATAAAACATATGGAGTCACAGTAGAGTCCTGTATCAGTGGGCAAAAGGACAAAAATCACAACCAGATGCATTTTATGGAGCTGGAGGAAGAGACCAGTTTCTCTGAGAAGAAGCAGGTGGCTCAGAAAAAAGGAAATGGAAAACTGGAGAGCATAAGAACTATTTTGTCTTACCCAGAAGGAAAGAACCTCTATTATGTGGAGATTTCTAGAGGATGGTCTCCTACTTTCTGGCAGATAATTGTGGATTTTTGAGCACTCTAGTCTGTTTAATTTGGTCATTCTGCTGGTATCCATACTAATAGACTCAGGAACCTCACACTGGGATGTTGAATTTGGCCTTGCTTCTAGCACAGGAAATCTGATCCATTGGGCAGATACCTTGACTGATCTACTGGCAGATCCAGCAGATTGGAGAACTAAAACTAACCAAACCAAGTTGAGGTTATAAGAAGCTCCTTGATCTTGTTCCATAAAATCTTCGGTTGAACCAAGGGAATGAGTGGAATTGGAGGAAAAAAATATATGGGAATGTCTGGCTCTAGCCTAAATGAAATATGTTTACAGATTCTGAACTTCTCCAAATCTTGTAGCAGAAAGTTGCACTTAGTATTGTGCTCCATGGCAAACAGATCCACTTGATCTCAGAAGCAGAGCTTTGGCTACTGCCTCTTGGGTTGGGTGCTGTACTTCTTGCTGATGTCGTCATCTACCAGGATATTGTCTTTTCCTGTAAGATGGGGATCTATGAGCATGATACAGTGATGGGCACATTGGTTCCAGAACTTCATGGCTTCCTGATGAACAATATGAGGTGTAAGTTCATATAATCATAGTGATAGCATTAAAATGTAAGAGAAGTGCTCCTTAAAGGAGGCAAGGATTCTTTATAGGCCAGAAGGGCCAAGCTCAGTCACAAGACAATACATGAAGTTGGATCTTCTCCTGTGTCTAGAGGCCTTAAATTAGGAATTGATCCAGAAGAACACCTCAAATTAACCCTAAAACATAGTGTAGTTGGGTGAAGAGTTTGCTTTTGTCATCATATCCTTGTTTTATCCATCACAATATGGAAAGTACAACTGCAGCAGGTATGGCAATCTGTCAAGTCCATGTTAAGGGAAAATGTTCCACAGAACAAGTAGGAGAGTTAGGCACCCATCTTCCACTGAAAGGGCAGTTAACTGACTTTTGTGCCTTTAAAAATCTCTTCTATTGTCTAGATGAAGATCGTATTTAGCCAGACCTGCAATTATCTCAACTGAAGTTGAGCAAGAAAAATGATAAACGTGCAAAAGAAATGAGGCCCAATTGCCTAACTACAGCAGAAGCCACTTTGAACATAGCTTGGAATCAGTATTGTGGGAGATACAATGCGGTGATTATGGAGTTCCAAACCACCCGTATGAGATCCACTTGTGAAAGGGCAAAAATGGATTTTGTGATGTTAACTATTAGGTTCAATAACAGGAACAACTGGCAGAATATATTGAGGTCAGACTGCAACTTTGAGGCAAATAATCTTTTATTAGTTGCCGAAGCACTCAGATAGATCACTAATATTAAGGCATTTGATGAAAACTTTTAGGGCCACAGAAAATCTGAACTTCAGAACCTATTGTCAGCAATGACGGCATTTCACTCAGACCCAAAAGTATTTTCAATGAGCAGGTAATATCACAATATGGAACATGTGTCCTTCAAATCAAGAGCTGTAAACCAATTCTGCTGACACAGGAAAGGAACTATGGATGCCAGTGTCACCATACAGAATTTCAGTTGCCTATTTTACTTATTCAAACATCCAAGATTCATCATTGGATGCAACATCTAGATTCTCTTTCATGAACTAGAAAATAAAGCAAATAGTATCCCTTCCCGTTCTGTTGCTGAGGGACCTCCTCTATGGCTCTCTTTTGGAGGAAAGATAAACCATAGCAGTTTTGCCTTAAGTTCCCGTGGGTCATCAGAAAGTGGATGGGTGGCTGTCATGGAGTGTGACCGTATAAAGTAACCTCTCACAACATCCTTTACAATCTCCAACATCAGATCTAGGAGAGTGGGACAGAGAACTCCTGTATTGTTGTTTGGAATAATCTTTAGCATCAGAGCTTTCCTTATGGGATGACACTGTTGAGTCCTGAGACATCAAGGTTTTTTTGGGTGTGAGGCTGCTTGTCCTGGATTCAGACCAGGACCTCCAGTGTGCCTGAATGCTCATTAGCAGATGATGAGGCCTATATGTCTGCCTCCCAAAGATGGTGCTTGAGTCAACTCTCTTAGACTTGATGCATGCACCTTGAGAAGGCTAGCATACAAAACAGAATTCACGATTATGTCCGTCCCTGAAGCAGAAAAGGTATACACTTTTTCTGCACAAAGAAACTGCACCAATATAAATCAGTTAAAAAAGAGTAACTATCATTGATTTAGTTTAACTTGGTAATAAACTGAAGTAAGCTAAATTGATATTAGCTATTCAAACCAATTTAAGAATGCCCGCATTGAAAACTACACCAATTTAACTAAATTCATTTAGAAACTGATTTAGTTAAACTGATGAAACTTCTGCGAGTAGACTGGGCTGCAGAGTGTGCTCATCAGTCACAAACACAGTACGAGTACAAGAAGGACAATGCTTGAAGTTGGCAGATTTCGCCACAATCATCCAAAGCACATCAAGTAAGGCAATCTGCCTTGAAGTGGAAGATGCTGAAGGGAACCTAAGGAAAAGAAAGAGCCAAACAGGGGCAGAACTTTCCAAAATGTGCCAAAAAGCTATCCCTTACAATAACTATTATAACTTTATACTCATAAGAACAAGAAACAGAGTGGTTTTCCTAGAGACACACCCAGGATGATAATGAGAGACATTCTGAGGGCTTGTCTACATCGCAAGTTAGTGTACAGCAAGCCCTGGTCTGAATCTACAGTGCACTTGATTGCTGCACACTAACTTGCTGTGTGGCTCTTCCTAATGCACACAAAAAGTTCCATAGTGCACTTGGCTGTATCCTGTGCCAAGCTAATGTGCTGTAGGTTCATACCCTGGCTTGCCATGCGATGTGTAGACCAGACCTGAGTTTCTGCTTGTGCCTACAGTTGTCAATATTACTTCCGGGGGAATTCTGTGCCACTGTGTGCATGCATAATTAATGAGCCATGCATATTCATTTTTTTGCATACAAAAAAAGCTTCTGACAGAAAGTTGCTGCTTTTGCCCACCAGAGGGCGCTGTGGGGCTAGTACAGAGCAACAGCTCCTGGCCAGCTAGGAAGAAAAAAAGCCTGCCTTCTTCACAGCGCCTGTCGGGCCAGGTCAGGAGACAGGGGCTATGGGGAGACAGACAGCATGGGGCTGCTGGGGGATCAGACAGGGGCTCATAAGGGCTAGTGGGGGAGGACAAACTGGGGCAGTGGCTGAATGGGAGTGGAGGCACAGGGCCACAGGGGGACGGAGGTGCAGGGCCACATAGGGATAGGGGGTGGCTGAGTGGAGGCACAGACACACCTGGGAACGGGGAGTGGATGCTTGCGTGAGGGTGGAGGGACACATGTGGACAGGGGGCGCAAGGACACATGGGGACTAGAGGTCAGCCAGGGTCTGCATGTGGGAAGCTCCCTAACAATCCCTCCCCGCCTCCCAAAAAAAACTGTTCCATACTTTTCCCACCCATACTCAGCAACCCTTCAAGTTCACACCCAGGCTCCTTCCCAGCAATTACTTCCCTCTCCCTCAGCTCCTCCATTACCCCTGACTCCCCTAAGCCTTTGCACTGTTTCTGAGGGGTATGGGAAATACTGTTCTGTATTGTAGTTTACATGAATTATTACTCAGAGTTCTGTATTAATATGCCTAGTAAGGAATCTATTTGTCAAAAAATATTTCCTGAATCTTTTTTGTTGTCTGTACTGTTACATACTTGCTGACAGGTATTTTGAAATAAATGATGAAAAATAATTTAAAGTGGTATGATTATATTGTGTTATTTTGACAAAATATGCAGAATTTGAAAATACTGTGCACAGAATTTTTAATTTTATTGCAGAATTTTTAATTTTTTGGAGCAGAATTTCCCCAGGAGTGCAGAATGAACCAAGTGGCAGTTGGGCTGTGCATCCTTAAATAACCTGAGGGGTTTTGTGCACGATCTAACTATTTTGAAAGGTCTGAGGGCACAAACATCAGTCAGAGCGGAGAGTCACACAGGCAATATCCAAAGAAGAAGTGGCCATTTTTGTAGACGCATGTGGTACAGAAACAGACTTATGCAGATATGTGCAAAAAGGTAAATTATCTATGTCACATATGCTTGTAACCTGAGCGGCAGTTCTCACATACTGTAACACACAGGTGCAGGAGATGCTCATTCTTTCCAAGTCTAACATTAAGACTCTGTCGTCTTTGGCAATAGAACTAAATGGCTGAAATTCATTAAAGAAAAAAAGAGCTTACTATAATTTACCATGCTACTTTGACACTTTCTGACTTCCAATACTCATTTAATGTTTGCAACATCAACTGAAGTGCGTGCCACAAAGCATCACTAAAGTGGCAGTCCCAAATTAAAATGGCAATAGCACAACTCAGTGAAAGAGATATTGAAACAGTGTCATGTTTCCCTAAAACCATCTTGAAAGATTTTATTATTTATTTTATAAATAACTTGTACTTTATTTAGGAAGGCCACATTTTTCAAAATTAGGCGCCCAAAGATAGGCCTCTACATCCACATTTAGGAACCCACTGACTTTGGTGAGAACTGTGGGAGGTCTGCCCAATTATGTAGGTCTTTAAATATGAATTTAAGGGCAACTTTAGGCATCCAGTTCTGAAAATGCTGACCTAAATCTTTATTTCACGAACATTTGCACATATCATAATCAATCACTAATATTTTCATTAAACAAATTCCATCGTTTATAGACCCAGTTTTTTCTCAACATACACATAATTAGAGCTGGAAAATAACTGATTTTTCAGTTCGGTGACTGAGCTGAAAAATCTTGGGGGAAAAACCCTTTGTTTTTGATGGACTCAAAGTGACTTTTTTGTTTGTCTGTTTTTCTCACCAAAAAACAAAACCAAAATGTAAAATATTTCATTTGGCATTTGTTTTGGTGGTTTATATATATTTTTTGAAAACCAGCTAAATTTTAAAACATTTTGCTTAGATATTTTCAGACTGTCCCCCCCTTTTTTTTTTGGCTAAAATTTTCACAAATTCACACAAATTCATTAAGTTTTGGTCAAGCCAAAACTGAATTTTTTTGGTACATAAGCTATTTGCCAAAAAAATTAATTTCTATTAATTAATGCACAAATTGAAGAGCAATAGAAATGGGCTGAACTAAAACCACACACTGACAACTGTAATTCTGCCACTTTCTAACTTTCATATGCTTGACTTTGCAACCCAAATATTCTTTTAACTGGGGGTTTTGTACATAATTTCTAAGGATTGGGTTTTTTAAAGAAAAAAGGTAAAAACAAACTGAATTATGTGCAACTATAACACCATTCAGTATGTACTATCATCAGGGTTAAGCCTGAACCTTCAGCACAGCATAGAGTAGACTATCATTTTAAGATAGAGGACTAACTACATTAGCTGGCAGTAGCTGGTATTCCAGAGGGAACAGAGCACTGAGCTCCTATAGCCCTAAAAGAGACAGAGTGAGTGAGCTGCTGGGGCCACATGCTGGGTCTGGAGGGTTGGTTTAGGTGATGAGGGGAAGAGGGTGCCCAACAGGGGTGAAAGTGGGCTGGTACAGACCGATACAGCGTACTGGTAAGAAGCTGGTACCGGCCTGTACGCAGCCCACGTTAAAGCACTGCCACAGCAGTGCTGTAACATTGCTGCCTCTCTTGCTTCCCCCGTTGGTGGCCCTGCCAGTAAGGCCGCCAACATGGGAGGTGTAAGGGGCAGCGATGTTAAAGTGCTGCCATGGCAAAGGACCCTCCTTAAATGTAGCTGCCCCTTCCGTCCCCATGTCGGTGGCCCTGCCGCTGGGGACCTTACCGGCAGGGCTGCCGATGGGGGAGGCAAAAGGGGCAGCTGCCTTGGGGCTGGCGATTTGAAAGGGCCTGGGGCTCCTAGCTGCTGCCGCTACCATGGCAGTGGCTGGAGCCCCGGGCCCTTTTAAATTGCTGCTGGAGCCCCAGGCAGCAGAAGCCAGGCAGTGCAGATTGGCTGGCTGGGGGAGGCTGACCCCCCTCAGCCCTGCCCCTTCCGCCCGAGGCCCTGTCCCTTCCAGGGGCCGGAGCTGCACCCATGCCGGTAAGAAATTAATATTACTTTCATCCCTTATGCCCAAGAAACAGATTGATTGAGAAGAGCCTAGCCTAGTTCTTCCCTCCCCTCCCTTTTCTAAATGGGGCAGTTCCAGATCCCCAGAATGGGAGAGAGAAGATGTGAGGAGGGAAAGAAAGAGGGAACACTGGGGCTAGATGCCAGGCTCAGAAGGGCTTACTCACTAGGAGGTGACGAGGTGCGGGAAGGTTGTTCTTGTCCCATGAACCACTGGGGGCCAGGACTGGCTGTCCCACCATGCCCTAGACAAAAAAAACCCCACACAACTCAGCTCCCCACAGCTGCTCTAACAACTCCCCGTACACAGTGTGCTGCTGCTGCACTGGTAACAGAATCAGCCCAGCTCCAAAAGGTGTGAGCACTGTACTTAGTTGTTATTTTGGCAGGCTGCCAACATTTCCTTGAAGCCTGCAAGTGATAGTAATGGCAATTTTTAATACTTTATACCTCAGCAAAAGCTTGACAGAATTTCATGTGACAAAGAAAGAGCACTTCACTAGCCTGAGGGAGTTCTCCAGGCTGCAAACAATGGAGGCTTCCGAGTTTCTCAAAGAAAAAGTTGCAATAATCCTTTACAATGGAAAATATTAGGTAAGCTAAATATAGGGGTCACTACCAGCTATCCCCATAATATGATGACATTTTTGGATAAATTTTCACAAATTTGAATTGTAACAGTTACTGGGAAACAGGCTGAAGAAATTGCAAGAACTGAAATAGAAAATAAACAAATATTGATTAAGGTGCTTGTAGTCTTCCTAGAATAAGGTCATTTAGACAGTCAATTTTATTTGCGTTGTTTTACTTAGCAGTATTATCCATAAGGACCAGGAAGTGACATTTCAAGCTGACAACAGCAAGCAAAATCAAATAAACCAATTTCCAGTTTACATATACACTTCTAAATATTTCTTGCCAGATTCAACAGATATTAAAAAATGAGGGATATCTGCCTCACAAAAAGCTTCACTTATTTGTCACTGTATTACTTTTTAAAGAAATAAACAAGAATAAAATCTTAAACAATGCTGGACGTCTTTTTCTGGGGGTGTGGGGAAGGAGAAAATTTAACAGTTTCCAACTACTGCAAAAGTGGAGAAAATGTAAACTTCTGGTGCATGGTTTATTAGATTTCCATGCTGTGCTCTGATCCTACCAATCACCATTGTGGATGGCCATGGTCCATTCCAGACCCTTTATTTGACTAACTTATGTGGTCACATTTGACAATACTGTATTACGACCAAGAAAAAGGGCAACGATGTCACTAAAACATTTGAATAAGGATTCATTGCTTACAAAGCTAGTATGTATTTTATAATGAAAATATATTTTTGTAATTGTTTCCAGTACAAGAAGAGTGACAGGTTCTCAAATAAGCATTCACCAGTTTTATGAAAATCACAGAAAAACAGCATAGTTTGAACTAATCAAGAATGTAAAAAGTGTCAAAACCCTAAAGACACATGCCCCTTATATAATATTAGGTAAATGTTAAAATGCCTGTCTGGTTCAGATATTTTTAAAGTAATTATTAAGTACAGCCAATCAACTATTTAATGTAAAAGAAAACTGATCTACAATAACCATAGTAGAGCCAAAAGTGAGTTCATAAATCATAGTTCCAATTTACTATTGGAAGAATTTTAAAGTCACATGAGAAAAAAAGCTGATTACACACAATAAATACAATCGCATGAAATATAAAGGACATTTTTATAACTACACACAAAGAGAATGGATTTCAGCCATTTAATTTTAATCAATCGAGCAAATGTCATGGTTTCTTAAATATAAAATTAAATCTTTTCCAGGTGGTTATATCAATTTTGGATCAATGATTTAGGGCAGGTCAATGCTTCAAATTCACATTGGTGCAGCTGCACTGATGCAGGCTGTGCTGCTGTGTAGTGCATCTGATGGAGATGCACTAAGCCAATGGGAGAGGTCTCCCATTGGCTTAGTAAGTCTACCTCTGCAAGAGGCAGTTGCTATGTCGGCGGGAGAGCTTCTACACAGAGGGTTATTATCAGTATAACTACATCTCTCAGGATCCACACCTGAGTAACGCAGTTATACCAAAGTATGTATGTAGTCATTGTAGTGTAACCAAGCCTTAGACTTTTGATCTGCCATTTGACAACTGATATCTTATAATGTTGGAACAGTTACAGTGGACCTCCAAACTTTGGAGTGTGCGCCCTTCTTCTGTCAATATCTTGAACATGGAAGACTAATCAGATTCCTCAAGTATGTCTCTATTTAATCTCTGTTCTTGTAGCTGAATTGGCATGCTAAAAAAGAGTAGTACTTTCTAATAGTCTAATTCTATGCTTCCCTTAATCATTACTGCAAAAGACAGAAGGCCAAGTGTAATTCTCATGGTCAGTTTCCTACCTCCATCTGAATTTTTTTTTAAAATTAAAGGTGTGGGGGAACCAAGGGAAAACTTTTAGCGGTATGACAAGCCTGGGGGCAAGTTCCTTTTTTCTGTTGGTACTGACTGTAGTGCTGGAAGAGCTGTTTAAAAGACAGACCCAGCATCATCCAAGATATTTAGTGTTACCTGTGATCAGTGTTATCTGTTCATACAATACAGAGTGGAGAGAGGATAAACAGTAATAAATAGTGCTATGGAAACAAATCCAACTGCAGAATTACAAAATCAGGACTGCACTGTTTTATTTCCCAGTACCATGGCTAGGAAGTAGCTCATGAGTAGACATACAGCACCTATAACAGTACTAATTTTTCCTCACAAAACTGTATTGGATACAGAAGAGGAGAAACCAAAATAAGATTCAACCTAGGGGAGAACAAAGGCCAAGTGCAAATATATACACTGTAGTACACTTGTTCTCTTTCACTTTTACCTTCTCACCCTTGAATTATTAAAGAAAATCTATTAAATGTATTTAGTATTACCTACAGCACTTTTACTCTTCAAATTACTTTACAAACATTAACTAACACCACTTGAGTTAGGTTGTAGTTTTCATAAGAGCAAAGCCCACAATAACCCCTAATTCAGGCTCCCAGTCCTGTGCCATACCTCTCTTTAGGTGGACAAGAAGAGCCCAGGACTTCAATATTGTTGGGGCTCATAAATTCCCTTGGCTTCCCTACTCAATTGTCAGGGAGTGTGTGTGAGGGAGGAGTGTTACAAGAGTCCGCAAGTGGGTCCCCAACCTGTTTTTTCTCCCCAACCAAAACACTACATGCTAACTTGTTTTGTTGCACAAAAACAGAAATCAATGTACTCATCCAAATGCAACATGTTTTCATTTGCCCTGAGAGTTCAAGCACCAACACTACAATCTAACAACTATTATTTGGAAAAGCATACCAGATAATGACATAAAAAGGAGAATCCAAAGAATACCACTACATTTCAGAACGCGTATTTCCAGTAAGACTGCAGTAATTTACTAAAGAGTAGGAGTTATTAATCTCTGTGCTATTTTCTGAAGTTCAGGAAGAAACTGAGAGGGTCATGGACATGCTTTCAGATGTGCCAAACTCAACTCAATTTGCGATGAAAGCCAGAAATTTGGCAGGTTTTTTCCAAATTTTTACCCCCAAACCATTATTTGGGTGATATGCAAAAACAAAATGTCATGGGTATTTCGGAAATCATCTTGTTTATTCTCAGCCTGATTGTAATCTCAGACTGTGGTGAGAGTCAGGATTAATTCCCCTGAAGACAGTAGTTGCACCAGTATAAAGTTAGCATAAATGAGAGCAGAATCAGACTTACCACATCTATCTCTAGCGAAAATGCATTAGTTTAAAAAAAAAAAAAGGCATAGTGATGTTACATAAAATATCATAGTTATTTCACAAGATTAAAAAAAATTCTGTATCTGTATTTGGATTAGCCAAATTAGATGTAAATTATCATTAAGGTTCCTTAATGTAACCATATAAGAATCACAGAATTGTGTAGAAATATTAATTGATAAAGCCACATGATAACTGTGCAGCTCTTAAACTGGGGAAAGTAGACGGCAGGTGACAGAAAGGGCTAAAGAAGGGGTGGGCAAACTTTTTGGCCCGAGGGCCACATTGGGGTTGCGAAACGGTATGGAGGGCCAGGTTGGAAAGGCTGTGCCTCTGCAAACAGCCTGGCCCCCGGCCCCTCCGAATCCCACCCCCGACTGCCCCCCTCAGACCTCCTGACCCATCCAACCCCCCCCGCTCCTTCTCCCCTGACCGCCCCGTACCAGGACCGCCCCCCTCAGGACCCTACCCCCTAATCAACCCCCCCTTTCTCCTTGTCTCCTGATCGCCCCCTCCAACCCCCCAGGACCCCACCCGCTATCCAACCCCCCCTGCTTCCTGTCCCCCCCTCTCCCAGGACCCCCCCATCCAACCCCCCCTGCTCCCCATACCCCCCTCCCAGGACCCCTCGATCCTCCGGGACCCCACCCCCATCCAACTCCCCCGCTCCCTGCCTCCTGACCGCCCCCCTCCACGAACCTCCAGCCCATCCAACCATCCCCTGACTGCCCCCCGTGACCTCCTGCCCCTTATCTGAACCCCTCCACCCCCCTCCCTTACCAGGCTGCTCAGAGCGGCAGGAAAACCTGGGAGGTGGGCAGGCACAAGCTGCACGGCACACATACAGGGGAGGGGCTGGGGGCTAGACTCCCTGGCTGGGAGCTCAGGGGCCAGGCAGGATGATCCCACGGGCCAGATGTGGCCCACTGGCCGTAGTTTGCCCACCTCTGGGCTAAAGCAATGTTTTAAGGGGAACAGGAGGAGTTGCCATTCAGAACATAAGCCACATAAGATGAGAGCAAAATGCCAGCACAAGCCACAATAGCAGAAGATGGATGCCATACAGAGCTCCTAATTTCCAAGAAGCACCAGGATGGGAGTAGGGTTGCCAACTTTCCAATCGCACAAAACCGAACACCCTTGCCCCACCCCCTGCTCTGAGGCCCTGCCCTTTTCCGAGGCCCCGCCCCCACTCGCTCCATCTGCCCTTCCTCCATCACTTGCTCTTTTGCATCCTCACTCGCTTTCACCGAGCTGGGGTAGGAGGTTGGGGTGAGGGAGGGGATGAGGGCTCCGGTTGGAGGTGCATTTATATCCTCCAGGATAGGGCCAGAAGTGAGGGGATCAGGGTGCGGGAGGGGGTGTGGGTGTGAGAGGAAGTTCTGACCAGGGGCAGGGGGTTGGGGTGCAGGAAGGGGTTTGGGGCAGCACTCACCTCAGGCAGCTCCCGGAAGCAGCCTGCATGTCCCTCTGGCACCTAGGTGAAGGCGTGACCAGGCAGCTCTGCGTGCTGCTCGTGCCCGCAGACGCCGCCCCGGCAGTTTCCATTGGCCATGGCTCCCGGCCAGTGGGAGTTGCCGAGCTGGCTTTCAGGATTGGGGCAGCACACAGAGCCCCCGTGGGCACCCCTGTGCCTAGGAGTCAGATATGCTTCCAGGATCTGCGCAGAGCCAGGGCAGCAGGGAGCCTACCTTAGCCCTGCTGCACGGCTAACTGGACTTTTAGCAGTCCTGACTGGAGCCACCAGGGTCTCTTTTCGACCAAGCATTCCGGTCAAAAACAGGATGCCTGGCAACCCTAAATGGAAGTGGCTTCTTCTACAACTTTCTCTTTGCTCTCTGAGGCCCTTTCTAACCCTCACACTACTCACGCCCCTAATCCTCTGCAATCCTCTTTCCTGCAAAATGCTTTAAATGTTTGGTAGGTAAACTATAGGCTGAAAGGAAAAGACAATCTGGGTGGATATATGAGGCAGAGAGAGAGATTTATATGGCATCTTGGAACAAACAAACATCATGCAGCCATTCTGGTAAAGTGCTCTGTACACAGGGCACAGGGCAAAATATACCAGTGAGATAACCAGATGAACGTCCAATCTCAAAACAAGGTATTTTTTTTTCTGTTGTTTCTGTGTTTTGTTGATGTTTCTTTGTTTCTGTCTTTGGTGAATTACTGTTAATAGGATATAGAGTTATTTAAATGCATTGCTTAGAAAAATAATGGTTATTTCATAGGAGTAACAAGCAGGGAATAGATATGTGCAGTACAGCAATCCTTAATAGTCGTATTAAACCGTTACTGTGGATTATTAAAGGCTAGATGGCACATTTGTCAATATTACACCAAATGCTGAAACACGAAAAAAAAAATATAGTACGATAATCTGCTGTGCCTTTACTCACATTTTACACAGGCACAGGATTACTTACTAGAGGAGTGTATCTTGTACCTGGTTCAAGTTAACTGGTTTTAAATTATTTCCAAATCAATATGCTGAATATCTGCTCAGCAAAAGCCCAAAACATATTTTGCTAATTTCTGATACACAAAAGAAGGTTTTGTAAGGATCCACAGGACTAAAATCTGGATCTGTGGAGCCTGGGACAACTGCCTTCCACCATTACCATTGGCCACACAGAATCACAAACAAGGAGAACTGTGGAGATTAGGTGCCTCAGAAAGTACCACCCAAACGGTCTGGAATAACAGCATCCTGTGGCTTTCCAATTGACCCATACTCACTATTTAACCCTTGTGGGTGGCCTAGGAAGTTGTCTGGGCAAATATGTAGACTGCTGGCTTGCTGTGACTCTAGAACTCACCTTGCTTGCTGATCTCATGTCTTCGACCCCAGCCTGCCTCCTGCTTCCAGACTGGTAACTCTCTCTGATCTCTGGCTTCCTACTCCAGCCTGACTCTGGCTCTTGCCTCCTGACTCTGGCTGGTAAGTACCTCTGATCTCTGTTTTCTGATCCTTGCCTCACTCCGACCTTGGCTCTTGTCTACTGATCCCGGCTCTAGCAACTACTCTGATCCCTGCACGCTGACTACCACCTCATGACTGTCCTTGTGGTGACCCCAGCCCAGCTGTGACCCTAGACCAGACTGCTGGTGTCCTAGTCCCTTACAGGTATAGAAGGAACAACATAGCAGGAGGCAATTGCTATAATCCTCACTACTTCAGTCTGGTAACAGAAGCACTGATTAAGAACTTTGCAAAACTCTTTAATAAAACTAAATCTGGAAGTCAACAGACTTTTGAGAGAGTTTCTTACAAGCAGTTATTTTATGGATAAAACACAATCACACATTATTTGCAACTCAATAGCTGTATCTTGATAGTGTCCAACATTTGTTCATAATAGTTTTGTTTCACACTTGATTTAACAGCTCTGAGATATGCTTTGCAATAAAACACACCAAAGAGAAAAAATGAAAGTTATGAAAATAAAGCATGCAACAGGGGAAGGAAGAGAGCTGAAACTAATGAAAGAACACTCTTAGTGAAGAGAAACCATCTTTTTGATATTCATTAAATAGGCTCAGGATTGAAAATCTATTTTTGTACTAGGGCTTATGAAAAAGGATTTTTTTCACCAAACAGCAAATTCAATGAAGAAAAATGTACAAATATTTTTGTAGCAACGTATTTATAATGCTCATAAGTTTTAAATATACTTATTAAAACACAAAGTGTTTTTCCCTTTACAACATACCTAGTTTTTCCATTTGATTTTCAGTGTATTACCAAGAATGTGATGCTGATCAGACTGCAATATCATGAAGCAAAAGATGGACTAAAATAAAGAACTTTTTTGATTAGAATACAACCCCCTTATGACTACATATTGAAAAAATGGTTATGAAAGTTAAGTGAATTTGTTTTATAATGAGATGGGTAAAATATTTTGGATCTGTGTGACAAATTGCTGTTAAAGTACAAGGTCCCTGAAATACTGACATATTTCTTAGTAGCTAAACAGACTAGTCATCTTTTAATATAAGAAGAATTTTGTAAGTAAGATGAACTCAGGTTTCTAGCCACAATGCTACATTATTACTTATTAGATAGCACTGTAACAGGACTGTCTGTCCCTTTAAGCCCCATCCCCAGCCAGTCTTGTTCAATGATCAGATCCAGCTGGGAAAAGGTCAGGTGTTATTTATAAAGGGCTGAGAGAGCTCAAATGAAGTGCAGCTGTGGGAGTGAGGGAGGACTCCTGTGGCTGACCCTGGAGCAGTGAGGAGAGATACAAGGGGCCCCTGCAGAAAACCCTAAATAAGGGGCAGAGACTGGGTTTATACATGCAACTTATGTTGAAGTGTTTTATCGTTTGAACAAACTTTGGGCCTGGCATTAACAGAAACAGGCCCACATCCCTTCATGTGATGGAGAATCTGGGCACATGGTTGGTCCCTGAAATTGTGGGATACGTAAAGGTGTGTCCTTTTGAAGACTGGGACGTTGGGGAAGTGGGTGATGACCCTCAGAAACATGTGGCCCTGTGAATGAACAGAAACAGTCCCCAGTACAGAGAGTCAAATGAGGGAGAAGTAATAGTATGCTAATGGAACGGAGAGTACCCCAGGCACCTGAAGTGAGGCAGGAGGAGAGAGAGATTCTGTTCCAGCCAAGGGACATAGAGAGATTGGACCCCAAGACCAGCACACCTACAGAGATGATGCACCAGGCTGAGACAGCAGTGGTGCAGCAGCCTTAAAGCTATCCTGAAGACTGCTACACAAGTAGGCGGGGAGTTCTGGGGAAGGGGTTTCTAGAATGATAAGAATATGTGGAGATCTTTGCCCAGTCTAACAGCCCTAATGGTTGCGGGAGCAGGGGTAGGGTATGAACGCCAAGGAGTGGAAGTGCAAACTTGAGATTGAGTGGTGTATGGTGTGAGTACAGCTAAAACAATGAAACACTATGATATTCTTAAGAATTATACATCTGTTTAATTATTTGTTATCAGAATGCTTGAGTTTAAGGATCCAGCCTCTTCTCCACTACCATACAATTACTTCACTTTGCACTCTCAATCACCTGACTTACGTCACCCACCCTACACTTGCACTGCTCCCTAAAAACTGCAAAAAACAGACAGACAGAAGGTCAAAATAACTAATTTGGTGATTACTGGAAAAGGACTGCTTAAATAGGGAACAGAATTTTATTACAGTCTAATAATTTATTATTGGTACTCACCGAAACACATTTAACCCATAACTCTGAAGAAAGCTTTTTGTTTTGTTTTTGAGTTACCCAAGTTGAGTTATTTATAAACAAACACCAAAAGTGCAAATGTGGTTGGTATATAAAGTCTGCATGAATTTGGTTGGTATATAAAGTCTGCATGAAGGAAGTCCGACACTGCTAGATACAAGGAATATCAATATTAGGTTTACTTTTGCAGACTTTACCAAGTTTATTTTAAAATATTACAAATTTATGTTCAACATATACAAATGACACTGCCTCTCCACTCCTTTCCCTGCATCCCATTCCATAACTCCCAAGACTCTCTCCACTTTTAGGTCTACCTCAGACTGCTCTTATACACCCTCTTCCAGACTCTAACCCTTCCATATTTACCCCACCTCCATGTCTGAATTCAGTAGCAGGTCATCAGTGAGGTTGGTTGCGCCATCTATTATTCAGGTTGCCTGACACATTCAATTATAATGGATTTCTACATGGGGAAATTTACTGACAGAGCTATACCAGTGTAATTATCTGGCATAGCTATGCCAGTATAACTCCATGCATGGCACTTTTATTCAGGAATAAGAGTGCCATTTTCTGATTGACCTTATACCACATTCAAAGCAGCATAAGCTAAACTGAAAAATGCACTGTTATACCAGAAGTGTCCACATAATGAGTTATACAGACATAGCTATGCCAGTATAATTATACATGTATACCTGTTCCAGTAAATTTGCCCACGTAGACAAGTCCTAATTGTTTTAAATTGCTTATAATTTTGCCAAACTTTAACCATTTAGGCTGAAATTTTCCCTGTCAGGTATCTGCCTCAGGTTGAAAATTTTTGGAAAGTTTCACCAGAACTGAGAGCAGGGAGCCTGTCCCTCCTGTCCCCTCAATGACCCTCCCGCCAGCACCCAAGAAACAAGGAGGAAGAAGTTGCTTGACTTGAATGCTATGGGGACAGGAGCTGGAATGGGGGTGAGGAGGAGATGGGGGCAAGGAACCTGGTGAGACTGTGACTGGAGGGGGGGAACTGTGACTGGAAGTTGAGGGAGGGAGAACTGGGATTTATTGGGAAGGGGACTAGGGGCTCAGGCAGGGGACAGATTAGGCAAGGAGACTGGGTACTGATGAGGCAGGGTTGGGCAAGGAGATTGGGAACCAGTGGCTGTGGGGGGAAAGAAATGAGGATGGGAGGGGCAGAACACTAAACCTGAACAAAGAGCTAGGGAAGCAGAGAAGATTGGGACTGTGTTTATAAGGAGATTGGGAGCCAGTGGAAGGGACAAGCGTTGGAGGGAGTGGAGACCCAGATCTGACAACGAACCAAGGTGCAGAGGGAGAACTGGGAGTGGCTGTCCAGAGAGACTGGGACAAGGAAACAGCAATGGAGGAAACTGGCACTAGGTGCCCATGAGGATTGGGGAAAAGACTGGAGTCCAGGGGGCAAGGGAGAGACATATTGGATGAGGGAAGAAAGGGAGATCTGGGACAGGGTGGCAAGGATACTGAGGACAAGGAGTTGAGACAATGGGCGAAGCTGAGGCTGACTGGATCAGGTTATTAGGACTGGGATGAGGAGCCATGGGTTAGAGAAAAGACAGGACTGGGACAGAGACAAGTTTCTCACACACACACACAGCCCTCCCCTGCTCCCCCAAAAAACATGTTAAAAGAAAATCAAGATTGTAAACTAAGACACTCAAAAGTTAGGAAACACCGGAATTTAGGATGCCTGTGCATCCTTAATTTAGCCCCTTGTGCATAGGCATTGTCTTCAGCTACATGATCACATAGTATTTTTTCAATTTTTAAAATTATTTCTAAATTACAGGGGATCTTCAGCCCATCTGAAGTTTTGGAAGCAGAACCAGACCTCTCAGTCACTAGCAAGAAAGGTTGTGGCTCAGTCCCTGAAGACCTACACAGTTTAAGATAACCCTTTGTTGTCAAAGTTAACTGCCTGGTCAATGAACCATTACAGAACTCGTGTCAAGAAAGATAGTTATTACAATTATGTATTGCCCAACTTAACAGGAACATCAACATTTGTTAATGGAATCAAAAGCCAAAACAGGTCCCTGCTTGTAATAGAAAACAATCTGCCAAGGATGGGCCAGTTCTGCGGAACTTATTTGCTCAGAGAAAGGAAATTTTCAAATAAGAACGAATAAATCTTTCTATTTTCTCTCATACTAGAAGTCCACAAATCTAATTCAGTAGGATTGGGAGAGAGGGAGAGAATTATATTCTAGATAGAACACTAGAACCACCAATATTAAGGTTGTCCAACACTTTCCATTCTGATTCAAATATTTATAAAACTTCTAAATCTCGGCTTGGAAGACTAAAGATTTGAAATAAATGTTGACCTTTCCTAATAGCTATTCTCTTTTCTCTGCATTCATAATATTTTTTCTACAGCTGAATATTGACAGACCCTATAATTCCATAATAGATTCCAATGCTGCTCTAAATCTCAACACATCATTAATACATGACCTTTGATATAGGAACCCACATGTTCTTTAGCAATTATGGATCTTGGTATCCTGTGTAACAAACATTTAACTTCCAACATCAGGAAAATTTTAAATTCAGTAAGTGATATACTAAGCTTTAGGAAATGAAGAAATTCAAAGGACTAGTTCTCAGTTTTAGATATTTAGTCCCTATGTTGATGGTGGCACGAATAAAGTCACATCTGAATATTGATACCATCCTTCTCCAATTAAAGTTAGTGGCAAAACTCAGGATAAGGCTCACAGGACCATATCCAATAGCCACTGAAGTTAATAAAAAGACTCCTAATACAGTGAATTCAGCAGGAAGATTAAAAAGGTAACTTCAACCTAAAACATTTATTTTGGTAAAACTAACTCTTTATGCACATCAAAAGTAAGAGTTGTCTGATACATTAATACATGATAATCTGTCAAGATAACGAGACGCAGACTAAACCAGTGTTTTTCAAAGTTCAGGTCGTGACCCAGTACTGGGTCGCGGCATGTAAGGCACTGGGTCGCCGAGCTCAGCACCCAGGGACCCTAGCAGCTCTGGTCAGCACCACTGACCAGGATGTTAAAAGTCCCGTTGCCAGTGCTGCCCAGCTAAGGCAGGCTAGTGCCTACCTGTTCTGACAAAGCGCTGTGCCCCGGAAGTGGCCAGCAGCAGGTCCGGCTTCTATGCAGGGGGGCCATGGGGCTCACATGCTGCCCCTGCCCTGAGCACTGGCTCCCCGGCTAATGGGAGCTGGGGGGAGGCACCCCAGAGCCTGCACCCCCAGCCCAGAGCCATCAGCCCCCCCCAACCCAGACCCCTCCTGCACCCTAAACCCCTCATCCCCAGCCCCACCCCAGAGCCTGCACCCCCAGCCCAGAGCTCTGCCCCCCTCCTGTACCCTGAACCCCTCATTCCGAGCCCCACCTCGCAGCCCTCACCCCAACCCTCTGCCCCAGCCCTGAGCCCCTCATCCCCAGCTCCATTGGGTTGCAGGCATCAACAATTTTCTTCAACTGCGTCCCCAGAAAAAAAGTTTGAAAACCACTGGACTAAACAAATGATTTTCATGTCCTGCCTCACAAATCAGACCTTTACTCCTATCTACTATGATACTATATATTCGCCTCCTCCTCCCCATTTTATCATATCATCACAGCCTTATGTCTGCCGCCTAAACTGACATATTGTCAATGTGAAACATAACCCCATCTGCTAAACAGCTTTGCTCTTATCCAACATCACTTGTACACAATTACAGAAATGTGTTTCAAATACATTTATTTAAATTATAGAGTTATTAAAGTTTAATTTAAAAAATTAAAATAACTTCATTACAGTAACCATAAGTCAATATGTATTCATTAAAGAAAATAGCAGATGATGAAAAATAAACTCTTAAACATAGCTAGAATATTATTTTAAATCAGTAAAGACATCTAGAAACATTGTTATTTCCTAATAGTTTTATCATTATAGTATGAGAAAGATATCAAACTTTAAAAGCTATTTAAGAAGTATTATCAGATTTATTAATTCCTTGGTTACATTGGGTGGATTGGAATGTTCAAAAGTTATCAAGTACTTATCAACCCTTATATTAATTAATTAGTGTCTGAAAAGTAAGGTGATGGTGCCTTCCTCCACTCTTAAATGCCCTCTGATAAGCCAGTTTTGTTTGTGTGTGTGTGTGTCTATATATACAGAGAGAGAGAGAGAGAGAGAGAGAGAGAGAGAGAGAATACATGATTGTGGAAGAAAGTGGCAGCATGGGAATCACTGTTAGAAAGACACACTGATAGCTACTTCATAATCAGTTACCAGACTGACAGCAGTGATTTATCTTCAGAATAGTGGCTGCAGGCCAGCAAACCTATATGCAATATTGCATATTTTTTAGTCCTAATTCTTTTAATGTTCAGGACCATGTATTTGAATTGGACTGACTAGAATTAACACACTGGCTCCTCATACACCAAACCTACATTACAATTCCCAGACCCTCAAGAAGAGCATCTTGTACTAGAAAAGTGAAGTAAATGCCATGGTGATTTTGGATGTATGTCTTTACTCTTTGCAAAACTGTATTAAGTGCCATGCTTATACTATTACAAACAATATTCTGATTTGTTAATATCTGTTGTGATATAGGAATTATCCAACCAGATCAGATGAATGGTCCATCATTTTCAAGATGGTGTCTCAAAAAGTGACCAATATAATTTATTTCAAAGAAAAGTGTTTATATCAATAAGAAAAAAATAATAACCCCCCCACACTCATTTAGACAAATATGCTATAGCCTGCCTATAGAGAAGTTTCTTTCTAATTCCTGGAAGTTAGTGACTGGCACAAGGGTTGATTTTACTAAGTTTTATCCTAACTAGTGTAACTGTGAATGTTACTCATACAAGTGTCCAAAAGTTTGTAATCCTACAAAGCTCATGCTTCAATAATACCTTTTGGAAATAAGTTCCACAGGCTAATTTTACATTGTGAAGAAAATATTTCTAAGTGTTTTATAACTATAATTTTAAAAAATTAGATTTTTACATCTAATTTGCCTGGTACTGAAGTAAGACTCACTGATCTGTCATCCCCAGGATCAGCTAGCTCACTTAAAAAAACCAACACTCAGGGCTTGTCTACACTGGCACTTTACAGCACTGCAACTTTCCCACTCAAGGGTGTGAAAAAACACACCCCCGAGTGCTGCAAGTTTCAGCGCTGTAACATGGCAGTGTAGACCGTGCACCAGCGCTGGTAGCTACGCCCCTTGTGGAAGTGTTTTTTTTTCAGAGCGCTGGGAGAGCTCTCTCCCAGCACTGTGCCAAGACTACACAAGCCATTAACGTTGCCAGTGTAGACAAGCCCTCATTTTTCTTAAATTAGAACTCAAATTCCACCACCACCCAAATTCCCAGTGATAAGTTCCTCCCCCCCCCCCCCCCATACAGGTAAATGTATCCTCCCCATTGGATGGATTTTTGCATTACCCACTCCCCTGAAATTGTCTGCCTGCAGAAGTTCCAGCTGAAATTTCCCCTAAGCAAGTAACTTAATATTTTAATTATATACATGGCAGATTATTGTGCCACTGGCTTGAGCATACCAATTCAAAAATGTTTGTCTAGCACGTCCCTTGAATTCAGTGAAAAGTCACTCTTGCCCCAACCCTTTCTGATGGCATTTATGATGATTACACCATACTGCATTCTCTGCCTGATGAGCTGATGAGGCTCCTACCAGAGCAGTTGTGATTGCACTCTCTCTTCCAGGTGAATCCTGACTTTTAGGATATTGTTCTCTGGCCCTTATGTTGCCTAGCGAAAGGGGTCAGGAGTGACAGCATACCTAGGCAACCTGATCTATCGGGGAGAACATAATGTCCAGGAGTTATAAAATTTCTTGCACACTAGGACAATGAGAAGACTATTTTCTTAGCTTGTGAGATGGTCTTGGTGATATACTCTTTCAACAAATGGACTGTCTCCAACAAGTAGAAGATACCCCAGCAGTATATCTGATGTTGTCTCAGAGTCAAGGCACTCTTTTCCCAATAGCTTACAAAATCCATATTCTTCAGAAGGGGCACATTTAATTCCACTGAATCACCCCAGAAGGATTTCAACTCCCATGATTCAAACCTCAGTCATGTGACTGCCATCATGCACTCTCATCAGGAGGTGAGACTGTAGTGCATCATCAGAGATGTAGTCCAACAAGGGAGCCTAGCCTATAGAGGAGAATGGGTAAATTACTACTCCAATAATCATCGTGATGGCATTTCAGAATTGAAGTAATTCAGTTTTCTATTTTTGCTGAAAAATCAAAATTTCTCCAACTATCTCTATTAATTACTAATGTTTTAGCAGATTTTTTTGCTCCATTGTTTTCCTTTGACAATATTTTTGTATCATTTCCAGTAGCTAAAAAAGTCATCATATTAAGCTTTTTAATCCTTCAAATACATTTAGGTCACATGTAAATCTTGGCACTTAAGAGTAACAGGAACTCAACAGTTCCTCTTCCCCAAAAAGGTACTGGCTAAGGTTAGGAAGTCTGAACTGTGGTATACAGTTCTTAGTCCATACATAGTCAAGTAAGGACTTAGAAGCAAGCGTGCAGTAAAACTCTAAATACTTAAAAATACCGTGTAGATGCTAGATAGCACTAATAATCAACACGTCCTGTAGGATGGCATTTAATTAGCATTCTACAGAGTTGTAGCTTCTGAGCAATGCTTTAATCTAAAAATTACAAACAAGACCATCTATTTTCAAATCATGGATTATGACATAAGGAAGGCCTCCACTCACATTCCCTAAATGGAATTATTTAATATCCTTTCTGACAAATTTATTACTATGGTGTCACGCAAAACAGCAGAATTTACAAACTGATGACAGCCATCAAGACAATTCTGCCAATAATCTTTTAAATCCATCAGCACTCAAAGGACCATAAAGAATCACAGTGAAGTGGGAGTGACAGGATTGCTTCTAATGCTGTTTCACAGATATGTCTTTTTCAAAGATACTTTTATAGAAAACAAAATGAAAATGACTGTTTTCTGTTTTGTTTCAAATGTGAACAACCTTTTTTCCAGTAGGTAAAATATGCTTGCTTGTGGAAAACCTGATGTATATATAAATTACTATTTTTGCAAATTGCATTTTAAAAACGATCGCTTTAAAAAAGTCTCAAAGTAGCAACTTTTTGACAAATGTTCACAAAGACATTCAGCATGCCAATATGAAGTAGATAAGCTGTCACTTCAATACTTATGGGGCTTAAAACAAAGTAGTACTGCACAGGTAACAAATAATTTTTAGAACTCATCCACATCAGGACAGATTCAATAACAGAGTGATTATCCAAGTTCATTCCCTCATCTCAGACCATAAAATTATAACCATCAATAGGACAAAAAAAATAATTTTTTTTAAAACAATATTCATCATGGCAAACTTACAAATCCGACCACTATTGAGCATTTTTATTGCAATCACTTTATCGCGAGAGTCTTACTTGGACATTCATGAAATGACCTTGGACTTCATTTACCCCTTACTACCGTTTTGTGCCTGTAAGTGCTAACCCCAGTGTTTAAATCTTCCAGAATTAACTCTCTCTTACCACTCCTTCAAACTACACTCCCAGACTCTCTCTATATAGCTGTCATCTAGCACCAACCTAACACTTCCTCATCCTCCTGCCTGATTTTGATTCCTGGCCCTCTCTCTTTTTCGGTACATTCTCTTACCCTTATCACCACTAATTTCAACTTCTGTGTTGACCCCTTAGCCTCCAGACTCCCCCCCCCCTCACCTTTTTTAAACTTTTATTTTAGATCAGGGATCGGCAACCTTGGCATGCGGCCTGTCAGGGAAATCCGCTGGCGGGCTGGGTCGGTTTGTTTACCTGTAGTGTCCACAGGTTCGGCTGATTGCAGCTCTCACTGGCCGCAGTTGCGCCGCCCCCAGGACATCCCCCTTTCTGCACTGCTTTCCACAGCCCCCACTGGCCTGGAACAGCGAACCGCAGCCAGTGGAAGATGCAATCGGCCGAATCTGCGGACGCTGCAGGTGAACAAACTGTCCCAGCCGGCCAGCGGATTTCCCTGACGGGCCGCGCGCAAAAGGTTGCCGACCCCTGGTTTAGATGAACTCTTCCACTCACTGGACCTCGTCTTCACTAAACCCTACTCTCTGCATGATCTTTCAATAGCGGAGTTCTCTCTGTCTCTCTGACCACTATCAAATTTCCTTCAACATTGCCTGCTTAAGTATAGAAAGAAGGAGCACCAAGACACGGAAACAGTCATCATTCATTTCCTTCCCCATATACACACTATCCTCGCTCATCAAGCACTTTCTAAACAAAGTTCTCTAAGTTCCTAGACATTATGCTATATGTAAGCATTCTATCATATTACAATGACCCTTACTGAGAAGATATCTATTGCAACATTGCCCACCTACCATCTGTCCGCTTAGCACACTAACATATTAGAAGTACTTGTTGATTCGTACATATGCTCAGATTCTCCATGTATTCCCTTACCTGTTCTTAAATTAGCTGTAATTAGCTATTTTTTCAAAAACTCTTCCTCTTTTCTAATTGTCCAAAATTTCTTTATTTTTCTTGTCAGACAGATTTTGTAAAAAAGTTAATTATCTCAACCATTTTGAATTAATTTCATACCCGTCTCCTCATTTATGAATGGCATAATAATTTCGCTCTATTGGTTCAGTTTACTCTGACATATTTCCAAGAGCCCTATCTACTTATATTGTCACAGTGGCACTACCAAAAAAAAAAAAAAAAAAGTTAGAACACCAAGGCCCATAACCATGCCAGACAACTAAGAGACAGCAAGGGAAGAGACTTGTAGCAC
The DNA here is from genome assembly GCF_965152275.1 of Natator depressus. NCBI lineage: Eukaryota > Metazoa > Chordata > Testudines > Cheloniidae > Natator > Natator depressus. The sequence goes on along the minus strand of NC_134241.1, from coordinate 82,288,151 downwards.
AGACAGTTTATTAATAACTTGTATTTTGTTTCCGTTATTACTTGGCATTTCTATATACTCACATTGTGGAATATGAATGATTTTCTTCTTCTTTTTTTTTGTTTCAGAACACCTCCATCTTCTGCCTTACTTTCTATAGCCTCACCTAGGCTAGGTTTTTTCCTGAACAAATTTCCACAGTGTTCGCAATGGTGGAAGTTGAAGTATACACAAGGTACCAGTGTTTTAGCTACCACATCAATGCCAGGTTTAATTGATACAGTTGTCAAAACACCAGCAATGCTACTCAAAGCGGCGGTCCGTGGACTGGTGCTGGTCCGCGAGCCATCGGCTGCCGGTCTGCGCACACATTGGAAAAAAAAACTGCCGGTCCCCCACCTCAGATAGCTTGAGAAGCACTGAGCTAGAGCCTGCTCTACATTAGCACTCCTACCGAAACTGCAAGAACACACCAGAACTCATGAGTTAAATGACAACTCACCTTCTCCTTTCTCCAACCTTTTAGAAGCCCAACTCAATAAAATAATAAATTTCTTATTACAGCACTCAATGGCTATGGTATAATTTTTTTGTCATGTCACTGGTCATGATAAAATAACCAAGTGCCAACAATGGTCATGTTTTAACAAATCGCTGATTAAAGCACTTACATTTTTCATGTACATTTTACATAATGAGGTTGGAAAACTCAAACTTCACAGCCAGAATTCCAGGTCCTTTGATATTTCTTAAACCTTGATCGCAGGAGACAAGAATCTGGCATTCAGTACCCTTCTTTTCTTTTACTTATAAAAGATTAATATAAAACCAACATATATTTGAGTAAATAACAGATTTTCCTAAATTGTATGCAACACAGATTTTCATACGTGAAGAGGCACTTCCACTTTTTTTTATTTTTCAAGGCTTATCTTGTTTGTTCTTCTCTTGGCTACTCTAAGGATACACTAAATGATAATTTTAACAAAATGGAAGGAGAATCAGGTACCTTTATATTTTATAAATATTTATTTAAAAAGAAAACTATTGGCCAGCCCAGCTATATTGTTGCAGTACAATGCATTGCCACACAGAGTATGCAAGTCCAGCACCCTTACTGATCTCAGGCAAGAAGGGTTGGGTGTGCCATAAGATGAGAGAGATATGCCTGACATACAAAATACGTACCAGGTAGCTTTAAACAAAACCAATATTTTGGGCCTAAAGACAGTTTTATAAAACATATTCATTTATTTTCAGGAGTAAAAAAACCTGTTGAAATATTTATTTCAACATTCCCTTAAAGTTTTTGGAAACAATACACTGTACCATTTCACTAGTGCACAAGAACCAGAATGTGAAAACAGACTAGGACATCAGTCTCGTTTGACTGATAAGTAAGATAAGTAAACTGTCTGCATAAAGTCCTGCCCAAACTAAGGATGGAACAGAAGCATAGTTTTCCTGATCAGTGTGTTTAAAGATTTATTTTTAACTATGTGAATTATATTGTGCTACAGTGGGTCTCAAACTTTTTTACTGGTGACCTCTTTCACATCGCAAGCCTCTGAGTGCGACCCCCCTAATACATTAAACACACTTTTTAATATATTTAACATCATTATAAATGCTGGAGGCAAGCGGGGTTTGGGGTGGAGGTTGACAGCTCAAGACCCCCCACATAATGACCTCACAACCCCCTGAGGGGTCCCGACCCCCAGTTTGAGAACCCCTGTGCTACAGTGTAGTCCCCCTAAAACTCTGATCCTGCAGTTGACAATACATATGCAAACATCTGTGCCTGCAGATCTCCATGTGGGTGCAGGGGTCCAACTGCAGGATGTCTTCTGAGCATCTCCTCACAAATCCTGGCACAGCAGTGATGCCAGAGGCAGAGCCAAAGCACGTTGCACTGTACAGATTCTGGGCAGCACAGGTGCACATAGGCAGATGGGGACAGACTTCCATAATCCAGACAGCCCCTGTGGGACATCTAAACTACCCAAGGGGCTACTCTGTCTGCTATAACAGCCTGGAATTCAGACTTAAAGCTACTATAGCCCTCACTCCCTCTGAGCTCTGTACTCAGCACCTGAGAGGCTCAACGTTTTTAATTTGGCAATATCTCTTTAAAATTCATAACAAAGAAGTCAGCCATATTTGATCCAAGTTGTATTTTGTAAACCTGCAAAAAAACCTGATATTTGCCCCCTTTTTATTTAGTTCTTACGAATGAATACATTTATTATTATTTTGTGACGTAGAAATTTTGTGAAGACTTTTCTGTTTTGAATCCGTTAGTTGTACAGGACTACTTATGGAAGATGCTCATTTTTTCTAGTCCAGACGTTATTTGTTTCAGCAATTTTATGAGGTTGGCATAGCAACTACTACTGAAAATCTTTACATTATAAACTTGGGAATAACTCCTAAAGAAATTAAAAAGTCACTAACCTCTTCTGGATTAATTTGATTTTATTAGTCTATGACTGGTATAAAATATTCTATTGCGTAAGAACACGATGTTATTTTGGATGCACATCTAAAATTATAGTCAAACATTTATGGGGTAAAACTGTCAAGTTAAACGCTTAGAGAGCCCAGTGTTGCTAATGTTTCTTTTCTGGTTCACTTACAACTGAGCCCAAGACATTAAAAAAAAGAAACAGCATCTGAGGAAGCCTTGTTTGCCCATTTTAGAGTGCAAGTCCTTTCCAAATATTGTAAGTGAAAAAGTTTAAAATTTCTATGCCAAGTTCAGGGTTTCCTCTTTCTTAATTCCTCTGAAGAGCTGGCATCATGGATTAAGGAAAGCGAGTATTAGCCTGACAGATTTCATTTACATGCCATTCCTCAGCTTTGAGCTTATACTTCAATGTTGTAAGGCTCATGACTGGAGATCAGTGGTGGGCAACCTGCAGCCCACATGCAGCCTGTCAGGGTACTCCGCTGGCAGGTCACCAGACAGTTTGAATATATTTGCATGGCCACCCGCAGCTCCCAGTGGCAGTGGTTTGCCGTTCCCAGACAATGGGAGCTGAGGGAAGCGGCGCAGGCTGCAGAGACATGCTAGCCACCACTTCCCACAGCTCCCATTGGCCGGGAACGGTGAACGACAGCCACTGGGAGCTGCAGGCAGCCGTGCAAATGTAAACAAACTGTCTGGCGATCTGAAACCCAAAGAGTTAAGGTATGGAAACGGACTCAAACTTAATTCTGCCTTGTAGTGACACCATGCAGAAAAATGTGTGTTGGGGGGGGAAATCAAATGAGTCTTCATAAATCATTTTCACCTAATCAGGGATCACAAACACTAAAATACACTAATCATAAATGTATGCTTATTGTTGAGTATTACTACAGGGCAGAGTTAAAGCTGTGGAAATATACAGTTAAGATATTTGGATATCTATCTAGCAAATCTTATGTCTGTTACAATTGGAGCTGTGATTTTCAACATGTGTACGCACACCCACTCTAGCTTTAATATAACTAAATTTACAAAAATAGCACTGAAGACACATTGGAGTGAGCTTCAGCACAGGGTAGGAAAGCGAATACACACCCAGGGTCCCAGGAGCACTTGTACAGCCGGTGCTGAAGCCCATGTCGCTGTACCTTCACTGCTCTTTTTAGCCATGCTAGCTAGATTGAAGCTAGCCTAGCACGGATATGTCTACCCAAGAGGCAATCACATCTCTTACTCCAGGGTAGACATACTATTAGATACTTATATAGCTCCCATCACGGTAGTATCTGAGCATATCACAATATTTAATGTAGTTATGCTTACAACACACCTGTGAAATAAGTAAGTATTATAATCCCCATTTGACAGATGGGAAACTGAAGCACTGAGAGATTAAGTGATTTATGTATAGACACACGGGAAGTCTGTAGCACATTAGAGAACTGAACCAGGGTCTTCCATGGCCCCAGTTAGTATCCTAGGCAGCAGAACTTCCTTCCTTTCATACCATAACATGTTTGGATCTTTAAGTTTAACCTTGAACTTCTTGGACTTGTAATATTTGTTATTGGGATAATTACAATATCCCTGTAACTTTTTCTTTTTTAACCACAAATCTCTAATATGGACTCTCAGCCTTAATTTATTTTTTTAAAATATTTTTAATATTTACATTTTAAAATAAATAAAGAATAAATCTTGTAAACGTTGAGGTATATTTCTTAATTTGTTACTTAAGAATATGTTCGAGCTTATTTATCCCCCCACATGCTTCTTGATGGAAAAATACTGGAGTTTTTCCACTAGTGGCTTGTTACTTTTATAGAAAATTCATATTATAAAGAAAATGCAAAGTGCACAATGAATAGGAGCGTAAAGTACAGAAAACCTCTGCGCAAGAGCATGACAAAGATTCTTCCTCAGCTACTGAGGAGAGTCAATAAGGACCAGCTTATAATAAAAAAGATCTTCAACATTCAATAATATTAGAAAAACAGGAAGCAAACCACAGTGCTTTAGTTGTTTTATTATAAACATTATTTAAGGCAGAGAAATTGAATCTATCAGACTTAATAGCAGAAAGGAAAATTAACAGCTGGTCATATCAGAGTAGAGTTTCTCTGTAAGCACACTAAAATATTTTATTAAAATAACTCCATTCATTACTCTGAAATAAATACTTGGAATTACACAGAAAAGAATTCTGCCCACAATCTCACAACACTATTTTGTACTTAAACGTATTTCCATTTTTCTCCCATTCCACAGGAAAAGGGGCGGGGGGAAGCAACACAAGATCCTTTTTTTCAAACGGGCTATCTGAACACACATTATATTATTGTGAGCCTAGAGGAAAGGAGCCCCCAGCATATCAACATATTTCAACTGAGGCAAGACAAAGTCATAGTCTGCATTTGACTCCTCTGTGAGAAATGATTCTGTTTTTTTTAAACTGTTTCTTTGCTTTGCTCTATTTTACAAAACATAGTATGTTGAGTACAGTGCCCTTCTTTTTTCAAATGATATGAAAAATAGCCTTTTAGAGCAACTCCAAAGAGCAAAGGAACAAATGAAACTAGTAATGAATACTTTTGTTTTCAGGGACCTCAGACCCTCATCCATACTGTTATCCAAAGCAAACCACACGTGGTTGGTTTGTTTTGTTTTGTTTTTTAAGACCACCATATATGCTATCACCAAACTTCTCAAAATTTAAATCTCTAAATCAATTTTTTTGCAAAACATAGTAATAAGGAAATTAATTAATCCACCTGACCAGCCTCAGCTAGTAAAGTATGTTCGCACCAAGAGACATTACTGCATCCATATCCTATGCTGTTCCTGACCATACAATAGTCACAACATAATTATCCCTAGATGTGCAAAGACTGCTGACTGTTTAATACAATAAACACTTAACAGTACCATTGCAATGTTTCCAGGGGCAGATAGATGTACCCTTTATATGGAGTTATATGGACAAAAGACACAGAAAATAAAATGAAAAAATTCAGCACACATTTAAACATCTGACCACCACGCAACCAGTCAACTTTAAACTAGCTTTACTAAAACCAGAATGAGTCTCCCACTCAACAACATTTTTTAAATTAAGACCATCGTCAATTTAAAGCCTTTTAAACTGCTTTGGACTTTGTCCGATGTATGTACCTTATGTGTTTGTAACAAACTCAGGCATGGATTTATTTTATATCCCCTGACTGAGAAAACAACTCTTAAATCCTGTGCACCAAAGAGTACCTTCACTTTGGAGATCTGAATGCGTCTACCTTGGATTACACTTGTTTTATGTTTTTCTTTCTACTGAACATCTTTTTGAAAAACAGTCTTGACAGGTGGGCAACAAGTACCCTACAATCTACTTACTGCATCTGTGTCACACAATATAACCATTTTCACTATTGTTTTTGCACAGTATTTAAATTTAATAGCCACTGAAGAAATAAATCTATAGACTCAATAGTTGAGTTTGGTGTATCTAAGATGCAAAATTCAAGGATACCAATAATTTATGCCACTCCTGTATTCCTGTTGCATATTCTGACATTTAAGAGTTCCAACAGCTTTCTTTTTAAATTAAGCAGAATTCTGGAAGACCATTAACAGAAGTTTGCAAACACTGCAGAATCTTTGTCCAGTAGCATCTCAAGGATTGGAGTCAGCAAAAGCTAGTATCTCAAATAGCAACATATTTACCTAATTATGACAAAAAGTTTAGAACAAAAGCTAAGTGCCTCTCAGTCTTCCACCACAACCTCCAAATAGATTAATGTGGGGCAGCGATGGGCTTCAGGGGGATCAGTCCTACACATACTTCATCCTCGAGACTAAATAATTTGGCCCCTGCCTACATCATTTTCTGATTTCTTACTCCATCTCCCTCACTCCTTTCACATCACTAATGAAGTTTTTCTTGTTACCCTCTCTTTTCCTATTCATCTTCATACCTCCTTCAATGTATGGAATGAAATGTGCATGAAATGTGCATCTTAATGTGCCAGTCACCTGCTCTTTATTCATTCAAATCCTCCCTGAAAATCTGCTTCTTCCAGAAGGTTGACAAATATTGAATCAATGTCAACAAATTCTGTCAACATACCACTTAGAACAAAACCATTTCCCCCACCTAAAATTAGCACTACTCTCTTGGTCTCCTAGTCCATTCTTGCATTGCATATAATTATTGTGTTATATGCCAACAGCATGCTGCACACTGCTCCAAAGACTGCAATCTCCCTGAGGCAAAGACATTGTTTTATATTTTGTATTGTACTGAGCAAAGTGACTGCACTCAACAACATCATGCATCAGACCAACTTGGAACAGACAGCAGAATAATCAATGAATGACTGCCCTATAAATAGTGGCAGGAGCCCAGAAAATTCAAGTATTTGGATACAGATGCACTAGAACCAACATACTTTTTTTAGAGGGCTGGCTTGTGAGGTATCATTTGACTTAAGAATTACTGGAGTTGGTCTTACATTCATCAAGCCCTACTATATATTAAAGAAAAACCAACTCTGACTAATGTATGAGATAAAAATAACAGATACTTCACCATTCTCCCAGGATAGCATTTTCTATGTTAAATAAAGAAGTGAATGATCAAACAATGCATTTTAACAGGAAAGTTAATCTGTGGGTGATTTTGTGTTTATGTTAGTGCTGCTCCTGTGTTTCTAATTAAGACTGGATGGTGCTGTGGGGGCTGCAAAATAATAATGAACTTCTGAATCCAGGGAGTCCAGAGTCCTCTCAATTTCACATCCACAAGTAGGAATGAATGATCCCACTATTGTGGCCTGAGCAGAGCCACAAGAAGCAATGAGCCTGAAGCCTTTTCTTTTACTCCTCAAAGTAAAAAACTAGTGTTTTCAGAAAACCAAAACAGTAAACCATGAGTATACTGAAAAATATAAAACCATAAAAAAAAAAACACACTTGCCAAATGATAGGAGATATATTTTCTGCTACTCCTCTGGTAAGGCAAGAAGACCAGATAAAAAGGGGGAAAGTTGCAGACCAAAGAGGGATGAACAATGAGAGCTTCTGATTGGTTTCTTTCCTGCCTGAAATCTAGAGAGAGAGGAGCTATCCACAGATCTGCACTGGTGCAAAACAGAGTTCAGAAAAAAAATTAATTTAAGTTGTGCCAATTTAGACAGCTTGCTGACGGCTGTCAACATGATCAAATACCAAAATTCTGGTCAGTTAAACTGACCGCTGTTTTAACTCTGGCTTTTTATGTACAATGAAAATCTGCAAACATAAATAAAATAAAACAAAACCAAAAACAAACAGCCGTTAGTACTGCAAATTAAACAAAGCAGTAAAATTCTGCAGGCAACTGATTTTCAGTATTGGTAAAAATAATGAGTCCTACAAATGCAGAGTAAAAATAAGTACAGATTCATTCTGGAATATACATGCCAAATGTAGGCATCTGAAAAACAACTCCTTCCTCCCCCCACCCGCAAGCTGCTTCTCATTTAGTCTGAATTTTAATTTTCCTGTTGTATTCATAAATACTGAAGACTGACTCTTCTTAGTTTTGATGAGAATATATATTTATTACAAAAAAGTATTGCCACTCACTTCAAGTTAATATTTTGATTCTGTCTTAATACATCAAAATTGGATCATCTCTTTATCATTCAAAATATTGTCTTAATATTGTTCTACTACAGAGATTCTAGTGGACCAGACATGGTCTGTAAAATATTTGCTAATGAATGAGGGAGAACCCACTTGTCACATGATACAAACCTGTCATTTTACCTTATTAAGGACAACTAAAAGGACAAACACCTTTCCCAATATTATTTTCCAGTATAAGCAATAATTATAGCTGCCATAGGAATATTATAAAATATTGAAAATAGGAAGGAAGGTAGCTTGTGACACAGAGAACAGGAGAAGGCAATATCTGTATTAAAGTATGGTACAAAATATGAAAGTTGGACAACTCCTGACAAAATTGGAACATTCTTAAAATGAACAACTGAAAAGATGAATTCTTCTACATCATTCAAATTCTGTTTTAATATAAGGGGAAAGGCTTCCTTCACTATTTTTTAGAAATCAGGTTCCCATCAGTTTTAAGATCAAATTCATGTTTTTATTGAGGCAATAAAGTTTTAATTTAAGAAACATCTATAATTCCTTTCAGTTATAGCCCACGATTTGGTTGAAGATATAAAAAGAAACCTCATATCAACGAAAGGAAACAAATACAAAAGCACTAAAGGATTTATGTTCTCAGCATTTGAATCAATGTAAAAATCAAGTAATTTTCCATTTTTTTCTTTACTGATTAATGACTAATTTGCCACCAGTTACAAACAACAAAATGACGACACAGCGTTAAGCCAAAGCAAGCAAGAATATAAAATAGGGTAACTACTGTCACTGGTCAAATGCAAACAATCCTAACAGACTAATTATGATTAGACAGTAATAGACTGAAGCATACTTTTGTCAACAGGCCATGTTTTGCCCTCACCTTTACTTTGATTACAGATGCCAAAATATGCAACGTAAGTTATATTTTGCTGTACTTCAAACCTCTACTCAATCTAGAAGCACATACAAACATGACAGGCTGTCCTTCATTCTCCATTAAAATCTTGGAGGTACCCTTAAAAAACATGTTTGACTTCAGTACCAGAACAGCTTGAACAAGGTTGCACAAAACACAGACAAGAGTGATTTTGGAGAGAAAAGGTGTAGAAGCAAGAATTATTGAGTTCTTAACTGTACTGATTTGTTTAAAATCACCATTTTAGTCTAGAAAGTATATTATACAGTAGAAAGAAAACCTGTTACTTCAAGTTTAGTCCTACTTCTAATACAGATATTTCAAAATTAATTTTAAAAAAGTTTTTCAAACAGAACACAAATGTTTTTATGCAAATAAAAACATAGCAGTGCAAAAGACTTAGCATACCTGGGCTACCAGGGCCTGGATGTTACAGAAGGCTAGGGATATATTTTAGTGAATCTGATCTTAACAGTTCTCTTTTATGAAGTCTGCTCTACTGTGAAAGCGACATTTGAAAAGAGAAGCCATGTCTATAGTGTTTTTAAGACTCTAGTTATATAAAACTACCTGTAAAACTTGATTTATAAGCAAGCTGTCATAAGCACAATGCAAGATTGGTGCTAAAGCAAATGCTGCCAACTTGAAAAAAACTACTCATCCCAGATGAGTGAGCTTTCCCTACCAAATGAGGGGAGCTACCGCATTAATTTCTACAGAATAGAAGTCTTTAAAACAAATTATAGCCCTTATAATTGTAAAGATAACCTGCCAAATTTGAACAAAAAGTAAACCAATTAAATGCCACAAAAGTGGAGGCTGTGGAAGAAGCAGAGACCTCAACCCAGCCGACTGAGTACTGTGCGGAATATAGAAGGGAAAGATGCCCTCTCCCATCTACTCGACAGAATGCTGGTGGAAGGATAGAGTAACAGAGCCTTTCCATCCTTGCAGATGCCAGACAGCTCTAGGGAATGGGTAGAATAATGAAGAATCCCCCAACTCAGCAGCCAGAAGATTCTGGGAGAGGAATAAGAGAGAAAGCTCCTTCATCCTTCCAGGTAAAAACAGGATGGTGAAGCTTCAAATTTATTAGACTCTTTCTAGCCAGAAGCTCATACAAAACAGAACCCCTGAGCAGAGTAGGAAGGAATCCTGGCAGAAATCAAAGCACCTTCCCATTGTTCAGCAGGTAGGGTGGCAGAAAAAGTGGAATGGAATCTAATTAGAGACTCGTCCCTGGGCCTCGCTGACAAAGACCCAACTCTTCTTTATTACTTAACTCTGTAGTACATTTGGTGTTCTAGGTAAGTGTCTGGTAAATTTTTCAGATTCTGCAAATGTTAAATATATTCACAGAGAAAATATGATTATGCTTAATTTTTTCCCTTAATAATTATGCTATTTGAAATAGTTAATTACTTAAAGAAATAAACATTTTATAATTACAGAGACAAAGGAATAATCACTTTAGTTTTTAATCACACAGAGAACTCAGAATGGTGAAAATTACAGTATTGTACTAAATTACTACCACATCAACTTAAAATAGCAATATACCTGGAGGATCATATTAAAAAAGATATTCCTATTTAAGGTCCAGTCTGCTACTACTTATCCACACATAGTTGCACCATTCAACAGAATGAAAATAAATAATTTATTGTGCAAGGCTGCAAGTTTGGGCCCAATCTTGGGCTCTAAGACATTTCCTCTTAAAACTACTTATTTTATACAGTCTTGAGAGCAACAAAATGAATGAAAAGCTTTCAACTGGAGTTGGATCAGACTCTAAATAACCTGCTCAAAGTCATACTGACAGGGTAGAATCCTGACTTCACTGACATCAGCTAGAGGAGTTTTGCCATTTACTTCAACAGGGTCCAGATTTCACCGGACATCTGCAGCAGAGCCAAGAAGACCCCAATATCCAGGTTCTCTATCCTGTGCCTTGCGAAAATATTGAACATCTTAGCATGTACTCTTCTACTTTATAAAATCTGCGAACTCCTCTCTATTTTTTCACTCCTAGAGCTATATCATCAATTTTTTGAATAGTTACTGCTTCTATTAACCTTAAACAAAGTACCTTAAAAATGCCCAGATATTTTTATGTAAAACAGAATACCAATTTTACTGTATTCAACTTAAACATATAGTTACTTTCAAGAAAAACTTTTTAATCATAAGCTACAAATCTACAAACTAATTTTTGGGCATCAATTCTTGTATAACAAGTCTTAAAACACATCACAAGCAAAAACTTCAAAAAGTGAATCACAGTTAATAAGATTAATCTAACATTACAACTAGAAAAACACAAAAAGCGTGTTCTCAAGGTTTGCCAACTTAGTATTTAATTGGAGCTAGATCATACGCCAGAGTTCCACCTCTGGAAATTTGAGTCCTTTTACCTGGACTAAGTTACAAGGTACAGTGAACCTGGTAATAGCAACACAGATCTTAGTGAATGGGTAGTCCCATCATAAAATTAATATACCACATTTCTCAATAACTGATAATATGCTCCAGAAGTCCAGACTTAAAGAATTGAGGGTCACATGTGTAGAAATTTCAGAGCTATGTAGCAGTCTAGAACTGTAACAACAAGGGATGTTGCAATTTTAGCATAGGAGAACTGTCAGGGCGCCTTGAGTAGCCAGAAGTGAAATGTAACAGGGATGCTACCAGGCAGCAGTAGGACGATATGCAAAACCCTGTGAGGGACCAAGGTTAGAAAAGCAGGGAGTACTGCAAAGGTGGAATGCTTTGGTACTACAGAATATTATTATTTTCTTTAATTTCCAATAGTGGCCACAGTGTGCAAGGAACCGTTATAAGAGAAAGTGTGTTTCGGGTGCTGCATCACACTGCAGTACAGTCTTGGGAGGTCATGTCTGGAGTACCTGTCATCACTACCCATTCTGTTTAGACTTTTCTACCTCACCCATCACAACCATGATATTGGCATGCCTGTAAAACAGAAGTGGTGAGGGTGCTACAGGGCACCCTCAGAGGCATCACAGCAGAAACATGCAAGGAGCAAGGTATAAAATAGCAGGAATAAAGGACTAAGTGGGGTCATCACCAGGAAGGACAGATAAAGCAGTGCTGGGAGCCAGGTCTACACAGGGAAACAGCATTATTATTTGTTCTGATTTCCAGTAGTGACCACAGTGTGCTAGGCACTTTGTAGCTATAAGAGATGTGTTTCGGGTGCTTAAGCGTGCTGCCCAGAGGATGGCCCAAAGCGCTACAGGATAGGGCATGGTCAGAGTGCAGGAAGTCTGGTTTGCCTGAGGACAATGGGAGGTGCTGGGAAGAGGCAGGGCTGTATGGGAAAATATAAGGTCGCTATGGGGCAGGCAGACAGCAGGGGACGCTTTGGGGCAGACAGCAGGGGCCGATAACGGGGGGGGGGGGCACTTGAGGGAGACAGCAGGGAGCGCTGGAAAGGGGAACAGAAAGTGCCAGAGAGCCACAGGGGGTCAGCAAAAGAGATCGGGTCGGCGCCTCCTGTGGAGCAGCAACGGTTACCGCACGGGCCCAGCGTGCGCTGGTCCGATTCCCTGGGGTGCTCAACCCCGCCCGCCGTGTGCCCTGAGGCAAGGAGGGTGCGAGGAGGCTGGTCCCACGGTCCCCGCCCCCCAGACCCCAGTTACCATTACCCAGCAAGCCCAGCGCCGCGCCGCCATCCTGCTGCCGGCCAGCTCCCACGGGAACCACACAGCCTCGCGAGAACTCACTCCCTTTCCCTCCTCCTTGTCTCATACTGTCCCCTCCCCCACAGCTGCGCTGGGAATCAACATGGCGCTGGCGCCGCGCACGTGTCCCGGTCCCGCAGCAAACGCCTCGCTCTGGCACCCGGCGCGCGCACACGCACATGTACACGCAAGCGACGGGAGGGGGAGGCGGAGCCGAGGCGCACGCGCAAGAGTTGCCCTGCTGCTCCGGACCCAAGCTACCGAGATTCGAATGGGCGCGCGAGCCTCCTCCCCCACGCGCTGGTCACGTGGGAATTTGCCCCTCCGTCTGCCCCCCCTCGCGGGCGCCGAATTCGGCATCATCCGGGTCCCCCCTTTCCCTTGTGTCGAGGCCTCACCTGGCTCCCGCTATCTCGCGCGCACGGAGCCCGCCGGCAGAGGAGCCGCTTCCCCTGCTCGTTCTCTCCGTGCCGCGCACCAGGCAGCGGCGGGGGCAGCGGCGGCGGCTCCACACAGCGCCTGCTCCCCCCCTCAGCGCGGCGGCTCCTTCCGCTTCCTTCCCCTCCCCCCGCTGCAGCGGGGACCCGCTCCCTGCAGCTCCGCCTGCTGGTAGCTGGGAGAGGCGGCCAGCCGCCGCCCACGCTCGCGGGGTGAGGCTCGGCGCTGCCCCGCGGAGCGGGACGCGCCGCCGAGTGACTGCTCTCCCGAGTGGCGTGAGGGGGACGGTCTCCGGCTGGCCGCGAGCCGGCCCTGCCCACGGGGACGCGACGGGCGCCGGGCCAGAGGGCGTGTGAGTCAAGCGCCGGGCGGGGGCCTGACTTGGGCCCTGCGAGGTGCGGATGATGGAGGTGCGAGGGATGGGGCAGAGCGGGTGCGTTCCCTGCCCCCACCGAAAACCCGCCTCTCTCCGGAGCATGCAGACAATGGAGTGGCAAGGCCTGGCCCTAGAAAGCGGTTCCATCTGTTCCCCAGGCAGGCAGCTCTGGCTTCTGGGCTTTTAGACGGTTGCCCATGCCCCTTTGGCTTAAGCACATGAGCAACTTTTGGGGTCTTGCAAGTTTGTGTCCATTAGGAAGAGAAATGGATGAGGTGAGTCAGGTGTATTTTCTGGCACAATCCTGTTGATTTATAAAGGGTGTGCAGAGAGTTCTGTTTCCCTGGATGTTGTAGTAATGAGTAAGGCAGTTTCCTTGCTGAGCCAATCCCCAAGCCAGTCAGTTCTCTGCTCAAGGAATTTTGTGTCTCTGCTATTTCACGTGATCATGTTCATGTCACATGTTTCTGTTGCTGTCTGCTGGCTTTCTTTACACGCACTTAGCTTGTGCTCCCCTAGCTTCTGCGTTTGCAATCAGGTAACACATCATCCCACAGAGGTTAGCTTCTGCTCAAACATTGCCATATGGCCCATTGCTTTGGGCAGTGGCAGCTTTTATTTCCAACTATGTCACGATAAAAAAGCTTAATTGCTCCTTCTGTGGAGCCTGGAAGACGGGTGCTTTGCTTTAACCAGATTTGTGATTGTAGATGAAAGATTCACTTGATGGCAACCATTAAACATGTTCCCAGCATAACAATATCGTCTTTATTTGTGGCCTTTTCTAGGACAAGAAGGTTAACTTTATCGCTGCACACCAGGAACAGAGTTTACACAGCCTGACCTGTCACAGGCACTGGCCCCTTCCTTCATGTTTTATCCAAACTGATACTGCCTATCTTTTTTCCAAGACCTTTTCAATCAGCTATCTGACTATAGCTGTTCTGTTTTCACTCCAGGATGCTGTCTGTCTTTAGGCAGATCTGATATATCTTTTATTGATCTCTTCCTCTTCCATAGTTGCAATTAATTACTTTTCAAATATTTAGGGATTTATAAAGGGTTAGCAGAACCTTAAATTTAGCCTGTAAAGAATACAGATAAGTGTAGTATATTACTAATATCAGCCCACCTTTCTGTGAAAGTGTCCTCTGCACTACCAGAAGCTTCTAGTTAGCCTTCATGGTTAATCCCAGGTTGCTTATAGTGCAGAAATCCAACCTAGGGATTAACAAGTGTGTGGATGATTATGCAGTAGCAACTCCATAGTTAAGGATGCTACAGGATTTCCACTTAAAGCCAAATTTTCAAACATCTAAAATCCAGATAAGTAATTATAGCAACTTGAAAATTAGTATGTCAGTTCAGGGCCTGGCGTAGAGTTTATGGTGCAAATTAGAGATCAGGCACACATGGGGTTCCTGTGATACATACTGCCCAAACCACCTCTCCAAACAAAATACCTGTTTTTAAAATTGAAAGAGTCTTATGTTTTTGTACAGAGGTCAAGTAAAAAAGAGGGGTTTAAAGGAGAGTAAATCTGTATCATTGGGCAGGTAAGAGGGCCAGAGCTGATAGCTGCTGGGCTCTAAAGAGAGTAATTCCTAGCCCCACACCACTTGCTGCTGCCAGCTGGTTAAGTCCCTGCCTCCCTGCGCTGCTTTCAGCAGCTCCCATTGGCCTGGAGCAGCGAACTGTGGCCACTGGGAGCCGCGATCGGTTGAACCTGCGGACGCAGCAGGTAAACAAAGCGGCCCGGCCCGGCCCGCCAGTGGCCTTCCCTGCATAAGCGGCGGAACAAGTTTGGGAACCATTGATCTAGATAACTCTGGTTCTTCCTAAGAAGACTCCCCTTTTCCTAAGAAAAGCTCTTAGCCAGCAAGAGCTAACTGCCAATCCCCAACTATTATTCCCAACAGCTATGGACCTTTCCTTTTCCAACTTTCTATGGAGGTCATGCCAAATTTTCTGTTCAGAGTTCCTCCCCAACTACAGATTTAATATTGATGCTAATTAGATGTACTCTGAAGACAAACAATCCTTCTGAACAGCACTTACAGTATCTCCATTAACTTGATGTCGCAGTATTTATGGAGCCAATATCCCTTCGTATTAAATTTACTTCAATGGGGGTCTGAGTTTGGGATCAGCAATCTCCAGTTTCCCTCACTGGGGTTTGTTGAGCAGAAGACAGATCTTCAGCCCTTTCTCTGGTTAAGGCAAAACCTCAACAATCTTCCCATTTCCTGCCAACTCTCATATTTAGACCCAACAGTATCCAGGAAGCAACTAGAAAGTTGCCATGAGAATTCAGATATCACTTTCTAGAATGCTTTGGTGCTTTAGAGTCCTGCCCTTTCACAATAATTAGTAACAAAATGTTATGCAATGTATTGGCAGGGCAACAGCTCAATTTAATAACTCAGTGGCTTACTTTCAAAATTAGTGCCAAAATGTAAAATCAAATGCCAAAAAGTTGATTTTTTCAAAATACCACACCACAGCCAACTTTAGGGAATATCTGCCTACTTAATATTTAAGCAGTTAATTTTTTGGAGGGAAAAAATTCCTCTTGGAAGAATATTTGCTTTTGTATGTATTTTACAATGTAATGAAACAATTATGTAACAGGTTGACATTATTGGGAAGAAAAACAGTTCATTGAAGAGTTTACAGGAAAGAATGACTTCAGACTAAAGCAGGGAGAGTTTACTTGAGATAAGAGAGAAATGTCCTTATTGTAACAGCAATTCAACAATGGAACACCCTCGCACATGAGGTCACTGAGGCTCTATAAATGATGTTTAGAGATTAGATAAGACTCAGTAACCTTTATGATAGATACAATCCTTTGCAGACATAACTTTTTTTATTGTATGGGAAGGTGTAAAGATTTTGTAAAAGCTGTTAGACTTAAATAAGTGCCAGAACGGTGTGCTTTAGAAAAGCTGAAACCACAGAAAACAGACACTGAGAAAAGAAAATGATTAATAGAAAACTGCATTTCCTTTTGACTGAACACACCAAAAATCACAGGGAAGCCTATTCAAAAATTAAAGCTGAAAGGGAACGTATTTTTGTTTAACAAATGCCTGTGCTATTAAGAGCCAAATTCTCACCTCCCATCTTATCTTAGTTTCATGTCCTCTGCTTTGCTGCCCAGCCATGCTTGCTGTTGCCCCTGGACTGCATGAACATTTTCCTTACTTGTGCTTCCAGGAGCTACTATGACTGCCAGCTATCCCTGAAATCTCCCTTGTGTGCCATGAATGGGAGGAGTGAGTCTGATAAAGGATATTTCCTCATCTGTAATTCTCCATCCAGATGTTTTGTTTTATAGGGGTAACTTTTTAATTTAAAAATAAATTATATAAATGCATTTAGTGGCTCTTTTGCTTAACATAAATCTTTAATGTGGGTCTCTATTAAAGTGCTTTTATGCAAAAATAAGTTGCTATACTAAAATATATGCAGTAAGTCATCACTTTCATTCCATATTTACTCCTGCAAGTTTAATGTATGTTAGCAATCTAAAAGATAGTAATAAAAATGTTTTGCTCCTTTCTAAGACTAAGAGAAAGGACTGAATATATTTTTTTCAGAAACATTTAGAATGTCTGTTATAATTCAGCACAGAACAACTTTGCTCCATTTCATAAATACATGAGGTCCCAAGTCTGAAATTCTTACTCATGAGACTATTCCCATTTAAATCAATTGCACAAATGGCAAGAGTAAAGGTTTCAGAATCAGGTGACTAGAGAATAATGTCTGGAATGCAGTGAATTACAAGGAAATGATTTCATCTAGATCTTTTGGTGACTCAAACCACAAAAGCAGTACTCAAAGCTGAAGGCAGTCAGACATTCTGTTTAGCTCACCATAGTATACATATTGTCATTTAAGATTACAATATAGCTGGAGCTTGGATTGTACATTACAAAACTAAAATATCAGTGTAACAGTTTAAAATATTTGAAACTAGTGTATTGTAATTGTTATTTTACTTTTAGCTATTTTGAGTTTCACTCTCCTCATTCTTGAACTTTGGTTTAAACTTCCAAAAAAGTAACACACCCATTGGGGTCTGGAAAATTTCAGAGTGATGGGTGACAGTTGAGGAAGGTTCTGAGTAAGATTGGAATGGAAACCTTTATGTAATCTTAATTGTAGCAGTTGATACCATTTACATCATAATCAGGTAAGTTATTTGTAGGCCTTGGCACTAGAAGAAATCTATGAGGTTGAAAGTTAAACAAAGCTTTTGCTGAGAGGGACATTGCCAACTTAATCTAGATTTTTTTTTTTTCCCAAAAATTAGTTAAGTCATCTCAGTCTCCTGAGTCAACCTGCTGACTTTTGTGGCTTGCAGTCATACTTTACTATTTTTAACAATGGTTTTCCTCTTCCTGGTGCTGAGTAGGACACAGGGGAAACTGAATAAAGCCCCAGTCCTGTAATGAAGTGGTATGTGGGCACATGGATTCAACTACTCAGATCTAGTGCAGACTTACATTACTGATTACCTATTGTGCTGTTGATTGTATTTTTGCTACTCTAACATTCCTTGCCCTCATGGCCAATTCATTCACTTCTGGAATTCTCCCCTGTACTGACCCTTACATATGGTAACTCCTACCAAAGAATCATAAATCCACTCACTACGTTGTCCTCTTCAAGTGCCTCTGGAAGAGTCTCTGCTCTTTTGTTGTACCTACAGAACACTCTCATAAAAATGGTTCCACTGGCAGTAAGTTATATTGTGTGCATAGCTAACATACACAAACACATGCTTGTATTATTGTTACCTTGTCCTCCCCATCCCTGTTTGTTTCACTTACCCTGAAATTACTTATCCAAGGTTACATAGCTGGTCCATAGCAGAGACAGGAATTAGAGCCTTTGACTTGTCACTTCCAATCCAGTGCCCTATCCACTGGACCTCATTGTTCTATGTGCTGTTCAGACATAAGGTATGTATATGCTGCAGTGTACAATTGGCTGGGCCCCTTTGCATGCAAAACTGTGCTTGTGGATGCTCACATGTGGGATTGGTATTGCACAGCTGCATCCAAGTCAGACTCATCTAGCTGTGTGCACACTGGTATTGCTGTTAGACTGGTTTGGCAGTAGGATTGCTTTGAACATATCCCAGGGTTCTTAGTACTTCACTAACCTGGGCTCTTCTGGAAAGTGGTTTGCAGTATATTGTGGGAGAACTTGCCCATCCTTCCCAGGCCCCTACGCAGAAGCGTTCTTAGCCCACTAATGCATTTGGCTGTGGCACACCCAGCTTGGCATGCTCCCTGCTGCTGGCCATTCCAGCCCATGCCAAGCCATAGCTTGAGCACAGGTGGATGAGCTGTTCCTGCTTGTGACCACTATATACAGATGGACAGTGGATAGCATTTCACCAGCAGTGTCTGACCCTCAGAAGGCAGGGGCAGGTCTTGGAAGGGAGTTCACTCATGGCAGAGTGGAGATATACCTGTTGCATGCTGCAATCATATGTAGACTAGTGCTAGATAGCTAGTACCATTGTGGGATCACATCATCATGCAAACTTGGGATGAACAGCAGCGGGCCCAGCACTCCAGAAGAAGGCCAACTTCATGGAGCCGTATGAAGAGCATGCTCCCAGACACACAAATGGTGCTGTGATAGCAGCAATTGATGCTATGGTTTACCAGTGGGTGGTGGACATAAACAAGGTGCCAGAAATAATAGCTGGCTTTGAGATAATTGGCTTCCCCCAAACTGTGCTGGGCCAGCAATGGCATTCATGGTACTGCCACGAAGGGCACAGGAAAGTGAAAACTGCAAAGGTGGTTATGCATACATTCTGCAGGCCTTAGTCAATCAAAAAGGGAGATTCATAAACACCAGTGCAGGCATGTACCAGCAAGTTGCATGATAGCAGCATGCTGAGCTCTGGTGGTTCCTGTTTGGACAAGCAGGAACCATATTCCCTCCAAATAACATGGTTATCATTGGGGGTGAGGGTCTGTGCCCATGCTTACCCTTTACAGCCATAGCTCATGAAACTATAGTCTGGCTACACAGCTGACCTGATAGAAGCCGCTTAGCAGTTACAGGATGTGGTAGTGTGCGCATTTGAAGGCAAGATGGGACTATCTACAAAACTGGATGCCACTGTGTCCAATGCCATCTGTATTATTGTGGCATGCTGCACTCTCCACATCATCTGAGGATAAGGGTAAGAATTTTCACATGGATTAGGCCGGACACCATTGGTTTGCAGATCTAGTATAGGCAACCTGAAAGAGCTTTGTCATTACTGAGACTGGTCCAGGCAAGCAAGGGAAATACAAGGGAGTCCTTGTGTTCCCATATCCTTTCAGTGCAGGGTGACACAGGAGGAAATGTGCCCTGTGCGGCTGTAAGAGACAGATGAGTTTATTTGCTGTTGCTTTTATGTGGTAAGAGTTTGATATTTTATTAAAAGCTTTGGACAACTTCATGACTATCTTTTTTCAAGCAAACCAATTTATTAACATAACCAAAAGTATTCTGAAAGCCATTGCAGGCATCCCAGCTCCCTGTACACAAGTAAGTGAAAGTGCAAACTTGCAGAATTGTGCCATTACCTAAAGTCTCAGCTGTAGAGTCTTATTGCTAAAAAACAGTTACCTTTTCCGTAACTGGTGTTCTTTGAGATGTTTTGCTCATGTCTATTCCAGAATAGGTGTGTGTACTCGCACGTGCACCGGTGCCGGAAGTTTTCCCCCCTACCAGTACCTGTAGAGGGGGAGCGCCCCCCACGACCCCTGGAGTGGCGCCTGCCTGGCGCGGTATGAGGGGAGCTGCATGTTCCCCCCACCCTGAGTTCCTTCTTGCCAGACAATTCCGACAGGGGAAAAAGGGTGGGGTGTGGAATAGACATGAGCAACACATCTTGAAGAACACCAGTTACGGAAAAGGTAACTGTCTTTTCTTCTTTGAGTGATTGCTCATGTGTATTCCACAATAGGTGTTTCCAAGCTATATCTGTTGGAAGTGGGTAGGAGTTCACAAGTTCCAAGGATGAAGGACAGCCCTGCCGAATCCGGCGTCATCCCTGGTTTGGGGGACAATTGCACAGTGTGAGGTGAACGTGTGAACCGAAGACCACGTGGAGGCCCTACAGATGTCCTGGATGGGGACGTGGGCTATGAAGGCAGCCGACGAGGCCTGCACCCGAGTCGAGCGTGCCCTCACAATGGGTGGCGGGGAAACACCTGCCAGCTCATAACAGGACTGGATGCATGAAGTGATCCAATTGGAAAGCCGCTGAGTGGAAATCGGCTGCCCCTCGCGCGCTCAGCCGAGGTGACGAACAGTTGGGAGGACTTTCTGAACAGCTTGGTCCACTCGAGGTATAAAGCCAGAGCCTGCAGCACATCGAGCGTGTGGAGACTGTGCTCCTCACTGGACGCGTGACACTTGGGGCAGAGGACCAGTAGAAAAATGTCCTGACCCATGTGGTAGGCGGAGACCACTTTTGGGAGAAATGTGGGGTGTGGGTGGAGCTGGACCTTGTCCTTATGGAAGACCATGTACAGCAGCTCGGAGGTCAGGGCCCTGAGCTCCGATACTTGCCTTGCCGAAGTGATTGCAACCAGGAAGTCCGCCTTCCATGAGAGGTGAGACCAGGAGCACGTGCCCAGTGGTTCAAATGGGGGCCCCATGAGACGAGCTAACATCAGGTTTAGGTCCCACTGCAGGACCGGGGGTCTAGAATACGGAAAAAGACAGTCCAAACCCTTAAGGAACTGGCCAGTCATAGCATGGGAAAATACCGTGTGCCCTTGCACTGGCAGATGGAAGGCTGATATGGCTGTCAGGTGCACCTTGGCTAATGAGGGCACCAGGCCCTGGCCCTCAGGTGGAGGAGGTAATCAAGGATAAGATGGATCGGGGCGGCCACAGGGGAGACACCCTGGTCCGCCACCCACCTAGAAAACCGGGACCACTTCGCCAAATAAGCACAGCAAGTGGAGGGCCGTCTACTTTCGAGGAGGATGTGCTGAACCTGTTCTGAGCACGTCCTTTCCTTTCCACCTAACCACTGAGCAGCCACGCCGTGAGGTGAAGAGCCACTAGGTTGGGATGGAGGAGGTGGCCTTAGTCCTGAGAGAGCAGGTCCGGGCGGAGCGGCAATGGCCAAGCTATTGCCAGGCCCATGAGGGTCCCGTACCAATGTTGCCTGGGCCATGGCAGGGCAATCAGGAGGACCCGGGCCTTATCCGTCTTTATCTTCTCCAGGACCCTGCTGATTAGAGGGCACAGGGGAAAGGCGTAGAGAAGCCGGCCTGACCAGGACAGGATAAAAGCATCAGAGATAGCTCCCCACCCCAGGCCCCACCAGAGCAGAACCGGGGGCATCGCTGGTTCTGCCAAGTCGCAAATAGGTCCACCTGGGGAGTTCCCCACCTTCGGAAGAGCCGGTGGGCCACTTCTGGGTGGAGGGACCACTCATGTTGCGAGGAAAAGTCCCTGCTCAAGTGATCCGTCCTCTTGTTCTGGGCGCCCGGTAGGTGGAAGGCCTTCAGGTGGATGTCGTGGGCTATACAGAAGTCCCACAGCCTGAGGGCTTCGTGGCAGAGGGCAGAGGATCGGGTCCTGCCTTGCCTGTTGATATAGAACATCGAGGCCGTGTTGTCTGTGAGGACCCTGACTACCTTGCCCTCCAGGTGCAAGCGGAAGGCCATACACACCAGCCGCACCGCTCCTTGACGTTTATGTGTAGGGTCAGGTCTTGAGCCGACCACAGGCCTTGGGTCTGAAAGTTTCCCACATGGGCTCCCCAACCCAGGTCCAACGCATCAGACACCAGCTCCAACGACGGGGTCCTGTCCCTGAATGGGACCCCTTGGAGCATGTTGTTTGGGGTGGACAACCACCGTAGGGAGGTGATCACAGAGTTCGGCACGATGAGGACCTTGTCCATCCTGTCCGTGGCCTGGGAGAACTTTGAGGCCAACCAGAGCTGGAAGGGCCTCATCCTGAGTCTGGCATGATGGACCACGTATGTGCACACCGATATGTGACCCAAGACCTGCAGGCAAACCCTGGCTGTTGTCACCAGGAACCTTGTGACCGAGTTGATGAGACCTTTCAGGGTCTCAAATCTGTCTGGCGGGAGAGAGACCCTTGCCGACGCTGTGTCCAGGAGTGCCCCGATAAACTCTACGCGTTGGGCCGGGACTAACATGGACTTGGTGTTGTTTACCAACAGGCCCAAGGCGGTGCATGTGGACAGGAGGAGCGCCATGTGATCCCTCATCTGCAATCGGGAGGTGCCCTTGACAAGCCAATCGTCCAGATAGGGAAATATCTGGACCCCCCCCCCCGCCGTCTGAGGTAGGCAGCTACCACCGACATGCATTTTGTAAACACCCTGGGGGCAGTGGACAGACCAAATGGGAGAACCATGGATTGGTAGTGATTCTGTCCCACCACGAAACGGAGGAAGCGCCTGTGCCCCTTGAATATGTGGATGTGGAAGTACGTGTCCTGTAGATCGAGGGCAGCGTACCAGTCCCTGGGATCCAGGGAGGGGATGATGGAGGCCAGGGAAACCATGCGGAACTTGAGTTTCACCATGTACTGGTTCAGATCTTGCAGGTCCAGGATGGGCCTGAGCCCCCTTTGGCTTTCCAGATAAGGAAATAATGGGGAATAATACCCCTTGCCCATGAACTCTTCGGGCACTGCCTCTATCGCTCTTAGTCCTAGGAGCCGCCCCACCTCCTGCTAGAGTTTTGTGTGAAGGGTCCCCCAAGAGGGACAGGGACGGGGGGGTGGTTGGGCAGGGAGGAAGTAAACTGGAGAGTATAACCTTGGGAGATGGTTGAGGACCCATTGGTTCGAGTTTAGCCACAACCATTCCGGGAGGAAAGCACACAACCGGTTGGCGAAGGGGAGCTTTATTGGGGGTGGATCCCGGATCAGGACTGGCGGGGTGCCCCAAGCGTCCCGTCAAAAGTGCCTTTTCCCCGCCTGCTTGCCCTTGGAGGACCTAGGCTGGGAGGCAGGCCTAGACTGCCTCTGAGGGGCTCTCTTATAGTCCTGCTGCTTCTTATGGGCGGCCTAATACTTCGGGAGGGCGGCCTGGGCGGGAGTCTGCTGTGGCATGAACTTAGGTTTTGCCAGAGCTGGGACATACAGGCCCAGAGTCTGGAGGGTCGTGTGGGAGTCTTTCATGCCATGCAGCCTTGTATCTGTTTCCGCCACAAACAGAGCTTTCCCGTCAAATGGGAGATTCTGCATGGATGACTGCGCCTCGCTGGCCAGCCCAGAGAGCAGGAGCCATGATGCCCATCTCATGGATCGTGCGGCCATCTCCGCAGCATCCGAGGCTGCCTGCAGGGAGGGCGAGGAGGCCAGTGAAGTGCTCTGGGTATTGGCTGGCACCGGAGGGTCCACCACCTGGTCAGACTCCGGGCACGGTGCAGAGGACGTACATCCCACTGACTCTTTTCTCCGGGGTCTGGAGAGGGAGGCCAACATTGCTTCCGAAGCTCCAGCCACCAAGCGAGCTCCCACCCAGGACTGTGCTGGAGGCTACGGTGCCCACTGGTACCATTAGGCCGGCCACGACGCTCGGTGTCACTGCACCTGCTGTGGCACTGGCGGGGCCGGCTATTCGGGTTGGCTGGTCTGGCCCATCAAAAGACAGCAACAAATGGAGGCCGGGCTAGCGTAAGATCTGCTGCTGTTTCTGGACCGGGAGGAGTGGCAGTGCCGGGATCTATGTCAGCCACGGGACCGTGATTTCAACGTGGAGGACCAGTACCAACGGTAACAGCTGCTCCACGAATGGCCTCGACGGGCAGACCCACGACAGCGAGATGCCGGCGATCGACGCCCAGGACTGCGATGTCTTGGCGGAGACTTGGAGCAGGAGTCTGAGCGGGAACGGCGTCGATGATTGTGCCATGACCAACTGCAGTACCCCCTCTGAGACAAGGCCTGTTGGCGATGCCTGCTGCGGTCCTGTCGATATTCGCTCCTTGAGGACAAGTGGTGCCGAGAGTCCCAGGCGGCCAGAACCCAGCCAGACAGTCTGGTCGGCATCGAGGGCGATCCACATGGACTCTGCTGGGTGGTGGGCGGTGAATGGCGTTGAGAGTGTTCCCTCGACCAAGACCGGTACCGGGCTGGAGGCGACTGTGGAGATCCCAGTGGCGGCTTGCCTCTGGAGCATGGAGCTGACATCGGCGGTGCTCCGGGCACCGGCATGGACGTAACGTCCTGGGCCACCTGGAGGGCTTCAGGTGTGGATGGCATCTGAACATCCGGAGAGGCCTGTTCCGAAGGGGCAGGGCTACTCCGCTCAACGTGAGTCGGAGGCCTGGGCCCCGGTGGGGATCGAGGACTGCCCTACATGGGCCTAGCCTCTGTCCCAGACTTCTCTCGGTGCCACTGCAAAGAGGGAATCTTCCTGGCCCTTTTGGCATGCCCTGTGGACGGGGAGCAGTGCCGACTGGATGATGGCACCGGAGGGTCACCACATACCAATGCCACGGTGCCGGGTACCGGTTTGGAGCGGTGTGCTGGAGTTGGGGTCAGCGCCGACTTCATCAGGATGGCCCGGAGCCTAATGTCCCTTTCTCTTTTGGTCCGAGGCTTAAACAACTTGCCAATCTTGTACCTTTCGCTGATATAGGTTTCTCCCAAACAGCGCAAACAGTCTGCGTGTGGGTCACTTCTTGGCATAGAACACCTACAAGAGCTGCACAACTTAAACCCCGGGGCGTGGGGCATGCCCTGGCCCCGAATCACTGACTGACTAAACAGCTAACTAATTACAGGTACTAACACTGAACGAACGAACAGTTCTGGGGATGAGCTACAGCAAAGCTGGAGCAGAGTAGTTCCGATGCACCTTCACTGGTGGCAAGAAGGGACTGAGGGTCGGGGGAGCACGCAGCTCCCCTTATACTGCGCCAGGCAGGCGCCACTCCACGGGTCGTGGGGGGCGCTCCCCCCCATGCGTACTGCTAGGGGAAAAACTTCTGGCACCGGTGCACGTGGCGAACACACACCAATTGTGGAATAGACATGAGCAATCACTCAAAGAAGAACTGGATGTTATATGTGTATCCATTCTCATTACTTGCAGCTTTACACATTGTACAGAGATAGAGTAAATGGGGAACATCTGCCCATTCCAGTTCATAGAGTGGGTCATAGCCAACCCCATCTTAGGATTGACCAATGGCTGCACAGGGTGCAGGATGTGGTAAAGTGAAGGAGAGTCCATAGGCATCAATGATGGTGCAGGAGCTATAGCCTGCTAGCTATCAGGATGGGCAGCCACTCACACTGCTCCCTCTGGGCATGATCAAGAACTGCATCACTATTCTCCCTCACTGCTGCTCCTCCAGGTGTTCATTGTTCTGACCTCTGCCCTATCTCAAGCAACAGGTCATCTGAGCCTTTTCCTTTTTCCATGCTGGTTGAGGGTCCTCTCCTCAAGAGTCCTGGATGATTGCCTTGATCCAACAGGGCCTTCAACTTTTAAAATTATTTTTGGTCCACAGAAAGAGAAAAAAATCCCGTCATACCATAGTTTGATACTTTTATTCCACACTGTTTGATACTTTACACACTGGCATCTTCAGAAGCTCCTTGTAGTCACGTACCCAGACCAAAGACATAATAAGGAATTTCAGATTTAATTAAATATACCAGGAACTGATTGGGGGGTGGTTAGGCTATTTAGACCAGGGGGCCTGTTCCCAGTATTGGTTTCAATATTATTTCAGGCCAGGAAAGCCTGCGGGAGGTCCCCGAGTGGAAGAGGGAGCAAATGTTCCAGGCTAGTGCTGCAATTCCCTCTATCTATACAATGGAGATCTTTTCATCACCTGCTGGCTGAACAACATAGCAAGGAGTTGAGAGGGCAGTTAAACTACAGAGCAACCATTGGAAGTTTATCCTGCCCAGAAATCTCACTGATTCTCATGCATGAAAAAGTCTCAAGCACTACCTGCCATGAGGGGAGGAAAATTCAGATGAACATTAACAGGATACTGAATCAGAATGTGGAGGCTTGCTAACAGCAGAACCGATTCCCCCTGCTTCCTTCTCTCCAGCTCAGACAGCATGCTGTGGACGGACTGGGTCAGTAGACCAAGTACAGACATCCCGAAGGGACTTTTTTCACTTAACACAGCCACGGGGGTTTATAATCTATGCTGTCTGGGACAAGGCTCTAACGCTAATAACGGTGTAACTGTATCAGTCTGCCAGCGTGGCATAGCTACAAACCGAGCAATATATGCAGAAATATGCAATCAAGCTTGCTAAACCTGTAATTCTTATTTTCTTTTTTAAGTGGAAACTTAGTTTCATGTTTAATTTTTTCCCCCATGTGGAAGCCACCTTGGCTACATGGTGGTCCCACGGAAGGAAGAGGACCAGGGAAACGGCATGACTTCCACCGTCAACTGTCTGAAGCCATCCCATTCCAAATATCCTCCATAACTATTTTATTGGCCATAACCCAGAAATCCCTCCCATTTATGCTACCATTTTCCCCATAATTATAATAAAGATGTTGGCTGCTGCTTACCCAGCTGCTGATCTGTTCCAGCTCCTGTGCCACTCCCTCCCCAGGCTGTTCCCTGGGCCCATCCCTGAACAGATCCTCAGAAAACAGGCCCAGGAGGCCCACTAGCCAGCTGTAGGGCCTGATCTGGGGTATGTTCCTGTGACTCTGCCTCCTCTCCTACCAGGGTTTCCTCCGGTGCGGTCCCTTTTCCCCTCATGCTCCAGTCTAAAAAATCTTACTGTTCCTGCAGAGAAGCCTGCCATCCAGGACTGTGGGAACACTAAAAAGGCCAGGTGGTTATGGTCACACTTGTATTTGTGGAAAGGTTTTCATTTTGTTCCCAAAGAAGTGTTTTTTAAAAAAGTATTTAATTCTGCCATTCTGTATACTTTTCACTCTGACATAGTAATGGCAGTGTTGTGATGTGGAACATTTTCTGGGACCAAATACAACTTTGTTTGAAGGACAGATGTGCGGTAGGATTCCTAGTGAAATCAGTCATTTACAATTGAACATTTTGCATGCAGCCTCTCAATAAGTAGTAGGTGTGATACAATTTGAAATGTGATATATTATTTCTAGTGCAGGAAAGATGATCAAACAGTGCAAGCTGGGAAAAAAAATCCCATTCACAAATCTCAGTGAAATCTGACAGTCTAATACATCGTTTTCAAAGACAAGCTTTATTAGTTATTCGCTCTGAAAAATTGCACTGATCTATTATTTATCTTAGCTAGGGTTCCTGACACTTCCTCAAAAGTCCCAGAAAAATGGTAGTTTTGGCATCAAAGCATTCTTCATTTCTAACCAGAACACTGTAAACAGAGATGAACCATTAACTATTACTAAATTAAGACTCCAATCCTGTAAGCACTCATGCATGCGACTATACAAAGGCCTAAGTGTTTGCAGGGGACTAAATTATGTTCAGATTCTGGTGAGAGCTTGGTTGTCAGTACTACTAATATTTATTTACATGACATATTACACTCACCGTAAATTTCATTCACATCTGTTCCCTGTCTTGTCTTTGTTTTGGCCTTTATTTGACCTGGCAATGATTAGTTTTGTAAAAATTTTATAAAAATTATGCTTAATTCTATATTGCTTGGTTCTTGGGCAGGGAAGTGAACTAATTAGATTATAAACAAACAAAAAGAAAAAAAAAAGGGTGAGACAATGTGGCCCTCTACTAAATTTGTACAGGGATTTTTAGATTCTGAAGAGGTCACAGCTGAAATGTCTTGATATTTATTGCTTGTGTATTTAAATCATAGAATCAGTCTAATTATAAACAGCATTAGACAAGAAATGTAATTAGAAATGTTTCTAATTAAATGATTAAGCCACTGAATTAATTGCAACCAACCAGTTACATTTGGGCAACTATGGAAGTGTTTGTTTTGCTAAGAAAGCTGAATATCTAATTAAAAAGTCTTACAGTTGGTCCCGTAGAGAAGGTTTAACCCGAGGTGGAAGGAAACATCAATATAGAGTGTCAGTCAGTGCTACATATCTCTTCTTTTGAATTTACCATTTTAATGAAAGCCATGGGGAAAAAAAATGTCAGTGTCACCATGGTAACCAGGACATCTTGTTTTAGAATGTACACTACAAAAAGGTACATAGAAGAGACAGAATAAAATTAATCACCTCAAAAAATGTTGATTTCTGGGGAAAGCAAACATTGCACAGTCTGAATTACAATATGAAGGAATTTGCAATTTCTTTTGCAGAAAAGGATATAAAAATTGTTTTGGTATTTTTTCTTTTTATGACTGCAGCTATTTTCAGCTAAAATAGTACCGACTTGCAAGAATTAAATGGCTTTTCCTACTGTGCTGTACACAAGCAATGCCCCCATTCATAGTTTACCAAC
Source organism: Natator depressus (assembly GCF_965152275.1). Lineage (NCBI taxonomy): Eukaryota > Metazoa > Chordata > Testudines > Cheloniidae > Natator > Natator depressus. The sequence continues at coordinate 82,259,182 of NC_134241.1, read as the reverse complement.
CAACCACCTTTCCCATCATTTAAATGAATCTATTCATCTTATGATTTACTGTGATGATGTTTGTATATCACCTTATTTCTACATTTCAGTGTCCAAATTTAGTGTTGTACCTTTCCCCCATGCAGTTCAAAGTCTTGAGCAGGAAATATCTAGATAGTAATTGTCAGAAAATTAAATTTGGCTTGTTTCCACCAGTTGGGAGGAAATAGACTGCATGGATAAACAGAAAACAACACTTTTTAAAATCCACTTATATACCCATCAATGACTCCTAAGGGAAACTGTGCTCAGGTGACTTGTGTGATGTAAGATGCAATATTTATAGAAACTGTAAGACCTGCCAGTCACATCAGGTGGTCCCCAGATTCATTTTAAAATGAGTCCACTTTTGCCATCTAGAGAAAAGAGCTTTCATTTGGGATCTGGCACTATTTTGGTTTTAGGCAGGGAATTAGATTTGATATACAAACACCTTCACATGTCCGTGACGTGACAAGCATGTTGACTCCGCCTTTCTAGGGCAGACTAAATCACAGAATTTAAGTGGTTTTGTAGAGGTTTCTAAAGCCTCAGCAAAGAGAAGTATAACCAAAAACAGTTTTCTTCAGCTAGCCTCTAGATGATGCCTAAGTAGCAACTCAACAGTTGAAAGATACGAGAAACAGATCCCACCAACCAAGGTAAGGAATGTAGTGCTATCAGAGTGCATAAGAAAATTCTCTCCAACTGAGTTTGACAAACTTATGTATTCCTCTTGGCTCCAAGTTGGGTCTTTTCTTGATATGGTTATTCTGTAATGAACACAGGGAACAGCTGTACCTTAACTATCATTTAGGGAAATCACTGAAAGTAAGCCCAATAGCTATCAGAGAAGGCAATCCAAATATTTTTCCTTTTTAGGAAAAAAAATGGATTATCCAATATATCCACTCAAGATTCTTACCGCTCACTAGAAATAGAGGCAGGTTTTTTTTGGTGCCCCCATGTTCATCAAGCTTAAGTGTTAAATCATAATCCACTGGAGAGGGAGGTGAAACAGATTATGTAGGTTTATAGAACTCCTCTAGCTGGGATTTAATTTACTAGTGAAAAAAATTTCTGCAAATTTACAGTACAATTCTATATACTTCATGGATGGCAAGAAAGACTAACCTTTTGGAATCGTTTAAACTGTAAACAGATCTGAAATGCGAACCAGCACGATTTGTTATGAGTACTGTTCATGAACACATTAGAAGGTTCTTCCTTCACTTCCTTCTGCTAGTTCTGAAGGAAAATAAACTCATGCCAGAAAATCTCATCTCATGGTGTTTGGAAATGTTGTTGAGAGACAAGGTGGGTGAGGTGGTAATTTTTATTGGACCATGTTCTGTTGGTGAGACACACAAGCTTTCAAGCTTACACAGAGCTCTTCTTCAGGTCTTGGAAACTCACTCGAAGTGTCACAGCTAAATACAAGGCCTCCAGTCAGAGGTGGGAAGGCGCGCGCGTGTGTGTGTGTGTGTGTGGGGGGGGGGGGGTTAAGGTCAGAAGGGACCATCATGATCATCTAGTCTGACCACCTGCACATTGCAGGTCACAGAACCTCACCCACCCACCCCTAACCTCTGGCTCAGTTACTGAATTCCTCAAATCATGATTTAAAGACTTCAAGTTACAGAGAATCCACCATTTACACTAATTTAAACATGAAAGTGACCCAGACCCCATGCTGCAGCAGAAGAGAAGGTTACTTGCCTGTAACTGGAGGTTCTTTGAGATGCGTGGTTCTATTGAGGGTTTATGCATGCATGCCATGCTTCTGGAGCCAGAGAATTTGAAAGTAGTAGTGTCCGTTGGTCTGCACATGCACCCTCGCCTCGTGGTTTCATCCAAGGTGATAAAGGGCAGGGCAGACTGACCACGTCTCCAGTTCCTTCTCCATCACCAACTGAATAGATCCGCAGCAAAGGGGAAGGAGGGTAGAAAGTTGAATATAGACAGTGACCACACATTCTGAAGAACCTCCAGTTACAGCTGAGTAACCTCTTCTTCTTCGAGTGATGGCCCTTATTGTATTCCACTGAGGGTGATTAACAAGCAGTACCTAATTTGGAGGAAGATGCAAGGATGAGGATGGAACAGTTGAGGGGAAGACAGCGGTGCCAAATGAGTCATCTGTTGCAAAAGTATGTACCAAACTCCACATGGCTGCCCTCCACGCGTGGGCGCTTATGGAATGGGCTCTCACTCTGAGCGATACAGGCAGTAGCAACAATAGCAGAATGTAATGCACCCCAAAATCCACTTGGAGATTCTGTGTGTGGAGATCGCTTGCCCCTTAACTCTCTCAGCTACTGCAATAAACAATATCTAGGAGACTTCCTGATGAGTCTTGTCCCCTGCAGGTAGAAGGCCATGGCCTGGCAGATGTGGAGGGAATGAACTTGTTGTTCCTCTGCTGAGGCATGACACTTTGAAAAGAAAGCAATTAAATATATGAGTTGGTTGAGATGAAACTGGGATATTACCTTTGGTAGAAAATTGGGATGTAGGTGCAAGGAGACTTTGTCCTTATGGAAAATTTTGAAGGGGGGGGTCCGCCATCATGGCCCCAAAGTTCACCTACCCTTCTCGCCAAAGTGATAGCCACAAGTAATGCAACTTTTATGAAAAGGAAGGACAGAGCACGAAGCCAGTGATTCAAAGGGCTATTTCATTAGTGCCATTAGAATGAGGTTGAGGACCCACTGGGGAGCGATAGGTTGTATGGGTGGGAAAGTTCTGAGGAGATCTTTCCAAAATGTATTAGTCAACAGATGTGTAAATACAGAGTGTCCTTCCATGGGGGGTGTAAGGCACTGACTGCCACTATGAGGACCTTGAGAGAGTTGAGGGCGAGCCCCAATGTCTTCCAGGACAGGAGATAATTGAAAAGAAGGGGAATCTCTACTTCCTGTGGGAAAAGCCCTTTCTGTTGGTCCCAGGAGGTGACATGTTTCCACTTGGCCCAGTAGGAACACCTAGTGGACTCTTTTCTGCTGCTCAAGAGGATGTCTTGCACTTCCAATTAACACTCCCATTCTAGAGAAGCTGCCCATCCAAATACCACGCTCTGAAGTGACATGTCTGCAGATTGGTATGTCTGATCCTGCTGTTGCGTTGCATTAGCAGCTTGGGGAAAGCAGGTAGGGGAAGTGAGGGATAGGCATGCAGAGAAGGTTGGGAAACTAGAACTGTCTTGGCCAGAATGGGGCGATCAGAATGATAATGGCTCTCTCCTGCCTGATCTTGTGGAGTACACATGGCAGGAAAGGTGGTGGTTGGGGAGGGGGCGCGGGGGAGAAAGCATAGTTGATCTGGTCTGACCAGCGGAGTATGAGAACGTCATCTTGAGAGTGGATACCGACACACCCCTGCTCCTCCGCACCCCCCAGAGCAGTATGTGCTGCATTTGTTGTTGGCATGGGAGGCAAAGACGTCTCTGCTCAGAGTCCCCCATTGGTTGAAGATGTCACTTACTAAAGTGTCATGGAATTCCTACTTGTGATCAGCCATGAATCTTCTAGTGAGAACATCTGCAATCAACTTCTGAGTCCCTGGAATATAAAGCTGCCAAAAACAGGATCTTGTGGGTGATGCACCAATCCCATAGATTGACTGGCCTCTGCACACACAGCAGTTGACCTCATGCCCTTCTGTTTGTCGATGTAATAAATGATGGTGTTGTTGTCTGACATGATGAGAACATAATGGCAGCGAATGGATGTGAGAAATGCTTGATGCATTCTCCATACCACCGGGAGTTCCAGAATGTTTATGTGCATCCTGGATTGCTGAGGGGTCTGTGTCCCTTGTGTCATGTGGTCTCACATGTGTGCTCCCCATCCTGCAAGGGATGCGTCTGATGACTTCCCTGTCCAGGGAGGATGGGAGGAAGAGGATCCCTACCCAGACCTGTCGCAGGTCTGTCCACCAACAGTGGGAAGAGTCTACCAATGTGGGGGACTATCAACATAAGATCTATGGTATGCCACGTGGATGAGTAAACTCTCTGAAGCCACATCTGTAGGCGAGTGAGGCAGAGGTGAGCACGGGCAGTAACGTATATGCAGGCTGCCATGTGGCCAAGGATGGATAGGCAAGTCCTGACTGGGACAGATGGACTGTAGATTATTCAGGGGATGAGTTCTTGCCGAGTCTGGAATCTGTCCCTTGGTAGGTAAGCTCGTGCTGTGACTGAATTGATGGAGGTCCCTCTGAACTCTAGGGACTGTGTGGGAACCCAAGCTGATTTTTCGACATTGACCCTGACTCCTATGGAGGAAAGGAGTCTGAGCAACATGGTGGTTGAGATGAGAGCTTCATCTCTGGATCACGCTTCTAGTAGCCAGTCATTGAGACAGGGGAATATAAGGACCCCATAATGCCTGAGGTGGGCTTCTACAACAGAGAAAACTTTGGTGAAGACCCTGGGAGCAGTGGCGAGTCCAGATGGGAGGATCCTGTATTGAAAGTGCTGAAGGCCTACCAGGAAGCTCAGAAGTCACCTGTGGGTTGATGTAAAAATAGGTGTCCTGCATATCGAGAGCCATAAACCACATACCTTTTTCTAGCGACAGTATGATGGCTGCTCAAGTGACCATACCAAACTTGGGTTTGTGAATGAAGCAATGGAGGGGAGAGAGATCCAGGACTGGTCTCCAACCGCCTTTCTTTTTGGGTATCAGGAAGTAAGTTGAATAGAACCCTGTCCCTTGATCGTATGGAGGACTATCGCTCCCTTTGTAGTACTGAATCTATCTCTAGGGCAAGGATGCTCTAGTGAGAATGGTCCCTGAGAAGTAGGGTGGTGGGTGAGGTAGTGTCATGAATTTGATTGGATAGTCATAACAGATAACATCTAGCACCTGCTTGTCTGTTGCTATTGCTCTCTAAGCTGGTAGAATGAACGCTAAAAGGGATGGGGTGGTTGTATGGCAGTAGGCACACTGGTTGACAGCTCTGTAGTGGTACTCAGAAAGAGCTTTTCTGAGAGGGTTGCATGTGTGTGGTGATGTAGGCTGTGAAGGCGGGCCTGGAGGGTATTGGGTCTTCTGGCGCTTGCGCGGTGGTTCGTTCAGTCTTTGGTGGAAAAACTGGGTAGTCCTGAACCACTGTGTTGGTAGTGGGCAGTAGAATTTCTGTTTGGGTACAGGTGTACAGATGCCCAGAGATCAAAGTGTGGCTTTTGAATCCTTCAGGGTATGGAGTGAATCATCAGTTTTCTGGTTAAATAGATGCAATTCACTGAAAGGGAGGTCTTCAATGATTTTTGCACCCCTGTGGGGAAACCAAATGAATGAAGACACGATTCCTTCTGCATGACAATGCCCACAGCCATTGAGCACAATGAGGTATCTGCCATGTCTACAGCAGATTGAAGCGCTGATTATGCCACAAGTTTCCCTTCATCCAGGATAGACTGGAACTGGGGTCGATCTTGCTGAGACAGGTTTTCAGTAAAGTCCTCCAGTTTGCCATAGTTGAGGAATTCATATTTAGCCAACAAGGCTTGATAGTTCCAAATTTGGAACTAGAGGCTAGCTGATGAGCAGACCTGGCTTCCCAGAAAGTCCAACTGTTTGCCCTCCTTATCAGCTGGGGTGTAGTGCAGAGGCTGGGGTCTGGACCATTCAGTTGCTGCTTGTACCACAAGGGTATTGGCCTCATTTACTAGGAGGCCTAGGTTGGCACATATAGCCAAAAGCAGCTCCACATGGTCCTGTACCCGAGACCAGGAGCTGCTCTTGAGCAACCAGTCGTTGAGGTAGGGAAATATCCGGACCCCTCAGTGTCCGAGATAGGCCACCACAACCGCCATACACTTTGTGAATACTCTGGGCGCGGTGGACAGGCCAAATGGGAGGACCGTAAACTGGTAGTGGTCCTATCCCACCAAGAAACAAAAGAAGCATCTGTGCCCCTCGAATATATGGATATGGAAGTATGCATCCTGAAGCTCCAAGGCCGCATACCAATCGCCAGGGTCCAGAGAGGGTATGATACATGCCAGAGACACCATGCAGATCTGGCATTTGACCATGAACTGATCGAGGTCTCGCAAATCCAGGACAGGCCTGAGCCCCCCTTTCGCCTTTGGGATAAGGAAGTAACGGGAGTAAAACCCTTTTCCCCAGAACTCGCTTGGAACTTTCTCCACAGCTCCCAAGCTGAGGAGCCGACCCACTTCCTGCTCTAATGGGTACATGTGATGGGTCCCCCATGTCGTCCCAGGGAGGGGGGTGGGAGGGCGGGGGTGAGACAAACTGTAGCATGTAGCCCTGGGAAATGGTTGAGGACCCAATGGTCCGATGTTATTCAGGACCATTCCGCAAGGAACGCGCACAAGTGGTTGCTGAAGGCAAACTTTTTGGTAGGAGGGTCCTCTCGGGAGGCACCCAAGTACCCTCCTGCAACCAGTCAAAAACGTCTCTTGCCCTGCTGCTTGCCCCTCGAGGGCCCAGGCTGAGGGGCAGAGCGAGACTGCCTCTTAGGTTGCCTCTTTTGGGTCTTGGACCTCTTATAGGCGGGCTCATATCTTGGCTGAGGAGCTGGGGCGGGAGCCTGCAGCTTAGGCTTGTCCTTGGCAGGCGGGACGTAAAGCCCAAGGGTTTACAGGGTAGTATGTGATTCCTTCATGCCATGAAGTTTCACATCTGTTTGTTCCACGAACAGGTCCTTGCCATCGAAGGGAAGATCCTGCATCACAGACTGTGCCTCCGTGGACAGCCCAGACAGCAGTAGCCAAGACGCCCTGTGCATGGACACTGCCGAGGCCATGGACCGAGCAGCCGTGTCAGCTGCAGCCGAAGCTGCCTGCAGAGCAGCCTTTGCAGCAGCGGCACCCTCCTCCACAAGCACCTTAAATTCCTTCCTTTCATGCTCCAGAAGGGACGGTTCGAATTTGGGCAGTGACCTCCAGAAGTTAAACTCATAACAGCTAAGGAGGGCTTGGTGGTTGGCCACCCGGAGCTGGAAACTGGACAACAAATAAAGCTTCCTACCAAATGAGTCCAGCCTTCTAGAGTCCTTATTCTTGGGTGTGGGTCCTGTCTCTCCCTATGATTTACAGACTCCACCACTAGAGAGTAGAGGGCCGGAAGGGTAGAGAGATACTCATGGCCTTTCGTGGGCACAAAATATTTGCGCTCTGCCTTCGACACTGGCGCAAGGGAGGCCGGCGTTTGCCAGAAGGCATTGGAAATCTTAGCCACCCCTTCGTGCAGCGGTAGGGCCTCTCTACCCAGTACCGAAGAGGAGAGGACATTGAAGAGCGAGTCTGAGGGTCCCTCAATCTCCTCAGCTTGGAGTTGGAGGGTCAATGCTACTCGCTTCAGTAGCTCCTGGTGAGCCCTGAAGTCCTCCTGTGGTGCGGAGGGGGGTGGGGCTGCAAACTTGTCATCCGGCACGTGGGAGGCGGCTGGTACAGAGCTCTGCACGTCGGCCGGCGCCGCGGGATCCACCCCTTGGTCGGACTCCGCGTGTGGTGCTGAGGATCCATGACCCACCGATCTATCCCTTGGAGCCCTGGATAGTAAGGCGGAGGGAGCCTCCGACGCCCCTGCTACTGAATGAGCCTCTGGCTGAGCACGCACTGGGAGCTAGGGGATACACTGTTACCACTGGCCCTGCTATGGGGGCCCTTGCCACTGACCGTGCTGTGGCACCGGCAGCACTAGCTGGTCAGGTTGGCTGGGCTGGGATGTAGGGGGCCACATGTGGGACGAGGTCAGGGTTACCAATGACCTATCAGTACCATGGGAGCGGTACGATCAATGTTGCCGAGAACAACGTCTGCCACGGGACCGGGACTCCGACGTCGAGGAATGGTGCTGCCTCGTGCTACTACTTCTCAAGACGCTGCGATGCCTAGATCTGCGATGATGCGGAGCTTGCGATCCCCACCAGGAGTCGTGGGCACAGTGGCTCGAGGAGAGAGAGCTGGTGGGTGCTGCAGAGGGCCCTATTGCGTGGGAAACCAGTGGCTCCTCTGCTGTTGTAGAAGAGGGTACTGACATGATGCCGGTGGTCTTTTGGTGTACTCATAGTGGCAGTAGAGAATGGGAGGCCCTTGTACTCCATTGGAATCCTCTGAGGATGAAAACTCAGATCTCCATAGCAGGAGGTTGCACTGGCTGTCTCAGGCTGATGTGCAGGGGTGTGGAGGGAGAAGCTCCCCGACCTGGGTCCAAATGAGGCCTCATGGTGACTTCCATGCAGCCTTCTTGGGTAAAGCTTGGTAAGGAGTTGCAGATACTGCACCTGGATGGAATGGGGGCTTCTCCCAACCAGTAGAGGCAGCATTGATGTTCATAACTGATCAAGAAGGAATGAGGGCAAGCAGATTTTAAATCCTGGTGTCTTTGGCATAGCCTGGTACCCACCCACAGGTACTGAGGTGGAGGGGGGTGAGGGGGATGGGTAATCCGTAAACAGATTCCCCCGAAGTCTCAGTTTTACTACAAATACTACTAAAAGCTAAAACTACATTATAACAGTAAAAACAGAAAACACTTCAAGAAAAACTAACTATATACAATTCTAAATGTTTGAAGGTGCATCATACTTGAAAGAACACTAGTAGCTCTCACTCTGACCATGCAGCAATGAGAAGGAACTGGAGACAAAGTCAGTCCGCCCCGCTCTTTACCACCTCTGACAAAACCATGAGGTGAGGCAAGGGCGCATGCACAAACCAATGGACACTACTACTTTCAAATACTCCAGCTTCGGACACGTGTAACATACAATGGAATACAATAGGGACCATCACTTGAAGAAGAAAGCGAACCCCCGCTCGGGTCTCTGCCAATCTGACCCAGGGGAAAATTCCTTCCCAACCCCAAATATGGCGATCAGTTAGACTCTGAGCACATAGGTAAGACCCACCAGCCAGACACCTGGGAAAGAATTCTCCGTAGTAACTCAGAGCCCTCCCCATCTAGGGTTCCATTACCAGCCACTGGAGACATTTGGAGCTAGCAGTCACAGACTGGCTACATACCATTGTAGGAAGTCTCATCATACCATCCCCTCAGTTTGTTGCAATAAGTCATAAATCCAGTGTTCAGAGGGAGTATTATTATTTTATTTTATACCCTGAGAAAACCTGCTTCAATACAGATATACCCCCTCCCCGACTGCACACTTGTAGTTGTCACTTGTCACTCCACACTGGAACCTATATGGGATATCATTAAACAACTACAACCCAAACTCGATGAGGGCCCCATCCTGAAAGAAATCTTTCCCGAACCCCTCTTCTGGCCTTCAAACAACCCCCAAGGTGGTCCAATAAAAGATACTACCTCACGTTGTCTCTAAACACCATCTCCTAACACCTAAATGGGGAAAACTTTAAGGAACACCTCTTAAACACATGAAATCTGCATTGCAATCAAGTTACTACATATTATTTGTATTTCACTTACAAGAATTCAAACACATTTGAATAAATATTTCCAGTTTTTAAAGGTCATTTTTATTTAAACCAGCCTTAAATAATGTTGATTTCGGGGGGGCAGGGGGGAAGAAAAAAGATTGAATGCCATTCACATTCCAGTATACATTATCCAGCAAGATTTTGTAATCTTGCAACATATTTTATCCAACTTCTGACATCACAAATCATGCCAAAAAGTATTTTGCAACTATACAATGATTTTTTTTCAGTTTTAATTAAATTTAATTAAAAAAAGACTAGACAATTTAATTTCTTAAGTGCGCATCAGTCTCATGTCCACAATCATTTACATTCCACGCTTCATGCTCTCAACAAATATCCTAAAGAAGACTAAGATTTTTTTCCATCACTGATAGTATTGAAGATATTTGGTAGGTTTATATACAGAAGCTTATTATATGATTTAAACTTTAGTAGGCAATAAGTTACTGACATATGCTGACCAAAACAATATTCCATCCAGACTAATTATATATTTGATACATTCAAATGAGAAAAGCATTTGAAAGTTTTATGCTGTTCATTATTTTATACATTGCAGTGCAAACAAAAAAAAAGTGAAACTTAACTTTTCCTGAGTGTTTACTACTTCCCCATGATCCATTTAAAATATGCTCTTTTTATACCTCGTCTTGTCAAAACTGTACAATTAAAGACATGCTGCATTTTGTAAATGTCAGAAAAGACTGATCAGCAATTTATAGCGATATTTAAAAGCATTTTTAAAATCCTTCATCTCAATTTTATAATTCTACAAAGGACAGCATAGGTTTAATATGTAGCAAAAAACTGTGTTGACTTTTTTTCAATTAACTAAATGTTCCAAAATATGTAAGTCACATACCTTCCAAAACATGAAGGGAATAGTCTGTCTGAAAGGTTTCAAAGTAAATTTTTTAACAAATCTATATTATAAGTTTCAAATCATTCTTCCATTACTAACATAATGCCCAATGAGCTGCCCCTTTCTAGGCAAAAATAAAATAAAATAAAAACTAAACACCTTTCAGGAATGTGTTTTGGGCAAGTGGAAAGGATTTCTTAAAAATTCCTATTTGTGCTGATGGCTACAGACCACGAGTTTCTAATTCAATCTTCTCCTCTGTTTGAAGCACATCAGGTTCTACTGGAGCAACAGGTGGTCGGAGCATGATCTCTGGCCCGCCCCCATAGATTGACTGGAGAAAATTCCAAGTTTCTTCGGAAATCTGTCCAGAATCTGCTCCTGAAAACAATATATTTCATCTTTTTCAAAAGAGTATCTTTAAAAATTTAGATTATGAGTTAGAAAAAAAAAAAAGATGTTTAAGAGTGGCAGAAAACTTCTTGCCCTAAATACTAAACACTCCAATTTAATATCATCCCTTTGAATTTCTGCAACACTGTACATACTATCCAACCTGGTGACAGTATTTTGTAAGTGAACTGTCAAGAACATAATGGAGAACAAACTGTTTCTTACATTTAATACTAATTAATACCAAAACCAACTGGTCACCAGAGAATGTGGCATGTAATTTTATCTCAAATGTACAACTAGCATATCAAAACCCATAATAGGTTATAAAATGTGAAGTTTCTACAGTGAATCATCTTATTTGATATATTTGTCCACCAGGCTGATTGCAGACAAGTTTGTGTTCACGTTCTGGCAATCAAAGGATTTCACATCCAACTCCAGCTAACTAAGGCATGGAGTTAAGGGACTCCACAAAGTCCAGTCTGCTCACAGTGGCTGAGACAAAGCACTAGAAGGGCAGAATATAAAGCAGGAAACACAAAGAAATTCTCAGAACCCAAGGAAGAATACACCAATAGGACATTACAGATGACAACAACAGAATCACATTGACTTTAACAGGTGTTGGATCAGCAATTACGTGGTACTGTACAGTATTTACCAGAGTTCCTGTCGCCTCTCTCTCTTTCAACTCAGAGTCAATGCAAGGCAAGTGAGTTTAGTAGAAATACTTTTCCAATTCCTATCTAGTTCTATTATGGCTTAGGATAGCTACAGCTAGAGTGAGAGCGTGGTGGCCAATCTACCAGCAGTAAGTGATTTAACACCAAGTTTCCTTATTGTTGTATGTTATAGTCAGATGCTTAACATATGGACACTGTGTATATAGAGTTTAAATAATTAAACCTCTAATATACCATGGGTCTAAGTCTCATAGAAACCAAGTAACAGGATAATGTAAATATTTAGCCATACTGCCTGTAAACTTTAAAACCACATCTTAGAAAGTAATATTATGAAATGCATTAAGATGATTTTGAAAGAGTACGGTTACTATATTACTCCTGGGGGCATTCTGTGCCACTGCATGCACGCATATTTCATGTAATGCGCATATTTTTAATTTTTTTTTCCAGAAAAGTTGCTGGAGTTCTGCCTTTGTCCCATCAGAGGGCGCTGTGGCGGTAAAACAGAGCAGCAGCTCCTGGCCAACCCCAGCTCAATAGGGAAGAGAAAGAGCCTGCCTTCTTCACAATGCCTGTTGGGCCAGGTCAGGAGATAGGGGATATGGGCAGACAGACAGCATAGGCTGCTGGGGGGGTCAGACGCAGGCTCATAAAGGCTAGTGGAGGAGGACAGACTAGGGCAGGGGCTGAATGCAAGTGGAGGCACAGGGCCACAGGGGGGAGGGAGGTGCAGGGCCACATGGGCAGAGGGGGAGGGGATGCAGAGCTACAGAGGGGAAGGGGGATGGCTGAGTGGGGGCACAAAGACACATTAGGACAGGGATACATGGAGATGAGGGGAGGGGGCTGGCTGAGGGGTGCAAGGACACATGGGGACGGAGGGAGGGGTACAGGGCCGTATGGGGAAGGTGAGTGGGTGGCTGAGTGGGGGTGGAGGGGCACATGTTGACGGGTCAGATGTGCCTGACTGAATGGGAGAGGCTAGGGGTCAGCCAGGGTCTGCATGGGGGATGCTTCCTAACAATCCCTCCCCGCCCCACCCCCGCAAAAAAAACCTGTTCCATACGTTTGCCACACATACCCAACAACCCTTCACATTCATACCCAGGCTCCTTCCCAGCAACTACTTCGCTCTCCCTCAGCTCCTCCATACCCCTGACTCCCCAGGCCTTTGCACCGCTTCTGAGGGGTGCGGGAAATATGGTTCTGTACTGTACTTTAAATGAATTACTCCTCAGAGTTCTGTATGAATATGCCTAGTAAGAATCTATTTGTCAAAAAACATTTCCTGAATCTTTTTTTGTTGCCTGTATTGTTACAGACATACTTGCTGACAGGTATTTTGAAATAAATTACCAAAATAATTGAAACTGGTGTGATTATATTGTGTTATTTTGACAAATAAAATAAGCAGATTTTTTCAGAATTTTAAAATATTTGTGCAGAATTTTTAATTTTTTGGCACAGAATTCCCCCATTAGTACTATATGCTATGAATGCAGATGACGCTTTCTGTATGTAATGACCTACCAATAACAGTCCACTAGAGGACTCCAGTTCTATCATTCAAATCCCCTTCAGAACACTGACTTCTATCAGGCTCAAAAAAATTAAAATTATTTTTAAAATTTAATAAGATCCTTTTCCTCTAGGTCTCCCAGTGCATTTTTTCTATACTTTTCCATTTTCTGTACTTCTCTTGGGCACAGACTTTGATATTTTTGTCTTGAGCTGAGCACACATACATTGTGGCTATATTCTTTTAGTTTGATGTAATTCTTGATTCAAACTGATGATCCAAATCAGGACAGACTGTTTAAATGGATGTACCTTACATCCAGTAGCTTCAAAGCCAGCACCTCCAACCTAGAAGGAAAAGACTCCAAGCTCAAAGCATACTGAGTGGTACACATCTAACAAAAGACAGAGAGAAAATACTTTCCCCCTCAATAGAAAATTAGTTCTCTACACTATTTTCGATACTCATATCTGTAGTTGGATTTATCTGCAATAGAAGCTAGTCCATTAATTTTCTTGGGTAAACTGTCAGGTGGCCTGGCTGCTTGGGGTCATGTGTCTGTTTTTTTCTCCAACTGCCATGCATGTATGATCTGAAACTTAGCATGAAGAGCATGAAACCACTAAAACCTGCATATAGAACATCATAGCAGCATTTTTCCCAAACCATTAACAAAGAATAGGCTGCATAAATAATTTACAATATCATTAGTTACTTACCTTGTTTTAATATAACATTACTACATTTAGTGACTGCAATCTTCGTATTATCAATAGGGCCTGGAGGATCTAGTGTGGAAAACAGAATAATAAAAAATTAGGACTCTGAAAATGGAAAGAAAGTCGTTTTTATTTTTTTTTTTTTAAAAGAGCATTGCAGTTGAGTTGCCTCCCATTGGTCTACTCACTGCTGAATTGTATACTTTGTACGGAGGAAAAGGAAACAGATGATTTCAGCAATAGTACTATGATACAAAGGCACAAATGGACATTTTTCAGAAAGTAACCATTCCAATAATGAATAAAATCTTCGAGCAGTTTCAAAAGCAAGTTAGCCACAATTGCTATCCTTACCCAATCCCCATAATGATATTATCCAATATTTAAATTGTAGCTTTACAAAAGAGACTTGCACCTGAAGACAGCTCTATTAACAAGAGCTGCATAATTCCTGCATAATACTTGCAACATATCAAAGCATGCATTAAATATTTTCTTTACTATTCTGCTCATGATATTCTTTGTTCTATCCTTCTGACAACATTCAGACATAATTTACTTTACTGGTACTATTACCTGATAAGACAGAGAACATAATGAAAGAGCACAGATTACCTACCTACTGAAGAGAGTTTTATAACCCCAAGTAGTTACTTACCACGGTCTTTCCCCTTCACAAATCCTTCCCATTCTCTGAACCACTGCATACTGATGCAGTAAAAAATGGATGGAGATTCTTCTTCTTGGAATGCTCTGTTGAGCTAGAAAAACAATAAAACAGACAGGCCCATTACCTGCATTGTTATAGATAGATGCAAAATGATTTTTTTCAGTAAACCATGATTTCTATCTAATATCTGATGAGTTGAGTAGCAATATTTGGATTGATACAAAATTATTTAAATGTTCTCAGTGTATCAAAGCAGTAAACACTTGGTAGTCTTGAATCTCAAGAAAATATCTGAAAGTCAATTCCTACTTGAGAGTTTAAAGATTTTATGTTTCCTTTGAATAAACTAGTACCTTAACTAACAACTAAAACTAATGCTCCTCTATTGAGCATAAGAGTGTCCACCACCAACCATTGCAGGGGAATGCCAGGGAAACCCAGACTCATGTATGTGAAAGAAGAATCAAGTTACATTTTATTTTACCATATAAACAGCTTTGCAATTCTTATATCTAAACCTGGTTTTCTTAACGATTTGAGATCTTGCTGACTTTCCTTCAAATGAGATCTTAGAAAGAAAAAACTGATTTTGTGCCCTTTGTTTTCTTTATTATAATGTAAAAAGACAGCATGAAAGAGGTTTTTATTCCTTTTTTTTTAAACTCTAGAAAAAATTGTTACTAGCCTTCTGTAACTGCTGTTACAGTAACTGCTGTTCTTCAAGATGTGTTCCTCATGTCCATTCCATGCTAGATGTGTGCAAGCCCACATGCACAGTTGCCAGAGACTTTTTCTTTAGTGGTATCCATAGGGCAGGCCATATGCTCATGGAGCTCCGTGCTCATGAGCCCATATAAGGAGCGCCTCTGGCCCTGCGCCCTCTCAGTTCCTTCTTGCCGTCAATTATGACGGAGGGGTAGGAAGGCAGGTCACAAAACGAACATGAACAACACATCTCAAAGAAGAATTACAGAAGGTTAGTAACTGTTTTTTCTTTGAGTGCTTGCTCATGTCTATTCCATGCTAGGTGACTCCCAAGCAGTAGCCCTGGAGGCAGGCTGAGAGTTCACGGACACGCTTCTTGTAACATTGCTCTTCGGAAACTGGCAATGTCCCGGCCTGCTGGGTGATGGCGTAGTGGGAGGCAAAGGTATAGACCGAAGATCAGGTAGCGGCTCTGCAGATTGGTACCTGCACAAGGGAGGCCACTGATGATACCTGTGCCCTCATGGAATGGGCAGTCATGACAACCGGGGCGACACCCTTGCCTGTTCATAATAAAATTTGATGCAAGCGGTTATCCAAGACGAGATCCTCTGGGACGATATCAGCAGACCTTTCATCCTGTCCGCCACCTGCCCTTGTTCTGTGACAGGAGGTAAGGAGTGATCAGTAGTAATCGGTGGACGTACTGCCAGCTGCGACAGATAAGGGTACCACACCTGCCTGGGCCAGGTGGAGGTGATAAGAATGATGTTTGCTTTTTCCCTTTTTATCTTCAAGAGAACTTTCAGCAATAGAGGGAATGGGGGAAAAGTGTAAAGAAGGCCCTTATCCCAAGGAAGGAGGAGAGCGTCTCCCATGGAGTGTCAACCCATCCCCACCCTGGAACAGTACTGTGGACATATTTCTTGTTTTGGTGAGTAGCAAACAAGTCTATTACCGGTGTACTCAGAATATGTAGTGTAAAATCATCGACTATTTCCCATTTGTGGTTGTGCGGGAATTTGTGGCTGAGACAGTTGGCTATCGTGTTGTGTATTCCCAGTAGATAAGCCTCTGATATTAGGACATTGTGGGAGATGCACCAGTTCCATAGCTTCAGTGCTTCTATGCACAGGGAATGAGACTTTGCACCTCCCTGTTGGTTTATGTAGTACATGCAGGCCATGTTGTCCGTCATGACCTTTGTATGCGTGTTCTTGATCAGTGGGAGAAAGTGAGCGCAAGCATTTCTGACCACTCCGAGCTCAAGCAGGTTGATGTGGAGACACATCTGCTGGAGACCATCTGTCATATGTTGTATGGCCATTGAGATGTGCTCCCCAGCCTATAAGGGATACGTCGGTGGCCAGGAAAAGGGATGGGGAAGACTGTGCAAATGGGATTCCCATACAGATGTTTATTGGGTCCTTCCACCAGTCTAAGGATTGCTTGACCCTGGTGTCAAGTATCAGAGGGGTAGCCCTGTTTGCTGCTTTTACAGATCCAGACTAAGAGTCCTGTGGCACCTTATAGACTAACAGACGTACTGGAGCATAAGCTTTTGTGGGTGAATACATCCAACGCATGCATCCGATGAAGTGGGTATTCACCCACAAAAGCTTATGCTCCAGTACGTCTGTTAGTCTATAAGGTGCCACAGGACTCTTTGCCGCTATTGACTCTGGTGGGCATCGATATAAGCTTGCCTATATTGTCTGTTTGGCCTATAAACCCAACTGAACCAAAACTGCCGCTTCGAGATTGAGGGCTGAGACGAAGACAGCTGTGGTCCTGAAGGGAATCTTGATTTCTTTCTCTGTGGCTCATAAGATCTCTGTGACAAATATTGAGGCGTGTACTGCGATGACCGGGACTTACACAGTGGCTAAGGGCTGTATTTTCTCTTGCAGGCTGGCATAGAATCATAGAATATCAGGATTGGAAGGGACCCCAGAAGGTCATCTAGTCCAACCCCCTGCTCGAAGCAGGACCAATTCCCAGTTAAATCATCCCAGCCAGGGCTTTGTCAAGCCTGACCTTAAAAACCTCTAAGGAAGGAGATTCTACCACCTCCCTAGGTAACGCATTCCAGTGTTTCACCACCCTCTTAGTGAAAAAGTTTTTCCTAATATGCAATCTAAACCTCCCCCATTGCAACTTGAGACCATTACTCCTCGTTCTGTCATCTGCTACCATTGAGAACAGTCTAGAGCCATCCTCTTTGGAACCCCCTTTCAGGTAGTTGAAAGCAGCTATCAAATCCCCCCTCATTCTTCTCTTCTGCAGACTAAACAATCCCAGCTCCCTCAGCCTCTCCTCATAAGTCATGTGCTCTAGACCCCTAATCATTTTTGTTGCCCTTCGCTGGACTCTCTCCAATTTATCCACATCCTTCTTGTAGTGTGGGGCCCAAAACTGGACACAGTACTCCAGATGAGGCCTCACCAGTGTCGAATAGAGGGGAACGATCACGTCCCTCGATCTGCTCGCTATGCCCCTACTTATACATCCCAAAATGCCATTGGCCTTCTTGGCAACAAGGGCACACTGTTGACTCATATCCAGCTTCTCATCCACTGTCACCCCTAGGTCCTTTTCTGCAGAACTGCTGCCTAGCCATTCGGTCCCTAGTCTGTAGTGGTGCATTGGATTCTTCCATCCTAAGTGCAGGACCCTGCACTTATCCTTATTGAACCTCATCAGATTTCTTTTGGCCCAATCCTCCAATTTGTCTAGGTCCTTCTGTATCCTATCCCTCCCCTCCAGCGTATCTACGACTCCTCCCAGTTTAGTATCATCCGCAAATTTGCTGAGAGTGCAATCCACACCATCCTCCAGATCATTTATGAAGATATTGAACAAAACCGGCCCCAGGACCGACCCCTGGGGCACTCCACTTGACACCGGCTGCCAACTAGACATGGAGCCATTGATCACTACCCATTGAGCCCGACAATCTAGCCAGCTTTCTACCCACCTTATAGTGCATTCATCCAGCCCATACTTCCTTAACTTGCTGACAAGAATACTGTGGGAGACCGTGTCAAAAGCTTTGCTAAAGTCAAGAAACAATACATCCACTGCTTTCCCTTCATCCACAGAACCAGTAATCTCATCATAAAAGGCGATTAGATTAGTCAGGCATGACCTTCCCTTGGTGAATCCATGCTGACTGTTCCTGATCACTTTCCTCTCATGTAAGTGCTTCAGGATTGATTCTTTGAGGACCTGCTCCATGATTTTTCCAGGGACTGAGGTGAGGCTGACTGGCCTGTAGTTCCCAGGATCCTCCTTCTTCCCTTTTTTAAAGATTGGCACTACATTAGCCTTTTTCCAGTCATCCAGGACTTCCCCCGTTCACCACGAGTTTTCAAAGATAATGGCCAAGGGCTCTGCAATCACAGCCGCCAATTCCTTCAGCACTCTCGGATGCAACTCGTCCGGCCCCATGGACTTGTGCACGTCCAGCTTTTCTAAATAGTCCCTAACCACCTCTATCTCCACAGAGGGCTGGCCATCTCTTCCCCATTCTGTGATGCCCAGCGCAGCAGTCTGGGAGCTGACCTTGTTAGTGAAAACAGAGGCAAAAAAAGCATTGAGTACATTAGCTTTTTCCACATCCTCTGTCACTAGGTTGCCTCCCTCATTCAGTAAGGGGCCCACACTTTCCTTGGCTTTCTTCTTGTTGCCAACATACCTGAAGAAACCCTTCTTGTTACTCTTGACATCTCTTGCTAGCTGCAGCTCCAGGTGCGATTTGGCCCTCCTGATATCTTTCCTACATGCCCGAGCAATATTTTTATACTCTTCCCTGGTCATATGTCCAACCTTCCACTTCTTGTAAGCTTCTTTTTTATGTTTAAGATCCGCTAGGATTTCACCATTAAGCCAAGCTGGTCGCCTGCCATATTTACTATTCTTTCGACTCATCGGGATGGTTTGTCCCTGTAACCTCAACAGGGATTCCTTGAAATACAGCCAGCTCTCCTGGACTCCCTTCCCCTTCATGTTAGTCCCCCAGGGGATCCTGGCCATCTGTTCCCTGAGGGAGTCTAATGTATATCCCCAGGGAACGAAGGGTTGCCCGAGAATCCTTCAGTGTGTGAAGGGACGCATGTGTCTTTTCGGCAAACAGCTTCGTTCCCTCAAAGGGAAGATCTTCCACTGGACCACTTTTGGGAAGCCAGACAACCGCAGCCACGAAACCCTTCTCATAACCACAGCTGTGGAAATTGAACGAGCCGCTGTGTCTGCTGCGTCTAATGTGGACTGTAGAGATGTTTTCACCATCAGCTGGCCCTCATTAATTATCGCCATGAATCAGTCTTTGTGGGAGATCTGGGAGCTGATCGATAAAGAAATTCACATAGTTCTGGTAGTCATATTTGGCCAACATGGCCTGGTAATTAGCCACCTAGAACTGAAGAGTGGCTGATGAATACACTTTTCTGTGAAACAGTTCCTAGCGTTTCCCATCTTGGTGGATTTAACCTGGTATTGGAGGCCTCTAGAATTAACCACATCCACAGTGATGGAACTGGAGGCGGGTGGGAAAATAAATATTCGGTGCCCTTTGCCAGCACATAATACTTTTTGTCCGCCCACTTACATGTCGAAAGGCCCAACGCAGGGGTCTGCCAAATAACTCTGACAGGATCCAGAAGTGCCTCATTAACTGAGAGGGTCACTGCTAGAGGTGGAAGATTGTTCACCAGTTTGTGGTGAGGTTCAGTCACTTTGTGCACCTGTTATTGGCAGGACTTTTGCCACCCTCTGAGCAAAGTGATTTAAAATAATCTGTCATGGATGGTGGAAGGGGCATCCGCTGCCTCATCAGGTGAGGACAATGAGACAAGCTTGAGGGGTGTATTTCCTTTCTGCCTCACCTTCAACTTCCTCCCCGAGTTGCTCAGGAGGTTCTGAACCCTTTGACACCACAGCAGAAGGGGGGTGCCTCCTTGCCTGTTGGTATGCCACACTTGGGGCCTGGGATGCTTGTTGTCTCTGAGCCAGCCAGGGGTCCCAATAGGTCCACTGAGGGTGGAAGCTAGCGGCTGGTACTATGGCTGCCCAAACCATAGAGGTTGAGGGTCGGGTGGGCAATACGTCTGGTGTCCATGATGAAATTGGGACTCATATGGTGGGTAGGATGACGGTGGGAACCCAAGTGCTCTCGCTCACTGTCTGACTCTGATAAGGAGAAATGTGGTGCGCAGCATGGAGATGTCATTGAGTCCAATGCTCTTGGAAAACTCAGCATTAGAGCCCCAGTACTGAGTACGGGCAAGTCTGGTGTGTCAGACACCAAGAGGTCCGTTGTGCAGGTTGGAGATGTAGACCTAGTCCTATGGTCCGCCAGTGCCACGTGCACGGGCGTTAGTGCCGATGACCGTGTAGATGTAGCCTTCGCCAGTGCAGATCTTCCATGCTTTTCATGCCCCCACATCAAGTACCGGTACTTTTTTGCTGGTCCCCATCAGGTCTTTGGGCAGATCGACTTGCTCTCTTGGCTTGGTACCGCGCATGTTCTAGATGCCTTCGACACCGTCAGTACCGATCATTTCTGGCTCAACTGAGGCTTGCTACAGGGACTCACAGACCTTTTCTTAGTGGTCTTGAGTGAGTGGCTCGTCTCCTTGGGATCACCTGCCTTCAATGTAGAAGGCTGCAGTGATAGCTCTGGCATTTGAAGCCTTAACTCTTTGTCCTTCCTGGACCTAGGTTTTAACTGCTGGCACCAACCACACTTTTGTGAACTGTGCTTTTCCCCCAGGAGGCGAACGCACTGCAAATGTCCATCTGTCATTGGGATGAATTCTTTGCTGCTAAGTCACTTTTTGAAGCCTGGAGAGCCAGGCATACCTTTGTCCAGGGGTGGTCTGCACCATCCCCAGCATACCTTTGTCCAGGGGTGGTCTGCACCATCCCCACCAACCCTTTCTCTCTTTTTTTTTTTTCCTTCTTTTTCTTTTTTTTGGCATGGCCAACTCAAAACAAACCAGGTACTAAAAGAAAAAGGCTTGAAGGAAAGCTAAAATTTGCAAAACTATAGGGAGTTAATGATCCATTAATGGACAGCGCTTAGCTTCAAGCTGTAGCTCACGAAAGCTTATGTGCTAATAAATTTGTTAGTCTCTAAGGTGCCACAAGTCCTCCTGTTCTTTTCTCTAGCCAGGGGCAGTTGAGAAGGAACTGAAAAGGAAATGCCTGTGCATTGCCTCATGGCAAGTGGGGAGACGCATGTGCGATGGACTGCTATTGAAATTCTTCAATTGGCACTGCGGGGGCGCACACACACACCCACCCACCCCTATAGTGGAACACCTATTGAGACACTACTTGAAGAAGAACTGATTGTTCATATGGTGCTGGCTCTATTCCTTGTTTCCAATTAAGTAGCACTAAAATAATATCAGCTAAAAACATATTCAATGTTTCCCTAATGTTACAGGTCTCACATACATAATTGCCATAGATACCACACGGATATTATATTATTGCAAATGAGAGTAGGTGGTTCATGTAAAAAACATTGAAATATTGAAATATGAGTCACACTATGAAAGAAGTTGAGAATCCTGGTCAAAATATTGCTTCTGAAGAATCTGCAAGATAAAGTCAAAAAGACTGGAAAGAATTAGAGAATACAGATTACTAATTTTTACCCGAATAAATATTTCCAATTCAGTCTTCTTTCTTTTTTCAATTTTCTCAGCCTCTATTTGGCAGGTATGACAAACATACAGGTGGTTAACAGCTGGTCCTCCCCCATACCTATAATCATAGTAAATTTCATTATTAATTTAATGACAAATATTTCATATTTCTCCTCCACATTCCAATAGCCATGAGAATGTCAGCACCAGATTCTGTTTGTTTTAATGACATGTGGCAAACACACAGCAGTGTAGCCTGAATTTCTTATTTTTAATGCTATTACCCTGGATAATTCATCTGTAAATTGGGGCAAAGCACAGCTGCACATAGTAACGAGAGCTGCTGAGAGTTGTCTATAATACACTCAGGTTCTGGTCACTATGACACATATAGGCTACCATTTATTCTCTATACTACAGTAATATTTACCATAACTGGGGATACTGGCATTTGATCTTTGGAAAAAATCTCTTTCAGATTCTGCCTCGCTAGACCCAGTCCAAATAGTTTATTATTGAAATCTTCTCCTAATAAAGAGAGTTGGCCATAAGTTCCTTCAATGAACAGTACCAAGTTAAAAAAAAAAAAAGTATATTTAAAGAGAAAAATAACCTTTATTGCTCTGACACTATCCACTACAAAAATGCAAACAACTCCCCCCTCTCTCTCCCCAAAGCCTTCATGGCTCTACCACAAAAAAGCTAGTAGCAGTTTATTACCTCTAAACCCAACAGTTTTGAATGAAGAAAAAAAATTAATACAATTAACCGAAAAAGCTTTAAAAAACAAAACACTTTTGGACATGTCTCCCAGATGAGGATTCAAACAGCAGCTATTATTAGTCAGTTATTAACAATTTTATTTGCATTTTTAAATGCACAGTTTATCTGACATGCACAGAGTCATTCTGGCTGTTTTATTTCGCTTTTGTTTCTCAAAACTGAATGCACAAAACTAAAACAAAACTATGAAGGTGGAATACAAGACCAAAAAAACCCTCAGCCCCACCCTACGCCAGTAAAAAGTTATCTGAAGTTTAAAAACAAAGAAGGAACAGTATATTTTTAAAATCCACCCACCACATGGCTTAAACAAATTATCATCCAAAAGAATAACAACTCTTCACCTGGTAATTCTGACTCAAAATCCTAATATAAGCATGTTTGATGTGCCACATTAAAAATGCTACTTCACATTTGTATGTCACCAAAATGATTTCGATGTATTTGCAAACATGTCACCAAGTTCTGTGGGGTGAGAAGAGGAGGTGGGGGGAATTTGGGATTGCAGGGCTGCAGTGGCCAGAGAAAGGGGTGACTTTCCCCAGCTCCAGGGCTGCGGCTGCCAGGGAGAGACCCTCCTCCTTCCCAGCCCTGGCTTGGGGGCTGCTGTGGAAGGGGAGAGAGGGCACATCCATCGCATTAGAAAGGTAAGACTACTAATATTAAAATATGAGTTGTGTGCTTTTATTTGTAGAACAAAAAAAGATTATTATCATTAAGTTTTTTTTATGTAGCGCTTTTATCCAAAATGCTTTACAATAGTTAGCTAACGATACACACAACATTTGGAAAGATCATTAAGTGGTCCGCCGAGACACTCAGCAATTTTCAAGGGTCCGTGGAATAAAAAGTTTGAGAACCACTGCTCTACATGATTCCAACATCTAAACTTGCTCAATGTCCACTGTTTTGTTCATAGAAGATTATTTTTCCACATCTTTACCTTTTCTGCCAACTGCTAGCACATAAGAAAGTCATCTTCAAAGCCATTGCTAATACCAAAATGCAGGGCAGTCAGTACCATTCTCCTGGAGACAGTGCAGCATTGGCTGGACTAGAAAACCAGCAGTATGACAAAGCAAAGACTATAGGACTGCTCCTGATCAAATGCCCACATGGCTTGAAGCCACAAAGATCATCCTGAATAATATTTGTTTCAGCAGAAAGGTCAGGTTGAAATGTAGACTATGGACTGAGGGTAATTTGTGTTCCTTTCCAGTGAAATTCATTATTTATGGAAGAGACACAGCAATTTGGATAATCTGATCCTACCTGTAGGATCTGATTTAGCTGTAGGATGCTTACATTCTACTTAACTGATGCACTGTTTTATTTCATTGGCTGATTATGCAGATGAGTTTTTGAAAATTAATGCTAAGTGCTTTTTTTTTTTTAAACCACAAATGCAAGCCAGTTCTTTGAAGCAATGATAAAAAGCACTTTACAACGCCTTGTTTACTTAGCTGTACAAATAAGCCCCAGTCTAAAATCTGGCATTTAAGATCTTGAATCCAAAGAGAATTTTATTTGAAACCTCTGAAGATAGTAAGTTTGGTTGTTTAGGATTATTTAGACGATTATCACTCCATTTACAAAAAAATAATTTGTGAGGATATTACCCTTCAAGATATAGAAATGTCACATTTTGTTTAAATTAAAATTGAGTTATTTCATTACAATAAGATATTGTACCCACTCAGATTTTTGTCTCTTATCACTCATCAAACTTCATGGATGCATTTAAATCAGCGACAGTCTTGTTTTAGCTCAAGCACTAAACAATACTTTACAAGATCACATTTTAGATTTTGAACTATATTCTCTACCTATATATATTTTCGACTGAATAGGTCATATGCTGATTATACTGTTTACTTATTAAAAATAAAAGGGAAATGCACCCACTAAAAGCATTCTTCTTCTTCAGGAAATTTAGAATCATGAGAACACACCTGCACTTTTTAGCACTTTACTCAAAATGACACCACCTCCCCAACACTGAGGAAAGGATGAGAGAACAAATATCACATGACAAATGTTAGCCATGTTGCTTAAATTGGAAGGCACCTGGATACCTGGGAGAAAAGGCAATTTCTGGAAAATTTCAATTTTGCATGGGAAAACTTTGATTTTCCCAAAAGAATTTGATTTCTTGTTAGAAATATCAAAATGAAATATTTCA
The DNA here is from genome assembly GCF_965152275.1 of Natator depressus. Classification (NCBI taxonomy): domain Eukaryota; kingdom Metazoa; phylum Chordata; order Testudines; family Cheloniidae; genus Natator; species Natator depressus. The sequence continues at coordinate 82,234,538 of NC_134241.1, read as the reverse complement.
TTTGAGAATGGTTAACCTAAAATGGAATATTTAATTTTTTTCATTTCAACAAAACATTAAACAGTATTTCCCTATCATGGCGCATTGTCTTATGAGATTTGTAATTCCAGCCCCCATTCTTGCCTGACTGGGTTCCCTGGAGAACTGTTTTCAGAGTAGCAGCTGTGTTAGTCTGTATTCCCAAAAAGAAAAAGAAAAGGAGCACTGAATGCATCCGATGAAGTGAGCTGTAGCTCATGAAAACGTATACTCAAATAAATTTGTTATATTCAAATAAAACTCTAAGGTGCCACAAGTACTCCTTTTCTTTCTGGAGAACTGTAACTCCCATAAGGCAATGCACTGGTTTCCCTCTCACTGAGCTCAGAGCTTTGTGGGAGATCTAGTCTAGTCAGGGACATGGCCCCATAGGAGAGAGTGGGATATCAGGCTTCCCAACGGCAATGCACCACAACGAGAAAACGCAGGTTAACGTTGAAGTTACTTGAAACAAAGCATTTCAGCACACCCCAACAATCCAAAACGAAGTATTCTGATTGGGGGAAATGTTGAAATGATTTTTGATCAAAATTTTTTGACATTTCCATATACAAATATTTCAGAATTTCTGTTCTGCAGAAAATTTTGAAATTTCAAATTTTCATCTAATTTCAGGATGAAAACAAATGCTGAAATGTCAGAATTTCCCAGAGAATGGGAATGCCAATTTCTGCTCAGCTCTAATAAGTACCTCTATAGAATAGAACTTGTTTACTCTCTGGTCTGCTCTGCATACAAGTTACACTGGTTTAACTAAAGCCAGGTCTGCAACAAACTTTTGCAGGGATAGCAATGTTAGTTAGAGGTGTGATTTTCTTTATTACACTTTTATACTGACAACAGCCTCATGTAGATGTAGTTATACTGGCATACATGTGTTTTGGTTCGTATTGCTTATTTTGCTGGTATAAATGGTCTCTATACTAGAAGGGTTTGCTGATACAGACCTGGCCTAAAGTTATGATTTTAAACTGATTAGTTATACCAGTGCAACTTTTATGTAGACAAGTCCTCTGAAAGTATTGAAGGCAGTTTGGTCCCAATCAGGCTTAATTCCACCTTTACTTGGTTCCACAACAACAATCTGAACATTTTTTTAATTTAGTTTTTGATGGGTGAAATTTAACTGCATTTGCAATAAGAATTTCAGTTTTCTTCAGCTAAAGAAGCCTATTAGATTAGCATAGAAAGACTGCCCCACCAAGCTGTAGAGCAGAGGTAGTCAATAGGTGGACCATGGGCCAAATCCGGACGACCAGACACTTTTTAACAGATCCCAAAATCTTTTTATTTATTATCATTATTGTTATTTTTTATTATTTTCTCTGGCGGCTGCATCTTGACTATACCTTGACCAAGAAATTGACTACTGCTGCTGTAGAGAGAGAAGGCAGCAGGCCCTGTCTGCCTAGCCTGAAATGCTGACAAGACCCCTGATTTGCAGTAAGAATAAGATCAGACATGGGAGGGGCATGTCTCAGAACATGGTATTTTCAAAAGATCTGTAACTTTCTAGTGTTTTTGAAGTTTCCTAAGAGCTGTTATACTTTGGTCTAATTCTGGTTGTTGAACTTTGGGTGGGGGTGGTTAGTGGCCTTAACCACTACTGGTTAGTCAGTAGGAGGGACAATAAAAACAATCAGGTCACATTTCCTCCTCTGGCCCTCAATATGGAGGTAAAAGAGTAATTCCCAGTATCTCTGCAGGAACACTAGAAAATTATTTGAGGAGTAAACCCTTCTCTGCTGGAAGGAGAATGACAAGCATGGAAATGGGTGTCTCTTTGGGAGGCACTGGCAAGTTCAGGGCGGGGGGACGGGACAGAGAGGGAAGAGATACTGCTTGTACGGGTTAGGTGCAATGAAAAGACAAGCTCCATAAAGAAGTAGGAAGAAGCTGGGTGGTGGGGATGTAGGAACACATTTCCATTTTTTGCTTGGGGATATCTACAAATCATTACACCCCCGCCTGAGCTTTCATGCTCAGATGCCTGGGATTTAAAAGATAAAAATTATTGGAATGTGTAATGTGCAACAGAGTCCTCACGGACCTCAATGGGGCTCCCATGAAGCTTTGTTGCTTTAAAAAGAATTGGGCCTTACAAGGGTCACTCCTTCAGGAGGCACACAAACTCAACCTGCTAGAGGAGTGCAGAGGAATTACAGAGAACCCTCAGAAGTAAGATATTTTGAAATAATTCTGGCAGATGACAGACAAAAAAGACAAAACCAAGGGAACAGAAAACTAGCTCTTTCTATAGCTAGGAAGCTGTGATACACAGTTCCTTCAAAATACCTCTTGCAAAGCATGTTTTGCTGACATGCTTTGTTATTTTGTAGAATATATATAGAATTTATTGGTATGATTCCCCAGTTACCTGTAAAACCATTTACTTGGGTTGTCTTGTACAAAGCAGATTTCCTAAATCTGCGCCTTGCACTCCATTCTCTCATCCAGAATTCCATTTTTAACACTAACCCTAAGATTTGTGAACTCACGACTTAGCACAAATGCTGGCTCTCAAACCACAGAGCAGTGTCAGTTACCTGCTATATAGGGTATCCCATATGTTCTGAGGTAGCATTACAACCAAGTCCTCTATAAAACCAGCTTTATGTGGAAGAACACCTATAAAAGAAGAAAAAAGTCTTACTACATTTTTTTTTTTTTTTGGGTGGCTATTCTACATAGAGTTAGGAAAAGAGATAACTAATATTTTAAAGGTCTCTAAGTCATGAACTACCTTTTGACCACTTCAAATCAAAATATAAGATATAATATAGTAAATGTTGTTTTAAATGATGCGTCAAAGTACCAACTCAAGAGTAATCTCTTAAAAGAGGCCCCACTCTCTTTAAGGTGTGGCTGAAAATTTTACTGGAAAAGCTGAAGGGAATCACATCAAAGATTTAATTCAGACATATTTGAAAGCAGAAATGGATTGATTGTAAAGGCATCTTTTAAGAATGCTGGTTGTAAAATGTTTTTTTAAATGTAGGATTAAATTCTAATTTAAAATTGCTACTTAAGAACTTCTGGATTACTCACATAAAAGCCATTGATTGTGACTTACCAAATTCTATTCCACTCACTACTCAGTAAAGCTCTTCAGGCTTTCCACATAGCATCAATAGTCCACAAAGAGGGTTATGGATAATGAAAATTCAGGAAGAGGGGGAACAGAAGAAAGGCTATGGGGATTATTTGCTGTTGCTCCTACGACTGTACGAACACTATGTACTATAAACAGCTATTGTACACACACAGCATTCTAGCCTCTCCATGTGGGGAAAACTAGCGAGGATGATGCACACGTGGATGTAAGGGACTGGGGGTCTTGAACGCTGGTCCACAGGACTCTGACATGAGTAAATTCCAACCTGCCACTTGTTGTCAGAAGAGGAGCCAAACTCTGATAGAAAACCCCAGTCCTGGGAACTGATTGGTGGACCAACAGGGGTCCCAATTGGCTCATAGCTCCTATTTAAACCCAGAATAGCAACTGCGTTCACCATATTTAGGGCTGCTTCCCTGGCAATACCTGCTCCTACTGCTGATCTCCTGGTAACCTGACCTTGCCTGTCTCGTGACACCTGACTCTTGAGTTTGCTCTCTGGCCTGTGTCTGACTCTGATCTCCCGGTATCTGACCCAGCCTGACTCCCGACCCGACCACTAGGTCAGACCATCCATGTCCTGATCGTGACACTGGCATCTGTAGCAGCCTTGAACAATGAGAAGGTGGTTCTCTTAGGCTCAGGTTCTCCTACTGCACACATACACCTGCAAATGGCCACACACATAATATTTTCTCTTTTGCACATGGTTACTTGGGAGAAGGTGCTGGATACTGTGTGGTGATTGCTTAGAAAATCAGATGCCAAAATAAGGGTGACATCACAAAACAGTTTTCACGAATGTCTAGCAGAGGAAGGACAATTTAAAACTTGTGTACAAAACATGCAAGAAAGTGTCCTTAATCATTACTGTTTTCACATTGGATACCCTGTTGTGCCCTATCACTTTTGGGTTCCTGGGATTTTTATCCTCAGGGTGTAGTTGTGACAAGGATTTAGGTTACAAGGTGTTAGTCCAAACAGTTATTAGGGAAATATAACGATGTAATCCAAGGTATAAAACAACAAAAAATCAATATAAATGTTTTGAAAACATGCAGACCATATTAGGGTGCTATGGAAAACATGCACACAGAAGAAAAATTATTATATACACTCTTTGTGGAATTACACACTGTGGTCAGACCTTGACTGTAAAACACTTAAAGTAGGTCCCTAACCAGAAATGATGACAAGATAATAAATAACCTTGGCTTCTGGGTAACTGATAAGAGTAAAGAATAAGAAACTGATTACATACAAGTTCCTGTATTTTAAAAAATTCCCTGCTGGCCAATGAAATAAATCTTCATCCTCAAAGGTAGATGTTCTGTTTTACTGGTACTTCATAAAAGATTAGCAGTCTCACCTCCATGCATACAGAGGAAATCATTATTTGAAATAGGTCCTGGCTCAGCAAAAGTCTTGAATTTATTCAGCCACTGTCGAGAAATATAGAACTGCAGGAGACTTGGTTCCATCATAGTCAACAGACTTGATACCCTCTGTCTCTCTCTTCGTGCTTCTTCGTTGCTCTTCCTATTATATGAATTAAAAAAAGCATTAAGCACAGGATGTATCCTTATGTGTGGTGCTGATTTACTCTGAACACAGGTTTGGAAACCAACTTTTTCCTTCACTGAATTTCTGGGTCATTACATTTAATACACCTAAAAACCCAATTAAAAATATCCCATTACTATACCATTAAATCATTTTAATTCAAGTTAAAACAACCAACAGAAAAGACACCTATTTAAATAAAGGATTTGAATTTTAATATGTACTACCAAGATATAAATATTCCACATGCTTGAGTCTGTATTCTAATTTTGAAGCGTTTGCTCACAACAAGCACAGTGTTCTTTTTGACAATATGGTCTATTCCTAAAAGGAACACAGAAACAGTCATTCTGAGTCAGACCAATGACCACATCTTGTCCAGCAGCCTGAATCTTGTGCTTCTGGCAAAGACAAAAATATTATCAAAATGTATCTACTCATCTGTGCAATTCTATTGTAACTTATTTCTGCTAGACTCAGTATTCAACTTCTGGTAGCAAACACATATCCTTTGTTAATTAAAACTAGATGTCAGTATAAAGAATTTAATGCTTAAAAACAGAATAGTTTAATAGTTGTAAAACAGTTAAAAGGTAAGAGTCTGCATGTACAGTTCCAAGTATAAAAGTGACAGAGACTAAAGATGGTAATAGCAGGTGTCTCCTTTACACTGTGTCAATTTCAGAAAAAGACCAGGACACAGCAAAATAAGCACACAGTAAAACCCCTGTTGTTCCAGTTCCCAGCTGCTAAAGAGTTTCCTCAACTCCCTTTATAGCTCTAACAATCTTAGTCTGTCTGTGTGCAGAATCCTCCCTATATGCATCATCCTCTGAATAAAAATGAGGCAATCTTAGTTGCCAGTTCTAAGACTCTTCAAGTTCTAGTAATCTCACTGAGTTTTCATTATCTTCAATCTGCACAAATAATGTTCTGATCCACCTCTCTGGCTTTATTCTGAAGTTTTATAAGCATTTAAACATTCAAGCAATTTCACCTCGTAATTGTTACATCAAAAAATAAACTGGTGGCAAAGCATTTTCACTAAAGCAAAGCATCTCCATGGTGGCATTTAGTGCTCCTCTCAATATCACATTAGAACAAATCTTCTTGAAGCCTTTCCACTATGGTAGTGCTGCTGCATTACTGCCTTCTGCAGAAGAGTGCAGCCTCCTTTTTTCTTATACTGAAATTGCTATGAATTGTTAATGTGTCTTCTGAGAGCTATTATAAAATAAAAGCATTTCTCCAGCATAGTTGATTTTGTGGTGACACATACTTGCCATTAGTTCCATCTGAACTACAGGGTCTCTTGCCAATAGCTGAGTGTCTGACTGACTCAACCTCCCCTCCCCAAATCCAAATGTCTCACAAAATTTATTTAGCAACCTAATTTTAAAAGCTGGGTGCCAAATGGCCAACAGCTCAAAAGTGATTCATTTACTTGAACAAGGTTTATACTGACACTGACCTTTCTCCTCCTTTTATTCACTTTCTTACCTGTAGAAGAGAACATAAGCTTCTGCATTCTGTACAGTGGATTCTGGTACTTCTGTGACACTATGATCATCAAATTCATACCACAGATTATTTAAATTGTTTCGGCAATAAGCTATATAATGTCCACCTAGAGTCAGAAGGTACAGTGAAATGTGAGGCTATGAACAATTTAGGTAACAGGTGAAGAAACAGAAAATTGTACATGTTTTCACCACATATGTTTTATGGTATTAATGAAAGGGACTCTTTACTATAGAATTTGGTTTAAGTTCCTTATAAAACTAAGATCAGCTTTTTGTTCCATTCCCATCAGCTAAAGGGAAAAGGCAGACATGGTTATGTTCTTTCAACATAAGCTCTGCTCTCCAAGTGATCTTTAGTTTGACTGATTTCTGAGCAATGTGAATATTGTGCTCTGGGTCATGATGTCCAAGACAGTCCATTTAGTAAGTTATTTTAGTCAAAGGAACTCCTCTGTCCAGATGGTCACATTCTCTAAAAGCAGCCAGTGTACCTGCATGCAATAGGAACCATGTTCTACTGCTCAATAGCTCAAGATTCTGAATTTGTATCTTGGATACTATTCACAATTAGGCTCAGGTTATTTCTTAAAATATGGAGTGCCTACAGTTGTGATAATCATATACCTGCCCTTGATCTGAAAGGGAGGCAGTATTTAGGGAAGATGATGATGAAACAACTTGACCTAAACAATGAGGTTCTTGTCTTTGGAACCTACTAAAGAACCTGTTCTTGAGCTACTCTGACTCCCATTTCTCACTGAATGCACCCTAGTTTTCCCCTGGTCTCTGACTCTTGAGAATAACATGGAATCTAACTACAATAGAACCCCACAGTTACGAACACCTTGGGAATGGAGATTTTTCGTAACTCTGAATAAAACATTATGTTTGTTCTTTCAAAAGTTGATAAATGAACATTGACTCAGTAAAGTTTAAAAGCTGTATTATTCAGAAGAAAAATGCTGCTTTCCCTTTTTTTAGTAGTTTATGTTTAACATGGTACTGTACTGTATTTGTCTTTTTCTTTTTTTTTGGTCTCTGCTGCTGCCTCCTGATTGTGTACTTCCAGTTCCAAATGAGACGTGTGGTTGACTGGTCAGTTCATAACTCTGGTATTCATAACTCTGAGGGTCTACTGTAGAAAGGAATGTTATGTCTGCTTGATTGATTTGGGCATCATTGGGAAGCACATTACAACCAGAGCTGTTGGATCTGCATTAGATGCCAATAGGTTTCAGGATAGAACTGAAAGCATTTACTGTTAAATGTATGTCTTAGATGTTCGGGGCCCTGTTACATGAGAAATTGCCTCTCTTCCCACGCCAGGTTGCCAGAGTTTATAACAACAGAAGGACTGGAACTCTTTCAGACAAACAAGAAGGAACTACTGGCAGAATACTCTTCACAAGGGGAATTTGCAGTGCACTCCCCCTTGACAATGAGAGCCAAGATCAGCTAATTCTCTGGACATGCTACAAAGTCCATCTCTTCTCCACAGATCTTTGTGGACGAAGGAGCTTATTTTATTATCCACACTGTATTTGCTTGTGGTGTAGCTAGCTGGGATGAGCAGTCCTTTATATTGTATCATTATTTGTACTGTGTACTTGAATTTATGTAGCAGACAACATCAGGATCATAGAATCGTATAGAACTATAGAATATCAGGGTTGGAAGGGACCTCAGGAGGTCATCTAGTCCAACCCCCTGCTCAAAGCAGGACCAATCCCCAATTTTTGCCCCAGATCCCTAAATGGCCCCCTCAAGGATTGAACTCAAACCCTGGGTTTAGCAGGCCAATGCTCAAACCACTGAGCTATCCCTCCCCCGATGGTTAACTAGAGAGGTTTTTGTAAGTACTTTTTTTTTTTTTTTTTTTTTTTTAAGACATAGGCTTGGTTGATCCATTCTTCTTCAAATTGTACAAGATTCCTAAATAGTATTCCAAATGTATGTCACAACTCACTTTAAAAAACAAATAATCAACCAGAACATGTACTAGCTTCTGTCTTCAATCAACAGTAAGACTACTCAATTTTGGAATTAATATTGCTACCACCATTTGTCCATATTTACCTTTCAGACCAATAAATCTTAATGGTACCCTTAATCCCACATCTACATCCATAAAATGAACATCTGTCACTATGTTTGCATTCTGAAACAACAAATCAATACTTACTGCTGGCAGTTCCATGATGGCAGATGACAGACGAGAGATCATATGTCACAATCTGCGCTGGACTGTCCTTAGCAACGAAAGGCTGAAGATCAAGTCCTTCCAGGGGAAAGGATACATGGGTACCAATTTTTGTGGAAAACATGAGCTCATGTCTGAATCTTTTGAGATGAATGCACAGTATCTGTAAGAAGAACTATCTGTAATTAAGAACTAATTGATGTGTAATTTTCTATATAGCAACTATACTGCAGAGGCCCTATTGCCCTTCCTCCCACACTGTTAAAATCTTAGGGACTCCTATGGCTCCAGTACAAACAGCTGGAATCAATTTCTTCTGCAGTCGGAGGCAGCTGATGGCAGCCTCAGGATCCTCCACATTTATTTTAAATTAGTTGCATTTGGGATTTCCCCCCAAAAATCATCTTACTGATCCTGCAAAAATCCTAAAGGCCAGCACTGAGCAGCTGCCAAAACCTGATGTTTCAATGAAGGGCAAAGCTCTTCCCCTACTGCATTTAACTATTTGTGCAAGGCTGTCAGCAGGGTCAAATTCCTTCACGTTTCTTGCAGTCACCAGCTGATGCTCTGAAGGATAAGATTTAATTACCTTTAGCATGCACAGCTACAAATCTAACAAGTCAGAAACATTTCCAGCTCAGCTACAGTATTTAACTCTATGACCTCCAGCAGAAGTGAATTCCACAGGCTGGCTACAGGACTGTAGGAAAAACATTTCTTTTTTCTTCTTCTTCTTCCAACTTTACCTTTCATTTTAACTATTGTTAACTTTCTTGTAAAGTACCTGACCAAATGAGATTAGACGCGAACATGTTTTTTTCAGGATTGCAAGCATGCTGCTACATTTTTTAACATGTAAGACACAATCTACTTTGTATGCAACTCATTAACCTTGCCGCATTCCCGATCATGCAGAAGAAACATTTTAAAATGCGTGTGATTACCTCAGGAAATTTTTGCACTTTGCAGAATTTCACTCCATTTCTTAACCTAAGCAAAGAAGAAAAACATTTAGTCCTATAAATGTTTCACCTCCTGTGCCAACTCAGCAAAAACATGACGACGAAGTCTTAGGGTTGTGCGTTATATTAGTAAACCTGAAATATTTCTGGAATGCAGACTAGGCTTACTGAAGCCAAAGTGATATGAATAATGAAACCTTGAAGCAGAGAAAATCTGTTCCACTGAATAATTCAAAGCAGTAACTATGTATATGCCTACCAGTTCTATCTAGCCAATGGATTTTCTTAGTATGGGGAAAAGATTGAGCTTTTAGACTTTGTGAAAGCAAATTATAGCTGAATTCCAGTTTTTGTCAAATAAATTCATTCTTGAAGAAAATTTAACCGCAGCAGAGTATCAATAAATAATTTTAATGGAGTGCTAATATGTATTTTACTGTCCCCATACAATATTTAAATTATACAATGATGCTTGAACAAGAAAACAGTGTTATGTATAACAGCAACAACTGTTAAGAGTCTGACAGTGTTTCATTCCTTTATTTTGATAAAATATCATAATTTAGACTGCATTAACAATTAAGGATTTATCTTACAGTAATACAAAGGGTTGCTATACATTTAGATGATATATTTCTTTATAAGGGAGATAACCAACGCCCAGGCGGGTGTTGAACAACCATCAACAGCCATTATCCAGCAAGGGAGCTACAATGCAATGACTCACTTGCACAAGGCCACACCAGAGAAATTGCTCAACCTCACCTTGTGACTCAGCAATGCCCATCAAACATGCCTGGACTTATGTTCTCCAAGCACATGGAGTAAGGGTATAAAACAGAACACGAGGCCCCATGCTTTGCCTTTTCTCCTCCCCCCACCTATGCAAGCAACAAGGATGCTGAGAAGACTGATGATTTCAACAGAGGAGACTGGCCCAGGTTTAAGAGACAAACCTGTATATTAAGGACTAAGATCCAATGGGGGTGAGAATATTGCTTGATCTAAATACTGTCAAGTATGATGAGAGTTAAGGCTTAGACTGCGTGCTTATATATTTTATTTTATTTTCGTGACTGACTTTTTGCCTATTATTTATAATCTATCTTTTGTAATCAATAAATTTGCTTTACTGTTTACCTTTACCAGTGAGTTTGCCTGAAGTGCTTGGTAAATCTGCTCAGGTTCACAAAGGCTGGTGTATGTCCAATTTCTGTTCCAAGAGGTGAACCAGTTAATAAACTTGCACTGCTCAAGAAAAGGTCTTGAACAGTGCAAGACGGTATATTCCCAAGGTGCAAGGCTGGGAGCTGGGAGGATTTGGCTGGTGCCTTTCTCTGTGTGGTTTATGAGTGGCTCTGGGAACATTCATGCAATTTAGCTGGGTTTGGGGCTCCACATGCAGTTGTGTTGAGTGATAACAGTGCCTGGAGGGTTTTACTGCTTGTCACTAGCAAAGCACTAAGAGAGATAGCCCAGGCTGGAGAGGTAATGGGGCACAGTGGTCCCACAGAGCAGTCCCAGGCTGCACCCTGGGGTCCCATCACAATCCCAATATGGTTGACTCATCCCTAAAGCACTTCCTGGCTGACACACCTTCATTGTTACTAGACTTTTTAGAGGTATAGTACAAGCTCTCATAACAACGAGCTGCCCATCAAAAAATGTCCTTGTACCAAACGTACAGGATTCTCGTTATGAAAGTCACTGTATGTTGCATTTATTTCCATACATTAAACTTTTGCAGCAACATTAATGTGCTGATCAAGACCAAGGCTTATCAAAGCAAATGCAAGGTAAAAGATGACTTACTTTTTACACTTTTCACAACTGTACATGTTATCACCTGTAGATATTGGGGGGGAGGAGGGGGAAACACAACCATTATTCTCTAAACACAAGTAGTTATTCTTCAAGCTATCCACTATACTTTATTGATAATTGCCATTTACAATAGCTATTATACTTTTCTCTTGCTTTGATTGTGTCATCGTAATTTCAGGGATCATTTATTTTTCAGGTTAAATGTTTTCAGTTCATGCCTGAAGACTTTGGATTGCTCTAGAGAAAGTTTAGCATTTCACTGAGCAAATGTATGATATGGTTTTCTTAGGGTTTATGCTCCCAAACATTAAAAATATATTCTGGACTATGTTGGATGATTTAATCATTTTAAAATAAAAGGGAACAGTACATATTTTAAAGGCAAGAGAAGGAGCAAATTCCCAAATTTAGATTGAAAATGTCCTGAACTTCATCTGATTTTATTTCATGAAGAGAAATTCAATTATTGTATAATTCCAAGAAAACTTATGTGGAAAATTCTTGCTTCAAAATCCATTTCAAAAGTGGTTTATTAAAAAAAAACAACAACAAAGGTTGATCCTATGACCAGGAACATTTTAAAAAGTCTGATGTTTGCGTTGGTTCAATTTAAAAAAAAAAAAAGCAAAAGTAAAATACCTCATCTATTTACCTTGTTTTAAAAAGAAGGCACATTAGATATGTATTTGAAATAGTGGCTTACCCTTGAGCTCATCTCTGGCGAAAAAGGCAGCAAGACAATCTTGTAAGGTTACTGTTGGACCCCAAAACCAGCTAGGAACACATGAGACAACAAACCTGAAACATCATTGACAGAAAACACAACACATGTTCTGCCAGTAGAGCAGAAACTGCAATTTTAAAATCTAAGCACTACAAAGAGAATCACTTACCTTTTAAAGTACTCCACAAAAAATGCTATCCACCCCTGGGGAGCATATGCTTCACCACACGACCCTGCCTTGACTAGAGAAGTCTGATGACTTGCTGAATGCAGTTTGGCAAGGTCTTCCTTACCTGGAATAGGCAATGACAGATCCTGAAAAGTCTCCAGGGTAACCGACACCTATGCAAAAAATGAAGTAGGGAGGAAAATTAGGCTTTTGTTAAAAGAAATAAGCAATTAATTCTAATTTTGTAAAGTACACTACAGTATTTTGTTACTTTATTTTATAATCTTGAGAAGTTAGATCAAAAGAGTGACCGCTAACAAAAGACTCAGTGTTTTACTCCTAAAATTCCACTAGATGGCACTCTCTCAATTATCAATTAAATGGATTTGGGTCATAAAACCAGTCTTTGGAAGAACAGTGCACCTGGTAATTCTTTTATAGCTAAAGTAGAAACAATGGCTCTTTTATAAACCCCCGCTGGTTTATCCCATGGTAGTGGTCATGTTAGTGGTAAAGAGCTTTTCACAGATGGCTCTCATGGGTGCTAATTCTTCCAAACGTTATTCAAATTATTTTGATTGTGTTTTACTTAGAAACAGCCCTCCCCCTCCAAATAAGAATGAGCACTTCTGACTTTTGGGGCTATTTTTAAAGGAAACTGAAGTGGTTTGTTATAACAACTTAGAAGTAAATTTTTGCTAAGAATCATTTTTAGAAGTTTTTTTAATTACTTGCTACTTTTTAAGCGGCACTATGAAGAAACGGGACTTGCTTTTTTCAGTGGGCGCTGCCATTTTTACTAAAGAACATTATACTTTCCAGCAGGAAGCTGAGCTTCATAAGGCAGACTAGGACTTCAAACCACTTTGAAAAATCTAATTTTAAATGTTTTTAACAAGACCTGAATTTTCTCAGCCCTAACTTGCATGATGAGGCTGTTGAAACAGTATGACTAGCTACCCTTTTCTATATTCCAGATAATTAAAAACACTTAATGACTTGCCTTTTCTAATCCAATGTAGCAGTTAGACTATTTTATATTACATGGAATTTTTCCTTGAGGAAGTTGTGTGTGTTAGGAAGTCAGGCAAACCATGATTGGATTTGTCTGCTAAATGAAGTTGCAGACATAAAAGATTCCTCCTCCATATTGGGTTCCTTTCTTCTGCCGTGAACTGCTTTTCACAGGCAAAGGCTGTGTGTTGGGGGGGAGGAGAAATCCTTTATTCTTATTTAAAAACAGAAGAATTGAAAAGATGCACCTCATAGCTTAACATATAACTGAATGAGCAGTTCTGAATGATATTAGCAATCTGTGAGTGACAGCATGTAGACACCACAGTCCTTGGTTAGCCATAATACCATAGGAAAAGGAACTGTGGCCTTCACCTGCATACACACCTTGCTGTGTGTCTAAGCAAGGTAACATAGCTGTTCAGCTAGTTTATAACCAATAGTGGGAACCTCCTGGATGGTGGGAGGGAAGAGGAAGGTAAATGAAAACTTTGCTGCACTTGGAAAAAAAAATTTGGTTGCAAACTAACACCCACAATTTTGTTGAGTTTCAGTTGGGCTTATGTTCTTTCTATTCCCAAATGAGAGGCAAGAGTCTACATTAAAGAAGGGTTGCAACAGTTACTATTAGGGACTACAAAATTAAATTGAGGAGACATAACAGCTGCAGAACTCAGAAAGGGGCCAGCAGCCTTGCTTGAATGCCCAGGGAGCCCGCCACAAGAGAAATCCCAAGAGAAAGATTACACATGTAAAGGTAAAATGACTGAAATTAACTAGTATATTTTAATATAAAAATGAACACCACATTCACGTCAGAACATCTCCCTACACTCACCCTATCACAAGTCAGGCACTGCACTGAACTTATGATGGTCCCATCAAATATGTCAGATATGACACTCCTGTATTTCTTGTGTTTCTTCTTTTTTGGAGAAGATACAGTTGGAACTAATATAAAAAGACAAGAATAAAAATGGTTAAAGAGGGTTCAAAGTACAGTGTGTAACCTTTGATTCTGCTTTGTCTGAATCCGTTTTTAAAATGACAGGATTAAATGAGTACGTGCCACCTCTTTTCAGGATTGAGATAAAAGAACTAATTCCCTTTCCCCATTATCTCATCTCCTACGGAACCAGGCAGCCAAATTACTGGCAGCTATGGCTGAATTAGTATATCTCCTAGGCTCAATTGTTCCTGTGGGTTCCTAGTAGAATTAAGGTAGACAGACAACCATGCTTGATCCTTCTCTCTTTCCTAGTGGAATTTCCAAGGCTAGCATTTAAGTTAAGTAAAACTCAGACTATTAGAGGGGCAATCTTAGAATCCTTAGTGTATTGCTCTCAGATTAAGGCCCATTTTAAGCATATTCTCACTATAAAGTATAAAGTTCATACATCTGAGAGCATATGCTAGCCTCATTTGACCGTAACAGTTTTGCAGGGAGTCTTCAACATATCTTGGTCCAAAGGACTCAACTGATACAGACTTGAAATGCTGAGGCACTGATTATGCTGGGCCAAACTGGGATGAGTCAGTGATAGATACAGAATTTAAAAAGCAGACTGACTGAAAAATAGAAAACCTGCCCCCTGCTGAGACTGCCTAAGTGGAGCAGTCTCTAAAGCTCTCAGAGGGATTTTCCCCAACAGATCTGGAAATCAAGTATAAATAATTTCAAGTTGTGATCTGTATTAGATGAATAATAGCTGCTTCTCTGGAGTACAAAAAACCCTTCAAAAACAGTCTCCTGGCCCCCCTACATTAGAGACTAAAACCTAGAAGCATCATACAAGATATAGACTGCAAATGCTCTTGCAGTACCCTACCCAACAGACTAAGGTCCCCAAAACTCCTCCTGTAGGAGTCTTGGCAGTGGACCTGCTGATTTGCTAGTTGCCAATACAAATAAGGAACAGCAAAGTGTGGGGCCAAAAACAGTGAAAAGGTAAACAAACAGCTCCATACAGACCTCCCCCACAGGGATGCATCTCCCCAAGGCTGCCTCATAGACAAAAGAACTCCATACCCTAACTGGATGGCCCCTAGGCAAATACCTTTGAGTGCCTGCTGTCTCATGTAACTGAAATTGCCTCCCTGCCTCATTGCTAGCTGAAATAGGCTTGGAAAAGGGAAGAGTTTGGATCTGAAGAGAGAATACTGGCAGGAAGAAAAGCCAGCAAGCAAGAAATCTCACTAGCAAGTCCTCTTTTCATGTGGTACTTTAGATGTGCATTTTGCAGGAACCCATGAGTTATGCAGCAATGCCCACTTCCTGGTCCCAGTAAAGTATCCTTCAGTCATGTATTTTTATATTAAACTGTTTTAGAACACTTCACATTTTCAATTTGCCAGAGATTTCCATACTGAAAATGCATAATTGCATGACAGATGTAGTTGGAGGGGGAAACAGAGGTATTGGCTTCTGGGTAGGGGACGGTTTGGCCTTGTGAGAGTCAGGAAGGCACAGGAGACAGTTCTGCTTTTGGCAATCAGGAGGCAGTTGAGACTTTTGGTACAGGGCAGGGGACAGATCTCTATTATTTCCACTCTGGACAAAGATGGAGGTAACTTTAAATCTGAGTGAGGAAGAATGAATTTCTCATTCCCCACTCCAGCAAACTTCGACACGAGCCTCACTGCAATCTGCCCCATATCTTCCACTACACACAATTATGGCATTAGATTGATATTTCTGGAGAGCTGACCAGGAGTGAAACAATGTTGCCATTTAAATTATTCTTGTTAGACTTCAGTGCTGACATACCATCAACAGGAATGGGTCAGTTAACATCTCTTTGAGAGCTGTGGTCTTTCGCTCTTTGCCAAATATAGCAGGCATCACTGTATGAAGGTTTTCTTCACAACCATAAATAAATAAATCTTCAAAATCTGAGCATTCATGAATAATTGCTGAAGCGCAATTATGCGGCAAACTCAAAACCATGGATTATTATGGAACAATTTACATCAATGAATTACCACACTATATCTAGAGTCTTGCACATTGGCAACAATCCCAAAAGGGGGATGCAGGCATCCCCTCTGGGCCATGTCTGAAACACCACTGTTGTCCAGATCCTCAGCAAAGGAAAGGAAGTATAATGAAGCAGAGTACCAGAGTGGCTTTCCATTGAAATTGCTCAGACTCCTGCTGATGGCCGGAGAAAGGCCGGCTATTAGGCTGACCACCTCTGCCACAGATGAGGGAACAGCAAGCCTGTCAGAATGGGAATTTCTGGAAGTTTGGTTGAGACCACAATCAACTTCCTAATGCTTTGAGTAGGCTGCCTGGAATCTGAGCATGCTCGGGGTCCCTTGGAGTTAAAGCTGTGACAGATGGTGGAGAGAAGATCTGCTAGAATGGGACTTCAGATCACTTCTCCACCAAGCTGTTCATAGGTTCATCCAGAGGAAAGAAAGGGATCAGGAAGCTCGAGGAGTGGAGTAAGATAGAACTGCCCCTGCTGGAGGACTTGCATTTTGGTGTCAACTCTATAAAGGGACCACAGAGAGAGATGCAGCCAGGGTACAAAGTGGGGGAACCTTTTGTGGAGACAGAAGAAACTGCTATAAAAACATATCCCTGGTGCTGGGAGACTACAGTAATGGAAAAGGAGCACTGTGTCAGAGCCAACCCTGCAGGCAGTGAGAGCCTAGCCCTTTTAGGTGCTGACCAATTACTGATGAGTAGACTGTAGAATGGAAGCAGCCTAAACAGACTCTCCACCACTCTGTGTGGGTAGCAGAAATTAGGACTGCTACAATGGGTGAACTTGCCTACAGCAGTAGGAACAGGCATGAGCTCTTTCACTCTGGGGAGACTCAACTGATGCCTTGTTCCCACAAGAAGCCTCTCTCTTGAGTACCCAATGGGCTCCTTTCCAGATTCTCCTCTAAAAACACAACTTTTTTCCTTCTATGAGCATTCTTCCCGCCACCTCCATTTCTCCAATCAGGTGCTATAAAGAAAGATCAAGAAAAATATTGCTCCATGCTTCAAGAGCAAGGAGACAAAAACAACTGGAGAGGCAGGAAGTGCTATGGATACACAACTGCTTATAATGACTGGTAGTGACACACCATTCTCCAATAAAGCGAAAAGAGACAGTGATGTAGAAAATCATGAGAAGCTCCGTATCCCATTAGCACGGTGTCAACTCTCTAAGTAGAGGCCTGGCAGCATATAGTGTCAATATTAAATACACCCTCTTCCCCCCGCAAAAAAGGGCAAAAACGAATGGCACACTTATGAGCAATGTAATGCAAGGAGAAAAAGAAGCTTATACCTTTTTTGTGTGCAGGTGCCAATCCAGACCATAATGAGCCTGATTTTGGAGGAGAGGTTGATAAACGTGTATTCACTCCTTCGTTTGAGGGAGGGCTTTGCGGTCCTGACAGATCAGTCATGTGGACATCACTGATGTAGTCTGCAACAGAAATTTGTATTACTGCACAGCCGAATTTTTCCAACAGTAAAGTTTTGCTTCAGGTTGAACTGCAAAACAGTTAGATAACTTACATTTTAGCACACCAGTAGGCGACTGATTAAACACTTGTGTATAAGAAAATTCAGTTTTAATTCAGCAACTGTTAAAGCAGAAATGATGAACCAAAAAAATTCAAAAGCAATCACCAATTGTAATGTTATCTGAAGTCTTTCAATTGTTACAAAACTTGAATAGTTGGTAAATAGTCACTGGACTTCAAAATGGATTAAACAAACATGTAATCGAAGTACCACATTAATGAATTTGAGCACCAGTTTAGAAACCAATCTACTCTCGTGGGATACATGACAAGTTATACATCTAGAATGGTTTCCCTCATTTTTACTTTTACATGCATTTCAGCTACAACTATGATTTTGTTATAATTACACATTAGCAACTGATCATACAGTCACCTGAAATTCTGCTGTGTATTTGTACTTTGATTGTTCCTGGATTATGTAAAAATTCAGCAGTTTCTGAAGCAGTGTTTGTGTCTTTTTTTAAGTTCTCCATAGAACTTGCCCGGTTAAGCTTGTTACATGGTGTTTTTTCTTTCTGCCGATCTTTGGTTGTGAGGGAGTGGTTTTCAACATCTTGAATTAACGTAGTAGTCTCTGCATAGTCCTCTGAGAAGGGTCTGGAACCAGCCTCATTTTCTGCCTTATCACTGCTACCACAAGATTCACAGGACTGGAAATCTACATCTGACTGGATCTTGTCTTCTTCCATACTCTCTTCTATACTTGTAGAGTGGGTATCTTCTATTTCCATGACTGGTTCCTTTAACTCTTCATGAAGCAGATCCATTAAACAACGCAAGAATTCTTGTGCATCCTGGAATTTAAAATAAGGTACATAATCCCCTTTTATATTTAGAAGATATGCACACAGTGGTGTCAGAACAAGATGAAATAACAAAAAGCTAAAGCTGGCCACTAAATCAAAGAAGTAAAAACAAAGTAAATGCCTCCTGTCCAGTCTGGGGTGCAAAAGAGAATTAAACTGTCAGTCCAAATAATATTTCATTTTGGATTTTGTAACCTCCTACACGAATTCCATTCCATGTCACGAGGAGTCTTACTTGGCAACTTTCCTTCTCACACTTTCACTCATTACAAAGCTGATACTCTGTGCCAGGATATTTTACTTGTTAAAATATTTCTTGTGTGGTCTCTGTGACAGAGGTTCCTTGGCAAAGGGTTGCCTGTTCTTTGCAAATAACACTTAACTCAGGCTTGACAAAGTCACTACACCAAACATATTTTACAGTTTATCCATAAAAAGTAACATGTAAGGTAGCTACAGAAAGCTCATAACTCATTGAGATTCATAATCACTGCATGGTGTATGTATAGGTAATATTTAAGTAATCATATATGTATGTTGAAAGTATGCTTTATGGACTTGGTGTAAATGTTAGTCACCAGAGGATAATGTCTCAGTGATAGCCTATTCAGCAGGAGCGAGTTGCCACCCCATACTGTTTTGCCACTGATGCAATGCAGAGCTCAATTGTTTAACCTTGCTCAATACCAAAGCTTTCAATGGAAAATCATCAGAGGCAACTACAAACAATCAAAACCACTTGAAGGTAAAAAAGAAACATTATGACAAGATAGGGGTTCACCCTATGAACAGAAACAAAAAACTGTTTCAGGCTAACACAAAGGAGGGAAAAAGAAAAAATGAGTACTTGTGGCACCTTAGAGACTAAAATTTATTTGAGCATAAGCTTTCGTGAGCTACAGTGATTTTCCACTGAATCCATCTGATGAAGTGATCTGTAGCTCACAAAAGCTTATGCTCAAATAAATTTGTTAGTCTCTCTAAGGTGCCACAAGTACTCCTTTTCTTTTTGCGAATACAGACTAACACGGCTGCTACTCTGAAACCTGTCACAAAGGAGGGAAGCGTACTCTGCATCTTGCCACTGAGAAGACATCTTGAGGAACAAGGCATTCTCATGAAAAATTGATCCTGGTTTCTGTGAAGTTCTGAAACAGACTTAACATCGGGGAGTAGGAAACCTATTTTATTAGCTAGGAAAGGTAACTTATTAATAAATGTAGATGCAGCTTCACATTTTGATTTTGTTTTGTATTATAGCTATTTTTGTAGTTAAATCTTTATTCTTTGCTTACAAATATCTACTTTTGTTTTACTGCAAGTGGTTCACAAGTCTGTCTGATTTATGGGAGCAGCGATTTAAGGTAAAATTAGTAAACTGGGACACACTGCACTTTTGGGAGCAGAGGATCTGGGATTTCTGTGGGTAGTCTGTGTCCAGGGCAGCATATCTCAGAGGACTGATTCAAATGGATTGGGGTGCACCTTTTATTAACCTGCAAGGTGTAGACAGGGCTGGCATAGCCCAGGGGAAAGAGTTCAAGTGGCTGAAAGGCTAATGGTGGTAAGGAGCAGCCAAGCATGGGCGAAACTCCCTCAGGTTGGAGACAGGGGGTAACAAGGTAACTCTCAGTCCTGGGTACCCCAAGAACCATCACAATGACGTGCATCCTAATACAAGCAACAACCAAGTACTGTACCTGGTTAGCTCCTAGCTGTGCAGCTACCAGAGGTTGTCGATAAAGGAATCTAACCTCATCATATAAGATTTTCAAACTTTTTTTGCAACACCCAATCAGGACCTTACATACACTGGTGAGGAAAACAACATTTGCACCTTTCAAAAGACTCAAGTTTAATTTGTCCCAGCCCTCCAGCTGTGCCTGGACCGGAGAAGGAAACAAAGGGAACGTTGTAGATTCACACTCTAACAGCTCAGCAATTTCTTGTGGAAGGAGTGGGTGAGCTACCATGGCAATGGCACTGCTGACTTACTTTCAGTTTGAGCTCACAGCTGTTCTTATAAGAGCAGGAAGGGGGCAGAAGTTTGACCTCTTCCTGGCTTCTGCTGCTCCCATCTTCATTCATTAATTCCTAGTATTTTTGTTCTTAACCATTGTTTATTCTTGTTGTACAGGTAGCTAATTCATTAAGAGGGTATCTTTTGGTCCAGTGGTAGTAGGTTTAAGAGGAGTTTGGTACATAATCATTTGGTTACTTGCTTACAATTTATTAATGTCACCACTGTTTGGTTTCCGGGACTCTCCCTCAGCCCAATGATCTGTACACATGTAAATTTAAAACTTTTAGACCTGTTTGCCCTGGCTGGTAATTCTTTTAGGGGAAGAGATACTGTTGCAGTTCAGGACTATTGCACCTGTATTTCCCCTCAGTGGTCCAGCAAGGGCACCACCCTCAGACTCCCAGCTCCCCCTCAATTGCCTTTTGGGGAGGAGAACAACTCACTCCCATGTGACCGAGGTATTTCCAGGCTGCACAGTTCCCTGCCTTCACTATGTTATTCCTAGGGCATCACCAAATTCAGTCCATTTTGGTCAATTTCATGGTCATAGTATTCTAAAAATAATAAATTTAATGATTTCAGCTATTTAAATCTGAAATTTCACAGTGCTGTAATTGTAGGGATCCTCACCCAAAAAGGAGTTGGGGGGGGGAGGGGGAGAGGTTGCAAGGATATTGTAGGGGAGGTTGCAGTACTGCTACCCTTATTTCTGCACTGCTGCTGGCGACGGTGCTGCCTTCAGAGCTGGGCAGCTGGCTGGGATCCCAGCTCTGAAGGCAGAGCTGCCTTCAGCAGTAGCGCAGAAGTAAGGATGGCATGGTATGGTATTGCCACCCCAAACCACCCTTACTTCTGCACTGCTGTCTGCAGAGCTGGGCCCTCAGTCAGCAGCAGCCACTCTCCACCCACCCAGCTCTGAAGGCAGCAGCGCAAATGTATGGGTGGCAATACCACAATCTCCCTTAAAATAACCTTGCGCCCCCCTGCAGCTCACCTTTGGGTCAGGACCCCCAATTTGAGAAATGCTGGTCTCCCCTGTGAAATCTGTATAGTATAGGGTAAAAGCACACAAAAGACCAAATTTCATTGTGTGGGGGGGGACCAATTTTCACAGTCCGTGACGCATTTTTCATGGCCATGAATTTGGTAGGGCCCTAGTTAACCTCAGCAGAGACGGGCTGCCCAAAGCAGACCTGCTTGCTTTCTTTCTAGAGATGTTTAAGTGTGACTGCCCATGGTTATAAGTACCAAGCAGCTCTTTTTATGCAAGCTTATTTTATTCTCATGGTAAAAGCACTACAGAGAAAACATATTAAAACAAAAAAAGAACCTACACTCAAGCCCATAAGCTTGTTAGAGATCACCCCAACTCTAACATGGGCTCTGGCAGGAACAGTCTTTCAACGGTCACAAGTTCATAACAGCCTCAGATCAGAGCTAGCACCCCGTGTTAAGGCCTCCATAGGCTAAGACTTCCCAACCCTTCTCAAAGGAGTGGGGTCCTTCACAGACCTGGGGCCCCGTATATTTACTAGATCAGAAAGAAGTCCCTGAGTCCCTGAAATTTAAAACCAGGCTATTTATCCAAAAATCCTGTCTTTGTCTGTCGGGCCCTGGAGAATCCAGTTTGAACTAGTATATGCAGATCTCTCCAGTGGGGTTGCCTCAAAGGGCTAATAATGAAGGAATTACATTAGCATCCCCTCCTACAAGAGACAGTACATACAATTCCACAACAACACATACACAACTGAATTTTTAATACAATGGACTGCAAAAGGTATTTAACCTAATTCAATAAGGTTTAACTTAAATACAAATTTATTTTAATTCCATAAGATTTTACCAAGATATCACAGGATAGTGTCAGTCTGTCACAGATACAATGGCTGAAATTCAGCTTATGGGGCGGGGGGGGGGGGGGGGGAGAAGAGGGGTGAAGGCTCTTGGTCTCGCAATCCTGATTGGGAACAAGATGACCACCAGGAATTGATAAAATTTGGCTGTGGGAGACCCCAATCTCTCAGTGAGAGAGCTAGGTCACTTTAACACTGCTTTGTTTAAGCAGCCACTATGAGACCTAGTGAGTATCTTACAGTGATGTGTTGAGGAATAACATTGGAGTCTCCCCTTAAATACTTAGGGGAGTACAGAACAGTACGCTCATCCCAAATTTTAGCTTGCAAGGACTAAATTTCCCAGAAGAAATGTACGTTAATAAAGCTGCAGATGATTTTGCCATTTTTCCATATATTAGTGAATTAATTTCTTCATTTAGATACATGAATAAATTGTGGATACCCTGGTCACAACGGAAAGTCAGGATGTCAGTAATAATGAAAAGCATCTACAACAATTCTGAAGTTTGCTATTTTGACACTTACTTGACACCACAGACAGTATTTGCATATCAAAAATACATATAACCCTCCATTTCACTAATACTAACTTCATTATACTGAATTACCAAAGTTTTCCAATATAAACTACTGCAATGCAGAGAATCTGACAAAATTATTAAGGATCTGATTCTTATTACAAGACCAGAAATTGAATGTGGTCCCCACAATAGGGATTTTAATAAAATATGTTTTAAACAGTAGAATAGGTATGTTAGAACACACTTCATTAAAGATGATTTGAAGAATGCACCTACAATATAATTCAGTCACATAACCACCAGTGCCCGTGCACTACAAGTAGTTACTACCTACACAAGAGCTGGAGGACACAAGTATTCAGTATCCATAAGGCTGTAAACCAACTTAAGTAACATTCAAAAGAAAAGAAAAAGATGTGGGGCTCATTGTCTAAACAAAGAAACTAGATACTACCAACTCAGCTTAAAAATATTCAAACAGTAAATTAATATGGTAAAAGTTTGCTCTATTATATTCTTTATGTTTGCCTAGCAAGACCTTTGTGTCACTTTCTGGAACAGCTTATATGCCAGCTACTTTACTTCAGGTGACAAGTTTCTATTATTAACCATTCTGCTGCTTGTCCCTGAGAAAGGAGACATTCACAAGGATCATGGAGTTTCAGCAGTTTCTCAGCTCAATTCAGCACAGAAGTCTGTGATTCAGAAAAGTTAGAGAGGAGTTTTAGGGGATACAGATTTAAAGCATGGAAAGGTAAAAACTAAAAGTTTATGATTCGCTTGGTTTAAATACATATTTTTTTCTACTTTATGAAGTTTTAAATCCGACAATTTAATCTACCTGAATCATGCAGTTGTACCTTTGACACTTCATTGTCATAATATTGGATAATACTAAGAAAGGTTTACCTGTTGGGAGTAGCCTCGAAACGTTGGATTAATTGTTTTAATCCCTTGAAACAAAGTTGTAGGAACAACGGAACCAGGTCTGGGAAAGAAAAGTTTGGAAAAAAAATTAAATGAACTGTAATTTTCTAACTTCATTGGGATCATCATCAGTTTGATCACTGTGAGACACATTTTAACAAACTTGTTCTATATTATTCTTACCCCAATGTAATCTTTTTTTGGGGAAAGGGGGTTCTTCAATATAGAAACATCTTTCTCCCAGAGCACAGGAAAACCAAAAGTGTGAAATTGGGATTTATGTTTAAAGGCCTTCAAGCAAGCTGTAACCAAAATTAATCAGCAATATAGCAGAGAAATAATTTGGTATGCATGATAGAAGTCAATTTCCTCCAAAGACCCATTTAAAAATATTAAGGAGTATTTGTTTATTACAGGGTAAATGCAAGGAGATAAGTTTATTTGTAGAACATTAAATCCCCCTTTGAAATAAAAAAGACTCATGTCAAATGGATAGAGAGTCAAGGCCACAAAGAAGTTGTGGTCTATATATTGAGCAGCACCCATAGATGAGTGGGTGGGTAGCAGCATAGGCACAAGAACGGTATGCAAGTGACTCCAGGGTACAAGATATCCCACAGGGACAATCAATAATACATATTTTAGTCTTTAACTGTATCCAAAACCAAAAGTGAAGCCATTTTGGAAAGAAAAATTGGGAAGGAAATTCCGCACCAATCTGAATTTTAGTATAAGTTGTTGTGAATGGTTCTTCTTTTTAAAGAAGTTAATTTCTCTTACTTTTAGGTATTTTTTGAAAGGAGAGAATGTGGCTGATTTGCTCTACTCCATTTTCTCAGAAAGTACACCTAAAAACACTTTTCAGATAATTCAGGAGATAAAGAGAAAAGTAAGTATAGAGCTTCAAGACTTGTGTGGCCACAGTGCTGTTCCTGCGTGACTGCAACGTATTAACTTGGGTCTCGTCTACACATAAAATTATGGAGGAATAAAGTAGGGTGTGAATTTAAAGTAAAACAGTTATTATAAAACAAATCCATGTGTAGACAAGCCCTTACTATAGAGCCTAACAGTGCAGCTCTTTTTTTTCCTGCCTCCTCTCCACACAAATTCCAAATATCAAAAGTGATGGATTATTTATAAAAACAAGTTATTGAAATGTATAGAAGTCACTGAAATATGGGAAATCTATGTATGTAATGATGCTGTATGAAGCACATGGAAAACCAAAGTTTGCTCTATCTCAGGTTGAACTTAAAATGCTGGAAACTGGAGGCTCAATTATCCATAAAAGAGAGCTCTTATTTATAACTTACATGTTTCATTGTGTAAGGAAATCAATCTTGTCATGTTTCCTGGGACGAAAATCTAATGCCATTATGCAGGATTATGGGTTCAACTACAGGAATAGCTGAAATGAGCAAATCGTTCTTTTCAACCCGAAGGCAAACATGATGCCATTATCACTCAGCAGCTAAATGACACTTGTTTTGACTTGTCACATGATACACAGAAAAGCCTCTTCCATGTAACTTTCCCACTAAAACAAACATTAACTTCCCAAACTGCACCACACATCCTTTTAGAGTTATTTTTAAATTAATTAAATTCAAAGCCTGTAATACACCTTCTGAATATCACGCATGAGAAAACAATTGGACCTAAGACACGTTCACCGCTGTGCTGCACTGCTGTCCAAAGTTTATATATAAACATATTCCACAAGACAAGTGGTACAATACCTGTTTTTGTGCCAAAGTTCTGTCATCAGCTTGAGATAACTTTTACATATTGCTGGTTTCTTATCTGTTCGTGCTAAGCCCCCGCAGTCAAGAAAAAACTGTGTCAAGGGTGGGCTGATTAGAAGGAAGAAAGCAAGATTATTATTCTTTAAATAGTGCTTAGAGAAGTGTAAACCACCCCCTACATACATTTTAACAGCATGTTAGGGAAGGCTAATTACTGACATTTACATGGTAAACGTTTAATGATTTATTTTCCTAAACCCTCGGGTAACACTTATATATCCTGCTTATTTGGGCCACTTTGAGTGGCACAATACCCCTCACAGACCAATCCTGCCACTTGTTAGAAGCACTGGAATTGTCCAGTGGGAGCCACGTTACAAAGGCAGGTTCCCTCTAGCAAACGTAGCCACCGGGCGATCGTGGCATGTCCCTGTGATCCTTGCCCTGCAAAGTCATGATGGCTGAAAGCTGGCACTTTCTGATTATGTAATATTCTTCAAGACATTTTCAGATAACTTTCATAACTAATATTTTAAAAATATTCCTTAATGTCTTACAAGGATAGTATTAAAATATATCACTGTAGGGACAGGCTATACAGAAAATTACAGAATTTTAGAATTACAGAAAAGCTTGATCTGGAAAATCTAACTTTTTTTGGAACAAATAGGTGGGTTAGTTCCAATATTTATTATTTTAAGCAGCACTGAGAGAATAAGTTTTTTCCTTAAAATATACACTTTACCATGCAGAGGAAGAAAACACTGGGAGACTACCTTTAAAGGGATAGGTTTCAGAGTAACAGCTGTGTTAGTCTGTATTCGCAAAAAGAAAAGGAGTACTTGTGGCACCTTAGAGACTAACCAATTTATCTGAGCATAATTATGCTCAGATAAATTGGTTAGTCTCTAAGGTGCCACAAGTACTCCTTTTCTTTTTAAAGGGACATCAACTAAAAAAAAAATCACTAATGACAGAAAACTGTTTACATACAAGTACTGGACCGCCTAAGATTACTACTATGGAGATTAAAGAGAAAAAGTCT
This sequence comes from Natator depressus, assembly GCF_965152275.1. Lineage (NCBI taxonomy): Eukaryota > Metazoa > Chordata > Testudines > Cheloniidae > Natator > Natator depressus. The sequence continues at coordinate 82,207,943 of NC_134241.1, read as the reverse complement.
CAGCATCAGTTTACTTTGTGCATTTGACAACCTTTCAAATACAGAAGTCTATTTCATTGTTTCCCATGTATAGTTTATCATTTTTCTATATTTGTGTGGGTGTTTCTCACAGAAACAGTGGGAAAACATTTTGGAAAAAAAAATCAAAGCATATTCTAAAACCATAAAAATTAGCAGGGAGACTCAGAAGTAGGTGTAGTAATGTGCCTGAAACTATCCTAGCTCCTTTTTCTAAAACGATAATGTCACATTAAGGAACATACCTCACATGAGTAGTGAGAACTGATATTAAGATTTCTCTTGGGAATAATACATTTTGTAGACTCTAAATTGAACTGCTGTTAACTAGTTTGGGTAACCCAGTGCTTCCAAGCTTTCAAGAGGTGTTTTAAATAGGTGTTTAAAAATAATTTAAGTATTGGTTGTACATACCTTTGTTGAAGAATCTGTTAATGAAAACATGAGTAGTCTAGGGATACGTCAATCAAATGCTGGTACCTCTCTCTGACCCGCCCACCTGTCACCCTAATCCCCTCTCCACTGCGTATTACTTCTGGAGCCAAGACTGACTAGGGACCAGAAGCAAGGGGTGGCATGTGACCCTTCTAAGAATTCCCCCGGCTGCCCTCTACCACTTGGAGTCAGTTTCAGCCCTGTAGGACCTCCCCAGGAGCAGTTTTGACCAATTATGGCAAGTTCCGGAGTGGGGTGACCCATCTGGAAGAGGGTCATGGTCCTCTGCCAAATGGCATGGGTTTCACCCCCATAAGCCCTCCCATAAGGCAAATGTATACCAATCAAAATAGATATAGCACAAGGGTCTAGGTGGGAACCCCCAACCTCTGGAGCTCAACGTTCGGACGGTTGACTGCACTGCCCCTGGAAAACCCATCACTGCGTAGAACAGGCAGTCTTGTTTCCAGTGTATTTTTCAGAAATTGTGGATACACTGAAGAAAAATGGCCTCTTTCACTACCCCCATGAGAACTACGGAGTTCATTTTAGCTCTGAGGATGCTTGGCTGCCTGCAAAGAAAGCTCTACTTCAGCGACTATTCTGAGGAAAAGGAGGGGAGCCCTTTGGCCTTGCCGTTGATGGATACACCAGAACCTGACCCCCAGATTCAAGCGCTCATGAGGCAGACTGATGAGCATGATGGACACCTGTCGTCTGCTCCCATGAAGGAAAAGGACCACGGCTCATTGGAGTCACCATCGGATAAGGTGAAAGGAGAAGACTTTGCTCAGGTAAATAGACTATAAAAAGTGGTGGTCAAGGATGAGATACAATGGGGTAGGAACTGACCTGGGGTTGCATAAATCTAACAACAGGGGACTTACAGCTGTTTCTTTTCCAAAAATCTCTCACCAGCTCAATGCCACCTTTCTAGAGGTGGCCCTGGACAGCATTACATCAGGGAGCAAAGATGAAATCAGGCCCAACATGTTTTTGCTCAACACCAAGACAAACTATTCAAGAGGACATCGAGCGTGAAGAGGGCAACAGCTCTATGGATTTAAGGAAGGTCCTTGGCATAGATCTAGCTGAGCCAGTGCCACATCGTTAACGTAAAAGAGTTATGCAGTCTATTGTACATGTTTCTTTTTATGCTGTCCTTAATCACTGTCTTAGGGAGAAGCTTTCTGAGGATTGTGAGGGCTGTGTTATAGATGCTCCAGCTCAGTAGCATCATGACTGTGTGAATTGGACTTCAAGCTCCGGGCCCTGTGTGCTAACTTGTGTTTGGAAAGTTTAAACACAGTTATTGCCATTGGCTATATAATGCAATATCTGTGCTTAATCCAAGAAAATGTAGCACTAAGGGTGACCTTGGTAAATGCTCTGCAAAGCTCTTGAGACTCCAACAGTATTTTAAACAAAATTATCAAACCGAGTAATACCACTTAGCACATTATATTGACTGCCTGATCCACACAAAAAGTTACAGAACTCTGCTTAGGAAGAAGACTACAGTACTTGTAAGAAATCAGAAAGGATTAAGTTAGAGGGGACAAACATGATATAAAATATAATAAAACTTGGTATTTGTAAATAAAACCATCTATTGAAAATGGCTTTGTGACTATCTGTGTTTCTGTTACAAGGTCTGAGTGGTCCTTAAACAAGATGAAAGATTTGATGGGGCATCTTGATTTGTTTTCAAGGGCTATATGTCTTTTAAATAAAAAACAGTTTCGGAATACCCAGCTATTGTGTCTTTAAGAAAAGAGACCTATTTACAGCAAAAAGCTGAAATGCATGTAGTAAAATGCAGGGTAGAAATAATACACAAAGCTCCCATATTTTGTATAGAACATGGATGTTTGAGAAATGTGGTTGCGTACAATACAGCTGATTCAACCCCATGGAACCATATTGGTTTAACCACAACCTCCTGAAAAAATGGGGTTGAACTATTGCCTTCAGATGTAATCACACACCCATGTTTCCTTAACATTACAATGGAGATAAAAGATTGTATCTAAAGGATTTGGGGGACAAAGCTGCCAAAAAGTTATGGGGCAGGGTCATTTTTAAAATTTTACAAAGGCTAATGAGAACAGAAAAATACTAAAGAGATGCCCCCTAGGGGAGACTCTCAAACTGTCATGTCTGAGAATGAGGAGGCTGTATCTGATCCTGGTCTCCTACGGGCTATGGTGACTCTCACATGGAGTCTGATTTAGAAATTCAGAAGGCTCTGTAGAGGGCTTCTCCTTGTCTACATTCCATCTACTCCTGATGATCCCTGCGGTAGCCCCTTGGAAACTGACTCTCAGATAGGGTCTGATGTAGAAGACACACCTATGGTATTACAGAGGAACCCCCATACACCTCTGCAGTTGCAGATCCCCAAACAGATGTGTATAGGGAGCAAGTGAGAAGCTGGCAATGGGAATTAACTAGATTTAGCTGTGCAGCATATTCTGAAGAATTTTGTTTTGTCAATCTTGAGAGGATGAATTCAAGCTGGCAGGTTGTGGATGTTAGGATATAGATATTCAGGCCTGTCTGTAAAGGCCTATACTCTAAGAATTTAGGTGTATTCTTATCACTTAGCTAGTTATAGAGGTATAAAAGACAGGTTTCAGAGTAACAGCCGTGTTAGTCTGTATTCGTAAAAAGAAAAAAGAAAAGGAGTACTTGTGGCACCTTAGAGACTAACCAGTTTATTTGAGCATGAGCTTTCGTGAGCTACAGCTCACTTCATCGGATGCATAGCATATCGTGGAAACTGCAGAAGACATTATGGTCTCTGTGTGTATATAATGTCTTCTGCAGTTTCCACGATATGCTATGCATCCGATGAAGTGAGCTGTAGCTCACGAAAGCTCATGCTCAAATAAACTGGTTAGTCTCTAAGGTATAAAAGAGAGAATCAAAATCACTGTCTGCCAGTGTAAGGTCCTTCTCTTACTGTGACAGTCTGAGGCCCTGTTCTTAGGCTAAGGCCTTTGGCTAAGCAACAGAGGCAGCCATAAGCTGGGAAGTGAACGGTCACATCCTCACATTCCAAACTAGTCACATTGAAATAAGGTGCTATTGGGCTGTTAGGAATACAATCCTGTCCTGATAATGCCTATCACCTCCAGAGAAAGGGAAGTGCCTAGAAAATGTAAAAGGAAACTTAGTTTGATAGCATCCTGTCTGGCAAGAACTCACTTATCAATAGCTGGGATGTGAAATCCTCATTTCTGTGTTGTTCTATCATTGTAGTCCCCATTTCCCCATTGTTTGTCTGTATAATCTCTGTCTGGTTCTGTGATTGTTTCTGTCTGCTGTATAATTAATTTTGCTGGGTGTAAACTAATTAAGGTGGTGGGATATAATTGGTTAAATAATCATGTTAGGACTGGTTAGTTAAATTTCAGTAAAATAATTGGTTAAGGTATAGCTAAGCAGAACTCAAGTTTTACTAAAAGAAAAGGAGTACTTGTGGCACCTTAGAGACTAACAAATCTATCTGAGCATAAGCTTTCATGCTCAAATAAACTTGTTAGTCTCTAAGGTGCCACAAGTACTCCTTTTCTTTTTGCGGATACAGACTAACATGGCTGCTACTCTGAAACCTGTCAAGTTTTCAGTCTGCAGACTGCATAGTCTGCAGTCAATCAGGAAGTAGGAGGGAAATGGGAACAGGAAATGGGGGTGGGGAAATTGGAATCATGTTTTGCTAAGGGGGGGAAATGGAAACAGGGAGTGGGGGTGGGGAAATTGGAATCATGTTTTGTTAAGGGGGAGAATAGGAACAGGGACACAGGTAGGGCTCTGTGGTGTCAGAGCTGGGAAGGTGGACGCTAAGGAAGGAAACTGGAATCATGCTTGCTGGAAGTTCACCCCAATAAATATCGAATTGTTTCCACCTTTGGACTTCGGGTATTATTGCTCTCTGTTCATGCGAGAAGGACCAGGGAAGTAAGTGGGTGAAGGAATAAGTCCCCTAACAGTGGAAGCCATGCACAGGGAGATACAGTTAGTTCTTGACAACATTAATGGTAGGCTAGCCCTAGATTATTTTGTTCAATTACATGTAGAGAGCTGTAATTTAAACAATCCTTAAACAATCTTCAGTAAGATGAACTAGGGATGACCTCTCTACTGACGATTTCTTAAATCAGGTTGGTAAACTGCTACAGAGTAAGAGAGAGATACATGTTCATGGGACATTACGCTGCATTTCGATAGTTGTAAAATAAACATGGGTGGGAATGGCTGTAGAGTTTCCAATTCTATCCTCAATAGTCTACTCGACCATAAAGAGAGAGAGTCTTTAGTAGACTTGTCTTACATTGGTACTACTTTGTGTTTTGTGTGTGACCTCCTGGCTGTCATGTCTGATGGTAAACCTACAGATGCAAAACTGTTAAGATGGAGCAAGAAAGCTGCATGAGACACTAAGGTGGTCAAATTAAAAAAAATTATGCTTGGCATTTCCATGATTTCTGTAAAAACGCTCTTGAAACAAGAGGACCTTTTCACACAGCGATGGGATTTCCAAGGGGGCAGTGCTGCTGACTGGTCAACCATTGAGCTCCAGAGAGGAGAGTTCTGGGCTAGACCCTTGTGCTATACCTATTCTGATTGGTACACAAAAAGGGTCTATGGTGGTGAAACCCATGCTGACTGGTAGAGGACAGTGGGAGGAAATCTTAGAGGGGCCACATACCATATCTTGCTTCCTGATCATGTCAATCTCGGCCCCAGAAGCAATACCCCAGGAGGAGGAGGTTACTGTGACAAGTGGGTGTGTCCTTAGGGGTCAGGGAATGGGGTCTACATTTGATTGACAACGTACCCCTAGACTAATCCGTCAAACCTACCGTTGGTGTTGATAAGACTTATGTCTGGTATACACTAGAAAGTTAGGTCAACATAAGGCAGTTTACAACCTAACTCCATAAAGGTCTACACTACAATGGTGCTCCTGCTGATGTAAGACGCCCACTACATCAACTTAACTCCACCTCTGCAAGAGTTGTAGCGCTTAGGTCGATGTAGTTAGGACAACGGAGCGTCTGTGTAGTCACTGTGTTAATTACATTGCCAGGAGCTGACAGCGCGGAGCCCCGCCACCACCTCCTGGTGAGGAACTGGGGGTTGGGGAGGGAGGAGAGCTTGGAGCCCTGCTGCTGCCTCCCAGTGAGGGATGGTGCAGGGGGAGGAGGGGAAGGAGAGATCCTCTCCCACCCCACGCCCAATCCTTCACCCGCAGGCAGCCAGGCTTGGGCTCTTCTCCCCCACCATCGCACATCAGGAGGGGTCAACACCCCATAATGCCCCACACTGTCAGTTACATTGGTGGAAGCACTCCTGGGGAGGACATGCACCGCCAACAGGAGGAACTAGCATGGATATGAAATACCACAGTAATTATTGCAGTGGCTGTACATCGACCTAACCTAGGTTGATTTAATTTTGTAGTGTAGACAAGGCTTTAGGGCAGGGGTGGGCAAACTTTTTGGCCCAAGGGCCACATCTGGGAATAGAAATTGTATGGTGGGCCATCAATGCTCACAAAATTGGGGTTGGGGTGCGGGAGCGGGTGAGGACTCTGGTTAGGGGTGCGGGCTCCAGGGTGGGGCCAGAAATGAGGAGTTCAGGGTGCGGGAGGGGGCTCCAGGCTGAGGGAGGTTGTGGTGCGGTGGGGAGCCTCAGGGGTGCAGACTCTGGGCAGTGCTTACCTCAAGCAGCTCCCGGAGGCAGCAGCATGTCCCTTCTCCGGCTCCTACACGGAGACACGGACTGGCAGCTCTGCATGCTGCCCCGTCTGCAGGCACTGCCCCCGCAGCTCCCATTGGCAGTGGTGCCAGCCAATGGGAGCTGCGGGGGCGGTGCTTGGGGCAGGGGCAGCATGCAGAGTGGAGCTGCCCCTACTCATAGAAGACGGAGGGGAGCAGCCCTCGACCCTGCTTCCTGGCTGGACTGCCGGAGGGGGGCCATGCTGCTACTTCCGGGAGCCACATGGAGCAGCCCCCGACCTTTCTCCCTGGTTGGAACGCCCTTTACCTGGTTGGAACGCCCCCAACCTTTCTCCCAGTGGGAGCTTGAGCGCCTGATTAAAACATTTGGCAGGCCGCATCCAGCCCGCGGGCCGTAGTTTGCCCACCCCTGCCTTAGGGTATGTAGACATACTCACAGTGTGCTTTTCAATATGCATATGCTGTAGCAATTTAAAATCAACTGGTGGCCCAAGGAAATTCTAGGAACTATAACCTTGACCTCTCCCATACCATTAATATTGACCAGAAACAGTAGTTAACTGGTTCCTGATCTATAAGAGATATTTTGTTAGAACAAAAAATATATTTGAAAAAGCATTTGGTCCTTTCCCTCTCTTCTTGCCAAATTTCCGGGCTATCTTCCACCTTTTTATTTATTTTTTCATTAAAAGACTTCAAAAAAATCCCACAGCGTTTTTTGACAATAGCAAGGACCTCAGAGCAAATAATGAGGAGTGGATAGCTCACTGTACTGAATCCAGGAAACCTGGGTTCTATTCCTAACTGTACCACTGGCCTGCAGGGTTGACCATGGGGTAGTCACTTCCTTTCTCCGTGCTTCAATGTACCCATCTATGAAACGGAGATAAAGATACTGATTTCTTTTGTAAAGTACTTTGTAATCTACTGGTGAAAAGCCTTACATAACAGCTAGGGATTATAATTATTAATACCAAATCCTAACTCAGCACAGTTTTGGAGTGGGAAGTCTCAAACAGAAAACATAATAGTCAGCAATAAATCATTAAGCATAATAATAAAAGTCTCAGTTTGTTTTTGGTTCATTATATAAGAGGAACAGCTAGCAAGACTGAAATTCAACAAATGTACTTTAAGTCAATAGGTTAATTAACAATCTACAAGGACAGGCTATTTTATAACTGGAAACATTTAATAAAAAATGGAAACAAAAATGAACCAAATATCCCTGATACTTTCAAGTATATAGCTATGCAGCTCTTTCTGATCTATGAATATTTAGGGATAAAATAAAAATCTTTCTAAATGATTTCACTTCAATTTTTATCATTACTTATGTACATTATGTATGTTTAGTATATAATTAGAATCTTGAAATTCTTTGATCTATTTTTGAGATTAAGATCCAAGTAGTTCAAGTGTTTAATCAACTGTGTTTTATATCAGCTGCTTTTATAATTTTTATAAAATTTGCAAGTTTAAACTTCTGTCACTAAAAGATTACATCATGCCACCTCATTTTAATTGCTATAAATAGCAATGTGAAAACTTCCCAGACTGAAAGATAACATGGTAAAAAGGAATTTAAAGCTCGCTTATGCCCCATACATCATATTACCATTTGCTGACTGGAGAAGAACGAAAAAAAACAACAACTCAAGTATCAAAGAATGGCCCTACACTTAAAAAGAAGACCTGGATATTTATGGCCAATTCTCTTTTTAATTTTTAGAACTATAATTGTTGGTTGAGGGCTGTGAGATATTAGAGAGGAGGCGGGAAAACAAACCCACATACTGCTATTCAAGGGAAACTATATACATATCCTACAACTCTTAAGTAATACCATTGATTTCAATATCACTATTCATGCTACTGCAAGATGAGGCTACCAAACACATCAAAATGAGGTTTATACTGGTATGATTTTTCTAAAACTTTTTTGAGGGTCTGGTTTGTAACTGAAGACATGAAGATACACATACCTACTTTAAGGTTACATTTAACAGCCATTTTCCTTACCAATTGGAAAGAGCTTGTAAAGCTGCATTCATGTAACAAGTGTTTCCAATATTTTTCAATCCTTTAAGACCTGTAAACAGGAAAAATACATCAAGCAAGCTAAAATTTAAAAATAAACTTGTAGCAAATTAATCTTTCCACTCAAAAATTTACTAGTCAAATTTTGCTCCCAGCTACACCTCTGCAACCCCTTTGAGACCAACAGGATTGCACAAGTGTAAGTAAGCACAATTTGATTCCTAAACAGATAAATTATTTCAACTCCTATTTTGCTGTTGGTTGATTATAATACCTAGCGTAAGTGGCTTTTATTTTACCTTTTTATTCACACTTAGTATCTTTATGTATATTTGCAGAGTGACACAGTTTTGAAGAAAAATTATAAAGATAAGGGTTTGAATGTTTTAATTTTACTTGCATTTAATGAGTTTATTAGTTCAAATGCATTCTATCTGTATATGCCTGATGTCTAAACCTGTCAGTTATATAACTGACAGGTTTTTAGGAGGATTTATCAATGGCTTTTCAATACCTTTAATCTGTGCAATGAATATTTAGATTATATAACAGTACATACAGTTTTCTCAATGTGTAATTATATTTGCAAATGAATCAGTTTTAGTTAATTTATGTTCTTTTTATCTCTCTTTCCTGTATAGATTTATTAAGTGTGAATATTTATTCAGGACAGCTTCGTTCACCCTCTCCAAGAAAATCGTATTTTCAGACTAGGACTACTTCTTTTCTTAATTAACTCAGCAAACATTATATACACTCACTCCATCTATAGCACAAGTTATAATGGGGAAAACTTTCATTATAGGGCTCAACTGGTAAGCATTAAAATATTTGAGCAGTCTGTACCCATGCAAGTAGTCCTAAGGGCTTCAAAAAGACAACTCCTGCAAGTCAGAACTAGCAACTATTACACAGTCATCTCAGTTCAATTCAATTAAATTTTATTGGCATGACAGGTTATACAAGTGTTGCCAAAGCATAAATGAAATCAATAAAATAGAAGTTGGTCTCAAAATATAATAAAGTTCTTCTACAAGAATAATTGCAATGTACTACTGAAAACAATCTAATCACTACTTCTAATTACCAAGAAAAGTTACACAGCATTTAAAAAAAATATTTAGCCATCAGACAAAGCCTTCAGCTCAACAGTCTGAAAATTAACTGAGACACAAGAAATGCATCTCATCATTTTAATATATGAGAGAAAGGATTCTGCAAGTTCCAGTATTATTTTTAGAAAACTTACTGGGTTAATTCAGCTAAATTAACCAAAAATATTTTCTAAAAACAAACAAGCAAAAAAAATAGGACTTAGCTTATACGAACTGAGAAAGTCTCCTTTCTCTCTCTCTCCATTTCCCATCGCTCAACCTACATCAGACTGCCATTCCTGATTCTTCCCACCAGGAAGACTAATTCTAATTTGAGGCAGAAGGAATACCAGTCACAGCTAAGGAGATACAGTACTGAAATACACTGTATTTGAAAAAAACTTTTTGAAGTATTCTATTGTATGTATTATATATAATTTCATAGGCTCTGCCTGATTCTGCAGGCACTTACACATGATCAACTTCAGTGGGATTGTTCACAAGCATAAACTTAAGTAACTGTGTAATCATTTAAAGGATTGGGCTTTTATTCAATACAAATTTATTTAGCGACATTTTTAACAACTTATTGGTATAGTTTTCACCAAGTAGTAACTGAACTATTCACTGGACTTACATTTAACACTGCTTCATTCTGCTCTCCAGTATATGCTTTGTCAGAAACATTTAACGTTTGTTTTTAAATAAAACATTAAGATAAATTTGACTTGTGAAAGCTTATTCTTTCTTGAAGCATATACAGTGCTAATGGGAATTAGAATACAACTTTATCCATACAGCAACTTTCATATAAAGTGTATCCCCAGAACACTTCATAGGGTTAAATACAAATAAAAGCAGGAGGAGAGAAACTAATGCATTGACAGGTGATAAAAAACAGGTTTTTTCAAAGATTTAAGAGCAGATGGTGAATCAGTGAGGTGGAGACACACAGGATCCAGGGACAGTTCAGTGAGTGGTTTGAGCATTGGCCTGCTAAACACAGGGTTGTGAGTTCAATCCCTGAGGGGACCATTTAGGGATCTGGGGCAAAAATTGGGGATTGGTCCTGCTTTGAGCAGGAGGCTGGACTAGATGACCTCCTGAGGTCCCTTCCAACCCTGATATTCTATGAGGAAGGCTATACCAAATGGCAAGAGCTGCAGAGGAAAAGGCTTTGGGCCAACAACAGGGAGGCTGAAAGCTGGTGCTAGCTGAGTCAAGGGAGAACAGAGACAGAGAGAGAAACAAGGTCCATGAGATAGAAACATCTCCCCATCATTGATAAGAGAAGGAATTGCCTTGACATGTTCACTGGTGTCTAAACAAAGCAGCTCAGTAAAATATAACCAGCAGATAAAGTGAAGGAAGTAGTAAACAAAAATTATTCTTTATAAAAGTGATCCATATGAGAGACTTCGAAGAGATGCCACACGGGGTTCGTTTGTTAAATGACGAATAAAACCCTCTCAGTTTTGGGAGTTTCATTACGCTTCCCCCTTACATTTTCCCCTTTTCCATTATATAAATACCAGGCTTGGGTTAACTTTTGCACTGATAGCATTTGTCAGAGCATGAAATCCATTACTAACAAAACAAAGTGCTGGGAACTGCAGACCCAAAACGTTAACCAGTATTCAGAAAGCATTCATATAAAGCATCTTTAAAAAAAAAAAGCAAAAATGTTAAAACAAATTTTGCAATACCTACCCAGTTACCAGTGTGGCTATGACACATATTTCAGTCCAATGAAAACTAGCAACTACACTAAACATCACGACTGCTTTCTTTATCAGTGACTGATGTACTACAAATAACACCATGAGAGCCTCTTCTCTGAAGAAAAGGAAAGGATGCTGCAGTTAAGCATCAAACTGAAAATGCAGCTCTTATTTTAGAATGGGGGAAAATAGTTCCAGCTGGAATAGATGTAATTTCTAAACAGCTGGGGAATGGATTCAAAGAAATACTCATACATGGTGGAATTACTGAAGTGAGGGCATGGACGGAGCAATTAGTTGACAGTGTAGGCTTTAATCCTCCAGTTTCATTACCTCTTGTCTTCAGTTCATCTTCTTCCACCTCTGTATCTAAAGCATCAAATACAGCACCTAGAGGAATCTTCAGTGTTGGATTACCAGGTATTTTAAAATCCTTATTAGAAGAAAAGGCAAAATATAAAAGTGTGATTATGTTTATAAATCCATTTTTTCTTTAAGTGTTAGTACAGTTTTACTAACATATGCCTATGAACTAAACATAGGAGTGCATTCAAAATAACTGCCTTCTAAATGCATGTTTCTTTTTATGTAAAGCAAAAGTACTTGGCAGCTACGCTATGAAAGTTTACTAATTCAAGCAGGTACGTATGGTAAGAATACAGCACTGCACCATTTTCTGGAAAACGTTGAGAAAATAAATCAGTCAAAATACAATGCCAAGCACTGTAAGATTTCCTGCCACCGCTTCAGGAACAGCAAGCCTGCTTTGCAATTCACCACATAACAATGGATTATAACACCAAGTTTATAAAGGATTACATGAAAGTCAGCACAAAAATTTGCCATCAGATGGCCTACTGCATTTAATCAAGAGAGACAGAAGCTGTCGAAAAGGGATCCTAGTGGCTCCGGTCAGCACCCTGACCGCCTTTTGGGTTGGGAACCCCATGGCCACAGTACCGCTGACTGGGCGTTAAAAGTCTGGTTGGTGGTGCTGCAGAGCTAAGGCAGGCTAGTCCCTACCTGTCCTGGCTCCATGCTGCGTCCCGGAAGAGGCCAGCAGGTCCGGCTCCTAGCGGGGAGGCCACAGAGCTCTGCACGCTGCCCCCACCCTAAGCACCGGCTCCGCACTCCCGTTGGCCTCCAGGGCCTGTGGGCGAGAGCAGTGTGCAGGCCCGCCTGCTGTACCTCCGCCTCAGAGCTGGACCTGCTGTTGGCCGCTTCCAGGGTGCAGCGCAGTCCACGGTGCCATGACAGACAGGAAGCCTGCCTTAGCCCCCCCACTGTGCTGCTGATCGGGAGCCGCCAGCAGTAAGTCTGTACCCCAACCCTGAGCCCAAAACCCCTGCCCTAGCCCTGAGCCCCCCCAAACCTGGAGCACCCCTGCACCCTAAGCCCCTCATCCCCAGCCCCACCCCAGAGCCTGCATCCTCAGATGAAGCCCTCATCCCTCCTGCTCTCAACTCCCTGCCTCAACCCGCAGACCCCCTCCCACACCCTGAACCTCTCATTTCTGGCCCCACCCCAGGCCCGCACCCCCAGTTAGAACCCTCACCCCCCCTTGCACCCTAACCCCCTGCCCCAGCCCAGTGAAAGTGAATGAAGGTGGGGAAGAGCAAGCCACCAAGGGAGGGGGAATGTAGTGAGCAGGGCCTTGGGGAAGGGGGCGTGGCCTAAGAGAAGGGGCAGAGCTAAGGTGTTCGGTTTTGCGGGATTAGAAAGTTGGCAACCCTAACAGAGATGCAGTATGAGATAGGCAAATTGTTATTGTATTTTATGTTTTCCTGTGAGCACATAAGGGGAGAAAATCCCAAACAAAATTTTAAGATAAAAAGCAACACAAATGTCACAAATAATGCTTATTTCTCCTTATGCAATGTCATGTATGCTGCAACTTCCTTGAGCGTAGAAAAACAATTGGGTATTGGATGCATTTCAAATCTGAATTCTGCAATCATGCCAAACGTTATTTTTAAGTCAAGACACCATATATTTCAGGAGCACACGTGAATAACATCAGAAAATCGAATATATTTAGCTGAACCACTACACAATTAGAATTATGTGGTTGGTGTTTTAAGAAAAAAAATGTATTATGCCTTGTGTCAAATCTACTAATAATTAAAACTGAAAACAAGCTAAAAAGTTATACAAGTATTTTTTAAATAATTTCTTCAGGGGTATTTTTCCCCTAAAACTTCTGTGACTTCCCTAACAATATTCAGGTTTCAAAGTATCAGCCGTGTTAGTCTGAATCTGCAAAAAGGAAAGGAGGACTTGTGACACCTTAGAGAGTAACAAATTTATCTGAGCATAAGCTTTCGTGAGCTACAGCTCACTTCATCGGATGCAATCAGTGGAAAATACAGTGGGGAAATTTATATACACAGAGAACATGAAACAATGGGTATTATCATACACACTGTAACAAGAGTATTGTATAATTTTCTTTAAATCAACTTCTTGTAATTTTTGGATTTATTGTGCTATGTTCTTTCCCAGAAAAAAAAAGTTTTCATTGGCATTGTGCTTTTATTCACTTTACTCTTTACACACTTATTTTTTATCCTTGTATTTGAACGTCAGCTGTCATTTAACAAGTAGTTAGGCATATAAATAGATAAGTGTCTATCCAACATTCTTCACATTAAAATAACTCATCTAGTGACTACAGGGAAATTCTGATGCAGCTTCTCAAGGAAAATGCTGTATGTCTAAATATTAATTATTTAATATTCCAATGTGGACAGCACTGTTCAAAAGGTCCAGTCCTGCAAAACCCGCAACTCTCACTGATTTCCGTGGGAGAACACGTATATGCTGGATGTGCAAGTCACTACCTTCTCCAAGGAAGGTATTTACAATCTACTTTTAATATATGCAGCAGAGTTTATTTAATGGCATAGTTTTAGCTTGTACATGGAAGCCTTAAATACCTGGTTTTTTTTCCCCTGCTTTCTTTATTTGTCCCAATTCAGCTATTTCTTTTTCATTCATTGGAAAAGCTTATGAGGTTATACACACAACTTGATGGCATTTCTCTGTAATGTAATTACTTTAGAATGCAACATCTGATCAATTCCAAAATATTCTTGGCATCAATGGCCAGAACCATAATCATTCTGGTGAAAATCAGAAAGGAGGAAAACGGGGGACATGTGAAGCCCATGCCATCTGCTAGCACAGCCAGAGCTTCAAGCACCTCTGCAATTATCTATAGATCAAACAACTCTTTGAGGGCACCCATTAACACTTTCCAGCCTAAGAATACCTCATCTCCTCTCTACCCATCCCTCCCCATAGAGTTTAATATGTTGACACCATCAATGACTTATCTCCCAGACAATTAATAATGGCGGGGAATGGGGTGGGGTAAAAAGAGGAAAGGGGAAAATGGTGGTGTGCATATAGTCCCCGGCAGATGGGGCGGGAAATGAGGGGCACTGGTGTGTGGCAGGGCTGTCCCTAGCTATTCTGGGGCCCTAAGCAGCCCCGCTGCGGAGCTCAGGGGAGTGGGGGAGGGACGGGGCTGGGGCGGAGCAGGGACGGGAAGAGGCAGGGCTGGAAGAGCTGGAGCAGGGGCTGGAGCAGCACACAGCTGCGCAGGGCGCCAGGAAATTTGGTGCCCCAAATTTCCTGGTGCCCTACGCAGCTGCGTACTTTGCGTATGGGTAAGGACGGCCCTGTGTGTGTGTCAGGAAGTGATGGAAGACACACAACTCCTGATGAGGAGAAAGTGTGGGGTCCTAGTATGAAGGAGGGAACACAGATTGTCCATGGCATGGAGGGGCATAGGTGGCACACAGAACCCCTGAAATGAGGGTATGGGGAAATGGGAGGTGCAAACAGATCCTGGCACAGATGGACAATAAGGGACCCTGGTATGAGAGGATGTGGGCAATGAGGGAGCACAAAGAACCACTGATGATGAGGGGAGGGAAGACTGGGGGTGGCACATAGAGATGCTGGTATGAGGGAAGAATGGAGGACTCTGCTATGGGAGGAGGAGAGATCGGGGGACAGATCAAACCCCTGGCAGGAGAGAGACTAGGGAACCACTGAAATAGAGGGAGCTAGAGGGTGGCGAACAAGGAGCTGGAGAGGGGAGGAATGGGGAGATGCAAGGAGCCCCTGGTGTGCACAATGAGCTCTGCCTAAACAAGCCACAAAGTGTGTGACCCCCTAGATATTTTACTCTCAGCTACAAATGTTAATTGTTATAAATTATGTGTTAACAATGGTCAAGTTCCTCTACTATGTTATGATCATGTAATAAATGACAGTTTAGAAATCTAAATTTCTAGTTTCATTTTATTATAGAGTTTCCTAAATCCTGCCCATGTGTAAACATGAAAAAGCTTAATTATCCTAACTGCACTACAAATAATATCAGCTTTCTGATGACTTAATTGTACATTAATGTGTCTTTGATGACAGCATGCTTTATTCTGTTCACTTTTCTTTTTTAAAAAAATCACACACGCCATAGAGACCATTTACTCCTGTCCTCTGAAGGAAGAATATATCAAAGCTGAAGAGATCAAAATTACTACAACTGTGGATGTACTGCCCAATGGAAAAAGAAAAATATCTCCAATAAGAAAACGATTACATACCTTGTTAGTAATTTAAAATGATGCAAACCCAGTAAGTTTTACTGAGCTATACCAGAAATATAAGGTCATGCAAATCCTCTTAAATTTTTTTTGTATTCATTCAGCCACCAATATAGACTGACAGTTGCTTGCATGTTTCTCTTGATAAACACAATACTTGTGTCTCCATGTGAATTTGCACCTCTCTTTGGCTAGAGGCTCCATAAACAGACACCAAAACAACTTACTCTTCTGCATACAGTAGCCAGTAATAATTTGAATGTGACAATTAAAAACTTCTCACTAACTATAGGATGGGAAGCAAAGCTAAATGATTATTCCCATCTTAAAACTCAAATGTAATTTCATATTCTCTGGTTGATTTAAAAAACTAAATAAAATACACTCATATCATTCTTAGGAAACAGAGTGATACACAGAAAGATTTAATGTAGGTTGGGCATTAAGGTGCATTAGTCTTCAGAGAAATAAGAAGGGAAGAGTACAGTACAGAGAATCACATTATCTCCAGCACCAGATAAGACACAACTGGGAAATAAGACAAAGTACAGCTAAAACAAGGTCTGTGTTTATTTCACTTTTTTAAAGAACATACCTGTACACTATTTCCTTGTGTTTGGTGAGACAGTCTGGCATTTGGTAATGGAGAATGAGATCCCAATTTTCTATCCAAAAATACCTCTTTGCTACATGTATAACACCAGACACGCAGGGTGGTAAGATTGACAGTTAGACAGTGCTTTGTGTCCTAAAACAGAACAAAAAAAATGATTTAGGAACTTGCATTAAACCTCAGTGTGTCCAAGCCAGAACTGTATTAATATGTGAAATCTTTCAAAAAAAAAGACTAACATGTACCAGGTAAAAATATTAAATCTAGCAGCAGTTCAGCTGTTCCTCAAATCCAAGCTTTTAACTCGTAACACCTAGATTGAAAGGGTCCAAACCACAAACACCATCTAAGAGGTATGTCTGCTTTAACTATCAGTATAATCTGAAAAGAGAAGATCTCAGTGTTGTCCATAATCATCTTAAACTGTTACAATTCACTCATCAAGAAAGTATCTGGGTATTGGTAGGGCCCTATCAAATTCATGGTTCACTTTGGTCAATTTCACAGACAGATGATTTTAAAATTAATCAATTTCACATTTTCAGATGTTTACATAAGGCTGTTGTAGAGGGGTTGTGGAGCAGCCCTGCAGGGGAAGAGGAAGTCTTGTCCCTCCCCATCCCCAGCTGGGACTAGCAGCTGGAGCCCTGCGCAGAGTAGGAGTCCCCAACCCCGTGCAAGATTTCATGGGGAAGATCAGATTTCATGATCTGTGATGTGTTTTTCACAGCCATGAATTATCAATACCTAGGGCCCTACCAATGGGATAGAGTGTTTTCATCTCTAAGTCAGTATTTAAAAATCTCCCCTGGACATAGCAAGTAATCAAGTCTTTGGCCCTTAAATAGCTGTCATATGGTAATGTAAAATGAGACATTTTGGTTCAGTTCCTAGCAAACTACAAACAAGAATGTCAGCTACAAAATGTTGGGGATATACCCTGAATCCAGTTAGTTAAACTGTTATAGCAGAAAGGACTTTTAAGTACAGTCTACGTACTTGGAACTGCCCCCCAAAATCAAGATTTATCTCAAATTGTAAACATTAGAACAGTAGCATGTGTGTTCTCATCAGATATATAATGGATAACAAAACTGACAATCCTATGGCTGATTTGCTCAGGTTCAAGCATGCAGTTATGTTCAAGCATAATAAATAAGGCTCTCAAATGAAAGGGTGGGTCTCAAGTATGCTGCCTTATAAAGCGTAAGTTCTTTGATGTTTCTTATCTCATACAGGTCAGTGTTAGTCTAACTGTAAGTTAGCATTCTGGATTTAGTCCAACAAATATCTGGAGTTAAATGATGGTAGAAAAGGACGTTTACCCCCGAGGTGCCTCATGCAGGAAGTTCCGAGCCGGTGGGTTTCTGTGAGACAGAGGTCCCCAAAGAATGGGGCACACCCCCCTGGGGGGTGTGGAGGAATGCCCAGAGGTGCGGTGGGGCCTGGCCATCCCCTACAGTGGTGGGGAGGGAGCGCCACCCAGCCCATCCCTGCTCCCAGCTCTGCTCCAGTCCCGCCTCCAGCCACGTCCCTGACTCCCGTCCCCATCCCCAGCCTCAGTGCGGCTGTGCTCCCAGCCCTGCGGCAGCCCTCAGCCTTGGCCGCTGGCTGTGTCTCTGTTCCCAGCCCAGGGCAGAGGCTGGGAGTGGAGCCGCACCTGGCCGCGGGCCCGTCTGATGGCCTCCACCACAGCCTGGCTGCAGCTCTGCTCCAGCTCTTGCCCTTGCCCCAAGCCTTGGCCCCTGGCTGTGGCCCCAGACCCATATCCAGCCTTGGCCCTCTTACCCCTATCCACATCACTCCCTCCGCTCCCCCCGCCCCCCAAACCATAGCACTGCTCCCAGCTCTGGGGGGGGTGGTGGTGGTAGAACGGGACAGGGGCATGGACAGGGATGGGGGGGGGGCGCGCAAGCCTCAAAAATTTGAGGACCGCTGCTGTAAGAGCAGACCCAGAAGCTCCTGCCTTGGTATCCCTAACACAATCTATTTTCATCTTGGTTTTCATACAACACTCCTTTCTTCTTTGATCTCTCCATCTGAATTTCTTCTCTCTGACCACCATCTCCCCTCATTCAATATCACACCACACATTTGTCCCACCCCTGCCCCGTCACTGGGCCTTCTGCAACCTCCAGTCTATCAATGTTCATGAATTTTCTGCTACATCAGGCCCCTCCTCCTAACCCTCTTGTCCACTCTCCACTCTGCTTTTTCCTCCACCCATGCCCCTTTCTATCACTGTGAAGTCCAATACACCAATTCCAGACCTGTCTCACTCCCAGCATCTGCTCTCTCCATTACTGTCCTTGTGCTGCTGAGCATCCTGGGACCTCACTAACTTCCTTCACTGAAGATTCCTTCTCTCCTTCAACTATCATCTCCCTGGCGAAGCAACTATACTTCTCCCACATGGAGTCCCATGCCCACAGTCCCCATCACTTCTTGGCAACCTTCGAGTCCCTCCTTAAAGCACTCCCCTTCCTGTCTCTCTGCACAGGATCTTGCAGTCTTCCAGAGGGGAAAAAAACAAACAAACAAACAAACAAAACAAAACCCAAACAACAAAATCCACCAGGAATCTCTCCCTTGCACTTTCTCTTCCCTTTCTCCTGTCACCAGCCTTGAGGTCTTTTGCCTTTTCTCCTATAAACACCCATATCTGCCACAGTGATCCCATTCCTCTTCCTATCTCCTTAATTCTATTGCTCACTCTTCCCTTATCCTTCTTTCTCAACCTCTTCCCTCACAATATGAACAATGTCCTGGTCTCCCTTGTCCTCCAAAAACTATCCTCAGTCCTACCGACCCCTCCAGCTACAGCCCCATATCTCTCACACGTTTAAACTCCTTGAACACAGTCTACTACCAATGCATTCACTTCTCCTCCAATCCAGCCTTGGACCCCCTCCATCTGGCTTCCAGTGTTTCCACTCTACTGAAACCTCTCTTTCTAGGGTCTCCAATTATTTCTTCCTACACAGATTTCAGCCTCAACTCTTCCCTCATCTCCTTTGACCTTCCTGCTGCGTTTAATATTATAGATCATCCTCTCCTTGATATCATATCCTCACACTGGGCTTTCCAGATACTGTCCTCTCCTCGTTCTCCTCTTACCTCTCTGACCATTCCTTCAGTGGATCCTCCTCCCTTTTCTCACTCTGTAAGAGGGCTCTGTCCTTGGCCCTTTGCTCTTCTGACTTTAAACCTTATTTTTGGGTGATACTTGGTTCACATGGCCTCAGCAGTCGCCTCTGGGCTGATGGCTCACAACTCTCTCTCCAGCACTAAACTGTCTCCTATCCAACTGCACATCTCAGCTTGTCTCTCCAACATCTCTCCTCCTGGATGTCTTAAATAGAACATGGTCAAAACCCAACTCCTTATCACTGTTGACAATGTCATCCTCCTCCCCGTCACTCAGGTCTGCAATCTCAGTCATTTTTAATTCCTCCTTTTCCTTTGCCCCATACAGCCAGGTATTTCCAAATCCTGCCATTTCCTCCTCAATATCTCTGACATCTGTCCTCTCCACAATCAAATATCTCATTCAGACCTTAATTATTCCAATATTCTCTTCTCCAGGCACCCAAAAACACACGGTGAGCATTCTCTCTCTCTCTCACACGGTGAGTGCTCTCTTTCTCTTAAAGACACGTGAGCACTGCTGGCTAAACTTACATTGCTTGGCTATTGATTTGATCATAACCTCCCTCTCTGAACCCCCCGGCTGGCTCTCCATTTGCTACTGCATCACCTTTAAGCTTCTTGTCATCAGCTTCACAGCTCTGTCTCTCCCTACTTACTCTCTCTTAACAAGCTTCATGTTGCCTGTCCCCTTTGCTCCACCAAGTCTCCAAGCCTGTTCTGAGCTTCTCCCACAAATCAATGCTGTGGATTCTTCCACATGGCCTTCTATGCATATGATATGATATTCTCAAGCTTATCCTCAAAGCCGATACATTGTCTACATTTAAGTGTCGCTGAAAGACTTCTCCCAAGTTGCCTACAGTGATTCAAATGATACCATATATAAAAATTCTAAGCTTCTCATTACAGGAGTGTTTGGAAAGTGCACAGCACATTGCAGGTGCTATCATAAATAATGGCATGGAAACAGTCTTGCTGTTGTACAAGGTTCAAAGACACTCTTTCCTAAATACACATACACCCTCCGCACCTTCCCTCTCTCATGTGGCCACTCCACCTGAGTCCCTGCTCACAGACTACTATTGTACTTTAATAGCACACAGAGCTTTGGGGCAAAGTGCACTTCTTGTGCAAGCTGTTGTAAGCTACAGATAAAATTTTCTCTGTTAATATGGCCTTGAACAATGCCAGTGTTTTTGACTTGCAGACTTTTGGATAACAAAGTTGCTAGAAACGGTGACATTTCCTATATTCATTTTCAGCAAAGTAACTGAAATAATTAAGTAGAACTTCCTTAATTATCAGGATAAGTCTTCACCTGCAGCTTCAGCTATGTAGAAGCCTACAATAAACTGCTACAAACCTCTACAGCAAGGGCTCAATATTCTCTAAGTGGAGGAGTTAAAAATTATTATTTCTAGCATAGCCAAATGCAAAAGAGATAAAGTAAGGAAGCTAGTGAAAATGAGAGGAGTGACAAACTGACATCAACCTTAATTGTTTCTTAAGTTAGAAAGATCAGAAATGACTATCTAGAATACTAGAGGGATGGATTAAATGGATAAAAAGAGCTTCAGTTAGATATGGGCTATTGTCCAGAAATTAAAGGAAATGAAGGAAACTGAACAAGAATGTGAGACATTGCTGTTATAAATGACAGCAGGTAAAACTGTCTTTTCCCTTTGTGCTACCTGAAAAACAAACACACTAACTTAGGGTGTAAGGAGGTAGCAATAAACTTCAGTACAGTGCCAGGAGATTATAAATGTTTATAAGAAATGCTGGGTACCACCCACTCCACAAATGCCCTACAAGTAGCTCACACTATATATCATTTTACTTAAAAGTTGTAAAACTGATCTTTAATGCTAGTCATTAGCAAATCAGATTGTGAGATACTATATTAGGATTATATCAATGTCTAAATATTAGCTATATTATAGTAACACACTAAGGCTAAATCCTGATTGATACGCTATCCTGCTGTGAACAGTAAAAAATGATCCATACCCCAGGATATAATTATTCTAAGTAAAGATAAGATGCAAGAAGTAAAAATAGAGAATACTGACAGGTGGGAAATGAGAAAGGTGGATGAGGGCAAGAGTGAGTTTCTTCCTAAACAGTACTGAAAGCAGTATACTTTTTGATATCTTTTGCTACAGAGCCTTTTGGGATAACTGATCTATGGAATTTAGATACTGGTGCTGTTAATGAAATCAAAGTTTTTAATCACTTG
Source organism: Natator depressus (assembly GCF_965152275.1). NCBI lineage: Eukaryota > Metazoa > Chordata > Testudines > Cheloniidae > Natator > Natator depressus. The sequence continues at coordinate 82,186,270 of NC_134241.1, read as the reverse complement.
TGTACACTCATTCTCCAACATGTTGAAACACATTTATAAGCCACCTCCCACCATTGTGCTATAAAGCAAAAAATAAAGTATCACAAAAAGAAAACCTCTACTTGAAATTCAAACCAGTAAAAACAAATGAGAAATTTAATATAAGGAGAAAGGGATGTTAAGGTATTACATATAGGGCAAATAATGATAAAAAAAAATCCCAGAGGCCTTAGGCAAAAGCCTTAAGGTATTTAATAGAAGTGTAAAGAAATTATCTAAATGATTGTCAGGAGACACTAGATCCACATCCAAGGGGCCACAAAGCTACAATCACCTGCCAAGTTGAGATGCGATTCCTGTGTGGTAAAACTCATGCAGGAGCCCTTGAGTATAGCCAGGGCCTATGCCATTATAATTTTAATAACCAAAAGTGCCAGGTTAAAGTTAACCTGACACTTGGTAGACAGCCAATAGCCACAACATGGGGTGGATGTAATACGAACACAGCCGCTCCAATCAGTGCACAAATGTACTACATTCTAGACTAGCTACATGCAGCTGAGTTACCCTGCAAAGAGAAATCTCAGTAACTGAGACTTGTGGTCACGAGGGCACTGTGCTGCCTGTCATGGTATACAAACCAGACTCTGTTGTAATAACTGTAATGGGGATCCTTTGAAGCTGCTGGACAAAGAGACCCCTTGCAGTTCTCCTTAGCGCTCTAATCCCAGGACTAATTACTAGCACAGTATTATCACCTGGGGCAACGCCTTGGCCTGGATTCAGCAGTACTAGAACAAACTGCTGACTGACTAAACAATAGCAATGCATCTGTAATGGACTGTCATTGAATAAATAGGGTGCAAGCCTGAACAACAACGCATTTTTGTACCAAGTCAGACATATAGCCCACATATGTCCAGAGAAAGGTCATATTAAAAGTAACATTTTTAACTTTACTACCACTGAACATAAAAGAGGAAGAAGGAAAATCTCACTAGGTTTAGAATTTCTGAACCAAAGTCTCACACTAACGCTGAAGCAGACCCGAGTGCTCTCCCCAGCTGAAGCTGCTCTACCCCTGTTCATGACGCACTATGGGAAAACTGAACTGTCCACATTGCACCTTACAGGAAGTTGTTGCAGCCCACCGAGACATCCTGTCAGGCCATCTTTTGGACATACTGACAGCATTTTCTCACCTACCAAAGGCACCTGTTGGAGCAGGACGACGATGACAACGTTAGAGACATGGCAGACTCGAACTGGCTGATGCTGCTTGTGACTCTCAGTATAGCCGCTGATGCCCCTATGTAGAACAGCGCTTCTGGAGCAGCGCCACAAGCACAGACTGACAAGCACATTGTCATGTGCACCTGGAAAGACCACTAATGAGAACCTCCACAAGAAGAAAGCTACATTTCTGGAGCTTTGTAAGCAGCTTGCCCCAACCTTCCAGTGTCATGACACATGCAAGAGGATGGCCAGAGAAGCAGATTGCTATATCCACCTGGCTACTCCAGAATTATACAAGTCCATTGCTAATCAATTTGGCATTGGAAAGACAAATGTGGATAAAGTGGCAGTGGAAGTTCCTGAGGAAATCAGGCGTGTGATTTACCGCAAGATTGTGGGCATAAACAATATCCCTGAATTACTGCTGGTTTTGAGAGAACGGGGTTTCCAAACTGTGCCAGAGCCATTGATGGGATTCATGTGCCCATAGCCTCCCTCCTCAAGGACACATGAGTACATAAACCACAAAGGATACTCTTGTGATGGAGGTCCTTGTGGACCACAGAGACCTATTTATGGATGCCAACATGGGCTGTACTGGAAGGGTTCATGATGCCAGGGTTTCCTGCCGATCAGGAGTTTACCTTCATAGTCAGACCGGGACACGATTCTCACCAGACAACACTGGCATAAATGGAGTAACTCTCCCCACTGTTATTCTAGGGAACCCCGCATACTATCTTTTGCCTTGGCTTATGAAACTATCTTGATCTCAGAGGCCCTGGCCAGAAGGTTTAATTACACTCTCAGTAAGTGTAGAATGGTGATTGAATGAGCATTTGGCAGACTGAAATCCCCCCAGCTCCATTTACAGAACTGTTTAGATTCCAGTATCATCAATGCTGCCTGCACTGTTGAGGCTTGCTGTGCCCTACACAATCTTTGTAAAGCCAAACGTGAGCCATTTCCCCCTGCACGGACCTATGACAGAAATGGATTGCTGAACCAGAACACTCAGCCAGACAGTGTGCCTCATCATGTGTTTATTATTCAAAATACACATTATGAACACAAACGTTCTTAATAAAAGAAAAGCCTTTATTTGTGAACATGGCAGTATTACAAAAAACAAAGACAAACACCCAATATTAAAGCACAGTCAGGCAGGCCAGTTGTCATTACTCTATCAAAACAACAGCAATAAACCAACACCAGTTGTAAAACCAGTAATAAAACATAGTGCATAAAATAAATGGTGAACTGGGCAAATAGTGAAACTGGTGCCAACAAGCAAATGCCCTACTTTTCCGTGTCCTCTCCCCCACCACCAGTTTTCCTTTCCCTTCTTGCACTTTCGACACTTGGTACCACTGCACAGGGACAGAGTCCTGCAGGGGGCTATATTTGCCCTCTCTAGTGTTAAGTAGCGTTAAGTCCCAGTTGCAAGAGTCACCCAACATAGAATTGTCCAAAATGTTTGTGGTCTGCAGCACATAGTATCAGGGAGGGAACACAGGATGTCGTGCAAGAGCAGCAAGAGTCTGTACTCTTGTGATCATTAGCGCAAGCAGCCTCTGAAATAGATATTCCTCCCTCAAGCAACGGTTCTGCTCCAAAAATCACATTGCCAGTCTCTCCTCATACACTAAAATTCTGTCCCCATGATCTTCAGCCTGTGCCTTTCCACTTGTCATGAATCCTTTTCCCTTTCATATTGCACCTGCTTATTGGCCCTGTCCAGAATATCCTGTAAGTTTATCACAGAAACTCTTACTCTTGGACCGGTCTGTGACAGTTTGAAATCTCAGGCTCCTGCTGCAATGTGGCTTAGCTGGCGAGGTACAAGGGCCTGCAGAGGCTGAAGGACCTGCATGTCCAACAGAACACTATCATCTCAGTACTTCAAAAATGGTTCAGTGCATCCACAAAGTACCTGTAGAATCTCAAAGCCAAAAACTGACACTTCGATAATGCTGCTTCAGTATATTGTAAGAGAAATGCTTCGGTTCCCAGAAGCTCCATGGACACAACAGAGTTAGAGTGAAAAAGAGCACAACAGTAAGTTAAAATTTACAAATGCTATGTTTAAAGCAATGGTTCTCAACCTATTTACCATTGTGGGCCACATATGTAGCACTCTGTGGCCTGGTCTACACTACACAGTTAGGTCGACGAAAGGCAGCTTAAGTCGACTTAATTATGTCAGTGTCTACACTACAGCCGTGTCCCACCGATGTACATACCCTACTACACTGACATAACTCCACCTCCATGACAGGCATAAGGCTTACCTTGGCGTAGTTAGGTGAAGCAGTGTCCGTGTAGACACTCTTACTTACATTGGCTGTTAGCTCTCTTGTCAATGTCACAGCTCCAGGGGAGTCATGAAATTGACAAAAAGCTGGGCAGCTAGAGCCCAGCTATCCCCCACTCCCTTGGAGAGCTGGGTGGCTAGCTCCAGCTCCCAGCTGGGGGTGCAAAAGCCAGCCTCCAACCCCCACCCCCTGCTAGAAATTTTGGCTGTCCTAATTTCACAGCTCCATGTTGAACCCATGAAATTGACAAGACTGACTGGCTCCCGGCAGGGAACCAAGAAGTCCTGGGCGGCTTCCTTCCAACACAGGACAGGGAACTGGGAGCCGAGTGGCGGGAGGTGGAGGCAGCATGCCCAGAGCCCGGGGGGCTGTGGGGCAGCCAGGCTCCTAGCAGGGAGCTACCACCGGAGCTGAGAGTGTGGGAAGCTTAAGTAATGAGAAATGAGAAAATAGCACTGCTTCTCTTAGGTCAGTGGAAGCACTCCTGATGAGGACACACACCAATGACCCAAGGAGGTTAATGTGGACACGCACCACCTCAGTAATTACTGCAGTGGCTGTAAGTAGACCTAATATAGGTCTACTTAAGTTTTGAGTGTAGACATGCCCTGTGTGTTATGTGGGCCACATCCACACAATAATATATAACCTGTATATCACATGGGCCACAGCTGTGTGCTGATTGGGCTGCAAGTGGACCATGGGCTGAGAACCACTGGTTTAAAGATTGCAGACTATTGTAGGCTTTGGGATTACTACCTAAGCCTTCTCTATCCCTTTAGGCATTCCACATTTCTGGGGGACATAATCCTTTGAGTTTCCTGAATGGCAAAGTGAAATTTTATTCCAAGCTGCCAGTGGCAAACCAGCCCGAGAGGTTTTCAAGCTATGACAATTGAGCAGCACACCTGGTAATAGAATGGGCTGGCAACCTTCAGAGGTGGGTACAGAAAATATGTCCTTCTCGAAATGTGAATAGCTATTTGGGGTTCCTAGTATGGGAAAAGTTTGCAGCTATCAGCATCTGGAATTGAGTCAAAATTCCTGGGGGAATCAACAAGATGCTGTGTTAGCATCCACATGGATTACTGCCTCCCTATAGATTCCAATAAAGCCTCCTCTAACTAAGTCTACATATACAAACACACAGTATAATGGACTGTCAAAGAACTACACAGCCATCCCCCCTTCTTCCTTAGCACATTTCTGTACTTCATACAGCCTCAGCTGTATTTCAGACATTGATTTTTTTTTCATCCGTGGACTATATTTCACCCTCCATCTTTACCGTGTACAGATGGCTTGTTACACTGTTGTGTGGCTGATCTGTTCAGAATGGTATACTAAAAGGGAAGGTAATATATGATTTTTACTTTTAACACCTCAGCGCATCTTTGCAAGAATGTGCAAGTATCAAGTAAAAATGAAAGCGTGAATGCTTGTTTAACTGTTGTTTATGCTTCCTGGTGTCCACTTCGAATTCCACATGATGGTGGTGGTTGTGGGTTGATACCAAGGCTCTGGCACGCATTCCACCATTAGTGGAAGCATGCTGCTACCTGTAGCTAGCAATACATTTTGCTTTGGGTCAAACCAGAAATCCCTCCCACTCCTATAACAAACAGCAGCAGCAAGCATGGAACAAGAAACTTACCAGGCTTTGGGACTACTTCTGCTGGTTCTGTGGCAGGCTGCTCCTCCTGGGGATCATCAAACTGCCCTTCTGAGTATGGACTCAGGACATGCTACAGCTGCTCTGGTGGAAAAATTTCCTCAGGAACTAGTGTGAGCACCGGAGTCATTTTGGTAGCCTATTCCGGCTCCCCTCTGATTCAGCGTTCAGAAGGTTGCCATCCCAACTGATGGTGACCAACTGTTGGCTCCACACTCAGCACAGTACCCAGCACCCCGTCAAACTCCTTGTAAAAGTGGTAGGATGATGGAATGTTCCCAGAGGTACGGCTCTCATCCTTGGCTTTACAACAGTTGCTCTTGAGCTGCTTAATCTGCTCCCTGCACTGGTCACTGGTCCAGTCGATCCCCAACTCTGCTAGCTTCTTCGCTCTTTCCTGATATGCATAGACATTTCTAGCCCTCGTACTGAATTTGAATGTTTTGGTCACCTCGCACCAGGGATTTACCAAATCTGGCTGATCTCATGACCAGATAGCAGCGTGTAAGGTAAAGGACTTCTAGTCATTGGCCATTGCAAATGCACGAGAAGGTTCACTTCGTTTGCAGTTCAGTGGTCAGAATGGAAGGGTTAAATGGCAGGCAGCCATGCTTGAACCAGTGGGTTGCTTCTGTTGCAACTACTTAATGTGTTTACACTATCCAAGATGGTTTGTGTAAAATGGGGTAGTGTGTCCATATGCACAAGCATCCCGTCTAACTATGCTGTGTCTATCCCATAACTGAAGGCACAGCCCCCTAGACCAGGTTCTAAGCTTGGTAGGAGATGCACTGAAGCAGTACATCAAAACATATATTATACAAATGCACTTTATTATATGATATATATTTTCCAAATGTTCAGATATTCTCTAAGAGTTTCCAATGTAATGTATTGGAGGTCAGAAAGAAGAGGACTGCACAGTAAAGTGAATGGCCCTACACAAAAGTATATTTTCCTCCAAAGGTTCAAAGACTTCCACAATCTTTCCAAAGACCTTTCTGCTGTAGATTCAAGTCATGAGAGAAAAACATCCACATGCTGCAGAGGGTACATCTATAATCCAATAAAAAAATCTGTGGCACCAAGTCTCAGAGCCCAGGTCAGTTGACTCAGGCTCATGGGGCTTGGACTGCAGGGCTGAAAATTGCAGTGCAGACATTTGGCCTGGAGCCTGGACTCTGAAATCACCCCCCACTAGGTCCCGGAGCCTGGGCTCCAGTCCAAGCTTGAACATCTACTTTGCAATTTTATAGCCCTGTGAACCCAAGTCAGCTGACCCAGGCCAGCTGCAGCCATGCGGTGGGTCTTTTACTGCGTGTAGACATACCCTTAGAGTGCAGACAGACAATTAACCCAAGCATCATACGTAGGAAAAAATAATCTATTTGGAAAAAAAAAAGACATTACTGTTTATATAATAATGTCTGAGAAGAGTAAAAGACAAAAACTTAATAAAGTCTCCAAACACATGTCAGATGGCAGAATGCTGCTAGGAGTTGCAGGAATTATGAACAAGGTTCTGTGAGCTAAGCTGCACATTAGACCTGAATTATGGAGCAGGAATCCTGGACTACGCAATAATGATTTTTCCACCGCTTCCCCACACTAGTCCAAACTCTTCATTATTGATTTCAACATTAAATTCAATGTATTTTATGCAGATTTGTATATTGCAAACACAAAGATGCTTTCCAGAAATTGTCAAGGAGAAGCAAGATGTTGTACCAGTGAGACAAAATTCCTCCTCCCTTGTTACATATTGACAGTAATTAACTGTTCCACTGCACCCAAACCTACTGCCTGTCTACATCCAACAGTGACAAAGAATTTTTGTTAAAATGATCAGCAATGAAATAGTTAATCTAAAAGAGCATAATTAAACTGCAGTGTTAACTCCCAAGTGAGAAGCATGGGGCATTTTATGTTGTGGAGCACAATTATGCAGTAAGTTTAAATAGATGAATAATTATGTAGCTGCATAATCATTTTATAAACACATGGGCCCCCAAATGAATTAGACATGATCCCCAAGCGCAAGAAGGCATCATCAGCAAGCAAAGCTTCAACTCAGGAAAAGCTACCTGACTGCATTCGTCAAAAACAACAAGAATATTCTTTAACTATACTTCCCTTCCTCCACCTCCTCCTCTCAAGGAGTCGGGGGGGAAAAAGCTGCTGTCCTACAATAAAGGGCTTTTACCATTTGATGGCGAGACCCTAGATGACAAAAACTAGAATGAAACCGTGTATATATATGTTATATATACACATACATACATACACACACACACACCCCTACCTGAGAATGTATGGTACTGTGATCTACATGGGATTCACCGCAGCCAACATACGAACATCTATTCTGTCAAACAAAAATAAGAGACATAATTATGGTGCAGTATACTCTATTAATTCTTTTTAGTGAGTTGTCAAATCAAACTTACAGAACAAAGTGATACAGCTTCCAAATGCATTTTTAATTCACACTATTGTACATCTGCAGGATTCTGAAAAGAGCAAGGTATCACGCAAGGTAAGCACTGCAATAAATAATATAGTAAAGCAATGAGAATGCTGCAAGATTTTCCTCTGAATTTCCTTGATTTTGAGGGTGGGGTTAGACAATGTTTTTGATGTATGTCTTCTCTTCAGCTGTTTTAACTTGATCTTTTTCTTATTTAAAAAACCAAGTGTCCAAGATATTCTGAAAATCCATGAAATGTAAACATGGCACTATCAATTGTGTGTGTATTATTTGGGATCTTTAATTCAGAGTCTGCCTCTAAACTGTCAAAATTGTTAATATTCAATATGTCAATCATTTCAACATCAGTGCACATTTATATGCACATCAAGGCTATTGACCATCTGAATATTATTTTATAACCTACAGATTTATTACCCTTGAAGGCTAATAGCCATCAACACCCCATCTTTAAGCATGCGCCATATTGAGTTACAAAATGCAGTGTCTATTTACTCTCAACAATTCTGTTATTACAGTTCTGATTTAACATGTATTTGCTGAGCTGATATGCAAACTTGAAGCTGTCCGTACAATGCTAACCTCAAGACATTGCTATTAGTCCCTCATTTCCATGAGCACCAAACACAAGCGCTTAAGTAATCTGTACATATTGTTTGTGCACATTAACACAGATGTTGCTCATACAAAGTGTTGGTACTTAAATGTCAAATAGCTCCTGTACGTTTGCATTAACTGCTTTCTAAAACTTTAATAGCACGCATTTATAGAAGATAACAGTAGGTACTGGTTAAGCAATGAGGATAATGAAGTTTCTATCACGCTGGGATCTCACCATGTGCTGGGTGCTTGGCTAAGCACAAAGGGGAAGGCAAGGTGCCAAATCATCCAAGAAGAGGAGATATCACACCATGACACCTCCTTTGAAGTGTCTTTTTGTGATTATAATATCACCCTATGGAAATACTGGTAGGAAATTAAAATAAATTATTCAATAAATGTCCAAGTGTTCCAGATTGAAGTGGATATAAATTCAAAACAGACAAAAAATGATTTTTGTTTAGCAAATGCCTGGTGTTCCCCCCCCCCCCATTTCGTTTTGTAACTTTTCCACCTGATATTCCCATCCTTCCCACTCCTTCCACTTTGGTTTCCCCCGCTAAAAGTTTTTTTAGATGTAATTTGGTAGCTTAAAAAAACAGTTTAATGAGAAATTGTATAATACTTCAGGCAACCTTCTCTCTTTTTGAGAGAAAGAACAGAAAAATCTGTTCTTTTTCTTGCAACCAGGATTCTCTTGAAGAGGAAGGGGGTGGAAAGCAATTTTAGAAATATATACATACTGGTTGCTCCCTGTCACGTTTCAGCCCAGATTTGAGTGTTGACAAGAGATACGCATCTGAGCTCACCGAGGAGTTGAAAAACCCTGCTGAGGCAGATCTGCACACCTGCAGCACCTCGAGTGACATTTTACAGCTGATTCAGCTGCACTTCCCTTCTTGTACCACAGAGATGCACCTTAATCAGAAGCAACATTCTCTCCATTCATTTTTTAAAAACATCTGGAAGCCCCCCTTCATGCCAAAAGCTGGGATGGTGAAGCAGCAATATATCTTAATGCTGGAGGTAAGGTGGTGAAGTTATTTTAAGAGGGAGGGGAAAAAGAGGTAAGTAGGTAGAGTAGGTAAGGACAAAGCCTGAAGAAAATACTTTTTAAATGTTTGTATGGAATTTTTAAATGTTTGAATAGATGTTTATTTTACTTGTTTTGCTTGGTGACAATGAAGTGACACTACGTCAAGAGTTCTCACAACAATTGTTTTGGTGGCCTCAGACTGCGGCCACCATCTCTTGCCGGTGGACCACTCTGACAAGTTTTCCTAAAATACTTAATTAACTTTAGGAAAAACAAATAAATATGCACATATATACATCCACATTCTTGTAATTTATGTCTTATTTTTCTTCCAGACTCAATAATAAAAATAATGTACAGTTGTCTCTATTCTTTACTGGGCCTAACAGAATAGAAACACAAATAACGAGCTTTGTATGTTCTTGGTCTTTTTTCTTATGTCTTTTAATTTTTGGTTGCACCCCCCCCCCTTTTTTTTTTTAAAAAGATGTGCTAGTTACTAAGTCTGCTGTGAAAAGTGATATTAACAAACATACATATATCACTTTTCACAGCAGACTTACTCAGCCTCGGCAAGCTTTGAGACAAATTAAGCCCTGGATGGGGAGGTGGATATGGAGGTAGCGGGCACTGGAGGGGGCAGTGACCTTGGGGCCAGAGCTTGCCACCGTAAGGCCGGGCAAAAGCCTGAAGCCCAGTGGCTGGTGCCTTCCACCCGCCACCCAAGGGCTAAAGCTTGACCCACCAGCCTTTGGAAGATGGGGAACTCACTGGCTACCTGCTCCTCCAGCTCTTGTCTCTCCAGAGGTAGGCAGGGCCCAACCACTGCTGGCTTTGCCCTCCCCGCATCACCACCCAGGAGGCTGTGGCCACAAGAAAAGTCCCTGGTGGCCACAAGCAGACACAGTGGCTGCATTTGAGAAACACTGCATCAGGTAATGCTGTGCTCTGACAAGTCAATATTTACTGTAAATACCAATAGTATTTCCACTCTTTGTAAAGCAACTCAAGAAATGTAATTTGTTGTGATGCATTAAGACCTTCCCAGGACTACTGACCAGGCAGAACATAGGATTTCCTAAAGCTATTTTATAGTCTACCTCACTGACAAATAACCCTGGAAAGGCTAGTGAACAGACAGCAAAATTTCATTTTTAAGTTCATGATCATTTTCAGTTACAAAACGTAAGCATGTCTGAATCTTGGTTACAAAGCAAATCACTTTGAGGCTAAAAGCATGTATGGTAAGCTTTGATATAAAGTAATGTTTAGAGTTAAATTTTAAGCCCCTCATAATAGCTGTTTATGCAGGAAATGCTGCAAACCTTTATATACAGCTTCACTAGAGGACCACCCAGATCTATCACACATATCCCCTGCAGTAGATCAGCTTACCTCTAAGCATGCCCAAAGGTTTGGTCCTCTAACTTTGCAGTCCTGACAAGTGCCCTGTTAATAAAATATAGATAAGGAATTATTTTACTAATCCAGTTTCCAGGGATTGGTTCTTAGCCCAATGTTATTTAACATTTTTATCAATGACCTGGAAGAAAACGAAGTCATCATCATGATAAAAGTTTGCAGATGACACAAATATTGGGGGAAATGGTAAATAATGAAGAGGATGTGTCACTGATTCAGAGCAGTCTGGATAGCTTGGTAAACTGGGTGAAAACAATATGAGTTTTAATATGGTTAAATGTAAATGTATATCTCTAGTAACAAAGAATGTAGGCCATACTTACAGGATGGGGGACTCTACCTTGGGAAGCAGTGACTTTTGAAAAAGATTTAGCGGTCATGGTGGATAATCAGCTGAATATGAGCTCCCAGTGGGATGCTGTAGCCAAAATAGCTAATGAAATCCTAAATGCATAAACAGGGGACTCCTGAGTAGCAGTAAAGAGGTTTTTTACCTCTGTATTTGGCACTGGTGCGACCACTGCTGGAATACTGCGTCCAGTTCTGGTGAACACAATTTAAGAAGAATGGTGATAAACTGGAGAGGGTTCAGAGAAGGCCCAGGAAAATGATTAACTAAAGCAATGGTTCTCAATCTTTCCAGACAACTGTATCCCTTTCAGGAGTCTGATTTGTCATGTGTACCCCAAGTTTCACCTCACTTAAAAACTACTTGCTTACAAAATCAGACGTAAAAATACAAGAGTGTCACAGCACACTATTACTGAAAAATTGATTACTTTCTCATTTTTACCACGTAATTATAAAATCAATTGGAATATTGAAGTTACATTTCATTGCGATACTTGAGCCTGTTTTTCACTTGTGAGCTTTGTCTGAAGCTGGAGCCCCAGGCAGTGGGTGGGGCTGACGCCCAAGCCCTGCTGCCCAGAGCTGAAGCACTGTAATTTAGCTTCACGGGGACCCCCGTGGCATGTGGTTCCAGGCAATGGCCCTGCTTGCCACCCCTAGTATCAGTACTGCACTTGCAATTCCCCTAAACCCGCCCTGAGACCCCCCTCCCAGGGATCACATCCCTCAGGATGAGAAACACTGATCTAGACTGAGTACCCCCTGGAAAACCTGTGCATACCCCTGGTTGAGAACCAGTAAACTGAAGGATTAGAAAATATGCCTTATGACTGAGCTCCTTGAATCTCTCTCACTAGCTTAACAAAGAAAAAGTTACGGGGTGACTTGATTACAGTCTATATGTACCTTTGCAGGGAACAAATATTTAATAATGGGTTCTTCAGTCTAGCAGAGAAAGGTATAGCATGATCCAATGGCTGGAAGTTCAGGCTAGACAAATTCAGACTGGAAATGAGTTGTAAATTTTTAACAGTATGAGTAATGAACCATTGGAACAATTTAATAGGGATCAAGGTGGATTCTCCAACACTGACAATTTTTAAATCAAGATTGGATGTTTTTCTAAAAGATCTGCTCTGGGAATTATTTTGGGGAAGTTCTATGTTGGACAGGATATCAGACTTGATGATCACAATGGTCCCTTCTTCCCTTGGAACCTCTGAAAACCAGTGCAGTAGCATGGCCCAAGGAAACAAGACTCCAGTGCAAAACAACATAAAGTAACTGGTACCGCAATGAAGACTTTAAATACTCAGTTGCTCATTACCAGATGAATTTACAATTTTTGTAATCTAATCTTTGTTGAAAATCAAGAATTTTGTTGATGCCATTCAGTTTTTGTTCCACTTCTATTACCGTTTAGACTGTGCCAAAACTCTCTACATTTCTTAAGTGTTCCAGAGTAGAAGGGAATAGATATCAAGAGAAAAGTCTGCTATACAGCACAATGTGATATTTCACTTGTTATTTGGGGCTTAAAAAGGAAACTAAGTACATATACCATCTCATTTTAAGCTTTCAAGGTCACACTGACAGACACTGGTTATTTTAAAACCAACCATTCTGCGGCTTGTCTTTCCTTTAATAAAGAAGCATGAAATTTTTAAATCACAAAATAAACAGCATACAAAAATATGTAGTAGCACAGAAGTGCCATACTTCTGAACAGAGAAACAAGAACCCAACTGTTGCATTTTCAGTCTAAGAAAATATACATAAAGCAGAAGAAGTTGGACTCTTTCTCCACCTCATAGCCACTATAGTTATGAATTATTAAACGTTTCAGCTGCCATATTTAATGAGATAGGAAGCAAAGGTTAGATAGAGCAGAGGTTCTCAAACTGTGGTCCTTGGACCAAGAGCATGTGGTGGTCCAGTGAGAGCTGACTGGTCACAGGATGCTAGCTTCTTCTCATTTTCTCTAATAGCAGCATTAAAAGTCAGCTAAAATACAATTAATTCTTTCTTTATGTTACTTTTCAACCTTAGCAATTGTAGTTGCTACAGGGATGTTACCGCATTTCAAATGAAAAGGGAAGCGGTCTGTACAATCACTAATAGGAGCCAGCCCACAAAAATCTGTCTTAAAATATAGCCATACTATGAAAGAGGTAGAGAACCCTTGAGACAGGCTAGCTGGTACTGTTGGTACATAATTATTCATCTTTAAATGTTATGTATGAAATAACTGGTTTTACTGCTTAAATCAGCTCCATTCTTCTTGTTTCTTTTGTTTAACAGTAGAACTCAGATCATGTACACTGTAATTTACAGTGTAAATGGTAAGACTTTAACCTAAATATTTTGTCCATGATCACATTTACCACTTAAATGTGTTGCACAAACAGTAATTTGTCGATCCATTAGCAACAAGCCTTGCAGCTGAAATACACAACTGGTTTTACTCCAGCAGGGAACCAAGTAAAGAACTGAAACTCACATGAGATTTCTGTATCAATTCTTCCTTTGTTATTTCGCCAACCGATTCCAAATGTGGGCAATCACTGCTGAGAGCTGACATTTTAACAGTAGTAGTTTTCTAGCTCCTGTAGCATTTAAGATGAGGCAATATCTACAAGACAGGAATAAAAAAAATTAAGTATAACCTGAAGAAATTTTATTCTTGTAAGCAGTAATATTAGACATTTGACAGAACTGCTGTATACATTTAACCTTATAATATAAAACCAGGACAATCCCATTATCTGTTCAGTTAAATAAAAGTACACTTGGAAAATGCATATGCTGCATTTTAAAATTAATGCAAGTAACTGTTTATTGAAAGTAACAGAATCTAGTAAATAAAATTAAATATAGCTGAACCTGCTAAATTGTAAGTCTGCACTAAAATGGATTTTTGCATTTGCAACTTACTGAGACATAGACCCTATGAAATCCTGCTACCATGCAAGCAACAGGGACAATGTAGCTAAAGTCATTTTCCCCCACTCAGAACAATGAGGGAGAACCTAATCACTAGGGCCCTACCAAATTTGTGAAATTAACCGTGGTCATAGGATTTTAAAAATAGTAAGTTTCATGATTTCAGCTATTTAAATCTGAAATTTCATGGTGTTGTAATTGTAGGGATCTGGACCCAAAAAGGAGTTGTGGGATATTGTAGGGGGGGTTGTGATACTGCTACCCTTACTTCTGCACTGCTGCTGGTGGTGGCACCACCTTCAGAGCTGGGCAGTTGGAGAGAACCGAGCTCTGAAGGTAGAGCCACTGCCAGCAGTAGCTCAGAAGTCAGGATGGCATGGTATGGTATTGCCATTCTTACTTCTGCACTGCTGCCTGCAGAGCTGGGCGCTTAGTTAGCAGCCACCACTCTCCGGCCGCCCAGCTCTGAAGGCAGCACGACAGTAAGGATGGCAATAGTGCAACCCCCCTAAAATAACCTTGCAACCCCCCTGCAACTCCCTTTTGGGTTAGGAGCCCCAATTTGAGAAACTGTGGTCTCGCCTGTGAAATCTGTTTTTTGTGTGTGCTTTTACCCTATATTATACACATTTCACAGGGGTAAACCAGATTTCACAATCCATGACTCCCTTGTTGAAGGAGAAAGGAGCAGATATAGGGAACTTTATCCTGGTCTCATTTATTTACAGTGACATACTCCTGAGCAGGCATATTAGATGTCAAAAGGAAAACATCATATGTAGTACAGAACTCTTTTCTTCAGTTCTTTGCCAGACTTCCACTTTCTCTGATGCAAGGCTGGTTTAATGCCAAATATATAAAATCTTTTGTTAGAAGTACTCCAAGGTTGTCTCAGACCTGGTCACTTGGTCAGATGTCAGTTAAAACTACTATTTGGTGGTTGCACAAATATATCTGATTGTTTTGCAATACAAAGGAAAAAACTAAATTTAGTTATATTCCCTCAAACACAAGGTATGTATGATTTATCTATAGCAGTGGTTCTCAATCTTTCCAGACTACTGTACCCCTTTCAGGAATCTAATTGGTCTTACATACCCCAAGTTTCACCGCACTTAAAAGTACTTGCTTACAAGATCAGACATCAAAATACAAAAAAGTGTCACAGCACGCTATTATTTCTCATTTTACCATATAATTATAAAATAAATTGAATGGAATATAAATATTGTACTTACATTTCAGTATACAGAGCAGTATAAACAAGTCATTTTCTGTATGAAATTTTAGTTTGTACTGATTTCGCTAATACTTTTTATGTTTCTTGTAGTAAAACTAAGCAAATATCTAGATGAGTTGATGTACCCCCCTAGAAGACCACTGCGTACAACAGGGATATGCAAACCTCTGGTTGAGAACCACTGGTCTATAGACTGTACAGTCTGACAGCCTTTACTATGCTCACCCAAGAACTTTCTCTTGATTCACGCTGCTTTAACAGCTAGCTACTACCTTATTCTTTCTTCTGATTTGTCACCAAAATCCTGGAACATGCTGTGTAGACTTCTTCTCCACCAACCCTTCAATCACCCCTTCCAGAATGAATCACCTATACCAACTTCCCAAACTAAATCCTCCTAATGAGTTCAAAGATGCACTTCTCTATTCTTTGTATTCTTGATATGTCTGCTCTCTTCAGCATCATTTATCGCACTCTCCTCCATTTTTTCTCTCTTCTATTGGCTTTTGCAGCTCTATGTTCCTTTGGTTCTTCAACTACATATAATCATAGGACTGGGAGGGACCTCTAAAGGTTATCTAGTCCAGTCCACTGCATGACTGGCAGGACTAAGTATTATCTAGACCATTCCTGACAGGTGTTTGTCTAACCTGCTCTTAAAAATCAACAATGATGGAGATTCCACAACCTCCCTACGCAATTTATTCCAGGGCTAAACCACCCTGACAGTTAGGAAGTTTTTCCTAATGTCCAACCTAAACCTCCCTTGCTGCAATTTAAGCCCACTGTTTCCTATCTTATCCTCAGAGGTTAAAAAGAACAATTTTTCTCCCTCCTCCTGTTAAGGAAAAGTTAGCATATGTAACTCCATTTTGGTTTGGGGCCCACCGTCTAAAAGCAAGCACATGATGCACCAGGAGGAGTGTTTCTTAGATACTGCATTCCTGTGAAAATCCTCTCCCCCTTGTCTCCAGCCTGTTTCAACTCCCTGTTTCTGTTCTTTGTCTGTTCCTAACTCCCTGCCTCCTGGCCTTGATGTGGGCCTCCCATCCTGATAAGAAAAGTTACTGATGCATTGCTTTAGGACCATGCAATGTAGTTAAAGTAATGGTTTAGCATGGGGAACGTACTTAGCAGGGATAGGTGGTAGAAAAGAGAAGGGTTTGTTTATTGGCTAAGGTTTCCGATGCACGAGGGCAACATGCTTTGCTAAAAGGTATATAATCTTTGTATAACCTGCATGCGGGGTCCCCTCCTGATTAGCAGGGGGGCACCACGCTCGAGCGTAATAAACTTCGTATTTTTGGGAACCCTGCAGTTGTGGACTTTGTTCATGAGCCTCAGCCTAGACTCGAACTGTGCGTGACCTATCGGGTATAATTCGCAGCAGTTCCTGTGCGTGACCTATCGGGTATAATTCATAACACTCCTTGTAACAACCTTTTATGTACTTGAAAACTGTTATCATGTCCCCTCTCAGTCTTCTCTTTTCCAGACTAAACAAACCCAATTTTTTCAAATCTTCCCTCATAGGTCATGTTTTCTAGACCTTTAATCATTTTTGTTGCTCTTCTCTAGACGCTCTCCAATTTGTCCACATCCTTCCTGAAATGTGGTACCCAGAACTGAACACAATACTCCAGTTGAGGCCTAACCAGCGCAGAAGTAGAGTGGAAGAATTACTTCTCATGTCGGTCTTACAACACTCCTGCCAAAACATCTCAGAATGATGTTTGCTTTTTTTGCAACAGTGTTACACCATTGACTCATATTTAGCATGTGGTCCACTATGACTCCAAGATCCTTTTCCGCACTATTCTTTCCTAGGCAGTCATTTCCCATTTTGTACGTGTGCAACTGACTGTTCCTTCCTAAGTGGCGTACTTTGCATTTGTCCTTATTGAATTTCATCCTATTTACTTCAGACCATTTCGAATTATAATCCTATCCTCCAAAGCACTTGCAACCCCTCCCAGCTTGGTATTGTCTGCAAACTTTATAAGTGTACACTCTACACCATTGTCCAAATCATTGATGAAGACACTGAATAGAACTGAACCCAGAATTGATCCCTGCGGGATCCCACTCATTAATACCCTTCCAGCAGGACTGTGAACCACTGATAACTACTCTCTGGGAACGATTTTCCAACCAATTTTGCACCCGCAGTTAGTAGCTCCATCTAGGTTGCATTTCACTAGATTCTTTATGAGAAGGTCACGTGAGACAGTATCAAAAGCTTTACTAAACTTAAGAAATACCATGTCTACCACTTCCCCCCCGTCCTCAAGGATGGTTAGCCTGTCAAAGAAAGCTATCAGGCTGGTTTGACACGATTTGTTCTTGACAAATCCATGCTGTTACTTAGCACCTTATTATCGTTTAGACGTTTGCAAATTGGATTGCTTAATTATTTGCTCCATTATCTTTCCAAGTACAGAGGTTAAGCTGACTGGTCTGTAATTCCCTGGGTTGTCCTTATTTCCCTTTTTATAGATGGGCACTATATTTGCCCTTTTCCAGTCTTCTGGAATCTCTCCCATCTTCCATGACTTTTCAAAGATAATCGCTAATGGCTCAGATATCTCCTCAGTGGGCTCCTTTAGTATTCTAGGATACATTTCATCAGGCCCTGGTGCCTTGAAGACATCTAATTTGTCTAAGTAATTTTTAACTTGTTCTTTTCCTATTCTACCCTCTGATCCTACCTTATTTTCACTGGCATTCACTATGTTAGACATTGACAATTGCCTCTTCAGCCTTTCCTCTTCCTCTCTATAGCCCAGATAAGTTAGCATCCCTCATCTTCTCTTTCTCCAAATCCTCTTTCAAGGAACCCACCAATCTCATGGTTTCGCTTACTTCATCTATGCCAATGCTTCCCAATTTTACATCTTGCCCACCCTTGCCCGATCTCTGGTTACAGCTACACTTAAACTGCTACAGTGGCATAGCTGCATTGCTGTAGAAGTATCAGGGTGGCCACTCAGTACAGCGACAGGAAGGATTCTCCTGTTACCGTAGTGAATCTACCACTCCGAGAGGATTTGTAACAATGTCTAGGGAAGAATTCTTTTGTTGACCCAGCACTGTCTACACTAGGAGTTAGGTCGGCTTAACTATGTCACTCAAGGATCTGGATTTTTTTACACTGATGAGTGATGTGGCTGGGTAGACTTAACTTTTTAATGTACACCTGATCATAGTCTCACCTACTGAACCATCTTCCAAACATTTCGTCCAGTTGCCATCTCAAACTCACTCCCAATCAACTTTCTGTTTTTCCTACCTTCACAATCACCATTGATTACAACCCTATCCTACCCATTAAAAAGGCTGAATTAAGTTATTTGTAGATGAAACAATACACTGTTTGGGTTTGGTTTAAGCTTTGATTGGTTATCTGTGGGTTACAGAGGGAAGAAAAGCTGCTGCTTTTATCTTTTACCAACCTATATTTTAAATGTATGTCAAAGATGCCTGGAACCAGTAAAGATGCTTTTTAAAACTACATTATAAAATCAAAACAATTAAATGAGCAGGGTTAACATCAAACCCTTTTATTTCTAAATTCAATATTTTCTCCACTTATCTGGGCCATTTTAGATCCTCTTGAATGTAGAATAAGGAAATTCTTTTGTTAGTAGCAATACAGCCTCCCAGATGCAATATCCTGGGAGACAGCACAACAACTGTGATACAAGCATTTACTTTTGATGCGATGCAGTGAGCTGTAGCTCACAAAAGCTTACGCTCAAATAAATTGGTTAGTCTCTAAGGTGCCACAAGGACTCCTTTTCTTTTTGCAAATACAGACTAACACGGCTGTTACTCTGAAACTTTTGACAGAAGGTCTTTTGAAAATGTCAAAGTTTAATAGAGTTAACATTCATTAACACAGCAGCAAAATTACAAAAACCAACCATCCAACTACTTTATGAGCAAAAACGTTATGACTTGGCAACGCTAGAAACACTGTTGCAAACCAGTACAAATATCTTCCAAGCCCTTGTACTGGACCAGCAATTAAAAATGTCATACCCAAGACCAAGCTGCAACTAGAGAAGTGTTCCTCAAATTATTTAAACCAAGTATCTATTTGCAGAATAATTTTAATTTTCCTGCCAAATGCTACAATGAAGATGGTTTTCTGGATCAGAATTAACAAACTTAACTGTGCTTTTCATGTTTAAAAATATGAAAGATTTTGCTCTTACACCAGTGGTTCTCAAACTTTTGTACTGGTGACCCCTTTCACATAGCAAGCCTCTGAATGCGACCCCGCCTTATAAATTAAAAAACACTTTTTTTCTATATTTAACACCATTATAAATGCTGGAGGGAAAGTGGAGTTTGGGGTGGAGGCTGACAGCTTGCAACCCCCCCATGTAATAACTTCGCGACCCCCTGAGGGGTCCTGACCCGTCTTACACATTTCCTTAAAAATAAGATAAAAACTAAGCTAAAGTGAAAGTTTCAAAATGATGAATCCTCCTCAATTTCCTTTAACATTAATAAACTCCAGTTAGAACGAAGAAAGCCATTGAGTATATGGAAGAGGTAGCAGAAATGCAGTCTTCTTTTTGCTCTTATTACAAGCCCTATCAAGGCATTAGAAATGATTGACTGGGTTTTGAATCAAGTCTATACCAGCTGAAAATCTCAGTACTGTTTTAAGGCTGAAGATCAACACAAATGCTTCACTTAGGAAGGAAGAGTATAATGGATTAGTAAGGACTAAAGGCTTAATTATTTTATGTACTAAGATTTCTGAATGTATTTCTCCCAGTAATACAAAGCAAGCTAGCGGTGAGTTCATTTTGCATTACTGGATTAGTAACTAACAAGCTGCTTTAAACCTCTGGAACTGTGCCTCAAGTCCAAACTGCAGTCCTGAACAAACTAAGATTGATGAGTTCAGCTGAACCTTTCATACAGTTAATCCAAGATCACAAATTCAGCTCCTATTTTTCTACATGCAGCCTGTACCAAAGAGCAATCTAGAATCAAGAACACATATTCTCATTTATGTCCATCTATGATGAATGACCTCCATTAGCAGTAGGCAGCAGTTACTGGCTTATACAGGGAATCCCATACTAATGCCAGACCCTCATATAGATGAGCTCAAAAGGCTTCTCTCCTTTTATTACCAAAATTAATTCCTTCCTTTCTTTCCTTCTATCCTTGTGGCCAAAAAAACAACTCATGTTCTGGTGCCTTATCCTTTCTTGTAGTCTCCTCCTTGCTCACGTCTCCTTTTTCCATCCTTTCTACTCCATCTAAAATACAGGAGCTAAGATTATCTTCCTTTCTCATTGCTCTGACCACATTTCTCCCTCCCACAGTAGCCACTTCTCAAATACCTGCACTGACTTCAAGGTTCTCCTTTCAAAGTACTCCATAAGCTCCACCTCTGTCCTCAGTACTCCATTCCACTTTGTAGTCAATCCTGAGTCCAGCTTGGTGCCCTTTTACACTCTTATTATTTGTATGACTGTAGCATCTAGAGGACCCAGCCGAGACTGAGACCCCACTGTGCTTGGCAATATACATACACTGAAAGTCAGATGTCACAGATTGTCACCCCTGGGGTGCAGTCTGAGAGCTGTGAGAAACCGCTGCAGCCCTGTAACCACTCAGTTGAATTGGCCCAGCTCACACTGCTTTCTATGGTTGGAGACACAGCCAGCCTAACCCAGGCCCTGTTATCACCCAACACGACAGCAGGCGGTGCCACACATCCAAGCTGAGCTACCTGAGAGAGCAGCTTCACCCAAGCCACTTAAATACATACAACAGACAACAGCCAACTTTCAAGCTTTCCAGACTCTCACTCCTCACTGCAGTATAAACCCAAAGTGATACTGTCTTGCACTGCACTGGCAACTGTACACCGTAACCTCATAGAGTTTGCCCATCCCTCAACATGGAGAGGAATATGCAACAGTCTTTGCCCCTTGAGCTACAATCTTCTTACACTTCACTCCAACTCACTGATTTAGATAAAGCAAAACCAAATTTATTAACTACAAAAAAATAGATTATAAGTGATTATAAGGGATAGCAAACAGATGAAAGCAGATTACATAGCAAACAAACAAAAATGCACACTAATCTTAATATGCTAAATAGATTGGATATGAATTAGATTCTCACCCTGAGAAATGATACAAGCAGGTTGCAGATTCTTAAGCGGCAAGCTGCACTTGCTTTACAGCTTGGAATCCCCAGGTCTTTCATACACAGGCTAGAAATCTTTTTAGCCTGCAACCCAACACTTCCCCGAGATCAGTTTTTGTTCCTCTGTGTTTCCAGGAGCTGTCTTGGGTGTGGAGTGAAGAACGTCAGATGATGTCACTCCCTGCCTTATATAGCTTTTGCATATGGCAGGAACCCTTTGTTTCAAAACTTGGTTTCCAGACCGGTTTGTGGAAAAATACTGACATCCCAAGATGGAGTCCAAAATCATGTTGTCTGGTCATATGTCCTTGTAGAGTCATAGCAGCCTTACTTACGGGCTGTCTGTATCTTCTCAGGAAGGCTCACCAGGTGGGGGATAAGCTTCTCCTATTGTTTTTCCTAATGGCCCATTGTCCTGGAATAGGCCCTTCCCCACCCACTATCTAGACTGAAAGCATCTTGCCTAATGGGCATCACCCAGGTGTGATGTATCTTTATGTACAATGAAAACAAAATGGCTTGCAACATCAAAAACAAGAGCCACAGTTTAACTGTACAATATTAAATGAAAACCTGTGGTAATACAGCCTCCTTTTTCTGCAGCATGGACAAAATTACATTTACGTATTCAGCATCATGAATGGGACAGTAAAAGGAATAATGTACGTAAGAGAGAGAGAGTTCTGAAGAATAAGTTTCTACCACACAAGGCAGTTAGAAAATGTTTCACATTTTAAAATATCTGTACAAGCCACAAGAAACATTTCCTTGTTGATAGGAACTTCCAGAAATAGAAAATAACCATGAATAACTTCTACATCTAGTATCAATGTGCTCCACAGGTTGAGCGCACAAGAAACTGACTTAAAGATCTGTACTGTATATGTCCAACCCAGATTTTTTACATGCCTTGATTGTTAACGAATCATCTACTTTTAATCTCTCTCTCTATAACTACATTTATACAGATGTAACTACATTTGAAACACAGTCAATATTCATAACTTCAAACACAAATGATACATGCATACAAGTAGGATAAGCATATTCAACAAATCATAACTTTACCAATGACATCCTACATGACCCATCTTGCACAATATGCATCAGAATTATGCCATAATCATACCATAATATCACCATGACGAATAGGGGATGCAGTGTCACAACAAGTCCAACCCCCCCCAAAAATAGGAGCAAAGGATAAAAGGGGAAACAAAGGCACAGAGAACTGAAACAATTCAATGAGGAGGGAAAAACAACAACACAAAATGTGAAAATGGCACAGGTGCTTAATGACTCCTTTGTTTCAGTTTTCACCAAGAAAGTTGGTGGTGATTCGACGTCTAACGTAGTGAATGCCAGTGAAAATGAGGTAGGATCAGAAAAGGCTAAAATAGGGAAAGAAAAAGTTAAAAATTATTTGGACAAGTTAGATGTCTTCAAGTCACCAGGGCCTGATGAAATGCATTCTAGAATACTCAAGGAGCCGACTGAGAAGATATCTGAGCCATTAGCGATTATCTTCGAGAAGTCATGGAAGACGGAAGACACTCCAGAGAACTAGAAAAGGGCAAATATAGTGCCCATCTATAAAAAGGGATATAAGGACAACCCGGGGAATTACAGACAAATCAGCTTAACTTCTGTACCCGGAAAGATAATGGAGTAAAAAATTAAACAATCAATTTGCAAACATCTAGAAGATAATAAGGTGATAAGTAACAGTCAGCATGGATTTGTCAAAAACAAATCATGTCAAACCAACCTGATAGCTTTCTTTGACAGGGTAACAAGACTTGTGCACAGGGGGAAGCAGTAGACGTGGTATATCTTGACTTTAGTAAGGCTTTCAATACAGTCTCATATGATCGTCTCATAAACAAACTAGGGAAATGCAACCTAGATGGAGCTACTATAAGGTGGGAGCAAAACTGGATGGAAAACCGTTCCGAGAGAGTAGTTATCAGTGGTTAACTGTCATGCTGGAAGGGCATAATCAGTTCTGGGTCCGGTTCTGTTCAATATCT
Source organism: Natator depressus (assembly GCF_965152275.1). Classification (NCBI taxonomy): domain Eukaryota; kingdom Metazoa; phylum Chordata; order Testudines; family Cheloniidae; genus Natator; species Natator depressus. Next base: position 82,162,775 of record NC_134241.1, on the reverse strand, counting down.
TCATCAATTATTTTGATAATGGCGTAGAGAGTACGCTTATAAAGTCTGTGGACTATACCAAGCTGGGAGGGGTTGCAAGTGCTTTGGAGAATAGGCTTAAAATTTAAAATGATCTGGACAAACTGAAGAAACGGTCTGAAGTAAATAGGATGAAATTCAATAAGGACAAATGCACAGTACTCCACATAGGAAGGAACAATAAGTTGCACACATTCAAAATGGGAAATGACTGCCTAGGAAGGAATACTGTGGGAAGGGATCTTGGGATCATTGTGGATCACAAGCTAAATATGAGTCAACAGTGTAACGCCATTGTAAAAAAGGCGAACATCATTCTGGGATGTATTAGCAGGAGTGCTGTAAATAAGACACGAGAAGCAATTCTTCCACTCTACTCCGCGCTGATTAGGCCTCAACTGGAGTATTATTTCCAGTTCTGGGTACCACACTTCAGGAAGGATGGGGACAAATTGGAGAGCGTCCAGAGAAGAGCAACAAAAATGATTAAAGATCTAGAAAACATGACCTATGAGGGAAGATTGAAAAAATTGGGTTTGTTTAGTCTAGAAAAGAGAAGACTGAGGAGACATAACAGTTTTCAAGTATGTAAAAGGTTGTTACAAGGAGAGGGAGAAAAATTTTTCTTTTTGACCTCTGAGGATAGGACAAGAAGCAATGGTCTTAAATTGCAGCAAGGGAGGTTTCGGTTGGACATTAGAAAAAAAGGGTGGTTAAACCCTGGAATACATTGTGTACGGAGGTTGTGGAATCTCCATCATTGGAGATTTTTAAGAGCAGGTTAGACACACACTTGTCAGGAATGGTCAAGATAATTAGTCCTTCCACAAGGGCAGGGGACTGGACTAGATGATGTCTCGAGGTCCCTTCCAGTTCTATGATTCTATGAGCTTGCCCAAAAGTCACACAATAAGACAGTAGCAGAGTTGGGAACAGAACACAAGTCTCCTCATACCTAGTTCACTGCTCTACCCACTAGACCACAGTGCCTCTCCAGTGGCTCCTGTTCACTTAGAAAAACACTTCCAGTTAATGTGCTACTTCCCTCGGTTATCTTCCCAAAAGCTTCTATCAGGATGTTTATTCTATTAAGTACTGGTCTCTATGGCTATTAGCCAAGATTGTCCGGTGAACAATCCCATGCTACAATGTCCCTAAACCTCCAACTGCCAGAAGCTGGGACTGGATGACAGAGGATGGATCACTCATAATTACCCTGTCCTGTTCATTCCCTCTGAAGCACCTGGCACTGAACACTTTCAAAAGATAGGATACTGGGTTAGATGGACCGCAGCACTGACCCAGTATGGATATTCTTATGTTCTTGTATATTGTACCATACGGTCACTGAACCAATCATACATTTTCTTTTCAAGATATGGACCTGTTACACAGTAAATGAAAATGTGCTAAATAAGTAAGTGACCATGTATAGCACCATGCACAATTGTGGTCCTACAGAAGTAAGGTATTGACACTGTTAGGCTCATCTTAAAAATCAAAATATGTTATATAATACTCTTTCATGCTGAGCAGATCTGACAATTAGAGCAATGTGAGTGGCATCTTAAATCTTTATGTTAGGCAGCCTCTTTCTCCATTTACTACTTATAATTCCACAGCACCACAGACTTGCATAATGCTTAACACTGAAGAACTACCTCATCCATAAAAGTCCTATAATTGAAAAGGGTCCCTAACCTCTCAAACATTGAGATAGACAATCCAGATAACACCAAAAGGATCTGACAGGCTCATGCACAGACCCTGAAGCTTACACCCCATTTCCACTTAGATTTAGATAGCGTCACGATATATTAAAACAAAATCATATAAAGTATTTAATGTAAGCAATTGTTCATCTACCTCAACTATAGAAATTCTATAGTGTACTGGAATGTATAAATAAATACACACATCCTACTTCCTTCTTTATGTTGAAGGCCTTAAAATATACAGCTATTTTACCAGTGATTTCATAGGATTTTTTCCTGATTGCTAATCAATATATACTATATACAATGAACAGATCCAAATAAGTTTTGTAGGATTCTGAAAGAATTCATGTTCATCATGATTAAACATACAGAAATAAAATCACGAGGAAACAAAGTCTTAGTCTTGGCACAAATAGAAAAATAATGCCGTTTAAGTTAAGACTGTTTATTAAAAATACAACATTCAGAAAGTTAATCAATAAAGATAGTGATTGCCTTATACGGTATTACATGCCAGTCATGGAAATTTAATTATGTTAAGTAAGTAACTAAAAATAAAGTTGACCACTAATAAGAGTTGAAATGATTTCAAAACACTCAAAGACCATCACTTTGAACTTTGGGCAGAAATAAATGTGGATCAGATTTGGCTCTAATTCTGCAACTGGCTCCATGATGACATAAGGGTTTGCCTGCGCAGATCAAGTTTTAGGATCAAGGTCTTCATTTGCACCTGTGTTAACTTCAATAACCACACATTCAAGGGCATTTATTTCATTTTTTTCAATAAAAGAAATATGGCTACAGTGCTGTTCGTGCAACATTATACCTGAAGATTTAAATACAAAAAAGTCAAGAAATCCAAAGTTATGGGTCTTTCAGCAACTGTTATGCCACCACTTGTACATTAAAAAAAAAAAAAACCCAACACTGCATTCAATTCACAGTATTGCAAAGTACATGCCCAAATAAGCTTCAGATTTCTTTATGTATTCAATTAATTAATTTGTAGATTTTTTCTATCAAATAGCTCTGTGTGTATGTGTATATATATGATAAATGCTCACAAAACTACCCAGTCCTTTCAAAAATCCTGTTACAGTGTGTCTTGATCTCCTACAGCAGTAATTTCTTCATGTTGACTATAAATTACACAAAGAATAGCTTTTCACATTTATTTTGAGTTTTGAGCATCTTTGTTCCTACATTAAGAGATGTGACAAAAGGAACATGGCTTCTATGTCACTTTATCCTTTAATTTACCAATTGATTAAAGATGCTTTACAGTCTTCTTCCCAGGAGTAATCTCCCACCACTTCATTTTATGTAAACCCCATCAATACATCTATTCTATCCTTAGAATATCGACAATGCTTTATCAGCCCAAACACAAAATCTGCTTTTCTACACTTATTATGAAACACTGCCATATTGTTGTCAACTGCCAATAGCATGTTCAGAGATAACACTGAGAAGAACAGAAGAAAATACAGTATTGTCCCTGCTCTGAGATGCAAAACTCATCCTAGGCAAGTAGTATTTTTACAGGCAAACCATTTTCACTATTCTTTGTTCTTGTAATTCCTGTGCTCTCTGAATAAAAGGAAACTCAAAATAAAACCATACTCAAAATGAGAGTATACTCTTTAGGTATAAGGTCATTTGTGTTTAATTTTCCATCCTATTTTGATACATCCAAACAACTCATTTATTTTTTTGTTTTAATTAAAAATTCCACTAACACAGCATAGGGAACTGTACACCCTAATTCTATGAGGATTCTGCTAGCTCGGAGCCCATCATCACGTAGAAGTTTAGACTGATTTTCACAATATACATTATACTGCAGTATCTGGCACATTTTACCTATTGCACAGCACTGCTTACATTTACAAGCATTATAGGAACAAGAGAAATGTGTCTAGGTTTCATTTTATGGGCAATCATGTTGTCCTATCCCTTCATTTGATTAGCTCTTTCTGAAGTCTGTCTCCATGCTCCTTAGCTATCACCACCGTAAAATAAATGTAAATTCCCGGCAAATACTGCCACATATCTATGTGCCTCACACCCCGAATCTCAGGGCTACGAAAGTATTAACATCATACCCGCTTGTTAAATGACAGCTTTATTGAATGAGGGAAACTCCGCTTAGGGAGACTTGATGGTCTCAGCCAGCTGTTACCAGCAGAGCACCCACACTCCGCAGACCCCTCTTCGCTCAGGCGGCCCAGTGGCTGATGCTGCAGCAACGCGTGCGGCTCTGCGCGGGCAGCAGCGCCGAGCAGACCCCTCCAGACACCAGCCGCGGGCAGGCCCATTACACAGCGCAACCCAGGGCAAACCGGCATAGCGGCGACCAGACCCGCACCTGCTGCTGGCCTCTCGACCACGCTCCCTCCTGCCGGCTCCCGCAGCGCCGCTCGTTAGTTACAGAATAAGCAGCCCCCAGCACCGCCGGCTCGGGGAGTGGCCGTGACTGGGAACAGGCTCCACATGACCGCTGCCTAGGAGGGGCCGGGACACCGGGGGCGCAAAGAGGCGGCCTCGCACGGGGAGGGCGGGTCCGAAGGGGGACCGTGCCGGGCCCGAGGCAGCGCGGGGGACTGGCGGAGGAGGCGGCAGTGTCAGCGCCCAGGCGCGAGGGGCAGGGCCCGCCCGCCTCAGGGAAGGAGCCCCCAGGGAGAGGTCTCCGCAGGGAGGACCCAGCGCCCAGACGAGGCGGCAGGCGACGTGCGGAGGTTGCCGCAGGGGGAAGGAAGGGGCGTCCGGGCCGAGGACTCGCTGCGCGGCGGCCTTACCTGGTTCGCGGTGCCCAGCGCACACGGACCCCGCTATTCGCTTGTCCCTCGCTGCCCGCAGCGGCGGCTCCTGCCGCTTCGCCTGCCTGCTGTAGCAGCAGGTCTGCCCCGGACGATGACGTGCGCCCCTCACAAAGATGGCGGTGCTTGGTTGTATCTCTCGCACACATTCGGACAGCGTCGCCCCCCACAAAGATGGCGAGGCTGGGTGTATCGCTCACATTCGGATCGCTTCGCCCCGCCCAAAGATGGCGGGACTGGGCGTATCGCACACATTCTGACAGCGTCGCCCCGCACAAAGATGGTGGGGCTGGGGGTCGCACGAAGATGACGCTGACTGACTCTTACAATGTATTACTCACGTGAAGTAGATGGTGACTCCCTCCCGCCTGTGTTTCTTTTTTTTTTTTTGACACCGGAAGTAGATCTCCTGTCCGTCTCCTAGCAGCGGGCGGTGCGGTGAGGGCGCTGTTGGGGCAGGGCACTGGCTGCTGTTCTTACAGCCGGCAGGTAACTTGGGGCGTCGGCCGGAGCCCTGCAGCGCGGCCTGGGTGGGGCACCGCCGGGGGGAGAGCGAGCCTCTGTCTGCGCATGGGCGGGGTGATGGGGTGCTGTGTGTTTGCCCCTGAGCTGGCTGCGGCCATTTCTCGGCGCGGGTCCTGCTCCTGACCGGGTAAGGGCGGCTCCCGCCCTGTTCTCGGGGGGCGCGAACCCGTGCAGCGCGTACACTGCGCGGTGAGTGTCCCGGTGGCACGACGGGTGCTAAGCGAGGGGCCCTCTGAGCCCCCGGCCCGGAAGACTGAGGCAGCTCTCAGCACCCCGGGGCAGGTGTGTCTCGCGCCCCAGCGGCAGGCTGCGGAGATTAGCTAGCGCTAGCCGCCGGAGGCGGGCACAAGGGTGCGCTCTTCACAGCGCCTCGGAGGTGGGGCCGGCAGAGAGGGGAAAGGACGGTCCTTCCCCAGGAACATCACGGAGACCGAGTGCAGGGTAGGTGGATAGTTTAGGATGGGGAGAAATTTCTCTGCCTTTCACCCTGTGATAGGGGTGGCCAAACTGCAGCTCCTGGGCTACACGTAGCTTTTTTACCATTAAAGTGTGGCTCGTGGATTCCCTCCTATATCACCCCCATTCTCTGCCTATCAGAGTGTGGGTGGGGGGAGCTCAGGGCTTCTGCCCTGTGGTGAGGACAGGGGGGCTTCTGCCAGAAATAACTGGTGCTGGCTGTGGCACAATTTAAAGGTTCAACTCCTCTCTCCCCCCACCCCCCGCTTGAGTCAGGTCACACCAGGCATGCTTCCTCTCTTATCCTCAATGGCCCCTCCCTGCAGCTCCCAAGTGTTAGCTCCCTCTGGAGAGACAATGGCAAACAGTGGGAGCTGCACGGAGAGGCCTTTCTATTTTAGCTCTACAGAGAGATGCAGGGGCTTTCCCCCTGCTGTTCCCAGCTATTTGCTGCTGCCTTCCCCCATGGCCACAGCTCTCCAGCTCTAGCAGCTGCCCTGCAGGGAGGAGGCCTGGCAGCACCATGTGACTGAGTGGGTCCAGCAAACCCTGGCAAAAATCTGGGAGGTCATGTGACCTGCCTATGCCCTTCCCTGATGCATCACCTCTAGCTTCTGCCCAGCATGGAGTGGGGATTTGGGGCTTCAGCCCTGCTGGGCACATCTGCCAGGTCTCGGGGCTTCAGTAGAAGCGGGGCAAAAACCCTGAGCCCTGGCAGTTGTATCCTTGCTCTCAAACTTCTGAAGATTGTCTTATGCTGTTCAGAGGGTCACCCCTGCCATATGATGAACTACTTGACAGGTACCAAATGGCCTGTCTCTACAACTGACCCTGCAGCCTGTCTATGTGGCCCTTTTGCTTTTTACTTTGTATCTGGCTTGATTGAGAGTAAGTAACGAAATTCCCTTTAAGAAATGAAACTGCAGCAACTTTGAGCAGCCACATTATTCCCCGTTGTGTGATTGTAGGAGATTCATATCTTAAAGGGGAGAGGAGATACTTCAAGTGCTTTAACTCTATGGTCACTGATTATTCAATTTTAAGATTTCCAAATTCTTTTAGCAGCAGATTTTGTTTCCTAAAAAACAGAGATCATGACTTGCAGAAGTAAATTTGGTATGGGGGTTATGCATAAGAAAAGAACTGAAGTCTCTATCTTGCAAGCTGTTCCATGTGTGGATCCCCATGATTGAATATGGGGAGCTTTCTCTACAGAGCAGTTAAAAGTATTTGGGCCTAATTATATTTCAGTTTTTCAATCTATTCTTGGTAGTTGCTACTGAGAACACTAGTTTCACCCCTTCATATAAACGTTACTCAAAATAAATATGTATCCTATAATGTAAGGTTATTGGAAGTTTTCAGAAGAAAACTATGTATATGCTTGCGATATATAATTTAACATGTAATTTTCATTTGGCAGACTCTGAGATACCATGTGTGACTAAAATGTTTTCGAAGTAGTTTTACTTAATGAGGTAATGGGAGAGAAGGAGCCATGTCGGAAGAAGCTGTTAGTGAGACACACTTTTCTTTGAGGACAGCAGCTTTACGGGTATTTGATTTTCCACTTTCCTGGTGTTATTCTGTCATCCAGGTAATTAATATATTTCAGTAGTCTCATTTGGGGTGGGCTGTTTTTAGAGACAGATCTGAAAATGTTTCTTGGTTAATTTTTATAATGTTTGTTTTAAATCAGTTATTCTGTGCATAATATTTGGTAGTAGCAGAGGCTGCTCTCTCTGCATTAGTATGTGCCTTCATTGCGACAGATCTCTGCTGATAAGTCAGATATCACACTCTTTATGTTCAAACGTGATTAATCCTTGAGTAGTATTATTTGGTTCATTTCAAAATGTTTTCCTAGAGTGTAGATTTTTTTTTAATGAACTTGTGTTAATGAATTGTCACACTAAATGTAAAGATTAATGAGGTGAGTGCATTAACTATCAGATTCATTTACAATACAGTAGAACTTCAGAGTTACAAACACCTCAGAAATGGAGGTTGTTCATAACTCTGAATAAAATATTATGGTTCTTTCAAAAGTTTACAACTGAACATTGGCTTCGTATAGCTTTGAAACTTCACTATGCAGGAAAAAAATGCTGCTTTTCCTTTTTTTTTTTCTTTTTTTTTTTTTTTTTTTTTTTAGTAACTTACGTTTAATACTGTACAGTATTTTTTTTGTTTTTGCTGCTGCTGCCTGATATGATTGCATACTTCCGATTCCAAATGAGGTGTATGGTTAACTGATCAGTTTGTAACTCTAGTGCTCATAACTCTGAGGTTGTACTGTAGGTAATACATACATAGGGGCGATCTGTAGTTGAGAGCTTCTTGGTTTACATCCAGCCTGTTTTCTATCTTCAGTACCTCCTTATAACTGAATATCCCCAAAAATCTTAGCTAATGGCTCTGTTGGGTAGGGGAGTGTGGGTGTCAGGACTGTGGGATGCCCTGGACCTGGGTTCTGGGAGGGAGTGGGCGCGGGTGTCTGAGCTGGGGGGCCCACGGCTGGGCTCTGGTCAGGAGGGAGTGCAGGTGTCTGGGCTGGGGTAAGGCATGGCTGAGCTCTGTAGGGGAGGGGGTGCCCTGCGGCTGGGCTCTGGGAGAAGAGGGTGCGGGTGTCTGGGTCAGAAGGGGAGGGGGTATGGGTGTCTGGGCTGGGGGCATGGCTGGTCTCTGGGGGAAGGGGGTGTAGGTGTCTGGCCCCGCAGCTAGATTGTGGGGGGAACGAGGCAGAGAAACAGGGTTGTCGTATGGATTTCTTTAACTCTCTACTCCTGGGGGGAATCTTTTTGTTGTCTGTATTGTTGCTAACAGATATTTTGAAGTAAATTACCAAAATAATGGAAACTGGCATAATTATACAGTGTTATTTTGACAAATAAAATATGCAGAAATTTGCAGAATTTTAAAATATTATGCACAGAATTCTTATTTTTTTTGGCACAGAATTCCCTTGTAGGGCATTATGGCTGAAGAAAAGTCCATGTCCTGTTACCCTACCATGTAGAAAAAGGTGGAATGCTACTAGTCTGTAAAATAAATAAATAAATAAAATATAAAATTGGATCCAGATCTCGTTCTCCATTTAATCCACACAGCCACTTTGACAGGAAATCAAAACTTGGTCTACAGCAGGGGCTCTCAAACTGGGGGTCGGGACCCCTCCGGGGATCGTGTGGTTATTGCATGGGGGTTCATGAGGTGTTAGCCTCCACCCCAAACCCCGCTTTGCCTCCAGCATTTATAATGATGTTATATAACAAAGTGCTTTTGTATTACCCCTCCCCCCCCCCCCCCTTATAAATTAAAAGTTTGAGAACCACTGGTCTACAGTCAGGACCGTCTACAGATGTTTCTAAAAAGTAAAGACACTGATTCATATTTAATTTCAGTGTATAAAACTAGTGGCTTCATTAAATACATTATGTATTGAAATACAACTATAAACATTTTTATTTTATGGTGTATAACTTGCATACTTATTAGTACCCAAAATAAGATTATTTTTCTTGTTTTACTACAAAAAATGAGAGTAGTCACTGCTGAAATACTCATTCTTTCTCCTGTAAAACCAGCTCAGATCTCAACGCACTGAGTCCGCTGGTCTCACCCTGTGTTGCTGCAATGTTGTCACCAAGCTAATGCACTCTATTAATATTGTGTCCAACTGTAGGATTAATTTTACATCCTAAAGCTCTCCTTTATGTCTGTTCAATTGTTCCATCATATATGCATGCACAATTGTGTGGAAAAATAAATCCCACAATATCTAATTAAATTTTTTTAAAAACCTGAATCTTATGTAATTCATTATTATAAATAATTGCAACTAGCCTTTTTATTTAAATACATGTGTGTATTCTTAAATATTCTGTTGATATTTGCTCACTGTAATCTTGTTTTGCAGTCCTGCTGGGTTTTTAATGCTTCTCTTTTCAGATTAGTTCTGACAACAGTATTTATTAGGGCTGTCAAGCGAATAAAAAATTAATCATGATTAATCGTGCTGTTGATGATAGAATACTATTTATATAAATTTTTTGGATGGTTTACACATTTTCAAATATATTTCAATTACAACAAAATACAAAGTGTACCGTGCTCACTTTATATTTTTTTATAAATATTTGCACTGTACAAATAAGAGTATTTTTCAGTTCACCTAATACAAGTACTGTAGTGAAATCTCTTTATCATGAAAGTTGAACTTACATAAATTATGTACCAAAAAAAAACCTGCATTCAAAAATAAAACAATGTAACATTTTAGCGCCTACAAGTCCACTCAGTCCTCCTACTTGTTCAGCCAATTGCTCAGACAAACAAGTTTGTTTACATTTACGGGAGATAAAGCTGACAGCTTCTTATTTATAATGTCACCTGAAAGTGAGAACAGATGTTGGCATGGTACTTTTGTAGTCAGCATTGCAAGGTATTTACATGTCAGATATGCTAAACATTCGTATGCCCCTTCATGCTTTGGTCACTATTCCAGAGGACATGCTTTCATGCTGATGAGGCTCATTTAAAAAAATAATTTGTTAATTAAATTTGTGACTGAAGTCCTTGAGGGAGAATTGTATGTCTCCCGCTCCATGGCTTTACCCACTTTCTGCCATATATTTCATGTTATAGCAGTCTTGGATGATGACCCAGCACACGTTGTTCATTTTAAGAACACTTTCACAACAGATTTGACAAAACGCAAAGAAGGTACCAATGTGAGATTTCTAAAGCTAGCTACAGTACTCGACACAAGGTTTAAGAATCTGAAGTGCCTTCCAAAATCTGATCGGGATGGGATGTGGAGCATGCTTTCAGAAGTCTTAAAAGAGCAATACTCTGATGTGGAAAGTCGAACCACCAAAAATGAAAATCAACCTTCTACTGGTGGCATCTGACTCAGATGATGAAAATGAATATGCATTCATCTGCACTGCTTTGGATCATTATTGAGCAGAACCCATCATCAGCATGGACGCATGTTCTCTGGAATGGTGGTTGAAGCATGAAGGGACATATGAATCTTTAGTGCATCTGACACACAAATATCTTGCAACGCTGGCTGCAACAGTGCCATGCGAACGCTCATTCTCACTTTCAGGTGACACTGAAAACAAGAAGTGGGCAGCATTATTTCCTACAAATGTAAAAAACTTGTTTCTCTGAGCGATTGGCTGAAGAAGAAGTAGGACTGAGTGGACTTGTAGGCTCTAAAGTGTTACATTGTTTTGTTTTTGAGTGCAGTTAGGTAACAACAACAAAAATCTACATTTGTAAATTGCGCTTTCATGAAAAGGAGCGTGCACTACGGTAATTGTATGAGGTGAATTGAAAAATGCTATTTCTTTTGTTTATCATTTTTACATTGCAAATATTTGTAATAAAAATAATATAAAGTGAGTCCTGTACACTTCTGTATTGTAGTTGAAATCAATGTATCTGAAAATGTAGAAAAACATCCAAAATATTTAACAAATTTCGATTGGTATTCTGTTTATCAGCGCAATTAAAACTGCAATTAATCGTGATTAACTTTTTTTAATCACGTGAGTTGACTGCAACTAATTGACAGCCTTCGTGTTTATATAAACTTGTGTTTTCAATCTTGGACTAGATCTACAGCTCTGGCCGTGATACACTGTGAGGGTTGGGATGAGGGGCAGAGGTGGCTCTAGACTCTTTCCAGCTGTCTTACCCTGTGACTGGCTAAAGGCTGGCCTTATCTGAAGTGTAATTTGCAACCTCAGGGTTTCTTTAAATTATACCTGGCTAATTATATCTCCAGGCAATCTACAGCTGAGGATTGCCAGACAGCTGAGATGTTCCAGCCATGCCCTTATTCTGAGGGAGGGGCATGCTGTAAAACCACTATGCCCACCCTCTGTGGGAGCCCCAAAGTGCTGGGTTTCTGTTTTCTGCTCTCTACCACCAAAACAGCATAAATCCCCTACTTATGATCTAGCACCTCATTTTCCATTAAATTTTTTTCTTTACTTTCCTGAACTGTTTGCCACTTCAGATGTTCAAAGTTTTGTTAATATTTTTAATTCCAGTTGTTGCATATTTAGAGTGTTTCTTATTGGTATCTGAATTTTACTGTTTATCACATTATATAGAGAGATTCACAGAAGAAATTCATAGATGTTAGAGACTGAGACTCAGTCTGAGGCTATTATATTTAATCACCTAGTTTATTTCTCTGCCAATGCAGAATTGTGCTTTATTGTGCATTTATAACGTCAGGTTTTCCGTAAAACTTAATGTTAAAATTTCAAATGAAAGTGGCTTATATCCAGACAAAAATGTAGAAGTAAAATATCACTCTGCTAGCCAAATACAAAGTGTAAGCACGTGTTTCAAACTTAAAAAAAGGAATAAATTATGTTTCTTAAATTGTGGAAAGAGGAGGGATACTGATCCAAAAAACGTTAGTCCATTGAGGTCTTTGCTGTTCCTCATGGTTTTTTTGTTTCTTTATTTTTAAAGCTGTTGGGTAAATAGTTTGGAAAGTAGCTATGGGATCTGACAGTTACTGATATTTAAAAATGTTTACCTGAAAGTTTCAGTGTGAATTCCTTAGGTAGTCAGTAAAATTTTAATAATGCTTTAAAAAGATTCCAACTCTTGGGGTACATCTTTAGTGAAGATTTCACTGAGGTGACTGGCACCCAGAATTGCCTACTTCTGGTGTGAGAAGCCACATTGCAAAGCCCACAACTGTCTTACTGTGTCTTCACTGGTGCTGCACTCACTACTCCTGGGGGAATTCTGTACCAAAAAATTCAAAATTCTGCATATATATTATAATACAATATAATCTCTCTTTTATGGTATAATTGAATATGGTTTCAATTATTTCGGTAATTTATTTAAACTACAATACAATGGAGAATGGCATTGGGGAGCATTGGAGGAAATCTCCAGTCCCCTTTGGCTAATAGTAATGTAGCTAGGTTTGACCCTTTATTTCTAGTTATTAGTCAACAAATATATACAGCCATATGCTCAGTGTTACATTGTAGGCAACTGAAGAGCAAGTGAAGGCCGGGGAATCAAGCTCACAATTTATACTGGCTACTGACTATCTCCAGAAAGGTCAGTAGCAAGCAGTTAATGGAGCACATTTTTTCAGTCCAAAAATTTAGACCAGTTCTAATCACTAAAACACCATAAGCATTTATAAGGCCATACTGTCCTTTATACCACTCTGGCAATGTAAAGGAGCCTTAAAACTTTTACCCCTGTTTTATATTCCTGGGGGAATTCACAAAGACAATGGGAACAAGTTACTAAGCAAGCAGGCTGCTGTATTCCGCTCTGACTGAGGGGACAGAGCCTGCCCCATGCCTGCCTACCTCAGAAACACCCTGAAGCCCTGCTCCTCCCCACCAAGCGTGCCGCAATAATGAGCAAGAGGGACAGAGTGATATCCCCCCCCTTCACCCCGACGATGATTTAAGTCTCTACTGGCTGCTCTGGGTGCCCGACCAACCTGCCTTCGCTGCCGGGGAGGGAAACGTGATCACTCTTGCGCCTTCCCTTTACTTCCGTGTCAGAAGTCATTTTTCTGCGGGGACCATGAATTCTGGGCATGTGCAGTTACGCAGAATTCCCCCAGAAGTAACTCACCCATGTGTGTCATTAAGTCATCTGGGGGCATATCCTATGGTTTGTTGTGCAGCAGTAAGCTGAGCTACTCTGATTCTTTCCCAGTGAATTGAGGAAGAACTTGACTATCCTTCTGGGCACGCGGGGGAATTGTGGGAAGGCATTGAAGGACTGTCAGCACACAAGTGATTTGGACTGTCTTCATTGCAAAGCTAGTGGGTTATCTCCAGGTAGCTTTGGTTGAAAGCACCACAGCTGTCAGTTGAAAGGGTTGTGTGTGTGGACGGGAGAAGGACTTAGGAGCCATGCCTGAATCAGAGCTTGTGTTAACTTTCAATGATGACATACTCATGATTTCTTTTCAGGTAAAACTTTCCCCTGGGTTGAAGAAGCTGTTTGTAGTAACAGCAGTGAGTGCAGTATCTGTAATTTTTCTAGCACATCATTTTAAAAGAAAACGTGGAAAGAAAAACACAAAAGTGTCACCATGGGAGCCAGGCCATCTTGTATTAAAATGTACTAAAACAGCTGCATCAGAAAAAGGTACATGAGAGAACCAAAGAAGCCTTTTTTCTTCTCTTACATAAACCTTAAATACTATGTAATCAAACTCAAGACAGATTTTTCTTTAATTTTGGAAATAAGGAAACTGTGTGTTTGTAATTCTAAGGTGTTTAAAGAAAATAGAAAAATAGACAAGTGTAAAAACAAAAATTAGAACCCTATAGTAACTCAGGCAGGCATTGCTCTGAAAGCCAATGTTTTAATTATAATTTCTGCAAATAAAATCTTTTAATCGAAAGCTTATTGAGAGTTAATAGTTACTGTTAAGTTTTCAACAGTTCTGAAGATATATCGTGACTATTGATAGAAGTGTTTTTGATATCTTTTAGAGCAAATTGTTTTAATTATGTGCTCATTCTTGCAGGTATTTTGATATTTTTATATGTAAACATCAAAGTGGGAAGATAAGATTAGTCATTAAAGTTCTTACGTGACACAGTGAATATTTAGATAAAATTCAGGGCTGAACACTTGCTGATGTAATAAATGTTTCTGGTTGCAGAAGCTTTTAACATTAGTCTCTCTGTTTATTAGGTTCCAGTTGTTCCAGTAGCAGACAAAACTTGACTCTTTCTTTGAATTCGGCCAAAGAAAAAGGATCTCAGTCTTGTGTTTATGCAAATGGAGGACTTCTCAGTAAATATTCTGGTTCAGTACAAAGTTTGGCCTCGGTAAGTATTAGCTATTCTTAAGGATCTGTTATACAGTAAACTGAATAAACTGCTGAACTTTAATTTTCACTGCCTACCGTGAATGCACACAATTCTCTTGAGCTGAAAATGTCTGGCTCTATGGGCTGCACAGCCAGAAAGACGCATGCATGGTGAAGGTTAGCTTATCTTTTATGTAGGAGCAAGGTAAGTTCCACATGAGAACAGCTTTGAAGGTGGAGGAGGAGCTCTCATAAATCCTCCATTTACTGTGTATATCTCCCTCTGGACATGTCTTTTACTTTTTTGTGCTAGCATAGCTCAGAGGAGGTCATACAAACCTGGTGTTGGGTAGCTCGGAGCAGTGAGAAGAGGACTTGTTCTTCTCAGAGTGCTGATCTCTATGGGTATTCACTGTGGGTGTGCATGCCCCTGGGACCAGAAATTCTTTAATAGCAATGTCAGTTGATCTGCACCCTGCACCTCCTTGTGCTTCCGAATGAAGACATAAAGGGTAGCACAGACTGACCACCTTTCCAATTCCTTTTCTGCTGCTTGTGGTCTGGGACTCATTGGGATGGAAACTCCTGTGTCCATTTTCTACTCTTCAGCATTCTGCTGTTGAATCTGTAAATATTGTAAATAGTTTTTATTTTTTTTAGTGTTAGTCAGTTGGGAATCAGGGTGGGGGGGGGGAGAGGGTTCCCCATCCTTTGTTCCCCCATCATTTTGGGCATCTATTATGCCCAAAGATCCAGGCATTAAGCCTTGCCTGCCTGCCCCCTGGGTCCTCACTGTGAGCAACCCCGTGAGAGAGCTTCCTGTATAGTCTTCGGGGAACCTCATGTCCCCTCGAAGTGCAGCATCTGCTGCACTTTGCCTGGTACACAAAGGGAATCTCGTTAGTTCAAGTTCCAGGGACAAGTTATGGAGCTCTCCATGAGGCCCTGTTTGAATTCTGCGCTACCCTTTCACCTGTCTGGAGCCATCAGGTGGCACCCTGCTGTTTAGTACTAGTGCCTCAAGCACCGCTCAAGATTCCATGCCCTGGAACGAGTGTACCTGGAGATCACATTTCTTCTAGGTGGTAAAGAAAGATCAGAGTGGAATTTTTTTCACTGTATAGTGCCTGATGAAGCTGTAAAATATCCAATAAAACACAAGACTAGAGAGCAAGATTTATTTTTTTAAACTTGTTTTTCATATGGTTTTACAGTCAGGTGTCAAACTTAGTTTTGAAACCTAACCATTACAAATTGCTGATTATATTCTTGTTATAGTAATTATTACTGATTAATTTTTATCATGCATTTGAATTTCCCAGTGAGACTGAATATTAACACTTCCATTATATCATAGTTAATACTTGAGTGTGGTGTCATGAAAAGCAATTAACATTACTCTTGGCCTGAAAAGAGCTAATACTTTGTTATATTTTTTGAAATGTAATCTGTTACAGTAACTAGTTGTAATCAGGGCTATTTAGTGCATTGCACCAGGAAATAATTATTATTAAAGTACCCTTCGTTTAACAATGCACCTCACTTTTTTAGGTCCAAAGTGTCACCTCTTCTCATAGTTGTGCTTGTGCCAATTCCAGTTCCTGGGACAAAGCAGATGAAGATATTAAGCTTGTCAATATTCCAGTGACCACACCTGAAAATTTATATTTGATGGGTAGGTTATAATAATATGTGGTATGGTGCAGTACTATGTTTTTGCCAGCCACTTTCAGATGCTTTAAAATTTGAACAGATTACCCTGATTTATAGTAAAGTGACTCCTTCATAGTATTATCATGATATGCTTCCAAGGCCTCCTAAAAACTTGATCTTTTTACTTATGCTAGACAAAGTACCTCCAATATACAGATATCCATGAATTCTTATTTTACCTAAAGCCGATAAACAGATTGTTGACATAGTTTGGCAAAAAGAATGTACATTCATGAAATATTTCAGCCTCACCAAATCTGCATTTTTATTTTTTTGGCTTAAAAAAGTTCAGCCAAAAAATTTCACCCAGCATTAATTTTAATGAATTTAGAAAAGGAAATCTTTCCCTGTTATGACACATGCAATTTTTTAAAAGATGAAAAGTTGACAATATATGTTCGTTACATTAACAGATTGGTAGTTAATATAAAATTCTGTAAGTAAGTAGGAGAGAGATTCTTACTGAACTCCTGTGTGCTTTGCTTTAATCATAAATTACCTCTTGTCATGAACTTAAGGAAATAACGTTGGAATTGCTAGTAATTTAATTAAAACAATATTTCCACATGTGCTATAATCTTATTTTGTGTGTGGTTAGTTGTGGACAGTGATATATAAAAGAATGCAGAGGATTTCTGTTGATGTAATGGAAGTGTTCATGATCTACTGAAGGTATGGAGCTTTTTGAAGAGGCACTACGTCGATGGGAGCAGGCACTGACTTTCCGTAGCAGACAGGCTGAAGATGAAGCAAATTGTAGTTCCATCAAACTAGGAGCAGGAGATGCCATTGCAGAAGAGAGTGTAGAAGTGAGTATTACATACTCTCTCATATTAGTATATAGTTGTAGCATAGCCAAATGACTGAAAATATTTGAGTAACAGAGCTTAGCTTCTACTGCAGCTGCTGAAACTTCTTCTGAATACCTGCAGTTGGAGCACTTTTTTCTTTTTTTTTTCTTTTTTTCCCCCTCCACCTCACCCTTTTCCCCCAGCATTAGCCTGTTTTTAGCCATACAGGCAATTGTTGCTCCATTAGCATTCCTCCTGGAGGATATTATCAAACCACCACACAATCAGAGGTCCATTGGCATTCCCTGAACCAGTTCTCTGCAGCGCACCCATTTGTCACTTCCTCCCGAAGTTAAAAGGAAAACTCTGAGATGGGATAGGGACTCAGTACAAACGGCTCCTGGGAGGGAGAACTAATTGGTGAACATGCACAATGTAATGAAATTAAACTTTGTTCCCCTTGCCCATAAAATTCTGTCCTAAAATGCCTGATAGTAAAGTATGCACACACATCTCAAACACCATGGCGTTCATCATCACTAGTGCAGTAAATATCAGGAATGATGATTTCATTCATCTTACAAAGATTTTTGTTTTAAATGCTGGTTTTATTTTACTTATACCTAATAAGGTGTATCTGTACCCAGTAGAGCAAGTATTTTGGATGCCTGAGCTCTTTGATAATGTCTGAACTTTTTTACTGCGTAGTTAATGCGGTACTGTGAACTCTTTGGAGGCTTAATATTTTTAGAGTTTTGAAAAGAAGTAGTTTAGAAATAAATGTGATTTTCTGTTAAGTACAGTATAATTTAATTTTGCTTGCAGGATATCATTAGTGCTGAATTCATTCATAAGCTTGAATCCCTGCTTCAAAGAGCTTATCGTCTTCAGGAGGAGTTTGAGGCAACCCTTGGGGCATCTGATCCTTCTTCCCTAGCTAATGATATTGGTGAGTTCTTCTATCTTTATACTTTTATCATTCTTAACATGATCAACCAGATGGTAAAAAAAACACCAAAGACCCAATAAACAGAAATATACTGATCAGTAAATGGACCATCATCTCTACATAATTCAGTTTTACCCCATTATCTGGCTTAGTATAATTGCATGTCACTTGGCTCAATCTCCAAACTTTACCCATCTTTATAAAGGGTCTCAGGAAGAGTATTTTTCTGGTATATTTGTATTTCTCAATGTTCCAGGATTTCTGAACCTAAAAATATGTTATAATAATATTTGTAGAATAAGAATACATGGACCTTAAAGTCTGAGTCTATTTAAATTGGCTAGTTAAGATGATACTTATAATGGGGTGATAAGGGTTCTCTGAACTTTCTGAACTCTAACAATAATTCCTGAAATATTATGTAGAACTGGGGGAGTTCAAGGATTGCACGAAAATAATCATGGCGTAGACGTACAAAAAATGAGAGATGAAATTTTGCAATTATCCACACACAAATTTGTCCTGAATCCCTAATAAATTCCATGAAATTGTCTTCTGAATCACCTCCCCTTCCATTTGTGATCACATAACAACCCTGTGGTAACTACAAGAACTGGAGTAATATTAGGAGTGTTTCTATTTTAGCTGTCTTTTCTTTAAGGGGAAAAGTTAATCCCACACTCTTGCTCGTCACTTTCTGTCCTGTTCCTTTTCCTTTCCTCTCCTGCACATGCATTAGTGTTAATTTCAAAAATGATCAGACCTGAAAAAGATTTAAAATAAGATATGGGGGGGTTAACTCCCCTGTCCATCTCCAGTGTGTGCACAACACCTACAACAGCTTTGCAAACAATTTTAAGGTTCCATCATCTCTTCTCCTTCCTAGGCTTAATGTTGGAGCAAAGAAGATGGGACGAAAGGAAAGCAAAGCAGAGAGCAGACTGACCTGTTTTTCACAAGGAGTTAGCAGAATAAGCTTAGCAGCTCTGCTGTTGCCCTCTCTCCTTGTGAAAAAGGTACTGACTGCTGCTTCTTTCCCCTCTTTTCCCAAAATTTCGTGTCAGCTCCTGAGAGGAAGAGCTCTGCCTGCCTCATGTAGCAGCCATGACTGGGTGCTCTTCCCCAGGAGGTAGGAAAGGCTATAAAAATTCAGTCTAGGCTGCAAATTGGCATACAGTCTCCTGGATGGGGTCCGCGGGGGGCGGGGTGTGAGAGAGAGTTACACACACACACAAAAAAAAAATAGGTTAAAAGAACATTATTAAGGTTGCAAAGTCAAGCACTCATAAATTAGGAAATGGCAGAATTAAGGTTGTCTTTGGAACCTTAATTTGTCCCTGTTGTGGATATGCACTGTGATAAATCTTTAATTACGTGAGCCCATATTATATTTTTCCACAAATCCCCTGCCTCATTCAGTGCACAGAATGGATGGTGCTCAATGAGCAGCTATTCGGTATTTTGTTACCTTCATAGTTCAGTGTGTGGCCCCAGAATTCATTTAGTCCCATTATTCAAACCCTGTTCTAAAAGCAGTATTATTAATTTCCTCATGGGCTTTTCTATGGTACTCATCACTGAAATATCTGAGTGCTTCACAAATACTAATTAATCTTCATAATACCCCTATGAAGTGAGGGGATAGTATTATCCCCGTATTACAGATGGAGCTTTGAGGCACAGAGGTTATGGTCAAAAGTATCCACTACGTTTGGAGCCCAATTTGAGACATTTCAAGAGTACTTAAGGTTGTAAAGCACTTTATATATTTAGGCATGGCTTCCATAGACTTCAGCTGCAAGAGCCCAGCGTTTCTGCAAATTAGACCCCAGGGTCTCAAGTCAGACACCCAGAAAATGAAGAACATACAGTTAGTGAAAAGACTGTGAAAAGTTTGTGACATACCTGGCATCATGTAGGAACTCTGTGCCGGGGCAAGGATAGAATCCATTTCTCCAGGGTAGCATTAAGCTGTCTTACGTGAGAGACTGTCCTTTTTCTTCCTTCAGTCCCCTGCCTCATTCACTATACACCTTCCAATTTCTGTAACAAATGAAGCAGGAGTCTCACAGACAGCAGCCTCCTTGCATCTGGAACCCTGATTTATCCCCAAAGCAGGTCCGTCCTGTGCAGTGAATGAGGCAGAGGTCTTGTGGAGGAAAAAGTAGTATGTGATCATATAATTAAAGACTGTATCATAATGCAAGTGCACAAGAGGGCGAGACTGAGGTTGCACTGGCAACCTAAATTCTGGCATTTCCTAATATTTGAGTGTTTGACTTTGCAACCGTAGCATTCTTAACATACTTTTTTTGTGTGTACGCAGTTTCCTAGGTTTTCTAAAAAGCCAACTGAAAAAACTTATTTTGTCACGTAGCAGGGCCGATCCTTTAGATCCAACATACAGACCTCTGCCACTTGAGCTGTTAGAGTAACTAATAGGCTGTTATCCTTGGGTAGACTGGTACTAGATGGGGATGAGAGAGAGCCTTTGCCAGAGACTTTTCACAGATGTTTGCTGACAAAGGAATAGTGAGACTCGGGAAATTTTAGGTTCCATTCGAGGCTCTGAAGGGGAATGTACTGTACTAGGCACAGAGTCTTCTTCCCTGTCCCTTCCAACCTGTCTTATTGCCATTCTCTTCACCAAGCCATTTCAATTTGGGCTCCTTAGGCTTCTTGTCTCAGTGTCATCCCATCTTCCCTCTTGCCCCTTTCTCATTTCCCGTTCTCCATCTCCATTGGAGCATAGTTCCTGTTTCGGTCCCTGGACTCCTAGTCAAATCAGGTTTCCTGTTCTCTTTACCCAGCCATTTATCAGTTCTTCGCCTGTATCCTGGCTTCTCCTCATATGTCTCCTCCTACCCAGTTCCCAGTCTAATACCCAACCAGTCCCACTCCCCCTTTCCTTTTCCCTTCTCTTCCCTCCAAAAAAAAACCCTGTCTCTTGTCCACTTTGCATTTGAATCCGGCAGCTTCGTCTCTCCTTCCTGGGCATCAGCTAAGGGGCACAAAAAGTACAGGAAATGCTGTCCCCCTGTTCTCAGGACCCAGACCTGGCCCAGCCCACAACAGCTCAGAGCTGCCATTGCAGGGAAAATCCTGCTCCACCATGAGCTGAAGCTTGCTGTGTGGATGGAACCTTAGGAGATTTTCTTTGTCAACACTATTAAGTCTGATCATGTGTGAACTGCAGTTATTTCAAAGACTTATAACTTTGCCAAACTTGGGGGGAGGGGGATTTTCAGAGGGATGGACAAAGATATGTCCCTGACACACAGGCCCCCTGATCTAAAATGGGTAATTGCCAATTACTTAATGCAAAACAAATCTTACGTTTGTTAGCTTTAACTTTGAATGTCACCAGGGGGCAGTACTTTTCATCTGTTAATCCTGCTGATATTCTATAACCACTAAATATAGCTCTTAGTAACATGGGAGTTTAAATTTAGGTCAAAGTTAGCTTTCTGGTATGTTTCTTTACACCTGTTACCGTAACTCATAAAGGAGAAAGGGGTATGGATGTTACATTTTGAGGACTGAAACCACAGTCATATAAATTTCCATTGGCACAAGGTTCCCGTGCATATCAGCTGTTGTCAGTTTACTTGTAACTTCTTTCCTGTAAACTCAAGTTTTAAACATTGATCACTCAGTCCTTAGAAAATTACTACTTTGTAAATATGATATTTTGTAATCTGTTTAATTATAGCTGTGATTACACATTTGAGACTTCATTTCTAAGACAGACTTTTTAAAAATTGATGTTCCATTGTTTGTCAAATTCATTACTTGTTTACTAAGAGTCTGTTCCAAGTAATTGCATTCTTTTCAAATGTTCATTCTGTAGCTCCCTTGAGGGAGAGCTTATCAGTTGCCTGATGCAATTTACTCTGCATTTTATTTATGCAAGCCAGCTTGAGTGGGAATACAACGAATAAAGCATTTTGATAGGTCGGGCCTGCTAGCCATGTTGTTGCTATGACTTTTTTGTTGGTATCTTAAATTCATGGTCTGAACAGCCAGTTTTAACTTGGGAAGAATGTTTCAGTCTCTCTCCAGTCAAACTGAAAGACATCGTCTCAGAAAAATTATGGCATTTCTTGTGGTAATCTGCAAGGATTTATAGTGGCAAATACTTTTTGTTCAAGATTTTCTTTATATATAGAAGACTATGAACAAATTCATTATCTGATGTAACTTATTTTGATGTTGATATGGCTAGTCACTATAATGCATGTGAATATTTTTAAGTATAGTCTGATATTCAAACATTAAATAGAATGAAATGATAATTAGATCAAATTTTCTCATGTTAATTTTTTGTTGTGGCTTTTTTGAGAAGGGTCAGGGAGGGGTAGAACAGAATGGAGAAGGTTGATGTCTCTTTGACAGACACTAATTCCTGTCTTCTCCCTTGTCAGGGAATCTGACCTTTATAAACCGTGTGAGAGAAATCTGTGGGTGCACTGAACTTCCATTTGGTTTTATACTTGCAGCCTTACTATAAAAACTGCCCCAAGCCAGGACAAAGGGCCTGATCTGCCTACCGTAGAGGTCCGTGGGAGTCAGATCAGACCTTAAATGCACAATCTTCCTGTAAAGTGTTACGAATGTGATGTGTGAATCTTCCCTGATGTGAATGTAAAATATGGAACCTTGAAATCTGCTGGTTTAAATTATTCCATACAAACTGTGTGTCGCAACCCCATTTTAATGGGGACACCAGGGCTGGCATAAAACTTGCTTGGGCCTGGGGCCAAAGTCCAAGCCCCACTCCTCGGGGCTGAATCCCAAGGGCATCAGCCCTGTGTGGTGGGGCTCAAGTTTCAGGCCCCCTCACCTGGGGCTGATGCCCTTGGGCTTCTGCTTTGGCTCCCCACCCTGGGTGGGAGGCTTTTTGGCTTTTGCTCCCATGTGGGGCGGTGAAGCTCAGGCTTCAGTCCCCATCCTGGGGTCGTGTAGTAATTTTTCTTGTCAGAAAGGAGTCGTGATGCAATGAAGTTTAAGAACCCCTGATTTAAACTATTCCTGCCTAGTAAACTCTTCTAATTCTTGTCATTACTACTTAGCAGCAGTGACCATTACATAGTAATTTATGTAAATAATATTACCTTTTTTAATCTATTATTCCTGTATGTTTTTGTATAGGGGAAAAAGATTATGTACAATTTGTAAATTTTCTCATAATCCTTCAATGCTTGATACATTGTTGGTGCTTTTAGAATGTATTTGTCATAAGAATTAAATCTAAATAATAGGACTGTCAATTGCAGTTAACTCAAGCCATTAACTCAAAACAAATTTAAGTTGGTAGTCTATTATTGTTTAACAGTGTGATTAAAAGTGTGATTTTGATTTTTTTTAATTGAGTTAATTTATTATAAATATTTTTGGATGCTTTCTACATTTTCAAATATATTGATTTCAATTACAACACAGAATACAAGGTGTATAGTGCTCACTTAATATTGATTACAAATATTTGACTTAAAAAGATAAACAAAAGATAGTATTTTTCAATTCACCTCAGACAACTATTGTAGTGCAATCTCTTTATCATGAAAGTGTAACTTACAAATGTAGATTCTTTTTTTTTACATAACTGCACTCAAAAATAGAACCATGTAAAACTTCAGCACCTACAAGTTCACTCAGTCCTACTTCTTGTTCAGCCAATCACTAAAACAAACAAGTTTGTTTACATTTACAGGAGATAATGCTGCCCACTTCTTATTTACAATGTCACCTGAAAGTGAGAACAAGTATTAACATGGCAATGCCAGCTACAGCAGTGCAAGGTATTTACGTGCCAGGTATGCTAAACCCTTGTATGCCCCTTCATGCTTTGGCCACCATTTCAGAGGACGTGCTTCCATGGCGATGATGCTCAGGTTTTTTTGGTTTGGTTTTTTTAAGCGTTATTAAATTTGTGACTGAACTCCTTGGAGGAGAATAGTATGTCTCCTGTTTTGTGGTCTTTGCTACATTCTGCCATATATTTTGTGTTATGGCAGTCTTGGATGACGACCCAGCATATGTTGTTCAATTTAAGAACACTTTCACTGCAGATTTGACAAAACGCAAAGAAGGTACCAATGTGAGATTTCTAAAGATAGCTACAGTACTCCACCCAAGGTTTAAGAATCTGAAGTCTTCTAAAATCTGAGAGGGATGAAGTATGGAACATGCTGTCAGAAGTCTGAAAAGAGCAGTGCTCCAATTTGGAAACTACAGAACCTGAACCCCAAAAAAGAAAATCAACCTTCTGTTGGTGACATCTGACTCAGATAATTAACATGCCTCAGTCCACACTGCTTTGGATTGTTATTAAGCAGAACCCATAATCAGCGTGGAAGCATGTCCTCTGGAATGGGGATCAACGCATGAAAGGTCATACAAATGTTTAGCACATCTGTCACGTAAATATCTTACAACGCCAGCTACAACAGTTCCATGCAAATGCCTGTTCTCACTTTCAGGCGACATTGTAAATAAGAAGCGAGTAGCATTCTCTCACGTAAATGTAAACAAACTTGTTTGTCTTAGCGATTGGCTGAACAAGAAGTTGGACTGAGTGGACTTGTACGCTCTAAAGTTTTATATTTTATTTTTGAGTGCAGTTACGTAAAAAATAATTCTACATCTGTAAGTTTTACTTTCACGGTAGAGATTGCACTACAGTACTTGTATGAAGTGAATTGAATTTTAAAAAAATTTAAAAATACTATTTTTTATTTTTTTACAGTGCGAATACTTGTAATCAAAAATAATATGAAGTGAGCACTGTATGCTTTGTATTCTGTGTTGTAACTGAAATCAATATATTTGCAGATGTAGAAAATATCCAAAAATATCTATATAAATAGTATTCTATTGTTTAATAGTGCGATTAAAACTACAATTGCTTTTTTTAATTTCACAATTAATTTTTTAATTGTTTGACAGCCTGACAAAATAGCAATTCTTGAGCATTCCTTAAAAATGGGTTAGGGAGGAAGTGGAAGCAACTTAAAGAAAAAAAAGTTACTTTTGCCTGTAGGTTTCCCTAAAGTATTTGTGCAGCATGTTGTAGCAAGTTAAAATTTAGTTTTAGTTTACAAGTTCCTCCTTCTATTTTTAAAGATCTACATATACTTCATAATTTGTATGTGTTTACATATACTTGTAGTATTCGTTTACTAATGGCAGGAGGAACTATACCAGACAAATAACAAGTTTTCCTGTGAGACAAATATTATTTTTTCTGGCTGGAGTTGCACAGCATGAGGTTATATAAACTGATTATCAGAAGCAAATTTTGGCCCATATCTATCATTGAAATGTTTTTTTTCAGTAAGCTTTGCCTGAAAAGCTGAAATAGAATGTCAATTTAGAATATGTGGCTTTGAAAGATAAAATTAGGAGAGGTTGTTTCTGAAGTGATACTTGGGCAAATTAACCTTGCAGACATCAGGATACGTTACACCTCCGTTTTATTTTGTTCCTCTGCCTTTTTAAAAATAATACCAGAATGGAATACTGTAAGTATTGCATAAAGCTATTGAAGTGTGATGACTAACATTCTTTCAAAGCAATCCACTGGCTAGTGCAGGACTGCACGTTGGTATTAAAATTAAATACAACTTTTGTCAGTAGCACATTTTGAAGTGGAATCACTTGAGTGAAAAATGTTAACTTTTTTCATGGCAAACATACTAAATTTCTGCAATAACTTTTTTTTTGTTGTTCCCAATAGCTGGCATGGTCTAGCCACTTCTATTTATTTTACATATATTATTGAAACCAGAGTTTCCATTTACGTCCAGTCTACACTAAAGGACTGAAGTGTTTCAGAGCTTAACATTAGTTAAATCCTTCTAGTACAGTTAATTTCTGAACTTGTCAGTGTCGATGCAGTGGCCAGCCAAGCTTACCTAAGCCAGGGCAATGCCTCCATATAGGACGCTCTACAACAATTGATGCCCACTGAAGCACCTACCCACAGTTCTTTATACAGCACCCCTGTCAGACTATAGCAACAGGTGTGTAGTTAGCAGCAGTATGATGCAGACGTTTTGATTTAAAATATATATATTCATTCTCTGACATGCATAGTTGCATGTATAGTTGAGCTTGCTTACGTGTTTCCATTCTAAAGGGCCTCTTTCTTTATAACTTTCTCAAACTTTCACTTTTAGGCTTTTCTGATCTCTGCTCGGGTGAATTTGTCATGCTGGAAAGTCAGAATAAAAACATGTTATGTTAAGAATAAAGACAACAGAGGGGGTAAAATCTGTCATTAAACTTTTTTTTTTTTTTTTTGTGCAAAATATTTAGCTATTTATTGCATGCAAGAAGAATGTTTTTGGTTCGGATATGTCCATTTCAGTGGCCTGGGATTAATCCCTTTTGATTTGATCAAAGTGCAAATTATTTCATGTACTTTTTGCCTGTGCATTCATTTGTTTAATAGGTTAATAAAAATTTCCCAGCACTGTTGTAGCCCTGTATGCTTGCTTAATTAAGATGACAGGAATTTTTGCTGGGGCAAATTTTTTTTTTAACCCTGTCATTCAGTGCACAAGTGTAGATTGAATGAAGTAGGGTCCTGGAGAAAGAACCCTCCTTCCTTCAATACATGTGTTGGAGAGGCTTGCCTCACTCCCTATTATTCTTGTGAGAAAGTGGAATGCATTCAGGCCCCAATTCAGCAAACCACTTGAGCGTGTTTCAGTCACGTGTTTTAAAGTTAACCATGAGCTTTGCTGAATTAGATTCTTAAAGTACATGCTCCATGAAGTCAGACTTTGCTGAAGCTATAAACATAATATATTTTTCAGAACTGAGTATACGTGCCAGCACATATGCTTAAAATAGATTTGTTTGCCAAGTGATGATGTAATCTCCCCTCTTGGTTATGATGGACAGTGTATCTTTCTTTAAATGGAAAATAAACCAAAATATATTCCCTTGGCCCTTACTACTTACCTCAGGAAGCCTGTATGCCACTGTGATATAAGATTTAGCACTGGCTAAGGAGAGAAGCTTTTGCAAAAACCCTTCATTTAAAATATTGCTAGCACATCGCTGGCAGGAGCCCGTTCCTCAATGAGTGAGCATATTGTGTGGGGCTGTGCTCTTGTTGTCTCCAGCAATGAGTTTAACATTCTTGAATGTTAATTTATCTCTCTTCCTTTTTCAAAAGATAAAAATCCCAGGACATTGTTTTAAAAAAGCTTTCAAAATACTGAGTAATTACTAGCAGGTTCTTGTCATTACTATGCCTCTCTGTTACTGATTTCCCCTCGTTGTCTGCTTATCTACCTGGGGCAGCACAGCAGAGATCCAGGAAGGTGGCAGAGAGCTGCTTAACAGAGGAACTATAGGTAGCGCAGATTAATACCCTGATTCAGTAAGGTACTTACGCAAGTGCATAACTTTAATCACATGAATAGTCCCATTGCATGCTTAAGTACCTTGCCTTAGAGATGAGAAGACCTTTGAACTTCAAGCCTAGTGAGAAGGATGCACTACCTAAAATCTCTGTAGATGTTCGTTGGGCCTCCCTTCTGGGAGAGTGAGACTGGAAACTGGAGGAGGATGGGGAGTTAACCGTAGAGGGGAAATTAAAAGTTTCTCTGAGTGGAAGCCCTGTAATTAATCTTCCTCCCTCTTCCCTTCCAAAAATGTGTTTGGTTTTTTTAGGTTTCAGAGTAACAGCCGTGTTAGTCTGTATTCGCAAAAAGAAAAGGAGTACTTGTGGCACCTTAGAGACTAACCAATTTATTTGAGCATAAGCTTTCGTGAGCTACAGCTCACTTCATCGGATGCATACTGTGGAAAGTGTAGAAGATCTTATTATATACACACAAAGCATGAAAAAATAACTCCTCCCACCCCACTCTCCTGCTGGTAATAGCTTATCTAAAGTGACCACTCTCCTTACATTGTGTATGATAATCAAGGTGGGCCATTTCCAGCACAAATCCAGGGTTTAACAAGAACGTCTGGGGGGGGGCGGGGGGTAGGAAAAAACAAGGGGAAATAGGCTACCTTGCATAATGACTAAGCCACTCCCAGTCTCTATTCAAGCCTAAGTTAATTGTATCCAATTTGCAAATGAATTCCAATTCAGCAGTTTCTCGCTGGAGTCTGGATTTGAAGTTTTTTGTCGTAAAATAGCGACTTTCATGTCTGTAATCGCGTGACCAGAGAGATTGAAGTGATTGGTTTTTTTAGTGAGCTCTGTGTCTGAATACGTTAATTAATTGTGCTATAAGACTGAATTTGAGTGGACAGATCATTTCATAATTGCTGCAAAACAGCTCTGCACAAAAGTAGAGGAGGGACTGGATTCCAAAGCCTGTTTTTAAATATGAAAAGAACAGCTAAGAAAAGGCAGTGACATCTGAATCAGACGACTGAGGTATCTGGAAGTTATCATGGCACTCTGTTATAAAATTCCCAATCGACAGCCTAGATTTTTTTTTTAAAAAAAGTATTCCTGGAATCCAAAGTAGTTTGCTGTGGCCAAAATAGATTTAATGATTTCTAGGCTATGCAGAGTGGGAAGGAAGAAACAAGAATAAGCTATGTTGACAGTCTGTTTGAATTAACTCTGAAGGAATTAGACAACCTCAGATGCCAAATCTCTGCTTTCTTTAATCAAATTAAAGTATAGAAGCCAAATGGTACATGAATTATTAGGCTTCAAAACAAATGGGATGGCCAAAAGCCAGTCAAATTCTTCAGTAGATGTACTGGAATTTTTGGATTGGGATTTAAGAACATTAGTCTAAAATCAGACAAGATCCACTGATTGTTGGCTTCAGTGCCTAGCAGAGGAAAAAAGCAGAGGCTTCAGTGCCTAGCAGAGGACATTGTCTGCCTACATAAATTTTTAAATGTGACTTAAAGCTTGTGAAGGGAACAGGATCTTTTATGAAATAAAAACTTGCTGGAAATTTGAAAGCAGGACTAAGAATTCACTCAGTGGTATTGGGAGGCAACTCAGAATAAGAAGTTATTTTATGATGGACTTCCTCTTGGAAGTGCAAGAATGTCAGACAGCAACTAACTTAGAGGTTTAGTGCAGCTTAATTTGGGTTTACCAGTTTTAAATTCCAAGTTTGATTGTGTGATGGTAGAGTAGAAAAGTGGAACGTTGAAGGCACTAAACAAACAAGTGCAAAACATTTACTGCGTTGCCTGAACTCAACAAATTAGTAAAATGCTGTTATTCAAAGAACGATTCCTGTTTGTAATATGTTTTAATAGCTCCACTACTCGCTCTTTTTCATACATTTAAAATTGTGCAGGAGGCAAAGAAAAGGTTTAATTGTCTAAATTCTGCCATTGAGTTTCTCCACAGAAGTTCAGCATGATTACCGTCAAGACAGTATAGTATAAATAACTTTATTATTCAGAGATTATGGCACTGAACCACATACAAGACTAACTTCTGGACATTAATTTACTATGCAAGCATAAGAGAAAATATCACATAAATATTGGTTACACACAAGCATACCATAAGAGCAAGAAGCCTTATTGAGAGTCATTGGTAGAAACTTATAATGTGCAGGTGTGAACAAACAAACGTAATTTTCAAAACAATTGAAGGAAAAGTGAGAACCTAAAAGGACCTCATTGTATATGGACCACAAATTACCAATTTCAATAAAACTTGTTATATACGTCAAGCAAAGTTAATCAGTAACAGACAAAGAAAAGGTACAAGCTCATATTTTTATGTATGTGGGAGTGTGATCAGGTTTGTTTACTGAAGATGGTTCTCTGAATAATCAAGGAGATGGTCCAAACTGTGGTGGTGGTTTGGTCTTATTTTGAGGTTTTAATTTTAGGTTAAATATTTAAAATAGTAGTATTTCTTTTAGGTTATTTTTATTTGTATATATTTTAGAAGTTGGTAATTTGTCGAAAGAGCTAAAATGTAATTATACTTCAATTCAAAATATCAGACATAAGATTGATTTTTTTTAAGCTCTAAACCATGAAGAATGTAGCTGTATTTGGTAACTGGTGTAACAGCCAGGCTGAGCAAACTGTCAAGGGGGCAAGATTTGAGTCTCTTGCCCTTCTTTTGTGCTAACAACTGGAACTTTAATGTCAACTAAATGGGCCATTTGTGAGGAGGATATAACTTGGAGACTAGTGATTTTCTCTAAGGATTCTGATGGACTGCAAAGGGATGCTGTGCTGGTGATGAGTGTGCTCTTAGAGAAATAGAATTTAGATAATACATGTAGATAATAGTTGTTACTTAAAATAATCCTGTTGGTAACTGTGCTAAATCCTTGTTTTTGATTATTGTTACATGGCTTCATCTTTAGGGGATATCTACTGAAGAGTCACAAACTTCTTCTCTCAGGCAGATACGACTTTTGAAGTGAAGTTAACCAGTTTATAAGTGAATCTTGGAAATTTTAACTTCAATGCACCAAGAGCCAGTTCCTGCTTAACAGGACTGATTTTTTCCAAACCTTTACTTAACACCTTGATTAAAACTCCCCTGAGTTGTTATGATTGTTGATAAAGGTAAATGAAGTTAAAGCAGCTTTGGGATTTTTTTTGGACTCCTAAGTGACCTTGGATGCCCAAAGAGCTATGGTAGTAACGACCACTTCATTTGTGACTGGCTAGAACACAGTGCCCCATTCTATTGAAATTAGATCTTGTTACGGTAATGCATTTGTGAGTTCAGGGTTTGATTATTGCAGCTCATTTCTAGGTGTGAAGCTTTGCATGAGAAAGTTGACTGATACAAAACACAGCAGCCAGTCTGCTTAGCCACATACGTTACTGTGAGCACATCAGCTTAAATCTCTGTACTCACCCACTCCCCCCCCTTTCCCCCCCCCCCACCTCTCTGCACTGGCTTCCCATTGAATAAAGTCCATTATAAGGTTTCTGTCTGGATCTTCAGAGTCATCCAAGGGGTTGGCTATAGTTACCTGTCATCTCACCTGTCCCATCCCCAGTACCTTTTCACTGCAACTATATTCCATTGGATCCATGAAACTGAGAAGCCAAGAGGAGAGAATCATGAGTTCAACTCACCGAACTTTCAGCAAGAGACTTAAACTATGCAACTTGACACTACAGATGATAGCAACAAGCCTTGTGGCATTCAGAACTAATACAAGCTGCATCTCTCTCTGACCTGCAGAAAGCTTTTTACGCACATGTTCCTGCTTTCACTAACACATACACCAAAATAAAACCCCCAAACTCATCCCCAAAAACCTTATGAACCATTCTTCCCCATTTCTTATACAGGGTGGCATCTGAGAAAGATGTTTATATTTTTAAATACTTTGCAGTCTCCTTATGGGACCTGTTACCCATCTGGATGTTGAGGACTCTGTTAATTGGAGCCAGAGCTACTCATGAAGAGACCAGGCCCCTTCTCTTTTGAGAGTATGATGCGTCAGTGTTAGAGCACGGAAGTGCTCACACTGTTACAGGGCCATATAAGTACATAGACATAAAGCGGATTCTACAATAACTTGTAACCACTAAGGCTTTTTAAAACACTTTTTTTCCAAACTGACAAAGGTTTGCGAAATCCCACATGAAACGAAGTATGGATTTATAAACTCAGACCATGTTCCATTTCTTTAGAATTTTCAAATAGCCTTTATTCTAGTTTTAAATCAACTTTAAATTTTAGGGCACTTTGACAAGAAGTGGAGAACTTAGGGCTAGTTTACCAGCAAATGTGGTCTGTAGTTAGTACGTTCTTCAAGCAGCTGTTCATTCCTAGACTCTCATTTTGCTACTGTCTCTTTTCTCGTGTTCTCATATCTAGGAATGTTCTTGTAACACTTGCACAGTATACACTTCAGCTGTAATTTAATTTGTACCCTAAAATTTTTAGAATGTACCCTTCTTGTAGTGTATTGAAGGTGGTAAGCACCTTCTTAGCTGATGGAGTTTTGGAGGCTAAGAGCAGCAATAGGAAGCCAGGAATATCTGACCAGCAGGTTTTTTTGGTTTGTAAAGATTGATTTTTGAGTGAACCTATGTCACTTGCCAGAAGACTTAATTTTCTATCACTCAGTAGTTAATACTTTCCTTTGAATTGGTTTGGTGTTATAATCCTATGAATTTTATGCCATTCTTTATAAATAACAGTAACAGGAATATGCATTTTTTGTGTTTAAAACAAAAACTGATATTCCACATTCAGTTTAAATTTTAAAAATATACATTGTTGAAACCATGCACATGTCAGAAAATTCAGAATTACCGTTCCTACTATAAATGTAAGTCAGCCAATTTGCACGCACACGTGCATTAGAGAAGGAAGATTACCATATGCAGTAATACAGCATTAGCAAAGAAACTTCCATTTACTGAAGTTTATAAGCTTATATAAAAGGTGGATTTAAATAAAAATTAAGAGAAACCGTGACTACAACAAAATGTGTCCTATAGAGCTACCCTTTGTCTGGGAGGATAGATCATGTTCTAAGTATCTGGGTCACTGTGTTATGAGTGCTAAAAACCATATTTAGGATCACAAAAATCTTCTATTCAGGACTTTAGTCTACCCCTTATACTATCTCTAGAGACCACCACTGTCACTGAACTATCTTGCAAGGAGTACTAGAGAGCAACTTTGTCTACACTCTTCTCTTTCTATCAACATCACATATAACAACTTTAAGGAGGATACTAAAGCTTAGGGCTCCCACAAAGTATTGCCGCAACATTTTGTTTTATCAACCTACAAAGAAGGCTGGAAGTTGAGAGTGACCTTGACAGTCAGTAGATGAGCTTGTTAAAGTGCCAGTGCCAGCTGCTCAGTGTGGATAACTTTAATGGGCTGTATCTGAAAGTTGGGGCAAAAATCTTTTTACTCACATAACATGTCTTGCTATTACAGTTTGTGTTGGTTTGTACATATTTTTAAATAAGGAAATCAACTGGCACATAGAAATAGCATTTTTGTGGAAAGGGCGAATAACTTGGCGTCTAGGAAAGGTATGTAAGTTGCTAATAAAACTAGTAACTGGTCTCAAAGATTTTGACAGACATAAAAATATTTCCTAAAAATGAATGGCTGTAGAATTTTAAAAATATTATGTCTGGTACACAGTTATTTACCAAGGGACCAACTTTTTAAAAGTAATTTAAAAAAAACTTACTGTTTTCAAGATAAAATTTTCAAAAACGCCTACATTCCACTTTCAACGTTCCTAAGTGACTTGGGTGCATTAGAAATTTTTTATCTTCAGTGTCTGAAAAACAAATAAATCAGTTGGCAAAATTATTATTCCTAGTAGCATAGTCTGTTCAAAAGTGTGCATAACAAAGACTAACGTTCGAGATTGTTTGAACTTTTAATCTCTGCCTTCAACTCTTCTTAACTGTAACTCCACTTTCTCTTGTAAGCTTTTCCATGGCATGAACTCCATTATAAAAGAGGGATTGGCTTGTGACACTGCTTCCATGATTCACAGTTGCACAGACTGTTTCCCCTTCCATTCAAAATTCCAGAACCAGAGCCCCACGTATGCTACAGCAAGCCAGGCCTAAACTCTGCAGCCAAGTCCCTAGAATCAGTGGGAATGTGGTGCAGCAAGCTGAAAATTCTCTGGCTGTTTCATTTACATTAGGAACCATTTTTAATAATTTCTGTTTATAGATGTTCATATTTAACCAATTCAGTGGCCCCTGTGTTGTGATGACAGACATAATCTATGTAATTTAATGTCAAGATTAAGATTTGTAGTTTTCAGAATGCTGAAGATTTTTATCTTGACTCATGATTACATAGTAGTCAGAGACTAATGGGAGGTTTTGGCAGCAGGGTAAAGGTACATTTGAGGCTTTTCCAATGAGAAGATATGGGAGACCTTATCGGATTATGAGATAAGCATACAGCAGGCCTTCCAGGGGTTCTCACAATACATTTTTTGGTGGCCTCAGAGTGTGGCCATCAACTCTTGCTGGTGGTCGCACTGACAATTTTTCCTAAAATACTTTTTGTTTTTACTAAAGGTAATTAACATGCACACATACATGTCCAAATCATTGTAATTTATTTATGTAGGGTTTTTTCAGCCTCAGTAATAAAAAATAATGTACGGTTGTCTCTATTCATTACTGTACCTAAACAGAATAGAAACACAAATAAGGTGCTTTGCATATTCATGTCTTTTTGTTGTTGTTTTTGCTTTTTTTCATTGCTTTTTTTTTTTTTTTTTTTTAAGACTTGCTAGCTAGTAAGTCTGCTGCTGTGAAAAGTGATATTTGTATGTTTGTTAGTATCACTTTTCACAGCAGACTTATTCAGCCTCGGTAAGCCGTGGATGGGGAGGTGGGCAGGGAGGCAGCAGGGCCAAGGGACAATGGTGGGGGTGGTGAGCCTGGGGCTGGAGCCTGGAACCTTAGCATGTTGCCACATGGATGGAGCCTGAAGCCCTGTGGTCAAAGCCTCCCCCCCCCCCCCCCCCAACCTCTGGGAAAGTGAGGAATTCACCAGCTGCTTGCATCTCCAGCATTTGTGTCTCCGGAGGGGGGCAGGGCCCACCTGCTGGTGGCCCTGGAAGGTGGGCAACTGCTTTGCCCACCTTCCCCCAAATCACAGCCCAGGAGGCAGGGGCTTTTCTGGTAGCCACAGGTGGTTGCATTTGAGAAATGCTGCCTTAGGCTATATCTACACTTACACTGCTACAGTGGCATGGCTTCAGTGCTGCAGCTGCACTGCTATGGCGATGTAAGTGTCGCCACTCACTACAGTGAGGGGAGGGGTTCTCCTGTCACTGTAGTAAATCCACCTCTCTGAGAGTTGGATTCTTCTGTCCACCTAGTGCCATGTACACCAGGGGTTATGTTGGCTTAACTTTTTAGTGTTAGGCCTAGCCTGATTCTTATTTACACAAAGACTGCTTTACCCAGATCTTTGTGTAAATGAGAATCGGGCCCTATCTAGGTGTTTCTGCTAAAGGGATCAGCTGTGAAATGGTTAACGTTAATACTTGCGTTGTCAGCAGAGGTTTCAGAGTTCACCTCACTGAAGTGAATGTGGCAGTTCACTTCTCTCAGACCAATTGTAACAGGCTGTCTGCAGACTCAGGAAGATCTGGAAGATAATACTGACTTGGCTTGCCATTAGCTCGTGACTTAGAGCAGTGGATCTCCACCTTTCCAGACTACTATACCCCTTTCAGGAGTCTGATTTGTCTTGCGTACCCCAAGTTTCACCTCACTTAAAAACAACTTGTGTACAAAATCTAAATATACAAATGTCACAGCCACCATTCTGAAAAATTGCATACTTTCTCATTTTTACCGTATAATTATGAAATAAATTGATTGGAATATAAATATTATACTTACATTTCAGTGTATAGTATGTAGAGCAATATAAACAAGTCATTATCTGCATGAAATTGTAGTTTTACTGACTTCGCTAGTATTTTTTATGTAGCCTGTTGTAAAACTTGGCAAATATCTAGATGAATTGATGTACTCCTGGAACACCTCTGCGTACTCCCAGGGGTACACATACCCCTCGTTGAGAACCACTGATTTAGAGGTTTTCTTAACAACCATGAGGGATAGAAACTATTTTTAAACTGAAAGTTTAGATTATGGAACACAGTTCTGTGGTAAGGATCAATTCTATGGAAAATTCTGCAGCCAAACTACAGCTACATGGAGCCCTGCCTTTAACATCCGTATTACAGCTATAGCAATTGCTTATGTGGAAAAGTAATAAAAAAGCATTTAATGTATTTTTAGATGGGTATTAATGCAAATTATGAGCTAGAAATGAGGAGGAGGCAGTATCGGTTTACCAGCCTGCTTTCTGTAGACCTCCAGCAAGTGCTTTGCAAGCCACCAGTGGTGTACAGTTGAGTCTGAGAACCTCCGCTGTCCCAGCTTTCCAGTTTTCAGTACAATATATGATTGTTTCTTGATGCTTGGAAAATCCACCTGGATGTTGTAATTGTTTTGTTTTCTTATCTTTAAGAAGGCTAGCAGAGAGAGAGAACACACAATTAAAAACAATTAGAGTATCTGACAATCAGTGCTTTAATATGAGTGTGATAATACACCCCATATTCTTCATAGAGATATTGTTGTGATAGGAATATGGCATAACTGAGTTGTATTTTATGGAAGATTGGTCATGTGAGTTATCATTGGAAGGGTTATGACTGATTATCCTATTTGTATGCATGTATCATTTTTGTATCTGAAGTTAGGAATATGGACTATGTATCAATTGCAAAAGTGTTTGCACCTGGGGAACGCCCACCAGACAAAATGCAAGCAGGCTGGCTGGTTAGTCAATGGGCCATTAAGGAGAACAATAGGACTTCGAAGATTCTAATCTCCCACCTTCTTGAGAAGCTTCCTGGGATGCTGCTTTCACACTGCAGGGTCATGTGATTGTCACCTGGTACTGGGCCCCATCTTGGCCTACTAGTATTTTTCCAGTAATAGTGAGTGGGAAACAAAGGATTCCTGCCATATGTAAATCCTATTTAAGGCAAGTTAGTGAGTTAATCTAGGTCGGTTCTTTACTGAATCCCCACCCAAGATCACTGCTGAAAACATCTAAGACTGATCTGAGGAAAAAAGGACTGGACCCAGGCAAGAAGGTGTCTGGCCTGTGAAAGGAATATCTGGAGTTCTAAGATGCAAGTAAGAGGGGTTTGTCTACAAGAAACTCTGCAACCTGCTTAAAACAACAGAAATTACTACTTGTAGCCAGTTTCTTTAGTGTATTAAGCTCAGTTTGTGTTTCTCCTTTATTTGCTCAGTAATCTGCTTTGATCTGTTTGCTATCCCTTATAATCACTTAAAATCTATCCTTTGTAGTTAAGAAGCTTGTTTTTGTTTTCTATAAACCAGTTTGTGCAATTCATAACTGAGGGACAAAAAACTGTGCATATCTTCCGCCACATTGAGGAAAGGAGCGAATTTCATGAACTTACGCTGTACAGTTTTCTGTGCATGGCAAAACAATTTGGGGTTTACACTCCAGAGTGGGTATGCACTTGAGTGCTGGGCAATTCCCGAGCTGAGTTTTCCCATGCACATCTGATATCAGTGTCTGTGTCTGTCTTTCTGCAGCTGGGTGTGGCCCTACCTGCCTGTGTGCTGGAGGAAGCTGGCACAGCAGGACAGGGTGAAGGAGCCCAGGCTGGTGGAACAGGCAGGCTCAGTGGTACTCGGTACATCAAGTGGCACCCCAGGGGGGAAATCCGTCACAATGTGTAATAGTGAAATTGTGATTTAAAGTTGGATTCAGTCTAACTGAATGCAGTATAGCAATATCTAAGAACGCTTTTGTCCAGACTTCTAATATTATTTTTCCTTGGGTCTTCTCAAAGACAGATATTTAGTTTGATATTGATATTGTTGATTTATTGATTCCTAGTGCATAATTTGTTGAGCTGCCATTCTAAATCTATAACAATTACTGAAATAATAATGTGGATTGTAGCATTTCAACTGATGAGTAAACCATTCCAGTAAAACTGGCATGCAGCCACTTTGCTGTGTAATAGTGTTTTTTATAAAGTATAATGATAGTAACTGATCTGGATGACATTGGGTAGCTCATTGTTGCTGGCTGCTGGAAATAAAACAGACTTTTTAGCAACACGTGTAATGTTTGAAGGTAAAGGAATCCAAGATAAATGTCTGTGTTCTGTTGAGAATGTAGTGTGAAGTACATCAAGCCAAGATTTGACTTAATGACTTATGAATCTAATCCTTCTGTGAAAGTGCTTCTGCATGATTAAAACAAAACCATATATGCTGGCAGCGTGTACAGCAATTGTTGAAATCTGAAAAAAGTTAAATGCAAATTGAAAGAATTTGTATTGCAGATTAATAGAATGTGATATTAGTGGAAAATATGGGCTTTGAAGGTTTTAAAAATCATAATAAATTTTTCTGGATGTGTTTGTTTCACTGAAGAGGATTGTGGGGAGTTAGGAGAAGTGTTTGGGGGGGAGGGTAAATTTTCCCTTGCAGTTCCCTTTTAAGAGCATGAGAACCAGAAAATAAACTGATTTTACTCTGCTTACTGTCCAAGCTGAGTGAAATGGAAAAACTACAGATAATTTAAAAAACAAAACAACAACAAAAAACCCAAAACACAACTTTGTGGCTTGGTTTAACTAGAATTAGAGTTTCTGTTTTTCTTTCTTTTTTAAATGGTCAGTATAACTGAGATCACACAGAACATTGGTCACATTATAAATTTTTTTTGAAGGATATGTATATTTAAAATATAACAAAAATGAGTGGAAAGCAAAACCTGAAGCAATAAGATGCATTGAGTATTTCTAGGATTCTTATACTTTAGAGCTCATTGGATGTATCTAATTAGGTGTTTTAAAGTTGTTTAAAATTACCTTACGTTTTTTTAAAAACCTATACCACACATAACATGTCCTGATTACTTTAAAAAAAAAAAAAAAAAAAAAGCTTTTATTTGACGTTTTGTAAGGTTTAAAGTCTTAGTGGATTATTTAAATTAGTTTAGTGAAGTAGTAGATCTTTGAGGAGAGAAAAACAGCCTCAGAGGACAAAACCCATAAGACATCTTTGGATCTTTCTTGCTGTTTTTTTCCACTGGAAGTTTCATATATGGCAGAAGTTGATGTTTATAAAGCCACTCTGCAAATAAAAACTGGGGGAAAAAAACCCCAAATCTTGTGTGTGTTGGGGAGAAGAGTAAGGGTTTGGTTTGGTAACTTTTTACTCTTATAGCTGTATGCTGTAGCATTCTAGGTACCTCAACAAAATAAATGCAATACTAAAACTTTAAAGTTTTCAGTGCATTCATTATATCAATTTGCTTAAACAACTTTTATATATAAGATGTATGACATCTTATTGTTACAAAGTTAAAAGGAAGGCCGCCTTAAAAAATGCCATTTTAATTCAAGACTTGTAACTAAATCAATAGACTGTCAAAGAAAATGACAAACTGGTAAATTGATTTCTTTTCATTTTTAAGATAAAGATACCGATATAACTGTGAGGGATAACACAGAAGATTTCTGTCTGCGAGATACACTGAGCATTGCATCAACAGACTCCTTTGTTTCAGCAGCTGAGGTAAGAGTCAGAAGGATTTCTTCTTTAACCATACTAGAATCTTTCTTTCATGAAAAATAAATAGATTACTAGTGTTTCTCATTACTTACTGTAAATTAAAAGATACTAATTTTTGTGGGGAAAATAAACGGCATCTTACATGAAAAAAATGCCTCCCTCTGTAGACAACTTCCTAGTACTTTTTTTACTTTGGACCGGTGGAGTCACAATCACACTAATTCCTGTCCTCTTTGTTTTGCTTTCAGAACTGTCATTTTAGTGCTTTTTTTGTCACCTAGCGGCACATTCCATGAGTTAGCCATCCTTCTAAAAATGAATTGCTAACCACTGTAAACAACCGTCTTTCTGGGTATCAGAGCTGGATATCTATGAACACCTATAATGGTTCTGATTACTGAGGAAGCAAAATTTAGACGGGACAGTACCGATCATCTAAATAACTGTATTATTTTGCTCCTGCCACCTACTCATAATTTGAAGGTTTGGGGGGAAGATGCTTCACTTGTGAAGTGAATTATCTGAAATTGATTGCAATTAAACTCTTGAGCATATGTAACCGTCCAAGATTTCCTGAGTTTGGCAGCTCAAAGTAACTTGCAGTCCTATGGGGAAAAGTAATTTCTAACAAGGAATATATCTCCTGTGACTAGTTGCCCTTTTCTGTAATTTGGAGAAGAAGACTATCCAAGGTCCCTTCAGATGAGTGAGTGCTGTCAATTCAAGAGGATACAAAAAAAAAAAGATACCCCATCTCCCATTTTTTTACATGAGCTTTCCTACTATTTAAGCAGATATGCAGAGAATGCACTCTGTTATCTTGTGTCTGCTTGGTAACAGGCTGGGGACACAGTCTTTCAGTAAGAGAGATTGATATGTTTTGTGAGGGAGATTCTTCCTATCCTGAGCAATGTTCCCTCTAATTTTTGACAGGCCGTGTGCGCAAAAAATTTCTTCTGTGCAAATTTTTGACAGGCCGTGTGTGCAAAACATTTCTTCTGTGCAAATTGTTGTGCTTCTGTACAAATTTTTGTGCGTGCTGTGTTTCGCCATGTGCGTGGGGTTTAGGATCTGTGTGCGCCCACACACGCGCACAGGTTAGAGGGAACAGTGATCCTGAGCCTAAAGTGATTCAGTCTCCTTAAGAAACACTGTTATAACTGGCAAGAACAATAGCGTTGGCTGTTGCCTTTTTAAATCGTCAAGGTGGTCTCACCATCTTGATATTCTAAAGCCACTAAAGGTATGTCTGCATTTCAATCAGGAGGTGAGATTACAGTACAGTAGGCATCTACACAAGCTAGCTCACTAAAAATAGCAGTGAAGATGCAATGGCATGCGCTTGCCACTTGAATATGTATCCAGGGTCCCACGCAAGCTTGTATTTGAGAGATTGATCTGTGTTACTGTGGCTTCACTGCTATTTTTAATAAGCTAGATCAAGTATGCCTACCTGTGCTACAGTCACACCTCCTGACCACAGGGCAGACATACCCTTAGTGCCAGTTCTGATTCCCTTCTTCCCAAAAGCACAGAAAATGGTGTAAGATACTTTCTTCCTGTTCAGTTGTCTTGGCCACTTAGCAATCATACCCTAAACGTCGCGACCCATCCCAGTGACATTCATTTGCGGATCCTACTTGTTACTTCCCTAGCAATGAAATTTTCCATTGGAAGAGGAAGTTCTGAAGATCAAGGAAGCAGCAAAGAAGTTCATAGGAAACTACAGATTTCTCATTCAAAAGTGTATTGGGTTATATTTTATTCCCCCCCAGTTGCTTCTGTGGGAATAAACACCTTCAGGGCCTAGTTCTAGTTCAATCCAGGTTGAGTAGTCCCACAAATAAGGAATGCACACTAAAAACAAAAAATCAATGAAGGACTACCCACCATGAGTCAAATGGTGTCTCATTACCAATTATGAGCCTCCTTGCTGTGGAAACACATTTGAAGCCTGGTAAATGAGAAACATCTTCATATGAATAGCCTAAAGAGTAAGTGATGAAGGCCTTTTCATGTTTAAAAGTGACTACAAAGTGTATAAACAGTGTTTTCAGCATTACGTTTGAAATATCAGAACTTGCCAACCTGCAAGAGGATTTTGATAATCTTTAGAGGGTCTAGAACGTCATAACTGTAGGTTGAAACCTGAGCAGCAGTATTCCCAGCCCCTAACCATGGGGGAAGGGGATGTTCCATCCTAACCTCAGCCACAGTTGTCATCATACAGTAGTGATGTTCAGTGTCCCCAAAGTTATCTACAGCAAACCAGAGGTAACTCTGTGAGCTGAAGTTACTAATGTTTTTGGAGGGGTTACTATTTTGAAGGCATCTGACATTGGGGTGACGGGGGTTGAATCGCCTTTTACACATCTTAAAAGCCTCACTTTAAAATTTAAAAAAAAAAAAAAACTTTTCAGAGATTTAATAGTTCACCTTTCAGGCAGTCCAGTTCTGGGAAACCAATCCTATTTGATGTGATACCCCTGGCCCGGTCATGTGGGGTTTGAACTTGGGACTTCTGGATCTAAAAGTGTGAACCACCACAGCTAGAACTAAAGGATCTGGTTCGTTAAAGGTTCGTTAGCTTACTGGCAGTATCATACTCAAATATCTTCACATGGTCTAGTCACAAGAGAGGGGTGAAGAATCAAGCTCTGTTAATGTGGATTATCTAATTCACACGCAAGCACAGACTTTAAAAAAAAGATATATTTCCAAACTAGGCAACAAGGCAGCCATCTTTTCTGATGGATGAACCTGCACTTGCTTCTAGTAGAAGCTTGTCCTGTCTCTGGGAAGAGAAACACTTTCAAAAAAATAACTGAGGCAGTCTGCTGTACATATAGGAGAATGAAAAATTATTACTACTTGGTGTATTTCACCTATTGGTAGAGAGGAGTAGGTTGTATTCTTTATGGGGTTGGAATGAACCACAAGTTTCTAATTCTGCTCCTAGATATGGCGTCTACTTAGCCATTATTGTCTGTAGCTGTTGTACATCTTCCTTCTTGTTTCATTTCTTTGCAAGAAAAAACTGTTATTTCATCTTGTTCTTCGATTTTAGTTAATCTTACTAATCATTCTGAATTATACATTCTCTTGTTAGTGGTTTGTAAGAGTCAGACAGTAGTTTCTTAAGAATTTTTGGCAAAGCTATGAATACGTCTTTTAAAAACTTGGAGGTAGTGTGCCTCAGGGACTTGCAAATTATGGAGTTAGTGCTCCCTTTGATGCTAGCATGAGAGGTTCTCTTTAAAAAACATTCCATGCTCTATATGTTGTTAATTCTGTCTGAGTTTCAACACTGTAGTATCTGACCCTTTGTGGCAAGACTTATCTCCACTGTGTTAAAAATGGGGATGTGAAGCATACATGTGAGAGTGTCAGTGTTTCTCACCTTTTGGATTCAGAGAGTAGTTTTGTGATGGAATTGTGGCACGTTTCCCTTTTCAAATTACTAGTCAAGTTTATTGTTCCTTTTGAAGCCCCTCAAGGTTTTATCTGGACCAGGAAATTGTATCGGCAAACTTTTTTGCCTTTACTTTGTTTCTGAGAGAGAATTTGATGGACCATTCCTAGACATTAGGAACTTTAAATTGTGTTATGGTGAGAAGGGAAAAGAAGAAATGGCAGATGAGATGACAGTGTTACAGATGTATTTTCAAAGATTATTCATTGATACAGGCACCTTTTTCAAGTTAAAGTTAGAGCACATTCCTTTCTGGCTCAGATATCTTTGTAAGCTAAGAGAAGTCAGTCATACATAGAAGAAATTTTCAAGCCAACTGCCTGATCCTACTTGCATTCCTTTGCCAGACATTATTTCTCAGAAACATTAAATTCCACTGAAGCAGCTTTTGCACACAGATGTCACGACAGTTGTACCCTTTTAATTTTCCTGTCCTAATTAATAGCTTGTGGATTGACACTTAGTTTGAGTGGTAGATACAGCTAAAGAAATTTAACTACAAATTTTGTTTCTTGCTTTTAGACCCAGGATCTGATCCTGTTTACACTGTGACTGTAGAAACAGAATACATTATTTGGGAGGGTCCTGCTCTTCTTTATGCTTTAAAAGACTTTCTTGAAATCTACAACTGGAAGGTATTTGAAGAAAGTACCTTTTAATTTATTGCATACAATCTGAGTGAGACCACATCCATAAATTCTAGACTCAATTGGAAATAAAAGTTCCGGAGATGGGGGGACACTTGTGAGGAATGGGGCTGGGCCTGAAGGTTGTGTGGCAGGTGAGTTCTTGAGACCACAGGCATTCTGACCCAGATCCTCAGCTATGTCACAGTGCTAATCAGACTTTAAAAATACCTTTGTGCTCCTCAAGTTTTAGCAATTGCTTGGGAATAGTTCAGTCTCAGGTAGGGGCTATGGTTGGCTAGAGTGGCCACCAAGGAGCCATTTTGGTAGCTGAGAATAGCCAGCAATCCACAGGCCATATTCCCAGCACAGGTTCCCTCCCTGTGAGAGAGCCTGCTCTATACTGACAGGTATTCCTGAGGGGGCAGGAAGTTACAGACCTTTTATGTTACCAGAGCAGGGTCATGAATAGGCCCTTTGTTTCTTCATGGCTTGCAAGAGCATTTGTCTTTTCTTCCTGCCTGTCTGGGACAAACAAGACACATGGGATGTGGTTTAACTAGGCAGCAACTTTATTAATTTAACTCATCTGGGAGCTATCCAGTAATATATTGCCCAGTGCAGATCATCGTTCCCTCCATAATCTGTTCCACCTGGTGGAGGACTGCTGTCAGTCCCCGTTTCCCATCACCTCTCCACATCTGGTCCTAACACATTGCTGGGACATATCTGTCCTCCAGGGGCTGGGAAAAAGAGTTCTCCTCCCTGTACCACACAGTAGGAACCCCAGCCCGGTTCCCCAGCTGCTGCTTCGAACTCCACTTCAGATTCCAGTTTAGCAGACCCCCTGTCGAACAAGTATCTGCACTGGACACCTGTTAAGTTGCAACAACTTGAACTTCACCCTTGCCTTCTAACCAGCCCACTAGGTTCCTGGGCTGCTATGGGAAAGGCAAAAATAACTCTGGCCAGTCTGGCAATGAGGGGAAAAGTCCTTGTCAGTCACAGAAAAGGCAATTAGCACAATATCCAAACCAGACCCAAAAAACCCTGGTCCTAACCTCAGAGTAGGAGCTGTTTTTTCTGGTCATGTGATGGAGCCCCAACCAGGGGAAGAGGCCTTATATGCCTTCTTCGTGGGTGTATAGGACCATATGGGCTTTCACTGCACCCCCTAGACAAGCCAGTCAGCTCCAAAACCCATGAGGCAGCTGAGCACCCATTAGAAGGGTGGGGGGTGACCCTTCAAGAAGCCAGACAGCCCTCTTTCCCTTGCCTTTCCAGACAAAGCCCCCCCCATCTCTGAGGCTGCTGGGATGCATTGATGGCTTTGGACTTAAAATTTATTATGTTGATTTTTTTTTTAAAGTTCTCTGATTCCAGAAATCCTGCTGCTAAAAACTGAGCCGCAATAGAGGTAAAACACCTCTTTTTATTGTCCCCTAATTTTATGACAGAACTGCATGTTCATCAGTATACTTGCTAATTGTCACAAACCTTATTTGACTACTAGATTTGCCCCTTTTTGATTTTGACTTGGATATTTTTTACTTTATAATTTAGATTAATAATATTACAGAACTAGGATGAGTTGCCACAGTTTCACTATGAGGAACACTTTAAAGTAATTTCATATTTTCTTTGTCATTAAAGTGCTATGACTTATTTTTCGTATGCAGGAAAGTGAAAACACTGCGGCTACCCTGTCTAGGGCATTTCAGGTCTTTAACTCTCCCTTACAGACAATTAAGTAAAATATAAA
The DNA here is from genome assembly GCF_965152275.1 of Natator depressus. Classification (NCBI taxonomy): domain Eukaryota; kingdom Metazoa; phylum Chordata; order Testudines; family Cheloniidae; genus Natator; species Natator depressus. The sequence goes on along the minus strand of NC_134241.1, from coordinate 82,117,988 downwards.
TACTTTATAGCTGTAATAACTAACTTATAAATTATCTCCTTTGTCTACATGCTTTGACTTGACGGGAATGCGTCAAGAAAGCAGTTGCTTTCTCATGGGGTTCAGCTGTTGTAGCGTGTGTTGCTATTTTATTTCATCTGCAAAGTATAAGAAGGAGTTATTAACTACAGGTAACATTGCGCCTGATACAAATCCCATGGAAGTCTGATCAGGCCCCATGTTACCTGTATTCCTTCTCCTGCTTTGCAGGTGAAGTAAAGCATATGGGAGTCTGTTGGCATCCTTAGGCGTTGGATTGGACCTTTTAACATTAGTATGATTCAGTGTGTCCTATTATGTGCTTGTTCTTTTTGAAAATATTTACATTAAAGTTTGAAAAATACCTTTCTATAAAAATTGTTAGGCTGTAACACTGGAAAACAGATTCTGTATGAAGTAAGACTTTTTTCTTATTCTGAAACTAGTGGAAAAACTTGCATAACAAGTATGTTTATACCTCAAATATGAAAAATACTAGAAAATCTGTTTATTCCTACCACTGCTAATCAGCTAAAATATTACTTACAACGTCTCGAGTATACATTTGACAATCTTCACTGAAAGAACTTGTTGCTTTTTTGATTAAATAAGATAAAGCAACTTTAGAGAGTAACACTGTAAATTCTCTAAACATGTTTTAGGCTATTTTGTTACTAATTAATATGATGCTATTGTTAACTAGTATCAAAACTTTGATATGTTTTCACAGCTGCAGATTTATTTCAGGAAGTCTGTTTATCCTAGTCCATTCTGCCAAACCAACAAATAAACAAGACAGGACAAAGATTTAAAACTCAAGACAGAGCTGTTAATTTTCATGCTAGTTTAATTGCTTGTAAATTGCTCCAAGTATATTATCTTACCAATTTTTTTAAAGTTTTTATTTTTCACTTATTCTCTTAAGTACTCAGTCATGCTTTTGAACACAGTTCAGGAAAGCCTCTCTCTTCAGGTCAATACTTGCACACACTAAGTCCCATTGAAATCAGGGGAATTTAAACACATGCTTAAGTGCTCTCCTGAATCAATGCCATAATCCTTACTTGGTCTAACTCTCATTGTAGTCACTGGGGTTTGCTCCAAAAGGGACCACAGAACAGGTCCACTCAGGAGTATATTTTTCTTATTAATATGCATGTAGAACTTCTCCTGCCACCTCTTACAGAGACGTATCCCCAATGATGGAAAAATATGCCCCCCCCCTTTTTTTTTTAACTTGGAGATAAATTTAACATTATCATCTTAAAACTTAATGTTAAGGAAAGACTGTGTTTGAAGGAAACATTGTAACAGTTGTTTGTCTAACTTTGAACATGTGTAGAAGACAGAGATATAAATGTGTTAAAAACCCAGATAGAGTATATTTTAATTGTTGTAAAAATTAGTTTTATTTAAGACACTTCTAAATTAGGGGTTTGATGTCTAGAAGTACAAAATGTCTTTTCAGGCGATCAGCAGTAATACTGTAAAGTAAATTTTTTTGAAGTTGTTAAATGTGTGTTCTAGCCATTTAGTAAATAGAAAAATGTGTGCCTCTATGGTTTTTTGGATAGATAATAAGAATGATGTAATGTTTGTAATAGAAGTGGTAACTGTTTAACCTACCAGCCATACCGACAGCTATGTGGAGTGAAAAATTATGATATTCCTAACATAGGATGCTCTACATTAATGTTTTTTGAATGGTTTAAATATTATTTTCTTTAATAACATTCTGTGGGATGGGTAATGATGCATTTCTGTAATAATGTCAGCCAAAGGTTTAAACTCAAATATTAGAACCGTAGACAGAGAAGAGACTTTTTTGGCGCCTAAGTAAAAAACTGGATTGTAATGTCTTAATCATAGAAAATGTGTTTTAGTAATTAACAGCCATGTTTACTAGGAAAATGACAGTGATTTCTATAAACATTCCCAGCTTTTTTTATGATGTGATCCTCTTGCCCCTTTTAATGCCTCATCATCAATTTATTCTTCGTGACCAGCGGAGAGACATTTCCTTTCAACAAACCCTATGGGTTTAAGTATTCAAATTCTGAACACGCTAATCTGAACCTGTTCTACAATTTAACTCTGCAGAAGCTCAAATCTGAAACCATAGCTTTCATTTTAAAATCCACAATGTTCTAGAATGTTGTTTTTGTTTTTAGTATTGAGTGTTGACCAGTTATAGATACAGTTAACCAACGTAGAAAAGAATATTCCTTTCATCAGACTATCAAGCAGACTTTGAATTAATTTATTTTAACTTGCTAAAATGATTTTAAAAGTAATAAGCTTTAACAAAAAATATCTTTCAGCTTACTGAACGCAGAGAGATCCGAAATACCTATGGTCTAGAGTCTCTTTGCCATTGTCCATTATATGAAGAAGCTATGCACTTAGCAGAAGAGGGCAAAATTTATTCCAGAATATTAAGGTATTGATTTATATTTACTAATTAATTTCCAAGAAAAGCCAAGGAATAAAGATAAATACTCTACATAATACTGCATTTAATCTCCTAATCTCAGAGTAATGGATGCTATTTCTAAATAAATCCTAGTCAAATTGTACTGTGCTTTGGTTTTTTAAATATAGTTTATAACTTTTTTTCCATTTTATGTAGGACTGAAATGTTGGAGTGTCTAGGAGATAGTGACTTTCTTGCTAAACTTCACTGTATTCGGCAGGCTTTTCAGGTAAATACTTAGTTATCAGTGTGGTGCACACACTCTCACTCACAGATTCTCTTTCTTCTACAATATGTATATCTTAAATGGAGCAGAGTTAGGTCAAAGCTAAGAGGTTTTTGTCTAGCCCTACTTCTTCAGTGACCTATTTTTAGTGTAATAGTTATATATTGTAATTATTGAATGCTGTTTGAGAGCAGCATATTTTTGTTTAATATTCAGTTCACTGAAGGAATGGCTTTTTTATGTTTTGAGAACGATGAACTTTTGAGAGTTTTTTCATTAATTTTAAAGTGTTTTGAGTAACATTTTATCTACTTAAGAATGTTGTTGCATTCAGGTGCCTACAATTTAAAGGACATGCTTAAGTACCTTTCTGAATCAGGGACAATATGTTAAGACAAAATGAATGGCCTCTTTGATAATGATGTGCATCACTGGATGGGAGACCTATCTTTTTGAGTATCCTTGGAACGTTTGCTTCCTGGATTGGTTAGAAGTATTGTACTTGCATACTGTATTAATATCAAGCATCTCATCTGATTTGACTAAAGAAACTAATAGCCTCATTTAATGCAATTCCCTTCATAAATAAATTGTGTACTTATAGGTCTGTTTTGCCTGGAAATTTTTCTAGGTAATTCTTTCAGAAACAGCTAACAGACTATTTCTTGCTGAGAGTGGAAGAAAAATTTTGTCAGCTTTAATTGTGAGAGCTCGAAAGGTAAATTCCTTTTTTGTTGTTACTGTAGTGTATTCATTGTAACCAGAGATCAAAGTTCATTTGTCTGGTCTTAGAGTTAACCATGATAAATTCTCTAGGCACATAAAAAAAAAAAAAAAGAAAACAAACCCCAAAACACTTGCCTTTTAAGAGTTTAGAACTAAAACAAGTCGTCCTAATAGGAAATATGACACTTAACTGGCTGTATTTCACAGAATCCAAAGAAATTTGAAGAAGTCTTTGATGAAATGATATATTTTTTAGAGAAAACAGACCACTGGGATAATACTGAAATGGAACTTGCTGCCAGGGGGGTAAGTTAGGATTTCTGTAGTGCTTTTTTCTTCATTAAACTTGATTATACAACCTGTTTCCCCTTTCAAAATTGATATTTATTAATCATAAGTATGAGAAATCCAGCTGCTTTTTTATACTTCAGATGATTTAGAGAAATGTGCTTCCACTTCTTTTTTAAAACCTCTGTACCGCTGAGTTGCAATGTCAGGTTCTTTTCCATTAGTGAAATGCTTTTTAGTGGTTATTTATTTAAGCTAAATAACTTAAAATGATAAATCTGCCTGATCTATATATAGAGTATGGAATACTGGCTTATGCTCTGTTCCAGTATTGAAAGAGAAGTTAAGTTATTTTGATCTTATTCTAACTGAATGCAGGTGAAAAATCTAAATTTTTACGACATTGTTCTGGATTTTATATTAATGGATTCCTTTGAAGATTTAGAGAATCCACCCACATCTATACAGAATGTAGTAAACAACCGTTGGCTAAATTCCTCCTTTAAAGAAACTGTAAGTGGTTTTTAAAATTTCTTATACTATGATTCTTAGAGATTATTGTAACCGATAGGAGACATGATAAAATTACATTAGTTTCAACATTCTTTTCTAAAATTTTTAAATAAGTATACTATTGGGAATAGATACCTGTCTTACTCTTAAAGATTAGGATACCAGCATCTGTAGCAACTGAACTCATCCTTTTTATCTAGGGGCTACGAACAGTGCAAGTAATCACAATGGGTGGCTTCAACTCTGATCTGGGGAGACCTTTCTCTCTGTCAGAGGTAATTCCATTTCCAACTATAGCTCAGTTCTAAAATATTCCTGAGCAAAAACTACTACACTTGTCAGTCTTGCAAAATCTTAATTTTTAAAATTTACTAGACTTACTTGCCAGCTGTTTGCCATGATGTTTGATTATAATGGAAAAAACTTGTACTCACTTGGCAAAAAGAAATATTTGCCCTGGATGAGTAGAATTTTGCAAGGCTGGTGTGTATGTTAACCACATTTTGAAATAAGATATACTGATTTATGGAGGAAATCTATTCGTTCATATCCCAGAATTGTACTGGTCGGGTATGGAAAAGTAGCAAGCATTGTAAAATATACAAAGACTCAGACATTCATAACATTTTCAGAAACTTATTTTAGGTTTTTTTCATAGGTGCATCAGCCTGTTTTGCTTGCTAGAAAATGTTCATAATAATAACTGAGCTTATCCATGCATGTTTGAAGGAAGGGATTGTGGTGTGGCCAATTGTTCATAGGTGAGAGATGTTGCTGTCATTGCATCTATTTAGAACTATAAACTGCTGGTTTTCCTTTTCCTTTTTTATTTTTTACCCTTCAATTGAAATATTTCTTCTACAGAAAAAAGGTAAGGCACATATTTTTTGTAGCATATGTGGAAAGTTGTGTTTTGTGAGTAGCAAGTTTCCTCATGGTATTGAAGTAGCATCACATTCCATCAGAATGCTGTTATGTGCTGTGGGGGGAGGGGAGCCTCGATTTGCCATCAATATGTTATATTGCTCAGTTCCTTATTTGGACAAAACTCCATAGCTGTATGCAAAACTATTTCAAGTATGTTCTTTCTTAAAGTGAAAAAGGCCATTACTGTGTATTCATATGCTTCCTTTTAAAATCTGAGATAGTTATGGTTTTGGAACACACACATTTTGGCACACAACATACTGTATGTCTGCGAGGTTGAATTTAAGTGTTGCTAATGTTAAATTGTGAAAAACAGTTAGGAGGCTTAGTAATTCAAATACAATTTGGCACCAATGCAAAATGGGACAGAAATTTCTGGAAAATACTCAATTTCATTTTTTAAAATTTAAACATAAGAAATATGAACTGATAGTAAAATGAGCTATTCACAACAGATAACATTTTATGTTTGAACTTATGCTATCACAGCATTAAAATAAAGGAAATAACTGGTCATCGAATGCAAGATCTTATAGTCTACTGTTTTTTAGATAGTTTTCTTGTGTAGAAGTTACATAAATAATTTCTTCTTATATTTAGGCTGTGGCTTCAAGCTGCTGGTCAGTACTGAAGCAAAAAAGGCAGCAAATGAAGGTAAATTGTCTTGAGATCTAATCTGAAGCCTGTTTAATTTTATAATTCAGAGATTCTGACTAAACTTGAGTGACCAACTCCTAGAATGCTAGAAGTTTGAAGTCATGCTGTGTGCCATCGAAGAAGTAAATTACAAAGTCCTGCTCCTGCAGACACTTAAAAGTGTACATGTGTAAAGTCTACCATGTCAATTAATGTGGTTTCATGGACAGTAAGATGACAACTCATTTGCAATGTTCCCTCTAATCTTTTCCATCCATGTGTGGAATGAATTTTGTTATGTTCACCAATATCAAGGTAATGTGTAGATGTGCGCCACCAGTAGAAACAAAAAACCTAGGTATAATATATATATTTTTAAAAGTTACCGTAGGGATAATTATTCCAGCCAGGACAGGTTAGACATTTTAACTCACTAATCAAAGAATTAAATTTAAGCATAAGGGAGAAATAAAAATTAGGAAATGCATAGACCAGTCAGAAAACTAAAATAACAGCACTTGGAAAGAATAAAATTGTAGAGAATATATGTGCATTGCAGGAAGTATCAAGAAGTAACAACAATACAAATTGTGTTGGGAGGTAAGTGTGAAAGACTGTGTGTGTGTGTGTGTGACAGACACACACTATGGGGAGGGATGTGATGTAAGGAGCTTACACTGACCTAACTTTGTCAGTGTCCACACTACAGCTTTGCTCCTGCTGATGTGAGTGCCCTACTACACCCACATAATAACTCCACCTGCACGAGAGGCATAGTGCTTATGTCATTTTAGTTAGGGCTACACAGTACACACTGCGGGTTACTTACATTGGCTCCTGGTCTGTCATCCCAGGGAGGGATGCCTGGGCTTCCAGCCAAGAGCCCGGCTGCCCCTGCCTGACTCCCCGCTCGTAGCTGTGCTGCCTCCCGGGCTCCCGGCACAGGGAGCTGAGAGCTGGAGGGGAGGAGAGGGTGGGCTGGCAGGCTCTCGGCAAGGAGCTACGCACAGAACTGAGAGCCTGGGCTCTCAGTCCCCTGCACTGTCCTTCTTAAGTTGGTGGAAGGGCTCCTGGTGAGGAGTGCATCACTGACCGAAGGAGGGTGGTGGAGACATGCACCACTGCAGTAATTACTGCAGTGGCTATAAGTTGACCCAAATATAGGTCTGCTTAAGTTAGTAGTGTAGACATGCCCTGAGGCTTGAAGACACTTGCAAGGGAGGCAGAATGTTTTTGTGGATAGAGCACAGAATTTGGAGTCAAGATCTGCCTCTAGTCCTGTCTGGATAGGAGTACTTACATGGCCTCCATTACCATATTATCTAAATGCTAAAGGATTCAATGTATTTATTCTCTCAGCATTCCTGTGGGAGGTATGGAGGTACCATTATTCCCAAATTTTGCACAAGGTGAGTTCAGCCATAGAGACTAAGTGACTTTCCCAAGGTTATGCAAGAAGTCTGTGGCAGAGTAAAGAATTTAATCTAGTTGTCCTGAATCTCAGCTAGCACTCTGAGTGTCCTTTCTCTACCACTGACTTCTGATCTCAGGCAAATCATGTTGGCGATTCTTAACAAATCCATTTTTCAGAAGGTTGCCTTCATTTGTAATGGTACACTTTGTAATAGATCATTTAAAAATCATACAGTCTGAATAGGAGACAGGAATCTTGAGTTATCACACCACTGTATCAATATAGTTCTTTGAATGGTTGCAAACATGTATTCCACTTAGGTGTGCACACCCCCACCACACTGAAGCTGGAAATGTTTGCAGAATTCAGAGGGGTGGCGCTTGTGCCCTGTGGCACTAGTCCCTCACCAGACTATTTAAGAGCAGCACCACCCCAACCCCCCTCAGGTTCTTCTCACCACCTGTAGCTACAGTTGGTGCATTCTATGTGGTGGTTTACCTCACTTTTTTTTCTTAGTTTCTCTGTGAATTTATTGTATATAATTCATTGCTAGGTCTTGTAGCTTAGTAGTACCTTTAGATTTAGTTACAGTAGTTAGGATAGATGGTTGCCCTGGACGATTCCCTCACTGGGGTTTAAATATTGTCTGTCATGTGGGTTAACTATCCACAGTAGTGACCCCCACACTTGTGGAGAGGGGCACATTAAGGAAAGGTGCCCTATATGCTAGTTGTTTAAGAAGAGCACTTAGATGGTGAGAGACTTGCATCTGAAACTAGCAGCTCTTTGCCAAAGTGGGCCTACTGCTTTGCTCTATGGGAACCTCTTCAGATTGTCTGGCCCTGTGCTTTCGTTTGGAGCCAACCTGAAATGTGGCTTCTGGCCTAAGATCCGGTGCTCCCTCTAGCAGGAAGAGAGATCTTTCTTCTTCCTTGGCTCCTCAGTCAGGTTTTTTTCAGGACTTGGAGGGATTTCTCTTAGTTGTTTAAGAGGAGTGCTGACTGGCACCATGAGTCCTTTGGTACTCATGATGGAGCTGGCCCATCTAACCACTCCCCGGTATCATGCCAAGTTCATTTGGACTCTGTACTGTTGACTCTGTTTCTGGCCATGGGGCTTCTGTTGAGTTTGATACCAATGATGGCAGCATTGGCATTGATCGTCTTCATACCATTGGCATACTAGACAACATCTGACCTGCTCTGCCTTTCCATTCCTGATTCCCCTATAAACGCCAGAGTTCAGGTGTTGTCAGTTGCCATGGCTTCTACATCGTCGTCTTCTGCTGCACCATTGCCGTTGTCTGTTCAGGTCACGTAGGTGTCTCACTCCTTGGTACCACATTTTGCACTGTCCGGGTCTCAAACCACAGAGTCACAGCCAATGTCTTTTGCAGTACCAAAAGAATCATCAGTGCAGATACTTTCTTTGGCACCGATGATGTGTGTACTATGAACGCCTTTGTTGGATTTGGTGCTGACATGGGTTTTGGCACCCTTGTTTGCGCCAGTGCTGGCTAAAGGTTGATGCCTCTCCTGATACCGATGGTGTTGATCACTCATTCATCCTTGGCACTGATGAGTTTTTCTTATTAGATGTTGGACAAGGCTGATGGTTTGTTTGCTCCATCAGGGGAGGCTTCTCTATTCCCACCAGCTGACTCCCAGGGCTTCTAGAGATCTGGTTCAGGGACATCTTCCTCTTCCCTTTTGCCCTCGAAGCACCTCAGATCATCATTGGTACCAGGATTGACACTATTCCTGCAGCAAGAATAGGGGTCCTGGCCTAGTACCCACTGGCCACCAATGCCTTACCTCTATTCCCAGTTGCCTCCTTGGAATTGTTGGGGTGTATCCCAGTCTGGAAGATCCCACTCTTCGATGTAGTCCAGGGCAAGATTGCCAATTCCAGCTGCAGTCTCTATTCCTGAGCCACTTCTATTACAGGTCATTTTTCCTGCGCTGGTCCAGACTGACCCTCTCATGCAGGAACCTGCCCCCCCACAACAGCTTCCGTTGGCCCTGCACTACTCTTCTTCCTCTCTGGATGACTGCAATACTGAACTCTTCCTCACCAGTGCCTGAGCACTTCAAGTCATACTAGGACCTTCTCAGGCATATTATCTTACGCCTTGGGATCCAGGCCAAGTACATATAAGAGAACACATAAGTTGCAGGTATCCTCCAGTCCTCAGCTCCAGGGAGAGTTGATCTCCCAATAAATGAAACCCTTTTGCAGCCTGCTAGGTCCCTTTGGATTACCCCAGCTTCATTACCTCCTACAGCTAAGTGGTATGTACCCATGCAGTGCTTTGAGTGTTTTTACTCCCATCCAGCTCTTAACTCTCTTGTGGTGATGAAAGCACTAAATGACAAGTTACTACAGGAGAGATATAAGTTCACCAGTAAGGATAGGGAGTCCAAGAGGCTGGAATTGATGGCGAGGGAAATTTTGTACAACTTCATCATTGCAGATGCACGTTGCAAAGCCGCAGGCACTAATGTCCAAATATGACTTTGTTAATTGGGATGCTAAGTTCAAATTCACAGAGAAGCTACCAGAAACCTCCCTGTAAGAGTTTAAGGCTTTCATGGCAGAGGGCCATCTGGTAGGCCAAGACTTTATTGCAGTCGGCTCTGGATGTGGCGGACATCAGCTGTGACCATGAGGCGGGCCTGATGGTTGCAGATCTCCGGCATAGCTCTTGATGTTCAGCAGTACACAGACGACTTATCTTTTGGCAGTTATTTTTTGTTTTCAGAAAAGACTGACAAGTCCTTACGTTAATTTTAAGGACTTGTATATGACTTTGATTTCCTTGGGAGTTTATACCCCAGTCACAGAGAGGAGTCAACAGCAGCACCACTCTCAGCATTTTTTCCACCAGTCATCCTTCCCTGTGAGACCATAGGATTTTTCCAGGAAGGGTCATAGATTGCAGAGGAGGTCTTCTGGGTCCGATTTCTACTCCCAGGGGACTTCTGCAGATTTCTTTGCTTCTCCGCAGAAAAATTACTTCTGACTGAGAATCAAAGGGAATCCACAAGAGCAGTCATGCACCCCTCCCCAGCAGTGCAGGCAGGTTGGTTTGGGCACCCAGAGCAGCTGGTAGAGATGTAAATTGCTGCGGGGGGTGGAGAGAGAGAGAGAGGCTTGCTATTGCAGCATGCTCGGTGTGGATGGGCAGGGCTTTGGGGTGTTTCTGAGGAGGTAGCTGTGGGGCAGGCTCTGTCCCCTCAGAGCAGAATGTAGCAGCCTGCCTACTTAGTAAATTGGTCCTGTTGTTCTTAGTGAATTCCCTCGGAAGTATAAAACTAGTGTAAGAATTTTAAGGCTCCTTTACATCGCCAGAGTGGTGTAAAGGAGCCTTTTCATAAAGGACAGTATTACCTTATAAATGCTTATGTGCTTTAGTGATTAGAAGTGGTGTAAATTTTTGGACTGAAAAAATTTCCTATCAAAATGTGCTCCATGAACTGTTTGCTACTGACCTTTTTGGAGATGGTCAGTAGCCAGTATAAATTGTGAGTTTGAATCCCCAGCCCTCACTTGCTCTTCAGTTGCCTATGATGTAACACTGAACATATGGCTACATATATTTGTTGACTAATAATTAGAAGTAAAGGGTCAATACTGGGTCAACTACATTACTATTAGAGGGGTTTGGTGATTTCCTCCAGTGCTTCCCACTCCCGTTCTCCATCCATTGTATTGTAGCTTAAATAAATTACCAAAATAATTGAAATTAGGTGGATCATATTGTGTTGGTTTGACAAAAAAAAATGCAGAATTTTGCAGAATTTTAAAATATTGTGCACAGAATTTTTAATTTTTTGGTGCAGAATTCCCCTGGGAGTAAATTTCAACCAGCCAGCTCATAATCCTCCAGCATCCATTTTGACTTGCATGTCCAGGACAGTGTTCTAGTTGTGACCTCCCCTCCTCAGTTCAGAGCCAGGCTGTCTTGCTTTTACAGTACTTGTGATATGGTTGCCACAGACAAATGAGTCCTAAGCACCATGAAATTAGGTTATGCCCTACAATTCCTGTCGCCTCTCCCCATACCCCTTCAGGGACCCCCTCATGAGACATTGCTCTTGCAGCAGGTCCAGACTGTTCTTACACAGGGTACTATTGAGAAAATTCCCCTACAACATCGAGGAAAGGGTTTTTCTTCCAGGTATTTTCTGATCCCCAAATCCCCAAAGTTTGTCTATCGATCAAGGTGTCTTTCGCTGGATAAGGTTGTCTTTGTGCCTCTGGCAATCCTAGCCTCCTTTGAGTGGTAGACAGTTCAGAGCAACGTATGCCAATGTGTTCCCTTTGCACATCTTCCACCGGCCAGAATTAAAGTCACCAATGCCTCCTCAATAATTTAGGGAGCGCATCTAGGGGTATTAAAAATGCAGGGCTTGTGGTTGGAACAGGAAGTTTCCCTCTCTATCAATATCCTGGAACTCCAAGCCATTTACAACGCCTGTCAAGCCTTTCTGGGTCACATCATGGCACAGTGGTTCATATGCTCATTGACAATACCACTGCAGTGCGTTATGTGAACAAGCAGGGAGGCCCACTCTAACCAGATGTGTTGGGAGGCAATCAAGTTGTGGCAGTTCTGAAACAGGGAGAGCATCATTCCCATAGCAGCACACTTACCTGGGGTCCAGAATCAGTTGGCAGATCACCTAAGCAGGAATTTCTCCCAGAATCACAAGTGGTCTCTAAAGTCCACTGTGCTGAAGTCCCTCTTCGTGGAATAAGGTATTCCAGCTATTGATCCGTTTGCAACAAGAGACAGCAAGACGTGCCATCAATTTTAATCTCAAGCGGGTCTCAATCCAGGCTCTTTAACCAATGCCTTCCACCTTACCTGGGGGTTGAATCTGATGTACGCCTTCCCTCTGATGCTAATCATCCCACATGTCATTCTCAAGCTGAAGTGGGATCATGCCAAACTAATTCTCATTGCTCCACCTTGGTTGAGGCAATGTTGGTTCTCTGACCTACTCGGTCTATTGGTTCAGACTGCCATCTCTCTCTCTCTCTTCATCCTGACCTACTACTGACCCAACACCATGGTCATGTTTTGCATCCAGCACTCAATACTCTTTATTTCATGGCATGAATGCTTGCATGGCTAGATGAGCAGAAGGAATGAAGTTTGGATGTTGTTGGAGAGGTGTTGTGTAACAGTGGGAAGCTTTCTACTAGGGTGACTTATTTGGCCAAGTGTGAGCAGTTTTCAGTTTGTTGCTTGCTTGGGGAATTCAGCTGGCATACGTTAAGGACATTGTGGAGTACCTGTTACATCTTAGTCTTTTGGTCTGTGTCTCAGTCCATTGAGGGTTAGCAGCGATCTTGGTATTTCATCCACCCATCAAAGGGAGGTCAGTTTTCCCAAACCCCATGGTGTCGAGATGTCTAATGGGAGTCATTTGTCTCCAACTGTCTGTGAAAGAGCCACTTCCCTTGTGGAACCTTAATACTGCCCTGACTGCCATCATGGGTCCTGTGTTCAAGCCCCTGGCAACCTATTCTCTGTCCTTCTTGTGCCAGAAGACATCCTTTCTTGTGGCTATTACATTTGCAAGGAGAGTATGGGAGGTCTTATTGGCAGAGTCCCTGACATACAGGTTTTCAAGGACAAAGTGGCTTTACATACGCACCCAAAATTTTTGTTAAAAATGGTTTTACAGTTTAATCAAATTATTTACTTACCGGTGTCCTTTCCTAAACTGCACTCCAGCGCAGATGAACAGCGATTTCACATGTTGGATTTGAGACCACGCTTGATGTTCTATCTACACAGAACTCAGCCTTTTCAGTCATCGCCTCGTCTGATTTTCTCCTACGCAGATAGATTGAGGGGTCAAATGGTCTCTGTGCAAACGATTTCCAGATTGATAACTTTCTATATTACATCAGCATATGAAGTAGTTCAAGCGATGCTTCCACGGAGGTTGCGGGCTCATTCGACAAGGGCCCAAGCAATGCTAATAGCATTCCTCAGTGATGTTTTGGTATCTGACATTTGCAGGACTGCTACCTGGCCTTCTGTACATACTTTTACTAGGCACTGTGTAGTTACCACTGTGTCCAGGTCAGATGCAAACTTTGGGAAGGCAGTCCTGCAGTCATTGTTTAAGTAGACTCTGAGCTTGTGAGTCACCTAAATGGAATACATGTCTGCAACTTTACTTGAAGAAGAAAAGAAGTTTACTTACCTGTATTGTAACTCTTGTTCTTCGAGATATAGGTGCAGATGTGTAGTCCATGACCCACCCTCCATCCCATCTGCATCAAAATCTCTACTCTTGACATTTGGTGCGAAGGAACTGAGGGGGGTTGGGATGGTGCTGTCCTTAAATAGCCTGGGGAAGAACAAGAGCCATAGGATGAAAGCACTAACCCTACAGGTACTACTGGGCAAAGTTCTCCAGTTTCGGAGTGCTGGGAGCGCACACACCTAAGTGGAATACATGTCTGTGTCCACATCTCGAAGAACAATAGTTACAGTACAGGTAAGTAACCATCTTTTGCAAATTGTGAATCTTTACTCCAGTAAACAAGACATTTGTTTCCATGCTAACAGTTTGTAAGAGCGTGTACTTAGAAAAGTAGTAATAATGAGTCTATTTTCATCATTTCAGTGCATAGATTATTTTTCTGTTTAATTCCCTATACACTGAAGTCCCAATCCTGCAAATACTTAAATATGTGCTTAACTTGACTCAGTGTGACTAGTCTTGTTGACTAATGGGTCAACTCACAGTGCATAAAGTTAAGCACATATGTAAGTCTTTGGGGCTAAGGTTGAGACTAGTTGAAGGGGTTTTTGTTTTTGTTTTGCTTGGGAAAGGGGGGTGGATTGGTGGCCATTCATTGGTGTGTGCATAATTCTCTATATTGTATTTTAGTTTGAAATGGGTGTTGACAGAATAGGCTGGCCATCAATAGATATTTAAGTCTGAAGGAATAAATAAAATACGCAAATAGATGTAGTAGACACATTCATTTATATATCAACCCTCTCAGGCCATATATGTTTAGTTTATCAAAAAGAAGACCAAGAGATGATTTGATGATGATGTGTATGTACCTTCCAAGGATAAAATACCAGGTACTAAAGGGCTCTTTGATCTAGTGGAGAAAGTCATAGCAGGAATCAATGGCTGCAAGTTAAAGCCAGCCATACTCAAATTAGAAACAAGATCTAACTTTATCAATGAATGATTAACCATTGGAACAAGTTAGCAAAAGAAGTGGTGGACAGGATGCTTTCAGAAAGATGCTTTAATCAAACAATCCAGGTGTAACTGGATGAAATTCTATGACTTGTGTTATATAAGAGTATTATACTATATCAGTGGTTCTCAACCCACAGGCCGTTTGCCACACAATGAGCACACAGCTACAGCGCATGTGACATCCTCAGGGCCATACAGGTAGTGTATATATATTGTGTGGATGCGGCCCCCATAACACACTGAGAGCTGCATATCTGGCGCACAGTGGTAAATAAATTGAGAACCACTGGACTAGATTTGATGGTCTTTTCTAGCCTTAAATTATTAATGTATGAATATCAATATTATATCGAGATTCCTCCAAAATGTTTATATTCTAAAATACTGCTGAAGATGAAAACTTTTAGCAATCCTGCCACTTACTTGATATACAATGTAATTTAAATGAGTAGTTTGGCTAGTTACCAGAGACTTACATAATGCCTTAATTTGATATAATAGGGATTTATACTGAGAAAAATAACTCCTTTCTCTACTACTTACATCACCAGGTACCTGACGGTTTTTTTGCACACTTCTATTCCATTTGTGAGCATGTGAGTCCTGTTTTGGCATGGGGCTTTTTGGGACCTAGAAACTCTCTTTATGATCTATGCTGCTTCTTTAAGGTATGCATCCTTTTTGTAATGATCATTTATCTAACATAAAAAAGCACCAATCAGATGGGAGGATCTTACTTAAAGGGACACCATTAAGATAAAAATAATGTATATAAAAAATCTTTGCTAGTCAATATTCATCCTGATTATTTTGTTATACCAGAGATTAATGTATCCCAGTTGCCACAAATAACAGGGATTAATTTGCCCCCTACTAGAAAAACAGTCCCTACCTATGTTGCTAATTATACTGTAAGTCAGGGGTGGGGAACCTTTTTTCTATCAGGGGCCATTGACCCACAGAAAAAAATCAGTCGCGGGCCGCACGCAGCCCCATGGGGCGAGGGAGGGGTGTGCAGTGGCTCGGGGCTTCCCCTAGGCTCTGGGGTGGGGCCAGAAATGACAGGTTCAGGGTGCAGGAGGAGGCTCGGGGCAGGAGGTTGGGGTGCGGGAGGGGGTGAGGGTTCTGGCTGGGGGTGCAGGCTCTGGGATGGGGCTGGGGATGAGGAGTTTGGGGTGCATGAGGGGGTTCCGACCTGGGGCAGGAGGTTAGGGTGGGGGTGCAGGCTCAGTCGCGGGCCACACACAACCCCATGAGGTGGGGGGGCACCGAGGCTCAGGGCTTCTGGCCCACGGTGCAGAGACTTGCCACAAGCCAGATTAAATTAAGCAGCAGGCTGGAGGTTCCCCACCCCTGCTGTAAGTTAACAACACACTAAGAATTGTCAGAACATAGGACCCCCGTCTTGAAAACACTTAGTCTGTGTAACACTTTGTACATGAGAATCCAACTGAAGTCATGAGACTACTAGTATACATAAGTGTTTGCTTGCAACATTAGGGCTATAATTTGAAATTCACTATTTATGGAGTTGATCTAATTTTTTATTTCATTTTGTGTGAACAGTGAACCTAGATTGGTCAGTTTTACTTATTTATGGTCCGTTCCCTTTCTTGTTCTTCTGTGCACTGTCGAAGTGCTGTTGTAAGCTTTCTTGTTTATTTCCGACACTGCAGCTCAGCGAAACTTCTTAAGAAAAATATTAATCCTGAACATTTCTATTAATCTTAGGTTGGTTTTGGAGCCTAAACCTACCTGATAGTGTCTGTTTGTAATGGTTTTTTTTAAAACAGTCAAGAGAGTTAGTAACTGAATGTTGGGAGTTAAACACAGTAAGAAATTTCCCAATAAATTTGTGTGCATATTTTATATATGCTTTGGAGAGATTATGTATAAATGAGGAAAAATATATAACATTGTCTAATTAATATTTAACAAAACTCTATACATTGCTATAAGTAAATACAGGTTTTTCTTTTTTTATCCACTAGGATCAAGTTCTTTACTTCCTCAAAGACATTTTTGACTTTGAAAAGGTGCGATATTCAACTATGGAGAGTTTAGCTGAAGATCTTATGCAATTGCTAATGCGTCGCACTGAACTTTTAATGGCCTACCTTGGAGCTGATTCACTAAGGCATGTCAGTGGTTGCATAAGTGGTCATGGACACATCACGGCCAATGGGCTTTTGGAAGAGAAAGTACAATAAGCTTAAAAAAACCTAAATTGAGTGCACCTTGCCTTTTCCCCCTCCTCCAGTGCTGTCATTACTGTTTTTGAGCAAACATCTGAAAATATAACTGTGTTGCTAAATATGGAATGGACTCAGGGAGATTTAAAAAAAAAAATTAGGAAAAGAACTGGTGAGCATATTACAGTATATATACCTAAATTTAAAAATCACAGCTCAGCTGTCTCTGTATTTATATATAATGTACCCCAAAGTTTTTTCTGCAATATTTGGGTAAAATGTATTTATGAAATACTGTACACTTGCCACAGATATTATGTAGTATGTGGTATATGGAGTTATTAGATGAGTTTGTCTTTAAGCCTTATTATATGAAATGTTCAGTACAAACTCTGCAATGTGCTTTATGTCTAGAAAGTGTTTCAGCCAAGGTATACACATCTTTCAACCTATGTGATACACCTGCCAAAAAAAACAAAATAAACAAACAAAACTTGACAAAATATTTAACTACACCCTATACTTGTGTTTGTGTAGGTAAGCAGTCATTTTGTATTGAAACATAATGGAGTAATGTAGTAAATGCAGTCACAATTTGGGCAGGTGAAACTAACATGAAAAACTCAATGGTAATTGGTGTTGGCTTAAAATATGTAAATACATCATCACTGAGGTTGATGTTTGAAATCACGAGTGTGAGATCACTGTTTGGTATATTCTAAAAGTAATGACAGTTTTTTCAGGTTAATTAATTGGTTTAAAACTCATCTTTCTAAGTTTTTAGAACTATGCTGTGATTATGAATAAACTAGTATCATTCTTGGTTCAAATGTAGCATTTTAACTATATTTTAAAGTAAGGATGTATAATAAAACCTAAAGACATGTTGTTTCTCAATTAAATCAGTCTCAGTCATTTCTTTCAAAAAGCCAGCCTTCGGTTTGGGAGAGGACTTATATATGAGTTTTGGTAAGTGTGTCTTTCAGTACACACAACTGGTGCTCAGTTCAGGGAATCTTTTGTGTAGTCTTGTCTTGAATTTCAGAATAAAAAGTTTGAGGAAAAACTTTTTCATGGGTCTCCCTTTTAGAGAAGCCACAAAGACCCTTTTTATGGTACTTTATGAGAATAGAGTATTTCAGCATCTGAGTGATACACATAATAGAATAAATGTTTAGCTTTTAAAATAACATTTTAGATTACAGTTACAGTTCCAGATTCTGATACTTAAGGCTCCAAGGCTGAAAGTCTTAAGTTTAATGTTGCATTATAGGCCAAAAACAAAAGTAAGAGATGAGTAAGATTTTTTTTTTGTGTTAATGTGCCCTTCCACAATCCAGTTTTTAAAACAGATTAAAACATTTTATTTTTATATATATAAAAATATGGAATAACCTGTAGCATCTTAATGTGCTGGCACCAGCATTTATGACTTCTTGACAGTAGTTGCTAATGCAGACTATAAGCACTATTGTCACCATATGCTAGATTGTAAGTGGTTTAGTAGCTATTGTCTTTACTCTGCACTTTCTGGCCCAGATCCTTAGATGTGGACAAAATGTGCTTTGTGCTCTCTTGGTCTCATAGCATAAATTAGAGCAGCTTTCAGATTGCTATAACTTGTGCTGGCTGTCAACTGCCATGTGGTCCAGTACAGTAGCTGGGGATCACCAGGGTGCAGAGAGCTTGTAGCCAAGTCCCTTTTCCCTGGCCACGTTCCCTACACTAGCGGTCAGGAGTAAAGATGGTGCAGGATCCTGTATGTCAAACTGAAGTGATCTTTCCATGGCTGGCCTCACTGGCTTTCATGCTGCTTTTGAACTGCTTTTGCACCAGAAGTGTGACATAAAGCAGCCACAACACTGGGAGAAATGTCCCTCCATATATAATAAACTTAATATGGGATAATTACAAATAACTCTGCAGCTTTGTAGCTAAAAGTTTCTAGTTTCGAATATGTAAACAAATTGGAATTGTATTTCATTAAATATATTTCTGCTTCTTTTGCAGAAACCAATCCCCAAAAAATGTAAAATCATGGATAAAGATAAACATTCTGAATACAAGAAAGGTGGTGG
The DNA here is from genome assembly GCF_965152275.1 of Natator depressus. Lineage (NCBI taxonomy): Eukaryota > Metazoa > Chordata > Testudines > Cheloniidae > Natator > Natator depressus. Next base: position 82,099,250 of record NC_134241.1, on the reverse strand, counting down.
TGTTACTTGTGAATCTATGTGAAATGTCAACTGAAATATTGTTAAAATCAGAATAATAATTGATGTGTATGTGTAATACAGATACCAAAAACTGGTGCTGATCTGTCTGTTTCAAGATGCATGACCTGGCATCTCATCTCACTATATGTATTTTCTCCAAAGAGTATTTTCAGATAGAGTGTGGAATCTTTTTCACCTTTCCTGTTCAGTTCAAAAGAAAGATACTCATTTCCCTTGGGGCACAGTTCCAGAAATTCACATTTTAACAATTTATTGTGATTATAAAACTGGAGTATACTGAATAATGAGATATATTTAATTAAGAATCAAACTGGGAATGGAAGTACTAAGGAAACAGCATGCTCTATCCAGCAACCTCACCAGCTGAGATGATGTCAAAGGAAGCCCTGTCCATTCTCCTCCCTCCATTCTACATAAGATGTCTAGAACACTGCCACCTAACACTGCTCATGAGGATGTGGAAATTTAGTTTTTACAAAACCAAAGTTCAATAGAAATGTCTTCTTTTACATTCTAGTGGGCCCAGTTTCTCCCACCCTACTAACAAATGTGCCCCTATTGGTAGGTGCAACCCATTGTGCTTGTGCATAATATAAATGTAGAATTGACTGGAAACTGAATAGTCTATTTTATATCCAAAATGAGAACTGCAGTTTGTATTTAAAAAATGCTAAATAGAGAAAAATTAATGAAACAGTTATTGTTAATGTGCAGTGTTGTAGCCATGTGGGCCCCAGGATATGAGAGAGACACGATTGGTGAGATGAGACAAGCTTTCGAGCATCAGAGAGCTGAAGAGGAGCTCCGTGGTGCTCAAGAGCTTGTCTCTTTAACCAGCAGAAGTTTGTCCAATAGAAGATATTACTGCACCCACCTTGTCTCTCAATTATTTTTAAGTCTAAAGTGGTGTACAACAGGGGTTCTCAAGCTTCATTGCACCATGACCCCCTTCTGACAACAAAAATTACTACACAACCCCGGGAGGGGGGAACAAATCCAGGGGGGCAAAGCCAAAACCCAAGCCCCACCCCCTGGGCGGGGGAGGAGGGGGTCAAAGCCCAAGGGCTTCAGCCCCATGCAGGGGGCCTGTAACCTGACCCCCACCATCCAGAGCTGAAGCCCTCAGACTTCTGCTTTGGCCCTGGGTGGCAGCGCTTCGGCCCTGGGCCCCAGCAAGTCTTAACGCCAGCCCTGGCAACCCCATTAAAAAGGGGTCGTGACTCACTTTGGGGTCCTGACCTACAGTTTGAGAACCACTGGTGTAGAACATAGATGATAATTCAATATATTAATTTTTAATCCTTTTAAACCTGTAGAAGCTGGTGGTAGTCAGCATCGCACAGAATTAGGATTAGGCTCTAAATCAGGTTCACGTGTTTCCTGTTCTGATGTAGTCACTATCTTGCTTTTCAGCGAGATGATCACCACTGTGTGCTTCAGATAGTATGTAGCAAGTAGTACTTATCATGTGAACTTCCAATAAACTGTGCTGATGAAAATGGATACAGATTTGGAGAGGAGGAGTCAGTGTTCATGGATGCAGTTATTCTGGACTGTAATTTTTTTTTCTAGTTCATCCTACAGCTGGCTGCTTCTGTCACAGAAATTAATTCCTTTGCATGGTTGCCTAGAAGAAAGTACATAAAGAAGATCTGTTACTAACCAGCTACATATATCTGAAGTGCTTTCTACCTATGCCTGCTATCCTGGGAAGCAGGAATGCCAAAGTTACACTTCAGCATTTATGGTACGTTTCCTACTGCACTACATGTATGTAGTTTATATGTAGTGTTTGTTTCATAATGAAATATCAGAACTGAATTTATTTGTTCAAACATGCTACTTTTGAATGCAAATTTTGATGCTAGTTGGAGCAAGTTACATGCAAAAGCCATACGGTACTGCTAAGGTCAGTCAGAAACATTAAATGATACAAGGATTAAGATAGGTTTCAGAGTAGCAGCCCTGTTAGTCTGTATTCGCAAAAAGAAAAGGAGTACTTGTGGCACCTTAGAGACTAACCAATTTATTTGAGCATAAGCTTTCGTGAGCTACAGCTCACTTCATCGGATGCATTCAGTGGGAAATACAGTGAGGAGATTTATATACACACAACATGAAAAAATGGGTGTTATCATACACACTGTAAAGAGAGTGATCACTTAAGATGAGCTATTACCAGCAGGAGAGCGGGGGGAAATAAACACGGGGAAATAGTTTTACTTTGTGTAATGACCCATCCACTCCCAGTCCCTATTCAAGCCTAAGTTAGTTGTATCCAGTTTGCAAATTAATTCCAATTCAGCAGTCTCTCGTTGGAGTCTATTTTTGAAGACTTTTTGTTGTAATATTGCGACTTTACAACAAAAAGTCTTCAAAAATAGACTCCAACGAGAGACTGCTGAATTGGAATTAATTTGCAAACTGGATACAATTAACTTAGGCTTGAATAGGGACTGGGAGTGGATGGGTCATTACACAAAGTAAAACTATTTCCCCGTGTTTATTTCCCCCAACCCCACCCTCACTGTTCCTCAGACGTTCTTGTTAACTGCTGGAAATGGCCCACCTTGATTATCACTACAAAAGGGTTTCTCCCTCCTCCTCCCCTCCCCCCCCCCCCTGCTCCTGCTGGTAATAGCTCATCTTAAGTGATCACTCTCCTTACAGTGTGTATGATAACACCCATTTTTTTCATGTTCTGTGTATATATAAATCTCCTCACTGTATTTTCCACTGAATGCATCCGATGAAGTGAGCTATAGCTCACGAAAGCTTATGCTCAAATAAATTGGTTAGTCTCTAAGGTGCCACAAGTACTCCTTTTCTTTTTAAGGATTAAGATATTTATATTAGCTGTGATTTAGTTGTAATCTCACTTTTTATATGTTAATGATTATTGTACTTCACTTATGTAGTCTGTTTTTTACCAAACTAAATATGTATCAACTGAAGTTGGCTAAGGGTAAGCATACTGGTGAACTGTCTACTGCCTAAATGAAATGTGTATATCGAATATAACAATTCAATGAAAATACTATAGAAGAAAAATAATTCTCATTTTGAGCTGTACAATGGATTTCCATATATAAAGCAAAAAATTACTATATATTTGCTCTAATGCTCATTCATTATATGTAGTTGGACCAGCTTGATGCATATCTACTCCAGTACTTCCTTACATGACTAAATTTTAATTAGGTTTTCCTATAACGTGCGTGTGTACTTTAATATACCAATATTTTATTTGCAGCCACCTTTGGCACCAATGAAACTTGTAGGTATTGGGGTTTTCTTCTCAAACTCTTTTTAATTAAATATTTAAAAGAAAAAGTAGGGTGGCAGAAACTATTAGAACATGTTTCATTTAGGTGCATTAATTTAAACTGATAGTATGTCCCTTTTTTGTTTAATTCTACACACTAAACAATCCCCAAGCATGATTTTTGGCATGGTAAGATGATGATGATCTAGCAAAAGTCTAACAGAAAATTGGTGTCGTTTAGTCCTGTAGTTTAAAAGTTATTACTCCTTTCTTCTATCAACCAAAACATAGGTGAAGAAAAGATATAGACCTAGAGTGTCAAACGTATAGCCTGGAGGTAGGATCTAGACCATGTCATGAGTGTAAGTGGCATGACAGACCCATACAGACCCTGCTCATAGACCTTGGAGTGTCTGATGGGGCTTAATCCCCACCAGTTGAAAGGCAAGAGAAAGAACCCCAATTAGTCATGCTTTGCATCTGGGGGGTAATTAATAGCTCTGCCTCCTTAGGCCAGGAGGCAAGAGGAAGCTCAGTTGGTGAGTACCTGCAGAGGAGACAGGTCTCTCTAGCAGAGAGAAGCCCTGGGATAGGGTTTAATAGCTAGGAAACAATGGAGGAAGAACGTTATAGGAGCAGGTTAGGTTCCTGCAGTGGAAGCCCTGAGGTAAAGTCAATAAGGGAACTACAATGAAGCTTCAAAGGGGTAGAAGGATATTAGTTTGAAGGCTTCTTTTGATTTTTATTTGGACTTCTTTGTGGTAGCCTGGAAGAGGTTTAGACTTTTATGTGACATGGCTGGAGAACCAAACCACTGAACATCCAGAGGGGATTTGGGGGATGAAGCAGGCTGGGATAGGCCACTGCAGGTCAAAGGAAGAGCCCAGTAGGGGAGCATTAGAGACAAGGCCACTTCAATCAAAAATGAGATGGCTCCTATAAGGTGAGAGTGCACTACTCCAGAGTGTAAGCCAATATCACAATGTCTGTCAGAGTCTGAAACAGTGACTATGAGGTGTGAATGTTCCTGTCCTCTTTTAATTTTATTGGTGTGTCAACTCTAACAGCTAATGGGAAAGGGGATGGAAGTGAAGCCTTCAAGGGATGAGAATTGCAAGTTGCTGCAGGGAAAGAAAGCCAAAGGACAGAACAGAGAATGCATGCAAAGAAAGAGAACAGAAACAGGAGGCCTAAAGGAGAGTGGGTTTTCTCACTGAATAATGACAGCACATGAATAAGTTATAAATAAAAGTGTAGTTACTACATAAACTATATTTTTCCCTTAGACAAACCTCCCCTGCAGCAGTGTCTAGATTGAGTAGTGTATGAAGTTATGAATTTATATCCTCAACCATAACTTGATATGGAATCCAGTGATCTCCTCTAAATTAGTTTGACACCCCTCCTGTGCTAAGTCGTCATATTTGTTATTAGAAAGGAGGAGCAAAGATAATATCTATCATTCACTTGTACTAGTATTTTTAAGGTTTTTGGTTTCCATAGTAATGGGTACATTATAAATAGCTTTATAGGGCAAAAAGCATTATTTTAACAACCTAAATAGATGGTACTTTCCCATCTCAGTCTTGTAGCCACAAAGTCACAAGACATTTTATTTTAACCCTGTCTTTCAAATTCCTCATTGCTATCTAAAAAGAAGTCTAAATTAAATCATCCCATCTTGGTTTTAACCGAAAGATTTATTTCAGAGATACTGGTTCATCCACTGGAGTGAGGAAAGGATGAGGAATTCTTGTGTCCTTGCTCTCTTTTTTTTTTTTTTTTAAATCTCCATAGAATACAAGGCCTGAAGGGACCACTGTGATCATTTAGTCTGACCTCTTATATAGCACAAGCCATAGAACTTCCCCATAATAATTCCTAGACCAGATCTTCCAGAAAAACATCTGATCATCATTTAAAATTGTCAGTGATGGAGAATCTACCACAACCCTAGCTAAATTGTACCAACTGTTAATTACTTTCAGTGTTAAAAAACTATGCCTTGTTTCCAGTCTGATGTTCAAACTGCCAGCTGCAATATCATGTATTATTCTAAGGCGTATGCAACCAAGTCTATGCCACTCTGCTAAGCACAGTACAACAAATAACTAGGAGACAGTCCTCCTTGCCTAAGAGACCTTATAATCTAAGGAAGGAAGAACTCTATAGGTGGGTTTAAAGTGGGAGGGGAGGAGAGTATATTTAAAATTCAAGTTTTAAAGTTATATTTGTGCATCAAGCACAGAAAAGTTCTTAGTTTCCAGGGGAAGGAAGACAGGCACCATCTGTTCCCTAAATGGCTGTTTCAGAATAATTTATACACTCTTCATGAGGTAGCTAACTTAGTTCCATCGTCCTGGTACTGTCTAGACTCTTCCCCACTCCACCACCGTGAACTTTGTCACATACTAGTATTAGCTGGCTGCTTTCCTGGGCTTGATGCTATAAAATGCCCCAGGGCCTGAGGCCCAGAGCACAGTTCCTCACAAAGCATGAGCCAGTGCCTTATCTCCGCGTGCTGTGGTGCAGAACTTTGTGTGGGAAGAGGCCCCTTGAAAGGCTTGCCAGGCGTAAGTATTTTCTGACTGCTTAGAAGACACGTGGTAAGGCAACTCCCATCTTTTCATGTATTTATACCTGCTCCTGTATCTTCTACTCCCTGCATCTGATTAAATGGGTTCTATCCCACGAAAGCTTATGCCCAAATAAATGTGTTAGTCTCTAAGGTGCCACAAGTTGTTTTTGCTGATACAGACAAACACGGCTACCACTCTGAAACTAGGTGATAGGCGCCTTACAAATACCCCAGGCGCACCAGGTATGTACCTGCCACAGTCTCACCTCTGCCCAGCATGGCAGGTGCCACTCGGCCACGGCAAGGTCTGTTTCGCTGCCCTGGTCCCCTGCCTGTCTCACCTGCCAGGCTTCCTTGGGGCCCCTTCCCCTCCTGTCAAGAAACCCCGGCGGGAGGCCGCCTGCGCGGGGCCCGGCCCCGGGAACGCTTTGCTCCCGAGAGCCCCAGGTTATTTATAGCCTGTGGTGCTTCCAGCTCAAAATAACCCAGCCGCCGCGGCCGGGGGCTTGGCTCTGCCCCAGGCGCGCTGAGTCGGCCTGTGCCGGCGGGGAGGGGGCCGCGGCGGGCCCTGCCTGCCTGCGTCGGGACAGCTGCAGCCGGGCCGGGGCGCGCCTGGAATGCGGGCGAGGGCTGCGCACCAGGACTTTTATGGAAACTTGCAGAGCCGGCGGCAGCCAAGGGGCGCTCAGCAGCAGCCACAGCCGCGCCGCCGCCGCAGTTCCCCAGCCAGCCAGCTCGCTCGCCCACCCGCGAGCCACCGGGATTAGCGTGAGCCGGAGCCGCGGGCAGGACCCCCAGGTAAGACGCTCCGCGGGGCATAAAACTACTCCGGAAAACTTCAGTGGGGCCGGCGCGGCTCCCGCTCCGCGCAGCCAGGGCACCGCAATCCTTGCTCCCTGCCCGGACCGTGCCGAGCCCGACCCCTCTCCGCCCTGTGCCCTGCTCCTCTGCCCCGTCCTGCGGCTCCCCCTTCTCCTCTCCGCCGCGGAGCCCGGCCCCGCTTCTCCCAGTCCCCTGCCCGCCTCCGCTGGGCTGTTCCCAGAAGCCTGGCTGCGCTGGGCTCCTCTTTCCCCTCTCCCGGGGCTCCCCCTGTCGCCCCCCTGGCGTCGCCGTTCCCAATCCCTGGCAGAGCGTCATCGATGTTAAGGCCAGAAGGCGGCACCCCGTCGTCCAGCCTGACTCCTGCGTATCGCAGGCCACCCCCAGCGCCCGCACCCTAAACGCAACACCTGAAATGCGACCCAAGTATTGCACCGCCCGGGAGCGGGAGACTAGGTCCTTGCAGCCGCAGGCTCCCGTAGTGGCAGGGAAGTGAGCAAATGAGGCGCCTGTTTCGTTGCGATTCAGAGGGACACCCGGTGATTTGTGTCAATTCGCGGGGGCAGCCCCCCAACTTGCCCCTCTCAGGCTTTGAAGCCGTTTCAGCCGCCCAGCAGCGCGCACACAGGGCGAGACAGCAGGAGGACTGTGTCAGACACACTAGCTCAGCGTTGGGGGACGCCAGCTAGCACAGTACAGGCCTGAGCAGTCAGTGTGACTGGACTGTGTTACCCTACAGATGAGAGGTTTCAGAGTAGCAGCCCTGTTAGTCTGTATTCGCAAAAAGAAAAGGAGTACTTGTGGCACCTTAGAGACTGACCAATTTATTTGAGCATAAATTTTCGTGAGCTACAGCTCATTACAAATGAGCTGTGCCTGGTCTGAGGGGGAGAAGTGAAGCAAGTCTTATCCACCGGCCCATGTTTCCTCACCCACAGCAGTGCGTGGGGACCCTGCCCTTTCAGGAATTTAACCCATTCCTGGTGAATGACTTGGGTTAACCTGTGGTTTGGGTGCCCCAGATGTCAGGCTATAGTGAAAAGGAAACCTCTTAACACTGCAACCACTTGCAGGGGTAGAACTGATCAGAGACTAAGGAGATGTCCACTGGAAATAAGATGCTGAGCTAAAAATAGTGCCAGGGTTGGTTAGTGGTGACAGAGTCCCTGGGTGAGGGGGTGGAAGGGCTGTCATCAGCCTATATCCCTAAATCTAACTCAGCAAACCAGCACTGCACTCATTTGCTTATTTTTATAATTGTGGTCACTGCTGCTTGCTTCACTGTCACTAAATTTAATAAAAGTCACCTTTGGATGACATTACTTTAATCATAGCAAAAAAATGCTTTGCTAACATGCTCCAATAAAGCACTGTTTTAGCCACATGTCCCCTTCTCTATGCTTTATACACAGAAACAATTACTATCTATTTTACTTAACTAATTTTTTTAAAAATATCAATAAATAATGGATGTGGGGAAATAGTTGGCCAGTGAAGAATCAAGAGGGCCTACCTGGAGACAGTGATGAATGAGACAGACAGACCAAAATGGTCTTTACTCCTTAAACTGTGGCCCAGTTCAGGACAGCAGATAGTGTAACTTATTGGCCTGTAGCAAAAACTGACAAATCTCTGGCATTTTAATGTGTTTTGTTAAATACAATATGCCAGTTTAATAAAATTGTGATCTAGACCAGTGTGAAGTGGTGGGGCATTTATAGCAAATTTTAATGTGAAATTATTACAGATATCAAATGCTGTAATGAGCTGTATTAGTATTAATTCAATAGTATTTCAAAATGTTCAGTTTATGATGTTTGTCTTTACAAAAGAAGCCCAGGAAAGAAATATGAATGGAGTCAGTAATTTGAGCAGCTAACCTTTTTGCTAACATTGTTATTTTGATTGAGTTGTTTAAAAACACTTTCTCTCTCTTTAGTAGAGATGTGAGTGTGCAAGCCATTTCTTATGTCTGTCTCTCAGTAGTTTGAGTTCAATGTGGATGACAAAATAAATTCCTCCTTCCCTTCCGTTCTGTTTTCATCCAAAATGTCTCTATAAGTTGCTTCCAAATGGTGCAATCTCTGATGTTAGATATATTTTCAGATAAAATAAATGTAATTATAGTTTTGTCTGCTTGACTTTATTAAAAGTAATCTGAAAACGTATTTTATGAGTACATTTTACATTGCTTTCTCAAACGATCATTATCAAAATGTCATATTTTAGTTGTAATTGAATTTTATGTTTGAGAATGTATTTTGCAGATGTAATTTGTTCTGACATTTCTTTTAATGATAAGGGAGATCTGTTGCTAATTGAAGAAATATATATTTATAAGAAATACAGTTGATAAAAGGTAGAAGTATTTTGAAGATTTGACAATGAGTAATTATCATTTATATCCTAGAAATATACAAGTAGATGGAAATATGTATTGGGCCCATAAAGTTTAAGATAGCTGTTCTTTGAACACTTCCTGTGAGGGAATATTTTCCTCAATGGAAGAAGCCGGTATAGCCTACTGTGCTTAAATTCATCTCTAAGGATCTCCTGCTGAACAGGAGAGAATGCCATTTCCTAGCTGTTCCAGTGTCTGAAGTAAATTGGAACCTAGATGGGGGAAAAAAAGATGGGTCAGACTCAGTCTAGGAAGACTGAAGTGATGGTGAGAAGCAGAAGAAAGCATTTCAAGGAAGTAGTAGGAGCTGTGATCTCAAGGTGTTATGCAGTCTCTCAGTCCTGTTGGCATCAGCTCTACTCCTGGACTATCCAACAGAAGCAGCAGCCAGAAATGCCTTTTATCTTCACTGAGCCAGGAGACTTCATCCTCTCCTTTCAAATGCAGGCATAACTACAGAGATCTATCCATTTATCACTTCCACCCTGGATTACTGCGGTGTATTCTATCTGGACAATGACCTTGGGGTCTAGATGGAAACTGTATCTAGTTCAACAAGCAGTTTCCTACTTTCCAGGAAGGGCAAACTACTGAAAGCAAATCACAACAGTACTCCACGCTCTACCCTGGATCCTTGCCTTATATAATTCTGCATTTCATGGTCCTAGTGTTTATCTTTAAAACATTCTATTAGCCTTCGTCAAACTGTCTCCATCATATCTGCTTCTCTATTCTGCTGCAGCATCTGTAATAATGTGGGATCTTGTAGTTTAGGGCTGAGCACATTGCTTTCTCTCTCTCTACCACCAGAAATTAGGATGAGTCAAAGTCTTGCTATATAGGGTAAGTCTAGACGAGACACGATAAATCGATCCCCGAATTGATGCCTGTACTCCACAAATAGCAAAGCTGAAGTTGCATATCTTAGTTCGAACCCCCCGCCCCTTCCAGTGTAGCCCAGGCCTTAGGCCCAGTGTAAAGTTACCCAAAGTAGGCCTTCTCCCAGTAACAGAGCAGATCCTCCCCCTCCCCCAGACATTTTTCCTGGAACATAGCCCTGAAGATTGTTCCCTACTCTCTCAAACCTGGTGGGAACAAGAAGGCCACTCTCTATCATACAGAAAAGGTTATCTTCAGTTTGGACATAGCTCTGAGATGCTATGGTAATGGTGCTTATTACACTATAAGCAAAGCATTTACAATAATCTGTTTTACCATAATAATGTCTGCTAAGGTTATTCCGCTATGATACTTTAGCTGTAACATAGAGTCATGCATCTAACTTTGAGCTGTAAACTGAGCAACTTCACTTTATAAAACTGGATTTTTAAAGTTTGGGAAAAGGAGAATGAATATCATCTCTGTTCAGTGGGAGCCTCGGTTTAGTTGCTGGTTGATATTCTAGACACACACATCAATTTCATGTAATTTTGGGGGGAAATAGTTTCTCTTATGTAAAATATGCAAAAATATGAGTTGGTTTTGTAGTGAATTAATGCAGAATAAGATTCTAGGGGGAAGATCCTAAACTGATATAAAGTGTCAGCTCCATTTAAGTCAATGGAGCAATAGAAGATTACACCAGTTGAGGTATCTCATTTCAAACTAGGCCTTATCCGGCTATATTTTAAAAGATTGGTTTTAGAAAGTTATAGTCAGGGTTTAAGCAGGGCTCACATGATGAACAATAAGCAGGGGGAATGCTCCTTTCCTGTATCCTCTTCCCACCTTTATTAAACTCAGTTTTTATTAAATATGTTAACAAGTACAACTGTGCTTTCCTGTCCTTAAGAGCCTTGACCATAAGTAATAAATTTCCAAGTCTCAAAAGATCGTTTCCTACTTATAAAACAATCTTCTCTGTGGGTAGGTCATTAAAAGGAGACAGATGGTAAACCTAAGACTAATGAAAATACTTGTTTATACAGTTGCCAGCAAGACAGTAAGTGAGCCTGTCAGAAAGAGGAGTTATTGAGGAATTAGATATATTTTTTTCAACCTAGCTTTCTATTCCTGTATCTGCAAAAAGTAGCAATTTATTTAGGGATAGAGTAGCGGTGGACTATCTCCCCAAGTAGGTCTTCTCCATCTGTATCATCTATATGAGAATGTTCATTAGTCTATTGCTAAACCTAAGTTTTCACAGTTTCAAACTAATATAAGTAAATTGCTTCAAAATAGGAAATAAGAACAGTTGTTATGTGCCTTAGGTCTTCCGCTAATGATAGACAACATATTTTAAAACAAAATCTAGAATAACTTTATTTCATGAAGGCTATGCAACAGCTTTTGTTCAGTTAAAGGGTGGTGTAACTCTTACATAAGTGGGGATACATTAAGTTTAAACAGACTTTTCGGCTTAAGAGGTGATAAGGAAGAATAAAATTTTTGCTGTCTTGTAACATCTTTCTGTATTTATTTTAATTTTGTCTGAATAGCAGTGAGTTTTGTGTGTGTGTGAGAGAGAGAGAGGTGACACAATTATACCAGGTAAAGACATATCATATAGTTGATCATTTCCTGTCCCCTGCCCCCCATCTTAGAACCAGTAAGATAAGTAAATTGTGTTTTTTAAACAATCCTGCGCAGATTCAGATATTTTCGCATAGCAGCTGAACCAATAACATTGCCTAACCTGTTTCCTAGTTTTACATCTGTTACCGTTTTTGTGATATTCATCAAGCACCATAGTTAAGATTTCATTTTAGCCTATTGAGTAACAATCTTCTCCATTATATGCAGACAAGCCATTCTAATAATAGGTTTTCCTCTGCTCTGCAGCTCAGGGGCCAGATCAGACCTGTCAATCACAGGATGGAGGTTTGGCTTCCCCTCCTGGGAAAACCCCTGGGAAAAACAGCTAGACAGTTTATACAGACTAAACATAGTCTAAGAACTTTGATTAACAGTATTAAAACATTAGACTAATATTTCCTGAGATACACCTTCACCCAGCTGAACTGAAATTTTACTTTAGATGTATATCAGTTAGAGAGGCAATGAGATGACAAGACTGACTAGTCCAAGAAGCAAAATAATCAGGTAACAAATTTATTTCTCCATCATATTCAGGTTTGTCATTCCAACTATGGGAGTACTACAGAAGGGAAACCGTATGGGAGGGCTCCAGTAACCAAAAATATGTACAGAAAAGTTGGAAAAGTATTGTGATATCAAGGAAGCAAACTTTCCCTGAAAAGCTGAGATATGATTGTTATGCACGACCAAGTATACGATGAAGACACAGCACCCATTGATGGGGTAAAAATACCCAAGGCCTATATACAGTTGGCCTCTGCCTCCCCAGAGAGTAAGCCTCGCTTCTGTTACAAGCACTTGCTTTCACTGGGACACGCTTTCTTCCAAAACTGGGGTATATAACCGTGAGACTTGTAGAAGCAGTAATAGTTCCCCCAAACCAAGGGAATTAGTGAAGGCACTAATAGCAAAATGCCCTCTTATTTAGAAGCAGCATATTCCAGAGACCATCCTGGTTGATTCTTTCCTAGTGATAAGGCCATTCTGCAGGATCCTTCATCTAATATTTTTGCTCATGAGGGGTAGATTACTTATGTGTAGGTCCAAGCAAAGACATATAAAGGGTTTGATTATATAAACATCATGCAGCAAGTTGGGGTGTAAATCTACCTCTGATTAGACTGTCGCACATGGAGTGTCTGCATGGAGTCTGGTGCTGTGCATGAAAAGTTCCGTAGTGCGCTTTGATCTGCCCCACTTGGAAGTGGTGAGGAAGTAGCTCTGTGCCTTTCTTTCTGAAAGATCTTAGAGGGTAGTATCAGACAAATGCTCTCTCAGGCATCAAACAGTATTCAGTTCCGTCACTGTTTCTGTTCAAGGTATATAGGATGTTATTAGGAGTGCAACCATGGGCTGAAATGTAGTTAGCGTGCAACAAATGTACTGCTCTATATCTCCATTTCTTCTGACATAGATGGTGGAGTATAATGACTTACCCAGCGTCAAAAAATAATTGCAGTAATTGGATTAGAGCCATCTAGCTATGTGTGAAATTTAGATTAAGAGTAAAGTGATACTTATAGGATGGGGAAGCAACTAGAAGAAATGTCACTAGAGTTGCAACCCATCCGTTTTTCACCCGGACAGTCTGGTTTTTGGCTTCTGTGTCTGGGTGCCATTTAGGATTGTCAGGTGCATAGTTTACTACTGCTACCACTACTTCAAGGCACTTACTACTTCAAGGGCACTTTACACTGCCTTCATAGACCGGGTCCTTGAGACAATCCAGCGAGGAAAGGGGGTGGGGCCTCAGGCAAAGAGGTGGAGCAGAGGCGGGATAGGGGATGGGGCCTCAGGGTTCGGTTACCAGGAGTTAGAAAGGTGGCAACCTGAAATGGTACTCATATCAGTGTTCCCACTTACAGAAATATGCCTGACATTTTTCAGACTCACAATGTGGAGTCTTGTTGAATCTGCATTTGGACAGTCAAGTAGCAGTAGTTGCCAAGAGTGTTTTGCCAACATGTTTTCTTAGTAAGAAGATTGCAGACTTTCTGAATGTGGACCTCACTGTAGTCAGCCATGCCTTTGTCAATGTGAAGTTGAGGTATTCAGCTAATTGTAGCTTCCCCACAAAATAGTCTTGAACATATGCAATGCCCAAATTTAAAAGCATTTTTAAAAATTCAGAGTCCTTAAATGGTGCTGATGGTGGTACATAAACGTAATGTACTACCTATGCTGAAATCTACATAGTAAGCAATTGCATTCTGTGCTAGCTACAATTGAAGGGGAAGTCACATATAGAGTATATAACCAGTCCCATGTATTAAGGTGGTGGGGAGTATGTCAGCTGACAGAGAAGTAGTGCCCTGTACAAGGTCATCTTTGGAACCGTCTTCTTCCAGAGCCTAGATTTGGTGGCTTTCAGGGTACACTGAAAGGTCCATCTGATTTCCAAAGATTTTGTAGGGCAAAGGAGAACAAAAGTTGAATAGGTGTGCCAATTTGTGAATGTTAAAAATGATTGTTTTAAGTTTCTGTTAAACGCATGCGGTAAAACTGATTTAGCTGTATTTATTTATCTTTTAAACATAAGACATGAATCTGCTGGTTCTGAGGCTGCCAAAATCAGAAACAAGGGTTGGCTATCAAGATCCACCTGGAAAAAATGGCTTTAACCAAACAGAACAGGCCAATCTTATCACAACAGGGTTGCCACTTTTCGGACTCTAAGAAAACAGCATGAGATATACCCTAAAAGAAATGCTCAAAGGGTAAACTGACACCTGCTAATGTTTGCAGGAATCCAGATACCACAAAAATGCTTGCAAGAAGCATCTAGAGCATTTCTAGACACAACAGAATTAAACATGCTATCACCAACTTACAGCCAGGCCAAACGGAAACTACAGCTGATTTGAGTACTTTTTGTGTTTTTATTCAACAGTTCAAATAACTCTAACAAACTCACGCACCTGCTTTTTATCAGTTCATGAGTAGGGTATTTGGTATTATTAATGTATCCACTTTCTTTTTGGAAGGCTGATAAAAAATACTTGTTTTGAGATTGGTTACATTTGGGTTTGTTAGAAGTCCTGATCCTGTCAGAGGATATGTACCCAAAACTCCTAATGAACTGAAGTTGGTGGAAAGTTTTTGTTTTTTTATAAACCACAGCAGAATCAGGTGACTAATTACTCTCACACACTGTTATTTCTTGCTGTTGTAACTACTGTGGTCTAAAGACCATCCGTTAGCATATCAGAATTCCATATTAAAGATTCAAGTGCCTGTGTTCCTAACACCTTCTTCATTATTAAAAAAAAAAATTAAACATTTAAGTCTAGATTATTGTAGGAATTGATCTGCTTCTTCTTCGAGTGCTTGTTCATGTCCATTCCACATTAGGTGTGCGCACGCCGCCTGCACGAGCGTTGGAAACTTTTTCCCTTAGCGGCTCCCATCAGGCCGCCCGAGTGGCGCCACTGCCCCCTGCATATATACCCCTGCCGGTCCGACCCCCTCCAGTTCCTTCTTGCCATCCGTGGTGGCGTTGGAACAACCTCTCTCTCTCTCTTTCATAGAAGAGCAGTCCCTTAGCCTTTAGAGTAGCTGTTATCAGTTCGTTTACATATAGATTGTGAACACTTAAGTGATTAGGTGCTTGGAGGCCTCCAGCACCGGCCCTGGGCCGCGCAGGGCATGCCTCAGGCCCATAGCTTCAAGGCTTGTGCCACGTGCCGCAAACCTATGCCAGTTAGTGACTCCCGCAACTCGTGTCTACATTGCCTGAGGGACGGACATCAAACTGAAAGGTGTAGGGTTTGCAAGGTGTTCAAGCCAAGGACAAGGAAAGAAAGAGACTTTCACCTAAAGCAACTGTTGATGGAGGCCGCACTGCAGCCACCGGGCTCGGAGCACCTGACACCGGCTCAGGCTTCTTCGGTGTATAGTGCCCTGGAGCCGTCGGGAGACGTGGCGCTGGCGAAGCACCGTAAACTGTCAGCCCGGGAGCTCCAGGCTAGGCCCCGGCACCGATCGTCCTCCCCGGTGCGGCCCCCGGCGCAGCCTAAAGGAAGGCGTGGTCGTTCCCCACACAGGAGGCTGGCGCCTCCCAAGGCACCGAGCGCCGACAAGAGCAGGAAGACCGCGGTACCGGCGCTGACACAGGCGGTCCGGGCGGCACAAGCTCCACCGAGCCCAAACCTAAGTGAGCTCAGTGCGGACGATGGGCTTGAGGGCATAATGGATCAGCCCTCTACACCTGGCACCTTTGAGGCCGCAAAGGATCTCATCAAGCTGTCGGCGGCGAGCCCCCTCCCGTATGGGGAGAGCCCTCCGGCACTCATGCCTCGGGCGCCATCAAAGGGTAAGACAGCAATGATGTGCCGCTCGAAGACACCGTCCTGGCACCAGTCCCGGAGTTGGTCCCGGTCGAGCTTCGACTCCGCAGATTCGCACTTGCCAGCGGCCCAGAAGTGGCACTGGCAGCAGGTCGACGCGAAGAAGCGCCAGGAAGGGCACACCACTCTCCGGCACCGCCCAGAGACTGGCACCGGGAGGAGTTGAGACAGCCCCCACCAGAGGTCTCCCGCAGACGGTCCCGGTCCAGGGAACGCCAGCACCGGTCCCGCTCAGCCAGGAGCCGCTCATTCTCCTGCCGGCGCAGATCATTGGCACCACCATGGCCTTCACAATCGGCGTCGCTGCAGTCTGGTGCCAGCTCCGGCCGCCGTAGCTACCCACACAGGGGCCAGGACAGCAGGGACCCTCAGGGAAGCTGGCAACCTCAATGGGGGCCGCCAGGCCATTGGCCCTTCTTGACCTCCTGGGCCTATCAGGAGCGCCAAGGGGCCCCATCCAGGGCAAGTTACGCAGTGCAGTGGTCCTGGTCTCCGCACCAACACCAGATGGTGCTGGACTCCCTGCTGTGGTGGCAGTCCCAGCCTGTGGTTTGCGAAGGCATCCCCCTTTGCCGCCCCACTTCTGGACCTGACGCTGGTGACGGACGCGTCAGACCACAGATTGGGGGCTCACGTGGGGGACCTCATGATGCAGGGTTTGTGGTCCGAGGCAGAGTGGTCGCTCCATATCAACGTGAAGGAGCTCAGGGCGGTTCATCTCGCCTGCCAGACCTTTCACGCCACTCTGAGTGGTCACAGCGTGACAGTTCTGACAGACAACGCTACTGCCATGTTTTATATAAACAAGCAGGGTGGGGCTTGTTCCTCGCCACTCTGTCACGGGGCTCTCCTATTCTGGGACCTTTGCATAACCCATGCGATTCACCTCGAGGTGTCCTATCTCCCGGGGGTGTGGAACGAGCTGGCAGACTCCCTCAGCAGGTCGTACCGCATGCACGAGTGGGCACTCATGGTGGACGTCGTGCTTTCGCTCTTCTGCAGGTGGAGGCTTCCCCGGGTAGATCTGTTTGCCACGAGGGCCAACGCCCAGTGCCCGCGGTTCTGCTCATTCCAGGGCCGCAGCCCGGGCTCACTTGCGGACGTGTTTGCAATCCCGTGGAGAGGGGGCTTGATGTATGCCTTCCCCCAGCTCCCCTGGGTGCTCAAGGTCCTGCTCAAGGTGCGCAGGGACAGGGTGGCGCTGATTCTCATCGCCCCAGCCTGGGCCCGCCAATACTGGTACACATCTCTCCTAGAGCTGTCGGTGGACGCCCCAGTAGTCCTGCCCCTACACCGGGACCTCATTACACAGGACAGCGGGCGGCTTCTCCACCCCAACCTGCAGTCACTGCACCTGATGGCGTGGAGGCTCTGTGGCTAAATGCCCTGGAGAGCCAGTGCTCCTTTCCTGTGCAGCAGATTCTGCTTGGCAGTAGAAAGCCCTCTACCAGGGCGGCCTATATGGCCAAGTGGAAAAGGTTCTCATGTTGGTGTGAACCCCGACAGGTGCGGCCGGGCTAGGCCCCGGTGCAGGCCATTCTGGAGTACCTCCTGCACCTCAAACAGCAAGGGCTAGCCTCGTCCTCACTCAGAGTGCATCTGGAGGCCATTTCCGCCTTCCATCCGGGGTTCTTGGGGGGCTCAATGTTTTCCCACCCAATGGTGGGGCGGTTCCATAAAGGGTTGGAGAGGGTGTTCCCATACTCCCACCCCCCAGTCCCTCCATGGACCTTAACCTGGTCCTTTCTAAACTCATGGGACCCACTTTCGAGCCCCTCGCTACCTGTTCTCTCCTCCACCTTTCCTGGAAGGTGGCATTTCTGGTTGCCATTACCTCAGCCAGAAGGGTGTCCGAACTGAGGGTCCTCACCTCTGAGCCACCATACACAGTATTTCACAAGGACAAGGTGCAGCTCCGGCTGCACCCCAAGTTCCTCCCTAAGGTGGTGTCCCAATTCCATCTCGGCCAGGACATTTGTCTGCTGGTGTTTTTCCCGAAACCCCATATGGACCTGAGTCACTGCAGCTTGCACACCTTGGATGGGCGTCGAGTGCTGGCGTTCTGTTTGGAGCGCACAAAGCCCTTTCACAAATCCATGCAGCTGTTTGTGGCTGTGGCCGAGAGGTTAAAGGGCCTCCCAATGTTGGCGCAGCGGATTTCATCTTGGATTACAAGCTGCATCCGGGTGTGCTATGAGCTCGCAGGTGTTCTGGCCCCGGCGGTCATGGCCCACTTGACCAGGGCGCAGGCGACCTCCACGGCATTCCTGGCACAGGTCCCGATCCAGGAGATCTGCAGAGCAGCCACCTGGTCCTCGGTGCACACCTTCACAACCCACTATGTGGTCAACAAGCAGGCCAGAGAGGACACAGCAGCTGGCAGAGCTGTCCTCTGAGCAGTTGTTCCGTGACTCCTACCCTCCTCCAGAGGTAAGCTTGTAATTCACCTAATGTGGAATGGACATGAACAAGCACTTGAAGAAAAAACAGTTACTTGCTTTCTCGTAACTGTTGTTCTTCGAGATGCGTTGTTCACGTCCATTCCACACCCAGCCTCATACCCCTCTGTCGGAGTTGCTGGCAAGAAGGAACTGGAGGGGGTTGGGCCGGCGGGGGTATATATGCGGGGCACAGTGG
This sequence comes from Natator depressus, assembly GCF_965152275.1. Taxonomy (NCBI): domain Eukaryota; kingdom Metazoa; phylum Chordata; order Testudines; family Cheloniidae; genus Natator; species Natator depressus. The sequence continues at coordinate 82,080,645 of NC_134241.1, read as the reverse complement.
CGCCACTTGGGGGGCCTGCTGGCCCGATGGGAGCCGCTAAGGGAAAAAGTTTCCGACGCTCGTGCACGCAACACCTGCACACCTAATGTGGAATGGACGTGAACAACACATCTCGAAGAACAACAGTTACGAGAAAGTAAGTAACCGTTTTTTCTTGCTTTTCAGTCATTTCAGGCAGTGAAATAGATTAGTCAGGTTGTCATTCTGCTTCCTTTTAATAGTATTGCAGTGTTTTGTTGCTTACAAATAGTGCAGAGAAATATTTATATTTATAAAACTATTTCCATTCATTATTTTAACCTATTTTAAGTTAAAAAGCTAAAATATAGAATAAGCATTTTAAAAAAGCTATATAACAAATTATAGCAGTTTCATGAAGAGAGACGTCGGCGCCAATCCAGCAATGAGCTAAGCATAGGCAGACCCCTGTGCTCACATGGAATTCATTGCAGGACTGAGGCCTTATTTTATAAGTCATTACATTGAAAAACAAGAGAAGATGCATTTCACATGGTCTAAGAAAACAGCTAACGTGTAATGAAAAAATCAGACTGTACCATGCAATGTTGAGTATTATGTGGATTTAATCAAATAAACTTGATTTTCACAGGTGCTAGCCATAAGACCTAATGCTGCTTCAGGAAATAAAGTTTTTTCTTCTGAATTCCTTCCTTCTGGTTATAGCCTCAACAGTTTATTTGGTCGAACATACAAAGTTTTAAAACTGTGCTAACACATTCCTAGAGATATCTTTAAGTTTTTGCTGGAAAGGTGGTATTATTTGAGAACTCTGTAGATGAGGCCACTGATACAGAAAATGAATACGTATGGAAGGTAGTCCTCAGAAGTAACCAAGCATGAACAAAGCACAGTTGGCACACGCACAGAGTAGTTTTACGGAATGTGACAACACAATTATAGATAGGAGCACTTAATGGTAAAACACCAGTTGAGATGCTTGATGCGGGTTTGAATAAAACTGAGCAAGGCTTATTGACTTTTAACCTTTAGGAATGAGCTAATTGTGATTACATGTGGTAGAATAAACTACTTGGTTTGACCTCTAGATTAGGGAATACCACCATTTTTGGTCATGCCTTTTACTAGCTTTGCACTTACGCTATCTTTAGCATTAGATTGTTTTGCTTGCTCCTGAGGTTTTTATCTCTGCTTACGTTAACTAGTGTGGCTTTTCATACTAGTAAAGAGTGCACAGATGTCAGTTTGCATTTCAACACCAAAGCTTCATATATAGTCTGTTGCAAAGAAAAAAAAAGCCCCTCTCACTGAAGAGCCACAATGGAACAAATCTGTCTCTTTGTGTGTTTTTTCTCATGTTGACAAGTACAGTTGCTGTGGTCAGCAATTACAGGTCTCAGTTATGTGCACACTATATAAAAATGTTACAATTTGTTAGTGTGGTGATAGGATATAGTCTTTTATATCTAGGTCATTGACTTATCCAGCCCAGATTGATAAGTACTTTTCTTCATTACCAAACAGATGTAAAGTGTGCTCTGTGGAATAAAGGTAGTTTAATGGGTACTTGTTCATGTCCCTGAAACCATTACTAGAGTTGGTTTCAGGGACATGGTTGGCACTATCTGAAGAGAAGTCAGTAATTGAAAGGACACGGAGACAACCTTCCCTCCAAATACTATCTATACTTTTTCAGTGCACCTGCCATAGAAGTTAGGCACCTTCCACATAACATCACTGTACTCCTTTCATTTTTGTGTGTGCCTGAGCCTCGCTGACTAGTCCAGAAATAACCATTCGGACTGTTTCATCTTTCCCATTGCGGAAAGATTGTGTGAAAAGCTGATCTGGTATCAGTTCTGGAGGTGTCTAGGTCAAGGATTGTACTGTTCTCGAGGGGTAGCAAATTCTACAGATGAAGGTGTTAACTTGGCAAGTCTTGGTCCTGGCCCCTGCGTGTTTCACTTCAGGAACCTCATTATTTTCATAATATACACTACTTAGCTGTATGCTACCAATGATAATTAAATTGTCAGAATAAGGGAGGTTAAGCACATTTTGTAATGTATTATCCTTATTTTTCATTTTGTTCACTTGAGCTAATTCACAATTTGAATGGAGTAACATATGAATATAGCATATAGTTTTAAGATATGAAATGCTGTCGTCTTTAAAGTGTGTTGAGAGGTCTTAGCTCACAGAGCACTGTACCAGGTAACTGAGTATCTTCCTAAGGTACTATGTCACATCCTCATCACTGTACTATCTGAGCACCTCACTGTCTTTATCTTCACAACAGCCCCGGGAGATAGGGAGGTACTAATGTCTCCCTTTTACAGATGGGGAACGCAGACGCAAACAGACTGAGGCCCAAATCCTCAAAGTTAGTTAAGCACCCAACTTCCATTGAAATCAATAGTAGTTTGGCACTTAGGAACCTTTGAAAGATCTAGGTTGAAGTGACTTGTCCAGTGTCAAACAGTCAGGAAATCTGTGCCAGAGCAGGGAATTAAACCTGGGTGTCTCGAGTCCCAGGCTAGTGCCCTAACCATTGAATCATCCTTCTGTCCCATTAGTGACGGTAATATATACAATATATTAGGGCTGTCAAGTGATTAAACCAATTAACTTAGTAATTAAACAAATTAACCGCTCGATTAAACAATAATTGAATACCATTATTTAAATATGTTTCGATGTTTTCTACATTTTTAAATATATTGAGTTCAATTACAACTCAGAATACAAAGTGTACAGTGCTCATTTTATATTTATTTTTATTACAAATATTTGCATGGTAAAAAACAAAAGAAATAGTATTTTTAAATTCATCTCATACAAGTACTGTAGTGCAATCTCTTTGTCGTGAAAGTGCAACTTACAAATGTAGAATTTTTTTTGTTACATAACTGCACTCAAAAACAAAATGTAAAACTTCAGCGCCTACAAGTCCACTTAGTCCTACTTCTTGTTCAGCCAATCACTAAGACAGACAAGTTTATTAATTGAAAAATACTATTTATTTTGTTTATAATTTTTACAGAGCAAATATAATCAAAAACAATTTACACTGATTTCAATTACAACACAGAATACAACATATATGAAAATGTAGAAAAACATCCCAAATATTTAATAAATTTCAATTGGTGTGATTAAAACTGCGATTAATCACGATTAATTTTTTGAGTTAATTGTGTCCGTTAACTGCGATTAATCGACAGCCCTAACAATTATTAAAACAAATAAACTATGACATATAAGCTAAATATCATGATAATTTATGTAGGTGAATCCATAAAAAATAAAGTTCAAATAGTGAATTGTAACCACTGCATTTCAGTACCATTGCATGCTCAGTACATGTTCATATATCTTCACTCAGGGGGGCCAAATTAAGTTGTGGTGCACCAAGCTTAAATGTGGACTAACTTTTTTTCTACAAAGATAGTAGAAATTTCAACTGAAGAGTGACTCTTCCTAAGCTGGTAATAAATCTGCAGCAATTTCTTACAGGTAAAAATAGAAACCCACATATCAAACGGGTCAGGTGCCAGATCACAGAACAACAAACCATGAATGACATTGTACAGAAGACTGAGGTATGTATCAAGTTTAATATAATCAAAGTTCTGTAGTAACTTACAAGTGATGCTGACAAAAGACAAGTATTGATGCTTTATTTCTAATTGGTAAGCAGCAAATGGGTAAGAGCATAATAAGTTCAAGGAAAAGAATGTACCTTGTATCTTAAGGTAACAGAGAAGCCTTTGAAAAGAACAGTTTGATTAAGGAAAGTAAGGTTATTATATTTGCTGGAATATGTTAAAGGGGTTCTTGCTATTATGCATTACATATTAGCTTTTCCTGAAAGGCTGGAAGTGGATGTCTGAAGTGAGACTCACAAAATAGGAAACATAACATTGTTGAAAATTCAGAAAAAATGGGGAAAGGGAAAGAGGAAGAGAACATAAGAATGATCTGACCCAGAATGGCCAATGCTCCATCTATTCCAGTATCCTGTCTTCTGACAGTGGCTGGTGCCATATGCTTCAGAGGGAGTGAACAGAACAGGGGAATTTATTGAGTGATCCATCTCCTGTCATTTTGTCCCAGGTTCTAACACTCAGAGGTTTAGGGACACCTAGAATATAGGGTTGCACCCCTCACCATCTTGGCTAATAGCCATTGATGGACTTGTCCTCCAGGAACATATCTAATTCTTTTTTGAACCCAGTTATACTTCTGGCCTTCACAACATCCAATAGCAATGAGTTCTACAGGTTGATTCTGCATTGTGTGAAGTACTTCCTTATGCTTTTTTTAAACCTGCTGCCTATTAATTGGATGATCCTTGGTTCATGTGTTATGTGAAGGGGTATATAACACTTCCTTATTCACTTTCCTACACCATTCATGATTCAAGATGAAGATTAAAATATTTTAATATCTTTAGAAAGCGTTGGGATTAAGTTACTCAAAAGATTTGTTTTAGCATTCTAGCTAGATAGTTTAGTGATAGGAGTTAAAACAAGCATAACTAACATTGTGTGATGTACTCAAATGGGAAGCATATAAAATATGAAACAATGTTTTCAGTCAGTTTTTCAGCTGATTCAACCATACTATGTTGGCAGTAAAGTGTAAAAGGAGACAGAACACTCAAATATTTGTAAGATGTGGGTATAACGTACTAACTGGAGCCAGCAGCAGCATACAGATGAGGAAAGTGTTAGCACAGAAACCCCCATTAAAAATTCTTCAGCTATATATACAATAGGTCTCTGTTGGCCCAGGGAGCTTGGCTCCTCAGTTGTCATGTGTAGCCTCTGGATTGCTGGGTCAACCCCAATATTTAAGGAATTATTTTGATGATGTGCTTAAGTTTTTAAATGGAAGAACTATATTTTTTTTCTTTTAAAATGCCACCATGTGCAAAGATTCAACAGGTGTGGTATAAAACATCTGTTACATAAGAAACCAAAGATATATTAGACACTGTGATGCTAATACCCATGTCTTTGTGTATACCTGAAATCTAAGTCCCAGTCTTGCTTCTAGAGGCAGAATCAAGTATATATTTCTGTTTTCAGAGTGAGTATACGTATTCTAATGCAATAATATAGAGATGTATATATCTTTTTAAAATTTCATGTGTGTTATAAGAGTACATTCTCAAAATTCAGGGCTTAACTACGTAGCCCTCCATTAAAATCAGTGGGATTCATACAGCTAAAGTCCAACAAAACTCAGTTTATTCCGTCATATTTATTACTGATTCATTCCTTTAAAAAATGGTAAAGTATAGCTAAGATGCTTGGCAGACAGTAGCCAGTGGCACAAAAATCATGATCACATATGTATTTTGTTTTAATAAATCTTACATTCTGTCTAATCCAATCTATCAAACAATTTCTCTCCATCTGTTTCAACTTTCTTTTCCTTATCTTTACTTCTTCTTTATCTTCACAAAGATTCTGCTTTCTTCATCTAAACCTGTCCAAAAATCCTATGTGCCCAAACTTCACAAGGGTGATGTAAAGGATAAATTTGAAGCTATGCAGAAAGCAAGGGAAGAAAGAAATCAAAGGAGGTCTAGAGATGAAAAGCAAAGAAGAAAAGAACAGTATGTTAGAGAGAGAGAATGGAACAGGAGAAAGCAGGAGGTTATTTTCTTTGCAAATATTTTTCATATTTTTTTAATATTCACTTGATCATAAGAATTTAAAAAAATATTTTTGGAACTTTTCATTGTAATTCAAATAAGTGGTCTCAACATCTAGTAGATAAACTATATTTGAACGCTTTATATGATAATATTGAAATTTTGTTTTCTAATGCTTAAAGACAGTTCAGTTCTAGTTTCCCTTTTTAATCAACTAGATGAAAGAACTACTTGCTTCTGATGAAGAAGAAGAAACAAAGTCTTCTAAAATAGAAAAAGCTTATGTTCCAAAGCTGACAGGTAAGAGACTCAGTTTAAAAGTCCATGTAATATGACAGTTGAAGATTAGATCAAATTATTGAGTTTTGTATTTCACATTCATAGGAACTGTTAAAGGCAAGTTTGCAGAAATGGAGAAGCAGAGACAAGAAGAAGAAAGAAAAAGAATGGAGGAGGAAAGAAAGCGCAGAATTGAACAAGATATGATTGAGAAAAAGAAAATTCAGAGAGAACTGGCAAAAAAAGCCCAGGAGGTATATTTATCTTGTTCTGAATACTAAGTACATATCAAATAGTCAACATTTTTTATTTTGTATGATTTTTTTCTAAGAGTTCAGCAGGAGGATTTGGTCTTAGTTTCTTGAAAGTAGGTGAATGGACTGTCGTCTACGAGGGAGATGAGTGTGGTGGAGGAGTTTTTGGGGTGTGTGGAGGGTTATCACTCTTGTCAAACACTGAGCTTGAGTTATAGCTGAATCCAGGCATTGATGAAAACAGAAAGTGGGAGAGGGAATGAACCAAACACAGATTTTAGTATCATATGCTTGGAAGTGATTCAAGGCTAAGTTGACTAAGTAAATTTTAAAACATTTGTTGTTACATACACACATTTTAGACAAGAGATGCTGATTTATGTTCAAGTTTATTACTGAAAATAGGTGTTTGTAAGAAGCACAGTTGTAGACAAATTGTCCACTAAAGACTACTTAAAAGTGATGTTTCAATCAGTATTTTATTCTTTTGTCACTGTACAGATCACTTCTGTTAGATATATAAATGAGTAGCTTCAATTCTTGCCAATGCCTACAAGCCTAATTTTATCTTTTTGATAAACTCTGAATTGGAGTATGTCCCCTCCTTCTGTAGTTCTTTCACGGAAGCAATTACCTATGCGAGTAAGAGTCTCAATGTCATAGTCCAGGACCATGAACAAATAGGTTGCTTAACCAAAAATATTAGCACTTAATCTTTTCCCTCCACACAGAAGAGGAAAGAGAACTCTTATTAGGGATAAATATCCAACAAAGATTGAGCTAGTCATGTCCTACTGGGAGTAACATTACTAAGTTTTGAGCATTCTGCTGAAAGTTTAGCTCATAATCTCTTTCAGTACCTGTTCTAGAGTTTATTTACTTCGAAAGGTAGGAGTACAGTATGTAAATTTGTACTCAGGAAGGAAGTTATACTCATTTCAGACAATAAAAATATATAGAAACTAATGTCAAGAATACGAATATAGGAAAGAGGGCTTTCTCACTAGGCTAAGTCTCAAGGGAAGGACAAAGTCACTTTGATATGAAATTAGATGACAGATTTTCTTTAGCTTCTCTTGCACAATTATGGAATGCATGTGGAAACAAATCTGTATCTATGTGTATTTACTAGTTTATCACTAAGAAGCTAAATAAGATTATTATGCTATACCCAGGGTTTCAATTCTGTTTCCAGGATTACATTGCTAGTAAAGTAAGCCTTTATCTAGTAAGCCACAAGAACTGTTCCAACATTAATGCTGCTGTAGGTTAAAACATGACATACTACCTAGGCATTAAAATGTGATGTCAGGTAAAACTCATATAGCTATCAAAAAGTATTCAGAATGGTATCCCTCTTTTCCCTTCCACCCCAAAGATACATAAAAACTTAAATGCAACATACATTTGCACAAGTTAATTTTCCATTTTATATTTGAAAATCTAAGGCAAAGAACAAAAGTAACATAATTATGTGAAATTCTCATTTAATAGATTGATGACATAAACAATACAGGAACTGAATCAGCAGCAGAGGTAATTGGACTTTTTTTTTTTTTCAAAGAAACATTCACCTAATTTTTTATTCACTGCTTTATTATTTTAATAGGGATTGGGTAAATAAACAATACACTTAATTTTTCATGGAAATTCTGTAACAAGGCTAAAAAAGCCTGAGAAAATGTCTTAGCCACAAAATATATTGCCATCTATCTATATGAGGCCAATTTATTCTAGCTTTAAAACAGGTTTAAAGGTAAATGACTTACCAACCATTAAAGTCAGAATAAAAAAATAACTAAGGCTTACATTTTCAAAGGGATTCTGTTGCTCATAGGACATGGGCCTCTAAATGCACTAGTGGCTTTGAAAATCTAACCTTAAAAGCTCTTTGCCTTTTTTAATCTTGAAATTAAAGAGGGATAGTGTCAAGGTTTTTTTTTAATGTTACAGTACATTCAAGATTTTTAGATTTGTTTAAAAGAAAGAATGTTTATAATCGCTTTAACAATGTTTTGGTTTACTTTTTGCACTTCAGCTTGGAAAGTGTAGCTAGACTGGTTTGTTTGATCAGTTTAACACGCTGATTTACATGTGCTAGCACAATGTTGTTGTCTATGAGGTTCCAGCATTGTAAGAGGACGTTTAATTTTTAAAAAAGCTAGACACCAAAACCCCATTTTTCACTAAGGTGTCAAAACAAAGTGTAATCATCACACTTCTACTGAAGTTTTCTTTTTTAAAATAAAATCTAAATTTTGGGTCTAATTTAATAGACAGTCTCTCTTTAATAAAAAGAAAAGGAGTACTTGTGGCACCTTAGCGATTAACACATTTATTTGAGTATAAGGTGCCACAAGTACTCCTTTTCTTTTTGCGAATACAGACTAACATGGCTGCTACTCTGAAATCTCTCTTTAATGGTGATATTTTGTGTAAATCCACATCATAGAAGATATTTTCGCACATGAATTTGTATTGGACAATAGCTCAAATCCACTTGAGACAGCAATAGATTCTATAAACAAAAGAAGCCTGTAAATGTTTGAGTTGTCAGTGTTGATCTAATCAGACATTTTGAAATGCTGCACAACTTCTGTCACTTAAAAAAATTATTAAGGACTCAGTCCTAGATATCATGGAGATTGAACATACAAATACACGTAATAGATCCCAGACTTCTGCCGAAGTAAGACTGAAGGGACTGGCAGTTACTTCACATGCTGTTTTTTAAACCACATATTTGTTTCTGGAGAAAGAGAGAGTGTGGAAGCAAATTCTTTATTAGCTTGTTTCCAAATGGAGCATAGCACCTTAAAACTTAGGTGCATTTACAATTATGTCAGCAAAATTTCAGCAGCTTTTTTCCAATCAGCCATGAATAGTTGTGGATAAGTTCAACTGTCAATGAAGATACTGTACAAGTTCGATGAACGCTTGCCACCAGTCGCATTTCAATTTAAAATAGAATTCTCTTGATGCTCTTCTGTTGTCAGAAGAAAACTAATGGCTGTCAGTAGTACTGGAAAATGAGTTTTGCTCTGGTCCCTACTTTTAGTCTCAGTATAACTATATTGGCAATTTTGAGAAGCACAGGTAACAGTGGCAGTTGCATGTGGAAAGACGACTCCAAAAAGTCAATATTTATGGAAACAAATTTATTATTAACAACAGGAAGGTGATGATTCGCTGCTGGTGACAGTAGTGCCTGTCAAACCTAACAAAACACCTGGAAAGATTAAAATACATTTTGAAGACCCAGGAGATGAGAGAGAACAACAAGAAAAAAGAAAGCAAGAAGAAGAAAAGAGGACAAGATATGAGGAACAAAAACGATCCCTCAAGGAAGCCAAGTGTCTTTCATTTGTCATGGTAAACAAATCATGAGAAATACTTGGGAAACACACGTTTGATATTTAAACTGTATTTAACTTTCATTTTTGTTATCTAGGATGAAGATGAAGGCAGTGAAACAAATGAACCTCTATCTCCTGGGAAACTGAAATTAACATTTGAAGAACTGGAAAAACAAAGACAAGAAAATCAAAGAAAGCAAGCAGAGGAGGAGGCAAGACAACGTTTGGAAGAGGAAAAACGTGCTTTTGAAGAAGCTAGACAACAAATGGTAAATAGATGCATTATTCATTTCTAGTTATGGATGCTTGCTTGTGTAGAAAATACACTACATTCCTTCATGTATCTGTTTTTTTTTTTTTTTACGTCTGAATTGTTTCAAACTGTTAATCTCATGATGATTCTCAATTTTTAACAGTTGAGATGGAGACCTGACAGCATCATCAGTTTCAAAAATACTTTCTGCCCTAGATATTGTTCTAGATCAGTAGTTTTCAAACTTTTTTTCTGGCGACCCGGTTGAAGAAAGTTGTTGATGCCCGCGACCCAACAGATGGGGTGTGGGAGAGGGCTCACGGCTGGGGCAGGGGCTTGGGGTGCAGGCTTACATCCGGAGGCTCCTGGTCAGCAGTGCAGCTGGGGTGCAGAGGCAGGCTTCCCAACTGTCCTGGCACCGCGAACCACGTTGCTCCCCAGAAGTGTCTAGAAGGTCCGGCTCCTAGGCAGACACACGCAAGCAGCTCCGTGTGGCTCTTGCCCGCAGACACCACTCCCCCTTCCCCCAGCTCCCATTGGCTGGGAACCGGCCAATGGGATGCAGAGCTGGTGCTCGGGGCAGGGGCAGCGCACAGAGCCCCTTGGCTCCCCTGTCTATGAGCCGGACCTGCTGGCCGCTTCCGGGGTGCAGCGCAGTGTCAGAACAGGTAGGGACTACTAGTTTTTACTGGCTGGCTGCCAGTTTTTACTGGCTGAGCAAATTGACCCAGTGCTTTGCATTCCACGACCAACTACTGGCTCGCGACCCGAACTTTGAAAATCACTGTCCTAGATAGGGTTCAGAGTAGCAGCCGTGTTAGTTTGTATTCACAAAAAGAAAAGGAGTACTTGTGGCACCTTAGGGTTAGTCTCTAAGGTGCCACAAGTACTCCTTGTCTTTGTTCTAGATAGTCATTCATTTAAGTCTTGGCATAGTTATTTAAACAAGCCACTGGTATTAGTGAAGCTTCTTTTTCTTAAAAGCATGGTATCAGTCATATTCATTCTTACAAAATGTAGCAGCATCATAGGATACTCCAGTTCCATGTGTCAGTATGTTTTAATGTTTTTGGAACTGAAGCAATTGTATAAAAGTATGAACAGATTTTATTCTGTTCTTAAAGTGACTCCAGTTCTTAGTTTTCAATTAATTAAATATTGATTGAATTTAAACTACTCCAGATGAATTTACCACATTTGTGGGTATCAGTATCCTCCTAGTGGTTTTCAGTCACATGGCTAAACATTATTTAACAAACTGGAAGTTATCTAAGTTTTGTCTAACTTCAGTGTACTTTGAGCATTGCAATAACCAGTATTTTCACACATGAAAGCATTCCATGGCAATTGTCTGGAGCTATTTCTTATTCATCTCTTTTGTTTATCTACCATGTTTATATTCATCACTGAGGATTTCTCTCTGGAGTAGGAGAGAGAGGAGGAGGGGAAGGTTGGATCAGTCCTTTTCTTTATAGAGGGTTTAAATACTACACTCTAGATTAAGACTTGAAGAGATTTAGCCTAACATGTTGTCAGAAATAGAAAAAAACAATCCTGTTCTCCTTCCCCCCAACTCCTGCCTGATATGTCTCCATAATATAGCCTTTGCCCTAAAGAGTTTTGTAAGCTAGGATGATCTAAGATTCAGTAGACCTCTGTATAAATTAGGTACTCTGTTTTATAGCAATAACAATTGTTTAATTAGAGTATTTGCGTCAGGTACATTGGATAGTTTAGCTACATTTACCATTTTCTTAATGATTTGCAACAAAATGAGACTACCTTTAGAGAATTCTGTATTTAAAAATAGATTTTACTTCTGTGCACTCAGATGACTATTTATGCCATTGTTCTCCCACGTAGAAGGTATGCACCAGTATTTGCACTTGTGAATGGGAATTTTATTTCAGTGCACCATGCAAGATTTTATTTCTAGGAATTTAATAGACCACACACTTTTGGTAACTAAAAAAAATTTGATTATCGAGACTGTTCCTGGGCAGATTGTAACCATCTTGCACTTGATGTGGTGTTTTTATAGCAACATTTTTAAAGATCCTGATTCAGCACAAAATTGTGGAAACACAGGCGCTCAGAAAATTGAAACCCTGAAAATTTCCAAAACAAAATTTTTTGGAGCCCAGCATCAGAATGCCTCCGATCTTGAGTGTGGGTCTAGGGTCAAAATCCATATCTGATCTTGAATCCAAATTCTGTAGCTTAGGTCCATATCTGTTTTCCCGGTGCTTAACCTTTCCTCTTACTAACAACCCTGAACACCACAGCTCTCCAACATTATAGTGTATTCTTCGTTTAGAAAGCCACAGTGGTCATCCTAAACAATACTTTGTTCCACCCCCCTCACCCACATTTTGAAATACATAGTTTCAGTATAAAGGTGACATTTGCAATTTTTTTTTTTCAAAAAAAAAGCTCTTATGGTGTTTCCCTTTTTACACACCCAACTTTGGTTGGTTGGTTATAAATTACCATTTTCCTCCCAATCACTTGCCTTTGTTGGTTGTACCTTTGCAGAGTTTTCTAAAGGGGATAATTCAATTATTTCCTTCCATTTTTTCTCTTTCCATAGATATTCATTAATTTAATCATTCTGAAAAGCTGATGTCCTATAATTTTCTCAACTCTGTGAGCAACAGCTCGATACCATAATGCTTAGAATGTGCAGCAAACTCGAGCAGCGATGCCATCATAGCTCATGGATTCACTCTCTCCGTAGACATACAGCAGTTGAAGGAATATTCATTCCTAGTTGCTTGCTTTCATTCTTAGTTGCAGTTTGCAAATCCCAGCCTTCTCTTTGCAGACAGTGTCTAATGGAGAAGGGCAACAATTAAGATATTGAAGCACCTCATGTCGGTTCTTCAGAGATGTTTCATTTTCTGGAGGAGGAACAGAAGCACCATTGTCAATCTGGGTCAAAAATAAAATGATAATATATAGTAATAGTTTATTTATAAAAATTCACAGTCCGCTACTATATTATTTTGTAACAAATCAGCACTGAGGGAAAGCACCTCACATGCAAATAGGTTTCAGAGTAACAGCCGTGTTAGTCTGTATTCGCAAAAAGAAAAGGAGTACTTGTGGCACCTTAGAGACTAACCAATTTATTTGAGCATAAGCTTTCGTGAGCTACAGCTCACTTCATCGGATGCATACTGTGGAAACAGTATGCATCCGATGAAGTGAGCTGTAGCTCACGAAAGCTTATGCTCAGATAAATTGGTTAGTCTCTAAGGTGCCACAAGTACTCCTTTTCTTTTTGCACATGCAAATAGAGAGTCCAATGCATTTACATAATATTTCTACTACAAATGAAAGTCTATTAATTTCACATATCTGCAAAGGAACCTGACAGCATAATTCAAGATTCAGAGAGATGTTTTATTACTCAGATTTTCAGGATTGTTACCCCCTTTGAGGCCTGTTTAGGTATGTCAAAATGATCCAGCCCTTAAAAGTATAAATCAAAGATGATTTTGGCTATTTAGTTCACCCTCTGCTTGTGTAATATTATTCTTGATTTATAAGCGTGTAGTGTTAAACTATTCCTCAGAGAGAATTTGAAAAGTTATCCAGATTGTGCCTAAGTATCTAAAACTTTAAAGTATTCGGTGTGTGGGCTTTGAGATAGACTGCAGTTTTTACATTTCCTAGAGGGATCTTTTCTTTCTTCCCACTGGCCCAAAAAGAGTAAAAACATTTAATTTTTTTTTCTAAAGGTAAACGAAGAGGAAGAAGATAAAGAAAATGAAAATTCTATTAAAGAATTCCGTCCTGGTAAACTCAAGCTCAGCTTTGAGGAGTTAGAAAGACAGAGGAGAGAGGAAGAAAAGAGGAAAGCAGAAGAAGAAGCCAGAAGACGCATAGAAGAGGAGAAAAGGGCATTTGCTGAAGCAAGGAAGAGTATGGTAAGACATTTTGCTTAGCATTTAAGAGATTTTTCAGATCTGAATTCTGCCAGTAGGGTGCACTTCTGGAAATGGCATGAGATCATATCCACCTATTCAGTAGCATACATTTCAGCTGCTTCTTTAACCCAAATAGTTATCAGAGAATGGACCATCTGGGTAGTTAAACTCAAGTTAGTAAAATAATAAACTCGTAGCTGCCTTAGGAAACATTCCTAATCATTTAAAATTACATCAAAAGTTACTGCTTGTAACCAGTAAACAGTATTACACTGTACTTGAAAACTTAAAAGAAAAACAAAGAATCACAAAGAAAAATTATTTTTTTTCCTGGGGAATTTCTCTCCTACATCCTCAGTTTATATTGCCATCTTCAAGACCACACACCAGTCATGATCCAACTGGCTGAAAACAAATATGCATCAATGTCTCTCCTTAACTAGGAAAATTCACCAAGTTCTGCCCTCATTTATATCTATGGCACCTCAATGAACAACGTGGGACAGAACTTGGCTTCCATAATCTTTTTAGTATGATGATTCACAAGCCAAGAAACAAAACAAAAAACAAAATTAACAAATCAGGTTGAGGTTGCAAAGCTTGCAAGTTAGTTTAAGTTAAAAAGGGGGGAGAAAAATGATCCAACTTTGATCTGGACAATATTGAGCAATCATAGATCCCCATGATTATTATTTTATTTTATTTTTATTATTTTAAAGAAATTACTCTAATGTAGAATGACACTCAGAAATGTCAAGTGTTTTTAGTTTTCACCCAGGAAGCTTTCTTTATGCTACTCCTCTGGGGAGGGCAGTACAGGAGGCTTTAAGTTGTTGTACCAATAAATTAAAAACCAGCAGGATCTTATTAAAGGGAAAAAGGCAAAATACCACATTTATTGTGAATACAGAAAGAATCATAGTCTACAGCTGTAACATTCCATTCAATCTCATCTTTATTCACTCATTCATTCATACACACACACACAGGTTCTGCAAGGTTGTTATCATAGTAAGCAGTTAGTTATAGCTATAACATTCCATTCAATCTCATATTTATTCACACATTCACACATTCATTCACACACACACACACACACACACACACAGGTTCTGCAAGGTTGTCATCATAGTTACCAGCCTTAGAGTTGCTCATGCCAAGCCACTGGCCAGGTGGCCTGGACATGAGGAGGGAGCAGGGCCTTGTCAGATGCTCATCTGATGCTCCTGGAAGTTGGTTTGCAGAATCAGACCCCAAAGTTCTCACTTTTTAAGAGTCTATTTTTATAGGAATTTCTTCCTATGCCAGTCTATGGGAATTGCTTCATCATGCTGTTGCTGAATCAATCAGCAGATAGCACATTCCTGACGGATCCAAGAAGTTATCTTGTTCTTTGGTTCTCCCATTCTTGAGGCTGTTGGGTGGATTCCAGTCTGCCCTCCGGGGGTCCTCTGGTTATTTCCACTTGACGCCTTCTTCAGCCGATGGACACTGGATTCTTAGGCTGGCACCTCCCTGATCATTCAGTTATTATCCACACCAAGCATCCATCCACATACATCCTCTATCTCTATTTTAATCACAATTGTTAATACAACAAAAGGGCGGGGAGTCTCTGGGTGCTGTTTCTGTTGTTAGAGTATTGCTTTGAGTCTCTGTGAATTGCTTTGAGAACAGACTCTGTCTTAGAATGTACTAACGCAATTAGCAGCTTGCAAGTTTCACACATAGAGGGAGAGAAACAGTACCAAAACCCAAGAGACCTCTTAATTAGTAATACCCTGGAATTTAAACTATGGGGAATCAAACTCATTTGTGATTTTAATACAGAACTTCTTTAATATGATCCAACAAAGTCACTTAAAAAAAATTTTTTTTTTTGCAAACTAGACCATATTGGACTTGTATGCAGATAAAAATATCCAGAGTTATTGTAAAAGATTACAAAAATTGTAACCCAGAGCTTCAGAAGGGATATAAGCCTTCGTACTTCTTGGTATAAGCAGGGCCGGCTCTAGGCACCAGCAAAACAAGCAGGTGCTTGGTGCGGCACATTTCTAGGGGCGGCGTTCCGGTGCCGGCCATGCTGCCCCTAGAAATGTGTCCCCGCCACCCCAGCTTGTCTCCGCTCCACCTCCACCTGCTCCCCTGAGTGCACCACCGCCGCTCGGCTTCTCCCTCCCAGGCTTGCTGCGCGCGGAACAGCTGTTTCACGTGACAAGCCTGGGAGGGAGAGAGGAGAAGCCGAGCGGCGGTGAGCTCGGGGGAGGCAGCGGTGGTGGGGCAGGGAGCAGTTCCTCTACCCCCCCATTACTTCCTGCGCTCCCCCCAACCCTCGCTCACCTCCACTCTGCCTGCTCCCCTGAGCGCGCTGCCTCTCCTTCGCCTGAGAGGGAGGGGGGAGAAGTGGAGCAGCGGCGTGTTCAGGGGGCAGGTGGAGCGGAGGTGAGCTAGGGCGGGGCGTTGCGGGGGGGAGCTGCACAAAGCAATGGCGGGGGGGGGAAATGTGGCACGCCCGGGGGAGGAGGCGGGGCCGGGGATTTGGGGAAGGGGTTGGGAAGGGGCGGAGTTGGGACGGAGCCGGGGGGGGGGGGGGCACGGAAAAAAAGTGGCGGCGGACAAAAATTTTTTTGCTTGGGGTAGTAAAAATCCTAGAGCCGGCCCTGTGTATAAGCAACCTCTGACTGAGGTGAGGAACAAAGTTCTGTGTTAGCAGCATATTCCATAATAGCTTCATGTGGAGCATCTTACACCTTCTTCTGAAGCAGTTGCTATTGGGCCGTTGTGGGGAACAAGATACTGGAAGAGATGTAACACTGTCTGGTCCAGCATGGGAATTTCATGTTCTCAAATACAGCCTTAATGAGACAACTGTCAGACACCAACAATGCAAATTGTTTCATTCAAAATTCAAAGCAACATCTCAGTGAATTAGGCCATGCACATTAGCATTAACAGCTTTGGCAAGTACCATGTTTTGTTAGATAGACCAGGGCCCTACATCACCATAAGACAACCAGAGGAAATGTTAGGAAAATCCTAGTTTAGAAACTGTATGTGGTGCTACTGCTTCCGCAGGAATGTAGACAGGGCCTGTAATCGGTCTGCAGCTCTAGGAAGAGACAAAACTGAGACGTTAAACCAGCAGATACAACAGATGAACTATGAATAGGGCAACAATGCGGTCATGATTTTTAAGAAAAGTCAGGTGGTGGTGAAGAGGGCGGTTGCAGCCACTGCTTTGTAAAATCTCTTCTCTGTTGTAATACGAGCTAGAACAGAGCGTGTTGCGTTGCGAAGAAAACAGCGTGTCTGCCTACACTTCCTGCTTTTTACTCGCTCCAGCAATAGCAATGAGGTCATCAAAACTTCCTTCCCATGGGACAAGCAGGTGTCCCTATTACAGTAATATCAATACTACATGTTTGGCAGTAGGAGGAAGGATCTGAAAATTGCAATCTCTCTCAGCACCTCTCCCCCAAATATTTTTCTGATAGTTTAAAATTACCTTGGAAACTAGATGTTCCTTAAGGGTTTTTTTTCCAGTATGAGTCTGAACAATTACAAAATAACAAAACCCCCTCACCATTAGTAAATTAAGTTTAATTCCATAAGATATAACATAAATGACGTGACTGCATAGCAATAACCAGAGACATTTAAGATGTTTAGGATCCTAAATTAACAGAATACATAGAAAGGCAAAGTTCCTAAAAATTATCTTACAAGAGAGTTGGAAAGTTATTTCCTCTCATCATTCTGGCGTGAATTCAAGATTCCCCAAGAAAAGGAGATGACATTAAAAAAACCTAAAGCAGCAGTGCAGGAGGGAGATTGACTTCTTATAGTGTTTAAAGTATTTGTGTAGTCATCAACTCTTTAGGAGAAACAGAAACTAAAAATTAGGTCTTGATAGGTTAATCTGTCTTTTCCTAATAGGTTTCATACATTCTCCTGCAGATCTGTTCCACATTCTTCCCTAACAGCTGGCTCCCATTCCTTTGCTCAGATGGAATTTCTCCTCCACCCCATATTATTGAAGCAATATTTTAGTTTAAAAAAAAAAAAAAAAAGCAGCTTTATTTTAAAGCTTTTGTCACCATCAAGTTAGTCACCGTCAGCCTGGAACATTCATCTTGGATCACTATCATTTTCTTTCAACTAAATTAGACTAGTAGAGGGATGCTCTATACAGAGGGATCAAAACACGTTCTCCCTCACATATCAGTCACATTACAGGTGCAGTGATATTTACCTCCACCATACTGCACAGTATGGAGATTGCAAAATATAAATATTCCCCAGTTCTGTATTTACAGAAGAGGTAAGGATGGCATGGGCTCATGTAGCCATACAAACAGGACAGCTGGTATACTAAACACATTGGGCTGAAGTCAGACCTAGTGCAATTCCACTTTTCATGTGGCTTTCACCAGGGATACAGTTGGCCCATTGTCTTCTCGTGAGTATGTGCATCTCCATTAAATTGGCAATCAGGGTGCTTCTTCAGAGCTGCAGTTAGCACACTTCTCACTTCTACACATGCACAGTCCATTGACTGATTTCTCATCTGTGCAACTTCTGTTCATTTAGCTTCCCCGAGTCTTTCTGAAGTGGTGAAGAGATGAACTAATGCATTGCCAGCAAAAGGCTCCCACATTTCTTCTCCGGTTTAGATGTGGTTACCTTCTTTCAACGTGTAGATGTGCCATACAGTCATGTTTCATATTCATTATTAAGTGAAATGATAGATACTTTGAGATTGTCTGTTTATTGCTTGGTCTTTGCCTCCACCTTGTGCAGATGCAATTCATCTCAACTGACATAAGCTTGCCCAATGCAAGAGAATTGAAGAGCTGGGAGTGGCAGGAGCAGCTGAGCTGCTCATAGGGCAGTACAGTAACTCCTCGCTTAACGTTGTACTTATGCTCCTGAAAAATTCAACTTTAAGCGAAACGATGTTAAGCGAATCCAATTTCCCCATAAGAGTTAATGTAAATAGAGGGGGTTAGGTTCCAGGGAAATTTTTTTTGCCAGGCAGAAGACATATATAATATATATATATATATACACACACACACACACAGAGTATAAGTTTTAAACAAACAATCCTGTACACAGCAATGATGATTGTGAAGCCTGGTTGAGGTGGTGGAGTCAGAGGGTGGAAGAGGGTGAGATATTTCCCAGGGAATGCCTTACTGCTAAATGATGAACTAGCACTCAGCTGAGCCCTCAAGGGTTAACAAATTGTTGTTAATGTAGCCTCACACACTACAAGGCAGCACAAATGGTTGGAGAGGAGACAGCATGGCAGAGACAGAGACACACACCGTGTGTGAGAGAGGCGCATTGCCCCTTTAAGTACGACGACACCACTCTAACGACATTGCCTTTTTAAGTAGATCAGCAAGTTGAGACAGCAACTGCTGCCAGCAAGCTCTCTCCGTCCTGAGCCCTGTCATGTCTCTCCCCCACCCCATGGAAATGGGGTCAGCTGGGGGCAGGAGCAGGGGGAAAGGGAACACCATGACATTAGCCCCCCTCTTCCCCACCCCCACCCCGTACAGCAAGCAGGAGGCTCCGGGAGCAGCTCCACGGCAGAGGGCAGGAGCAGCACATGGCAGTGGGGGGAGAGACAGCTGAACTGCCGGCAATTGATAGCCTGCTGGGCGGCTGCCACACAGGGAACATAGGGGAGCGGGGAGCTAATGGGGGGGGCTGCCGGTCCACCCTGGTTCCAAGCCCCCACTAGCTCACTGCAACGGGCTGCTCTTCCTGCAAGCAGTGGATAAAGCAGGCAGCTGCCAAACAACGTTATAACGGAGCATTGCACAACTTTAAAAGAGCATGTTCCCTAATTGATCAGCAACGTAACAATGAAACAATGTTAACTGGGACGACTTTAAGTGAGGAGTTACTGTATTAGAGGATGTCTTTAACAGACAGCAACAGCAGATAAGGGAGGGGCAAGAAAAGTCCTGAAAGAGTCGCGGGTAAAATGAGGAGGTAGGGACAAAGTAGCGCAACAAGACAAAACAGGTATGATTCCTGCAACAGTTAAAAGTACCAGATTCTACAGTGATGAGAACCATATGAATATAGGCATGGCTAGAAAGATGACCTAACAAAATAAGCAAAAAATGCACAAATCCATTTTTTAGTTTATGATGAGGCTGAAAGGTTCATTTTATAAAACAAAGATTTATGTTTCTGCTTGCTTTTAAACTTTTGATTTTGGTGGAGCTGGGTCTAAGACATTATTTGTGCTTACACACCTTAAGGAAGGAAAGGTATTGGAATCTTTAACAAAGTCATACAACCTTACACTCGTGTCCATTAGGCTTTGGAAGCAAATAGTGTTAAAAGCCACACAGATGTTCAGCTTTGTCTCTTTGGATGTCAACTCTAATCCCACTAATTCTCTAATCACCAGTCTTCCAGGATAGACAAAATTTTAATTTATAGTGTCAAAATATCAAGCAAATTTTCTTTTTGAACAGAAACCTTAACCTTTCATGCCATCCTAACATATAAAAAAGCTTTTAAAAAGGCCATAAGGAATTTTTTTCCTCCCTGTGTATGTCACTAAGGAATTTGGAAGGGGTGAGGAAAGGAGCTAGAGGGGAAGGCAGAAAAGAAAATAGAGGATGAAGAGGTGAATTATAAAAGACCATCTGCACTGTTCAAAGTTACATGGGACAGGCTACCATAGTGTATGACCATTTTTATAAAATTGTGTCTAAGTTGTGTGTCACATCTCAAAACAGCTTATGAAACTGAATTAAATGTTTTATTACTTATTCCTTCAGATTTCTGAAGTGTAAACTTTAGTTACCCAGATCACAGAATAGGTGTCTATCTCAAATTAAACACAAAAAATAAGCAAAGGACTGTCCATAAAACTCTGTCCACCTCATCTTCCTCCCTCCTCAAAACTGCTTTGCTGCATGCTTGAAAGGTTAGAGAAGGGGTCGGCAACCTGCAGCACGTGTGCCAAAAGCGGCACGCAAGCCAATTTTTACTGGCATGCGGCTGCCGGCTGGGGTCCCGGCTGCCGCTCCCGCTCAGCCCGCTGCCGGCCTGGGTGAACGGAACCCCAGGCCGGCAGCAGGCTGAGCGGGACTGGCAGCCGGGACCCTGGCTGGCAAGAGCCGGCAGATGGAACCCAGACCGGCGGCGGGCTGACGCCGCCCGTCTGGGGTTCTGTCCACTGGTGGAGTGTATTAAATTTTTCCCTGTAGGAATGTGCTACTTGTGGAGCACCAGGACTGCCAGCCCTAAGTGGTACACGGTAAGTACCACATTCCTAAGGGGAGAAATTTAATACACTATACCCCAAACAGCGGGCCCACTTCCCGCCCCCCGACTGCCCCCCTCATAACCCCTGATCCATCCAACCCCCCACCCCACTCCTTGTCCCCTGACCATCCCCTCCCGGGGCCCCCTGACTGCCCCCCTCAGAACCCTCCACCGATACAACCCCACCTGCTCCTTGTCTCCTGACCACCTCCTCCCGGGGCCCTCCCCCCCATCCGACCCCCTGGGACCTCCTCCCCCATCTAAGCCTCCCTGCTCCCTGTCCCCTGACTGCCCTGACCCCTATCCTGACCGCTGACAGGCCCCCCGGGACTCCCACACCTATCCAGCCACCCCTGTTCCCCATCCCCTTATCATGCCACTCAGAGCATCAGGACCAGGAGCCGTAAGTAGTACACCGTAAGTAGCATGTTCCTATGGGGAGCAATTTAATACACTACACCCGTCCCCACTCAGCCTGCTGACGGTCTGGAGTTCTTAAAATATGTTCTCTCACCCCTTATAAAAAATTACACTACAATTAGCTTAAAAACTTGAAAACTTAAAAACTTTGTTTGTATACTACAGTAATCGTTACAAAATGTATAATGTTAATAAATACATAGGTTTGATGAAACAAAGTAGTTGTACTTATGTGCCTGTGCTTAATTTGTGTTTTCGATGATTTACCATCTAAAAAAATCTCGCATGTCTCACACTCCCCAGAAAGGGCACCCCACGTTAAGAACCACTGCACTATACTGATAAGATCGGCATTTTAATTTAATTTTAAATGAAGCTTCTTAAACATTTTAAAAACCTTGTTTACTTTACATACAACAATAGTTTAGTTACATAATATAGACCTATAGAGAAAGACCTTCTAAAAACGTTAAAATGTATTACTGGCATGCGAAACCTTAAATTAGAGTGAACAAATGAAGACTTGGCACACCACTTCTGAAAGGTTGCTGACTTCTGGATTAGAGTATCAGAGGGAATATTAAAGAACATAACACAAAAACGGCCATACTGGGTCAGACCAAAGGTCCATCTAGCCCAGTATCCTGTCTTCCTACAGTAGCCAATGCCAGGTGCCTCAGAGGGAGTGAACAGAACAGGTAATCATCACGTGATCCATTCCCTGTCGCCCATTCCCAATTTCTGGCTGTACGTAGAAATGTTCTGAAAATGTGGAAAGCACTGGATTTAAAGTAAAAGTATAATTCAGTTTATATGCAAAAAACCCCACAAACTGTTGTTTAAGAATGTTCTCCGTTCTTTATACGTTGTTTATGTACATGCCAGTATGTTAACATAGATTAAAGAAAACTGAATACAAATACACCAAATTTGCGTAGAAATGGAGAATATATATGGTTTGTACAGCATTGTTTATCTAAGAATGTAACTTTACATAATTATCACAGTACAGTGAAGATTATGCATGAGTTATTCACCCTATTTTAACTGGGAAAATGAATTAGATGTTAAGCAATCTGTCTGATCAGTTAGAACTGAAGCTTTCCTGGCTCCCATTCCTTTGCTCAGATGGAATTTCTCCTTCACCCCATATTATTAAAGCTTTTTTTTACTAAAATATTGCTTCATTTTAAAGCTTAGGATATACTTGTTTTGCTTCAATAAGCTCAAAATTTTACTTCTGTGTTAAATTGATTAAAAGTAAGTGGGAAAGATAGGACACTAATACAAAACACAAATAAATCAATGTTGTCTAGTCTTCTACATTAAAGCATGTGTCATCTTACTTCACTGTGAATTAGAGATAGCAAAAGGTCCAAATATCACATCCTCAAATTTTGTATTCTAAATTTAGCACAAGTACACAAATTGTATCAAAAGTGGCAACAGATAATTATTTTCAATAGGTACTGGATGATGAGACCCCAGAGATGTTTAAAACAGTTTCTCAAGAATCTCTTACACCAGGTAAACTGGAAATTAATTTTGAGGAGTTACTGAGACAAAAAATGGAAGAAGGAAAGAGACGCACTGAAGAAGAGCGCAGGCAAAAGTTGGAAATGGAGAAGCAAGAATTTGAACAGCTCAGACAAGAAATGGGAGAGGTTTGTATTCTCGAAAATAATTGAATGAAAGGTCATACAGGGTTACCTCCCTGATAGCAAATAATGAATGGATCATTGCTTAAAATTCTAAAATTTGAAGATTTTAGGTGTAGTTAGATTGGTACTTCAAAAAAAAAAAAAAAAAGTGTTGCCTAGAAAAAAGGGAATGGAAAAAGGAAAACTAATATATCTAACACTTTAAAAAAATTGTTTTCCATTCGAAAACTTGTGTTCCCTTTTTAATTGCTTTGAATACAGGTTAATACACTTTGCCCTCCCGAACTGAGAACTTCAGCAACTTTAGACTTGTAAAGCGGTCTACCTCCACAGTAGCTTCTGCAAGTTTCGCTATATCCTTTGCTGAAAAGCTGTTTTGTAACTTCTTACAGTTATACTTGGAGAATCATATCTATAATCCTCCTACAGCTAATGTACAAAAAGATAATTATTTCCTCTATTGTTGATCTTATGATTTTGCCCTATTTGGTGTTTTTTCTTAAAGCTCCAGATCGTTGAGTGATGCAATTACATAAAAAAACTGTTTTCAATTTAAAAAGTTTTAGGCCTTGTGCTTGCAGAAAATAGCTTGCAAATGCAAACTGCAAATGCTAAGAAACTAGAAGGTAAATTAAAACAACCCACATATTTTTTAAAATCTCAATTCTAAAATGAATCAAATGATTTTTGAATGCTTAGGGAGAGCAATAATTGGAGTTGGAAATACTGTCAAAACCTTTCAAAGTTAGCAAACGAGGAGTATGCAGCTCATGCCTGGAGGATCCCAGGTGAGTAATAAGGGTTTTAGGATTTGAGATTTCCAAACATATTTGGGATTGCATCTTAAACTAATTAGAGTGTACTATCAACACTGAAATGAGAGAGAAGAGGTAACAAGAAAAAACGTAAAGTGAGGGCAATGATTTAGTTCAGTCCAAAATTGTTGTTAAGATGTTATTGCTTATGGGGTTTTTTCTATTTAAATATCCTTCCAGCATTTTTAAACTAGTCAGAATATCCAGTTTGTCTTTTACTATTAAGTTGTATGCAATTTAAATTCATATAGTGTAACTTACCTGCACTGTGGTATCATGATTTTCTAAGAAATATTTAAAGCATTACTTAAATTTTTCCTTTTTCAAAAGCAGCTTTTTTATTTTTGGAGAGTAGGTTTTGTTATGGCATATTGCATTCAGTCAGCATTGATTCTGTTAAGAATAAATTGGACTGTTGGTGAAGAATAGCGTAGGGTATTGGGCAGCATGATACATAAGATTCTTACTCTGTCTACGTGGTCACCAGTTACAAGATCACTAATTACTAAAACTTGTTACGAGGACTGTCGATTAATCACAGTTAACTCACGTGATTAACTCAAAAAAGTAATCACAGTTTTAATTGCACTGTTAAACAACAGAATACCAATTGAAATGTATTAAACATTTTGGAGGTTTTTCTACATTTTCATATATTGTATTCTGTGTTGTAATTGAAATCAAAGTGTATATTTTTATAATATTTACACTGTAAAAATGATAATAGTATTTTTCAATTCACCTCATACAAGTACTGTAGTGCAATCTCTGTCATGAAAATGCAACGTACAAATGTAGATTTTTTTTTTTGTTAATTACATAACTGCACTCAAAAACAAAACTATGTAAAACTTTAGAGCCTACAAGTCCACTCAGTCCTACTTCTTGGTCAGCCAATCGCTAAGACAAACAAGCTTGTTTACATTTACAGGAGATAATGCTGCCCTCTTCTTATTTACAATGTCACCTGAAAGTGAGAACAGACTGTCAGAAGTCTTAAAAGAGCAAGACTCCGATGCGGAAACTACAGAACCCGAACCACCAAAAATGAAAATCAACCTTCTGCTGGTGACATCTGACTCAGACGATGAAAATAAACATGCGTCCGTCTGCACTGCTTTGGATTGTTATCGAGCAGAACCCGTCACCAACATGGATGCATGTCCCCTGGAATGGTGGTTGAAGCATGAATGGACATATGAATCTTTAGCACATCTGGCAAATAAATATCTTGCGATGCTGGCTACAACGCTGCCATGAGAATGCCTGTTCTCACTTTCAGGTGACATTGTAAACAAAAAGTGGGCAGCATTGGCTCCTGCAAATGTAAACAAACTTGTCTGTCTGAGCGATTGGCTGAACAAGAAATAGGACCAAGTGGACTTGTAGGCTCTAAAATTTTACACTGTTTTATTTCTGAATGCGGTTTTTTTGTACATAAATCTACATTTGTAAGTTCAACTTTCATGATAAAGAGATTGCACTACAGTGCTTGTATGATGTGAATTGAAAAATACTATCGTTTTTTTACAGTGCTTGTAATCAAAAATAAAAATAAAGTGAGCACTGTACACTTTGTATTCTGTTTTGCAATTGAAATCAATATATTTGAAAATGTAAAAAACACCCAAAATGTTTAAATAAATGGTATTCTATTATTAACAGTGCAATTAATTGTGATTTAATTTTTTTAATCTCGCGACAGCTCTAGTTGTTATCCATGTTAACAGTTCATTGACCTGTGTGAAATAAGTTGGTGGTCTCACATTCCCAGTGGGCAAACGTCTACGCCAAAAAAATACTAGATGCCAGTCTCACCAGAATCACAGACATGGAGACTCAACTATGCTTTTACTCTTAGAAGAGTAAAGTACACTGGCAGAGTAGCATGAAGCATCTTGAGGTGCCACTACTGTTTTGTGAGAGAAGACTCTGCCTCTAGGACTATCTAGTGTTTATGCAATGCCAGATCAATAAAGCACCCTTCACATGGACTGACTTCACAGAACAGTAACTTGAGGGGACTGTATGAAGAGGCAAGAGCCTTTCAAACTAATAAAATTGGTTTAGAAGCAAATATAATTGGAGTATTTTTACCTTTTAAAAAAATATGTACCTGTCTTGTATGCCTGGCACTTTAAAAGAAATTAAAAGTGAAGGTCCCTGCACTGGGGAACTAGATCTACCACCATTGTCATGGTTTCATTAGATTTAAGGAAAATGTAGTTAGTTACACTTGGCATTTTTTGCACAAAAACAGTTTTCAAAATCAGGCACACTTATACTTGTTTTGTTATGTTGTAATTTCTTAACAGGAGGAGGAAGAGGCTGAAACCTTTGAATTAAGCAGGGAATATGAAGAACTAATAAAGTTAAAAAGAAGTGGTTCTATTCAGGCAAAGAACTTAAAAAGCAAGTTTGAAAAAATTGGAAAATTGTCTGAAGAAGAAATACAGAAAAAAATTGAAGAGGAGCGAGCTAGAAGAAGAGCAGTGGACCAGGAAATAAAAGAGAGGGAAACAGAGAAATTTCATGAGGCAAGTTATTTTCAGCGTCAACAATTGCTAAAAATGTTGTCACATTAGTTTAGCTGTTAGGACACTAATGACCTGTTCCTTCATCCTCACTAAGCTGCATTCGAGGTGCAAGAGTGAACTTGTCCAAAGCATCTCATGACCCTAAAGTGAACAATGCTGCCCTTCCAGCAGAGTTCCCTCCATCTCCATAGTGATCCCCCCTACTCCCTCCTATGGCCATCTGAGGAGGTCCCTCCTGGCCAAACCTTAGGGAACCAGCAGCCTCGCTCTTCCCACCAACTTATTTTCTCTTATTTGCAAAGGTTTTAGTATGCATTTGCTCTTGGCTCCACACCCATTAACTCCCCACACCATCTCTCACCATCCACTTATACTTCTCAATCTGCAAACCTGCCATTTCTCTGGCAAATGGCTGTGTGGAACATCCGTGTGTTTAAACATTGTGACAGATTTTAATCACTTCTCTCCATAAAAGCTGTTTAAGATGGTTCCCTATTGTTTTTATTAAATCAGGTTTTTAATGTTATGGCTTCGGGAGGAGGAGGTCCCTGCCCAGGTTGCTCAGGGACTTAAGGGTTCAAGTAATGGGTCCCTGCCTAGGTTTCTCAAGGTTCCCATTTGAGGAGCAGAGAGAGGGAGCCCTGTTGCCCAGGAGCAATCTTTTCCTTGAGGGGAGGTCATAGGAAGCAGGCTAGGCAGCTACTTTTTCACAATGGGGAAGGAGAAGGAGGAATTAGCACTTTCCAATTTGTAACTTCCAACAGTCCAGGACCTGCTCCATGTCCTATTCTCCCTTCCCAGTCTGTGAATAATGCAGTGGCCCAACTTCCTGAACCCTTTCTCTGCTAGGAAAAACAAACTTTGGCACCTGAGCTCTCTCCCTGATATACACTCCCATCCCCTCTGAGGGGCAGCAAGGAGATAGGAGGGGCAAAGAAGAGCATAACCCCTTAGCTGCCCGGAGGGTCCCTTTTCTTCCCCTCACCCCCTTAACAGCCATTGTGAAATGTTGCTTGAGAATGTAGTGAAGTCAGGAGGTCTGAGTCTCACTTTCAGTCCCTCCACCCACTCTCCAGTACTGTCTTTTTCACACAACCTCAAAGTCCTTCGAGTGCCTTTATGCCTCCCCCGCCCACACTTACCTTGATTAAATAACTGAACCCCTATTCATTTAACATAATGGGTACTGGAAGTAGGCCCCAAGCTGTGTAGTTTCATAGATATTAAGGTCAGAAGGGACCATCATGATCATCTAGTCCGAGCTCCTGCACAACGCAGGCCACAGAATCTCACCCACCCACTCCTGCGATAAACCTCTCACCTATGTCTGAGCTATTGAAGTCCTCAAATCATGGTTTAAAGACTTCAAAGTGCAGAGAATCCTCCAGCAAGTGACCCATGCCCTGTGCTACAGAGGAAGGTGAAACCCACCCCAGGGCATCTTCCAATCTGCCCTGGAGGAAAATTCCTTCCTGACCCCAAATATGGTGATCAGCTGAACACTGAGCATAAGGGCAAGATTCACCAGCCAGACACCCAGGAAAGAATTCTCTGTAGTAACTCAGATCCCACCCCATCTAACATCCCTTCACAGGCCATTGTGCCTATTTACCATGAATATTTAAAGATCAGTTCATTGCCAAAATCATGTTATCCCATCATACCATCTCCTCCATAAACGTATCGAGTTTAATCTTAAAGCCAGATAGGTCTTTTGCCCCCACTGCTTCCCTTGGAAGGCTATTCCAGAACTTCACTCCTCTGATGGTTAGAAACCTTCGTCTAATTTCAAGTCTAAACTTCCCGATGGACAGTTTATATCCATTTGTTCTTGTGTCCACATTGGTACTGAGCTTAAATAATTCCTCTCCCTCTCCGGTATTTACCCCTCTGATATATTTATAGAGAGCAGTAATATTTCCCCTCAACCTTCTTTTGGTTAGGCTAAACAAACCAACCTCCTTGAGTCTCCTTTCATAAGACAAATTTTCCATTCCTCGGATCATCCTAGTAGCCCTTCTCTGTACCTGTTCCAGTTTGAATTCATCCTTCTTAAACATGGGAGAACAGAACTGCCCACAGTATTCCAGGTGAGGTCTCACCAGTGCCTTGTATAACGGTACTAACACCTCCTTATCTCGACTGGAAATACCTCGCCTGATGCATCCCAAGATCACATTACCTTTTTTCACGGCCATATCACATTGGCGGCTCATAGTCATCCTGTGATCAACCAATACTCCAAGGTCCCTCTCCTCCTCCGTTACTTCTAATTGATGCATCCCCAGCTTATAACTAAAATGTTTGTTATCCCCTAAATGCATGACCTTACACTTCTCATTATTAAATTTCATCCTATTACTTTTACTCCAGTTTACAAGGTCATCCAGATCCTCCTGCATGATATCCTGGTCCTTCTCTAAATTGGCAATACCTCCCAGCTTTGTATCATCTGCAGACTTTATTAGCACACTCCCACTTTTTGTGCTGAGGTCAATAATAAAAAGATTAAATAAGATTGGTCCCAAAACCCATCCCTGAGGAACTCCACTGGTAACCTCCCTCCAGCCTGACAGTTTACCTTTCAGTATGACCCGCTGTAGTCTCCCTTTTAACCAATTCCTTATCCACCTCTCAATTTTCATATTGATCCCCATCTTTTCCAATTTAACTAACAATTCCCCACGTGGCACCGTATCAAACGCCTTCCTGAAATCTAGGTAAATTAGATCCACTGCGTTTCCTTTGTCTAAAAAATCTGTTACTTTCTCAAAGGAGGAGATCAGGTTGGTTTGGCACAATCTACCTTTTGTAAAACCATGTTGTATTTTGTCCCATTTACCATTGACCTCAATGTCCTTAACTACTTTCTCCTTCAAAATTTTTTCAAAGATCTTGCATACTACAGATGTCAAACTAACAGGCCTGTAGTTACCCGGATCACTTCCCCCCCCCCCCTTTTTTTAAAATAGGAACTATGTTAGCAATTCTCCAGTCATACGGTACAACCCGAGTTTACAGATTCATTAAAAATTCTTGCTAATGGGCTTGCAAATTCATGTGCCAATTCCTTTAATTTTCTTGGATGAAGATTATCTGGGCTGCCCGATTTAGTCCCATTAAGCTGTTGGAGTTTTGCTTCTACCTCAGTTATGGTAATATCTACCTCCATATCCTCATTCCCATTTGTCATGCTACCATTATCCCTAAGATCCTCATTAGCCTTATTAAAGACTAAGGCAAAGTATTTGTTTAGATATTGGGCCATGCCTAGATTATCCTTAACCTCCACTCCATCCTCAGTCTTTAGCGGTCCCACTTCTTCTTTCTTGGTTTTCTTATTTATATGGCTATAGAACCTTTTACTATTGGTTTTAATTCCCTTTGCAAGGTCCAACTCTACTTGACTTTTAGCCTCTCTCACTTTATCCCTACATGTTCTGACCTCAATAAGGTAGCTTTCCTTGCTGATCCCTCCCATCTTCCACTCCCTGTATGCTTTCTGCTTTTTCTTAATCACCTCTCTGAGATGCTTGCTCATCCAGCTTGGTCTACAACTCCTGCCTATGAATTTTTTCCCCTTTCTTGGGATGCACTTCCACTAGCTTCTGCAGCTTTGACTTAAAGTAATCCCAGGCTTCCTCCGCCTTTAGATCCGTAAATTCTTCAATCCAATCCACTTCCCTAACTAATTTCCTTAATTTTTGAAAGTCAGCTGCTGCTAAGTTGTGGCATAAAATCACCTCAGCAGACTGTGGCTTTGGACACTGTCCATATTATGGTTTGATACTGTTAAAATTAAAATGTCTTTTAAATAACAAATCTTAAGAAATTATTCTAATGGTTTTCCTTCTCACCACATTCTATTTTGCCTTATCCCTTATTTTATTTTCCTTTCCCTTCTGTCTTTTCTTCAGGTATTTTTCCTTTTTAACCCTTACTAAACAAGCTAATTTCCAGGTAGATAAGAAAAAACAATCCCCAAAGTTAAGAGAGGAGCTGACTTCTGGCAGATTCATCCTTTTTGATAGTAGACCTCCCCTGTACCCCCCAGAAATCCTCTTTAGTATCATGTCCTGTCTTCCTCACCAGTTCCCAATTGCTTCCTGTTTGGGAACAGAGGTGGCAGCAGGGGAAAGTCATATTGGAGAGGAGGCTAGGATTGAATTGTCAGTGTTCAAAGTGAATTCTGAGAAGGCCACAGGTTAAAAAAAGGAGCTAACGAGTTTTCAGTGCGAAGGGAGAGGTTTAGAAAAAGGAAACACTGAAGTATGGCGCCTTAGTAGTGAAGGGACAGTTGTGTTCTTCGTGTTAGTGGTACAGTACAGTTTAACCTATTTTTGCTTCCCTTTTCCTTAAAGGCTTCTTGCAGAAGGGAGAATTCCACCCACCCCACCCGCTTTTGGCATAGGGACTGCTGTAACAAATCGCTTAAGAGGAAAAAGAAAATCCCCACCAGTTTTCTAAAACAAGCAGGGGGGCTTTTATTTATTTTTTAAATAGAAAAAGATGGTCAAAAGAAGCACAGGAAGCTTGGGAATAGTCAAGAAGGGTTTGGGGAGGCTTTACAGTTAAGCTCCACCCAGTAAATTGTCCCCCCTGCCCTTACCGAAACAAGAAATGACAAGTGCTTAAAGGGTTGTTGTAACCCCTGTTTTTCTATTTTGTCTATTACTTTTTTGCACTACAATTTCTTTGAGCAGAGTACCACATATCTCTATGTAGACCCAGGATAGCAGGCTGATGTATAGGATTTTACATGTATACCACAATCCTGAACACCACACACTAATTATTGAGGGGAAACAGCAGAGCAACTGGGCAATTCTTTGTTCACTTAGCTTATTTATGCAAAGCTTTGGGGGGGAGCGAAAGCAACATTGTTCTCATAGTTGGTCATCTTCTTTCTCAGCCTCCCTTCCAGAAAATTTGACCTACATACACAAGAGCTAGTGTAATATTATATGGGGGATAGTGCCCAGAAGTCTCTGAATGAAGATTGGAACTTGTGCTGAGTGCTATACAAGGTATCTTGAAACTGACCCTTGTAGGAATACTCAGCTACTGTCAAGACTTTGTCTTGAAATAGTTCTCAGTGTAACATCCTGTGGAGATAAGGCAGAAGGAGTTTGTTGTTTGATGTACCTAGTTGAGGTAAATCCCAGGTGTGGCAAAGTATAGGATTGTATATAGGTAACAACTAGTGCCCTATATCTAGTAGAAGTTTACATTAAAATAAGTAGCTCAGGATAGGCATCTTACCATAAAGTTTTTTTTGGTTTTTTTTGGCAGTGAAGACAACCTAGCCTTTAATTGTGTTTATAATAGGGAGCCTGGGTTTTAAATTAATTTAGCATGTTCTAAAGCATTATTGCTTCATTTCAATTAAAGGTTCATAATGGTAAAGCTACCTAGTGAATATCTAACCCCTAAATCCCAGTCTAGACCAGCCTTCAGATGCTGTTATACTTAAGGGGTTTTAACTGCTACAGCATTCTGGCTGGGTCATGCTGCCCCCAAGCATAACATGAACCCTTCAGCTTTAAGCTAGCCTATTTACTGTTTATTGGTACAGTCTATTGTCAGTATTATGATTAAAAGTGAAGTTCTGAACTCTATTATTTTACTGAATTTTTTTTATTCCTTAAACTGAAAAGGATGATGAGATAGATGTGAAGCCTGCCAAGAAATCTGAGGCTCCATTCACCCATAAAGTAAACATGAAGGCTAGATTTGAGCAAATGGCAAAGGCAAGGGAAGAGGAGGAACAGAGAAGAATTGAGGAACAAAAATTACTACGTATGCAGTTTGAACAGAAGGAAATTGATGCTGCATTACAGAAGGTATGGAGGATTAAAAATACCCTCTCCAGAGATGTTCCTCAAGAACCAAAAATTTTCTATTAATTTAATATTAGTGAAATGCATGTTTTAAGTGTTGGATTGTTTCGTTAGTAGCAACATTACCATAATCACAATAGTCTTGATACTGCAAAAATTTACAGAAACAGTTGAAATAATGAAATATCTAGTAAAATTGCTTTTGGAATTCGCAGATATTCCTGTTTGAAGGAATTAATCACAGTTAACTCAAGCGATTAACACAAAACTAATTAACTTAATTTAAAAATAATCACAATCTGTTTTAATTGCACTGTTAAATAATAGAATACCAATTTACATTTATTATAATTTTGGATGTTTTTCTACATTTTCAAATATATTGATTTCAATTACAACCGTGTACAATGCTCACTTTATATTATAGATTACAAATATTTGCACTGTAAAAAATAAAATAAATAGTATTTTTCAATGTGAGGTTTTCTCTATTGTGGAAGTGCAACTTACAAATGCATAATTTTTTTTTTTTTTTTTTTTTTTAACATAGCTGCTCTCAGTCCTACTTGTTCAGCCAATCGCTAAGACAAACAAATTTGTTTACCTTTATGGGAGATAATGTTGCCCACTACTTATTTATAATGTCACTTGAAAGTGAGAACAGGCATTCGGTATGGCACTGTTGTAGCCAGCACTGCAAGGTATTTACGTGTCAGATGTGCTAAACAGTCGTATGCCTCTTCATGCTTCGACTTGTAGAAAAACATCCACAAATATTTATAATTTAAATTGGTATTCTGTTATTAACAGTGCAATTAAAACCGTGACTAACTGCAGTTAATATTTTTAATACTTTAACAGCTCTAATACATACATAATGCTGTAGAGAAAGTAGATATGTTTTCCTTTAAACATTTGGCCAGTTCTCAAATAAAAGGGAAGCAACATACATTCTTATATTGTTCCCCAGATTCCACCTCTGCACCCCACCCCCATATTAAGCTGTCTTCCCTAACTTTCCCATTATGCCTTTCTTGTTCAGTATATAGATTGTGATATTGATGCATAATCCATTATTATCCAGTATGCTTGCGTTGGAGTTGCCATCTCCTTTCCCCAAAATTTTAGTTTTTTCTAACTTTCATATGGCCAAAGGTTTACGAGGCATTGTCATAACATGAACAGTTTGCAGTGTTTGAAATTCTTTAAATCAATTTATTTTTAACACAGAAAAGGGAAGAGGAGGAGGAGGAAGAGGGAAGTATTATAAATGGTTCTACTTATGAAGATGAAGAGAACCAAGCTCGGTCAGGAGCTCCATGGTTCAAGAAACCCCTAAAGAATGTATCAGTTGTAGATAGTGAGCCAGTAAGATTTACTGTTAAAATTACGGGAGAGCCAAAACCTGAAGTCACATGGTGGTTTGAAGGAGAAATGTTGCAGGACTCCGAGGACTATCAGTACATTGAAAGAGGAGAAACTTACTGCCTTTACTTACCAGAAACTTTCCCAGAAGATGAAGGAGAATATATGTGTAAAGCGGTCAATAGCAGAGGTACAGCAGCTAGCACCTGTATTCTCACCATTGAAAGTAAGAGTTAATGTTTTATCTTGTTTTGTTTGAGTGCCGAATTACTTTACACCCCTTTCCTGTTACAAAGTCTATTCCATTTTTCTTGACTCTCCTTTTCTTTTCTAGCTGACGACTACTAATGCTCTACTTTTGCTGGAACCTTCCTCTCAACTTTCTTACTGCATCCATCTCTTTTTCTGTGGTGGGGCCAATAAAAGGAAACTAGAAAGTGTCATTCCTATATCAGATAGGGATATCCTTTGTACTGCATGAGTGTTCAAGTTCTGTTACAATGTGAAATTTGGTATCAGAGGCGTGTTACACTAAAACAAGGACTGGTATGAAAAAGCCCAACTATAGAAAAAATTGAATTGTACTTGTGTTCCTACCTTTGAAGACCAATTATTCTGTAGTATAACAGTTAAATACACAATCTGGAAGTTCGAGAGGTAGGAATACATTCTGCATGAGCACTAAGTTTTTAGCTGCTTTATTTTGTCTCAGACTTAACAGGCAAAAGTGAATGTTTCTGGAATAAAAGTAATGTACTATTTTTAAACAATAAAAGGTTATGTAATGGTTTAAACTTTGTTTTGTTTAATAAAACATTTTCCTTTCAATCAGCTTTCATAAATACTTACATTCAATGTAGTAATGGGATGTGTAATTAGCCTGTAATCACTAATAATGTAAATTCATCACTAAAGTTTTGATAACTCAGACTACCACAACTTGCTTTTGAAGGTTGTTTTCCCCCCACTACTTTACTAGTTACCCCTGCGTCAAAATAGCATTTGGCATATTAAACTAAATTTGTTGAAAGTACATTTGGGGATATATTGGAGAAAGTAGCTGATGTATAAACCCCATTTTCATCCTCACCTGGTTGCAATTTTTGTTACTGCATCTTAGTGTATATGTTTGGTTTTGTAGTGAAAAGACGACTAAGCATTAATTCTTTTATGGGAAATCCACAAAAACAAATGGATGTACGTGCCAGTGTCTCAAAACGGATTTTTGTTCAGATCAGCCTGTCCAACTTTGATAGGACTTTTTTTTAATACAACGTACACATGCTTCAACTTCTTCTGAGGTTCAGCACTTTTATTCCTCAATATAATACAATAAGCTAGAGGCTGTACCCAAATGAATTCTCATGCAATCCTTTTGAAAGATGTTCTTAAAGAAAATAAAACAATGACTGTTTGAGGTTTTATTATAAAAGTTCTATATTCTGGTTGTTGGTTCTATTTGTTTGTATCAGCTGCATATTTTTTAAACTTTTTTTTCTGGTTCTCAATGAACAATTACAATTAGATATATCCTAACAGAATTATTTTGCTGATCAGTTGCATGACAGTCTTCTGAATATTACAATTAGAAGATAAATTGTCAAATACATCTTGCTTCATTTCACGTAGGTAGTGTTTCTTCACAAAATTATTAAACTATTAGTTTGTAGGCACCTACAAGATAATAGGTGATAAGTAATACCCAACATGAATGTCAAGAACACATCATGCCAAACCAACCTACTTCCTTCTTTGACAGGGTTTCTGGCCCAATGGATAAAGGGAGAAGCAGTAAATGTAAATTTTAATTTCAGTAAGGCTTTTTGACAGTCCCACATGACCTCCTCATAACCAAACTAGGCAAATGTGGTCTAGATGAAATTACTATAAGATGGATACACAACTGGTTGAAAGACAACTAACTCTGAGTACAACCAATGGTTTGCTGTCAAATTAGATGGACATATCCACTGGGATCCAGCAGGGGTAGGTCTTGGGTCTGATCACTATTCAATATTTTCATTAGTGACTTGGATAATGGAGCGGAGAGTATACGTATAAGAAGCCAAGTGCAAAGTAATATACGTGGAAATAAAAATCCAAATCTATAAATACAAAATGGCAAATAACTGGACTAGGCAGTTGTATTCAATTTCTGATCCATTATAGCCTCCATATCCTTTCTAGCAATACAAGTCAACAGTGTGATGCAGTTTCAAAAAAGGCAAATATCTGAGGTGTTTTAACTGGAGTGTTGTATGAAAGACAGCTTTTCCCACTCTACTCAGCGCTGGTGAGGCCGCACATGGAACAGTCGCCCCAGTTTTGGGCGTCATGCTTATTCCAAAGGACAGCAACAAAAGTGATACCAAGGTTTAAAATCAGATGACTGATGAGGAAAGATTTAAAAAAATGGGTATGTTTAGTTTTGAGAAAAGACAGTGATTAGCTGTTCTCCTTGTCACTTATGTATGGACAAGCTTAATCTGCTGCAAGGGAGGTATCAGGAAAAATTTCTAACAATAAGTTCCGGAGTAAATCATCAAGGGAGGCTGTGGAATCCCCATTACTGGAAGTTTAAGAACAGGTTAAACCAGGGGTGGGCAAACAATGGCCCATGGGCTGGATCAGGCCTGGGGGATTGCCACCCCTCTGGCGCCGCGGACCCCACACCGCTGCTGGAAGTGGCTGGCACCACGTCCCTGTGGCCCCTGGGGTGGGTGAGGGGCAGAGGGCTCAGGAACAGGGAACCGTGGCCAATGGAAGCTTTGGGGGAGTTACCGCAGGCGAGGGCAGCATGCGGAGCCCTCTGCCCCGTCCCCCAGGGGCCCCAGGGACATGCTGTCGGCCGCTTCCAGGAGTGGCATGGGAGCACCACTGCCACCCTGGAGCTGCTCCAGGTAAGCGGCGCTGGGCCAGAGCTTGCCCCCCAACCCCTTGCCACACCCCTCCTACACCTCAGCCGCTCCCCAACCCCCTGCCCCCCAAACCTCACCTGCTCCCACACCCCAACTCCCTGCTCCGGCCCTGCATTCAATTTCCCCACTCAGATGTGGCCCTCAGGTCAGAAAGTTTGCCCACCCTTGGGTTAAACCAACACCTGTCAGCAATGGTCTAGGTATACTTGGTCTGATCCTAGTACAGGAGGTGACAAGGACTAGTTTCCAGCCTTACATTTCAGTGTTTCTTGCAATAATTTATATCGTACTGTGAAAATAATCACAAATGTATGTATTTTCCATCTGACGCAGACATGTGAAAGTCAATATGAAGCCAGAAGGAAAGAGGGGGAAAGAAGACAAACATTATTTTGTACTATCCATCATTTTACATTTATTGAGAAAACCATACAAAAATGTTATACAGTTAATGTGTACCCATATTACATACAATTTCAATGCAAGCTCAAAACCACATTTTGTAAAGCATTCAATTTACCTCAAGTCCAAGCTGCATCTCCCTAAGACACTTCCCATCACAGTAGCCTTATAAAGCCAATCTTCTTTTTACACACGGGTAGTTTCTGTAGAGAACACTTTTCTCAGGACGAAAATGCATCTCACATGCATAAGAGAAATATGTGCATATACATGAGAGTTTTATAGGGTATTACTAGGGATGAGGGAACCCTGTCAACTGTATGCTTACTGGAAGGCCCAAATTTTGCCAATTTACAACATGCAAAGGAAACATAGAAAAGCTATTTCATGAGGGGGGAAAATAGTTTCTAGCATCCAATAAAACTTTATGGAAGAAGATGAAATATTTCATGTAAGATAGGCTGTGCAGTGAATAATAATACAACCTGCCTGGACACCAAAACACACTATAATACTTCTAAATGAAGGTTATTCTTCCAGCTGACGTATTTCATGCCATGTCCTACAGTATAAAGGCTGAAGAAAGTGATCTGTAAATGCTTTTACTATATTAAACGTTACACTTCCCCTACTTCCCTTTTAAAACTGCGGTACTCTCAACTTCCTATTTCATTTGCGAGGTTCTATCAAATCAAGATATATTTATTTAACGTCCCATTTTGGAAAGTTCAATTACTTTTCTACCAAACACAAAACAATCTTCGCTCAGAAATAAGATTCTAGTAATTTAATGATCTTCTGTCCTCTAAAAAGAAATACTGTTTGGAGACTGATTTAAATAATAACACTACACTTAGCATAAAATATGCCTATAAGTCCAGCAATAAGTGAGCTGAAAATCAATATGCCACAAACACTAAACTGAAGCCATTATGACTTTCACATTCCCTCATTAATCCAAATAACTGGCCCGTCTTTTCTATTTCCTCCCACTTCCTAAATTTACTCAATTTAAGATTTTAATTATTAAAATATTCACGTAACGGTGAAATAAAAAGTAGCATGTTTAAGGAAGTGAAACTGAAATCCCACCCCAGACAATAAATTCTTAGGATTTAAAACCCACTAGGGTACATACCTAGTTCTCATGTGAAAAATAAATGTGAGTTACATATCAAACTACAAGTAAACAAAAATGAAGTGGCTTGAGGGAATTAAGTGCAACTATTAATTTCAGAAGGTAAATATATCTAAGCTTGACTGCTCAGAAGAATATAAATTAAAATATATAGTTTAATATTATTAGCCACATAGTTTTTAAAACTAAACAGATTATTGAACATTTATGGTCAAGCAAATAGCACTTTAAAGAATGAGAAGTGATCAGACAGAAAAATTATACCCTACACCATTATGTATGGGATACATGTTTTGCCAATTTTACCTTCTACATGGACCCCTTCTATGGTCCGTGCTCATCGGCTCACCAATGGCATACACTCAAAGGATTCCTCTTTATTGGTAGTAACTATCTCAGGACCTGATTTTATGAGCTATGATTTGGTGCTTGCAGCATCTTCAGCACTGTGTGTGAAAATGAAGGCAGTATTTTTGAATATTTTTCTTTGATATAGATATAAGCAGGACTTTTGAAAAAGGATCAGCACATTTTATATATTGAATAAACAAAAACTGATGAGATGCTGCTTTAACTAAAAAACTGTACCAGACCATCGAATAAAACAAACATTTTAAAAACTGGCAAAAGTATACAGCAATTCAGTTAAAGTATCAAAGAACAGAAAATACTGATTGCTATATAGATAATGAAAAGATTATTTGCCATACAGTTAACATTTCACTTGTGCACATGCTTTCTAGTAAGACATACTATTCTGCAAAACTTGTGTCAATTTTCCTACTATATCAGATGGATAAGCAAACTAGTTTATCTAAAAATTTCACTAATATTATGTTGTATAACTTCTTTAAAAAGTCAAGTTATCAGTTTCAGTGACAAGAGAAACACACAGTATTCTATTTAGCTTTTAGGGGTGGGGTGGGAATAATGACCTGCCAATTATAAAAACATTTGTGAAGGCTGTTGAAGTTTCTAACCAAGTATTTCCTGCATCTTGGGGGGGGGAAAAGTTTTGTTTTCCTTTGTTAAATTGTTACAATTCAGCTATTTGAGGAAAAAGTAACAAAAAATGACTTATTCAGATTAAGTTTAATTATTGCAGCAATCCACTCATCTTTTCTAAAAAATAAAGATACATTTACCCAGAAATGTGAACGGTTGTTTAAACAACTGAGAGACTTTCCACTGAAATGGAACCATGAGTAACAGAATGCATTTGGGGAAATCAGCAGATTGCTTTTGAATACACAACCACAAAAATCTCACAGGGACAACATTAATGTACTGAAATATGTATTTATATACTTCCTTAGGTTGTGCTTACCTGTTGCTTTTTGCAGCAGAACCTAAGGTGGAAGGTCTGGGAAGGCACTGTGAAGTATAAATAATTGCACTGTTTGCAATTAATAAAGATTTTATACCTTAAAATGAATCAAAATCAACAGCCTCCATTTTGTGAATGATAAAGAATCCAGTGAATTTAATTTTGTTCAGTTTAATTAGTAATAAATGCACCATTCTACTATAAGGTCATCTACAAAAGTATCATGCAAAATATCTTAACTATTAAACTTCATATCCTACACTAAAGACTGCAATATCTTCCTAGCTGTTTCAAACTACTACTAAAATTCCTAATCTAAAAAAGGGTAAGGTAGTTCCCTCCAGGTTCTACAAACACGATAAAATACATTGCTAATTATCTGAATAATAAAACTACTTCAAATTTCAAGCCTTAAGTTTTACTTCTCTATGCAGCCACCTTAAAAAAGTATTCTCAAAGCAACAAATGGTGCTCCAAAAACATAAGGCTAATTAATACAGGCTTATAAAATAGTTTAACATATACCTGCATCACTACATGTCTGCAAACTAACTTAAGACAAAACAACTTCTGTCTATCAAGCAGTTCCAATCACTTTCATATTAACAAGATATGCACATTTTCATAAGCTAAATAATACAATCTTTGTCTCAGGAGCACTAGTGAAAAATGTTGTATTACTTAGATAACACAAGATTTTCTTTAGCTATTGCTGAACATTTCAAGAATACTTACCCATAAAGCTCACATATATATATGCACACCTATGTTTCTGAATTAAGAAGCAGTTATGATTTCCTAAGATATTAGCACTGTATTCCAACATAATATTCACACAAGTATGGCATTTGCATTATGTGGAACATTGACAAACGATACTGTTGCAGTTCATCAATTTGTCATTCTGATGTACTTACAGTGCAATGCTCCTTGAAGGAACAATCAAGGATGATACACAGCACAGTCCTCCTCACCCCTATAGAGCTAGTTCTATACTGGCTGGATCAAACCTGCACTTCAACAGACAATGGCAAGACAGACTGTATTGCATGTAGTCTAATATATGCAAAGAGCCAATAAATATGCAAACAGCAAACAATGAATTTCAACAGAATATCAGATTTTCAGTACGAGCAGTAATGTAACGAAAAAGTTTATCAAATAATTTGATTCAACAACTCGTCTTGAGCATTTACACAACAGAACTTATCTGTACTGAATGAAGTTCTCTGTCAACCACTCCCCCCACCCCAAACAAAATATAAAGTTTCAATGTCAGATGCAATTCTGGTAACCACGTTCACCTTTCTACACTGATTTTTGAAATGAACTACTGCAAACTGAATGCTTAGAACATTTAATTATAAAAGCAAAAACCTTTTATAACTAATCTGAAAAATGTTTAAAATAGTTATGCTGAAACAGTCAAGTAAGTATCAAATTAAAAACAGAAAGGTTAACTTATAGCAGCTGTACAGGTCTGAAACAGTGGTCATGTATAAAAAGGGAAATTTCACTGTTAATGCAATGGAAGTATGCCAAAAGATCACCTTTTTAAACACATGCAGTTTTTAATCAAATAGAAAGAAAATAAAGGTATCAAGATTACTGGTGCTAGACAGCAAAATACAATAAATGAAAGAGATCCTCCATCTACAACTATTCTGAAAAGGGGAAAAACATGCCAATGACAGGTTTTTTAACTCATTCTAAGATTTCATGGGGGAAAAAAAAATCTCATTTGGGTACATATACCTTAATTCAGCATTACTAGTAAGTCCTAGAATTCTTTAAATACCCACATATCCAACTTACCGACACAGGAGGTTTCATATTATTTATTGTAAAGCACAAAACAGGCATTTTAAAAGTGAAAGTATACATTGAAAAAGTACATTTATATCACAAAGCATTGACCACATAATAATTGCAAATACATTTGCTGGAATGTGTACATCTACACTAATATACTAAAAACAAACCAATTTTCATTTCTACACAGAAATATTACCTCCTATCAGTAGTGATAGATATTTTGTACATTTTCAAAAACACTATTTTTAAACCAAACAAAATTAAGATCTTCATCAAGGCGTCTGCATCCATACATTTAACAAAGGTTTTTTCCCCCACACAATGAAGCAAATACTGTATTGTCCACTTCTTATTATTGGCCCTGTGCAGAAGAGATACATAAGAGATACACAAAAAGTTAAAGAAAATCCTTTAAATTGAGCTAACTCAGGAGTGAAGCCTTTAAGAAAGAAAAATTGGTTAATGTAAATGGTGGTGGCTTCTTGCATGGTTTTCTAAACCCTGGGGGAGAAAAATTTTTAATCAAAAGCACTGAGCGTTCTGAAGAAATAGAGAACTCAAGTTACCAGATAAAAGTCATTTACTAATTATTCTGAGTTATTTTGCTACAAAAAAAAAAGGATGCACACTCCAAAGGTAACAAAACAGGAGACATGCAAAAAAAATATTTATAAAAACACAAAATAATTCATAGAATTTTATACCTGTGGTGCTGGAGGATGCTGTGGCATTCCCTGTGGACTTGTCTGGGCATAATATGCTGCTTGCTGTCTGTAGTATTCAGCCCATGCTGCACTATAATCAGGCTGACCTGGGGGGGCCCCAGCTGGAGCTGGAACTGCTTGACCTAAAATAAATTAGGACTACATAACTTTTTTGCTGTAACAAAGACAAAGAAGCTAAAAATAATCTCATTTCTAGCAAACATTACCTTGCTTCTTGTAATATTCCTCCCAAGCCTTTGAATAATCTTGTGGCTGCCCTTGTTGACCTGAAAAACCCCCCACATTTTAATGTAAAGACTCCCGTGTACACCAAAATTATACATATATACAAAGACAGAGGTATTCTGCCTCTCAGTGGATTTCAGGTCCAAATAAAAAAGAGTTAAAAATAGCATACATGTAAATATCAAGCAATTTACACAATGCTATTCTTCCTGTTGATATTATAGAGCCACTTAACTCTGGGACACTACCATTTCAAATATGCTTAAATATCAACAACACAGATTTTACTACTTCTATGTGACTGAATTTAAGGACATCCTTTATAGAAAGCAGCGTGCAGGAGTCAGGAAGTTTGCACATGAATACTCACATTTTGTCATTTATACCTTGTATGTTAATACTTTTAAAAGCAAAAAATAAAAAGGATTTCTGCTGAAACGTGTTCCAGAGCACACTTTTTTGTGTGTGTGTGTGGGGGGGGGGGGGGGGGGGGAGGAGAACAACACTTTCTTTTCCAAGCATGCCCACTTGGATTTACTTGAATTAAACAACTTACAGTATTTTCAGTTAAAATGCAGATCAGCAAGGGAGAGGAATTAAGTAGTCAGATTACAAAAAGTGATCTTGTTGCACAGGCTGCATTTACTAACACACCAGCTGTTGATTCATTAAATTTAAAGTTAATTGATTTTTCTACCCAAGCAAATTGAAATAAATCTCAAGATTTGTTTAACACTATTAAAGCTAAGCACTTCCATCAAAGAGCACATATTTTTATTAATATATTCCACAAAAGAAGACAATCCCCAAGCTCCTCCTCCTTCCCCCTGACCTCCAAATTTCAAGCTCTCTGATTTATTCTCAACACACACAATAATTGGAGAATTATTATTAAGAACTATTGCCTCATTCAACAGTGCTCAAAGCTGTAAGCAGAAGGCAATAAGGTACACGGAATATGCCAATAGCACAAGTTCACTTTTTCCATCCAACAGGCAACAGTTATTACTGAAAAATCAAACCAATAATATTACTATTTGAAAGGAAGGTCAAGGATGCCCCTGACATCTTCCTCCTTCCAAGTCCTCTGAATTCAGAAACCCCTAACTCCTCCTATTATTACCACCACCTTTTTGCATGACAATGGGACATCTCAACTGACATTCAAGAGCCACAACACTCCAAAGGTGCTTTTGCCAGCTGCCATTATAATAGAAACACATGCCTACTGACAAAATACTAGCACACATTCAGGTAGAGTTTGAGGTGCTCAAGATGGCTGGCTGAGATAGCCAAGGACAAGATTAACTGACCTGTCTTGATCTTCCAAAGACAAGTCTTTATGGAATATTAGTATATATACATACTGATACATTAAGATATAGCCAAGATTATAAAAATTAGGATAACAAGGTGTGTAAGGTTCCTAGATTTTTTTATTTTGGGAGACATGAAGGGAGAACAGAAAACTGCAAAAATAAAAACAAAACACTTTAGTTCCTGCAACTCAAACTGATCCCTGCTCACTGAGTCAAAGATTTTAAACAAACCTGGATCTTCTGAGGAAACAAATCAGCTAGAAACATAGTAAAATAAGAAACAAAGGATTTACAGGAAGTACCAGAGTGAAAGACATCCCTTCTGTTTTTCTTTTGTTTATTCCAAACCTCTTCTGCAAATGCATTGGGTGTACGCCCCATGCAAAGGTTTCCAGTTCCTACATTTTGTAAATATGAGGTAGCCTGTTCTATTGCATGCAATAACTTTTTTTTTTTTTAAAGTTATATCCCAAAGCACTCTCCAACTCTTCCCTTCACATCTCCAGAAGCCCAGTCTTCTATTCCTAAACATGGCTCACTTTATAAGACTCCTTACAGCTCCCTAGCGAACCCTTTCCATCCCCATAGCTTGATCTCCTGACACAGACTCTCTCTTATTAATAGCTCCCAGAAGGGGGGATTCACACCTCCCGATAGCCAAAATTTCTCCCTGGCACAGCACTGGAGCAAAATCAGCCAGTGTTCAGTTTACATACACCTGGATATTAAAAGTTTTCCTAAGGGTTAGTGATTTTTGTCATTGCCATATTAGTGAGGTAAAGCCAGCACAGTCGATACCACTTATCGGGGGGGGGGGAGAGAAGAAGAGATGTGTACCTGCAGCTGGCCTCGGGGGAGGGTGGGGGTATGGGGTGTGTCTGGGCGGAGGTGGTGAGAGTGTCTGGGCCAGGGAGGGCCCCACAGCAGGGCTCTGGGCGGAAGAGGTGTGAATGTCTGGGCCCCCTGGCTGCGCTGGGGGGGAGCGAGGGGAGGAGAAGAGAAGACTATGACAAAGAAGCAGGAAATGGGTTGTCGTATGGGCTTCTCTCTCTACTCCTGGGGGAAATTTTGTTTGCAGAATTTTGAAGTATTGTGTGCAGAACTTAATTTTTTG
Source organism: Natator depressus (assembly GCF_965152275.1). Taxonomy (NCBI): domain Eukaryota; kingdom Metazoa; phylum Chordata; order Testudines; family Cheloniidae; genus Natator; species Natator depressus. The sequence goes on along the minus strand of NC_134241.1, from coordinate 82,036,004 downwards.
GCACAGAATTCCCACAGGAATAATGGAATTCTGGGGCTTCGCCACGTCCCTTCACTCAGGATGAGTCCTTCCACCTTCCAAAGCTGTACTGAAACACTAAATTCTAATTAGCATACTGAAACTTTTTACCAGTAATGCTTTATTAGATCATATTAACTATACATACACATGCACCTTGAAGAGGCCATTGTAGAAGCAAATGAAAGACTTCTCAAAGAAGCCAGACTAAGAGGAGGAGGCAAAGTCCCAGAGAAGCAGTCAATTTTGTTATTCTTAACAATTACTTACCCACCAGTTAAACATCATAAGAAGGACCATACTGGGTGAGACCAAAGGTCCATCCAGCCCAGTATCTTGTCTGTCGACAGTGGCCAATGCCAGGTGCCCCAGAGGGAGTGAACCTAACAGGTAATGATCAGTGATCTCTCTCCTGCCATCCATCTCCACCCTCTGAGAAACAGAGGCTAGGGACACCATTCCTTAAACATCCTGGCTAATAGCCATTAATGGATTTAGCCTCCGTGATTTTATCCAGTTCTGTTTTAAACCCTGTTATAGTCCTAGCCTTCACAACCTCCTCAGGCAAGGAGTTCCACAGATTGACTGTGCACTGTGTGAAGAAGAACTTCCTTTTGTTTTAATAAACAAATTTATTGTTAATTAATGCTGCCCATTAATTTCATTTGGTGGCCCCTAGTTCTTATATTATGTGAACAATAACTTTTCCTTATTCGCTTTCTCCACACCACCCATGATTTTATACGCCTCTATCACATCCCCCCTTAGTCTCCTCTTTTCCAAGCTGAAAAGTCCTAGCCTCATTAATCTCTCCTCATATGGACCCGTTCCAAACCCCTAATCATTTTAGATGCCCTTTTCTGAACCTTCTCTAATGCCAGTATATCTTTTTTGAGATGAGGAGACCACATCTGTATGCAGTATTCAAGATGTGGGCGTACCATGGATTTACGTAATGGCAATAAGATATTTTATCTTATTCTCTATCCCTTTTTTAATGATTCCTAACATCCTGTTTGCTTTTTTGACTGCCACTGCACACTGCGTGGACGTCTTCAGAGAACTATCCACAATGACTCCAAGATCATTCTCCTGATTACTTGTAGCTAAATTAGCCCTAATCATATTGTATGTATAGTTGGGGTTATTTTTTCCAATGTGCATTACTCTACATTTATCCACTTTAAATTTCATTTGCCATTTTGTTGCCCAAACACTTAGTTTTGTGAGATCTTTCTGAAGTTCTTCACAGTCTGCTTTGGTCTTAACTATCCTGAGCAGTTTAGTATCATCTGCAAACTTTGCCACCTCACTGTTTACCCCTTTCTCCAGCTCATTTATGAGTAAGTTGAACAGGATTGGTCCTAGGACTTGATCCTTGGGGAACACCACTAGTTACTCCTATCCATTCTGAAAATTTACCGTTTATTCCTACCCTTTGTTCCCTGTCTTTGAACCAGTTCTCAATCCATGAAAGGATCTTCCCTCTTATCCCATGACAACTTAATTTACATAAGATCCTTTGGTGAGGGACCTTGTCAAAGGCTTTCTGGAAATCTAAGTACACTATGTCCACTGGATCCCCCTTGTCCACGTTTGTTGACAACTTCAAAGAACTCTTAGTGATCTATTAGACAGGATTTCCCTTTACAGAAACCATATTGACTTTTGCCCAATTTATATTCTTCTCTGTGTCTGACAATTTTATTCTTTACTATTGTTTCAGCTAATTTGCACGGTACTGACGTTAGACTTACTGGTCTGTAATTGCCAGGATCACCTCTAGAGCCCTTTTTAAATACAGACGTTACATTAGCTATCTTCCAGTCATTGGGTACAGAAGCTGATTTAAAGGACAGGTTACAAACCACAGTTAATAGTTCCGCAATTTCACATTTGAGTTCTTTCAGAACTCTTGGGTGCATGCCATCTGGTCCCGGTGACTTGTTACTGTTAAGTTTCTCAATTAATTCCAAAACCTCCTCTAGCGATACTTCAATCTGTGACAATTCCTCAGATTTGTCACCTACAAAAGATGGCTCAGGTTTGGGAATCTCCCTAACATCCCCAGCCGTAAAGACTGAAGCAAAGAATTCATAGCTCAGTGGTTTGAGCATTAGCCTGCTAAACCCAGGGTTGTGAGTTCAATCCTTGAGGGGGCCATTTAGAGATCTGGGGCAAAAATTTGGGATTGGTCCTGCTTTGAGCAGGGGGTTGGACTAGATGACCTTCTGAGGTCCCTTCCAACCCTGATATTCTATGATTTAGTTTCTCTGCAATGACTTTATCGTCTTTAAGTACTCCTTTTGTATCTCAATTGTCCAGGGGCCCCACTAGTTGTTTAGCAGGCTCCCTGCTTGTGATGTACTTAAACATTGTGTTTATTACCTTCTGAGTTTTTGGCTAGCTGTTCTTCAAACTCCTTTTTGGCTTTTCTTATTACATTTTTACACTTAATTTGGCAGTGTTTATGCTCCTTTCTATTTACCTCACTACGATTTGACTTCCACTTTTTAAAAGATGCCTTTTTTATCTCTCACTGCTTCTTCTACGTGGTTGTTAAGCCATGGTGGCTCTTTTTTAGTTCTTTAATAGTTTAGTTCTTTTAGTTCTTTAGTTCTAGGCTGTAGTGGGCAATATGGAAGGAGAGGAATTCCTTCCTTAAGTATTAGTATGATACTTGGGGACCTCTGAACAATGCTTCTGAACAGGAATTAAGGTCAAGCATTTTATAAACATGTTAATGGGTGATCAATTGGAAAAATTTCTGATTCTTCTGTGGTGGCTGATGCTTCATCATCTGCCAAGATGTTACTGCAGAGCATGCTGAATGGGCTTTGATCCACTCAGACGGTTTATCTTTGGACCTCGCTGATGCAGAGTTTGACTATGAAAAATCTAGACATTTTCAGACCCAGGTACAGAAGGTAAAGGAAAGCAATGATTACATCCTGAACTAGAAGATTCTACGATGATAAAATTTAAGAGTGCGTCTCATACTCATAATGTGCAATGCTCTTTAGGGTGCTGAGGCTTTGAGTAAAGCTAAAGAATGAACTCTCTCGATGTATGGAAAAAAGTTCCTTTGTAATTACTGATTCTGGGAATTATTTTGGAATAGTAAGTGACTGTCTTTGTGGAAAAAATAATAAAGCTTGTGCCTTCTAAGAGCAGACACTCTTCTTGCTGACATGATTGCAACCCGGAATCATGATTCTGGAAAGAAAATGTATGGAATTTACATCTTGTGTCTCAGTGAATAGGCTGTGAAGACTGCAGATCCGTAGATCTGCAGGAAGAGAGGACGGGTCTGACTGCTGGTTTGGATAGATGTACTACCCTATGGAATCTTGAAATATCTACTTAATATTTCAATGATCTGTGCTTATAACACTATTTAATGCTGAGACAAAAAGAAACAAATGGGAGATTTCAGACCAAAGAAATCCAGAACTACAGTTTCTGATTTCCTAGGATCTCTCTCCAAGCATCTGAAAGAATTTTGTCCAAATTTGTGTGTAGGCAGAGAAGATGAAAGGTTAGAAGAGTTTATTACTTAGGATGAACATCCCATCCTATTTAGAACTTGATGATCAGTGACCAAGCTGTCAGTTTCAGGTAGTCAAGATTGGAATTCTGCAGCAGGATCTGCAACAGAGCATCCTAATTGGTGAGAAATTAAAATTAAGACCATTAGGATAACCCCAGTAGGTCCAATCTGTGTTAACAATGATTATGCCTTCATCTTTTTAATTGCTTCTCCTTACAGTGGAAGGGATGGGGCCTTGGAAGCACACAAAGAAACCATTTAGGCCCTCTGTGAACCAGAACATACCCTCAGTTAACCTTGGTCTGTTTCCCTTAACTCTCCATTCCAACTGGATGGAAATATAACTATATGAGGGATAGCTTGGCTCTCTGGATATTTGCTGGAATACTTCTTCATTCAACCCATTCTGGGTTGTCTACCTGAAGAAAACTTAGTCCACTTTTTGGTTTTATAGTGTCCTCTTATTTTGATCTTGATCGAAATAGGAGAATTCGTGCTTAAGCATTTAGACTTGAGATTCTTTGCACTCCCTCATTGATTTATATATGTAATGATCATTGTGTTGCCCGACTGCCAGAACAGCCAACCTGATTTCTCATCCCTAGGAAGCTGGTGGTATGGAAAAGGCTGGCCTCTTGACTGAAGGGAAGGTTCTATCATCACATGGACTTCCTGTTTCTACCAGCAGAGGGACAATCACAGTGGATGGCATCCTCATTTTCCTCTGCGTCTTGTTTGAACGGTCCTGGAACGCCTGAAACTCACATGCAGTCTTGCATTTATTCATGTGACCAGAAGACCTGGGAGCTGCAGGTAAGGATGGACTGGTGTTTCTCCACAACGTAATACCTTAGATCAGTGCCTGAATCTAGTCAAGCTTTTCCTATGTCAGGAACACACTAGCCCTCCTTGTATTTATCAACTTCTAAGCAACTATGTTGCCTAACAAGGGGTATATATGAGTTCCTACAGTCCAGAGTCTTGCTATCACCACTATTATTTTTGACAAAAATCTGGAGGCAGAGGATAGACCTAACTGCAATACTCTGCATTGGCGGCAGCAGCAGTTTGGTAGGTGAAATTGATAAACTGCTGATAGCAGTTAAGCTTCTGTCAGGGTCCAGCAATATCAGGTCATATGCAGGAGATTCTGCTGCTATACTGGAAGAGTGCCCTGTATTTTAATCTTCAGCTACCTGTTCAGTTTCTTGACGTCTAGGATGATCTGGACTTCACCTGATCTATTGCTTAATATGAAAATAGATTAGACCCTGGGGTATCTTTGGTCTTAAAAAGACAAGCTCTATTGCCCCAACTTGCAATAAATGTGTTATTCAGTATGGATTGATGTTTGTTACTCTTCAAGGTTTGAGACAGAAAGGAAGAAGAATGTGGAGGAGACAACCCCAAAGTATTCTTGCTATGCTCTCTAGTACCCACTGTCTGAGTCATGAGTCTGAAGAGCACGATATTTTGCCTCCTAGCCCTTGGCAGAGGCAGACTTGCTTACAGCCACATTGATGGTTTGGACTGAAAGGAGGGAAAGTGCCCATTTCCTGATCTGGCTTTCTCCCTGGCATTTCATGCCCAGGCTTCATTCTTGAAATAAAATGGTATCTTTGTTGTTCATAGGTAAAAATAACTTCTGCCATTTTGACTTTGCTGGAGTGGGTAGCAAGTAATTTGGTTTGTCCAAACTGTCACTTACCAGCTTTTCAAGCTTCTCCTCAAACAGGATTCCACTTGAGAATTTTGAGATGGTGAATTTGCAAAGTGTAATTATCTGCAGTCTTGTGTTTAAGATGGAGTTGGTGGGTGTTTGGCCATGGAGTCTGCAGCCATGGCCCTTGCTGCTAACCTCATGGAAATCATGGACCCATCACTATTTACTCATCACTATGAATACAACAGCTAAGAATAACTTTCTTCATAACAAACTTAAAACTTATTGTGGCTCTGGGGGGCGGCAGCAAGCATTTGCTCTCATGAAACATGTAATTACCAGAGTAGCTCCCAGTCCCTATGAAAGGTGGCTTCTATCTTCCTGCCAGGAATTACTATACGGTTTACAACGGATGGTACCACTGCAACTATCGAGGTGGGAGCATTTGGGGTTTTGAAAGCTTACAGAGCATAATGTGTTGCTGACAGTCTCTTCCCCATGTCAGAGATCTCCCATTCCTCCCTGACAACCTCTTCGAAGAAAGAGAAGGGAAACTGCAATTTCTGACTTAATACTGAATAATATTTGCCCTTGGATATCAATTGTTCATCCTCCATTTTGGATGGATCTCAATGGGGAAATCACCTTCCTTCCCCATTACCTTGAACATGTCGGTGGAGAAATGACCTCTTCTGGTTCTCTAGCTCAGGGTTACAAAGGTTTAAAGTCAAGAGTACTCCTTTCATGAGATTAACTACAGCTGGAGCTAGAAGAGAAGGATACGGATCTGGAATGCTTCCCAACTATTGAATTCCTCTTTGTTCTGCCCTTTTGGAATTCTTTGCCTTACCTTTCTCCCCCATCTGAGAACTGGTCCCTTTTTCAGGACTTACCCATGCTCTGGGCCCCTGTGCCCTTCATCATCTGATATGCACTTAGTAAGGAAATGAAGGGAAAGGTCCTTGAAGGAGCCTAGATCCTCCTTTGGAGGGAAACCAAGTTAGAACAAATACCAGATTTCTTGACAAGGACTGCAATTATCCCTTTAAGAATGTGAGAAGAGACTCTCGAGCTTGTTGCCTTAGTTGTGGACTGGACCAATGGGGAAGGAGTTAATGGGAAAAATCCATGATCAGCAAGCATTGACCTGACTGTAGATTCACAGGCACTAAACAGGATCTGAATAGGATTGACTCACCCTTGAAGAGAAGTCTGAGCGGTTAAGGTAAAGAATGGAAAAGCCCAACAAACGTTAAGAATCTGAGCCCATTTTTGGCAAAGTGTTTTTAGGCTGGGAGAATTGTGACAGAACTCCCCCTCCTGAGATGGAAGACCTCTTAAATGGTTCATCTGCTCCATTTGGTCACGACTGCATCATGCTCAGGAAAAGAAGAAATAGAGGTAAAGGAGACTGATGGGTGGTTTAATTTGGAGCACCATGCCCCTAAAAACTGCCCCTGGATGAACACTGAAAAGAAGAGAAATACTGCTCACTGCTACTCCAAAGTCTGCCTTTTTAAACACAAGTATGATAATGGAAAAAGTGAGAAATCAAAGCTGCTATTATTTGCATGGCCAGAGGCGGGAATTCTGGAGTATGCCTAAGGATATGGCTGAGCCCCATGAACGAGATTATGTTCAAAATGGGAGAAGAGGTCATGACCCAGAAAAGTGAATTAGCACCTACTGGCAGGTCTGACACATCGGTACCAAATTTTCCTTCTTTACTGAAGAAAGGAGAAATAAAGAAATGACTGACAACTGAACAGCAAAGTGAAACATGTATCCCTTCAAAGAAGCACAAGTTTCACTTTTATCTATTTTTTTAAAAAACTAGTCAAACCTAAGAACAAGCACTAGCTATAGGATTTAGTTTATAGCACTTAGCTGTTGCACACCTAATAACAGATTTAAAAAATATGACATGCCATATAAAACCTACAGAAATGGCATTCATTTGTAGCAAGCTTTATTATAAAAAACTAGACTAAACAAAAGACAATAATAAAAATAAAAAGACATAAAAGTGGTCATCTAAGAGCAAATGTTAAACAGATTAACTTCCAAACCAGGAAGATATACAACAACTTTATAAAACACACTTCAAATTTCCAGATTCCCAAAGGCAACATAAAAGAAAGAATGAACTCCAAATACTGGAAGGATTTTTTAAAAATTTGTATTTAAGTTGAAAAAGGTTAAAAAAATAATGCTACTTTGCCACTCAATAATTAAATATGGGATGTTTCATATGTTACACAGTGTAGTTTCTTTGGAAATCATGTTTGCTTAAAAAAAACAAACCAAAAAAACACTTCTACATCTGTTCCTCAACGCCAGCTAGGGAGTAAAGGAATTTTAAGAAGAAATATACACTTTCCCTCCCCGAATGTGGAACACTGCCCATTGCTGATTGATAGCACAATGAAAAGATAACATTTTAATTACAGTCAGATTTCCTGGCACAATGTGCTCAATTACTACAATAGAAGAACCTAAGCCAATTGACTGTGGCATTAAACAGTTATATTTTTATTGCTAAAACTCTGCCAAATCAAACGTGAACACCATTTTCCCCTTACAAAGATCTACTTTTTTAACAAACCAAAAATGAACAACATACCCATTTTTTTGTAGTACTCTTCCCAAGCTTTGGTGTAATCAACCTGCCCTGCTGGTGCTGGATTTGGTTGTTCTCCTGATTTATAGGAAGTAAAAATAAAATAATGCATGAATTTAGTTATATACTTAAACAAAATGTTTGTATACTAACATTTCCAAGCATCCAGCTATTAATTAATTTGAAACAAAAAATGGCTTAAATATTTACATATAATTTACTTATGAATGCAATTAATCTGCTACAACACACTATAAAAATAAGCTTATTTACTAGCTAACGCTAACAAAACTGTACATAATCATTAGTTCAAAACTTAATACTTTAAATTTCAAGAATTCAAGAAATCTATAACACTCACATACTGTGCAAATGCCACTTGCAGTCTAAAATGTTTTAGACCAGGTGCACACACAAAGTTGTACGGTGTGATTTTATACTGATTTAGTTAAACTGGTATGACTTTGTGCTTGGACTCTCATATTGGTTTAAATGAGACATATCAATTGAGTTTGCACCTGTAAATTTAAAAAACTACTTGCTTACAAAAATCAGACATAAAAATACAGACGTGTCATAGCACACTATTATGGAAAAATTGCTTACTTTCTCATTTTATCTGTATGAAATTTTAGTTTGTATTAACTTCACTAGTGCTTTTTATGTAGCCTGTTGTAAAACTAGGCAAATATCTAGATGAGTTGATGTATCCCCTAGAAGACCTCTGCATACCCCCAGGATATGGGTACCCCTGGTTGAGAACCACTATTTTAAAGTATCAGAAGGGTAGCCGTGTTAGTCTGGATCTGTAAAAGCGGCAAAGAGTCCTGTGGCACCTTATAGACGAAGTGGGTATCACCCACGAAACCTTATGCTCCAATACGTCTGTCAGTCTATAAGGTGCCACAGGACTCTTTGCCACTATTTTAAAGGTTATCCCGAACACTCATGAACCTGAAGCAAAGCTGCAAGTTTAAAGTTTTGGCACTAGAAGTAAGGATTTTCCAACACAATAGGCTAATTTGCAATAAATTAGCCCTTGTATGGGAGAACCCAGTCAACATTTACAGGATAAAAGTCTAGGTGGTCCACTATTTTCCTTCAATAATGAGCAGTTTTTCCTTGTAACAGATTGATCTGTGTACCTTGTCCATTAGTTTGGGTCGTAGGTGGTCCACCAGGAGGGGCTGCAGGTGGCGGCTGTGCTTGCTGCTGATAGTAGTGAGCATAATAAGCTGCCCATGCTGCTGAATTGGGGTCTGTTCCTGGTTTACCTAAGAAATAAACCATCACTCTCATACAATGTAAGCAGTAGGCTTTGTAAAAAAAAATTCTTATAGATCAAGAATTTTTCTGGCATTCCTAATTTGTCTTCTGAGAAATTTTAATGAAATACTTAATTTTTACCGTAGCTATGTGTATACTGTAATTCATTTTAACCCATTAAGATCAACTGAATTTGGTTACATTAAACACAAATACATTAAAAATGGAAGTTATGAAAAAATTTCTGAGCTAAGGTTATCACATTAACCAAGTCAACTTCATTATCATGTTTTCGTATTACAGCACACAATCTGTCAGGGGGGATGGCTGGGTGTTTAGTGTAGTAAATTACATATGTGCTACAAAGTGTACTTTTGTACAATATTGCTGACCTATGGGTGTTTTAGTAGCCTAACTATACAATTTACATTGCTAGAGGCGTGGTTCAGGAATTCAAAGATTTTAATTTTTTTGTATTTAAAATGTCCATGGCACTGTAACATGGACATTTTTTTGTTTTGATCAAAGTAACTCTGCAGAATTTCAACAAAAGTTTTCCCAATGTAATCTCACACTAACAGCATCATTTTGGGGGTAAGTATGGATATAGTGAGATGGTTTTAGCAAAGAAGTTTCATTCTTTTAAATAAGTTTGCAATTAACCTGTTTTCCCTGTTAAAAATTAAAGACAGTGTTAATCATTTGGAATACGCAACAAGTGTCCCAAGATCCTGAATGCCCATCCTTGCATAGCTATGAATATCAGGCAAATTTACAGTTTTAGTGTTAAAAGGTATAAACCATGTTACCACTGTTACACCTACCTTCTACATATCTGAGCATCTCTTTCCCTTCCACCCATTATTTTTAATTATAGCTAGAGAGTCAAATGTCTTTGCTTCCAATCCTCTTGGTTCTCCCATTTATCCACATTCACCTTTTAGGAACAATTTACTCTTTCTGCTGAACCACATGAACATAATTACACCACCAGTTTGCAAAAGAAGCTTTCAGGTACATCAAGGATTGGAAAACTTCATGTGGCTCAGCAGCAAATGTGGGTGTGTGTTCTTGAAGCTTATGGATACCTGTTTATGAACATGGGTGGCTAATCAACAGAGTTGGAGGCAAAAAAAATTACAACTGGGATTCTCAGGACAGAACTAAGCATATGGGAAAAGGATGATTGGAACTGCACCCATGGACAAAATCAGTGAGGGAGCACCACAAACTGAACAGATGGAAAGAATTACATAGGTGCTCTGGAGAGAACTAATGGGGTAGAGCAGAGGAGAAAACAATAAAACATTACTAAAAGAAAATGAAAGCCAAATACTGAAAATGCACACAGCACTAAAATAGCATGTTCTAAATATAAGAATTTTAAAGTTAAGTATTTTAAAACACTGGGCCAGATCTCAGGGAGGAGATTTAACCCCCCCCCCCCACCCCAAAAAACAAACAAACAAGCAAGCATCTCTGACCTGGCTGGTCCCAAGGAACAACTCAGAGAGAGTTAACTTTTTTTTTTTTTGGAAGGTGTGGTGAAAGGAAAAGGGATGCTGAAAGGGGGTAGTGTAGGAGCTGCTATGCCAGCCCTACCATCGAGGCATTCCCCCAGCACCAGGGGAATTCTTGTGTAGCCAGTTAGTTCGCTTTGTGGCTGCAGAACAGGGCAAAGCAAGGGACAGAATCTGGTCCACTGATTCCTACTTATTCTAAAATGCTGATACTATTATAGTTCAGTTCATCAATTACAAAATTTCAGTTTGATCCTATGATCTCTACGCTAGCACCAACCTAACACTTGTACCATCCTAATACCACCCCTAACTATACACTGAGTTACTCCTTGACTGAACACTGAATGTTTACCGAGAGAATACAAACACCAAGATCAAGGTTTGTCATTCTCTTGCTTCTGCACTCCCATGCAGTTCACACATTAATTTACTGAAAGTTTGAAAAATTGGGCTACCCATAGATGTAAACTGATTACAGTGCTCTCTATCCCCATCAAAGGAAAATGTCACAGAGAAATTACTTTGAATAGCTCTGCTTTAACGAACTGAAGATGGGGATATTTTTATATGAATTACTACATCTGTGTATCTCCAGTGCTGTTACAGATGTCAGAAAACTAGAATTTGAAGATGATGCTTGACAAAGACCAGTAAAATGAAGAAAAAGAACTCTGCTCACAACAGAGACGGCCAAAAGTTCTCCATCATTAGAATTACCGGGTCAGGACTAGCTTTGGTCAGAAATGGACTCCCACCGCCAAAAATGTTGACTTCTGGTGAATAACTGAAAGCCCCCCCCCCCCCGCTTTTTTTTTTTTTTTGGTTTAAAACAAAATTTCAATTTGGAAATGCTGTAGTGACTCATGGAATTTAAGTTTTAAAGAACCTCATGCCCCTAATATCTACAGACCAGGCTCCTGGTTAGACTGCATCTCCCAAAACTACACCACAGTCTCCTGTTGATCCACACATCATAGGTGTCCCCAGCTGTAGTGTAGCCCAGGATCTACAGTCCAGAAAGGGAACGAGATAAACTACGACCCTGTCTACACTAGAATTTACTTCGGTATAACTTACGTCACTCAGGGGTGTGAATAATCCACACCCCTGCCCAACCTTAGCACCGGTTTAGACAGTGCTATGTTGGCAGGCGAGCTTCTCTTGCCAACTGCCCTTCATGGGAGGTGGAGAAATTAGGCCAACGGGAGAGCTATCCCGTCAGCTAAGAACATCATCACCAGAACCACTGCAACATCACTGCAGCTACAAAGTTGCAGTGCTTCTAGTGTAGATGTAGCTTGCAACTCCCATAAAACAGCAGCATTTCAAATTGCAGCCAAAACCGAAAAATATTCCCATTTACTCGTGTTTGGTTTTTCAATTGAAAGCTGGCACTTTTCCACAGAAGCAATTTTCTTTTAAAAAAAAAATCCAATTTTCATTCAAAAGTGGTTTTGAGAGAAAAAATTTTCAACTAGCACTAGCTGGGATTATTGATGAATCTTTTGTACAGTAGGAACAGAGCCTCAAGATCATACTTGTGCTCTGCCAAAATGTAAATATTCTGCAAACAACATGTGCCCAAGGTTTTAAAAAAGGCAATGCAAAACTGAAAATACTGCATCACTATCTTAAAATTTAAGATGTTTGCACTTGGAAGAGTAACCCTACAAAAAAATCACCAATTTCTCAATACAACGATGATAAATAGAGACTGTGATTATTTTCAAAGTTTCTTCAGGTGAAGATTTCTAAAAGAGGATGGACTTCAGAATAGATTATGAAAAAAATAATTAAATACTGAGAATGAAATCCCAGCACCTGATGATCCGGAACAACTTTAATTAAATTAGAATTAATAGGGACTGAAAGTTCTGAAGAATACCCACCCCTCAAAACAGGGAAGAGAAACATGGGAAGTTTGGAGCAATTTAAGGGGCTTAATTTCATCTGGATCAACACTACTTACTCAGAAAAGATTTAGTTACAGCAGAAATAGTAAGAAACCATGTTCACTAATAAATTAGAAGGGATAATGGTCAAATGTAAAACCTCAAATCTATTTGTTGGAGAGGATCACAGAAGCATAATGCGTCAGAGGAATGCATCTGACATAGTGGTCTCTCTGAACAAAATGGGCACAAAGACAAAAATGAAAGTGAATTTAATAGGAAAAGAAAACTTCACTTCAACACTGTAAATAATTCTGATATTCAACGGACTAGGAAAACAGAAGTGAAATTGGGATGCCTGCCCCCAATGTTATGCTTTCCTTAACAAGAAGAAAGCATAGTCCTGCTTTTCTGGCAACTGATTTTCCACAATTCACCACCAACACATGGTATATGTGGAAGTGTACATTCAAAGTGGGTATCAATGAAGTAGATTCCAAGGAGAAACAGCTTTTCAGATTTACTCGTATAAATAAAAAGAAAAAACACACTTTTAAAAGCAGGCCACGTACAATCATGCATTGAATGTGTGCCTGAACAAAACCTTTTATAAAAAGACTGAATTTCTTACCTGGATCTGGTGGATTTGGTGGCTGCCAGTGTGGATAGGCATTTCCCCACCCTTGTGGCGCATATGGGGCAGGAGGGCCACTGTAAAAGACAAAGAACCACTTACAATGAAATACAATTTGAGAATCACCTTTTGAAAAAAATAAGATAATTGAAGTGTTACTTACTGAGGTGCGGGACCAGGAGGCCCTGGATTATAAGGAGCAGGATTATACGGTCCCATAGGATTGCCAGGACCTGGTGGTCCAGGAGGTCCATGTGGGCCAGGAACAACACCATGGGGCCCATGAGGAACAGGTGGACCCAAAGGATTTACTGGACCCTATAATGGGAAAGAAGTGGGCGGGGGAAGAGTGACCCCCGTGTTTTCACACACTGGAAACACAAGTCTGAGTTCCAATAGAGGCTCATCTAAAAGGTTTCACCCAAGTGTTCTCTAAACTTTTCCTTCCAAGTGCTGATTCATTAGGAGTTCTTTCCTAGCTAGCACTCCAATGCCTTCCTCCCATTGATTTGGTTCTCAAGGACCATGCCATTACAACACCCACACTGTTTATGGACAACCTCTCCTAATAACCAACAACAGCGGGTTTAATGTATCAAGATATTCAAAAAATCAAAATACTTCATTCTGTTGACCACCAGAAAGGTCTTTATGTTCATGTACAACTGATGATTGAGAGACAGTAATTAGACAACCACTGGCTTAAACTTTACTAGTAGGATTAAAAAAAAAGTCAGAGGATATGAATGTTCTGAACGAAGATATGAAGATATAAAACAAGTCATTCTTCATTTCAACCAGAGAATTCATTTAGAAAAATTAAATGTGACAAGTTTTACTTTTAATCAAAGGATATTGTTTCAGTTCAATTCTCTGCAAAAAAAGAACATTACCAAACTATGCATGAACTATTCTGAGCACTGTATAAAAATCAATACAGGTTTTTTAGTCCAATTGCTCACTGTTTGCATACTTAGATACTTAATTACAAATTCCAGATGCACAAAAACTGTGAAAATAAAGGCAAGAATAAATTATAACTACGTGCAGGCAAACAAAAATGATTTAAATAGAAAAAGCAGAAAGACTACATTATGAACCATGACTGAAACAAATCTACCTGAAGAGAGTAAGAGGAGTTTGTAAAGAAATAAGTTAGTGTTTAATGTAGCCTTTTAAAAAACTTAATAGTTTAGTGAACCCAAATTGGTCTCCTAGGCTGTCAAATTCTTCATTATCCACTGAACAAGAACAGCAATAACTGCAATCTGGAAAACGGTCATTCTGTCTTCTTCCCATTTAATCCTTCACCTCTCAGACTACCATCAAGAGTGCAAATTAGGCTGTGATTATGTTTATATGTCTCATTTTACAATCAGATGCTGATTAACAATAACTTTTAGTTACTATCAACCAGTTAATAACATTTGAACAAGCAACCCAAAAGAGGGAAGAAATAGAAAACAGCCTCAGCCATTCAGTTCAACTTCCTGTATTATCTCAATTGTATCTTGAAGCAATAAGGGATGAGTGTACCGGGGGCTTTTACAGCAAGTAAAAATGCCTTTCCGAATACTCACTCCAATCTTTTCTTCTATAAGTTGCCGAGCATAATCAATTTGTTGTGGTGTCCCACGGATAGTAAACAACTTCATGTTAGGATCTGCATTTGGTGGAGGATTTCTCTGAAGTTCTATTCTAGCCCCAGATTGCTGACTTATGCTTTTGATAGTTTCACCACCTGTAATCAAAACATCCACCTTTGATGGCAAGACATTTAACTTACATACTAAATAAGATATAAGCAAAAGCCATCTACAAGGAAGTAAGTAAACCACTGAATTACAGAGTTGATAACCTATTCTTTTCAGTTACACATGGTATACAAAAAAAATAAAATATTTCCTTGGTCTGACATATTGTAAACAGTAGAGACCCAGCCAAAAACACACAAACCAAAAAGCAAACAAAACACCAGCCCCAAGGGAAGAGACTGCAAGACAATATCAGTATCTGAAAATCAGTTCAGTAAGAAAGTCATAGAATAGTGCTTTTCTTGCACATGCAGACATGTCACTTATTTAAACTTAACAAAGTATTAGACAGGAAGATTTCTAAAATTATAAACAGATATATACACTTCACAGAAGTGTTCAATAAAATAAATTATGCATATAGAAATCAGTACATTTTGTTATTTAGTAAAAATAACCAGAGGAAGGGAGAAAAAATTTAGTTGCCAGTTATGTAATACTAAGAACAAGATAAAATACAGGGAAAACAGAATGAACAAAAAGAAGGAACCTCAACTTCAATTTAAAAGGACACTTAATTTTAACTGACTAATAAAAAACCCGCCTTCCAAATAATGTGCTTTAAAATAAACAAAAACCAAAAAAAAAACCCACAATATTTTTTCCGGTCTGTTGAAGAGCACATACCTGAGCTCCTCCAGAGCAGTGCATGAATGGTGTCATCACGTTAGTATGAATGACAGAAAATACAACTGACCAACAGTGAAGTTAATTTTTGAACAAGTGCTACCAACTGTGCACAAGTAAACTAACTGAAAAGATAAGAACATTTCCCTCTCTAGTCTCCTTTATTTGCAGTAATTTCAAATGTTACTTATAACACTAACAGCTACACAGTTTTCAGATGGGAGATGCAAGCTTGTGTCCATTTAAACCATGCACTAGCATTCCAAGTCAAAAGATGAACTACAACAGAGCAATGATTTGTATTGTCTGAAAGACTCATTACAAATGAGTAAAAAAAAGACAAGGATAACAAATCAAGGAGAATCTCTCATTTGACAGTGTAGTACATCTTAAGTTTTAATTATAATATTTCAAAGCCTAGCATCTTCTATAAATTGTGATATTTTGTAAAGGTAAAAAAATCTTAGTAATGAGACTTCATTTTATTAGATCTTTGCTGAAAAGTGCAGAGATTTCTTTTGTGACATAATTACAGTGTGTGTGATAAGGAAAGTCTAAATTAAGATCATACTGAACAGCTACATGCACTTGCACCAATTGGAAGAAGGTACGAGACAAACATTTCAGCCTTTAGTTTTAAAAACTTCAGACTTATTGTTATATTTAAATAATCTTAGCAAGATGCACATTACTATGGCTACCAGAAAAAAAAATTCTTTCCTAAAGAAAAAGGAAATTAGTGCTGCATTGATCAACATGGATACAATGTGATTACACTGTTAAACTAAGCTGAAAAAAATCAATGCACTTTTTGCCAAGATTTCTGGTATAACTACACAAAAGTGTTAAGTACTATGATTTCTAGTTAGAATATATTTTAGTTTAAAATATATTGCCTTTTCCAATGATTAATCCAGTTTTTCCAGTGGGTACAATAAAATTAAATTCCTGTAATCCACCAGGAGGCCCCATGTTCCAGTTGCCTTGGCCTCTACCCCTTCCTCGACCACCAGGTCCTGGACCACCAGGATTACCAGCCTAATGGGGGGGGAAAAACAACAAGTTAGCACACACTATTAAAACTTACTGCCTCCTTTACCACAATTAATTCATTAGTGACAACAGATGACTCTAGAACGAAGCCCACTGCCAACTAACAAGTGTCAGATTAATACATTTAGAGGCTTTATTATTTGTATATACACACACAAACATTTAGTTTGATAAGGATTTTTCATTAAAGTGCTTTCAGTCATTTTATGTTCCTGCTTAATTTCAAGATTACCCCAAGTACTGACATACCACAGGAGTCCAGTGGTCTTCCTCAAAATCACTCTGAGGTGCAAGAGGAGGGAAGGAAGACCACCTGGCATCCAGTAGGTGGAAGTGAAGAGATGGGAGGGAAGGCAGTAGTGGCTGGATAAAGGGGACAGGGTTCAGAATGGTGAGGGGAAGAAGCACATTCCAGGTTCGTGTGCGCGCACATGCAGATAAAGAAGTGGGTAACTGTGTTAGCCTACAGTGCCCTGGTCAGAAAAGTCTGTATAGGAAGCTTTTATGCTCCTGCATCTGATTTAGCACATAGTTGAAGCATATGCACTAAACATAGCTCCCCCTGAAGAATTAAGCAGAAGGTAATGCAGTTAAACACACAATTGCTGCTGTATTTTTTAAAAGACGATAACCACATACAGTACCCTGCAATTCTGCAGCTGAGAGAGGTATTCACAGACAGAAAACATAAAAATGTTGAAACCATTCCTTTTGTCCCAACCCACTTTTTTAAAAAAAAAGTTAAAGCTTTAAAAAAATAGCGTGGGAGGGCAAAAAACAGGGATTTCACAGGGAAAAGGAGAGTTCCTCACAATACAGCAACACACAATTGCCTGCCTGTTTCAGATATAAAGGTGGGACCATTAGCCAATGATTAGATAAAGGGTTAGTAACCACCAGATTATGATTGATTAAAAGCAGGTAGTGCACTAGACAACTGTCAACTGAATAGAAGTAGTTCTAGAATAGCCAGGACAAGACATTGCTAAGGGCTTTAAACTGAACTGAAAAAAAAAAAAAAAAAAAAAAACCACCTCATTGACTGCAAACAAGAACTGCGAACAAGTATGTTTTATAGTCCATGCTCAGTTTTCCACACAGACCCAACCAAATACTACCATTAAGTAAGGTTATTAAAATGGACAGATGGTTAAAATGTGCGTTTTTCCTAACTCAAGCTGAAATTTTATTTTTTGCACAAAATATAAATATTAGCTAACCTGGACACTTCGAAGAAGGTCTGTAATAATTTCTGCAGCATGTTGACATCTGTCCGGAGGTCCTGTAATTTGGGCTATTCTATCTGGAGTTGTTCCATCATCTGGAATAAGAAAGTAAAATTTAAATCAAGCCATGTTTTACTTAAAAATAAAGCTAAGTTGATCAACATTTACACTCACACCACTCACCTGGCTTAAACTGGATTCTAACACCAGCATCATTCTGTATCTTTTTGATCATCTCTCCATTTCTTCCAATTACAATACCAACAGCAAATCGTGGTATTGGGACCTTAAGAGAATACACCATCAACATCTTGAAACAACAAATATTCCAACCAAAAGCCACAATAAAAAGGTATACTGAAAAACTGAACTGTTCACCAACCATACCACCTCAGCCTGCAATCTTGTCAAATCTAAGCAACTACAGAATCATGATCCTAGCTAGTAAATGGATAGGATGGCCAAAAAAAAAAGGGGGAAATAAATTCTAGACACCACAGGTTGTGACAGAGGCATCACTTCAGCAGATAGTGGTTTTCTCCCAGTCAGTGCCCGAACAAGGTGTTAGGGGGCCTAGGATACTGGTGTCATTGAATGATATGATATCTCCAACAGGAACCCTCACCACTCATGGTCATTTACAATGCCATGACTTTTACAATAAAACCCCTCCAAAGCAACAGAAACTGCTGTACTTTATTGCTGGCACAAGATGGCTGCTGCATTCCACAAAGAGGTGGTAGTATTTCAGTGGTGAGCAAGTGATACCTATGTGCCATAACCGCTTTGGGATACAGTTAAGAGCTTTTAACATTATTAAACAGTCTCAAAGTACATACTGAACAACAGATTTTCAACCATACGTACATCTATCCCTTCATTTCCTCCTATTCTTGACCCATATTCATTGCGCGCCTCTCTAAAGCCACCTTGATCACGAATCAACTCCAACACCATTTCCTTGGCTTGCTAAAGAAGAAAAAAATGTATTTTAGATTCTATAATTTTAAAACTGTTTTGTATACATAGAAAAGATAAAGCTGGAAACAAACTCCTTACTTGAACTTTGTAAGGGTCTCCTGTAATCCTAAGAGGTTTGTCTGCACCAGTGTTCTGTGGCCCATCTTGAATCATGACCATTTTGACTCCTGCTCGTTCCTATTTGACAATATAAAATTCAATTTCCATGCAATTCCAAATTCTGACCCCTCTCTCTCTCTCTTTCACCCATACACACACACACCCACTTTTAAAACTTACCTGAAGCTGCTTAATGGTCTCTCCACCTTTTCCAATAACTAATCCTGCCTTACTAGCTGGAATCATAATTTCTTGGACAGCATTTCCTGGTCCATCACCATGATGAAAGCCAGGTGTAGGTCTTCCCTTTTCAACTATCTGGTCAAGCAGTCTCTTTGCAGACCTGTGAGGACAGACGGACACACACACAGTTACTGCTAAATGTATTACGAACTGCGCATTGTTCCAGTTGGAAAAAATCATTTCACACAGCCATTTCAAAAAGTTTCTTCATTAAAATTTTAATAGACATTTATATATGTTGATATCCATAAGAGCTGTATTTATCAAATGCTACAGGATGCTTTCCCAGTCTAGCTTCTCTTAACCTCTTTATGTGAGACTCCATGAAGATGAGCTCAGTGTGAACATGTGAATGTGATAGATTCACATCCTATTAACAGTTCTAAGAAGAAGAGTAAACAACTGTACTGGTTTAGATGCCCAATTATATAATGTGAAATAAGAACGTGAACTTGTGCCCAAATATCCAATTCCCTGAAACTGTACTGATGAGACCTGTTACCAGTCACTTTCTTCAGCTTTATGGTATTGAGCAGATATTGTGGCCGATGCTTTTCTACTTTCCTCTTCTGTGCTGTCTGTCAGTAGAGTCTGTTAAAAAGTCTTTCATTATCTTCTATTTAGGTCCACCTGTTTTTCTTACTTGTTTACTAGTTGTCCTAGCAAAACTCTACATGATATTAAGCTTCTCCTTTTTCCTTCCTTTAATATCTCAATTTTTAATTTAATTTGGACTATTGCTGAAGGTGTTTCCTCCTTCCTCAGCATTAGAACAAGTTCTCAAACTATCAGATATGGTGGTGGCTGATAACCTTCTTTCAGCAAATTTCAAGAAGTTCCACCAGACTTCTAGGTAGTTACCCTTTTTCCTTCTCCCCTGTAGCACTCTGATTTACCTTTTCTAGCACCAGAATTTTGCACACTTTTCAATACCAGACAGTAGGGTCTTCCACCACCATGCTACAGTAATTCTAGTTGCAGCTAGGGGATAAGTTTTTAGTTCCTTATGGCTTTTTATAAGATGCTGAGTTTTAAGAACAATTTAATAAAAGCACCCAGGGGTTATTGGACAACCTATCATCTTCCTTATGAAATCTAAGGGCTTTCCAAAATGTCTTAATTTTTTGGCACATTCGTCATATATGGAGAAATCCTCCTACATTCTCATTTGCCTGTCCTTGTTCCATAAATTTGTTTCCAATTTAAAGTTTTCAATGTTTATCAATAGTCACTTCCATTTTTCTAGTACAAGAAGAAACATTCTGACAATACCAACAAATTACAAAGATAAACATTACTAAAAAACTGCCTTAAATATATACAGTAGACCCACAGAGTTATGAACACCAGCTACAAACTGACCAGTCAACCACACATCTCGTTTGGAACCAGAAGTACACAATCAGGCAACAGCAGAGGCCAAAAAAAAAAAAAAAAAAAAAAAAAAAAAAGCAGCAAATATAGTACACTACTGTGTTAAACGTAAACTACTAAAAAATAAA
Organism: Natator depressus; assembly: GCF_965152275.1. Taxonomy (NCBI): domain Eukaryota; kingdom Metazoa; phylum Chordata; order Testudines; family Cheloniidae; genus Natator; species Natator depressus. The sequence goes on along the minus strand of NC_134241.1, from coordinate 82,015,293 downwards.
GGGAAAGCAGCATTTTTCTTCTGCATAGTGAAGTTTCCAAGCTATATTAAGTCATTGTTCAGCTGGAAACTTTTGAAAGAACCATCATAACATTTTGTTCAGAGTTTCAAACATTTCAAAGTTACAAACAATCTCCATTTCTGAGGTGTTCGTAACTCCAAGGTTCTACTGTGTACCATGAACTAGCTAAACAGGAAACAGACAATGTAACAATCGAACATAAAAAATAAACTGAAAATTTCTATTTTTCCCTTTAGAAGTCATTTGGGAATCAGTTTATTTAGAAACTGAGGACAATTATTGCCTCACCACCTTACTATCGCCAAAGACAGTCACTAAAACTAAATTTCACAACAAAAGTCTGAAATCCTCAACTCCTACTTATTAAGATAACATACAGACAAGAGTCAAAGGCCTGACCAAACAAAGAGGTCCTGCACTGTGACCTGAAGCTCAGGCTTTTGTACTGTTGAAAAAGATCAGGTTCCCTGCATCTTCCACTGAGAGTGACCTACAGCCAGTCTTATGATGTTTAACCTTAATAACAGACACCAAGAGTTACCTAGAACAGAAATTCTCAACCTTTTTCTTTCTGAATCCCACAAACAAGCTCTAAAAACTCCATGGCCTACCTACACCACCACAACTGATTTTCTGCATATAAAAGTGAGGGCCGTAGCTAGGGGGGTAGTAAGCGGGGCAATTGCCTGGGGCCCCATGCCACAGGAGCCCCTGCATAGCTACATTGCTCAGGCTTCAGCTTCAGCCATGAATGGCAGGTCTCAAGGAACCAGGCTTCAGACCCATGCAGTGGAGCTTTGGCTGTCTGCCCTGGGCCCCAGTGAATCTTAATGCTGACCCTGCTTGGCACCCCTCCAAAACCTACTCGTGGCCCCTGGGGACCCCGGACCCCTGGTTGAGAACCACTGTCCTAGAAGAACTCAATTACTGGGATGTAGGGAGAGGGGCATTCTTTCAGCTATCTTGGTTTCAAACTGTTTAGGGATTTACAGATTAATATTTACTATAAATTTACCATAAATCTACAGTTTTATTATATAGAAAAAAATGTATTCCCTGTCCCAAACTGCTTAAAATCCAAATTAAGATCACTACAAAACAGAAGGAGACTATTAGCAGAGAGAGTAAGGAGTAGGAAGATTTTAGAAATGTTGCAGAGAGAAATACTGGCTTACGGAGAGGAGGAAGGAGCTGAAATGGAAATAAAGAGAGGATGGTGTAACTGTTGACAATTAAAGAAAGAAGTAGTCTGGGACATCTAGGAACAGATATCCAGAGAAGCAGTTGGGAATAGTCTGAACCAGGGGTTCTCAAACTGGGGGTCGGGACCCCCTCAGGGGCTTGTGAGGTTATTACATACGGGGTCACGAGCTGTCAACCTCCACCCCAAACCCCGCTTGCCTCCAGCATTTAAAATGGTGTTAAATATATTTAAAAGTGTGTTTAGCTTATTGGGGAGGGGGGGTTGCACTCAGAGGCTTGCTGTGTCAAAGGGGTCAGCACGAAAAAAAAGTTTGAGACCCACTGGTCTGAACACAAGGGGAGAGAAATCAGATCGATCAATCAATGTTGAGATGCTCCATGGCATGAGATGGGGAAGGGCCCTTTCCCAGAAGGAGGAGACTCAAACAGAGCCTCCTATGAGCCCCAGCTCTGGGGCATTGTGCCATCACACATAGGGAGGGAAAGGTCTCATTGTCTGTGTCCAATCAGGAAATAAGGTTCCACCTCACCTCCTCCCACTTGGGTATGCTTCCCTCCCAGTCCTTCTGAACAGCAGCAGACAGGCAGCTGGGGATGGTGGAACAAGGGAAAGGGGTTCAAAAAATGTCCAAGCTGCAGCTCGTGGGCCATATGTCTGACATCTTCACACCAGGTACTTCTTCAGACATTTCAACATTACTTCTACTCTCTAATATTTTTAAATCAATTATTTTCCCAGCAAGGTCCTTATAATATAAGGACTTTAAAAGAGCACAGACTGCATTATCTGGGTTTGATAAGGACACCCAGATTTCACAATGGTTACACAGCAGGCTGCAACTCTTCTCCACAGGCCTAAGCATACTCTCCTGTTGAGTGTAACAAGAGGCAACTCTGCCTAACTAAAGTCTACTGAGTCCTGTGGGAGGAAAAAGTAATTGTTCCTCTATTGCTGCAGGAAGTACTAATGAATACACCCAACAACAGGTCCAATAAATATTTTTATAATATTTTAGTTTACCAACAACCATCATTTAAAGAGTCAGGTAATTCCGATTCAAAATTACATTTAAAAAAACAAAAAAAACCCCCAAAGATCTGAAAATGGATATTTAGGAATATGCTTTCCTCCCCACGTTCTGTGCAAAAAAACCCAAAGAGGAAAACAAACCTGTCCCCAAACCTGGCTCTTTCTGGTTCCCTGTACTCTTTCAGAAGCTGCAGGAACCAAAAATCAGCTCTTCAGTTCTCAACAACCCATGCTAATGTTAGGGAAAAAGAGTTTCCCTCCCGTCTAGGGTTGGGAGGGTAGCCTTCCCTGGACTTCTGTATTAGCCAAACACAGTCAGGACTCTTAGATAAAATGAGGCACTTTAATGCTAGCAGGTACGACAGCTGAAGGGCTCACCAATTCCTACACAGAGGAATATGGCGAAGCCCAGTCACTAACACTGCTATTTACAAGACTATTTTTTAAAAATCCATCACCTCATCTTAGGTTCTAGGTTCTGTGCATTATAGCTCAACTTGATGAATCCAGTAAACCATAATTTAAAACTTCTCTCTCTCTCTAAATACTATAACTATCAAAAAAACATTTAAACTCTGGTGAAATTCTTCGCATGTCATAATTGACAAACCTCTTATCCAATTAATTTCAAATTTCATAGACTGTGGCCAAGATAAACAGACTGCCAATCTTCAGGAAGGTATTTCCCTTTGTATGTTAAATTTTACATAAATACCAAAATAAAGCTTGTAAAAAATTCAGTTGTAATTCTAAATTTGGATAGGTAGCTGCTGCCCCATATTGATAACAACAGCTGCAGATGTCATTTAACAAGAAGATCAGCATGGATGCTTTTTAGGTGGATGGACAACAGTAAGTCTGTTTTTAACCCCAGTCTAAACCATAGTGGCCAGATCAAAGATAAAGTTAGGACTGAAATTGCTACAATACCTCTCTCAAACATCTGCCCCCAAATTACGGTCACAGTAGATAACTGGCAAGAATAGTCACATTAAGAGATTGTTTCCTGAAGAGCGAACCTGCCACAGTTACTGAAAAATGGGTGGGTTTCCAAAGAGCAATACCAACTGCCATCAACTGACCCCAGATCTCCCAGCAGGCCTTACCAAAAATGTAAGAGCACAGGGGGCTAGCACACAGGCACTGGGACAAAAATCCATTCCATCTAACATCTCCTCAAGCAAAACCAGAGTAAATTAGACTCAGAGGCCACAGTCTCCCACATTGACACTGCCTTTACAGTGCTGGACAAATAAGCCTGGATACACATTGACTTTTCAATTATGTTGAAAGAAAACCGCTCAACACTAACAGCTAGGGCTGGCCACATCCGCTAGACCAGTGGTTCTCATACTTTTTTTACTGCAGACCACTTGAAAATTGCTGAGGGTCTCGGTGAACCACTTAATGATCTTTCCAAATGTTGTTTGTACCATTAGCTAACTACTGTAAAGCTCTTTGGATAAAACCGCTATATAAAAAAACCTTAACAGTAATTAACGTGTTTTTTTCTTCTACAAATAAAAACACACAACTCATATTTTAGTATCAGCAGTCTTACCTTTCCAATGCGATGGAGGTGCCCTCTCTCCCCCGCTGCCACAGCCCCCAAGCTGGGAATGGGAAGGAGGGGGATCTCTCCCCGGCAGCCGCAGCCTGAAGCTAGGGAAAGTCGTCTCTTTCTCTGGCCGCCGCAGTCCTGCACATCCCAAATCCCCCCCCCCATCTCACCCCACTTCCCTCTCCCATCTATTCCTCCAAAGGCCACCACCTCACCTTATATGTGCATCTTCTCCAGGGTCCAGGCATCTAATTAGTGGAACCACACCTGTGCAGCTCCACTAATTAGGTGGGTGGCCCTTCATTCTCATGTGCAGCCAGCCAGGCGCACACCTTAGAGGGGAACTATCCGGGGACCACCTGCATGGAGACCACGGTTCGAGAATCTCTGCACTAGACTTTCCAGCATTCAACTAGAATATACTCTGCTGCTGCTATGCCAGACAAAGTGTAATTTCACAGCTTAACCCACCACAGCACAGGATGGTGAAAATTCTCTCTGCTGATGCAAGTCTTCTATCAATAGGTACGGGTCATCTGAACCAGTGGTTCTCAAAGCCGGTCCGCCGCTTGTTCAGGGAAAGCCCCTGGCAGGCCGGACCGGTTTGTTTACCTGCCGCATCGGCAGGTTCGGCCGATCGCGGCTCCCACTGGCTGTGGTTCACCGCTCCAGGCCAATGGGGGCTGTGGGAAGCAGCGTGGGCCAAGGGACGTACTGGCCATCCTTCCCGCAGCCCCCATTGGCCTGGAGTGACAAACCGCAGCCAGTGGGAGCCGCGATCGGCCGAACCTGCCGACGCGGCAGGTAAACAAACCGGTCCGGCCCGCCAGGGGCTTTCCCTGAACAAGCAGTGGACCGGCGTTGAGAACCACTGATCTAAATAAAGACATGTAAGGATTCAGACTAGGCAGCATCTAAACACGTTTGTCTCAGCTAAAAGCTTACGTCTTGTGTACTGGAAAGCCTTGATTTACCAAGTACCACCATGATTACTCCCACTGCTACTATATAACAGGACCACGTTTATCTTCATGTCATTGGGCCTTCTTTTAAAATCCTAGACGTTTTGACTGTACAACAACATACCCATGACTGTGCCTTGAGTAACTTCAAAGAAGAGAAACTAGGGTTGTGAGCTGTCGATCACGAAAGCTTATGCTCAAATAATTTTGTTAGTGTCTAAGGTGCCACAAGTACTCCTTTTCTTTTTAGGGTTTCTACTATTACTCCTCAATGGAGAAATTTCCACACGCACCTGATTCCAGTTCCTTATCAATTTTGTCTTCTGACTAATAAGTGCTTATTCTATCCAGCCAGAGTGAATCTAATCTTGTAACATTTTGTTGTGATCAGCTGGTCCGCTAAAAAACTATTCCTGAGCAGGCCAATTTGAGGAAAGGCATAAGACCCTTTCAGGGTTTAAAAAAAAAAAAAAAAAAAAGCATGTTCTAGGCTCCCCCTTTTTTATGTATGTTCAATAAATGTTAATGTCTTTTTGCTTAGTAACATATAGTAAACTAAATTACTTCGCAACAGATCAAATTCAAATTACTGTTAACATTATGGCAGTAAGAAAAATAGTAAGGGAACTCAATTTATGACTATCCTACTAATCAACCAAGACCTATTAATCATCAAAAACACACTTCAATATTAATTTCATCCAGAACATTACATACCAACATAAAATCAAATGAAATGGACACCACCACTCTGACCCCCCACTTTGTACCCATGCTGAAACTAATGTACAGTTTCATAATAGAATGATTTCATAGTAGAATAATTACTAGCCAAAATTGGGCCAGTTGCATTGTTCTATCAGATCTTGATAATATAAAGATCACATGTTTCATCCTTGATTTAATAATATCCTTAGGGTCTGATCCACCAGTATAGATCTGATTGCAAGAAAAGGGAGTTACTTCATTTTAACAGTTGAATGGTTATATTTGGGCTCAGCAGAATTCAATTCTCATTTTTAAGCATTTCTCTAGATGATCTATTTAAATTTTCAGAGTTGTGGGAAATTATCCCGTCCCCCCCAAGACAACAGGGGGTCAGTATAGTTACTTAATGAGAGTAAATGCTCAGATTCAAAAAGTTAAAGCTTTATAACTGTTAAAACACAAACTGTCAATAGCACATGACAGAGTATGCAAAGGAAATATCCTTAAATTCTCTCAAGCATTTTTCTTTTTTTGCCTATCTGTAAATTTTAATCATCAATGGAAACACTGTCAGTTTCTGTGTGCTGTACAATCAATGTTTACCAATAAAAACTGAATCCTTCCAAGCCTAGTTATTGTCACCTCACTGTACAGGAGCCATATGACATATTTCAAAATATTTTTAGATCTAAAAATATTAGACAATGTACTTACTGAACAGACTCGGGTGTTCCAGTTAACATGCAAGATCTATCAGGCAGGCCACCGCTATCTATAAAGTTTGTAAAATGAAACAGATTTAACAATTCTGTTTAACTTGCAAGGAATCAGTAGCTAAGTAAATAGAAAAGTGTGCTGTGAGAAGTTTTAACAGCTCACTAAACCCATAAAATCATGGTCTCAAGATTTGGGACTGTTTTGCACTTTAATGACTTGTACCTATTCCCAGTTGTTAAAGGTGAGAGTAAATTTAGTTAAAAAACCAGTGATCAGTGTTCCAAACTTGTTACCACTAAATGTATATACCTCAAAAGGAAATAATTACCAGGAGCAATCTGTATTTTGCATCCAGATTCTTGCTGTATGCGTGAAATCTGTTCTCCTCCTCTGCCAATTACTTGAGGGACAAAAACAAAGGATGTTACTAGCAATAGCAACATTTGTTAAGACCTCCATTATATTGTATATTATATTTATATTACTTACTGAATCCAACCATTCCATCTGGAACTTTGTATTCCTCTGTCATTACAGACCTAAAAAAGACAAAATACAACAGAAGATAACATATGTTGATACACTGGCTTAGAATTTAGAGAATATTTTTCATCTGTATAGAAAAACTGGCTACCTTCCCCCCCATCACACCAAGGAGTAGAAACATACTGTAACATTTTGGGGAAATGCCTTTCTTTGGGTGCATCTACTTAATCTACCATATCTAGTGACTTGAACGGAGGCCAAGAGCATGCATTTTTACTTCAGAAGTTTTGCCCATTTTAACCTGAAATCCTTCAGGTTAAATAGAAATTAAAAGCCAAAATGACAATCTGTAAACACAGAATACCAAACAGTAATATTAGAAAGCAAAAATGACATTCCTAACTAACATAATATAAATTTAGATACTAGATTTAGGTACTTCATAATAGATCAATTATTTCTGCTAAAAATCTGTTTGGCATGAAAAAGACCAGTATATTCCATGATTATTAAAACATTGCTATTTATGTAGCATTTGAAGTATATTACAGATATACGAAAATATAGGCCATTTCCAGATCAAAACAGAAAAATGTACATCAAGAATTAAAAGGGTATGTGGGCAGGTTGGTTAGTTTTGTGGTTTTGGTTTTTTTGAGGCAGCAGAGGGAATAAGCAAGATGAGAAGAATGCAGCATAAGTTATTGATCAGATATGTTTGACATAAATTTTGTTAACTCCAGTATTTTTCCCCTTAAGAAATCTTTCCCTTTTGCTTTTAAAATAATCTTTTCCTTCAGACGAGATACCTGACCCTATGGACCACACTTCTCACATATGACATATCAAATCCCCATACAGTTCTAGATATGGGATAGGACACTAATCCTATTACATACATTTCAAATATTTAGCTTATGCCTGTTGTGGCTAAATTCTAACAAGCATCACTTAACAATTGTGTTTCATTATTATGTTCAAACGTTGTCTTTTTGGGAGAAAAGTTTTGAAGTTGTTGCCTGGAAATGCATCAATACTAAAAAGCAACTGTAAACAAAATGTGAATTATGGCTCCTACCTTTGTTGCTGATGCATCGGGGGTAGCTGAGTTCCAAAAGCTACAAATAAAAAGTATTTTTAAAGTTAAATTCACAAATAAAGGCAAAATTCTCTCACAATTACGCCAAACATTTCCCACTAACAAACTATCTGTAGCTACTTCTGACAAAACTGGGTTTTAAAAAAAGTTGCCAAGAAGAAGCATAAAAGTATAGCTGAAAAAAACAAACTGATTCTCAGCTCTGTTGCTAGTACATAATATTCCACAACTATCAAGCTGCTCAAAAACAAGCCATTTTACTTAAAGAAACTTGAGACATGCAAGTCAAGTCAGCGTGATCTCACTGGTCCAACATTACCTACCAGAATACTGCATCATACCCTTGCTCTGAAAATGTACACTTGTTTAGGTTTTATTCACAATGAAATAAAAATTACTTACAGTCATTCTGAGGAGCAACTTTCTTAGCATCTGGTTGATCTGCAAAATTAAGATTTTTTTATTTTTTTGCCAAGAAACAAGAATCTTTTAAACTAGTGGCTGTCCCATAGTGTGAATCGTAACTTTTCCAGTGTATTTTTTAGTCAATGAATTTGTTTTTGTTTTGGTAATTTCAGGGAATAGATCTGAATAAAAAAGAAACCTTATAAGCATTCAGCACTTGGTTAGTATACTTGAAAAGAAGTTAGGTATTTCCATTTGTCTATTCAGTGGTTTAAGAAAAGCACAGTTTTAGAAACATATTGTAGATTGGATATCCATAAACAGTCAATGAAACTTTGCTAAGACAAGCAACAACATTAACTATGCTGCTAATAACTGGCTTCTCAAGCTAATGATGCTTCTACAGTAAGAACTGAAGAAAAAAGTCCACCAAAATCAGTATGAAAATAAACAATGGCTTAAAAAAAATCTGACAAGTGACCACAAATCTACACAGAATATCAAAATTTAAGAAACAACAATAATCCCACTGCAATGCAATCTGAGTCTGAACTGTGGTATGAAATTCCTATCCAAATATCAAGCATTTCACAGCATAAAACTTCAAAAAAAAAAAAAAAAAAAAAAAAAAAAAGATTCAAAGCAACTCTATCACTACCATCCAAAATCCTTTTTGTACAAATAAGCGAAATGAAAGGTATAGACAACCTATATCTGAAAAGACTACTTCAGATGTTTCCTTCCCCACCCCAAATTCAAAGTTATGCGATGAACCATCATAATTTATGTGTAGCAAAAAGTCAGACACATAATCCAAGAAATATTTGTGTCATCCATTTCAAAAGATCCACTAGTTTATTTCACGTTTACATACTAAACACAGGTAATAAATAAAAATTCCTGCCTTTAAAAGGAGAGGGCATTCCCTCCCAGTGTGTTGTACTGCTCGGACTTGTCCAAGAGCCATCTACACATAAAATAAAAAGAATACATTACATACATCATCTGAAGCATCATTAGCTCATTTTTTGTATATTAAAAACCTCACTATTAATAGAAAAACACTTTAATAAAGAACACAAGAACTCCTGGTCTAAAGCCTTAGTTACATTCTGTAAACTGAGTCACAATCCTCTTAAAGGAAAAAAAAAGTCACAACTCATATAGACCTAACGAAGTATTTTCAACACCTCCAAGTTCAGAAGTTTCTCTCCATAATTTAGTCAGGATTAGGTGTGTATATTAAACATATCAAACCCTGTTAAGTTCACACTAGTTGTGTAGTAAAAATCAGAAGACACGCAACACAATTCAGTAGCAAACTTTTCTGCAACGTAAAGCAAGTCAAAAAGTGGAAACCGCAACAAAAGTAGAGGAAATATTACAGCATGATCTTATCAGGGTTCATGCGTGCTGTATTCTGAAGTTAGTAAAAGATTTAGCCAAGTCTAATAAGTAGAATTTTTATTTTCCTGTCTTTTTTTTTTTTTTTTTAAAGTCCTATGCCTTTACAATGAAATGCATTAAAAGTAGTTTACCAGATGCTGTACCTTCAATAATAAATCACATGTCAAACCAGCACAGGTTTGAAAGGTGACCACCTTCAACCTTAACAGTGAATAAAAGATTTCAGCAATGTAGCTGAATAAAGGTATCTTCAAAATTATTTCTGTTTCACCTACCTTACGCATGGGTTCTCCTCTTAAAATTTACAGCATGTCAGTACAAGAGGTTATGTAATGGTCTAAGAATTGATTTACACAAACTTCAGATTTAAGACCGAAATAGCACCACTGATTTCTAAACAAAAATCCATATTAAAACCAAATTGGGAAAGCGTGTGGTGTTCTTTAAAGAGATCACATGCCAGTACAAGATGGATCTATACTATTGTTTCTGTGGAAAACTTATGACGTTTTTTACACCACTGCCATGCAAAAAATGAATTAAGGTAGTATACACATTTACTGACATCATACCTCCATCCTCAAGAGGTCTTTTTTGTCCTCCATAACCATAATCATTTGAATTCATTGATGTCCCTCCATCACCTCCAATTTTTGCTGCAATCTAGATAAAAGAAAAAATAATGAAAACAAACATGAGATGTTTTTGATCTACAAGGTAAAAAGCATCAGACCTGGTTTGCCCTAGTTTTGCTGGAGGACCTAGTGAAGGTTTAAAAATATATATATATTAAAAACAATATATATCTCAAAGACAAAAAAAAGTCCCTCTCTTTGCATATCATCTTTGAGCACACTTGATCAAATGATCATTTTGCTTTAAGAAGGGCATTTAAAGAGCATTTTGCATTGTTACAGATTTCTCTTTAATAAAAGGAAGCTGTTGTACTCATGAGGTTTCACCCATGGAGGAAGTAGAAAAGACTGCTGCATTTAGAAATGGCAGCACCATGTATTTTCCCACAAGGTCTTTGAGATTTTACATCTCATTAAAACAGGTTGAGTTGCCAAACAGAGAACCCAACTCCTAGCAAGATCACCTTAAATCTCATTAAGTGCATTATCTGACTTTCCCTTTATAAATACTGTGTAAAGTTACACCTTGCTTATTACCAAATGAAGTCTTATGTGCAGCCAACAACTGAAAAAACGACAAATGTGCAAATCAAGCTAAAAGTAAAACTAAAGGACGTAAGAGTACTCAACGGAAACTTGTAGTTTTAGCTCACGACCCACGAACCCAACACTTCCAAACTAGTTTGCGCAGGTTACCAGGATACAAGAGCGCCTCAGGCAACATAATAAATGGAACTGAAACTGAGCGTTTTAGAACACGAGGGGGAATCCTCGCCGAAAACCAGCGACGAGCAGCTCCTTCTCCCTCGCCTCCCCAACCAGCGCAGGGCGGTGACCCAGGGCTGCGGGCTGCCTGGGATAAGGCGTTTTCAATAACTCGCTGTGATTTCACTATTTACTTCCCCCCAAACGGCTCAGGAGGAAGGCCCGGGAAAAGTCCTCTCCCTTCACGCAGCTTGCGGGAACAGGGGGAAGGTTATCGGGGACCGAGCAGGTGTAGGGGACCCCACGCATCCCATTGTGTGGTGAAGGGGCAAGGGCGCTGCGGGAGCTCCCCACTGTGTGTGCTGGGGAGGCAGAGGAAACCCTCCTCACTGCGTACATAGGACGGGGACTGGGGAACAAACAAATAACACCGCCATCAACGTGCGCAGAAAACGAGGCCCCTGAAAGGGAAGCGGACCCAGCCGTGCGCCAGCCCCCTCCCCAGAACAAAACCCCTGAAGCCGCCCGATACGCTTCAAAGGATTTGCGTAGGACCCACCCTATTTGTCCCAGAATAGGTAGAGGGGAGATTCCGACGCTGAGGATCAGAGGAGGCCCTATCGGGGGCCGCTTCCAGGCCCCCGAGCCTGAGGGTCGGAGCTACCGATGGGCTGGTGCCCACATTACACACCTGCCTAGCCCGCTGCAGTGCGTCTTTAAAGGCATCGTTGACTCCCCCACCTCCGCCTCCTCCTCCTCCGGGCGCGCCCGAAGCAGGAGGGGGCACCGTGGAATAATCCGCCATAGCCGCTCCGCCGCCGCTTCCTGCCCTACTCGCTGCCTGCCAAGAAAGAAAGAAAATGGCGGCGGGCGGGAGCCTTTCACATTCCTGCGCGGCATCGTGCTCGGGGGAGGGGGGGCATGGAAGGAGAGGAAACCTCGCGAGACCTCTAGAAGGGAGGGGTGGGATTTCGTGGAGGCTCATGTGGAAGAAGAGGAAATCTCGTGAGACTTCATTCTCACAGTATATCTGTGGGGTCGAGTTAGACCTCCAGAGATGTCCTTCAGGGGCATGGAGGGGGAAATCTTCAGAGGCGGGGATATAAGGCTCGCGATAGTTCCTTCCTGGAACGGGATTTAAGAGGCCCCATTGCGTTACGATGGCGGGGGTGGGATTTCACGCGATGACTTTTATCGCTTCGGGATTTGGCAGAAAGGACACAGGTGGATCTCGCGAGCTTTAAAGGTTAATTTTCAGCGCTTAGGGCTACAGCCTCCGCTGGAGCGCGGTGGCTGCTGGGAGCTCGGTTGGCTCGCGACCTGCTAACGCTGACCGAGACTTCTGCGGCTTCCAGTGAGTCGGGGAGGGTGAAGCTCCGCGCGGGGCGAGGCTGAGCGGTTACTGCCGTTCGCAGGCCGCTGGGGTCTGACCGCCGCCACCCCTTGGGCACTTGCCCCATGCTGAGGGAGCTCGTTGCCTCCAGGGCACAGTCCCCCCCCCGAGTTCCATCGTGGGGTGACATCTGGGGGCGCAGAGCTCCTTGCGCGGCTCTGGGGCTGCCCCCCGGGGCATGCTGGGGGGGTGCTACTGGGGAGGAGAAGTATCGCTTGCCAGGTGACTGCCGCCGAAAACGGATGCAGCGAAGCCGGTCAGCCCGCTCGGCGTGGGGCTTGCAGCGCTGCGGGGGGTGTTGTGGCGGGGGCGGCGGCTTGTAAACTGGCGTTGCTGTTGAGCGCGGTGACGGAGCAAATATCACCCCCGCGTAACGCGCTCAGGCTATCTCGAACTAGCGCTTCATTGCGACGGGAGGAGGGATGGGGCCGGAGGCCGCGCCGTAGCGGGGGCTGAGGAAACTGGCAGCGCCTCAAGAGGCAGCCGCGGTGGTGGTTGTTGGCTGCAGCCTGGGGAGGTGAGCCTGCAGGATATGCAGAGCTGTTCCGACCAGCTCAGGATCTCAGACGTCTTTGCTTGGCATACCAGCCAAGGTGGGGGTGGAGGGGAACAAAAGCCTAGATGGTTGTTCTGGGGTTTGTGACTCTTTCTCTAGTGTGGCTTCTCTTTTCAGCTAAATGCAACCTGGCTTTTTAAGATGTACCACCACTGAATTCTTTGTGCCCCTTGCCTTGGCATTTAACTACTCTCATTCAGTCAGTACTATTTTTGATTTCTTTTTAGGATATTCCTTTTTCAGGATGGTGTGCTCAGTTGATTCTAGCATCTTCCTACTAGGCTTCAGCTTCTGCAGGAGATGGATCGTGGCTCCCGCTTCTTCTATGCCCTGGAGTAGAAGACGGGAGGTTAAGAAGCATGTCATCTGCCTTTTGGCAGCTGATGGTACCCCTCTCAGGGATCCAGTGGAGATGTGCGAGAGGGCCCAGGCCTTCTACGCTGGCCTTTTCTCCTCAGATCCTGCCGATGCTTGCCGAGTGCTTTGGGACAAACTCCCAACGGTCAGCGTGGGCGATTGGGACCGGCTGGCGCTGCCTCTCACTCTGGCCAAGTTCTTGGAAGCCCTCTATCTCATGCCCACTAATAAATTTCTGGGCATGGACAGGCTGACCGTGGAGTTCTACCGCATGTTCTGGGATGCCCTTGTCCACCATCTGGGCCAAGTGATTGCAGAGCAGGATCCTCCCCCTGTCATGCAGGTGCGCAGTGCTAGCCTTGCTGCCAAAGAAGGGGGACCTCTGCAATCTCCGGAACTGGCATCCCGTCTTGCTCCTCAGCACAGACTACAAGGTCGTAACAAAGGCCATCTCACTGCGGTTGCAGTCTGTGCTGGCGGACCTGGTCCATCCTGACCAGACCTACACCGTCCCAGGCTGTACCATCTTTGATAATCTTTACCTGGTCCGGGATCTCTTAGAGCTTGGGTGTAGGGATGGTCTGTCGTTCACCCTCTTGTCGTTGGATCAGGAGAAGGTGTTCGACTGGATGTACCACAGGTGTGTCCTGGGCGCTCTGTGGGGATTCAGCTTCAGGCCTCGGTTTGTGGGCTTTCTCCAGGTGCTGTACGCTTCTGCACAGTGTTTAGTCAGACTCAACTGGCTCTTGACGGCACCTGTGAGCTTCGGGCAAGGAGTCAGCTGTATACTCTGGCCACTGAGCCCGTCCCCCGTCTCCTTCGTACGAAGTTGACGGGGTTGGTGCTGCATGAGCCGGAGGTGAGGCTGGTCCTGGCAGTGTATGCCAATGACGTGCTTCTCATGGTCCAGGACCTGGACAACCTGGTGCAGGTGGAGGCTTGACAAGCTATTTATTCAGCAGCCTCCTCCGCCCAGGTCAGCTGGGTCAAGAGCTCTGTCCGGGTGGCAGGTGAGCTCCCTCCCTCCCTCCCACACTTCAGGTCATCCGGTGGAGCATGGGTCCGCTGCTCTATCTTGATATTTACCTTTCTGCCACACATCCATCTCCGCAGGAGAACTGGCAAGGTTTAGAGGGCAGGGTGGCTGCGGGGCTGAACAGGACTGCTCCAGTGCCTCTCCCTCCGGGGGAGCATGCTGGTGCTTAACCAATTGGTCCTGTCCATGCACCGGCTCAACAACCTGTGCCCGCCACTGGGGTTCCTGGCCAGTCTCCAGAGGTTGGGTCTGGAGGTTTTTGGCCAGGACTGCACTGGATCTCTGCAGCGGTTCTCTATCCTCCCCTGAAGGAGGGAGGACAGGGCCTGATGTGCATGTGCACACAGGTGCATGTCTTCCGCCTCCAGGCTCTGCAGAGACTCCTTTTATAGTGCAAGCGGCTTGGCATGGAGCATATTGGCACATGCATTCCTCTGCCGCCTGTGAGAGCTCTGATATGACCGGCAGCTCTTTTTTCTCCATCCAAGAGGTCTTCTGTGAGACCTCTCTGAGCTGCCGGTCTTCTACCGGGACTTTCTCTGGACCTGGAGGCTGGTTTCAGCAACCAGGTCCATGGCGGCTACCAAGGAGGTAGATCTTCTTATGGAGCCCCTGCTACACAATCTTCAGCTCTGTGTACAGGTGGTGGAGTCCCCCTTGGTGTGCTAGAGGTTGGTCCTGGCGGGAGTCACCGTGATCGAAGAGCTCCTGGACTACATCTTGGGGGGTTGGGTGGATCCCCTGGTGCTTGGTCGGCTCATGGGGCTCTCCGCCCTTAAAAACCCCCGGCATGTTCTCCAGGAGGTGGAGGCAGCCTTGCCCCCCACAGCTCAGGTTTTCCTCGAGCCGGTCCTGCAAGAAGGTGTGCCTTGCCTGCCTCTCACTCCAGGCCCTCCCGATCTTTCCATCTGCCCCATGAGCCTTCCCGGCCTCCCCCTCCTCATAACCTGAGCCGGCTGCATGTCTTGCAGCCAGTCCGTTTTTGAACCGTGCCAAGAGACCATCTATATGCGCTCGTGCTGCACACGCTTCATTTCCCCACCCTCGTGTCCCACCCAGATACCAAATGGCGGGACCTTTTACCAGCAGTGGAGGGTGGGGAACTCCGATGGGCCAGCTTATAGTCCATCTTAGTCCTGCGACCTGCCAGGGATATCAGCTGCTGGCTCCTATATGGGGCCGTGAGCACGGTCGTGTACTTGGCGCGGTTCACCTCTGTCCCTGAAGCCTGTCCCTTCTGTGGCATGAGGGAGACCCTGGTGCATACGTATCTTCAGTGCACCACACTGCAGCCCCAGTTCCTCTGGGCAGCATCCGCCGGCTCTCTTGATGCCTTTGAGGAGCAATGCATGCTGTCTGGGGTTCTCTGATGGTGTCCCCTTCTGTTTCCCTAGTTTGGGCCCTTTGACCCCCACGCCTGTTCCCGTTATTGCCTTTGTCGTCCCCTGAACTTGGTTGGATTCTGGGTCCAGTAGCTTCTCCCTAGGCCGGGGAGGGGCTTTTAGCAGTGGGCGAGCTAGCGCCCGCCCACTTTCCGGTGCTCAAAAGGACCAGGCTTACTAACTTCTGTAGTGTCAGTGTCTTTATCTTTAGATAAGCTATTACCAGCAGGAGAGTGGGGTGGGGGGAGAGAGAACCTTTTGTAGTGGTAAACACCCATTTTTTCATGCTTTGTGTGTATAAAAAGATCTTCTGTACTTTCCACAGTATACATCCGATGAAGTGAGCTGTAGCTCATGAAAGCTTATGCTCAAATAAATTGGTTAGTCTCTAAGGTGCCACAAGTACTCCTTTTCTTTTTGCGAATACAGACTAACACGCTGTTACTCTGAAACCTGTCTGTATCTGGTATCCAGTTAATGCTGAGGGTTGATAGGAAGCATCTGATAACTTTTTAAAAAAAGTGGATTTGTCATATCCTTGGTTACAAGTCTCTTTGAGCTTGTGTCAATTTGGAACCAGGTGGCAGAAATGAAACCTATTTATTTTTAACATAGACCTTGCTTGAAGTTCTTGAACCACAGCCAGGAACAAGCATTTTTGGCCAGAAACAATTGGCAATCAATTAACATGTTGCAACATGACAAAAAAATCAGCTCTAGATGAGGCTGAAGGCCATAGAGTGTGGCTAACTTTTTAGCCCTAATAGCTAGTAATATAAGAGAGTACTAGCAATACTTAAATTGGACCACTAAGTGTGTGTGTTTGTGGGGGGGAATGTACTCTAGCTTATACCTGGTGTGTCTTGCCAGGGGATGGCCTACTGCTGTGTATTCTTCTGTTAAAAATCATATATTTCCAATTTAAACTTAGGTTTGAGTTAAGTAGATTCTATTTTTGTACTTTTTTATTTGTCACTTTGGCAACATTGTGCTTTTATTATTTAACAGATGTTTAGATGAAAACAGTATTTTTTTAATATGACTGGCTTTTTAATTTAAGTAGGATCTATTGACTTGTACTGGTAATACACATAAAGAGGGAACAACTGGAGTTGTTCCAAGAAAAAGAGAATTACTTTTCCTATCTGCTTCTATTAATTAATTCTATCCCAGGAAGGTGAAAGGAGATTGTACGCCTATTCCATTGGTTTCCCATTATAATCACCCTGAAATTAAAAGATTATGTATATAAAGTGGGCATTTTAAGATTGATTTGTGTTAGTTAAAAGCCTGTTTAAAGGCCTCGACTCTGTGTTTCCTGTTGCTTGTAATACATAAGCTTACTCGGAAGTCTACTGGCAGTGCACAGATTGGAATGTAAACCAAACAATGAAGGGTGACTAGTATGGCCTAATTATTAGCATGCTGTACTGGGACCTGGAAGACTTGGGTTCTATTCCTGACTGCCCCCTGACCTTATTGAACTTGGGCAGGTCATTCCCCTTCTCTGTCCCTCAGTTTCTCCATCTGTAAAATAGGGATATTGATATTGTCTTCCTATGTAAAGTGCTTTTTAGATTACTTATGAAAAGTGCAATATAAGACCTAGCTCTTATTAGAAGACACTCAAGCAAATGTCACCACTGCCTACTCTGTTTTTATCTTGATATATGCCTACACTGTAAATGTACTTCAGATGGGGCCCTTTACAACTGGTGTCAAGTTGCTTTAAAATTTTATAAGTCTCTTGCTGGCATTCTAGTTGGACACTCTAGTTCTTATGTTGCTGTAATCGCTTAGGACAGAGAAGCAGTTTTCCTCTAACAAACTTTTTCTCATTCATTTAAGGTTTTTTTCCCTTGTGTCTAGATCAAGGGTGGGCAAACTTTTTGGTCTGAGGGTCACATCTGGGAATAGAAATTGTGATAATTCATGGCCCACCATACAAAATTACAATTGGGGTGTGGGCTCCGAGGTGGGGCCAGAAATGAGGAGTGCAGGGGGTGGTGAGGGCTCTGACTGGGGGGTGCAAGCTCTGGGGTGGGGCTGGGGATGAGAAGTTTAGGGTGTGGGAGGGGGATCGGGCTGGGGTGTGGGAAGGGGTGCAGGCGTTGGCTGGGGGTACAGGCTGGAGGTGCATGGGGGTGTTCTGGGCTGGGATCGAGGGGTTCGGAGGGCGGGAGGGGGATCAGGGCTGGGGCAGTGGGTTGGGGCACCGGGAGAGGCTCAAGGGTGCGGGCTCTGGACAGTGCTTACTTTAAGCAGCTCCTGGAAGCAGCGGCATGTCCCTTCTCCAGAGCCAGGCACAGCCAGGTGGCTCTGCACTCTGCCCTGTCCGCAGGCACTGCCCCTGCAACTCCCATTGGCTGCAGTTCCCGGCCAGTGGGAGCTGCAGGGGCAACATGCAGAGCTGAGCCCCCTAGCTGCTCCTATGCGTAGGAGCCGGAGGGGGTGATGCTGCTGTTTCTGGGAGCTGCATGGCGTGGCCCTCAACCCTGTTCCCTGGCTGGAGCGGCTCTATGCCGCTGCCTTCAGGATCCACGTGGAGAGGCCCCCATTACTGCTCCCCAGCTGGAGAGCCAGAGCAGGGTAAACCCCAGACTCCGCTCCCCAGCGGGAGCTTGAGGGCTGGATTAAAACAGCTGGCAGGCCAGATCCGGCACATGGGCCATAGTTTGCCCACCCCTGATCTAGATGCTCTGACTTGCATTTGGCTATACAAGAATAGTCACTACTGGCGTATGTTTCTGAAATAGATACAGTATAAACATGTTACTATCAACACATGAAACAGAAAAACACATCGAAACATGGTTATTCTACCATGCTTTCTTTTGGTACAAGAGAGTCTGTTTATTACCTTCAGTGACTAACCCATTGACCAGGGCAAAAAGCGCTTCCCCTCTTTGACCTACCAGTGCACAATTTTGACCTGTGATGATCACCTAAATGTAATATTGTCCTCCTTTTTACTTAGCTTTCTTTCCTTCAATACATGACACGCACGACAGGCAAACAAACCAAAACAGCTTATTAAAATATTCATGTTCTACAGGCAGGGAAGGAAGAAAGACTATTGTTTCTAAATGTTAGGGAATCTCTAATTCTCATAATAGCAATTCCCCTTCCCTATGTAACTTTCTGTTCAACAATGCAGATCTTGAGAATATGCAGACATTAATGAATATTGAACACATTCTATATAGCAAAGTAATCCTACTTCTTGGAATGTGTATGCTATGTACATAAGTTCAAAGAAGGAAATATGTTTTCAGAAATATGGAATAACGCATTCTGGATTGAGCAATTTACCTTCCTTGCTTCCAGATGTCTTTCTTCCTTGAAACTTCAGAGCATGAGAGAAGTGATGCCTAACTATCACTCACAGAATACATGCATATAGTGAGAGCCTCATTTTCAAGATGAGATCTCATATTTAAAAAAAAAGTCATTCCCAGCTTTGTTTTGGCAGCTGAGTTCCCTGAAGTCATAAAGAACATCTACAGTCCAGCCAGCAGAATACGGGTAACTGTTAGAAGATAATACATACTGTTCATTTTAAAACCTTTGCTTAGTTATTCCTTCAGTATTTTTAATGTACAAGTAAAGAGATGAGGAAAAAGATATAATGGTGAGAGTGAACATTTTTGTGTGGGATGGATGGATGGATAGATATGAGAATTTTTGGCATTACAAGCTCGATTTGAAGGTTGACTTTTGGGTTAAAAAAAATGCTGCTAATGTTCAAGACCTTTCCAGCCTGTAATTTTTAAAACATGCTAAATTCTTTGCCGGGTAATCAGTTTCAAGTTGCTTTATAGGGCTTTGGCGGGAGTTGAGATATGCCATCTTCTGCTGCCATAAATAGGTTTTTAGGTTTAAATGACCTATAGTGATTACTTCAGTAGCGCAATTTACCTAGAAAGTCAGGAAGTACAGGGTTTTTAATAATTAATTCTGAACTGCACAGACATTTGTGAACTGCTTACTGCACTTGTGAAAGAGGAAAATTCATGTGTATGATTTCAAAGATTCTTGATAAAGATAGCAGAGAGGGGAAAAATGGAAGAACAAAAAGGATTCTATTGTAGTGATCCCTCTTACAATGTTATAGTAAAAGTTTTGTCAGCATTTCTCTTACAAACTCCTTATCCTGCTATAGGATTTGACTTTGGGCTAAAACATAACTGACTTAATACAAGGTTAGTCCAAGTTTTTGGGTCCAATGCTACAAAATTTACAGATGTTTACAAAACTTCAGTGGGACTGCTCAGTTGAGGAATATGGGATGGATTTCATCCTTACAGCTTTTCTTTTGAATATATGTAAAATTTTTATATCTGTGCTTGGAAGGTTTAGATTTTTTATCAGTGAATGTCAGTAAATGTTTTACCATAAACACACAAACTAATTACAAGTATTTCCATAAATGATCAAAATTTACAGTCAAAATAAGAAAAATGCTGCTTGACAACTTGTTAATTCGATTGAGGATATTTACTTTATATATTTTAATGTGATGCGGACAATTTGTATTTTAATGGTTAAACCTTTAAATTTTTGAATCTCAACATCTACATTTTTATTCCCCCCCACCTCCCTCTGTTCCTCAGACGTTCTTGTCAACTGCTGGAAATGGCCCACCTTGATTATCACTACAAAAGGTCCCTCCTCCCCCCCCAGCTCTTCTGCTGGTAATAGCTTACCTTAAGTGATCACTCTCTTATTATAGTGTGTATGGTAACATCCATTGTTTCATGTTCTCTATGTATATAAATCTCCCCACTGTATTTTCCACTGAATGCATCCGATGAAGTGAGCTGTAGCTCACGAAAGCTTATGCTCAAATAAATTTGTTTGTCTGTAAGGTGCCACAAGTACTCCTTTTCTTTCACCATCTACAGTTATTAAATAATTGTCTGCCCTCCCCATTGTGACCCCCCCGTAATTTCCCACACCTGTGAAAATTTAAATAAAAAAACCCTTAAAAATAAACACCTATCAAAATCATAAAAAATAATTCTGACAAGCTTAAATATATCTGTCTAGCCACTTTTTAAAAAAAAATTTGAAAAGTTTTACAAATACCTCATGTCCTAAAGCACTGTTCCTTATGGTAATACAAATAATAATAATAATGGAGACTAGTGCGTTACAGCCCTAGTCATAGATAAGACCCTATTGTACTATGCTCTGTACTGACTCAAAAAGATGATCTCTGCCCCAAAAAGCTTATTATATGAGTATGAGATGATACAGTAGATGGATACAGCCACACAGGACTGTAGGAGTACAGTGAAACAATATGGGTCAGTATGGTAAGTAGTGGTCTTAGCACACCCACAGCCTAACAGTTGTCAAGTTTTTTGTAGGCATCAAGGAAGAGAAGAGTTCTCAGGAGGGTAATTAGTTAGGCTTTTTTGTGGATGTTTGTAGCATGCAAAAATGCATGGAAGTGGTTGCTTTAAAGTGTTACAAGTGGGCCAGGGGAACTTGCAGTATTGGTGGATAGGAGGCAGGGGTTGACAATTTGATAGTAAATCAGAGAAGATAGGGTGGGGGTAGAGTGTGAAGGCCTTGAAAATGAAGACAAATAAATTATACATGATGAGAGAGAGAGGAGGGAACCCGTGGTCCTTTATGGTCCTGACTTAGAACATTAAATGCATGCTGAGTGATTTGCTGAATTGGCCTTAATACTGAGCCCCTTCATTTAAAACAAACAGATTTAGGTGTGTCAGTTTTTCTTAGCTTGGAAGGGAGACTAGGCAAATGTATTTTCCTACTACCACCATACAGACCTGGTCTGAGGTAATCCCCTTCCCTGATACACAGGTGCTGACTTTCCAGTGCTGGGGGGACAGAGGGTACTCAACCCCCAACTCTTCCCCAGGCACTGCTCCCACTCCACTCCTTACTCCAAGGCTCCACCCCTGCCCTGCTTCTTCCCTCCCCATAGCGCGCCGCATCCTCGCTCCTCTCCATCCTTCCCAAAGCCTCCTATACACCACAAAACAGCTGTTTGCAGCAGGCAGGCGGAAGGGGAGGGATGGGGAGGCACTGATCAGTGGGGCCCACCGGCAGATGGCAAACACTGGGAGGGGGGAGCTGATGGGGGACTGAGCACTCCCCATTTTTTCCCTGGGGATGCTCCAGCCCCGGAGCAGCCATGGAGTTGGCACCTATGCCCTGATACATACATACGTACACACCTCATTAAGACCAAACTGTTACCTTTTTTCATGTGACAAGTAAGAGGCAAGAAAGACTATAGGCTACCTGTGCACCAGCTCAGCCCATCCTGAGGACAGTTGGTCCAGGGATGGAAGGATTTGTACCTTCTCCTCTGATTATCTATTTAGGTGGGGCTCATAAATTAAAAATATATAAATATATTCTATAATTTCTTTTTATCCAGCCATTGCTTGCTGTTTGTCAGAGGTCAGTTAAAAACTGGTATATAAGGGTAAACCTGTATTGTGTATGTAATTTTGGCAGCAGTGGGAAAGGGAGCAATACAAAGGAAAGGATATGAGTTGAGTTCTAAAAATCCCTAAATAAACATTGAAGCTAGTCAATATTCATAATAAAGGATTCAAAACTCAGTCACCAGCCTGTAAGAACGTGATTATGGCAAGTTTAGACGAACTGGTAACTTGAAATATCGTATGGATTATATGTGTTTGTTGAGGAAATGTAATAAATAACATATGACAAAACACTTGTGTATGTCTAAGAATATTTATTTTTTCACGGTCCCTAGTTTTTGCCCTTCTATCCTCCTTTAGATTTTTTTTTTATGATGCTATAAGTGGATAGCTCAATATTTACTGTAAGTGGCAACAAACATTTATTTATGGTAGCACCCAGAGCCTCCATTTGTGATTGTGGATTGTTGTATTCGATAATGTAAAAACATAGGTAAAAGGCAATTCATGCCCTGAAGGGCTATGGTACAGGCTTAATATTTCAAAGTTCAATAAAGCTGGTAAATACAAAGGGGCAAAGAAAACAAACTCTATGTACTTAAGAATGAGGATGACATTAGATTTGGAGGGAAACTCTTTTTGACCAAAATAGTATAAGAAAGCTGCCTCTTCACTGCCGCCTAATTCACATCTCACTAAAATGTCAGATCTCCCATATGCTATATAATAAGGATTTCTGTCAAGAGGGAGAAAACCAAGTACAACTTTAAAAAAACACCATCCCCCTCATAGTTAAATGTAAAATTGGAAACCTATGGACTGTGAATTGGCAAAATTCACTGATTTGATGGGGGATAAATCCCACTTGTTCTGCTGAGGGCAAATCCTGCTTTCTCCCTAGAGTTTGCTGTCTTGTGGGTTATTTCTTATGAGAGAAATAATCTGTTTAACATATGAATGTAAGAAACGTGTACAATTGTGGAAGTGTAGGACACACTCTTTACTCCTATTTTTTTGTTTGCTCCTCCTCACCGCTCTCTGTCCCTGTCACTCCAGCAGAACTAAAATGAAAGGTTTGAAAAATCACATGGTGATTGCAAGCATGAAGCTTTCTAGAATGAGTCCCATACAGAATTGAAGGTTTCATTGTGCAACTGGGGCAGGGAGAGCCTTACAGTGTTCTTCATGGCAAAGAAAATCTCCCAACCTTGAACCGATGTAATGCTGTCTTCTTAAATCTACGGAGTGAGCTTCTGTACCTCTGCTGCTAATAGTTCAAGTTGCAGCAGACTGAAAGCTGATCAGAATTGTGTTGGTTTTCACTGTAGCTTTTCAAAACCCTGTGGGCAGCAGTAAAACTGAGAAGAATCACATCTATTTACTCTGCTGTTTGAGAAGAGCTGAGCAGCAGCAGCAAGGGCAGGAATTGGAGCTGTTCAATGAGACATGCTTTTGGATTTAGGTGTAGGGTTGGAGGGGAGAGGTAGAGAAGTGAAGAACCACCCACATCTCCCAACAACCAGAAGTCTGGGGGTGGGAAGAAGCAAGGGGGGATAGAGAGCAGGAGCATATTGCTTCTCTCTTCCAGTAACTGAAAAAGGAAGGCGTTCCCTTTAAATTTGTCTCATACTAGCCCAAGGTTGGTACATAAGACTGTCTCCAGGCAAGGTCCAGATACAGCACGCTGATAGGAACACCATCAAACTCTCAATTGCAAAGGTAAGAGTAGCTTCTCATTTGGATATTGGATGGTGGGGTCCCCATCCTTCATATCTCTAGGTAGTTGGGGCTTCAAAAATTTTACTAGATACCTATATGTGAGGGGATGGGTGGCTGTATGTAAGACAGTGAAGGCTTTTTCAACCCATGGATCATAACCCAAAATGGGGTTGCCAGAATGTGTCAAAGGGTTGCTTGGGGGAAGGGGTGGGCATTGCAGAGCCTGTCCCACACTCACCTGGTAGTGGTAGCTCCTGCAGCTCTGGTCCTGTGGGGCTGGCTGGGCTCAGTGCCCATAGCAGGGACCAGAGACCTGGAGCATGGGTTTGCAGTGCTGCAGCACTGCTCAGGTTCATCCTCTCTGTCATGACGAGGGTCGGGGGGGCTAGCTGGGCCAAATTTGTGTGAGTGGACCGTGACCCCATGTACCACGTTGCAATGCCACTCAGACAAATTTGACCTGGCCAGTCCCCTATTGTGGGACTGGGCCAAACCTCAGTGGCACTTTGACCTCAGAGGTCTCAAACCCCAGAGCAGGGAGCTAAGCCCTGTGGGACAGAAGCCCCACTATGGTACTTGTAGTGTACTTATTTAGTACTCAATTATGTTAATGTGTATTGTATATCCTGTATAAGAAATATTTAGTAAGTCAGAACTTTTTGTGTGCTAAAGCTATTTATTGGGTTGAGACAGGCCATCAAGGTTTACAAATGGGTCCTGAATGCTGAGAGGCTGAGAACCACTAAGATAGTGAGTAGAAGAAATCCTTTTTTCTTTTTTTAGGGTGGGTTTTTAAGTTTTTATTTACACACACATACACACACCCTGAAAAAGGAGGATTAATACAGTTCTCCCTAAGCAGTATGCATGGTTTTCTTTCTTTAAATTGCAGGGCGATGGCCTAAGAGGTTGTGGGGGAAAGGAGTGTAATAGCATAAGTAAATCTTTCAAACCCAGCTAATGTGGGTACTAGTGCTAGAACCATGGTGATGTGGTGAAGGTAATAGGCATCTGAGCATCATGATACCAGTGTTCGGTGGCAGTATTTGCACACACACCAGGAATCCGGCACTATCACATTGTTTACAAGCTGTAGGCAATGAATGACTCTGGGTAAATTGTTCCAAAGGCTAATTATCCTCACTTAAAATGTACACTTTATTTCCAGTCTGAGTTTGTCTACTTCAGCTTGCAGCCATTGGACCATGTTATGCCTTTTTCTGCTAGACTGAAGAGTTCATTATTATCAAATATTTGTTCCCCTCTGTAGAGAACAAAGACGGTTAAAGGGTGATTTGATTACTTTCTCTTTAAGCTAAATGGATTGATCTCCTTGAGTCTGTCACTATAAGGAATGTTTTCTAATCCTTTAATCATTCTTGTGGCTCTTCTTTGAACCCTCTCCAATTTAATAAGATTTTTCTTGAATTGTGGACACCAGAATGGGACACAGTATTCCATCAGCAGTCACACTAGTGCCAAAAAGAGAGGTAAATAATCTCTGTACTCCTACTCAAGCTCCTGTTCATCCGAGGATTGCATTCATCCTTTTGGCCACAGTGTCATATTGAGAGTCATGGTCTGCTGATTATCCACCATGACGACAAACCCCTTTGGAGTCACTGAATCACAGAATGGAGTCAGTGACCTGTAAGTGTGACCTATGTTCTTGGAAGTAATAAAGCATCTTCAAGCCCTGGAATGCAATCAGAACATTCAAAAAGAGAGCGACAACTAATTACTTACTCTTCTAAACTGGATTTTGCTGTAATGCAGCAAGGATGAGTGATACCTAGGGCTATGGGTGTAATATTTTTTTTTTTTTTTTTTGGTGAGCACATATAACTCCCATTAGCGTGATTCAAAGGGAGAATGGATGGACTCCTTTGTTTTATCTTAAATCAGACAGACTTAAAGTAACAATTAGATCAAACTCTGACATGTCTTTGTTTTTTTAATGTAACTTGGTTCTTATTACATCTTACAGTACATGGGGATCTGTCATTGCTGAGCTTTGTAAACATAAAAATCTATCTGCATGAGTCATAGAACAGCATGTGGGTGGGATTTGGGCAACGGCACTCTGGAAAAATATCTAGTATGGATATGTGGGAACACCTCCTTTTGCTTACATAAAAAATAGTGATCACGTGTCCAACAGCAGAAATTTGTGCTGTTCCTTATTTGGTAAAGTGTTAATAGCATTCATTTTGTTCAATGCAATAGTATAAATGAATAAAATAAACTATAGCACTGAAACTGTCATCCCAAACAGGTTTAGTTGTGGTTTAATTCTGAAAATATCCTTTTTCTTAGCAAAGAAAACTGAAGAATAAACTTATTCCCTCTGACTTTTTGCTAATTTTAATGCTGCTGAGAGCAAATGCAGAAAGCACTGACTAGCACCAAATGGAATGTAGATGGGGAATGTGTAAGGATCTTCCCCCCACTCCACATAGCACCATAACTCTGATCAGCAACACGTTGTGCTGTGCTGTGCTTTTTTTTTCCCCTCCTCTCTCCAGACATTTTCTGTTTACTGATTGGTTTTTAATTAGGCCAAAAACAACTGTACAAATGCTATTACAAAAAGAAACTGTATTTCTGAGTATGGTATTTAAGGTAAGAAATATGAAAAATAGCTTATGTAATAAAATGAAAAGACAGCTTGTATGCTGATCCTATGGAATTGTGCCATAATTTCACAGCTGTTTCACATCCTATTGCTCAATAACATTTCTCAAGTTCATGCAGGCTTCCATATTGAGAGCCAGTGGGAGTGAAGTCCTCTCTTTGTGCACAGAACTGGTATAGTATGAGCAGCAGTACTGCAAGCTTCCCAATGCTGCCTTGTCAATGTGCCTAAACCCTCACCTGCAAAGTCAATCTCTAGCCTCCAGATACATCAAATTAATGACCTGCCTCTTTGTTGAGACTTACTGATTTATTGGCATCCTTGCCAAAAAAAGAAGAGGGTTAAAAAGTTTAAGAAATGCCCACCTTTATCACTAGGGCCCTACCAAATTCCTGACCGTGAAAAACACATCTCGGACTATGAAATCTGGTCTTCCCCCTGTGAAATCTAGTCTTGTGTGCTTTTACCCTATACTATACAGATTTCATGGGGAGTGATCAGCATTTCTCAAATTGAGGATCTCAGCCAGCAGCCACCACTGCTGAGCTCTGAAGGCAGCACAGCACCACCAGCAGCACAGAAGTAAGAGTAACAATACCGTAACCCCCCTCCTGCAATAACCTTGCGACCCCCTCCCCCCCCCGTAACTGTGCCTCAGTGGGTCACAACTTAGAATACCAAATTCAGGACAAACTGCTGAAAAATAGGACAGACCCCAAAACTAGAGGTTATTCTCCCATGAGATATACCAAACCAGCAACAAAAGTACATTTCTGTTTCGCCATGCTGGGTAACAAGAAGTCATAAAAGCAGTTTCCTTAGATCATTAGACTTAAAAATAAGTGGTTCTTTAAAACGAATCTAATCAAATAGAAGGTTCTTCTGGTACCAAAGGAGCAGCCAAATACCAAGGTCAATATGTAACTCGGATCTTACCCAAAAATCACGCCGTTGCCAATCCTTTAGTATCTAAATCTAAAGGTTTATTTATAAAAAAAGAAAGAAAGGTGAGAGTTAAATTTGGTTAAAGGAATCAAATACATACAATAATTGCAGATTTCTTGTTTCAGGCTTGTAGCAGTGATGGAATAAACTGCTGGCTTAAGTCAAGTCTCTGGTTATTTCCAAATCATTGGAAGGTCCTCAGTCCATAGGTTTGAACGGGGCGGGCAAACTATGGCCTGTGGGCCAGATCTGGCCTGTGGTATTGCCACCGCTGTGGGCCCCACACCTCTCCCGGAAGCAGCCGGCACCAGGTCCCTGGGGGACGGGGAGGGCAGAGAGCTCCATGTGCTGCCCTCGCCTGCAGGCACTGCCCCCCGCAGCTCCCATTGGCTGGGAATGGGGAACTGTGGCCAATGGGAACTTCGGGGGAGGTATCCACAGGCGAGGGCAGTGTGTAGAGCCCTTTTTCCACCCCACCCAGGGGCCGCAGGGACATGGTGCCGGCCGCTTCCAGGAGTGGTGTGGGGCCAGGGCAGGCAGGCAGGGAACCTGCCCTGGCCCCGGTGCACACTGCTGCCACCCTGGAGCCGCTCCAGGTAAGCGGCACTGGGCTGGAGCCCGCAGCCCACACTCCTCCTTGCACCCCTGCCCTGAGCTCCCTCCTGCACTCCAACCCCTTACCTTGAGCCCCCTCCTGCACATTGAGCCCCCTGCCGCATCCCTCCTGCACTCCCCACCCCCTCATATACCCCACATTGCTCCTCCGCCCCAACCCCTTGCCCTGAGCCCCTTCCTGCTCACCACACCCCCTCCCACACCCTGCACTCCCTCCTGCTCCCTAACCCCCTGCCCCAGCCTTCCATTCATGGCCCTGCATGCAATTTCCCCACCCAGATGTGGCCCTCAGGCTAAAAAGTTTGTCCATCCCGGGGTTAGAATGCTCCCATTAGTATAAATTCATAGTCCAGAGGCTTGAGCAGGAAGAGGCTGGAGCAGGAAAGAGGCAAAATGGAGGTGTTTCAAGGGCCTTTTATAACTTCTATTATGTGGAGGGAAACCCATTGTTTTAAACAAAGCCCCCAGCACAGCTAGTAGAAAATTACAGGTAAAAGATGGGAGTTTGGAGTCACATGGGCAAGTCACCTGTCCATGCCTGATTTTGCTTAGTCATAGTAGGAAGCCATTACCTTCAGATGGAACATCCACAGGAAAGTTCATTCAGTTTAGATAGGCATCTCCCATGGTCCTTTGTGAGTTGTTCTTTTGATGGGCCATTCAATTTGAATAAAGAAAAAGAGTACTTGTGGCACCTTAGAGACTAACTAATCTATTTGAGCACAAGCTGTAGCTCACAAAAGCTTATGCTCAAATTTGTTAGTCTCTGAGGTGCCACAAGTACTCCTTTTCTTTTTGCGAATAGAGACTAACACGGCTACTACTCTGAAACCTGTCAATTTGAATAGTCCCTCCAAGATGTGCAGGCTGAATACCTTGTGGGCGTTACCCCAGGAGCAAACATTTGAAACCCAGATATAGAGTCAATACTCATAACTTCAAATACAAAAATGATACATGCGTACAAATAGCATAATCATAACCTTTCCATAGGCATATTATATGCCACATTTTATACAAGATTGGTTGCAAATATATAACAGTGGTTGCAACAATGATCTACATGGTCATATTTTAATCAGATAATGTCACACCTCCCACAGCTCCTTTTTGGGTCAGGACCTCTACTATTACAACACCATGAAATTTCAAATATAAATAGCTGAAAGCATGAATTTTACTATTTTAAAAATCCTTTCACTGAAATTGACCAAACGGGATTGTGAATTTGGTAGGGCCCTATTCATCACACTTACTACAGGACTTCTTGAAAAATCAGGAAACAAGGAATCATGGATTCACAGGGTCTGGTCTGGTCTATGCCCCAGTCTTTAACTAGTCTAATGGGAGTACCTCTTTAGTATGCTGGATCCCTGCTATTCTACAGAGGTTGCCCATGGCCTCCACGACTCCAGAACTGGGCCTTCAGGTTTCAGCAATTCTTGTCTCTCTCCATGGCTCTTAGCATATACACAATGCGCCTCAGGTGGCATGTGACCAGGATTAATCACCGAATTTGGTCTGCTGCTTGGATCATTAGCTTTCCTGGCCCAGGCTGAGTACTGATGGGGAGTGTGACATGAATGCTGATCTATGACCCCCACCCAAACCTGCAGTGATTCCAACTGAGCCAGATTCCTGAAAAAGCATTTTTCCACCTATTCAATGCTCTCAGTAAGTAGTTGCAGTGGTACCAGACAGCCTTTTCAAAACAATGTAACAATTTTATTAGCTACCTGACATGCAGAATCTGAAAGTCTTTGAGGTTACAAGAGAGAGGCAGACTTGGGATATGGTTTTTGTTGGTGGTAGCCAGGACTTTGCTATATCTGTTCCCAAGCCCATCCTCTCCCTCTGTCCTCTTTTCCTCTGAGTTCCAGGAGAGCTCCTTAAGAGCTGTCAGACACACTCCCTTTCTCTTTGTTTCCAGCTGAGGTCCTTCTTTGGCTGTGAGCAGGTAGGTGTTAATGTGCTGGCCTCTGGGGTTTCCATTGTCCCTTCCAGAGTCTCCATTCGCATGTGTGGATTCCAACCAGACATTGTTAAGCAGTCTGTTTCCAACGCAGCCTGGTAATGTGACATCCTGCCAGCCCTCATTCTCTTATACGCTTGATATGTTGTCTGCAGTTAGGCCTTGTCTACACTGCCACTTACAGCGCTGAAACTTTCTTCATTCAGGGGTGTGAAAAAACACCCCTTGGGCGATGCGAGTTTCAGTGCTGTAAAGTGGCAGTGTAGATGGTGCTACAGCACTAGGAGCTGTGCTCCCAGCACTGGTAACTATTCCCAGGGCCCTCTCTACCCATATGCACAGTACACAGCTGTGTAGAGCGCCAGGAAATTTGAGGCACCAAACTTCCTGGTGTCCTGTGCAGCTGCGTGCTCCATCCCAGCCCCACCTCTTCCCAGCCCTGCCCCCACCCCCTGCACAGCTGAGTGCTCCTCCAGCCCCTGCCCTGCCTCTTCCCCATGGCCCCACCCCGACTTCCTACTGCTGATGAGTGCCTGCCGGGCCTGCACTCATCAGCGGTGGGAAGTGCAGTGACCCAGCCCCAGCCGTGCCGCCAGTGAGTGCTGGGGGGTAGTTTCCCTTTGCCCCCTAAGCCGGCCCGGACCCCCCCCCCATGGGGGGGCTGTGTAGGGCCCCAGAATAGCTAGGGACAGTCCTGACTATTCCCTTTGCAGAGGTGGTTTTAGCGCTTTAACAGCGGCTGTGTAGACATACCCTTAGCCTCTACAGTGAAATAGAATTTTATCTGCACTGACAGGATCCCATCGTGTCAGCTTAGGTAATCCACCAGCCTGGGAGGCAGTAGCTAGCTCAACGGAAGAATTCTTCTGTCTACACAGGGGATTAGGTTGGTATAGCTTTTGTGGATTTTTCACACCCCTGAGAGAGATGGCTATACTGATGTAAGTTCCTAGGTAGACTAGCCCTCTGTGTATTGCAGTAACAAGTGCACAGGGAAACTAAGGCTATGTCTACACTATGCATACAGCCACCAAAATTATTAAATCACTTGTGTGTGTGCACACTTTGTTCCATGTGCCGGCGATGTGTGTCCTCACCAGGAGCACTTGTATGAACTTGTATTTTTCAGTGTGGGGCATTGTGGGATGGCTCCTGGAGACCAGTAACAGTGGACGCAAAGCTCATAGGAATGTTCAAATTACTCCCAGTCCCAAAGGATCGGTCACTTAATACAGGACAATTGTATTTTAGATCTCACACCAAAGACAATGCTTGTGGCCAATCCTATAATAAACTATTTCAAGATTCCTTAACTAGGAAAAGGAAATAGAGTTATTTACAAGGTTTAAAGTAAGTAAATCTATATATCCGTAAATGGATTCCAGTCTTAAGTTTCAAGAAGTAATAGAAGCTTCTGTAATAAGCGAGCTCTGTATGCCCTTTAGGGCTAACCCACGGCAAGCACTGGAGATCTTTTGCTTATGCTTAGTCATGGGTGGTGGGTATTGAAGGCCAGGGGAGGCTAAACCTCCCCTAACCCACGCCGTGGCCCTGCCCGCGCTCTTCCCCGAGGCCATGCCCTCTCTCCCCTTCTCCCCTGAAGCTGGCAGGTGCCCAACTCCAGCCCATGGCCTGGGGCTTGGGCTGGGCATTATCTTCCGGCAACCCTATCCCACCTCCAAAATACAGCAGAACGCTTGCCTAATAATTGGGCTGACAAATTTTTACCCTAAGTGTGAGAATTGAGGGAAAGTTCATAAGATTTCATAATAATCTATAATAATAGATGTTTGTTCATGGGAAGAGGTGCAAAAGGGAGACAAAACTTAATTAGTCAAAATATAAAGGCCTATTGATATAACTTAAGGACTATGCTGAGATCACACATGGTAAACAAGAAGTGTGGGACCAGGAAACTAATAGACCAAAATTGGTGTGTCAAAAATTAGGCCTAATTGATGAACAAAATGATGAGGGCATGGGCTGTTCCATCCATCACTCCCTTTTGGAGTTCTTAAAGAAAAGACTTCTGGATGGGAAATTAAGAAATTGTCTGACAACTACTGGTAGGGGAGAGGGGGGTAGGTGACAGAGAAGGAGCAAGCTTTACCACTGTGGCTGCCACACCCACAGTCTCCCGGGACTCTAGGTTGTACTACAGCATCATTGGGCTTTCATCATCCTGATCCTTAAATAGAGAGGAACCCAGATATTTCCACCTCCACCAGCTTCAGCTAAATCCTGAATATCACCTGGGATGTGAGACTGTCATTCCCCTTCGTATGTCCTATTTCTTCTCTTTACTCTCTCCTTTTGCCTTCTCTCTATCAAGAGTCTGGCTTAGCTGGCCAAGACTATATTTTGCAATGTTGCTGTGAATATGTGACCAAACTGACAGCAAAAAGCAATGCCCTAGACAATTTGATGCTGGTACTAGTTTGCTAGGTCTCAGAGTGTGCTATCCCTGTGTTTCTCCAGCAGTGTGGTAGCCAGTAAGGGTATGTTTACACTACGAAATTAGATCAATTTTTATAGACTTTGATTTTTAGAAATTGATTTTATACAGTTGATTGTGTGTGTCACCACTAAGCGCATTAAGTCGGTGGAGTGTGTCCTCAATACCATGGCTAGGATCGACTTACAGAGCGGTGCACTGTGGGTAGCTATCCCGCAGTCTCCACTGCCCATTGGAATTCTGGGTTAAGCTCCCAATGCCTGATGGGGCAAAAACATTGTCGCAGGTGGTTTTGGGTACATGTCATCAGTCGCCCCTCCCTTCCTTCCTCCCTCCCTCCGTGAAAGCAACAGCAGACAATCGTTTCGCACCTTTTTTCCTGGGTTACCTGTGCAGATGCCATACCACAGCAAACATGGAGCCTGCTCAGCTCACCGCTGCTGTTGTGAGCATTGTAAACACCTCGCGCATTATCCTGGAGTATGTGCAGAACAGGGCTAAGAGATGCCAGCACGAGGACGATTGTGATGAGGACATGGACACAGACGTTCCTGAAAGCACGGGCTGTGGCAATTGGGACATCATGGTGGCAGTGGGGCTGGTTGATACAGTGGAACGCCGATTCTGGGCCCGGCAAACAAGCACAGACTGCGGGGGGCAGCATCGTGTTGCAGGTATAGGATGATTCACGGTGGCTGCGAAACTTTCGCATGCATAAGGCCCCTTTCCTTGAACTTTGTGAGTTGCTTTTCCCCACCCTGAAGCGCAGGAATACCAAGATGAGTGCTGCCCTGACAGTTGAGAAGCGAGTGGTGATAGCCCTGTGGAAGTTTGCAACGCCTGACTGCTACCGGTCAGTCGGGAATCAATTTGTAGTGGGCAAGTCTACTGTGGAGACTGCTGTGATCCAAGTAGCCAATGCAGTCACTGGCATTCTGCTATCAAGGGTAGTGACACTGGGAAATGTGCAGGTCATACTGGATGGCTTTGCTGCAATGGGGTTTCCCAACTGTGGTGGGTCGATAGACAGAACGCATATCCCTATCTTGGCACCGGAGCACCTTGCCAACCAGTACATAAACCACAAGGGGTACTTCTCAATGGTGCTGCAAGCACTGGTGGATCACAAGGGACGTTTCACCGACATCAACATGGGATGGCTAGGAAAGGTGCATGATGCTCGCATCTTTAAGAACTCTGAGTTGTTCGAGCAGTTGCAAGAAGGGACTTACTTCCCAGACCAGAAAATTACCATTGGGGATGTTGAAATGCCAATAGTTATCCCTGGGGACCCAGCCTACCCCTTGCTTCCATGGCTTATGAAGCTGTACACAGGCAGCCTGGACAGTAGTAAGGAGTAGCTCAACTATAGGCTGAGCAAGCGCAGAATGGTGGTAGAATGTGCCTTTAGATGTTTAAAAGCTCGCTGGTGCTGTTTGCTGACCTAGGTTAGACCGCTGTTATTGCTGCTTGCTGTGTGCTCCATTATATCTGTGAGAGTAAAGGGGAGACGTTTATGGTGGGGTGGGAGGTTGAGGCAAATCACCTGGTGGCTGATTTTGAGCAGCCAGACACCAGGGCGATTAGAAGAGCACAGCTAGGCGCATCAGAGAGGCTTTGAAAACCAGTTTCATGACTGGCCAGGCTACGGTGTGACAGTTGTGTGTGTTTCTCCTTGCTGCAAACCTGCCCCCTTTGTTGATTTTAAATCCTATAAGCCAACCACCCTCCCCCCTTCGATCACAGCTGGCAAAGGAAATAAAGTAACTATTGGTTTGAAACCATTCATTCTTTCTTTATTAATTTAAAAAAAAAAGTGAGATAACTGACAAGGTAGCCCAGGTGGGGAGGGGTGCGGGAGCAGGGAAGAACAAGTCCACATTGCTTATTGTAGCCACACTACAAATCAAAACTGTTTGAATGACAGCCTTCTGTTGCTTGGGCCGTCCTCTGGAGTGGAGTGGCTGGGTGCCTGGAGCCCCCCTTCCCCTCCCCCCCGATTCTTGGATGTCTGGGTGAGGAGGATATGGAACTTGGGGAGGAGGGCAGGCGGTTATACAATGGATGCAGCGTGGGGTCTGTGCTCTTGTTGGCTTTCCTGCAGCTCCAACAGACGCTTCATCATGTCCGTTTGCTCCCCCATTAACCTCAGCATCGCCTCCTGCCTCTGCTCTTCTTGCTCACTTAATGCTTTCCTGGCCTCTGCCACTGAATGCCTCCATGCATTAAGCTGTGCCCTATCAGTGCAGGAGGACTGCATAAGCTCGGAAAACATGTCATCGCGAGTGTGGTTTTTTTGCCTTCTAATCTGTGATATAACCTCAGGGACGGAGATGATGGGGGAGCATAGAAACATTTGCACGTGGGGGGAGAGAAAAAGGGAGAGTAAAATTTAAGATGATACATTTCTGAGAACAAAAGGGAGACTCTTTCACAGTTAATCAAGCAGCTGACAGCACATGTGCTTTAGGTACAAGGTCATATTTTGCCTTTTATAGTGAGCGCCTGCCGGTGTGGTGACACATCACAAATGTCTGGGCAACAGAATTTGGTTTTCAGGCAGCCATGGTAAGCCTTTTGGTATGCAGGGTTGGCTTCTTACACCTTCATAACATGTGGGAATAGTTTCAAACTGCAGTGCCATCCTATCCCACAGCAAGTAATGCCGGTTGGGTTTCACATTTAAAAGGAAGGGCTGTGGTTTTTGGGTGGATGTGGAGCACACACTTCCCCCCCACCTCACCACGTGGCTATTCTCTGGGATGATCCCTTTTAGCCAAGTGCAAACAACCCAGCATGAACGGGGTCCTTTTACTGTTCCCTTACTAAAATTCCCTTATTTCAACCAGGTGACCATGAATGATATCACTCTCTCTTGAGGCTAACACAGAAGGATATAGACCGAATGTTGCTTGAATGCGACCCAAACCCAGGACCATTTGCTGCCATGCTTTGTGCTGCAGTGATTCCAGACTACTTGCTACTGGCTTGGCGTGGTAGAGTGTCCTACCGTGGAGGACGAAATAAGGCAGCCCTCCCCAGAAACCTTCTGCAAAGGATTTGAGTTCCTCCAGGAGAGCTTCATGGAGATGTCCCTGGAGGATTCCCGCTCCATCCCCAGACATGTTAACAGACTTTTCCAGTAGCTGTACTAGCTGCGAATGCATCCCAATTCTTCAGGGCATCTCAGACATTAACCACTATTGCTTTTAAACCCTGTACTGTAGTTACAAATGTGCACTCACCAGAGCTGGCTTCTCTGGCTTCAAAGTCGGGGATCCCGCCTTGAGAGGGTATGGGCTCCAGGGTGATGAAAAGGTCCTGGCTGCCAGGGAGAACGGATTCACCACTTGCCTGCTGTGCATCCTCCTCTTCCTCATCCACAAAATCCTCCTCCCTGTTGCGTGAGACTCCCCCCTTGCAGGTGTCCACGGACAGTGGTGGGGTAGTGGTAGGGTCCCCCCCTATAATGCCACGCAGCTGATCATAGAAGCGGCATGTATGGGGCTCTGACGCGGAGCGACCGTTTGCTTCCTTTGTCTTTTGGTAGGC
Source organism: Natator depressus (assembly GCF_965152275.1). Taxonomy (NCBI): domain Eukaryota; kingdom Metazoa; phylum Chordata; order Testudines; family Cheloniidae; genus Natator; species Natator depressus. The sequence continues at coordinate 81,979,309 of NC_134241.1, read as the reverse complement.
TTGCCTGAGCTCCTTAACTTTCACGCGGCACTGCTGTGTGTCCCTGTTGAAGCCTCTCTCCACCATGCCCTGCATGATTCTGCATACATATTAGCATTTCTTTTTGATCGGAGTTCGGCCTGCACAGATTCTTCTCCCCATGCAGCAATCAGATCCAGTGTCTCCCTTTCGGTCCATGCTGGAGCTCGTGTGCGGTTCTGGGGGGACTGCATGGTCACCTGTGCTGCTGAGCTTGCCACACTGACCAAACAGGAAATGAAATTCAAAATTTCCCGGGCTTTTCCTGTGTACCTGGCTTGTGCATCGGAGTTCAAAGTGCTGTCCAGAGTGGTCACATTGGAGCACTCTGGGGTAGCTCCCGGAGGCCAATATCCTCGAATTGCGTCTGCACAACCCCAAATTCGGCCCAGCAAGGTCGAGTTTAGCGCTACTCCCCTCATCGGGAGGAGTACAGAAGTTGATTTTAAGAGCCCTTTAGGTCGACGGAACGGGGTTGGTTGTGTAGACGCATTCATTTTAAAATCAACCGAACGCAGCTAAATTCGACCTAACCCCATAGTGTAGACCAGGGCTATGAGTCAGCACCAGACTCAGAAGCTGCATTTTTTCCTTTTCTTTTTCTCTCCTTTTGTGTATGTTTGTCTTCTAGGAAACAGGATAAGACTTTAACAACTGCAGCCCATTTCAGCTGACTTCTTTTCTCCTAAAAAGATAGTTATTTATCATCTGAAAGGGTGACTAACAGGGGGTTTCCTTCTAAAGGTATCTTGGTATCCTGTTAAAATGAAGGCATTACTTGATATTTTACATTTCAAATGCTTTAATTGTTTCTCCTTCTTTTCTATATCTTTGGTAAAGGTTAAGAATTTTTTAACAGCATGTTTGCCACTGACCAGGCAGAAGTCATTTTATTCCAAAAGCCTGAACCTTGTTTAAAACTCTCTTTAATGTTGAACAGTGACAGGGTCATGTTAACACCTCTGATTCTTTGGGCCCATTTATTCCATTGAAATTAATACAGCACCCTTCAACAATATGACTACTTTGCTTTCTTCCTCCTCCTCCTTTCTTGATTGCTCAAAAAAAGAGACACAATTTTACTATTTATTGAGGAACAGTATGCTTATCCCTTATTGTTGTAAAGATTAAACCGACTTTGTCTTAGTAGTTGGAATCTGTTGTCTTTGCTTTAAGCTATCTATATTTCTCCAGCTTCCCATTTAATTTTGCTAATGAACGTATTCAATAATTGAGGAATAAGGTGCTGTTGCATCTTAATGAGTTAGTCTAATTACATGTAAGGATGTCCTGACAGATGTAAATATTTTAGGGGTGCACTAGCTTTGTCACAAATCATTTTTTGCTTTATGAAAATCTTAGGGTATTTGTATTAGAGATCCATTGAATGACCAGAGGTGCATGTTTTTTGGACAGGGTACTATCTTCCTCCTTACCTGCTTCCAATATTGCATTTAGTTTCTAATTATACCAATAAAACCTTTCCCTCAATGGAAAAGTTTTTGCATGCATGACAGAGGATCGATATTGAGTTATAAAATTAAAGGCTTGCACAAAGGATTTTGCTGGTTAAGCAAAGTACACTTGTTGACCATAAAACTTTACAAGTTTATGTCTAGATGAAGCTGCTTGTTTATGGCAATTGATTATTTAGATCTTTAGATATCTGAAAGATGTCGTGTAGGTGCTGTACAGTCTAGATATGTAGATAGGAAAGCCAAAATACTTGCAACAGTTGCCAGATATATTTCTCTCCACTAGTCCAGATTCATTACTCTTGACCACGTTTTACTTGGCAGAAAATACACCTATACAATATACATCGGAAGTTGACCATATATGGCAGCCTGTGTATCATGCAGAGTACACTGCAGCCTCTGTTTCCATGCATACCCTTGCGTCCTAGAGGGATAGTGTATAAAGGAATTGAAAATCCTAAAATAGACAGATATACAGTCACTGGATAAAATGCTGGCTACTAACTATCTAATAGTCACAAGATACTTCAAAATCTGAGGTCTGCAGTGAAGATACTGTGCCTATGTGATGAAGACATTGGAAAGAATAGTGACTAATCAGTGGTGCTCTGTTGGATTATAATTATTATGCATGCTGTCATTATTGGGTTATGTCTACACAGCAATGTAAGCCTGGGCTCCAAACCTCCCTCGTGTCCATGCACCAACTGTGCTAATCTCAGGCTCAGATCCAGGATCCTAGGACCCTGCAGGGCTGGAGTGTCCAAGCCAGCGTTAAGTTGGGACATAGGGTCCGAGCCCTGTTTCTTTCCTGTATGCATGCAGCCTCAGCTTGACTTGGTCCCAGAAGTCCTCTGGATGTATCCCAGAGTTCCCAGTGGCAAAGGAGGAGCACAGCGACCACAAGTGCCATTACTGTCTGGCCAAGCGTGCTCTGGTCCTCCTCGCTGCTGCACAGAACTTGCCCAGAGCAAGAAGCAAAGCTGACAGGCAGGAGGCAGCTCCTGGCCGCCGGGGTGGTACAGGTCATCCACCCCCAGCTGTGCTGAGCAGGGAGCTCTGCCACTCCCCCTCCCTGCAGGGCATCCACTTGGTCCCACTCCACTCTGTGGTCCTTGCTCTCAGGCCCCCGGAACTTGCTGGGGCTGTGTGCATTGTGAGGGCAGTGATTGGGAACCAGCCCCAAAATTTCCCCACAGTCTCCTGGGAATCCTTTATCCCTGCCTCGCAGGGTGCAGCAAGGGCAGGGATAAGAGATCTCCGGGCTGCAGAAGCACACTGCACCCCAAGCCTTGGGAGGATCATTTCACTGCTTTGTAGCCAGCAGCAGCCAGGCTGGGTATGTGACCTTCATTTTATGTCAAACTTCCAAACAAACAGACAAAAATAAATTTAAAAAACCCCACACCAAAACACCTTAATTGAACATCCTATTTTAAAAATTAAGATTTGCCACGTTCCATTTTAATATGACTGCCCTGGTGACTGATGTCCTAATTATCCTGAGAACAGGTGGACATGGACATTTTTGTGCCTGTGGGACTCAGCCTAGAGCTGGAGAGCCCAATTCTTGGATTGGATGGTAGTTTCAGTATAAAGCCTTCTCAAACTGCAGTCATTCTATTGAGACAGCCACCAAATGAGCTAATTATGTGGTTTATGTACTTGTGCTCCTTATGGACACCTGAGTTCCATCAGTACTGCCACAGTGAGGGAACAGGGTGGGCAGTAGAGTTTTCCCCCAGTACACCATGTTCCTAGGGCTAGTGTGTGGACAGGGGGCACTAGGCACTTTGGAATACGTTTACTTTCACTCTGGTCTATGCACTTCAGTGTGGATGCCAGAGCCCTAGGTTCGATCACAGGTCAGAAAATCCTTAACCTAGGGTTAAAATGCAGTGTACAGGCTCAAGCCCATGATTCAGCTGACTTGAGTCCCACTAACACTAGTCTTACCTTGCTGTGTAGACATAGCCTTGGAGACACCTGCCTGCCTGGCATCTGGGCTATGGGAGCCATGTGGTGCTGCTGTCAGCAAGCATCACTTGTGCATGTCTGGAAAATACTACTACTTGAGGCTAGGGTCTTATGTAGGGGAACACTTGGATACAGATTTTCAGTCTTTGGGTATGTATGTATATTCTCCAGGAAAATGGCCTCCCTCTCTGCCCCAAGGGGCTTGACTAAGTTTCAGTGATGCCACTGGCTGGTTGGCGTATTGCATGCAGGAGCTATTGAAGCTGGCCTCTCTGCTGCGTAATGGGAGGAGGATGTGACATATGGTTGCCTTTCCTTTCTGTGTCGTTACAACTGCAAAGAGTAAGTCACTAGCTCTCTGTGTGCAGCACAAGTTTTAGACCTGTATGACATTGAGTTTGGTAAGTGGTGTTGCCTTCAACAAAATGTTTAGATTTTAATTCTATATCCATGATATCTTTCCCTCTCCCCCCAAGAGGGAGAGAGCTTAGGGGATTTAACAATTTTTTTTAAAAGGCTAGTATATAAAAGGTGTCTTGAACTTGCTCAGCATGAACTCCTTTTATATACACTTGATGTTGGGCTGTGTAACCTATTTGGTACAATATTGCCAAAGGACGATTTCATAGACTTTTTGGGTTTTTTTTGTTGGTTTTAGAATGATCATATGCAGCCCATTCCTATCACGTCCATCAACCAGGATGTTCCAAAAAATGTAGAATATCAGGGTTGGAAGGGACCTCAGGAGGTCATCTAATCCAACCCCCTGCTCAAAGCAGGACGAATCCCCAACTAAATCATCCCAGCCAGGGCTTTGTCAAGCCTGACCTTAGATATTTTTAAGGAAGGAGATTCCACCATGTCAAGGTCCCTCCCCCACTCTGAACTCTAGGGTACAGATGTGGGGACCTGCATGAAAAACCTCCTAAGCTTATCTTTACCAGCTTAGGTCAAAACTTCCCCAAGGTACAAAATATTCCACCCTTTTGTCCTTGGATTGGCCGCTACCACCACCAAACAAATACTGGTTACTGGGAAAGAGCTGTTTGGACACGTCTTTCCCCCCAAAATACTTCCCAAAAACCTTGCACCCCACTTCCTGGACAAGGTTTGGTAAAAAGCCTCACCAATTTGCCTAGGTGACTACAGACCCAAACCCTTGGATCTGAGAACAATGAAAAAGCATTCAGTTTTCTTACAAGAAGACTTTTTAATAGAAATAGAAGTAAATAGAAATAAAAAAAAAATCCCCCCTGTAAAATCAGGATGGTAGATACCTTACAGGGTAATTAGATTCAAAACATAGAGAACCCCTCTAGGCAAAAACCTTAAGTTACAAAAAAGATACACAGACAGAAATAGTTATTCTATTCAGCACAATTTTTTTCTCAGCCATTTAAAGAAATCATAATCTAACACGTACCTAGCTAGATTACTTACTAAAAGTTCTAAGGCTTCATTCCTGGTCTATCCCCGGCAAAGACAAAATATAGACAGACCCACATACCCTTTGTTTCTCTCCCTCCTCCCAGCTTTTGAAAGTATCTGGTCTCCTCATTGGTCATTTTGGTCAGGTGCCAGCGAGGTTACCTTTAGCTTCTTAACCCTTTACAGGTGAGAGGAGATTTCCTCTGGCCAGGAGGGATTTTAAAGGGGTTTACCCTTCCCTTTATATTTATGACACGCCCCCCAAATCTCAGCTAGGGTGAAACACTGGCTGGGATTTCTTCCTGGAGCTCTAGGAAAAACAGAGTTAATAAGACACATGCATCTCTAAATATACTACCAAGTACATAAAGACTAACAATATTTTCTACATCTCAAGGACGATTTTAACCAGTTGATTCTGGGAAACTTTCACGGGAGAGTGCATCAGCCACTTTGTTAGAAGCTCCTGAGATGTGTTGGATGTCGAAATCAAAATCTTGGAGAGCTAAACTCCACCGAAGAAGTTTTTTGTTAGTTGCCTTGACGGTGTGAAGCCACTTCAGTGCAGCATGGTCGGTTTGCAGGTGGAAACGCCGTCCCCAAACATATGGGCGTAGCTTTTCCAGAGCGTAGACAATGGCGTAACATTCTTTTTCAGTGACTGACCAGTTGCTTTCCCTCTCAGACAGTTTTTTGCTGAGAAACACTACAGGGTGGAATTCTTGATCAGGTCCTTTCTGCATTAAAACTGCTCTCACACCACGCTCGGATGCATCTGTGGTTACTAGGAACGGTTTGTCAAAGTCTGGGGCCCTTAGTACAGGGTCAGACATGAGTGTCACTTTAAGCTTGTTAAAGGCCTTCTGACACTTTTCGGTCCACTGCACAGCATTTGGCTGTTTCTTTTTGGTTAGGTCTGTCAGTGGGGCGGCGATTTGGCTGTAGTGCGGTACAAATCGTCTAATAACCGGCCAAGCCTAAGAAGGATTGAACCTGTTTCTTTGACTTTGGGACAGGCCACTTTTGGATAGCATCCACTTTGGCCTGTAGGGGGCTGATAGTTCCTTGACCCACCTGGTGTCCAAGGTAAGTCACTCTGTTTAGGCCTATTTGACACTTCTTAGCCTTAACAGTTAGTCCTGCCTTCCTTATGCGCTCAAGGACTTTTTGTAGATGTTCCAGGTGGTCTGCCCAGGAATCCGAAAATATGGCCACATCGTCAAGGTAGGCGACTGCATATTCTCCTAATCCCGCTAGGAGACCATCTACAAGTCTTTGGAAGGTGGTGGGTGCATTTCGCAGCCCGAAAGGGAGTACATTAAATTCATACAGCCCGAGATGTGTGGTGAAGGCTGACCTTTCCTTGGCAGACTCATCTAGCGGTACCTGCCAGTACCCCTTGGTTAAGTCCAAGGAAGAGATGAACTGGGCCCGTCCCAGTTTCTCTAATAGTTCATCTGTGCGTGGCATTGGATAGTTGTCTGGGCGAGTTACAGCATTTAGCTTACTGTAGTCCACGCAAAAACGTATTTCCCCATCTGGTTTGGGAACTAGAACCACTGGAGATGCCCATGCACTTTCAGAGGGGCGGATTACACCCATCTGTAACATATCCCGGATCTCCCGTTCTATAGCAGTTTTAGCTTGAGGAGACACCCGGTAAGGTTGGACTCTAATTGGGCGAGCATTACCTGTGTCAATGGAGTGGTATGCCCGTTCAGTCAGTCCTGGGGTGGCTGAGAACGTTGGCGCGTAGCTAGTGCACAGCTCCTGGATCTGCTGTCGCTGCATACGCCCAAGGGTCATGGAGAGGTTCACCTCTTCCACATCACCAGCACATTTCCCTTCGTAGTAGACACCTTCAGGCCACTCAGCGTCGTCTCCTCCCTGGGCTGTAAACTGACAAACCTTTAATTCTCTGGAATAAAAGGGCTTTAGAGAATTAATATGGTACACCTTAGGCTTTCGGTTGGAGGTGGGGAATGCTATGAGATAATTAACAGCTCCCAGGCGCTCCTGGACCGTGAATGGCCCTTCCCACGATGCTTCCATTTTATGGGCCTGGAGCGCCTTTAAGACCATGACCTGGTCCCCTACTTTGAAGGAACGCTCTCTGGCATGTTTATCATACCAGGCTTTTTGCTCTTTTTGAGCATCCTGTAAGTTTTCTTTAGCAAGGGCTAAAGAGGTTCGGAGGGTGTTTTGTAGGTTGGTTACAAAGTCCAGAATGTTAGTTCCTGGAGAAGGTGTAAATCCCTCCCATTGCTGCTTCACCAACTGCAATGGCCCCTTAACCTCACGGCCATATACAAGTTCAAATGGGGAAAACCCTAAACTGGGGTGTGGTACAGCTCTGTAGGCAAAGAGCAACTGCTGCAACACTAGGTCCTAATCATTGGAGTGCTCATTTACGAATTTACATATCATGGCCCCCAAAGTTCCATTAAACTTCTCCACCATGCCATTTGTTTGATGGTGGTAAGGAGTGGCAACCAAGTGATTTACCCCATGAGCTTCCCAAAGGTTTTTCATAGTTCCTGCCAGGAAATTAGTCTCTGCATCTGTGAGGATGTCGGAGGGCCAACCTACCCCGGCAAAAATGTCTGCTAGTGCCTGGCACACACTTTTAGCCCTGGTGTTGCTTAGAGCTACTGCTTCCGGCCATCGGGTGGCAAAATCCATGAAAGTCAGTATGTACTGCTTTCCTCTGGGTGTCTTTTTCGGAAAAGGACCCAGAATATCCACAGCTACTCGCTGAAATGGAACTTCAATGATGGGGAGTGGCTGGAGAGGGGCTTTGACCTGGTCTTGGGGCTTTCCCACTCTTTGGCACACCTCACAAGACTGGACATAAGTAGAAACATCCTTGCCCATTCCCTCCCAGTGGAATGACCCCCCCAAACGGTCTTTGGTCCTGTTCACCCCAGCATGGCCACTAGGGTGATCGTGGGCTAAGCTCAAGAGCTTGGCCCGGTATTTAGTTGGAACTACCAACTGTCTCTGAGGATGCCAGTCTTCCTGGTGTCCACCAGAAAGAGTTTCTTTATATAAAAGTCCTCTTTCTACAACAAACCTGGATCGATTAGAAGAGCTGAGAGGCGGTGGGTTGCTCCGTGCCGCCGTCCAAGCTCTCTGGAGGCTTTCATCTGCTTCCTGTTCGGTCTGGAACTGTTCCCTTGATGCTGGAGACATCAGTTCCTCATTGGATTGTGGACCTAGGCTTGGTCCCTCTGGAAGCGATATAGGGGATGGAGCTGTTTCTGTTGACTGTGAACCGCTCTCCGCTGGTGCACTATGTTGGGATTCAGGCTCCGGCTGAGCCTCTTGTGTCGGGTTATCGGCTGCTGCCAGTTCAGGGTCGGTGGGGCCCTCTGGTGTTGAGGTTGCAAGTACTGGATTCAGTGCTGGCAATGGGTCTGGTGTTGGTTGTTCGGCTGGTTCCGGTTCTGGGACTGGTTCCGTCTGGGTCTCTGGGACTGGATCCACTACTGCTGTTGCAGATGTTGGTCTGGGGTCCGGGTCCATCACCTCTGACCGGGTCCTGATAGAAGTTTCTGGAACAGAGCTAGGCCTCACGGCTTGTTTAGCCTGGCTGCGGGTGACCGTTCCCACCCTCTTGGCCTGCTTCACATGATTGGCCAAGTCTTCCCCCAACAGCATGGGGATGGGATAATCATCATAGACTGCAAAAGTCCACGTTCCTGACCAGCCCTTGTACTGGACAGGCAACTTGGCTGTAGGCAAATCGAAAGAGTTGGACTTGAAGGGTTGAATTATCACTTGGATCTCTGGGTTGATTAACTTGGGGTCCACTAAGGAAGCATGGATAGCTGACACTTGTGCTCCGGTGTCCCTCCACGCGGTGACCTTCTTCCCGCCCACACTCACAGTTTCCCTCCGCTCCAAGGGTATCTGGGAGGTATCTGGGCCTGTGGACCTCTGGTGTGATTCCGGTGCAATGAACTGTAATCTGTTGGGGTTCTTGGGGCAGTTGGCCTTTACATGCCCCAGCTCGTTACATTTAAAACATTGTCCAGCTGACGGGTCACTGGGGCGAGGAGGGTTGCTGGAGAACGGGGTGGTGGGACGATAAGGGGTCTGGAGGGTTCTTTGGGAGGTAGGTGGGGCTTTGGGCGGCCCCCGGTAATAGGGTGTGGCCTGGGGTTGTCCCTTCTGGTCTCCGCTCCAACTGCGACCAGTTTTTTTCTTCTCTGCCACCTCCACCCATCTGGCTCCAATCTCTCCTGCCTCGATTACAGTTTTGGGCTTCCCATCTAGGATGTACCTTTCTATTTCTTCAGGAACACCCTCTAAGAATTGTTCCATTTGCATTAGGAAGGGCAAATTTACTGGAGATTCAACACTTGCTCCGGATATCCAGGCATCCCAATGTTTCACAATGTGGTAGGCATGTCGGGTAAATGACACGTCTGGTTTCCACCTTAGGGCTCTGAACCTCCGACGAGACTGCTCGGGTGTTATCCCCATTCTGACTCTTGCCTTGGATTTAAACAGTTCATACTTGTTCATGTGTTCTTTAGGCATTTCAGCTGCCACCTCAGCTAAGGGTCCACTGAGCTGTGGCCTCAGCTCTACCGTGTATTGGTCAGTAGAGATGTTGTACCCAAGGCAGGCCCTTTCGAAGTTTTCTAGGAAGGCCTCAGTATCATCGCCTGCCTTGTAGGTGGGGAACTTTCTGGGATGGGAAGTGGTACTTGGAGAAGGATTGCTAGGGTTTGTTGGGATATTCTGCTGAGCCTTTATCTTCTCTATCTCCTCCACATACTTCCTCTCTTTTTCCTTCTCCTCCAGTTCTTTGTCCCTTGCTTCCATAGCTCTCCTGTGAGCAGCCGCTTGGTGTTGTTCTGCCTTTTTTGCTGCCTCTTTTGCTGCCTCCCTTTCTTGTTCCTTCTCCTCCTTCTTCAGCCGCATGAGTTCTATCTGTCTTTCATGTTCCCTTTGTCTTTCCTCAGCCTGAAATCTGGCTAATTCCAGCTGTAGTCGAGCCGCGGATTTGGTCATTCTAACCTCTCTGTTTTTAACTAACTTTACACCCAAAGTTTAGAAATAAACAAACAAAACTTGGCTGTAAAATTTTGCTGTGCTGGAATAGAATACCTATTCTCTGATAGTGATTGTCAGCCTACAGAAAAAGACAATTCCCTTGTCTCTGCTCTGGGCCCAAATCAAAGCAAAAAACTTCCAACTACTTGGAAACCTGTTTACCCAGCCCAAAGAAAAAACAAGTTTCCTTTTTAAACTTGTGCTCCTTGTAAAAACTCAAAGTCCAAAAAAAAAAAACCCTGCCACTTTTGTCTCCAGGCAAATGGGTAGAACACCCCCCCTTCTATTTATTTTTAGGGAAAAAAAAACCTCTGGGTTGGAAGACTGTGAATTTCACTGCAGGAGTTAAGTACCCTGCCTCCAGGCAAAGAAAACCTGCAATTCACAAAGATAATCCCCTTTTGTCTCTGCTTGGCCACAAAGCAGAGAAAAAAACAAGCTGCTTTCAGTTTCAGCTGCTTCTGGACTTTCTTTCCAAAGGAAAGAAAAAAAAATCTCCTTTTTTAAAATCTGTATTTCTAGTTCAAAAAAATCTCAACTGGATCTCAAAATGATTTCAGGTTAATCCCACCGCTATGCCACCATGTCAAGGTCCCTCCCCCACTCTGAACTCTAGGGTACAGATGTGGGGACCTGCATGAAAAACCTCCTAAGCTTATCTTTACCAGCTTAGGTCAAAACTTCCCCAAGGTACAAAATATTCCACCCTTTTGTCCTTGGATTGGCCGCTACCACCACCAAACAAATACTGGTTACTGGGAAAGAGCTGTTTGGACACGTCTTTCCCCCCAAAATACTTCCCAAAAACCTTGCACCCCACTTCCTGGACAAGGTTTGGTAAAAAGCCTCACCAATTTGCCTAGGTGACTACAGACCCAGACCCTTGGATCTTAAGAACAATGAACAATCCTCCCAACACTTGCACCCCCCCTTTCCAGGGAAATGTTGGATAAAAAGCCTCACCAATTTGCATAGGTGACCACAGACCCAAACCCTTGGATCTGAGAACAATGAAAAAGCATTCAGTTTTCTTACAAGAAGACTTTTTAATAGAAATAGAAGTAAATAGAAATAAAAAAAAAATCCCCCCTGTAAAATCAGGATGGTAGATACCTTGCAGGGTAATTAGATTCAAAACATAGAGAACCCCTCTAGGCAAAAACCTTAAGTTACAAAAAAGATACACAGACAGAAATAGTTATTCTATTCAGCACAATTCTTTTCTCAGCCATTTAAAGAAATCATAATCTAACACGTACCTAGCTAGATTACTTACTAAAAGTTCTAAGGCTTCATTCCTGGTCTATCCCCGGCAAAGACAAAATATAGACAGACCCACATACCCTTTGTTTCTCTCCCTCCTCCCAGCTTTTGAAAGTATCTTGTCTCCTCATTGGTCATTTTGGTCAGGTGCCAGCGAGGTTACCTTTAGCTTCTTAACCCTTTACAGGTGAGAGGAGATTTCCTCTGGCCAGGAGGGATTTTAAAGGGGTTTACCCTTCCCTTTATATTTATGACACACCACCTCCCTAGGTAACGCATTCCAGTGTTTCACCACCCTCCTAGTGAAAAAGTTTTTCCTAATATCCAACCTAAACCTCCCCCACTGCAACTTGAGACCATTACTCCTTGTTCTGTCATCAGCTACCACTGAGAACAGTCTAGATCCATCGTCTTTGGAACCCCCTTTCAGGTAGTTGAAAGCAGCTATCAAATCCCGCCTCATTCTTCTCTTCCGCAGACTAAACAATCCCAGTTCCCTCAGCCTCTCTTCATAAGTCATGTGTTCCAGTCCCCTAATCATTTTAGACTGCTTAATTTTGAAGGGCTACTTTTCATTAAGTGTGAGGCCTCAGATTGTTAGTTTATCCTGTAACTGTTTTTTGCCCTGACAACATGTGCCTTATATATGCAACAAAACTAAACTTCTTGGGTCTCATTGATAGCATTTGTTGTCATTTGTTCAATGTTTTCTAGACTAACTTTTGTTGCCGGTTTAGTTAGGAATTAGAATAACGGAAAACAGTCACCCTCTGAACCTAAATTATTGTAACACATTTCTGGATGTAATAAAAACATTACCTAATGTACTGCCCATGGAAACCTAAATGCAAAAAATAAACTCTACCTTTCAGTATAGGAAAATTCTGTTCTGAACTAATCTAATAATGAAAATTCAGCATAAAGCTTATAGTCTGGCCTTTGTTGTGCCTACTCTTTGCAGCACAGTGCTTTGTTATGAGACCCCAGCACTACAGAAGTGCAAAATGTTTTAGTTTAGGACTGTATATTCGGCTTAGCATCAATTTGGGTTTTTTTTGTTAGCTTGGAATCCTAGAACATTTCTAAAGATAACTTGACGATAAATGGTGTGGGGGAGAGTATTTTTTTATTAATTTAAAACAAACAAAAACCATGTAAGCCATGCTGTGCATCAGGCATTATAAAAATATTGTCGGCAAAATATAATGAAATGTAACCCCTCTCACCCATTCAAGGATCCTGGAACTAGATAGGAATGACACTATTAAAAAGGAGCTCTTGTTAAGGCCTGATGATGTCTTCCAAGTCTCACTTGGAGAAGGACATGGTGGGGAAACAGTGATGGACCATAACTAGTTCTCTGTTTCTTGGGAGGTTGATGGCAGTTCCTTCTCTTACAGCCACTAGGATGACTGATGCTGGCAGTAAAAAGGGTGGGTGGACCTGAACACTGTGACTGCTCAATCTAGACAAGTGGTTCTCAAAGCCGGTCCGCCGCTTGTTCGGGGAAAGCCCCTGGCGGGCCGGGCCAGTTTGTTTACCTGCCGCCTCTGCAGGTTCAGACGATCGCGGCTCCCACTGGCCACGGTTCGCCACTCCAGGTCAATGGGGGCTGCGGGAAGGACGGCCAGCATGTTCCTGGGCCCGCGCTGCTTCCCGCAGCCCCCATTGGCCTGGAGCAGCGAACTGTGGCCAGTGGGAGCCGCGATCGTCTGAACCTGCAGACGCGGCAGGTAAACAAACCGGCCCGGCCCGCCAGGGGCTTTCCCCGAACAAGCGGTGGACCGGCTTTGAGAACCACTGCTCTAGACTACTGCAGGTTCCAGTGATGCAAGCTAGTCCTGGGGGGCAAAGAGGCAGGTGGTTCTGATTCCCAGTATCCTCAGGCATTCTCAGAACCAGGATCATAAGCAGAGCTGGTCAAAACTTTTTTTGTTTTACATTTTTTTTGTCAAAAATGGAGTTTTGTCAAATGATTTTTCTGTTAAAAACTGTTCTAATTTTTTACATTTTCCCCCCTCCATGAAATTTGTTTCAATTCTAATTTTTTATTTCCATCCCTCCCAACCCCCCACAAAAAGTGTGAGAATTTGCGTGCCATTGTAGGTTTTTCCTTTTTTCCCCAAGAAAAAAGGGGAGCAGACAAAACAAAATCAATGAGAAAGTAACACACAGTCACACTTTGACTTTCCCAATTTGGAAAACAGAATGTTGAAGAGTGTGTGAGGGGAATATTTTTCATCTTTTCCTTCTGTTTTCCACTGGTAAAAGTTGGAAAACTGTAAAGGTAAGGAAATGTAGAGTTTTCCATATTGTTAATTTTTTTGTATGTTCCCACAGAAAAATTATTTCCCAACTGGAAACTTTGAATAAGAGCTTTTTCCCCGATGGGGGGAAAAAAATTTCCTTTTCTGGCCAGCTCTAACCATAACTGATAGGTCTGAGAAGATCTGTGGAGGAGATGCAGGTTCTGACGTATACCATCTAAACCTCTGAGGTATACCATCTCTAAGTTGAGCATTGGTGTGCAGAAGTTCCCCACAGGTATTGCTGAGTGCACTATAAAACAGTCCAGTATTGACATTTGTAGCAGAGAGACAGGACGTCTGAACACAATAAAGTAGAAAGGGGAACAATTAATTAACACAATATATGGAAAGCTATTTGTCTCTCGTGTGTAATTTTTAGCTAGGACTAAAACTGGCCTTTCCTTTCACTAGAACAAATGTTAAAAAGAAATATTTTTCCTAAAATTATAGTAATCACTCTTAAATCTATAGCCTTTTTGACCAGATGGTTACAACTTCTTGACCTAATACCCAGCTAAGAGCCAAATGAGATCTTGAATATGCTGGCTTGCAGGCTGTAACTTGATACCCACCCTTCTGCAGGGTGTGAGACAGAGTTGAAAGTTAAAACTTTACATCAGTGATACTCAGACCTCAGTGATTCAGGAGCCAAATTAGTAATCAGCAATACCCAAACAAGCCACAGTAGGTGAATTTATTGTTTCCTTTACTATAGTACTATAAATTCATATTTAAACAGTATGATGGGAAATGTTTAGTTTATATAATTCTCACAGCAAAATGACTGACCAAATATTATTATTTTATCAACTACAATTGGTTAATAACATGGTAAAAGTATCCTGATTGGTTAATAATTTAGACTGGTTAATAATTAAATCACACAGTGTTTTAATATCGTGTGCTGCAAAGAGCCACAGGAGACACATTACAGAGCCACTTGCAGATCCAGAGCGTCAGTCTGAGTATCCCTGCTTTACGTAAATCATCGTATGAAGTGATTGGGTATCTATCCCAACTTTAACTTGTTTACTTATCAAAAATCAAATGGCTTTGTCTCAGAAGTCTCTATTAATTATTGTACTTAGACTTGTATCAGCATCTTGTTGAAACTAGTATTCTACTGCTTATATTGTACAGTGTAACATATGGAAAGGAATGTGGCCAGTTTCTGCATGTGATGTTTTAAACCAGTAATGCATCAAGTTGTATCATTGTTACACTTTGTTGTGCTTACTACCTAACTGGCAATAAAGTAGTACTTTATCAGATTGACTCAGTCTGGAATCCTGTGTATTGGGTGGAAATCGATTAATTTGGGCTTGTAATGAAGTGAAATCAGGCTACTGAAAAGTTTGATTTTATCGTGAATTTTAAATGTGCTTTTAATCTCTACAAAACGGGTGCCAGTTTATGTTGGTAGTTTGTCACCTTAGCAGCTGTGCATTCTTACATGGCATAAGAACCTAAATGGATTAGAGTGCACGTCAGGAATTGAAATTTCCAACTCATTTCCATAGGCGGTTTTATAACTGTAAGACAGCTTGGTTTTCAGTGCCCCCTGACGTGGTCTGGATTCAGACCAATGACCTACAGCAGTGGTCACCAACCGGTCGTTCGTGATTGATTGGTCGATCCTAGAGGATCTCCCAGGTGATCGCAATGTCCGGCGGAAGTGCAGCGTGGCTATCACTAAGGCAGACTCCCTGCCAACCCCGGCTCCACACCTCTCCCAGAAGTCGCCACTGCAGCCCTGGAGGTGGGGGGGGGCAAGGATCTCCTTCAGTGTGCCTGCCTACAAGCACCGCCCCCGCAGCTTCCCATTAGCCAGGAGAGCTGCGGGGGCGGTGCTTGCAGAGAGGGGCAGCACATGGAACCACGTGCCCTCCACCCCACCCCAGGGGTGTAGGGGTGCGTTGGCCCCTTCCGGGAGCGATGTGGGGCCAGGGTAAGTAGGGAGCTTGCCTTAGCCTCGCTGCGCCCGCCACCAACCGGGAGACACCGGAGGTAGAGGTAAGTGCTGCCTGGCGGGAGGCTGCACCTGAGCCCTGAGTCCCCTCCTGGAGCCAGCACCCCAAACCCCCTCCTGCACCC
Source organism: Natator depressus (assembly GCF_965152275.1). Classification (NCBI taxonomy): domain Eukaryota; kingdom Metazoa; phylum Chordata; order Testudines; family Cheloniidae; genus Natator; species Natator depressus. Next base: position 81,963,678 of record NC_134241.1, on the reverse strand, counting down.
CAACCGTCTGCTCCAGCCCTGCCCCCCCCCCCAGAGCCAGCACCCTGTACCCCCTCCTGCGCCCAAACTCCCTCCTAAAGCTTGCACTCCAACCCCCTGCTCCAGGCTTAGCCCGGAGCCCCTTCTCAAACTGCAAACCCCTCGGCCCCAGCCCAGAGCCCACACCCCCTCCCAAATCCCTGCTCCAGCCTAGTGAAAGTGAGTGAGGGTTTGGAAGAGTGAGCGACCCAGGGAGAGAAGGGGGAAGGAGTGAGCAGGGCGGGGCCTCGGGGAAGGGGCGGGGAAATTCTGGGTTGCCCTTAGATTCAAAAAGTGATCTTGGGTGTAAAAAGGTTGGAGACCACTGACCTACAGGTTCCGGAGTCTGATAGTAAGATACAGAACTTATTTATCACTCAAAAGAGAGAAATGGAAATTGAACAGTTAATTGGAAGGCAGAGGAAACAGCTGTGCAGAGAATGTTTTGGCTCTGAGCAGTCTGGGAAATGACGTTCTGTAGCATTTGCTGTTCTAGAAAGAGCGGAGACACGTAGTATAAATGGGAGGGCTCTGGAGAGGGCTGTCTCTCTACCACTGTGTATATTTATCTATAAATGAGCAACAGGGGAGGGAATCAAATAAGGGTAAGCAGTCTACCCACTGCTCAGAGTACCAACAGCTTTGCTGATTTGTGCTATTTTTTCCCCCCAGTATCACTGCATTACTCAGACACAGAACACTGGTTTCTTCATATCAAAGGAAACTAAAATTCATCTAACAACACTCAGAATGGGAAAAGATTATTATTCAATTTTGGGAATTGAAAAAGGGGCTTCTGAAGAAGATATCAAAAAGGCTTACCGAAAGCAAGCCCTTAAATGGCATCCGGATAAGAACAAATCCTCCCACGCAGAGGAAAAATTCAAAGAGGTTGCAGAAGCCTATGAAGTCCTGAGTGATCCCAAAAAGAGAGACATTTATGATCAGTTTGGGGAGGAAGGTAAGTATTTCTCTTACTCAGTATCTATCTGTGCTACACTCTTACAGTGGACACTTAGTTGTGTTGAATGCCACAAGACAAGAAGAAAGTTTGTGTATTTATCCATGCATGTACTGATTTGGACAATGACTGTTTTCTTCTGGAGACTGATATATGGTAATTACAGAGACTTATATGTTAATAAATATATATAATCATGTATAGTGTATCCTTCAGAGTTTAGAACCATGCTTAATTCAATTTTCTTTATTTAAAAAAAAAATTAAAAAGATCCCAAATCCATCTTATAGAACTTTTTTAATGAAATAAAGATTTGTCTATGACCCATAAATAGCTGGATGCATTTTATTTATTTTTGCCCCTGCGCTTTTTGAGATAGCCATCAAAATGTTACATAGAGACCGAGCGCCTCTTTGAATAATATATATCTCTCAAACTTTTCATAAAGGATAATTTGCTTGTACAAAACAAGACAGGATAATCCCTCTATTGAGCAGGAGTCCAGGTGTCCAGTCCTTAGTTGGCCTTGGCTTCTTGCCCGTAGAGGAAAGTATTTGCCTGATGTCATGAAATACCAGAACAATTTTTTAGTTTAACTGTAAACAGTAATAACGTGCCAAAGGGATGAGGCCCCAGAAATATTATATAGCCTAAAATGGTTACTTAAACAGGAAGCTCTTTCTTTTTTAATCATCAATTGCGATGGTTCCCCACCATTTTTAGGATTCAGCAGTTACTTTTTACATGCTATTTGAGACTCTAAACTGGTTAAGCACTGCCCACAGAAACTAGGTAGGCTCATTTAATCGTTAACATTCATTTGGGGCCAGATTCTGATAATTTTACTCAGGCTGAGTTGCACACTACTCCATCAGTAGTCTCATTGACAAGTAGCACTAATTGCGAAGTAAGTGCTATGCAAGATATCTGGCCCTTTATCAACATGTGTGGTGCTGTCACTGATCATTGCTTCTTTGCAAACTTTAACTTCTATAAATGAGGCAAATTCCATAGTCTCTTGTTCCACTGTGAAATGAGAGAATTCTGGAACTACAAGTCTTTACTGATGTTTCCACAGGTTCTCATGTCATTCCTAAGACTCTGATACCTGACCCGATTCTATTATTTGGGAATACTAAGGGCTCATGCATCTCCTTTGGTATTAGGCCCAGATTTATAAAGTATTCCATCATTGCTGCGCTCAGCATTGTAATGCCTAAGTCTCATTTTCAAAAGGGGTTTAAGCACTTGACTGTTAATGGGATTTAGGCTCCTAAATTCCCAAGCCCTTTTGGAAATGAGTCTTGGGCTCCTAAATCAATTAGGCATTGCAATGCTAAGTGCAGCAATGCCTAAATAGCTGTAAAAATCTTGCCCTTAATCTTTTTGCCTTACTGCTTTTTTCCCTTTAGCTCTGTTTGTTCTTCTTTCCTATATGCAAGTACTTAATTAATCTACAGCGTAGGTAATACTCATTCCATTCCAGTGCAGTAGCACTTCCTAACCCCCTCCTAAAAATATCATTAGTCAGATTCTCCTAAGAGTGGAGGGCAAGGCATATAAAGCAGTGTAGCCTTTGGCAGTGTGGCATTGCATACCTGAAGCAGAGGCTCAAAGCATGTACTTCTGTTTATTTTAGGCATAATATTAACAAAAGTATTGACAAGTTCCTGCAGCTATGTGTCTGGAAATATCCCTTGTCGCCTGAGTGGCTGCCTAAGCTCTGTCATTGTTGTCCAGAATGTAGTCAGTAGTTGTAAAGCTCTGTGATTGTTTTACAACCATGGAACCTGATGTACTTTCAGCAAAAACTATTCAGTATCTATTCTAGGAAGTATCATTCCACTAATCACATGACACAGTTTGTCATGCATTTGTTTGACAGTACCAGTACTTCATTTAAAAAAAAAAAAATTTGAAAAATGTTTAGTGTAGCATTTGCCATAGCAAAACTAGAGTTATGATTGAGATGCCATTTCCATTCTAATGCCCCCTCTGCAGTTGTTCAGAACTTTATCAAAACATTCCTTTAGGGCTCAAACTTTTTGTGCTTGGGTTTAATCCAAATTTGTTTAACTTTTTAATTTGAGTAAAATCAGTTCAGTCATCCTGGAATTAAACAAATATTAAAAATCCATTCCTCATATCTGTATTAAATGTATTTGTTAAAGTTGGACACTTGTCTTGTTTTAGAGTCCTTTTTAGAGAAAGAAAAACAATACATTTTTGAAGAAGATCAGTTTGGGGTTTTTGAATTGGGAAATAGTAAATGCTAAGGCCTATGGGTTGCTGCTTTGTGCTGTGCCACTGGTGGAAAGTGGCCCTAAAGTCAGCATTACATGGGAGGATCACCCCAGTGTAGCTGTAGCACCAACTGAGGAACTCCTACGCTGACTCTTTCCCTGATGCCAGTGTAGAGGGAGTGACTGGCCTCCTTTATACTTAGCTGATACTTGGCTGCCATATTGATCTCTTGCCAACCGCCAATGGTCCAACAACATCCTTTCAGGATGGTCTGTGTTGTGCTAGGCAACTGACTTGGGCCCAGGATCAAGAGGATGCACAGGCCACTTTTGCCCTCTGCCACAGTTTTAGGGTAACTCACCCTTCTTGGTCCTTAAAGGTTTCACTCTCAGCCATCACTTCTCCTGGGCACAGATCCATGCCTCAGTCAGAAGGGAGTGGGATTTTTAAGGATGCACATCTCCCTGATCTACACTGTGATATCCCCAGCCTAGAAGGCCATGGCCTGTGCTTTGCTTTTTCTCTGAGGGCTGTGACCAATATTTGGCCTGCAGTTACAAGTTACTACACAGCTTCTTCCAAGCAAGCACATTTATTCTTAAGGTAGAAGCATTACAGAGAAAGCATATAAAAACATTCCCATGTGCTAAAAATCTTACCAGAGGTCACCCACCCCCAACTCAGCACAGGTGTTAGGTCTTCAAACCCCACAACTGTTTTTTCCTCCTTGTTACAAGGTCATATCAGTCTTTAGAGCAGGAACCAGAACAATGGCCCTGCATCAATTTAAGTTCAGGTTATTTATCTACAAGTCCTTTCTTTGTCTCTTGATCACTGGAGAATCCAGTTTGAACCAGAATATGTGAGCCTCCACAGGAGGTGGTACTTCTCTTGAGGTGTTAGAACCTGAGTGATTTGCCTTAATCATCCCCTACTGTTTTTACTTCCTGGAGGAATTGTGGTAATCCTCCCCACTGTGGAGTGCATACAGTCCCTGGCCCACAAAGATACATAAACCATTTATACACTTAATTCAATATGGTCTCCCAAAGATATGTTAGGAAGTTGCCTTATCTGACTCTCACTTCTCCATTTGAGCTGCACTATATGCTAATCAGCTGCAGCTGAGGACCTAGCATTAAAAATTTATGCATGGTTTATGAATAGTTTGAATTCAGCTTTTCTTTTAAAAGATCTGTCTCTAACATGGATTAGAAAGTAGGATGCATGCTGAACTGCTTTATCATAGAATATTAGGGTTGGAAGGGACCTCAAGAGGTCATCTAGTCCAACCCCCCTGCTCAAAGCAAGACCAATCCCCAATTTTTGCCCCAGATCTCTAAATGGCCCCCTCAAGGATTGAACACTCAGCCCTGGGTTTAGCAGGCCAATGCTCAAACCACTGAGCTATCCCTCCCTTATGCTTTAGCATAAGACTAAATCCATAACTGCTTAAGGGCCCTAGAAGGAAAATGGTTGCATATAGTGCAGAGCTACCTTAATCCTAGGAGGCAGCTTAGTGGTTAAGTGTTGCTGAGATGCTTAAGTATTTAGAACTGAAGGCCTCCTTAAGGACTGAGTGCCTTTGGCCTTAAAACCTCTTAAGCAAGGTCTGAGGAATCAGGGTGAGAGTGGGAGAGGGAATTAACCAGTAGGAAGAAGTATATGGAGGTCATTAGCTAGGGAAGGGAGGTAGAAAAGAACTGTTTGTTGCGTGAGGTATAGTCTGGAGCCACAGAGTAGAGGTAGAAGGTAACTGGGTGGGTGCTGGGGACTTTGGTAAATGAAAGCTGGGCATGAGAAAACTGTCACCTGAAGGAAGTGGAAGGAAGATCGCACACTGGGAAGAATGGGGACAACCAATATGAAGAAGAGAAAGAGAAATAGTAGTCAATTAATTGAGAAAGGAGATTGAACTATAAAGGACTCCTAGAGATGATGATGGGTTTTTTTGTTTTGTGTTTTTGTGGGGGAGTAAAATCTTGGATGGCCTGGGAAGAGGAGTGGAGAATGGGAATTTTTACTAAGGAAGTGATAGGATGAGTTTGGTGGTTAGAGATAGCAAAGCTTCTTTACCTCTAAAGTCTCTCTTTAATCTCATAAAGTATCTAGAGCATAGGTTCTCAAACTGGGGGTCACAGTCTCCTCCCCCAAAAAAGTTTCCGGGGGTCACAAGCACCTCCCTTTCTTCATCACTAGATGGGAGTGGGGGCTTTTTCTGTTCGTAACATGCGGGTGCAGTCTGGAAAAGGTCAAGAACCACTAGCTTAGAGTATTTGATAAACACAACTGAAAATTTCTAACTAATAAAGGAGCCTGCCTTTTTAACTTTTTTCTGTTTACTATTGTTTGACTTTGAAAACTTCAAGGAAATTAAATACAAAAACTAGTTAATGCAGCATTAAAGTTGAGAAATCAAGCACCCAAAGAAGTCAGAAATTTTGAAAGTCAAAGTTTCTACAATATTAACTCTGCCACATAGTACAAATGTAACATTTACTGTTTCTGGGAGGTTTTTAATGCTGGGTTGCTACTGATGGAAAATAGCTTTTAATAAACAAAAATGTGGCCTCACTTTTCTGGTTTGCTGCACTCCTTTCAACTTTCTCTTTCCTCTCCATTCCCAGATTATAACCCCCCAAGAAACAAAGCAAAACACAGTGTTTCCATTATCTCAGACTTGGTGAAGTCCTGTTTCCAAAACAATAGAAGGGGATTATGCTTTCTGTTATCCATTCATACCAATGTGCTTTATGGCTAGCTGTTGATTTATGGTAGTTTCCTAAAATAGCACAGAATTTGACCCACTCTGTCTGACTTACACCCTGTGCAATCCCATTGATCTCAAGAGCACAGAAATTGGCCTAGTCTGATTAGAAACAGAGCATATTTGAAGCTTTAAATATAATACAACTTTATATATTCCATACCTATAGTGGCCTTAAAGGGCTTAACCCTAGTCCCATTGAGCAGATCCTTAGTTAAAAAAATTACATGGGAATATGGTCTTTAAGATCATGCAGACAGAGAACACTCATCATTTTCAGCCCACTATTAAAACATTATTTACAATCCAGTCATTCCAATGAGTGACCAATTATTAAATAGATTTGCTGCTGATAGGGCATCTTTTTTTAGGAAACGATTCTAAATCTTCAGAATTACTCCAGGTTGTATGATGATGAGTAGTTGCTACTCTACAGTCCACTGGCAAGTAGGGTGAGGTCTCTTTAAAGAGGAGCCCTTCAATCTCTGCTTACTGTTCTATGTTTGTGCAGTTGTTAAACTACTACAAGTCCTTTCAGTATTTGTGACTCAAGACAAAACTGTATTTTACTCTTTATGTTGTTAATAAGTACCAGGATTGAAAACTAGTATGGACTTTCCTAACCTTGCCCATGTGTCCCAATTAGGGTTGAAAGGAGGAGCTGGAGGACCCGATGGACAGGGTGGCACCTTTCGATACGCTTTCCATGGTGACCCACATGCCACATTTGCAGCATTTTTTGGTGGCACAAATCCTTTTGAGATCTTCTTTGGGAGAAGAATGCCTAGTGGCAGAGACACTGAAGACATGGAAGTGGATGGTGATCCTTTTGGATCTTTCACTAGTTTTAGCATGAATGGATTTCCAAGAGAGAGGAATACAGTTGGTAGCCAGCCTCGTCGTAAACAAGATCCCCCGATTATCCATGAACTTAAAGTATCATTGGAAGAGATATATCATGGCTGCACAAAAAGGATGAGAATTTCCCGAAAAAGGCTGAACCCAGATGGCAGAAGTGTCCGAACGGAGGACAAAATTCTCACCATTGAGATCAAGAGAGGGTGGAAAGAAGGCACTAAAATCACTTTCCCAAAAGAAGGAGATGAAACACCCAATACTATTCCAGCCGATATTGTTTTTGTCATTAAAGACAAAAGTCACTCGCTCTTCAAGAGAGATGGTTCAAATATTATCTATCCTGTTAAAATCAGTTTGAGGGAGGTAAGTTTTGTGTTAGTTGATGGCGCAAATGAAATATAAAAAGAAATTGTCTTAGCATGGTATTGTGGCTACACTGCAGAAAATAAATCTGTAGCAATTATCATCATTCAGCACTCCATTTCTCTAGCTAATACAATTTAAGCAGACTAAATATAGTGCATAGTTATCAGTACCAGAATCATTGGCTTTTTTACTGGGGTCTGCATCATATGTTGTTAAGTTTTGTCTATGGCAGCATACAGGATGATCTGTGAGAAAGGAAAGTAGAGCATATTTGCCATTTTTCTAAGTTTTAGTACTACAGTAAGTACAATAGCTTTCTATATGTAAATGCAGATTGGGTTGGAGTAATAATGAATGCATCCAATGTAATGGACTCCTTTCTGCTATGATATATCCTCCTTATCATTTCTGGAGTAGAAAGCATCTAGAACGCACGTCTAGAATATTTTCACAGCTCACCAATGGAGCTTAATTTAGCAAACTTGCAAAATATCTTTCCTTTCATATCAACACGTTTCAGTGTGCTTTTAGAATATATGGAGGTGGATTTCATGAGGATAAATTGTGAGCAGGTGTTATGGGAGTTATATGTGATGATAAAAGTAAGTTCATATCTTTTTTTTTTTTTTTAAATGCACTCCAAAGACCAAAGTAGTTTTGCTTTCAGGAACAAAAATAAGAGATTGGAGAGTGTTTTCTTTAGTGTTTGAAGACAGTTAAAGGAATTGATTTTCCCCAAAATGAATCAAGTCTGTATTTTTAAAAATGTAGCATTAAGGAATAGTGAGAATAAACAAATCTCAAGCAATGTGCAGAGGACATGCAAAGAAAGTCTGCCTGTATTCTGAACTTTAAAAAAATATATATTTTTTTAGATTTTTCATGAGATGAACCACATAATACAAGAGGAAAAGCAGTATGTAATGTGGTTTCTGCATAAATATCATAATTCTTCCACTGAGTTTTGTCAGCACAGATTAAGTACATAGAGTAGGTGGAAAACAAAAGCAATCCTTGCAGGCCAGAAGTACAGTATTAAATGCATAAGTATTTAGATAAAACAGGAGATTAGTGGGAATTATCTCTATTAAAAAACAAAGTGCTTAGTTTTTGTTTTTGTTTTTGCCAAGAAATTATATCTTGATACAGAGAAGGTAAATTCTTGGTTTGTATTTTAATATTTACTTTAATTTGAACATCACAAATGTGCACATAAAAGGACACTGTGAAGATTGATAGCAGAGTTGAGCAAATAATGGATTTTTTTTTTTGGTTTGGAGATCAAACCAAAAAATCTAGGAGGGAAAAGAAAATCCCATTTGATTTAAAACCAAAACCATTTTTGTTTTCAAAATGTTCATTTTGAATTGACCAAAACGTTTTGGTCAATTCAAAACAAAACGTTTTTGGGTCAGCCATTTCAGGTGGTTTTCCAACCCTCCTCCCCTGCTTTTTTTTTTTTTTTTTTTTTTAAATTGGCCAAATTTGAATTCAAAATGCCATTTCAAAATGAAACATTTCAAATTGTTTGAGGTTTTTTTTTTTTTTTCTGGGCCAAAACTATTCATTGAATTCAATCAAAATTCGCAAACTGGTTTGGGACACCGGAAAATGCCTTTTTTTTTTTTTTTTTTTAACCAACAAAAAAATCTTAGCCACATTTTTTTTTTGCCCAGCTCTATCAAAAAGGCTCAACGTAAATGTCAGACACTAGCCCTAAAATAATTTTAAAAAGCAAAGTATGAGCAAAACAAGTGTTGCAAGAGTCTTACAATGAATAAATACTCTATGTAACCCGCAGCGCAATGGAGCTAGGACTCTGAATTTCTAATGACAGCTGAGATGCTGCTTGTTTGGTAGAGATTCATGAGCAGAAGACAGTGGGAGTACTGAGCGTATTTGTTCTGTTTGTACTGATCACGGCGTTATCTGTTGATGTTTAGGATGCGGTACCAGGGAGTAAACCCTTTCCTGACTGCTTTAGATGTTATTCTGGGGCACTGACAACTGTTTTGATATTGGAGAGAACATTGGTAATAAAACAAGCATCCCCTTCTAAAGGGAGCTACATAAGTTATTGTCTTTCAGTTTTGACAGTTCTCTTCAGTTATGCAAAATAATCCATGTATTCACAATATCATCTTTTTCTAATTCTGTAATCTGAAAATTCAGTTTTCAGTACAAATAAGTTTTTAATGGTTGCCTTTTTCTCATGATATGAACTATTTATTTTAGGCTTTATGTGGCACCTCGGTCACCGTGCCAACAATAGAAGGAAGAACCATACCTATGACAGTAAATGAGGTTGTAAAGCCTGGGATGAGGAGAAGAATTATAGGATATGGGTTGCCATTTCCCAAAAATCCCGACCAACGTGGCGACTTAATTATAGAATTTGAAGTAAATTTCCCAGACAATATTCCTCCAGCATCAAAAGAAGTACTTAGGAGAAATCTTCCTGTTTCATAAAGGAATGGACTGTGTTAACACTGTTTCAGCAGGACACTGAAAATGCAGAAGACTGGCAAGTTCATGCTGTAAAAGTGCAATCTATATCCATTTGTGGAATATTCATTTTCTTTTGTGGGGTGGAGGGAGGGAATACTGTAATGCTGCATGAGAAGAGAATGGTTAAATACAAGTCACGCGGGTGACTCTTGCAGTAAAACATACAGGGAAAACCACTCACTGTATCTTACTTTAGATCTTCCTAATCAGAGAGTTTATTCAGTATTTTGCTTACATGTAAAATGTAATCATTTTGCAAAAGCTCAGTGCACATATTTCTAATAAAGTACTTGAGCATCCAAGTACTTTATTTCATGTATCTCTAGATTATCTATGTGATGCTACCCACTAATACCAGAAGTCAGAATTCTTAGTAGAAATACGCTCATGTAATATCCACAGATATTTAAAGAGACTAAAGCATTAACTGACTCCATTTAGATATGAAGGCCCACATGCTACCTTCCATTTCACACAGCAAAGGCTAGCTAAATCTGTTTGTAGAGCTCCTGAACCCACAAAAGAGTGTGAGCCTTCTCCCAGCTGCCCCAGATTTTGTGAGGACTGTACTGAAGCGTTAGGGGAGAACACATGGCTCTGGGGAAAGGTGTAGCCACACTGTGACATGCTCCCTTCAGAAATCCAGCTGGGGAATACTACTAATCGGTGCTAACACCCATTCCCTAGGGATGGATTTCAGTCCAACCATTGGCAGGACGACATGGTATCTTGGCTCTAGAAGGAGCCATGCTGTCCTTTTGTGGAAGGCTGCCTGTGGAACGGTGTAAATAAAGGCACTTGGCTTACACACACACACACACACACTTCAAGATCATGCCGATCTCAGGACATCTGTAGAATTCAAGGGCTGAACCATCTACCACTTCCATAAGAGAGAAGGGACAAAACCCAGCTCCCGGCTAAAGGATTCTGAGGAAACTTTTTGGGCCTGACCCAAAGTTCATTTAAGCCAGTGGAAGTCTTTCCATCAATTTAGTGGGCTTGGATAAGTTCCTTTGTGAATAGAAACATGACTTTCCTAGCCCTTAAGGTGAAAACACATATATAGGGGAAGGAGAGAGCTCTCAGTAATTGAGTCTAGTATTATAACATGCTATAGGGCTGGTTCCCTTGGTTGCAGTATGATTTTGGTCATATAATTGCCTTGCAGACTTACTTTCATAACTTAGGTTTTAAAAACATGCCACAGTGCTTTAATAATGACATTCTTAAGGGAAGATTTATTTTTCTTTATAAGAAGAAAATATTACTCTTATTAGCAATCATTCATTTACCTGTGGAAATCTTCTAGTTACCTGCTCTGGGTAATTTAGGTTATAACAGGGTGTTCAGCAACATCATATAAATGATTTTCTGTAGAAAGGTGGATTATGAGAGTTGGGGTTAATTTAGTTAGCCTTTTTTTAATGAGCCTTTGCACAGAAGAATCCCACTTCAATTTTTCAAAGGAACACATTCCTAAAAGATACTGTCAATTTTTTAACTACAGTTTCTCTTTCATACAACTGACACATATGATAGTGTAAATCATATTCATTTGCAGTCCTAAACAAGCAGGGAACCTGAACAGTAGCTGGAGTGATACTACAAAGGGAAAAAAAGTTTTAAAATGAACTGCTACCTACTGCTTATGCCTATTGTTATCCTTATATATTGTGTTCATGCATTTAAAAGATTTCCAGTTTCAGTATGTTCTATATGGCATTTCTCATGTGTTTTTTAATAAACTTGTTTTTAACTTTTTTTTTTTATTTTTTGCCATAACCACATGCCATAAACTCTGCGAAGAGCAAATGAGGCTGAGCATTTGAAACCAAGTCTTGGGCACCCATAATCTAAGTAGCTACAATACTTAGAATAACTGCAGATATTTTTCAATGTCCAACTTCAGGTCAGAGCAGCAGGGCTGAATTGGCAGAATTCCATAGTAGTCCCTAATACTGTATGTTTACACATACGGAAAACTAAGTTCTTTTATTTCACCATTTCTGAATATGGTGTAAAACTTAAAGTACAGAAAAAGCTGCCACATCATTCTGAAACATTTTACAGTTTTCTCTGTGGAAGGAATATTTTTTTTCCACAGAATGCAGTCAGCCTGTGGAACGCATTGCCACTACTATTGGTGAGGAGATGAGTTTAGCAGGGTTCAAAAAGGAATTAGATACTTTGTATAGATAACAGATAAAACTTTCAAAAAGTGCCTAAGGACTAGATTTGTTAAGGGATTTTGGTGCCTAAACCAGCAGCCAGGTGCCTAATGGGATTTTCAAAAGCATCAAGATGCCTCACTCCCATTGAAATCAATAGGAGTCGGGCACCTGGGCACTCATGAAAATCCTACTAGGAACTTTGCTGCTGGTTTAAGCACCCAGATCCTTTTTAGAAAATCTGGCCCTGAGTTCCTTTTTTTTTTTTTTTTTTTTTCCAGAAGGGACTAAGGCTACTCTAAACTAGAAAGTTAGTTAGGTTGGTTTAACTATGTCGGTCAGGGGTGTGAAAAGTTAAGCCAACCTAAGTCCCTGTGTAGACAGCACTAGGTTGACAGAAGAATTCTACCATCTCTTGGGAAGGTGGATTACCTACCTAAACCAATGGGAGGATTCTCCCTTTGGCATAGGTAGTGTCTATGCTGAAGTGCTATAGTGGCACAGCTGTAGTGTTTTAAGTGGAGAGAAGCCCTTAGGTGCTTATGGCTTATTGAAAGTCAATAGGACTTAGGGCCAGATTCCTAAAGGAATTTAGGCACTTAAAGAGGCAGATAGGTGCCTAATTCAACCAGGTAGGTACCACTGAAATTTTCAAAGCCAAAGCTCAGGTGACTCCTCAAACACCCTCTCCCAACTGCTCAAGTCCTTTAGATGCCTACATTTCTGCATAAGTGCTGCTGTGACCCTAAAGCTAACATGTTGCTTGGAGCCCTATCTCAAGCCAAAGCTCTGGAGACCCTAAAGCTGATTTTAAAACTAGGTACAGAAACGTCTATCTCAGCAGCAGGGCCTGATCCCATAAGTGTGCTTTGAGCACATCTAAGACCTGCTACCAGTCAGACCCTGCAGAAGGAGGGCCAGATGTAGGCTACCAATCGGTGGAGTGACAGCACCTGCAGAAAGACAGCCAAGAGTTCAGGGTAATGTAGGGTGAGCGTGAGGGAGATACAGAGCGTGAGCAGGAGGTAGGTAGTAGCCCATGCCTTAGAAGCCGAAAAAACGTCTAAGTGCCTGAGCGGGCTTAGGTGCTGCACTCTGGGAGAAGATTCATGGATGAAGATCCCTATCTCTAGCCCATCAGCCACATGTACCAGGTGAGCAGCTTAGATGACTAAGCCCCTCTCCTAAGCTAGCCAGGAGTGAAATGGTTAGGTGGCTCCCCACTCCCAGCTGCCTAGCTTTTGACAATCCTTTTGTGGGGCTTATCTACATGGGGGTTTTAAGCCAGATCAAATCAAGTTAATCCAGTTTGACCACATGTCCACACAATACAACCCATCATTTGCACTAACTCCACATTTACTGGGAACTCTAGAATCCTCTTGCAAAGTGGACTAGGTTTGCTTATCAGAGGGTAAGCAAGTGTGACTCAGGACCCTGATGACAGCCAACTGGAAAGCCAGATACAGTTCTGCCCTGATACAACAAACCCTGATTTCTGCCCTGCTTCAGCTGAGCCTGACTCCTAGCAAAAACCTGGGCCAAGGCCAAAGAGTCAAATCCCCTGTAGGGAATTATGGCATGTAAGTATCTATCTTTACAATTCATTATTGTTGCAGATGGGAGCTAGGAGTTCCCGTCTCTCCGGCCCGCCATATTACTTCAATATGGCACCATTGCAGTCTGTATCATTGCTCCCCTTCACCCTGTCCTGTGATAGATTTTAAAACCAAAAGCATTCATTTGTGCAAAATTCAACAGTTTATTGAGACGGTGCTTACAGGAAAATAAATTTGGTTAGTTTTCATGAGATATAACTGCCCGTTGTATGCCCAGTCAAGGCACAAACAATACTGCTCCACGTTGAGGTACAAATGGCTGTAACTTTCATAGTATCTGACAATCACGGTAAGTTCCTATCTATTTTTCTCTTCACTTTCCCTGTGTCTGCAGGGGATATATAGCAGAACTTAAGACTGAAAAACAGCTTAATTTTGTTTCTCATGTCATAGGGATGCTCAGGTAGGCCACCTATCTCCCCCATATAGCTTGTAAGTCCCATCCACTCCTGCAGCGCTTCTGGGGGGACCATCCTGGTGAATAGCTTCACAACATATCTCCCTGATCTACCCTTCGCCTTTTTGAATTTTCTGCCTCTTAGTGACCGGCCTCAGCTCAACTAAGAGAGTGAGGACAGCCTAAAGGGAATTGCTATCCACCTTGCCCCTTATTATCACCCCCTGACACCTCTGACACCACAGCAGCACCTCCACCACACAAACAAAACTGAAAAAAGAAACCTGAAACATATAGCTCCAATCACCCCCCATCACCAACAGCATGAATGCAGATACAGTAGACTGAAATCCAAATGCACCCAGCACTTTCCATACACACAGACCCCAACTGTCTCTGAAGTTCCTGCAGGAATGGGAAGTTTCAGGGAGGTAAGGTCACGTATACATAATACTGAAAGCTATCATGACTTGTCTGGGATGTGAACAATGAGCGACTTCTTTTTTCCCCTTATTCTTGCCACAGCACGAGTAACAGCTGGACCATCAAGGACAAGGTCTCTATCTATGCCTGACAGGCTGGCCAACCTGAGGGGGAGATAAAGGAAGATTTAGGACAAACTGTTTTCAGAACCTATGGCATTCACAGCGAAAAACCTGGCTGGCTCAGAGGAAGACCCAGAGGGAGAAAGAAATGCAGCTCTCCCAATAGATGGTGGCAGTGACCAAGGACAGCATGGCTGTGACCAAAGATAGCATCACCACAGTGAAGGAGAGCATGGAAAAAGGCAGATGTAGTGAGAGGGAACTCATGGGGATGGAGAAGTGAATGAGGTGCAGGAGACCAGAGATTGTGTTCTGGGGACTGGGAAAAATCTGCAGGTTGGTAGGGATGTGGGGGGGAAGAAGCACTTAGTTTTCTATTTAAGTTTTTATTGCATGATATATTTTATCCAGGTATAATTCCCCATCCGCACCTCTTGCTAAAGTCTTGCAAGGCAGAGCTCTGCTTTCATAGGTCTCACAAGATTTGTCAGAGCAGGGCTCCTTTTTTGTTGACCTTTGATTTAAACTTTTGGTGCTCAGAAAGTACAAACAACTTCCTCCCTCACCTCAGTCAATAAGAGGTAAGGATAAAAGTGTGTTCCAATGGAGTCCAGCTAATACCCTAATATTTTGTAAATATTGCTTTACAAAAATTCCATGCCATTCAAAAACCCAAACATCTGAAAATTAACTGTTAAAAGATCTAGATTATTCTCCACACCTATTTAATCCTTTTCCACTTCATCTCATCTGATTTACATCACACCTCCACTTTAACTTTGCCAACTTAATATTTGCAACAGTGTATGCAAAGGTGAAAATAAATCCCCAGGGGTCAGTTTCTGCTAGCTTTGCTCATGTGTTCAGTAGCACTTTATTTTTCAAGTAATCCCTTTAAAATCAATTATTTTTCTAATTTTTTATATAGGCAACAAGTAGAAGTGTTTGACTTTGAGTTTCTCTAATTTGATAGAGCGTAGATTGGCTCTGTGCCAGCTGTGAGTGGGACCACCCATTCTACTTTTTGTCTGCCATTTTATTTTTCTGCTTACAGAACTTCTTATTTTGTCATTTCCTGGATACTATTGATAAATTGTTCTTCTTGACACAACTGGATATGTTCCATGAATTAATGAAACATAAACAGCTGACAGATTTCAGAGTAGCAGCTGTGTTAGTCTGTATTCGCAAAAAGAAAAGGAGTACTTGTAGCACCTTAGAGACTAACCAATTTATTTGAGCATAAGCTTTCGTGAGTTACAGCTCACTTCATCGGATGTATGCTCAAATAAATAAGCTTATGCTCAAATAAATTGGTTAGTCTCTAAGGTGCCACAAGTACTCCTTTTCTTTTTTGCATAAACAGCTGAATTGCTCACCTATCCACTTTTTAAAATATTTTACCAAACAGAAGGCCCCTTTAACTCTACTTTCCATAAGCTTGAAACATTAGCATAATTCTAAAGTCGTAATTTTGGCCTTCATGGTTTGAAACAAATCACTGTTGCTGTGTAGGTAATGCACCCCAGTAATGGAGCGAATCCTCTTTGTGCTGCTGGTAATTGGAATCTAGGACAATGATAACTCTTTTTGCATCAAAAGTGAATAATGAGTAATCCATAAAAATGGAGACCTACACTTAAATACTTTTATCTACATCGAAAACCCATCTAGAAAACTAAGTGTCTTTCTGCTTTCCCTTCTCTGTGTCTAGGCCACTTCACAGTGATATGTTCAAAACCCACTGGTTTCATAATCTTTGCTTGTACACAAATGGCTTATTTTTGTAATGTTACAAAAGAAGGCTGACAAAACTATCTGATAATGTCATTATTTAATAGTGAATCTGGGTGAGAAGGAACAGCCACTAGGATAGCTAAGAGCTTTGAAATACCTCAAATATACTTCCTCTTAGGCCTTGTAGTGTATGTCTACGCTGCAGTTAGACACCTGTGGCTGGCCTATGCCAGTTGACTTGGCTCGTGGTGGTGGGGCTGCAAGGTTGTTTAATTGCAGTGTAGAAGTTCCAGCTCAGACTTCAGCCCAAGCTCTAGGACCCTCCCACCTTGCAGAGTCCTAGAGCCCAGGTACCAGCGCAAGCCCAAATGTCTACACTACAGTTAAAGAGTCTTGCAGCCCCAGCCCTGTGAGCCTGAATCAGCTGGCATGGGCTAGCCGTGTGGTTTTAATTGCAGCCTAGACATATGCTTAGTGTTAGCCAGTTGTATCTATGTTCCAGAGCAGCTACCTGACATCCTTTTGTATGTGTAGAGCACTGTTCCTTTGATACTAGGTGCACTCATTCCCCTCGTATTGACATTCCTCCTTCTGCCTGTGACAAAGCTCTGATACAAGCACCTCTAGGTCATTGCTTTCTTGCTCCCCCCGGTATTTTCAAGGTTTTCCAATAATTGCCTCTCTCTCACCTTACCACCATATCTCTCTGTGCACACTCATCATGACTGTGATTCATTTCATTTACTTTTGTCCTCAGTGCGTACCTCTTTCCAAACTCTTAAATTATAATTTGTTATAGAAAGCGTATTTTTATACAGAACAAGGAGGAGAATGTGAAATTATGGAGAGGGAAGGAGGATTAGTGTAATGGAAGGAGGAGAGCAGTGAAAGAGGATTTAGTTAATGTGCTACATTCTGTAGTAATACAGTGCTTAGACATTCCTTGTATAATGACAGGTTTCAGAGTAGCAGCCGTGTTAGTCTGTATTTGCAAAAGAAAAAGGAGTACTTGTGGCACCTTAGAGACTGCAGGGCAGAACTCCTGTAAAGGGCTAATAAGCAATCTAGTTAGATATGCGTTAGATTCTGTTTTGTTTAAATGGCTGATAAAATAAGTTGTGCTGAATGGAATGTATATTCCTGTTTTTGTGTCTTTTTGTAACTTAAGGTTTTGCCTAGAGGGATTCTCTATGTTTTGAATCTGATTACCCTGTAAGAGATTTACCATCCTGATTTTACAGAGGTGATTCTTTTACTTTTTTCTTCTATTAAAATTCTTCTTTTAAGAACCTGATTGCTTTTTCATTGTTCTTAAGATCCAAGGGTTTGGGTCTGTGTTCACCTATGCAAATTGGTGAGGATTTTTACAGCCTTCCCCAGGAAAGGGGGTGTTGGGTTTGGGAGGATTTTGGGGGGAAAGACGTTTCCAAACGGGCTCTTTCCCTGTTAGACGCTTGGTGGTGGCAGCAATAAAGTCCAGGGGCAAAAGGTAAAATAGTTTGTACCTTGGGGAAGTTTTAACCTAAGCTGGTAAAAATAAGCTTAGGGGGTTTTTCATGCAGGTCCCCCACATCTGTACCCTAGAGTTCAGAGTGGGGAAGGAACCTGCTCATGAAAGCTTATGCTCAAATATATTTGTTAGTCTCTGAGGTGCCACAAGTATAGTATAGTTCCTTGTATAGGATCTCAAGTATTAAAAAATGAACTAAAGAAAGGGATGTTTAATAATCAATGTAATTTCAAGGTTCCCTAGCTTCAGACTGTCATAGTGGTTCAGATTAAAAAAAGAATCAAAAGGAATACAGACTATTTTTTTGTTTTTAAAAAATCAGCTTTAATTAGAAAGAAGAAAGGAAAAGAAGTGTCTGCCTCTGCACTTTCTGGTCTCAGTCAGGACTGGAAAGAGAAGTATCAAAATAGGGCTCTTGATTTATCTTGTGGTATTTTTGATTACTGGGAAGTACTAGAAAATTAATGAGAGCACTCAGTTTTGAAATAAAAAGTTTCAAGAATAGATAGTGTACAGGTTGTTAAATGCTTATTTGAACAGAATCTCCAGTGAAATGTATTATGTAAATTGCTCAGGGACAAATTGGCCCGTACATAGGTTATTCCCCTGCAAGGGAGTGGAAACCCTATGAGTTGTAGAGTGTGATGTTGGCATACCAGGTGCCAGCTCATGCTAAGGTGCCCATGCCTCAATTGAATACTGATAAATACATAGCTGAAATAAGTCTGGCTCACCTGTGTGTTAGTATTGTTAAAACTGGTACTAGAATTTATGTGTTTTAACTTTATGGAATGGTTGTAAATTGCTACATGCATTAATCTCACAACATCTGTATGCAATATTATAAAGTAATATTTGAGTGTTTTCACTGTAAGCTTCTGTAACTGGAAATCATTAGACAGGAGAGAAACATTAACTAGTGTAAAGTGCTGATCTCCAGCATAAAGTGTTATGTCCTGGTTGACAGGGAAGGCCCATCGACACCAGACGGACTAGAGTGGAACATTAAAGAGGACAAAAGACTTTGTTGTTTACTCACGCCTGACCTGCCCATGAAGATGAGTCTTGCAAGTGATTTTCTCCCATCAGCAGAGTTTGCAGCTCAAAGCAGAATGGGAGAAGGGAATAAAAAACCCCTACAAAGGAGGATATTGCTTTGACTCTGGGAGTCAAGGATTACTTGGTATAAGAAAAAGATCCTTTTCCTAGTTAATAAATCTTTAGTTAATTATAGAATGGGCTACAAGTGTTAGATTTCACATAAAAGACAAATTACAAGTGACCAGTCCTTTGGGACTAGGAGTAACCTGAACATTGTTGTGCTCTTTAGTGTAAGGGACCATCTACCAAATGTAGGCTCACCTGGGTGGCAAGAAAGATCAGGGTACCCAAGGGGGCTCATTGTGACTCCATGTTAAGGCTGTTAGTGCTTGAGGAGTTTACATTTAATTGGTTGGTGAAATCTAAGTATATAGAACTCTCAACCAATTTGGGGTTTGTGCCCTGCTTCTTAACAGTCTGCCCTGAGGTTGGTACGCCCATTCTTGAGCCACTGCAGGACAGCCCAGCACAGAGTTCCTGGCTGAGCATGCCATCAGGGATTGTTGTTTGTCCCCAAGGAATTGGCAAAGGATTTACCACCAACAATATGTATCTCTTCTAAGATCAGCTACATCTGGATGTCATCTGTATAGAGATCCTGTGTAACCACTTCCTTATGTGCACCTGGGTATGGGTGCTGCTACTTCCCAGACATCCAGTTTTCTCTCGGGGTGGGGAGGCAGGTGGTTACTGAGTGCTGGGGGAATTGGTGTAAGTTAATGCTGCCTCTCCACGTTATCTTACACTGAGAATTCATATGGAGTGTGCGATACTGTTGCACATGTTCCACTGTCTTGCACCCTTGGTACTAGAGTCCCTTACACCAGTGTAAACTCCATTGAAGTTCTAGTGTAAATGAAAGAAAAAACCCTTTTTATACTGGAGAAATGTATAAAAGCAATACTTTCTAGCACACTTATTGCACTCAACAAACCCATTGTATAAATAATGAAGGTTAACTGTTTGGCTTGGTAAAAATATTATTAGATAATGTATTCTTAAATTATGTATAATTTTAAGGTTATAATTCCATTGTTGGTGAGAAACAGGTGCCATTAAGAAGCCTCTAAAGCTTTGCTTAAGAAGTTAGGGTTAGTGACCTTTGAAGGAATTATAGCCACATTACATACAGTTGCGGGTGAATTACTTTATATAAACAAGGGGTGGTAAGAATCCTTTTCTGTGCTATTTTTTGTCTTATAGTATCCTGGATACAGATCTATTTTGATCAATATTTAGTATCTTGCTTTTGAAATGGGAACCACAGACACTTGGCTAAATAGCTTGATGCACTGTACAGTTTAATTGTGGCTTCTTTTCAGAATGTAGGGATGGAAAAAACCTACATTATTACAAGCTATGGTCCATCCTTCAGTCACTGCAGAATTGTGATTATTTTCTTTTGTACATTGACTATGTTTTAATGATGCAGACTCGTTTTAAATGTCCCAAGCAAAGAAGCTTTCCATTGCTTCCCTTTGGAAACTTTAATAGGATAACAGATCTTTGTCAGGAAGTCTTATTTATGAATGCTATCTAGCCTTCCATTTCTCTTTCCTGATTTCATCCCCTTATTCTGAGTCCTCCTCATATCAGCCACCCTCCAGTCTTCCTATTTGCATCTATGCTTTTCCTGCACATCTGTGTCCTCTCCTGCAACTGTCCTGTTGTAACTTACCCCTCAGTGAAGGAGATACAGCCAGGGAGGGGACAGGTAATCTGGCTCTGGCAATGAAGGATCACCATTGTCCTAAAGGTGGGGCAAATCACTGCGCTAGCCCTTGCTGCACCGACCCTTACAGCCCAGCCCTAACAACTTCATTCCCCCAACTGCAACGTCCTTTTAAAGGCGGGATTCCTTTCAACAGCTCCGGCTGCCCTTGGCAGGAGCAAGGCCCTGGCTGTGTAGCCCGCACTCGGGGACGTGGTGCCGCACTGGGCCAGGCTGCTCCTGCCCCTGAGCAAGGGAGGGGCGCTGCCCGGGGCAGGGAGCAGCGCGCCTGCCATTGGCCGCCGGCTGCCATCACCTGGCGGCCGGGGATGGGCGCGTGCCAGCCGGCAGTCTCAGTGCGCGCCCGAGGCAGGGGCAGAGTCCAGCCCGGGGGGAGCCGCTTTGGGTGCAAGGGGAGGCCGCTGGGGTGCGCGCCATGCCTCTGCGGCTGCGGGGCAAGAAGAAAGGCAAGTCCAAGGAGACCTCCAAGCTGGTGGAGAGCGAGGAGGCGGCTGCGGCCCGCGGGGGAGGCGAGGCTGCGGCCCCGCCGCCCGCTCCTGCCCAGCCCGGGGCCCGGCTGCTCTTCCACACGCAGCTGGCGCACGGCAGCCCCACCGGCCGCGTGGGGGGCTTCGCCAGCGTGAGGGAGCTGTACGAGCAGATCGGCCAGGCGTACCGCATCCCCGCCGCCGAGGTGAGCGCAGCACGGCACCGGCCCGGGCTGGGGTGCGGGGCTGCCCCATCCCCTCCGCGCCTGGCCCGGGCAGCCCAGCCAGCCACAGCGCGGAAACTCCGGGGGAACCGATGCTGCTCCCCGTACGGTCTGGTGAGCGCACCTGCCCCGCGGGAAGCTGTCCTGGCAAGGCAGAGCCTGTTGGCTGCAGGCGGAAAGGTGCAGCTCCCCGGGGGAGGAGGGGGAGTTATGGGAGTTGGCTTTACAGAGGCTTGCTTTGCCCTGAGGTAAGGAGCCGCTTTCAGCGCCCCCGCTCCCGGGCATCGCCGCGTGCGCTGGGGAGAGGCACAGGGAGGCAGGTTGTTCTAAGCCCGGTTCCGGGGCGCCCTGGCGTTCACCGTGGCAGTGCCGCTTGCAGCAAAAGTTTCTGTTGCTCTCCCACGGGAACAACCGGCGCGCTGCGGGACGCTCCGTGCGACACGGGAGTGCAAACGGCTTGACACATTATATTGTCAAAACCTGACACACACAAAGCAGCCTTTGCACAATGGAACCAGTGGCCACCTTGTTTTTAATGGGCTGTTGTCTCTTGTTTAAATATATTTGAATGAAAGGAACATCAGGGACTAGATATCCAGTCAGTTTAAACGTGAGTTTAGAGTAGCTTCAGGTAATACAGCTGCCCCCCCCCCCCCCGAAAATTGTTTTGGTTTTACAGTCATTTTTCTCAAAAAGAAAAGGTGCATCCGATGAAGTGAGCTGTAGCTCACCAAAGCTTATGCGCAAATAAATTTGTTAGTCTCTAAGGTGCCACAAGTACTCCTTTTTCTTTTTGCGAATACAGACTAACAGGGCTGCTACTCTGAAACCTGTCATTTTTCTATTTTTCAAAACGTTTTTCCTTCTCCTGTTGCTGTTTCAAAAGACTCACAGAAACAGAGGAGACAGTGGACTGAATACATGGTCAGTGCTGTCAAGTGCAAATACAATTTGTTCTCTAATCACTTTGGCTGTATCTGCATTGGGGGAAATGTATCATCTTACAGACCTAACACATTTTAACTAGTATGGTGTTCAACACAATTTAACACTTATAAATTTAGGAAAACACATTTATTGGGCTCAGTTTTATTAACTTGCATAGTGGGGAATAATAATTCCCTTCAGAGCAGGAATTACTGGGCTACATGATCATTGTGGTTCCTTCTGGCTTAAAAATCAATGGATGTAAGTGACTACAAGAAGTAAGACCATGGAAAATCAGACCCATGATTTTTAACCTTAGCATTCTTTTAACTTCAAAATTATGGGGTAGTGAGGGTAAATTAAGGGAGCAGTGTAGGATGCTCCCTTCCCAGACAAATAAAGAATTAATTAAAAAGGCCAACTATTAAGGCACATGAATAAAAGCCGTGGTAGGAAGGTCCACCCTTTCCTTAATAGAAACCCTCTTTGATCCCTTTTTGAGTCAAGTTTTAAAACTGATTTGTTTGGATTATGGTTTACTTGTGTTTGTAAAGGCATTGTTTTCATTTTAGCATGACAGTGAGCCTATGCAACTGTTCCTTGATGTAGCTGTGGACACTTTACAGCTTTAAATGTCAAACTAAAACAAAGTGTAAATATTTTGAAATACTTAAGTTTGATTTTTACATTTAAAAGTTTGGGGTTTTTTGGGTTTTATAAAGTATGATTGTGTCTTGTCAGTATTGTCTGGTTCCTTTATTTCTGGTATAGTGGAAAAAAGAGTAGATTTTGATCTAGGAGACAGACCTAGCAGTGTTTCCCTGTACTAACATTGTAGTAAATTATCCCAAAGACAAAGAGTGGCCATATTGTTGAAAACATACTCTACCTAGTCATTCAGTTTCATTCAGTAATTAAGAACTAACTACATTTTTCATTTTCCCCATGCACCAGTCCTGTCCTTCCCCATTTCTCTCTGATCCTCTGTCCCCCTTCCCCATTGATTCTCTATTCCCTTCAGTCTCAAGGTTCATAGAAATGCAGGGCTGGAAGGGAGTGCTGGAAGTCATCTTGTCCATTCCCTTGCACTGAGGCAGGACTAAATATACCTAGTTAGACCTCTGCTGACAGGTGTTTGTTTAACTTGTTCTCCAATCCAGTGTAATCCAATGATGGGGATTCCACAGCCTCCCTTGGAAATCTATTCCAATATTTAACTATCCTTCTAGTTTGGTTTTATGAAAAACTTTCTAACCTAAATCTCCCTTGCTGCAGATTACACCCATTACTCCTTGTCTTACCTGCAGTGGACATGGAGAACAATTGATAACCATCCTCTTTATAACAACTCTTAACATAAGACTGTTGTTAGGTCCCCCTACTTGGTCATCTTTTCTCAAGACTAACCATGCCCAGTGTTTTTTTTAACTTTTCCTCATAGGTCAGGTTTTCAAAACCTTTTATCATTTTTGTTGCTCTTCTCTGCTCTCTCTCCAATTTATCCTCATCTTTGTCAAAGTATGGTGCCCAGAAATGGACACAGTCCAGCTGAGGCCTCACCAGTGCCAACTACAGTGGAGCAATTTACCTCCTGTCTCTTACATACAGTACAACACTCCTGTAAATACACCCCAGAACAATATTAACCTTTTTCACAGCTGCATCGTGTGGTTGGCTCATTTTCAGTTTGTGATTTACTAAAGCCACACATCCTTTTCAGCTGTGTTTCTACTCCCTGTCAAGTTTTTCCCCATGTTGTATCTGTGCATTTGATTTTTTTCCTTTCTAAGTGTAGTACAGTAGAACCTCAGAGTTATGAACACCAGAGTTATGAACTGACCAGTTCTATACAGCGGTGACCAAAATTGGACTCCAGTAGAGGCCTAGCCAGTGCTGAGTAGAGTGGTACTATCACCTCCTGTGACTTGCATGCTATGCCTCTGTTAATACAACCTAAAATTGTATTTGCTTTTTTTGCAACAGCATTGCAATGTTGACTTGTGTTGAGGTTGTGATCCACCACAATTCCCAGATCCTTCTCAGCTGTGCTGCTGCCAAGCCAGTTATCCCCCATTCTGTATTTGTGCATCTGATTTTTCTTCCCTAAATGTAGCACCTTACATTTATCTTTGTTGAATTTCATTTTGCTGTCTATAGCCCAGTTCTCCAATTTAGCAAGATCCCTTTTAATTTTAGCTCTGTCCTCTAAAGTGTTTGCAATTCCCTCCCCTTCACCTTCCAGCATTGTGTCTCTCTGCAAATTTAATCAGTATGCTTTCTATTCCTACATCCAGATCATTAATAAAGATGTTAAATAACACTGGACCCAGAACACATCCCTGTGAAACCCCACTTGAGACCTCCTTCCAGTCTGACATAATTCCATTAGTAGTTTGTTTGCGGTTGTTTAACCAATTATGTATCCACTTAATGGTAGTTCTACCGAGCCTGAATTTCTCCAGCTTACTTATGAGAATGTCATGTGGGACTGTGTCAAAAGTCTTGCTAAAGTCAAGTATATTATGTCCACTGCATTCCCCCAGCCACCAAACCAGTTACGTTGTCAAAGAAGGAAAACAAGCTCGTTTGACATGATTTGTTCTTAGTAAATCCATGCTGGCTGCTAGTGATCACCCTTTCATCCTCCAACTCTTTGCAAATTGAATGTTTTAAGTACATAGATTGCTCTAGTAGCTTCCTAGGTACCAAGGTCAGGCTGACTGGTCAATAGTTCCCTGGCTTCTCCTTTTAATCTTTTAAAAGATGGGCACTGTGTTAGCCCTTCTCCAGTCTTCTGGGACCAGTCCTGTCATCCATGAGTTTGCAAACGTTATTGCCAGTGGCTCTGAGATTTCTTCAGCTAATTCCTTCATCACCCTTGCATGAATAGCATCAGGCCCTGCTACCTTGAATTCGTTCATATTAGTCAGAAGATCTCTGATGTGTTCTTTACTTATCCTGTTCTTCATTGCTTCCCCTTTATTGTCGATGATAACTTCGCTAGTCATCCAGTCACATGTTATTTTTTGTTTGAAGACTGAAGCAAAGTAACCGGTTTCAGAGTAACAGCTGTGTTAGTCTGTATTCGCAAAAAGAAAAGGAGTACTTGTGGCACCTTAGAGACTAACCAATTTATTTGAGCATAAGCTTTTGTGAGCTACAGCTCACTTCATCGGATGCATACTGTGGAAAGTATGCGTCCAATGAAGTGAGCTGTAGCTCACGAAAGCTTATGCTCAAATAAATTGGTTAGTCTCTAAGGTGCCACAAGTACTCCTTTTCTTGAAGCAAAGTAGGCATTGAGCAGCTCCACCTTCTTAGCATCTTGCTTACTTTCTCCATTGAGCAGCAGACCACACCATCACTGATCTTTCTTTGTTATCTGACGTATTTGTAGAACGCTTCTTGTTGTTTCATGCCAGTTGTAACTCATTCTTTGCCTTGGCTTTCCTGATTTTGTCCCTACACACTTATGCTATTCCTATGTATATTTCTTTGGTCACATGCCCCAATTCCTGTATGTATCCTTTTTAGTTTTTAGATATCTAAAAAGCTCCTTGTGTCACCACATTGGTCTCCTGGGGCTCTTCTTATCTTTCCTCTCCATCAGAACAGCTTGATGTTGAACCTCTAGTATTACATCTTTTAGGAACTGCCAGGCCCCTTGAACTCCTTTTCTTCGTAATTGGTCTCTTCATGGGTCCATGCCTACTATTTTTCTGAGATGGTTGAAATCTGCTTTTTTGAAGTCTAGTGTTTTGCTGTTCTCAAGTCTTTCTTAGGATCTTGAATTCTATCAGATTATGATCACTTCCTTCCAAGTTTCTGACCACCTTTGCATTTGCAATTAATTCATCCCTGTTGATCAAAACAAGATACAAAATGGATGACACCCTAGTTGGTTCCTCAACTTTCTGAATCAGAATGTCCCCTACACATGCTAGAAACTTGCAAGACATATTATGTATTAGTTTTCCAACAAATATGAGGGAAGTTTAAAATCTCCCATTAATACTAGCTCATGTTAACTGCTTGACGAATGTCATCTACTTCCTCTTCTTGATTTGGTGATCTATAGTAAACGCCCACCATAATATCACTATTATTCCTTTCCCTTTTTATCCTCACCCAGATACTCTCAGTAGGTCTTCCGCTCACTTCCTCTAGGACCTTAAAGCAAGTGTATACATTCTCGACATACAGCGCAATGCCTTCTCCTTTATTCCCATGCCTATCCTTCTGGAACAAGCCATATCCCTCACTGTTGGTCCTCCAATCGTGGGAATTGTCCTACCAAGTCTCTGTAACACCAGTTAAATCCTAATTTTCTTCATATATCATGACTTCCACTTCATCCCGCTTGTTCCCCATACTCCTTGCATAGGCATACAGGCATCAAAGATATTTTGCAGACTTCCCCTGTTGTTTTTCTTCTTGCGCCTTTACTGCAGTTGTGGTTTCTAGTCCCTTCTCCAGAATTTAGCCCTTTTCCCTTGTCTTCATTATTTGAGCCTAGATGCTCATGGGCCGGATTTTTGTCACCCCCCACCCCCAAGACCTTGTTTAAAACTCTCCTTATCAGATTAGCCAGACAATGTCCACAGTTGCTCTTACAGTATTCAATAGGTGGAGTCCATCCCAGCACAGTAATTCTCTTTCTTGGGAAACAATAATTGATAAATGATAGGTTATTGTAGTGTATACAATGAGTCAGTCCCTTATCTTGCTAAGTAACCAAAGTTTGCAGGTCTTAGTAAAAGTTGTGGTTAAACTCTGAAACACAGCTGTATAAAAATATATTGAGTTATATCTGCTTGTGCTAGTGACAAAAATAAGGGCTTGTCCATATAAGAAATTTGCACAAATTTAATGTAAATTGGTTTAAAACAGTCTTAGGCAAACTGCTCTAAAACTCTGTGTAGAATCTCTTATTTCAGTTTGAAAGTTGCTTATTTCAGTTTAGCTTAAGTTGATAAGGGATTCACCCATGCATTTGTCCAGTTGCTTCAAGGAGATGTTCCCCACCAATTAATAGGATTTCAGGCCATGTTTAACATAAGAAAGTTTTGTACATCCTTTGTGATGGGTGGGCGGAAATACAATTAGAATCTAAATAATTGTTTCATGAACATGATTAAATGCTAATGACGTTGTTTTTATTTCCTCTGCTTTGAATTTTTGGAAAATTGTTTACTTTCCTGCAGGGCTTTGAAAGTAGTTTTCAGAACTTGAAATTGCCATTTACATGCATATGATTGACTAATGCTGTATTAACTTAAAACAGTGGTAATGAAGCCTTTAACTTCTGCATTGGCAGTCCTCCAGGATGTAACAAATATAAGTATGCTTTTAACTTGTAGATGCTGTAATAGTATAATATGTCGTGTAGATGTATCTTTAGTATGTTACTTTATCTATTTAGTTGTCCTGAATAGAAGCATTTGTTCACTAAGAAAGGAGAGAGCATACAGGGTGATTCAGTTTTTATTTTTTGACTGGCTGATGCGCTTTCAGGCTAGTATAGAACTGACGCATTTGTAGAAAGTTTCTGCAGTCTTGTAGGCTGCAGTGAGAATGCCACCCAGATGAAGGCTAAATAAAGAAACTCTGGATCATGTTTCTAAATATCACATTTCTGCTTTGTTGCCAATTTTATCTGTTCAGAGGCGTGAAACAAATTACTAGATGAGTGTTCATGTTTGACAAGGTCAAAGCAAGGGCACTATATTTTTCTTAGAAGCAAAAAATTGATGAAATAACATTTGTTCTGTTTCATAATGGAAGAGCATTAAATCACAATTAAACTGATTGAGTTATGATCTAAATCGTGATACAAAGCTTGGAACTTACCATAAATCATTGTAAAGGCATTTTGAATTGGGCTCCCTCAGGAAATAGCATTTTTGATGCTGATGGCTTAAAAAGAATGACTGTGTGAAAGTAAAATGTTGGTGATGATGGTGGAGTGATAATTAACCAAAGAACATTTTAGTTACCTAATAGAATAAAACGGAAGTGGTTGGATGAATCTGTAACACTCAGTGGCCAGCTGATGTGCGACTTTCTGACTGGCTGCTAAAATACGACATTAGAATGTAATGGTTGTTTGGACTATGTGAAATGAGTTGGTGGCTTTAAACCAGTTCCTTATGATATAAAAGTTTCTAGAGCTGTGGAGAGGTGCTTAGGTTATAAATAAAAAAATCAATGAATGATGTGCATAGGATAGAATAGACTGCAGTTTGTTTATTCTAAACTGTGAAGATTCTGCAGCACTTATGGGGTAAAAGCAGCCACCCCTCCCCCCTTTTTTTCCAAGCAGATCAGACTCTAGTACACAAAGACAACATGTCTGCTGGGTAGGATAGTGCCATTTTTATAAAGGCAGTTTTCAGAGTAAAACAGCATGTTAAGATCCAATTCATTTTTGTTCAAACTAAGGGCTGGTCTGCACTCAGAACTTACATTAGCATAGACACATCTCTCAGAAGTATGAAAAATCCACACCTCTGAGAGAGACAGCTAACTCCCTGTCTAGAAAGTGTTAGGTTGATGGAAGAATTCTTCTGTCAACCTAGCTAGCACCTCTTGGGGAGGTGGATTACCTACACGGATGGGAGCCCCCTTATGCCTGCATAGGTAATATCTACACTGAAGGCACCACAGCAGCACAAATGCAGCGCTACAACCTTGCTGCTGTGTGTAGACATACCCTAAGACAAACAGTGCACTACGGCTTTCTGGGTGCTTTCTTAATTTATAAATACATTAAAAATGTCTTCCTATGGGTGTGTTTTCGAGAATGCTTTCAAGGCTATTCTTGCTACCATTGCCAGCAAGGCAATTCTAAGACCGTCTTTTGTTTCTCCCAGTCTTATAATGCCTATTCAGTGGTTAATGAGCCTTATCTCTACCTCCTAAACTGATTTAAAATTAGGAAATACATTCTTAAGATGTGAAGACAGAGGACTCATACCAGATGTTGCACAGGCTTTTTTTAAGTCTGGGACTCTCAGTAATTAAATTCTTTATGCAGCCAGGCGGTATGTACCTTTCATTTTTTATGAGTTGATCTGAACTCATGCACAACCTCAGTGCTGAGTAACAGGTTAGGCACCTGCTTCTGTCCTCACAATTTAATTTGGCTGATTTCACTGGAGTTATTTCTGATTTACACTGCTATAAGTGAAATCAAAACCAGGCCAACCCAAAGGGCTGGTATCAGAATTTTTCCAGGCACTTCAAAGTTGATGGGAGTGTAACAAGGGTGCTGAGTCAGGAGCTGAGTCAGTACCCTACTGTTACTCAAATTCCCCACCACTATAGATTAATTGGGACCTAATTAGAAGATCAATTAACAAGTGGTGCTACAATTGAAGGGCTAATTAGAGGGGGAGGCAACCCCAGCAGCAGAGAGCAAATAAATGGAGAGGAAGGAAGCCCTGGAGGAGAAGGGAGCTGAGAGACTGAAGGAAGGCAGAGCTGACTGCTGCTAGCATTGCTCCCTTCCTCCAGAGGGGGTAGCCTGCTGGAACAGTATAAGGACACATGGTGGGGGTGAAGGAGAACTAGAGTGGGTGTGGTCTACACTTAAGGTGAAAGAGAACTCCAGGGGACCACCCTGGGACAGGGAGATCAAAAGTTTTTCTTGAACAGACTGTCAGTTAAAGTGTTACACTGGCAGTTAGCATTTAAAAAAAATTAAATGTCCAAAGGGTTTAGCAGTTTCTTTGAACCACATCCTCTCATGCAAAGGCTGCCGTTCTCTGTAAACTGTGGCATATTTCAATGACTGACTCTGTTTAATCAATGCATGCTACGAATAAATGTGCATTCTTCTTTCCATGAAGAAACTTAGCTACATTATGTATACTATTTTGCAGGCTGCTTGTTGTTAACAGTCTACTGTTATGGATGTTTTGAAAATATCTTGATGTTGTAATAGTACAAAATGAAACCTAATTCAAGGCCCTTAATATTGCTTCTCACAGCAAAAAGATTGTCCCAGAAATGTTTTATTCAACAAGTATCTCTTTTTGTTTGAGAAGAAAGCTAAAGTTCAGCTTCTCTGCTGGACAAGTTTCTGGAGAAACAACGACCTTCCACACCACCCCAAAAAACCCCACCATAATTCTGACAAAAGACTTGTTTACAATTTAATGTAGTGGTATTGCAGAAAAATCTTTCCTAGTTAGTTAGTGCTGTTCAGTTCATTCTCCCACTGAGGTGTGCAACCTCTGTTTGCCTCAGTGGGAGTGGGTCTGCAAATTCCCGCATGCTTATATCACTATGCAAACAAAAATATATATTAATATCAGCAATTAGCAAAAGACAATGAATCATGATTTTCTATCCACTTTTCTACTTTGAAGTATGCTATTGGAAGCTGATATTCAGATTGCGCTAGGGAACGAGAGGTAATGATTTTAAGCCAGTGGTTCCCTCCAGAGTTACCCTGATTGGACATGGAGTTTCTTCTGTCTACAGTTTCATTGGGGAGCACCATAAATACTCCCACCATTCGCACCACCCCCACAGACCACCGTGATATACAAAAAGACCTGTGGGAGGTGAAGTGGACAGGGAGGTATTGAGAGTTCTGCTGGCAAAAGCTGTATTCTGAAATTGTCTGAGTGGGGCATAACACATTTTTTGAAATTTTGTGCTGTAGTTATGTAGAAGGATGCTAAATATAAAATGTAGGGCGTGTAGGGAATTCACCAACACATCATCCACAATGTCCTGAACAGAAAACTTCTTCCAGGAGGTGAACAGTTTGGGAATCTTACTGTTGCAGCCTGCAATTTGGACTCTTTTCTCTCCTGGTTGGTATAAGCTTTGACACGGGAGCTGGGTTGATTATTGGTGGAAACAGAGTGCGAAATGAGCAAGACACATGCTCAGGAAACCACTTCAAGGTGCTGATGATCTCCCCAGATTCATTCACCTCGGTCGTGCCTCTGGGCTACATGGAGGTTAGCTTCTTAACAGAGATTAGAGAGAGGAAAGGTAGGTTGTGATGTTTGTACCTGCCGGGGATCAGCTGTCCAACTCCCCTGGCTATCGGCAACACAAGCACTCCTCTCTAGGTCTTGCAGGCCCTGCTGCCTCTCAGCAGGTTAGAGATAGGCACACTCCAACCATCAAGCCATCCACGCATCAACCTGGAACGTCCAGCCCATGATCCATTAGATACCTGCAGTATTCACAGATTTGCTGCTTTCAAAGAAACAGCCCAGCCCAGTTTACCAGTCAGACCTTAGGTCACCTCTCTGCTCAACACACAGCACTTAGATATGTTTACATTGAAATCAGGCATAAGTTTATGTAACAGAGTGTAGAGATTCAAGTAATAGCAAGTTAGAAGTATTGCAAACACATGGTTATATATAAAATAAAATCATAACACACATTCAAGAACCTAGTCTTAATTAAATAGATACTCTTATGTCTTGTAGAGTATGGCTCAACCAAAGTCCTCATAGTATTTTACAGTCAGGCTTTGCTGTGATTCCCCCTTTCATGAAACAGACATGCTGTCAGCTCATCTCCTAGGTGAAGGACCCAATGTGTTCTTTTGCCTCCCAAGATATACAAGTCCTATCCTTTGTCTTCATTCATAAACAGGATACCCCTCTGCTGCTTTGTTTCTTCCTTTAGATTTTCTGTTGTAGATTTTGCAACCTTTCAACTGGCACCTGGTTTAGTGTGCAAATAGGCCTCCATTGTGAGGCAGATAATACACAAATGGATAGATAGGGCGATAAGTGTCTGTTACCTGCTCCCTGAAAGGGACCTGTCAGAGACATGTCATCTCCTGGTGACCTGCCTTAACTCCAAGACCTTAAGAAAGTAGTTTTTAGTATAGATACATAACTTAAATATTCTCTGTACATAAATTTTTCAATGATTATGATGAAAAGTGAGCTACTGTATCTTGGTAGAGACCTTACATGTCACTCTTTGATGAACTATTATGCGCATATCTGTCCCAGGAAATCCGTATAAGACCCTGTGCAACCCCCGTGCCCTCTACCAGTTGGTACCAACTCGTGTCTGGGTCGCACAGCTATGAGCTAAGGAACTGGATAACATGTACCCTCTCCCCTGCACCCTGCTATCTCTTCTCTGCAGAATTTGGGCTATTTAGTACTCTTCTTGTCATATGAGTGGATGGGAATAAGGTCTTTAGTACTGACGGTTGGACAGAAAATGGGGGTCATCACTTAAGACCACAAAGGATTTTTTGCTCCAAACTCATGGGTAATTCAAATTCAGGGAAACAGAATTCTTTCCACTATTTATTTTCCTATCGTAATGGAGCTTGCCATGACTGATGAAATATTTTAAAACTCAAATGTAATTGATTTGTTTTGCCTTCTGTGTAGATCATATTTTGCACTTTGAATACGCACAAAATTGATATGGACAACCTCTTAGGAGGGCAGATTGGTCTTGAAGATTTCATATTTGCCCACATAAAGGGATCAAAAAAAGAAGTGGATGTTCTTAAATCTGAGGATTCTCTCGGGCTTACCATTACAGACAATGGAACAGGCTATGCCTTCATAAAGGTAAATTTTTAACAGAATCTTTTATATCAAATGCTCTAAGTTTTATTGTTTTTAGTAATCCTCTAGAACTGGAGCCCTTTTACGGCTGAACATTCACCACAATTAAAGAAAAGCAGCAGTCAATCCTGTGTTGAGAGAGCCCTTAGTTTTTTGGATATTGCTCTATTTCTAACCTTTTCACTACTTTCTTAAGTTCTTGAGAAGGTGATGACAGGGCAACTGCTCACTCATGACAATGAAGTTATCCTAAATTTCTGTCACTCTTGAAGCCTGTTCATTGCACATTTAGTGCCCTTCCACTGAATGAAAATAGGCTTCATTGCACTGTCCCTCTTTATTCTGCCTCTGCATTTATTTTACATGCATTAGCAAAGTTAATTGGAGTGCAGCTGGGAAGGGTGAAGAGTGGAAGATTGTCTAGAGAGAGATTTTTTTGATCAGCTGTTTTGATCACTGGCTGTTCGGTTCAGAGCCTACAATGAATTTTGTAAAACGTCCTGAATTTAGGAATATGAACACTGAATTCTCAACAAAACTTTGAATTTTCTAGTACTGTATCAACACTTCGATGCTTAAAAGTCCTAGCACCTCCAGTTCCCTCTTTTTGGATGTGCATTGACGAATTTTTTTTCTTCTAAAAATGTCTTGAGGATGTTTTAAAGTTCCTCTCTTAAAGCACTCCTGGGAATGATTCTCCCGTCTCTGCTTGGCTGGTAGCATGTGGAGAGAGAAGTGCCAATCACAGGGATTACTGCAGGCTGGGGGCAGATTGGGAAAAAAATAAGTGATAGTATTTTCCCATGCTCCACCAACTCTCTAAATCCTGCTTGGTCATGTCATAAAAATGAGCTGCCATTCACAGTAGCTTGTGTAGATCTTCATAATACACCAACACCTTGTCTACACGCAAAAGCTGTACCACTTTAACTGTACCAGTATAGTTAAAGCAGCACAACCCCCTTAGTTGAGTGCAGTTATGCTGGAATGAATGTGCTTATATCAGGGTGCGTCTATACTTAAAACACTGCATCGGTGCAGCTGCACTGCTGTAGTGCTTTAATGAAGATGCTCTACACCGACAGGAGAGAGCTGTCCTGTTGGTGTAGTTAATTCACATCCCTCAGAAGTGGTAGCTATGTCAGTGGGAGAAGCTCTTCTGTCAGCATAGCACTATCTACATGGGGTGGGGCGGGGTGGTGGTGTTAAATCGGTATAACCGTGTTGCTCAGCGGTGCGGATTTTTCACACCCCTGAGTGATGTAGTTATATCGATATAGGTCTGGAATGTAGACCAGTCCTCAGTATAGCTTATTTCTGTATGCTAGGGATTGTACAGGTATAAGTATATCAGTAAAAATCACATCCCTGACTGACATAGTTATACTGGAAAACTGTATGTAGACCACACCTTACACCTCAGCTTTCTCTTGTTCTTTGAAAAGCACCAAAATGGCTAACAATCCTGACATTTAAAATGTCAAAAGCTGATTACACTTCAGAGTTTAACACCCTATTGAGCTGAATGAAAGCAGTTTTCACTGGACAGAGCTATTGTTTCAGGCTGTCTGCAGACTCAGGCAGACATTACTGTATCATTTTCCTTCATCTTACATTTGGAAGGTTTCCTTTGCAGCCTTGACAGCTAGATACTTATATAAACAAAATCACAGTTTATATTCTGAAACTAAAGATAGCAGTCACCATAGAAAAGTGCAGTCTCACCAAACTGTTGTATACTGGCCTACTCTGGGACCTGGTTTTAGGTGGAGAGGATTCTCTGGTACTGGAAGAATATGAGCAGTGCTTGCAATACTATAAGCCTAAGGAAACTCTGTCCTGGGTTCAGTACACTTCTGAAAAGTTATTTTTAGGGCTGTTAAGCGAATAAAAAAAATGAATCATGATTAATCTCACTATTAATAATAGAATACCATTTATTTAAATATTTTTGATATTTTCTATATTTTCAAATATATTGATTTCAATTACAACACAGAATACAAAGTGTACAGTGCTCACTTTATATTTACTTTACAAGTATTTGCACTGTAAAAAAACAAAAGAAATAGTATTTTTCAATTCACCTAATACAAGTGCTGTAGTACAATCTTTTTATCATGAAAGTTGAACTTATAAATGTAGAATTATGAACATAAGAACAGCCATACTAGGTCAGAACAAAGGTCCATCTAGCCCAGTATCCTGTCTTCCGACAGTGACCAATGCCAGGTGCCCCAGAGGGAATGAACAGAACAGGTAATCATCAAGTGATCCATTCTCTGTCTTCTATTCCCAACTTTTGCCAAACAGAGGCTAGGGACACCATCCCTGTCCATCCTGGCTAATAGTCATTGATGGACCTATCCTCCATGAATTTATCTAGTTCTTTTTTAAACCCTGTTATAGTCTTGGCCTTCACAACAGCTTCTGGCAAAGAGTTCCACAGGTTGACTATGCGTTGTGTGAAGAAATACTTCCTTTAGTTTGTTTTCAGTCTGCTGCCTATTAATTTAATTTGGTCACCTCTAGTTCTTGTGTTATGAGAAGGAGTAAATAACACTTCCATATTTACTTTTTCCACACCAGTCATGATTTTATAGACCTCTATCATATCCCCCCTTAGTCGTCTCTTTTCTAAGCTGAAAAGTCCCAGTCTTATTAATCTGTCCTCATATGGAAGCTATTCCATACCCCTAATAATTTTTGTAAAATTTCAGAGTCTGCAAGTCCACTCAGTCCTACTTCTTGTTCAGGCAATTGCTCAGACAAACAAGTTTGTTTACATTTGCAGGAGATAATGTTTACCCGTTTCTTGTTTACAATGTCATCTAAAAGTGAGCACATGCATTCTCATGGCACTGTTGTAGCCAGTGTCACAAGATATTTACGAGTCAGAGGCGCTAAAGATTCGTATATCTCTTCATGATTCAACCACCATTCCAGGGGACCTGTGTCCATGCTGATGATGGGTTCTGCTCAATAACCATCCAAAGCAGTGTGGACCGATGCATGTTCTTTTTCATTATCTGAGTCAGATGCCATCAGTAAAAGGTTGATTTTCTTTTTTGGTGGTTCGGGTTCTGTAGTTTCCACATTGGAGTGTTGGTCTTTTAAGACTTCTGAAAGCATGCTCCACACCTTATCCATCGCAGATTTTGGAAGGCACTTCAGATTCTTAAACCTTGGGTCGAGTGCTGTATCTATCTTTAGAAATCTCGCATTGGTACCTTCTTTGCGTTTTGTGAAGTCTGCAGTGAAAGTGTTCTTAAAATGAATAACGTGCTGGGTCATCATCCGAGACTGCTATAATTTGAAATATATGGCAGAATGTGGATAAAATAGATCAGGGGACATACAATTCTCCCTCAAGGAGTTCAGTCACAAATTTAATTAACACATTTTTTTTAACAAGCATCATCAGCATGGAAGCATGTCCTCTGGAATGGTGATCGAAGCATGAAGGGGCATACAAATGTTTAGCACATCTGTCACGTAAATACCTTGCAATGCCAACTACAAAAGTGCCATGCAAATGCCTGTTCTCATTTTCTGGTGACATTGTAAATAAGAAGAGGGCAGCATTATCTCCTGTAAATGTAAACAAGCTTGTTTGTCTTAATGATTGGCTGACCAAGAAGTAGGACTGAGTGGACTTGTAGGCTCTGAAGTTTTACGTTGTTCTGTTTTTGAGTGCAAAAAGAAAAGGAGTACTTGTGGCACCTTAGAGACTAACCAATTTATTTGAGCATAAGCTTTCGTGAGCTACAGCTCACTTCATCAGATGCATCCGATGAAGTGAGCTGTAGCTCACGAAAGTTTATGCTCAGATAAATCGGTTAGTCTCTATCCGATGAAGTGAGCTGTAGCTCACGAAAGCTTATGCTCAAATAAATTGGTTAGTCTCTAAGGTGCCACAAGTACTCCTTTTCTTTTTGCGAATACAGACTAACACGGCTGTTACTCTGAAACCTGTCATTTTTGAGTGCAGTTATATAACAAAAACAAATCTACATGTGTAAGTTACACTTCCATAACAAAGAGATTGCACTACAGTACTTTTATGAGGTGAATTGAAAAATACTATTTTTTATCATTTTTACAGTGCAAATATTTGTAATAAAAATAATATACACTTTGATTTCAATTGCAACACTGAATACAGTATATATGAAAATGTAGAAGAACATCCAAAATATTTAATAAATTTCAATTGGTATTCTATTGTTTAACAGCGCAATTAAAACTGCGATTAATCGTGATTAATTTTTTGAGTTAATTATGTGAGTTAACTGCGATTAACCGACAGCGCTAGTTATTTTTATTTATTAAGAGTGGTTGGCACGATAAGACAGGGACAGAGAGCCCAAGGGGAAGAGAGAAGTAATCTGAAAGCCACTTAGATTAGGGATAAATTTAGTGGTAGAAATAAAGGAAGCTTTTTCTAAAATAGGATGCTCAGCATCTGGCCTGTACATTCTAATACATTCACTGTCTGGAACTGTCACACTGGAGGAACTGGGACATAAACAGAATTAATAGATTCATAAATATTAAGACTATAGTTGTCAGACTGGCTCCCAATCACCCACTAGGGCCTCATGCTTAAATTTAACATCACCTTCAAAACCCTACTCCAGCCCAGATAACTAATCTCATTTTGTATAGTATTGCCCTTTGTTCTTTCATAGGTCCTTCTGTCACTCTTATCATCGTCTTACCTTGTTACTCCATGCGTATGGAAGGCCCTCTCAATCTCTTATGCACCCATCCCCAATTCTCCTTATTTAAATCTTTTCTAAACATCTTCTTCCACTGTGAAGCCCACAAGCATAAGCAAAATAAATAATAAAAACATTTAACTCATTTGAAAATAGTAATAAAACTATTTTGGGCCTCAGCTGTATCTCATCTTTCTTTTAGACTGTCTCTGTCCTTGGAGTTTTTGACAAATATTTTCCACTGTTGCTAGCACCTCTTCAGCTCTACCTGTGGCAACAACAGTGGGGCGCCTATTGTAAATAAAACTCCTGTGGCTGCCAGTGTTTTTAATACCATGTCATCTAATCAGTACAATAATAACAATCCCTGAGAAATTTTTGAAATGGGGTCAGCCATGTAAGCAGAAGATTAATTATTTGGTCAATGAGTGTATTAAATAATGGAGAAACTGGATAGGTGGAGAGACAAATCTCCAAAAGGCAAAAGCTGTATCTTTCAGTACACTTTGTTCCCAGTCAGATAGAAAGCTTTAGTGACAGTTTCATTACAAAGCAGAGGCATAGTTGAATAAAGAGCTGTATTTAGGGGAATAACTTTTGTCACTAGAGCTTTTCCTTTCATTTGAACTGATTTAGTATTCCATTAGAAATTAATGAGTTCTGTTGTATTAGGTAATCTGTTGATAGTTATAATCACTTCCTGCTTGTAACTACTTACTGTTCTGTGTTTAAAAGGGTAAGTTTCTAAAGCAGTTGACAGCGTGGTCAGATTTTATGGATGAAGTTGAAAACAGTGGTGTTTTTTGTTTTAAGATCTAATGTTCTGCTTTATAATAAAAGCATTCATTTAAATTCAGTATTATCATGTCACTTTTGCAAAGCTGTATTCAACAGTCTGTCACCAATTCTATTATAAAATCCTATTTTTAGGGATTTATAGCTAAATGGGAAGATATATTCTGGAGTGAAACTAATCATCCATGAGTTATTATTTGGGGAAAAGGACATTTTTGTAGTTGCTTAAGAGCACATCATTATAGTATGATGTACGAATTTATAGGTGTGCAAATCTGATTATTTAAAACTGGAACAGTGTAATTAATTCTCTGTGCAGTGCATTGAAAATGCACGACTTACCCTTTAAAATGGACTATAAACCATTTGAAAATTAAACATTGAATCTCAGTGGTAGTGTCTAGCATAGCCCTGCTTTCTTTTAATAGTCCACCCAAAAGTTATTATAATTAGCCTGGAATACAAAAGTTAGTCTGAAGTACCACATACATGTTTCCAGTGAACACCACTTAATTTGGACCCTGATAATAAGAACATCTGCTTAAGTAAAGAAACTAAGTGGGGATTGAATGTAATGAGATTTCATTGCTTTTGCTAGATACACCTTGCACTTTATAACAGGAATGTGTTGCATGCAGCATTTTGGGCCTGATTCCTTGTGTGTATAACATGCCTTCCTCTTCCCTCCCTACCCCCCCAACCGAGTCTTCTCAGAGGCTTTAATCTAGACTTTAAAATGATTTGTGCTATCAGAGTTAAACTCTGTTGGACGTTTAAAATTGCCACATGTCTAACAGAACACCATATACTACGAGGCTTCCCTTTGTCTTGCTCAGACACAGGCACACACACTGGAAGCAGGCTTTTGAGACAGTTATGCTCCTAGCAGTTGCTCCAGTTCACATATTTTTGTGGGGGGAAATTTCAGTCCCTGTCCTCCCTGGCAGGGACCCCATTCTGGTTCCTGTTTGTCCCCTTTCCTTCCCACCCTAGCAGGGACCCCGAGTCTGCCTCGGCTGGGGAGTCTCCCCTCTCCACCCACATAATGCATGAGTTGAGTTCTCGGCAAATCCTCCTGTACTTCACTGGGACAGACTCCTTGTGCACCGGGTCTCAACACCCTTTGGCCCAGTCACCCTTTTGTCTGGATGGAGGGGCAGCTGGGCTAAATTGGAGCGGTGTTGCGACCTGTGTGCCAGGTCACAATGCCACTTGTTGAAATTTGTCCCAGCTGACACTCCATCTGTATGGTCAATCGTCCGGGTCAAATTTCAGTGGCATTTCAACCACACAGCCCAAGTGATTCTCTGGACTGCTCCGACAGCAGCCGTACTGATGTAGTATGGGACCACTGCTTATAAGTGACCCCCAGTTCCATGGAAACCTTGAAGGAGGAGAATTGCCCCCCATTGGGACCACGGGCTGCTAGGATAGGTGTTAAAATAGTAGACAACAATATTTTATTTCCTATGTCATTTTGTAAGCTGGATGAATGGATTTACTTGAAAATAAACTGTTCTCACTGAAATAGTATGTATTTCAGGAGAAGATTGGAATAAAATTCCTATCTCACCCTAACTACTCAGGATAATAAGTTGTATTATTATGTTTATAGTTTCTCCACCAAAGTAAGAGAATTAAAGATGGGACTCATGCGTAGAAAAACTAATACTACAACATATTTTTAATTCATATAAAAATTGAAATTTGAATTATAAGTCCTATATTTATAAATTCTGCCCCTAAAATGCTCTGATGATGCAAATGCTAGACATCTTTACATGTTTTGGGATGTTCTATCCTCTATAATTCATTCACCATAAGATTAAAAAAAAATACTAACTTCTGTTATAAAAGACATTTTATAAATTTTAGATGATTTATTTTCCGTGAGATGTCCAATTAAGAACACTGATTTCATAACTTCATTGTTATCTCAGTGGAAATACTATAATGTGTGTCTGTGGGGTGCACGGGAAGTGTGGGAACATATGGTGTTATGAGAGATGTTTGGTAATTTTAAACATACTAAACTATAAACATGTTTATAGTAAAAAATCTTTTAATAATCCAACATCTACTTAAGTTCAGCTTCATTTCTAAAGCAGATTTCAAAATGCATTTTGTGCCACATCTAAATGCAATTTTATATTAAATGCAGATTAAATATTTTTGAATGATTATCAAGGCATGGTACATGAGAACCTCCTGTTCAGTTTTGTTTCTAACTAATATAAATGCTTTTTTATCTGACAGCATATTAAAGAAGACAGCCTTGTCGACCAAATCAAAGTGATATGCGTGGGTGATCATATAGAATCTATAAATGGAAAAAATATGGTGGGTTGTCGTCATTATGAAGTTGCCAACCTATTAAAAGGACTGGAGAAGGGTCAGACATTTAAACTAACATTGATAGAGCCTATGAAAGCATTTGGTGAGTGACGTGCATATTGTCCACCCCTTGGTGGACTTGGATTTCACTTGGATTTCACTGGAAAGTGAAATACCATGCCTGCATTGTTTTGTTGTTTGTTTTTCAAACACAGTGAAATTTATCCTAGGTAACCTAGTTGCCTAGAGGAGTTGAGGTGTTTTGTTTTTAAACTATAGGAGAACATAGTTGAACTGGAAACCTTGAGGGTACTTTAAGATGTTAAGACGCTACCTATGGGAGGTGGTCTTTTGCTCAAGTTTCACTATAACTATAGTTCAGTTTTATTTGACTTGTGAGCTATATTCCTGTTTCAGTTTTTATTTTCTTGCAAATTTCCTGGGAATTTATCAGTGTTTATTACAAAAATTTAAAAATGGGTGAAAATCAGTGCAAAAAATTGACTTGACAGTTTTCTAGGTAAATATCAGGGTTACTATTGGGGGAAAGGAGAAGTAAGAGTATCGGAAAGTAAAGGCAGTTTAATGCTGTGGTTTATTTAATGAACTGTACCTTAACACATGCACACGTATGCGTGTGCATATCTTCCTTTGCATTGCCTAACTTTAACTGACAGCTTCATATTCACACTTACGCTAATTTATTATTAACATGAACACATCTACCTAATTTATTGGATTTTCTTAACATAACCAGTATTTTCACGTATTTGAGTGGTCTAAAATTAAGGTGAAAATTGTTTTTGTAAAATAATAGCTTTTGTAAAACCCAGGGGATTTTTTTGGTAAAAATTAGTAAAAAGCCAAAAACAAAGCATCTTTTCTGTGTTTCATGTTCAGTAATGGGTTTGAACAAGATGCAGCTGCAGTCTAGTGCTCTGTGTACATGTAGCAACTGACTTTGTCTTGTGCCCCAGAGCATGACCCTAAACTTTATCAAGTCAATGTGCGGGTGTCTGGGGCTATTTTTATTAAAAGTAGATTGCTTTCTTGATCTTCCTGAAAATGGAAACAATAGACTCATAGGACTGGAAGCATAGGCGCGGGGGTGGGGGGTGGGAGTGGGTGTCGGTCGAGCACCCACCGGGCAGAGGGGAAGTTGGCGCCTATGGTCTAACCTGCTCTTAAAAATCTCCAGTGATTCCACAGCCTCCCTAGTAGGGTTGCCAACTTTCTAATCACACAAAACCAAACATCCCTGCCTGCCCCCTACCCCTCCTGGTCCCCAGGGCCCTGCTCCTGCTCACTTCATCCCCCCTCCCTCTGCTGCTTGCTCTCCCCCACCCTCACTCACTTTCACCAGGCTGGGGCAAGGGGTTGGAGTGCGGGGTGTGTGTGTGTGAGGGCTTAGCTGGGGGTGTGGGCTCTATGGTCGGGCCAGGGATGAGGGGCTTGGAGTGTGGGAGAGGGACCGGGTTGGGGCAGAGGGTTGGCGTGTGTGTATGGGGGGGGGAATATGGGTTGGGGGTGCGAGCTCTGCGTGGGGTCAGAAATGAGGGGTTCAGGGTGCGGGAAAGGGTTCCAGGCTGGCGCAGGGCATTGGGGTATGGAGCAGGTGAGGACTCTGGCTGGCTCTGGGGTGAGGCTGGGGATGAGGGGTTTGGGTTGCAGGAGGAGGCTCTGGCTTTTGGAGTGCAGGAAGGGGTCTGGACTCTGGCTGGGGGTGTAGGCTCTGGGGTGGGCCCATGGATAAGGGGTTTAGGGTGCGGGGGGGGGACTCAGGGCTGGAAGGGTGTGGGGTGCAGGATCTGGGAGGGAGTTAGGGTGCGGGAGGGAACTCTGGACTGGGGTAGGGGGCTGGGGTGTGGAAGGGGGTTCGGAGTGTGGGGTCCCAGCGGCACTTACCGGGGCTTCCAGGATGCGGCCGCCAGGTCCCTGCAGTGCAACTCCTAGGTGCATGTGCAGCCAGGGAGGCTCTGCATGCTGCCCTCGTGACCTCGGGCACCACCCCCGCAGCTCCCGTTGGTCGTGGTTCCTGGAGCCAGCACTAGGGGTCGGGGCAGCATGTGGAGCCTCCCTGGCCGCCCATGTGCCTAGGGGCCGCAAGGGCCTGGTGGCTGCTTCCAGGAACTGTGCAGAGCTAGGGCAGGCAGGGAGCCTGCCTTAGCCCCGGACCCTCACTGTGCCACTGACCGGACTTTTAACGGCCAGACTAGAGCCGCCAGGGTCCCTTTTAGACTGGGTGTTCAGGTCAAAAACTGGATGCCTGGCAACCCTACTCCCTAGGCAATTTATTCCAGTGCTTAACCACCTTGACAGGAAGTTTTTCCTAATGTCCAACCTAAACCTCCCTTGTTGCAATTTAAGCCCATTGCTGCTTGTCGTGTCCTCAGCGGTTAAGAAGAACAATTTTTCTCCCTCCTCCTTGTAACAATCTTTTATGTTCTTGAAAACTGTTATCATGTCCCGTCTGTCTTCTCTTCTCCAGACTAAACAAACCCAATTTTTTCAATCTTCCCTTATAGGTCATGTTTTCTAGACCTTTAATCATTCTTGTTGCTCTTCTCTGAACTCTCTCCAATTTATCCACATCTTTCCTGAAAAGTAGCACCCAGAACTGGATACAATCCTATAACTCCTCACTTAAAGTCGTCCCGGTTAACGTTGTTTCGTTGTTACATTGCTGATCAATTAGGGAACATGCTTATTTAAAGTTGCGCAATGCTCCCTTTATAATGTTGTTTGGAAGCTGCCTGCTTTGTCTACTGCTTGCAGGAAGAGCAGCCCGTTGGAGCTAGCTGGTGGGGGCTTGGAACCAGGGTGGACCAGCAGCCCCCCTATTAGCTCCCCGCTCCCCTAAGTTCCCTGTGTGGTAGCTGCCCAGCAGGCTATCAATTGCCTGCAGTTCAGCTGTCCCTCTGCCCTCTGCCTTGGAGCTGCTCCCCGAGCCTCCTGCTTGCTGCAGGGGCAGGGGGTGAGGGTGGGAAGAGAAGAGGAGGGCTAATGTCAGGGTGTCCCCCTCCCCCTTGCTCCTGCACCCTGCTTACCCCATCTCCATAGAGCAGGGGGACACACGACAGGGCTCAGGATGGAGGGAGCTTCCTGGCAGCAGCTGTGGTCTCAGCTTGCTGATTAACTTAACAAGGCAACTTAAGAGTGGGTCAGCGTACTTAAAGGGGAAATGCACATCTCTCTCTCACACACACACACTGTGTGTCTCTGTCTCTGTCTGTCATGCTGTCTCCCCTCCCTCCATTCCTGCTGCCTTGTAGAGTGTGAGGCTACATTAAGAACCTCAAGAGTTAACCCCTTGAGGGCTCAGCCAATTGCTAATTCATCATTTAGCAGTAAGGCATTCCCTGGGAAATATCCCACCCTCTGACTTCACCACCTCAACCAAGCTTCACAATCATCATTGCTGTGTACAGTATTAAATTGTTTGTTTAAAACTTATACTCTGTGTGTGTGTGTGTGTGTGTGTGTATATATATATATATAGTCTTTTGTCTGGCAAAAAAAAATTTCCCTGGAACCTAACTCCCCCTATTTACATTAATTCTTCTGGGGAAATTGGATTCGCTTAACATAGTTTCGCTTAAAGTCGCATTTTTCAGGAACATCACTACAATGTTAAGTGAGGAGTTACTGTACTCCAGATGAGGCCTAATCAGCACAGAGTAGAGCGGAAGAATTATTTCTCATGTCTTGCTTACAATACTCCTGCTAATACATCCCAGAATGATGGTTGCTTTTTTTGCAACAGTTTTACACTGTTGACTCATATTTAGCTTGTGATCCACTATGACCCCCAGATCCTTTTCC
Source organism: Natator depressus (assembly GCF_965152275.1). NCBI lineage: Eukaryota > Metazoa > Chordata > Testudines > Cheloniidae > Natator > Natator depressus. The sequence goes on along the minus strand of NC_134241.1, from coordinate 81,919,283 downwards.
ACACTACTCCTTCCTACACAGTCATTTCTCATTTTGTATCTGTGCAACTGATTGTTCCTTCCTAAGTGGAGTACTTTGCATTTGTCCTTACTGAATTTCATCCTGTTTACTTCACACCATTTCTCCAGTTTGTCCAGATCATTTTGAATTGTAATCCTATCCTTCAAAGCACTTGCAACCCCTCCCAGCTTGGTATCATCCGCAAACTTTATAAGTGTACTCTCTAAGCCATTATCTAAATAATTGATAAAGATATTGAACAGAACCGGACCCAGAACTGATCCCTGCGGGACCCCACTCATTATGCCCTTCCAGCATGCCTGTGAACCACTAATAATTACTCTCTGGGAATGGTTTTCCAACCAGTTATGAACCCACCTTATAGTAGCTCCATCTAGGTTGCATTTCCCTAGTTTATTTATGAGAAGGTCATGTGAGACAGTATCAAAAGCTTTACTAAAGTCAAGATATACCGCGTCTACTGCTTCCCCCCCATCCACAAGGCTTATTACCCTGTCAAAGAAAGCTAGGTTGATTTGACACAATTTGTTCTTGGCAAATCCATGCTGATTGTTACTTATCACCTTACTATCTTCTAGATGTTTGCAAATTGATTGCTTAATTATTTGCTCCATTATCTTTCCGAGTACAGAACTTAAGCTGACTGGTCTGTAATTCCCCGGGTTGTCCTTATTTCCCTTTTTATAGATGGGCACTATATTTGCCCTTTTCCAGTCTTCTGGAATCTCTTCCGTCTTCCATGACTTTTCAAAGATAATCGTTAATGGCTCAGATATCTCCTCAGTCAGCTCCTTGAGTATTCTAGGATGCATTTCATCAGGCCCTGGTGACTTGAAGACATCTAACTTGTCTAAGTAATTTTTAACTTGTTCTTTCCCTATTTTAGCCTCTGATCCTACCTCATTTTCACGGGTATTCACTATAGTAGACGTCCAATCACCACCAACCTTCTTGGTGAGAACCGAAACAAATAAGTCATTAAGCACCTCTGCCATTTCCACATTTTCTGTTATTGTTTTTTCCTCCTCATTGAGTAACGGGCCTTGTCACGGAGTGCCCGGGCGATGCTCTGGAACTGCTCCCCATGAAGCCAGTCAGGACTCTGGGGCAGTCGCCTTCCGGTGAGCAGCCTGTCCGCAGGGCAAACAGCTCACACGGCTTCCACCTTCCTGGGTCTGACCTCGGAGCATTCAGCATCCTCTGCCCCTCCGTGTGCTTCCCACAGCGAGACCGCTCAGGCGGGGCTCCTGGGGAAGCCAGAGGGTCCTGCACCCCAACTTCGCAGTCAGACGGGACTCTCAGCCAGCCAGTAAAACAGAGGTTTATTAGACGACAGGAACATGGTCTAAAACAGAGCTTGCAGGTGCAGAGAACAGGACCCCTCAGCTGGGTCCATTTTGGAGGGCAGTGAGCCAGACAACCACGTCTGCACTTCACTCCATGTCCTAGCCAGCCCCAAACTGAAACTCCCTCCAGCCCCCCCTCCTCTGGGCTTTGTTCCTTTCCCAGGCCAGGAGGTCACCTGATTCCTTTGTTCTCCAACCCTTTAGCTCTCACCTTGCAGGGGGGAAGGGTCCAGGCCATCAGTTGCCAGGAAACAGGGTGTCGGCCATTCTCTGTGTCCAGACCCCTGCACACACCTGCCCTCTAGGGCTCTGCAGTGATCATACACCCTTACCCCACCACCTAGATACTTAAGAACTGCATAAGGGAAATTGAGGCACCCCCCACAATATTCGGAGGAACCACCAAGAACAGTCCCACTTCGTCACATCTCTCCCCCCTTCGAGATCGAACTGAGCGGGGTCACTTTAGGCGGTGACCTGGGGAAGTTCGAAGCCACCAACGTTCCCATGGATGCCCCAGCGTCTCTGCCATTCCTTGGTAGGAGTTACACCAGGCCCTTCCAGTTTCACGCCCTCCCTTAGGTCGGGGTGGTCGATAGCACTCGCAGGCCGCATGTGGGAAGGTTTCTGCGGCCCGCCCTTTGGCCACCCCAAAACCCCAGGGGGTCAAACTTGGATTGGGTCTTCTCCCCAACAAGCTGGCCAAACACAGCCACTTGGTTATAGGACTGTTTAAGTTTCTTAACAGCTTTCACTCCATCTGAGACCTTCTCAAAGCTATCCACACTGGGTCTTTCAACAGGACAGTCAGTGGATCCATTCACAACAGAAAATTTCTGGCTGTTAGGAACTGAAACTTTCTTGATTAAATCACTTTCACACCCTTCAGTTGCAGTAAACTGCTTGCAAAGACTCCATGAGGATTCCTTTCCCTAGGGCTTTTCTATGCAACAATTCACCCCTCCCAGAAATTCTGCTCTTACCCTCTTTACCTAGGGCTTGCTCTAGAGGAACACGTTCCTGAGCAACAACAGACTCTTTCTGGGTCTCCCTTACATCCAGAATTACCTATGGCCCGTCCGGTGGATTCCTACACAATCCCCTTTCAGGCAAACTGACAGATTTCCTAGATAAATGGTCAGAAGCCTTCTCCTTCCCTTTGCCACACACAAGTTCAGGAATCTTTTCCTTCTTGCTACAGGTTTCCACACCCTCCATAGGTAACACAATCACATCACCTTCACGCTCTCCTTGTGCCCTGGCTAGGATCTCACCCTGATTAGACAGAGTTGCGACACCCTTTCCCAACCACACACGAGCAACAGGCAAAATACAAGCACCAGAATTGTCTGGTCTCTGGGATTTTACATAGACACTAACTGGATGCGACCTAGTTACAGGGCCATTCTCCTGAGCAGACACAAACTTAGGACCATTCCCTTCCTGGGCTTTAGCTGAATCCAGAACCAACTCTGAGACAACTGCACGACCCTCAACCATCACAGGCTGCAAGGCCCCTTCTGTCTGCTCCACAGACCAAGAAGAGCCGGACACACTTTCTCCTTTACCAGACACACAGCTTGGGATCTCTTTCCCCGTGTCCCAGCACACAAGGCTGGTCACAGACACCTGCTTGGAGATCAGGGTAGCTCCCTCCACAGGCAAGTCAATACCTCTGACAGGCACAGGCACGTTTCCTTCACTGTCCCAATTCTCCACCCAGCTAACAGGTAAGGTCCAGGGACACTCATCTTCCACTCTCCTCGCCTTCCCACCCTGCTGACTGGACAAAGCCATCAGATCACAAGGCTGCCTAGGCTCATCCAAACTTTCCTTACCAAGCACCTTGCCACTCCCCACAGATCCCCTCCCCTGCCTGTGTCTCCCCCCACTCAGCTGGGGTCTCAGCTCCCACTGTGCTCAGCGCTGCCCTTGCTGTGCCAGTGGGGGTAGGCCGCGAGCTCGCTGCTTTCCTCACTGCAACAGAGCCAGCCTGAGCCCCCTCTCCAGAGTGCAAGGGCGCAGGGAGCATCTCTCTGTCCCACCCAGCCCCAGGGGTCTGCTTACAGGCAGGCAGGTAGCCTGAGCCTAGCGGCTCCTCCCTGCTGCCAGCCAGGTCATCTGCATTTTCACTGACCGTTTCCCTCTCCACTGATTGGTTCCCTGGATTCAAATTCAAACCCTTGGGAGTTACCGGAGCAGGGCCTGGATCCTGTCCCAAAGAGACACAGTTGCCCCACAACAGGGTCTCGCAGCTGGTGTCCTGGAGCACCCCAAAGACCAGCCAGCCCCACCCCTCCTGGGTCTGCACAGGGATCTGGGCCATAGGCAGGGCGAGGGGCTTCGTCCCTGGGACCCTCACCCAGCTCACACAGCCCCTCAACCTCTGAGGCTGCACCACCCAGGGCCTGACAACAGTTCTCTCTGTCCCAGGATCTCGCCACCCCAGGAATGTCTCCCCATTGACCATCACCTTCCGCTCCCACTGGGGGTCCGAGGGGCCTGGCCCCAGGAAACTCCACACAGACATATAGGTTGGGGTCAGGAGTGGGAGCCTGTCCACCTCCCCACCCATCTGGCCGACAGAGTCTATGGCCTTGGGACCCAGCAAGGGAGCTAGACACCGGGGCTTTTCCGCAGGGTCCCCCTGGTTCAAATCTCCAGCCTGCTCAAAGGCAGTGAGGTGGGCATCCACATCCCCCCCCTCCTTAACCAGGGGCAGCAATTTAGTCTCGAGGTTCCCTGCGGAACTGGCCCCCCGGGGTCTATCCCCACTCACCCCGGGGAGGTTCCCTAGGCCTCTCCACTCCCCCACCGCCAGCTCATGCTGCTGCTGCTTCTGCAGCTCTTTCTCGGTCCCTCGCTGTCTCTCACGGTCCTCTTGCTCTCTCGGACTCAGCTCCAATCCCGTCCATCTCCGATCCCCGGATGGGGAACCCGATCGTGAAGACCCTCGTCTGGTCGGGGACAGGAGTCTTGGCGATGCCTGGCTCCCACTCCAGCTGCTCCCAGATCCTGCTATAGCCCCATTTGGGGTCAGGAATCTGTCCCTTAGAGCGGTCATCCTCCTCCAGCTGCACGATTAACTGTGCTTTGGTGAACTTTCCAATGCTCAACCCTCTCTTTCTGCACAGGGTTACAATGTCCTTCTTCAGGAGACGGTGACAGGCCATCACTCCGCTCTTCCCAAGTTGTTGTGGACTCACAGGCCTGTGTGCTCTCAGCTCCCCACGGTTTCCAGGGAGAACCCCTCGTGTGCCAGCCCTTCTCGAGGTCACCACCTCTTTGCCAGGGTCGAGCTGCAGACTCCTCCGCCCCTGGGACCGCTCGCTGCAATCCCCCGGGGGACCCTGTTACTGCAAAAGTCCTTCTCTCTGGTCACACACTCCCAGGGGTTAACCGCCCCCTGAAACCGTCTCTCTCTGAATCTTCAGCACGCCTAGTCCCCATCAATCCCCCTTTGTTTTACTGCTCCCCAGTCACTTACTGCAGGAAGCGCCATCCACGGGGTGCAGTAGATCCCACCGCTGCCACCAGTTGTCACGGAGTGCCCGGGCGATGCTCTGGAACTGCTCCCCATGAAGCCAGTCAGGACTCTGGGGCAGTCGCCTTCCGGTGAGCAGCCTGTCCGCAGGGCAAACAGCTCACACGGCTTCCACCTTCCTGGGTCTGACCTCGGAGCATTCAGCATCCTCTGCCCCTCCGTGTGCTTCCCACAGCGAGACCGCTCAGGCGGGGCTCCTGGGGAAGCCAGAGGGTCCTGCACCCCAACTTCGCAGTCAGACGGGACTCTCAGCCAGCCAGTAAAACAGAGGTTTATTAGACGACAGGAACATGGTCTAAAACAGAGCTTGCAGGTGCAGAGAACAGGACCCCTCAGCTGGGTCCATTTTGGAGGGCAGTGAGCCAGACAACCACGTCTGCACTTCACTCCATGTCCTAGCCAGCCCCAAACTGAAACTCCCTCCAGCCCCCCCTCCTCTGGGCTTTGTTCCTTTCCCAGGCCAGGAGGTCACCTGATTCCTTTGTTCTCCAACCCTTTAGCTCTCACCTTGCAGGGGGGAAGGGTCCAGGCCATCAGTTGCCAGGAAACAGGGTGTCGGCCATTCTCTGTGTCCAGACCCCTGCACACACCTGCCCTCTAGGGCTCTGCAGTGATCATACACCCTTACCCCACCACCTAGATACTTAAGAACTGCATAAGGGAAATTGAGGCACCCCCCACAATATTCGGAGGAACCACCAAGAACAGTCCCACTTCGTCACAGGCCTACCCTGACCTTGGTCTTCCTTTTTCTTCTAATGTATTTGTAGAATGTTTTCTTGTTATCCTTTATGTCTCTAGCTAGTTTGATCTCGTTTTATGCCTTCGCCTTTCTAATTTTTTCCCTACATACTTGTGTTAATGTTTATATCCATCCTTTGTAATCCTTTGACCTACTTTCCACTTTTGTAGGACTTTTTTTAAAATTTTCAGATCATTTAACATCTCCTGGTTACGCCAGAGTGGTCTCTTGCCATACTTCTTATCTTTCCTAGGCAGTGGGATAGTTTGCTCTTTGCCCTTAATTATGTCTCTCTGAAAAACTGCCAACTGTCTTCAGTTGTTTTTCCTCTTAGACTTGCTTCCCATGGGATCTTACCTATGAATTCCCTAACGTCTGCCTTCTTAAAATTCATTGTCTTTATTTTGCTGTTCTCCCTCCTACCATTCCTTAGAATCACGAACTCTACCATTTCAAGATCAGTTTCACCCAAGTGGCCTTCCACTTTCAAATTCTCATCCAGTTCCTCCCTATTTGTCAGAATCAAATCTAGAATAGCCTCTCCCCTAGTAGCTTTCTCCACCTTCTGAAATAAAAAAATGTCTCCAATACATTCCAAGAACTTGTTAGATAATCTGTACCCTGCTGCGTTATTTTCCCAACAGATGTCTGAATAGTTGAAGTCCCCCAACACCACCAAGTCCTGTGCTTTGGATGATTTTGTTAGTTGCTTAAAAAAAGCCTCATCCACTTCTTCCTGGTTTGGTGGTCTGTAGTAGACCCCTACCATGACATCACCCTTGTTTTTTACCCCTTTTATCCTTACCCAGAGACTTTGAACAAGTCTGTCTCATATTTTCATCTCCACCTCAGTCCAAGTGTATACATTTTTAATACATAAGGAAACACCTCCTCCCTTTTTTTCCCTGCCTGTCCTTCCTGAGCAAGCTGTACCCTTCTATACCATAATGAATGAATGCCTCTTGCATTCAGCTCCTCTGAGCATTGTATCTGGAATGGTGAGTGCTTTCTGAAGTTTGTCAGCAGTGCAGACCACTGTGGGCTAGATCACGTCGGTCCCATTAGGTGCTTGCCTCCAAACGCATCCTCATCCCATAAACTTTTCTATACAATATTTTTCCACATAGTAAATCGTTCAAAATAAAATATTGATAAATCATTGATAACCATTGGCATATACACCCCAAATTCTGGGTTCTCCACCACTACCTCCAATTTCAGCAGCAAGTTGAAATATTTGTTTTCCAAGTCATTGTAATCTGTGACCAATCTAGGAAGACTGTAATGCACCAGTGTGGACACTTGGTGTCAGAATAACTGCACTAATTAGACAGAATGAAAGAAACTGGAAGTCTGTGTTTTATGCTTGGTGCTACAGAATGGTAAGAGAGGTGCGGGTGTTACCTCTAAACATAAATATATATTTGTTAAATATATACATGTTTATATTGCACATATGTACTTAATAGTGATGCTAAGAATATAGAACATGTTGCAAATGGCAACATGGAGACAATTGATTTTGATATAATTTGATATTCAAAATAATTAGTTCAATAGGGATGAGAAAAATCTTCTAGGATACTTCTTACTCTAGACATGGGGATACTAGCAGATGTTGGTACTTGGAGAGGGAACACTTTCCTCTCCTCCTCTCAAAACGTAAATATGTTGTGTGTCCTATATAGATAATGTCTTTCTTTGAATTATTGTATTAGGAAATTGGTTTATGCAGGATTTTGAGGAGATATAAACCGCAAATGGAATTATATTCACCGCAGCCCATTTGTTACCGTTTTAAAAAAAAACAAAAAAACAAAAAACATATAGTTCCAGTATGTAGAAGAAATTGTGTCAACATAGCCTGAGTTCTTGCCACGTGGGGCTAGCCTGGAACTTTAGGCATATCCCTGAGCAAGGGGCAGTGTTTAAGCTGCATCACTCCAAGAATAGCTGCAGAAGGCATGGTGCCTGGGAGTCACACCTCTGTGTCATGCCTGCTCACTCCTTGCTCCCAGGGGAGGAGGGAAGAATAGTAATTTACCAGCTGCACCTCCTCTTCCCCCGCAAACATACACACCTTGGCTCAGTTATTCTGGCCAGTGAGTAGGGGTATGATGGACCCAAAAGGTTTGCTCATTTTCCCACCACTGTGCCCCCATTCCCCATCCAGGAGTGCTGTTCGGGAGAAGCAGTAAGCTAGGCAAATGGGTAGCCTGAGTAGGAAAGGGTTCTTGCTTTCCCTTGGGTAGGCATGTGGTCAGCCCTCTATGAAATGTTTTGGCATCAACAGAAGCTAATTGGAGGAACTATAGCACAATTTTTTAAAATGTGAATAGTGATAGAATTAATAAAAAGGTCCTGTTCTGGCCAGTATAACTTTACAGGCAGTTTGGCCAAAATGTTGGGCGCCTGTTGCAAATCTACAATAGCAACTATAGATGTCAAATCATGAGTAAAGATACTACTGGTGGTAGAGCTAATGTAGGTGTATCCTTCATCAGGAATGAGAATTTGAAATGTTTCTTGTTAAAGAGAATTTAACTTCCCCCTTGTTACTGCACCATGAGCACAAAAACTATACAGAGGGTTAAACAAATGTGAGTAATAGAGACTGTACAGCATCAGTTTATTAAAATGAAATAAAGTAAAATTAGTGTTTTGAAAAGTGAATTTTAAATTTGAAAAGAAGTAGAAATTCTCCTCACATAATCTGACTCTATAGACTAACAAAGCAACCAACTGGAACCCATCTGAATAAAATGAATGTAAAATACTAAAGATTCATCTTTTTAAAAGCAAGATTATTAAGAAAATGTCATGGACAGGGAATTCTTCTGAGGGGTAATTCTGGAAGGATAATGAACAATTTTAAAGGCTTTAGACTACTAAATTCCTGGGTACTATGACTCTACTTTTGCATTTGGAATTATATTTTAATTATATTACAACTTCTTACAGCCCCCCACTCTGTATTTTTCCACTCTAATTCCTCATATAATACATGAGTAATAGTGCTAAAGTGAATAATGCATCTCTTTAGGAACACTAGTCACTAATTTTATGAAGCAGTTTTCAAGAGAATATGCAAATAGGCTGTTTTTCTTAAAATTGATAACCAAGATGTTGTTTTTTCTCTATGCATGAGCATATAATAGCATGGATGAAAAGTCAGGCATAAAGTGACAGTGTAAAGCTCCCAATGGAAAGAATTAAAGTAATGCAGCTTATTAAAGTAATACGAGACTTTTTTAAAAATTCTGTAAAAAAGAGTAAAATATATTTTGTATCACTTTCTAGATAGAGACCAATGCTTTTTTTTTTAAGCTCAGTCATATGCTGAAATAATGTATGTTGAAACAGAGAGACAGATTTTTAGTAACTGAAGAAAGGATTTCTTAGTAATAAGGGTGTGACCAGGGTCCTAGTGGGGACGAGTTATGGTCACTCAATAAGGGTGAACTGCAAAGAATGGGGCAGACAATCCCCATAACGCTGGTGGATATTCCAATACCTAGATTTACCAAGCCAGCATACAACACCTTCTTTATTACCTTACTGGTTACTCAGAAGTCCAAACAACACAGTTCCCTTAAAGTGATCCAGCCTCAGGCCTCCATCCAGGTACCCACATCAAATATGATGAAAATTTTTGTAAATTTTATATCATCATATAAAAGAAAAGATTCTACCAATCCCAAAGGATTGGACACATTACCTCCCAGGTTAACGAATGTTTCAGATCTTACCCAAATACATGCTACAGCCAATTTTTATTAACTGAAATCTAAAGGTTTATAAAAAGAAAGGTGAAAGTTAAAATTTGGTTAAAGGAATCAATTACATACAGTAATGGCAAAGTTCTTGGCTCAGGCTTATAGCAGTGATGGAATAAACTGCTGGCTTAAGTCAAGTCTCTGGAGTACAGCCACAGCTTGGATGGGTCATTCAGTCCATTGTTCAGAGCTTCAGTTTGTAGCAAAGTTCCTCCAGAGGTAAGAAGCAGAATTGAAGACCAAATGGAGAAGATGCAGCTGCTTTTTATAGTCTTTTGCCATACAGCCTCAGTTTCAAACACAAGCCGCTCAGCACATGGCTTGGAAGCCTTAGAGTTCTGTCCATGGGCATGTCCCTGCATGCCTTGCTGAGTCATAAGGTGTATCTGTCTTCTCTCAATGGGTCAGTTGTATAGCTGATGGTCCTTAATGGGCCGTCAAGCAGGCTAGGCAGTGCTAATGCCAAACTGTGGGGGGTGTCACCCAGAAGCATAACACAAGTTTGAAATACAGACATACATATCTATAACTTATAATACAAAGGTGATACAAATGTATAAACAAGATTATCGTATTTGGCAAATTATAACATTTTTGCAGATACCTTACATGACATATCTGGCTGATTACTTCGTGGGTGTTACCCCAGGAGCAAACATTTGAAATCCAGGTTTAATGCCAATATTTATAACTTTAAATACAAAAATGATACATGCATACAGATAGCATAATCATAACCTTTTCATAGACATCTTACTCGACAACCTTTGCACAATATTTGCTGCAAATATATAACAGTGGTTGCAACAATTATCTATATGGTCATATTTTAATCAGATAATGTCACAAAGTGTTATCTGGAAATTGTGTAGTCTGATGCATCAACATTTATTCAGAATGTTTGTAAAATTATTTCTACAGTACTTAAAAGAATTAAAATTCACTGTTCTGGATAGTTCAATCTCATTTGAAACAGTCATTTAATATTTTACAATGTGTAAAAATTAGTGAATGGATTTGGTGCTTATGAAAGGTTCGCTGTGACAATTCTGTATGCAGTTCAGACCTGTAAAACCCCTGCTATTCCTTTCTGAGACTTTCTTAAATAGATTGAGTGGTGGAAAAGTTTTTGTAGTATGCATGTAGTACCATTACTTGTGACCTGAATGCTGTACTTAAGTTTCCAGAAGCAAAAGGCTAGTGCAGGGGTAGGCAACCTATGGCACGCATGCCGAAGGCGGCACGCGAGCTGATTTTCAGTGGCACTCACACTGCCCGGGTCCTGGCCACTAGTCAGGGGGGCTCTGCATTTTAATTTAATTTTAAATGAAGCTTCTTAAACATTTTAAAAACCTTATTTACTTTACATACAACAATAGTTTAGTTATATATTAAAGACTTATAGAGAGAGAGCTTCTAAAAACATTAAAATGTATCACTGGCTCACGAAACGTTAAATTAGAGTGAATAAATGAAGACTCGGCTCACCACTTCTGAAAGGTTGCCGACCCCTGGGCTAGTGTAAGCCCACATTGCCACCTACTCTCAATGTACAGTATTTATTTTGAGATTATATAGCTACTGAATCTTCTCCTAACTTGGATTTCTAGCTAGTTCATAAACAGTGGTTTTCTATTTTATTTTGTCATAAATATAGTATATGTGCAGCATTGAACTAAGTACTGTACCTGTAATGAACTAATTTAACACATACAGAACTAATGCTGTGTATATATACTGTATCATAGTTTATATATATATATATTTGTATATATATCTGTGTGTATGTATAGATATTCCCAAACAAAGAATCTTCATTAACTCAGAGTTAAGATTTGTCAAGTACATTTTCTTATAATGTAAACATTAAAAAACAAAGCTAAGGTAACATTCACACCTTAAACAGTACCAGTCTATAAAGCATTAGTCCGCTACAATCAGTGCACAACTGCTCCAGTCTTGCAGCTGATAGCACATGGACAGACTGCAAGTGACTCCTAATTAACGACTTAAAACAGACTCCACATGAATCAGGAATAAAGCAGAAAAAGAACAAAACAGTGATAATGGGCCACAGTTTGACAGTTCTGAATTTTAAGCTTTTGGGATACTTTTTCAGCATATTCTCCCAGCTCCCACCAGCACAAAGGAATGAAATGGTGGAGAGAGTATTACCAGATTAAGAAGATAGGAAGTCCATTTTTGTACAATCAGCTCTGCAACACCCACATCAGTCAACAGATTAAGGCCAGTTCAGCTGCTTATGGGTTGACAGATCAGAACAATGCTGCCAACCTTACAGATAAAATTCTATCCTAAGTGGCACTGCTGCTGTGAGGCTGAGACATGCCATGTCTAAGAGGTCTCAGGCTTTCTTCTGTAACTACCAAAATGCAGCTCAAGTCTTACCCAAAATTAAACCAGGAGGCCCAGGGATAGATGAGCACTAGGTATGAAATCCTGGACCCATTGAAGTAAATGGCAAAACTCAGTAGGACCAGAATTTCACCCCAAGAATCCCATCCTACATGGTTGAAACTGATCCAGGTGCTTGGCACAGAAGAAGCGGACAGAACCTTTATCTAGTTCCAAACCTAGTTAAATTGCCGCTTTGACCCAAGTAGCGATGGTGCTCACAGCACAGCCTTAGTGAAAGGGTGTTGTTATAAGCTCAGTGCAGCTTTATAAAGGGTTGAGATTGATAGTAATGAACTCACCCTTCAATTAACATAATTGTAAGGATAAGATGCCACCTAAGACGAAAGGAGCATGTAAACCCATCCAGGGGCTTTTTGCTAAATATTGTTTTGGGTAGATGTGTGGTGAGGGAAGGCAGAGCACAGGGAAACTGACAACAGAATAGAGGAGGAGGTAGAGGCAAAACATCAAGAAAGCCAAGCAGTACCTGGTGAGCACAGTGTGACCTTGCAAAAAGTTAGAGAGAGAGCTTTGAGGTCTGTTCATTGAATAGGCTTGGAGCTGTAAGCTAAGGTCTGATCTACACTTAAAATGTAGGCTGACACAGCTGTGACACTTGGGGTGTGAAAAAGCCACACCTTTGTGTGTGGTAGCTATGCCAACCTAAGCCCAGCAAGGACTTAAGGAGCTGAACATTCAGCTCTGGAAGGAAATAAGAGCGTCACCGATCACAGTGGAAGACAACCCCCTGGATGATGAATTCAGCCAGCCAGAGGCCTTGAATAAGACCGGACATTTACAATCATTTTCTACTCCATTTGTAACCTACAGAGGTTCAGATGGGAGAGGTCTGGCTGTTCCAGCTCAAATGATGCAAAAGCCCACAATCTTTGTGGGAAAAAACTCCGTGGTAGGCTTATCTGAATTCAGCATTATAGCTCAAATGAATGGCTGGGAAGAGGGACAGAAAAGGGTGTTTCTAGCAGCCAGCTTGGGTGGCCCAGCTCTGATGATGCTACAGAACTTACCCCCTGTCAAGGTTCCTCCCCCACTCTGAACGCTAGGGTACAGATGTGGGGACCTGCATGAAAACCTCCTAAGCTTATCTTTACCAGCTTAGGTCAAAAACTTCCCCAAGCTACAAAATATTCCACCCTTTGTCCTTGGATTGGCCGCTACCACCACCAAACAAATACTGGTTACTGGGGAAGAGCTGTTTGGAAACGTCTTTCCCCGCAAAATACTTCCCAAAACCTTGCACCCCACTTCCTGGACAAGGTTTGGTAAAAAGCCTCACCAATTTGCCTAGGTGACTACAGACCCAAACCCTTGGATCTGAGAACAATGAAAAAGCATTCAGTTTTCTTACAAGAAGACTTTTAATAGAAATAGGAGTAAATAGAAGTAAAGAAATCCCCTCTGTAAAATCAGGATGGTAGATACCTTACAGGGTAATTAGATTCAAAACATAGAGAATCCCTCTAGGCAAAATCTTAAGTTACAAAAAAGATACACAGACAGAAATAGTTATTCTATTCAGCACAATTCTTTTCTCAGCCATTTAAAGAAATCATAATCTAACACATACCTAGCTAGATTACTTACTAAAAGTTCTAAGACTCCATTCCTGGTCTATCCCCGGCAAAAGCAGCATATAGACAGACAGAAACCCTTTGTTTCTCTCCCTCCTCCCAGCTTTTGAAAGTATCTTGTCTCCTCATTGGTCATTTTGGTCAGGTGCCAGCGAGGTTACCTTTAGCTTCTTAACCCTTTACAGGTGAGAGGAGTTTTCCTCTGGCCAGGAGGGATTTCAAAGGGGTTTACCCTTCCCTTTATATTTATGACACCCCCAAAAAAGAGAGAGCGTTATCCAGGCCTGGTACAAGCCCTTGACAGGTGGTTTGAAGCTAGCCATCAACTGGATCTGGTGCATGCATAGCCAAGAGGGAGAAGGAGAGGGAAAGAAGAAACCCCATCTGGACTGGCAATATGACTTGTTCCTGGCATACCCAGGTACCACCAAGGCCTTCCAGGATAGATTGGCAATAGATCAGTTTATAGATGGTCCGCTGGACTTGGATTTGCAGATCAAGATGAATGAAAGGAGGCCAAAGACACTCCAAGAGGCTGTGGTGTTTGCCACAGAACTTGCCTCTTTTCTTGCAATAATGCACCAGAAAAGGAAGCAGAAGACTGTACTAGTGAGGAAGATGGAAGCTGGTCACCATGAGTAGGGTCCTACCATATTCACGGCCCATTTTGGTGAATTTCACAGTCAGAGGATTTTAAAAATTGTAAATTTTAGGATTTCAGACATTTAAATCTGAAATTTCAGTGTTGTATTTGTAGGTGTCCTGACCCAAAAAGGAGTTGGTGTGGGGGTTTGTAAGGTTATTGTAAGGGGGGTTGCGGTACTGCCACCCTTACTTCTGTGCTGCTGCCTGCAGAGCTGGGCCCGCAGTTAGCAGCCTCAGTCAGCAGAGCCGCCCAGCTCTGAAGGAAGCAGCGCAGAAGTACGGGTGACATGGTATGGTATTACAACCCTTACTTCTGCTCTGCTGCTGGTGGGGTGCTGCCTTCAGAGCTGGGTGCCCGGCGAACAGCCCCCACTCTCCAGCCACCCAGCTCTGAAAGCAGTGCAGAAGAAAGGGTGGCAATACTGAGACCTGCACCCCCGCACCCGCAACTCCCTTTTGGGTCAGGACCACCAATTTGAGAAACGTTGGTCTCCCCTGTGAAGTCTGTATAGTATAGGGTAAAAGCACACAAAAGACCAGATTTCACAGTTCGTGATGCATTATTCATGACCGTGAATTTGATAGGACCCTAACCGTGAGTCCTGTAAGTACAGCTCTGTGTCTAATATGTATGATGAAAGAGGGGATTCTAATTTGGCTCAAGACTGTATTGAATGATTAGAACAGATGATAAATTTGGTTGGTAGAACAAGGGAAATTGGCAATAATGCAAAAATTAAAGGGAACAGTTCAGTTAAATGCTTGTACTATGACAAATCTGGCCACAAAAAGAAGGACTTCTATAAATTTAAGGCTGGCCAGGACAGACTGTTGAAGATGTCTAGTGAAAGCTTCTCTCTGAGTTTGGGAGATGGGGGAAGCACTAAACTGAATGTGGCCAATTTGAAACTGAACTCCCAGAAATGTGAATTATTTAAAAAAAAGGTAATCTACCTTGGGCACACAATTGGTTAGGAGGGAATTTCCACTGTCCCTCCTTCACCACACCCCCCAAAAGAGATTGTACAGAGCTTGCCAACTTCCCAGACACTCACAGATATGTAAAGTTTTATAGGGCTCTGCTCCTATCACAGAAGGATCATTTATAGGCTTGCCAATATTGCAAAACCACTGCATAGGATGGGTGAGAAAGGGAAGCCACTTCAGTGGCCAGCAGAGCGTGATGTAGCATTTTCAGAGTTGAAACAGGCTCTAAGCATATACATGTTTCAAAACCCCTTTCATATACTAGTGCTTTGGGTTCGGGGCAGTATTGACACAAGAACTCCAGAGACTTGAGAGGGTGGTAACTTCTTGCTGCAGAAGTCTGAATTTTGAGAGACATTAGTGCAACACCCAGTATCAACGCCTAGGAACTCCAACCTCATTCTGTACATGTTGTAAATTTGGAGATGCTTCTTCCTCACTATCAGCCTCAGTCAGTGCTTAATTTGTAATGAAGGAGGTGCCGGGGCTCAAGCAATTTTTTTACATTCATAACTGATGCGGCAAACCCAGAGGTGCCGGGGCTCTGAACTGCCAAGCCTGGAGGTGCTGGGGCTCAACCTTGGCACAAATTAACCACTGGCCTCAGTTGTATAATTTTTTTCAGTTGTATACTGTTTGCTTGCTTGGATATAACCTATAATCAGCAGAACTGCATCAGTTAAAAAGAGAGTAGGATTAAGGAAGAATACTGATGATATGCTAAACCTTTAAAACAGATTGCATCATAGCTGACTGGAAGCATTCCTGGGTTACATTCCAGTGGTTAAATCTATAGAATGTCTTCATCACTATTTGTATGGGAGGAGGGTTATGGTCAGGATGGAGCATGCTTCCCTGCAATGGCTTTTTAGTTTCAGGAACCTGAGGGACAGCTTGCTTGGTAGTTGGAGAACTTCAGTGTTATGATTTCACAAACACACACAGGCCTGGCCATAAGCATGTTAATGCTGATGTCTTGTCCAGCTGACCTTGTTGGGAGGCTAATTGCAAACACTGCCCCAAGCAGAAGAGCAAGGAGTTAGTTGCTCAGGAGAATGGGTGTGCTGCTCTACCTCTGATTTGCAGAAGTGTCCATGTTCCTGGCTCATCTGCTAGAACAATGGGGATGACTACCCCAGAATGGATCCCAGACCAACTAAAATCTTCCCAAAGAGATGACCCTGTTATCAGGATAGTGTGTGATTGGAAAAATCAACTGGAAGTTAGTTCCAGCCACCCTGGACTGTAGTGTCAATCAGACGTGCAAAACCCGTGGAAAAAAAACTCAGAAATTGGGCTTGTTTTTGGCTTAATTGGCTTGTGATTTGCTTTTTGGCTTGTTGCTTGTTTTGTAGCTCGTTGCTTGTTGCTTTTTTTTTTTTGATCGGCTCCTGGCAAGCAGGAGTAAGTGGAGGGGGGGGGAAGAGAGTCAGGGGTGCACAGCAGGCCCATCACAGTCCCAGACTGTACGCCCGGGGGATCTAGTCACATAGAGGGTTGGGGTTCTTAGGGATTGGCTTGTTTTGGCCTTGTTTTGAAATAGGATTCGCTTGATTTTTGGCTTATTGTGAAAGTCAGGATGCTTATTTACCATGTGAAAGTTGGCAATTGTGATGTCAATTCATAATATCACAGTAAAACCTTTCTGGACACAGTAGGAAAGCTTGGAATTTAAAGATGAAATACTGTATAGGAGATGACATAGGTGCTAAAACTAGGGAGGCTGGGGTGCTCCCGCACCCCCTGGCTTGAAGTGGTTTCCATCATATACAGGGTTTACAGTTTGGTTCTCTGGCTCTCATTACCCATGGGAGATGAGATAAACCAGTGGGTGATGGATACAGGTACCAGCTAATTGCACCAGATACATTAGAAAAGGTGGTTCTGTAGTTGTGTCATGATTTTAAAACTGCTGGACATTTGGGGATTGCAGAAACCTTAGCTAAGCTAAGGGAGAATTTCTGTTGGGTTGAATGCAGGCTGGATTTATAAAATTGGTGCAGGAAATACAAGGCTTGCATTATAAAGAAGGGCCCCCTAAAACTGGGAGAGCTGCTTTGCAGCAGTATCTTGTGGGGTATCTGGTAATCAATAGTGGCTGATAGCTACGGACTGCTTCACAGAATGGCCTGAGGCTTATCCAATAAGAAATCAAGAAGTTGTAACAGTATTAGGGGTCCTAGTGAATGAATTTTTCACCAGATTTGGAGTCCTGAGTGAGTTACACGCAGATCAAGGGAGAAACTTTGAATCCAGTGTTTAAACAGATTTGTAAGATTCTAAGGATCCACAAATTCTTACCACCACAGCACACCCAGGATCTAATGGGATGGTGGAAAGATGGAATAGGACTCTGGGGGGGTTTCAGCTGGCTACTTTTGTAGAACAGTACCAAACAGAGTGGAACTAGCAAAAATCCCATTCCTTTTGATAGTTTATAGGATAGCAGTCATTCAGAGTACACAGTGTACCCTAAGATTTCTCATGTTTGGGCATAAGCTAAGGACGGCAGAAAAATTCTTGTATGGAGTTCCTGAAGAGGAACAAATGGATTCGAACCATTTGGACCATGTAAAAACCCTACAATCCAAAACTGAAAAAGTTCAAACCTTTGCTAGGGAAAAGTTGATAGCCTCTGATAAGATAAAACTTTTGTATTTATATAAGTTCATATGGGGAAACTTTTAAAAAGAGGGGACCTGGTCTGGGTACACAATCCTAGAAGAAAGTAGGGTAGGAGTCCTAAATTGGATAAACCTTGGGAGGCACCCTGTACAATACTAACCCAAATAAATAAAGTGGTGTACAGGGACCAGTTGCGTCCCAGGACTAAACACGGTTACCTATAAGGACCATTTGAGAAGATATCAGGGGAACAAAATTTTAGCTTGGCTGCTTCCTGAATCTGAGGTTGTAGCTGTGGAAGGTAAGGCTGGAAAAGTTGTTACAGAGGTGAATGCCCCATCAAAACAAAATGTGCAGGGTCAGATTACAAATTCAGGTTACAAATTCCACAAAAACAATAGATGTTCCTCAGGGGCTGATTGAAAAGAAACCTGGGAAGAGAAAAACCCCAAAGAGATTTGGGTGGGAATAAAATTCTTTTGGGGCTGATGTGAAAACATCTTGCTAGACAACACTGTACATATGTAAATAGTCAACCTTGTATAATTTTTTATTTATTTCTTTTCTTTCTGTTTGGGATGGGTTATTGGATATTACCATTTTAGGCTTCATTGGGACGATAACCAAAGCTGAGTTGGGGGTGGGGGTGTTCCAAGCTGGGGAAGTCTTGTTATGGGTTGAGTTAAAACCTCCTTGAGATTGATAGGTGTGAACTCACCCTTCGATTAACATAATTGTAAACACAAGCCCCCACCTAAAAAAAAGAAGTGTGTGAACCCGCCCAAGTGCTTTTTTCGGTAAGTGTGGGGGAGGGGGTAGGAAGGCAGAGCACAGAGAAATCAGAACAGAGAGTGAGGTACTAGAACAGTGGTTCTCAAACTTTTGTACTGGTGACCACTTTCACATAGCAAGCCTCTGAGTGCGACCCCCCTTCCCTTGTAAATTAAAAACACTTTTTTATATATTTAACACCATTATAAATGCTGGAGGCAAAGCGGGGTTTGGGGTGGAGGCTGACAGCTCACGACCCCCCACATAATAACCTTGCGACCCCCAGATGGGTCCCAACCCCCAGTTTGAGAACCTCTGTACTAGAACCTGGTGACCACAGTGTGGCCCTGGAAGAAACTAGAAAGAGATCCCTTGGGTCTGTTGGCTATAGAGGCGTGGAGCTGTAACCGAAGAAACTGCTCCTTTTGTTCTTGATTCTGAGTTTGGAGAGTTAGGACTTTGTACATTCTTTGTAAATAAACAAGATTGCATCAAAGAAAATACCAGATACCACCAATTTGTACTTCCAGCTGCAACATCCCCAGGCCCTGCACTTTGACTAGCCTCTTGGGTCAAAAAGGGATAACAGTGTAATCCTGGAAGAAAGCTAAACCTACTGAGCAGGAATCTACCTCTTAGTGTGGACCACAATGCAGGACTGAAGTCTGAGAATTCTGCCTGAGTAAAAACTGCATGATTTTTACCAATTCCCAATACTATTTAATGAATAATGATTTGTCTAGAACAGAGAACTAAATGTATTCAAATATGCACAGATATAGTAGAATGAACTATGCCTACATAGATGCATTTTTCAAAGGAGAGTCTTAATTTTATTGCAGAGTAATTTCTTTGTGCTTGTAAAGCATCTGAGTAGGATTCCACAAGGGCTGAGCGGTCCAGTGTAGTGACTCTTAATGCACAATTGGGGCCCAAATTATATCTAAAATATTGTAAATTATAAATTCAAGTTGCTCTAGATTTTAAGTAGATCTAAAAGTTGAAGCTACTGAGTCAGCTAAAGCATACTTATTTAATTCTAATTAAATGGTACATTTAACAGTTGTACTTTTGTTTTTAGAAATGATTGAACCAAGGTTAAAAAGTGGAACTCTATCAGAGGCTAAAATCTCCAAGGGAAGAGAAACACTTCGATTGAGATTCAAAGGTCCTGCCACTGTGGAGGAAGTGGTATGTTTATACTGGGATAGTAATGAGAGCATTTGAAACTTTTAGCATCTGTTAAATTTATGTAAAACATCAGATTTATCCTTCAGCAAAGTTTATGTGGCAAAATGGGATTTTCTTGAAAAATTCCAGCACAGCAAAATCTCAGTGTTTCTTACTTTGTTAGATGTCACTAAAAGTTTGTTTAAAGCTACATTCAGTACTGATGTCAGAAATAAAAATAGTGGGTAATGGAACAAGGTGGCTCATTAGGAAATATGGAATATTTATAGAAATAAATTTAAAGCCATATTTCTTGTGGCATACATATCAATGCTGTGAACTCTCGTGATTCTATTACAGGTCTCACAATATTTATTTCTCCCTTCCTCCCCCACCGCCCTTTTAAAGCCCCAGTTCCTAGAGCCATACAATTATGTGAGAATTTCAACTTGCATTTTAACAAAACAGTTTCTAAACCTGGTGGCTATGGAGAAAATCTAGAAAATATGAACCCCCAACAGCTCAAAGCCCGTAAGGCAAATAAAAAGTTTCCAAAATGTATTCCTTTTAATAAACATTATTTTTTAAGATAAATGTGATTTTTTTAGAGAGTCTGACTCATGATTTTTGAATGCTTGGAGTCTGCAATACAGATACTTATGTATACTGTGCAAATATCTGACTCTTTAAATCATTCAGAGATTAGATTGTTCTGTGTTTGTTCAGCACCTAGCACAATGAATAGGTCCATGAATAGGACTCCTCTGTGCTAAAGGTGGTAGTAATAATAATAATAAGTTTCAGTAATAAATTTATCAGCATCCTTTATCTGGAGTTTATAGGAATATTAAATTATCTTTGACCAAGGAAACATCTTTCAGCATT
This sequence comes from Natator depressus, assembly GCF_965152275.1. NCBI lineage: Eukaryota > Metazoa > Chordata > Testudines > Cheloniidae > Natator > Natator depressus. Next base: position 81,898,761 of record NC_134241.1, on the reverse strand, counting down.
ACCCTTCGTCGCTTTCAGTTATTATATCTTATTACTGATAACTCGAAACATGAATGATGACTCAATCTTTTGGCATTTGTCAGGGAAGTGAAAGGCATGTCACATCTGTTTTCCAGCCATATAGTAAGCTAGCAATGGCATATCTTAGCCAAAAAGTAGGTAAGTGTCACAGGGCTGGCCCTTTAAGAGGTGTCAGATGCCCTGCCTATCTGCAACAGGCTCTGCTGAAGGGAAGGAGCCAGCCCAGCTTTGCCTGGGGCAAGCTAACTGCCTAAGTAGCTGACTCCCCTTAAAGGGCCAGCTCTGTGACAGTGAATCACATGCTTCTCACTTCATTGATGTGCATGCCCAAAATGCTGAATCCACCTGTCAGATGGAGGGATTTGAAATGTATATCTTCTGTTCTACTCGTGCAGAGTCACCGGGAAGTCAGATGTTTCTCACTAACTGTATTGTATTACTATTTCACCCTTGACTTTTTTGGGTTGGGGATGGAGGGTAAATCTTAACCAAAACCCAAAACATTAAGATAGAAGATTTGCTTGCAATTTATTCATAATAAAAAGGGAATAAATCAGATCCTAAATGCAAAATCTGGATTAATTTGGGTATCTTGTAATTTTTGAAATTTGTAACCAAGATGTTGCATTTTAAACTCTTAAGTGTTTTGTTTCAATAAAGCACTCTGAAATTGAAGAAAAAGCAATAAGAAAAGTAGATGACCTTCTTGAAATGTACATGGGAATAAGAGATACTGAACTAGGTGAGTATTTAATTAACGTATTTAGAACTGCTATTTGATTAAATTATATTCCTCTGCTTTGTTGTTGTAATTAATCCCTATCAAATCCTTCCTCTTCTATGCAATATGTATATGTAGTTGTGTGCATTATTGGATAGTGTGTATTATTGCTCTGGTTTATACCATGAAGATATCTCCTTCAGTGGTCAAACAGAAGTATCAAGGGCCAGTGGTAAAAACGAGGCAGCAAAAACAGAATTTTATCTTAGTTACACTATTACACAACTCTAAGCACCTAAGATTCCTTAGCAGTGGAAAGATTATCAGCTGTCGCAAATATTTTCAATCAATATGTAATTTCGTTTTCATACATTGACTATAAATGTGATTAGTTGCCCATGGAAATGAAATATGAGGAAAGGATTCATTCAGAGAATGCCAGTAACTGTTCAACTAGGAACTTCGCTCATTACTTATCTCAGATTAGCCAAAAATACAAATCACCACAAGTGTGATAGTTATTCAACAGACAAACGATTAAAAGCTTTATCATTGACCCCTGCCCCCATTCTGTTCTGTTCTCCAGGGGCTTTTGATGTCAGATAATATTGCTATTCAATCTCCATTAAACTGACATCTTTCACAGTGTGATTGTGTTTAGAATACAATGCTCCTAATTTTAATTCAGAGGTTTAAAAAAGAAATGAGAAAGTAGCATCCATTATAACACATAATGGAGTCAAATAAGATCAAGCCATAATATTTGTCCAGTGAAGGATCTTGTACAGCGTAAAGTTTCAGGAATGACTAAGTGCACATAAATACCTAAATAGGTACAATGCTTTAAACTCAGTGGCAATGCAATTTGGCAGGTAGTGTTAGGGGAACATTTTCAAAGACACAAAGGGCCATTAGACTCCCAATTGCTTTCAGTGGCAATTATGCATGTAACTCATTTGTGCCGTTAAAAATCTGTCCCATATACCATTTTACTAGAGTTCCATTCAGGTCTGTGCAGAATGTGTCCCCGAGTTTGGAAATGCATTGTTCTTAACAATTTTAAGGGTACAATGGAAACTGAGCCAATAGACTCTGCTTCTTATTTAAAAATGAATGAGCCAGTGAAGGCCTCCACAAATGATTCTAACACTGGTGTGTGGTGTCTGGTGAGTGAATGGAAACTGTTCTTTGATTGGTGGGGCAAGAGAGACTCCTCCCTGAATGATGACAGTGAAGGCCACTTATAGAATTGCTCCTCTCAAGCTGAAGTCTCAGACACATGGGGCTACCTGGGACTCTTTCTTCTATCCTGGTGATGGTTGGATCATGGAAGACTGCTCCTACTACCAGATCGGACAGAAGAGGATGGGAAGCTTATGTCAATAGAACCCAATCCCAGAAGAGCTCTTCTGCTATTGATGGAAAGTTCATGACAAAGATGACTTCCTTTCCAACTTGGGATCTCTTCTCCAGTGCTTACGGAAAATCACCCTGTCCTTCCATGTTGCTTATCTATTAGTATGTCTCAGGATGCTGTATTTGGTCCCTTCTTCTGCTCCTTTAGTACCCTCTCCAGCACTTTAGGCAACCTCATCAGTCCTCTCTGCCTCTATTCAGATTATTCCTAAATCTACTTTTCAACCCTTTACCTCCACCCCTCTCTCCAGTCTCATATCTCTAAACATCCCTGACATGTCTATTAGGATGTCTTTTCACTATCTCAACTCTGCCCAAAACTTCCATCCAATTCTTCTTATCCATCCACCACCTCTATTCTTCATCGCAATTGACAGTTCTACTCTTCTTACTTTCTCTGAGGCTTTCAACCCTGATGTCATAGAATCACAGAAATGTAGAAGGAACCTCAAGAAGTCATCTAGTCCATCCCAGCCACACTGAAGCAGAATTAAGTACAACCTAGACTGTCCCTGATAAGTATTTTTTTAACCTGTTCTTAAAAACCTCTAATGGGATTTCACAACTTCTGTAAGTAACCTGTATCAGTACTTAACTATCCTTATTAATAGAAAGTTTTTCTTATATCTAACCTAAATCTTCCTTACTGCAAACTAAACTGATTACTTCTTGTCCTACCTTCAGTGGACATGGAGAACAATTGATCTTTATAACAACCTTTTACATATTTGAAGACTGTTATCATGTTCCCCCTCAGCCTTCTCTTCTCGAGACTGAACTTCCCCATTTCTTTCAACATGTCCTCATAGGACATGTTTCTAAATCTCATATAATTTTTGTTGCTGTCCCCTGGACTTTCTACAGTTTGTTCACATCTTTTTTAATATGTGGGGCCCAAAACAGTACTCCAGCTGAGGCTTCAGCGGTGCCAAGCAGAGTGTAACAATTACCTCCTGTGTGTTACATATGCCACTCCTATTAATAAATTGCAGGGTGACATTTGCCTTTTTTACAATGGCATCATGCTGTTGACTCATTCCGTTTGTGATCCACTATAACCCACAATTTTTTTCTGCAGTATTATTGCCTTGCTGATTATTCCCCATTTTGTACTTGGGCATATGATTTTTTCCCCTCCTAAGTGTAGTACTTTGTGTCTCTATCTCCTTCTCACATAATAGTATCTCATTAATATCTTATCAGCAAAATCTCTACCATCTTCAGTATCCCTGCTGCTAAAACCCTTCTCTGTACCTGGTCATCTCTCTCTTTGACTTTTGTATCTTTCTTTTCAGCCTCCCTGATTCTCACCTGCTCTCCCACCAATCTATCCAACATGACTCTGTGAAAGCTCTTTTCCTTTCCAACTGCTCTGAGTACCATCACTCTCCTTTATTGACTTCACTTGCTTCCTGTCTCTCCCCCAATTAAATGGCCTTTCCCCAAGAATCTTTGTTGTCCTCTTGTGTTCTTGTGTTTTTTGTCTTGTATATTCTATGCTGTAAGTTATTTGGAGTAGGGGGATGTCTTTTCTGAGTACTGCAAACCCAGTGTATGTTTATGATGCAATATGACTGTTAGTTAATTATGAGGGAGAATAACAGGCATTTTGTGGGAAAGAAAAGAGCAAGTGTGTCTAAAAACAGAATCTATGTGGTTTCTGTTCCTATCTTTGGTAGGTTGTGGCCTAGTTAAAATTGGCACCTGATTAAAATGAAACAATAAAGAAACTGGTTTCTAGGGATTCTTTTAAATATTTTGGATGGTTGTGTTAGACATGTAGTCAAAACCAAGGGATACTAACCACCTGCTAAAGGCAGTGATCCACTTGAAATATATTGTCTGGAATGTCTCATTGGTATTAGGAAAGGGAATTATTTCTCTCTTTTTTTATTAAAGGCACAGGCCAGAACCACATATTGCTTGGATATTTTTGATGTGGGCAAATTATAGTGTGCGTTATTCATTGCTAAATAAAAATTGTTGATTCAGTTCAGACTTCTAAAGTCATTTTATTAAGCTGGACTTGGCTGGTTTATGGGGTAGGACTTAGGTGGCAATGAAGCCTCCAAACAGTTAAGTGTGCAGTAAGTGTTAGCCGGTTGCTGCCTAGGAGTGAAAGTGCATAAAAAGTTGAATGAGAATGGCAGGCAGATCGGAAGACTCATAGATACTAAGGTCAGAAGGGACCATTATGATCATCTAGTCCGACCTTCTGCACAATGCAGGCCACAGAATCTTACTCTCCCACTCCTGCGAAAAACCTCGCACCTATGTCTGAGCTATTGAAGTCCTCAAATCGTGGTTTAAAGACTTCAAGGAGCAGAGAATCCTCCAGCAAGTGACCCATGCCCCATGCTACAGAGGAAGATGAAAAACCTCCAGGGCCTCTTCCAATCTGCCCTGGAGGAAAATTCCTTCCCACCCCAAATATGGCGGTCAGCTAAACCCTGAGCATATGGGCAAGATTCACCAGCCAGATACTACAGAAAATTCTTTCCTGGGTAACTATGATCCCACCCCATCTAACATCCCATCACAGGCCATTAGGCCTTTTTACCATAGCACATCAAAAGTATTATATGGTGTCAAAAGTGAAACTCAAAGGAAACTTCACCTCAGATGTTAAGTGTGAATGGGACTATGTCAGAAAATAGGAAAAAGTGGGTAAAACATCAGAGTAGCTATGCGTCTATATATTCTAGCAGAGGTCACTATAGTTGACTTTTCAATAGACTTCTGTTCTAACACCCCGTTTTCAATCACTTCTTATAACTTATTGAAGTTCATGGTTTGGGGTGATATTTCCCAGGCTTGGCTTTTGCCTCAAGGTGGATTGTTTAGCAAAGTTTGAGGAAAAATGCCTCGGCCTTTTGAGTGTGAGGAGAATAGGGAATAAATACACTTTCCCCCTTAGAATAAAATCCTTACAACCTTGTACTGTGCAGCTATTACAAGAAGCAGTTGGGGTAAAAAGAGGAAAACTGACACTGTCTGTGAACCAATAAGATTTACTTAAAAAAATTATATGGAAATAGCTCTCCCTGACAAGTGCCTTTTTAATGTTTTAACGAACACTGGTTTGATTTGCTGTTGCAATTATCCATGGAAAATTGGACTCTGTAAACATCAGTACATACTTCATGGAGTTTTCTCACTAGGCCATAAAGGACTTATTGAAAGGAAACCATATACTGTGAGTGCACACATGGCTAAATTAGTCTCACAGTGAAAAATGAAATGAAAGTACTCAGTGTATGAGGAGTCCTTGTTTTATTTACTGCTAAGGTGTGCAGGGAATGAGGCAGGACTCAGCCTCACACATGCAAGAACCTTAGTGGGACTTGAGAAAATCAAGAAGGATTTGGTTCTACATCTTGCACTACCATTTAACATACCGTAGTAAGGTAATTCAGCTCTACAGACACTATAGGTCAGCCTCAAGCTATTGTGAAAGTAACACACCTACTACTAAAGTTATGATAATTCCTCTCAGAAATTTCAGATTTCATAATATCACATGTATCTGAGCAGAAGAAGTTGCTTTCATGAGAATAATATATATAATGTACCACGGGGGCACTGACATTATGATTACCATTAAGGAAGCACTTTTATTACAAGGTCTTGTTCTGAAAAATCTCACTGACTGGGCTGAAATTTCTCATGGGTGTTTCAGCTCTATGGTCACTTTTTAAAAAAAATTTAGTTAAACCTCTAATTAGATATTTTTGGGATGCTATTTCTGCTCTTTGAATAACTCATTTTTTAAAATTTCACTTAGCAGCAACGTTTTGGTTTATTCCCTCCTCCCCATGGAACCGTTTAGTTTAAACAGGGTTAATAACCCCTGGAAGTCAGGGGGGAATCTCAACGAGCGCTGTGAAAATCTCAGGAATTTCAGTTCGCCAGGACGTTTGAATGCACATTCAAACTCAAAGTAAAATTCAGTCAAAACTACTGATTCAATTATTTTCACCCAGAGTGATCCAAGTTTACTCATAACTTGTCACATCTTCACATAAGTCAGCTCTGGTTTGCCAAAAGTTCATAAACATCAGTGAATTTGGGAGGAGTTTCATGTTAAGAAAACTTGAAATCAGGAGAAGCTCACATGGTTTTGATCAGACAGATTTACAGGCTCCAGTCCTGACTCACAGGTAGAGATCCTCTGCTAGTGGTTTTATGCTTCTGTTACCTTGGTCAGGCACTGTTGCATATGTTGTTTTACATCCCTCTAAGTGGAAAGTTTATAGGGGTTTTCGAATCCTTCCAAATGTGACAATAGTATTTTCTCTGTGGTGCTTGGGAAAACAGTGACTTGAGTATTGGATGGATCACAAAGTTACAGTTAATATCAGCTGGCAATTTAAGAAAAAGACATGAGCCAATAAAAGCAGAAGTGTTTTTGAATTGATTTGATTCTAGGCTGTAATATTCTCCATTGTTGTGAATATGCCTTGAGGCTGTGACATCTAAACAAATATCTCAGTGAGCAAGCTGTATTCAAAGGCCCAGTTCTTGGTTGTGCTGAGACTGCTTTGCATAGCTTTGCAAGCACCCAGCATCCCTAATATTATCTCAGCCACCCACTGAAGGATTCTCCCTGACTAAGGGGTCCTTGTCTGCATAGAGCTGCTCTTGTGGCTCCTGTGCTGACACCCCTTCATTATCCTTGCAGCTGGTGCAGGCAGCATGGCCAAGGCATCCCTGGGCCTTGGCAATCTCCAACTGCTGTAACAGGCCCCTGGGGATATTGGTAGCAGGCATAAAGTTAGAGCAGCCTTCTCTAATTGATCCTGGGTTCTAGACCGGTGCCCCGATGGTCCAGGGTTGGGAGGGTACAAAGGACACCCCTGTGTTTCCCCCCATCCTGAAAGCCACCGATTACTCCTTGGCAGAAGCTGAAGTTTGGGTCCAAAATAATTAACATAAGTGTATCCGTTTCCAATCTGAAACCTGTATCTCGATCACATTTTCTCATACTCTGCTGTTTTGTGGAAGTAAATGCTGGCTCACATCCACATACAGGGTTAATGTTGCTTATTAACAGAGCTTCAGCAGTCAGCTCTGTGCCCTAACAACCTTGTGTACTAGATGTGCTAGTTGTCTTAGATTACAATACAGTGGCTTTAAAGGGATGCATCATCCTATCCTCCTTCCAAGGCTTTACAAATACACTAGGGCCTAATGCACATTTTTCTATAGTTTTGTTCTCATATCTGCCTTAATAGCACTATCGCTGTTTCAGTACAGCAAATCTTCCTAACTGATCTTGCCACAGCGTAATTCCAAAGGCTGTTTGTGTTCCTTTACTCTGAAATGATGTTAAAGAGACCTGCTTTTCAAAATTTCTAATGACAAATCAGATATTTTTTCCCCCCGCTGGATCTTCATTTGCACCTGAAATCTCTCCATGTTTAGTATCTTTTTACTAACTTTTTGTAAACTGGTTAAGTTTATCCTATACATTCTTGAGGGTTTTTTCCCAAGCACCTTGTAGCTATTTTGAAAGTGTTTATTCTGCTTTGTGTGGCAGAAGCCCTCTGGCATCTTCTCTTTGCCTTGCAATTTTCTTATAATCAATTTTTGTGTATTCATCTTTCGAATGAGAATATTTCAGATAATGCTGATAATTTCAGATAATGCAGAGAGCTTTTTCTTTTCATCTGTAGATCTCAAAGCACTTTACAGACAAGGTAAGTATCATTATCCCCATTTTATGTATGGGGAAACTGAGGTACAGATAGGTGACATGACTTACCCAACATCACCCAGAAGGCTGTTGGCCCAGTAGGGAAAGAACTTAGGTTTCTTGAGCCCCAGTCTATTCACTGGGCCATACTACATCTCTGTCTCCTTCTGTATCCATTGCTTGGCCAACCTGGAGTGCTCTGCCCTCTGTTTTCTGCCTTTTACATAGCAGAGAGATTTACTTTTTCCTGTCCAGGGTTTGAATTCTTTCATCCTAGAAAAGATGTAGTGTTTTCAGTGTTTTTTCTTGTCGTATTTACAATGTTCCTTTTCAAATGCTGGGCAAGCTGAGTATGCTCCTGATTAGGGTGACCAGATAGCAAGTGTGAAAAATCGGGACGGGGGTGGGGGGTAATAGGTGTCTATATAAGAAAAAGCCCCAAAAATCAGGATTTCTGGTCACCCTACTCCTGATTGGGGTCTGATTCACCCTGACTTCTGCAAGTGTTTGGAAACCAGTCTGCATGCCTTTTGTGTACAGGTTGTATGTTGCTCTCCATGCTCAGGTCCTGTGAATTCTCCACTTCCACAGATCATCCAGTGTCCAACAGTATGGTTATTTTAAGCTCTGGCTTGCTAAAAGCTGTTCTGTGAAGCCCAGTTGATTAAATGTGTTGCACTTTTGCATCTTGATCTCACAATTTATCAATTAAAATAACTGAATTTATGATAAGTAGTTGGTGTCACAATCTGGCATAAAAATTCTGACATCCTGGAATAGACATTGTGTTATGAAGGGTTGTGTCACGTTCTATCTGGTTCTTTAGCTCCAGACCTGGATTTACTTTCACAAGACACTACAGTTAGTAGTAAGGATACTGACTCTGTACTGAGCAAAGGAGAAAAAGAACATGAACAAGATCAGGAAGAATTTGTCCCTAGGAATTCAACCACGCTGTCCCACATAGCAGAGCACTTGTGATTAAGGGGGAGATTTAGGAGCATGAATCCTGTTGACTCTCTTTTGGGACTTGTGCTCCTAAATCTTGTTAGATGCATTTTAAAATCTCCTCTAAGCAGACCTTTCTCAGTGTTTAAAATATATTATTTTGAAATGTTACAATGAGCATGTAATTTAACTATAAATTTCTTTATAGTCTTTCTATATATCTGTGTTTGTGGGCTGGTTATTTTTGTTTTTGTTTGTTTGTTTTTAAGCTGCAACAATGGTAGAAGCAGGAAGAGACAAGAACAATCCAGATGAATTTGCTGTTGCACTTGATGAAGCTCTTGGAGACTTCGCATTTCCTGATGAGTTTGTATTTGATGTATGGGGAGCCATGGGTGATGCTAAACAAGGACGATTTTAATGAGAAATGTACAATTTATTAATTGCTGTTTGAAGATAAAATTGTTTTTAAACAATTATGGGATCAGAATTTCAGTTTATTAATATGAACTATAGGCTGATGCTGTATATATTTGAAATACTCCCCTTTAAAACCTTTTGCAAAGTAGTATTTTCTGGGTACGAGTTTTGAAAAACCTTGTATAGCATCCAGTTATGCTGAAAACTACACATTTAAAAACAAATATTTAATCTACTTTTATAAATTAATATATGGAACAGTTCCATGGTTTCTTTTTAGTATTCCATTGATCTAGTATTTTTTTTCACATGTGCAGTATATTAAAAGTATTTTGAAGTTCTCTGAAGAGATGTTAGATATATATAATAAAGAGCTAGGGCTATTTCATCTTTTTTAAAGAGACGCTTATAAAACTTGATAATATAAAAAAGTACTCAGATGTGCTATAACTCAATAATCCTCTGTTCCCTCATGTACACTTTGCTATACATCTAACCCCTTCTTACTGCTGTGTATGAAGGAGTGCTCTTCCTTATAGAAAGTTGGGAAGAGGCTGCCCTTTGTATGGGGTGAGGTTCAGAAAAAGCTTCCCCCCAACCCTGAGGCTTCATTTGAGGTCTGAGACACTTTGGATGGAAATGATTTGTTTTAATTTGGTGTGTAATATAAGATGCCTAAGTACTACTGTGGTGGGTCTATTTGAAATGAATAGGACAGATTATAGATCAGACTCTGTCTGCCATATTGCTGCATCAAAGTCTTCTGGACAACAAAAGAACACCCAAAAGCCAGCTGCACCTATTTATTCGCACACGTACGTAATGGCAGGGATGTGGCACTGAATGCTGTGGCATATGACGACTCATGTGCTTATTGAGTTAAGCATGTGTGTGAGCGCTTTGCTAAATCAGGATCTTAGTTTCTCCTATTGTTTGTGTGGCTTTCTCGTGAAACATGGGAGAGAGAGACAAATTTTAAAGTACATTAAAAACAGGAAAATGTGATTTGTAAAATCACAAAAAAAAGTGGCAGCATGGACACAAAGGCCAGGCTTAAACTTGAAACTACTTTTAACTCATTTTTTTCAGATAGGTTGGATTTCAAGTTGTCAGTGTCCTTTTAGAAAATCATGTTGTACATAAGCACATTTCTTTCTCTCTTTTATATATCAGTAATAAGACCTATGATTATTAAAGGGGAAAGAACTTTTTAAAAAAATCCAATTTATCTATATTTACTCCCATATTTACTGTTTGTGTTCAATCCATTTCAGTTTCCTTTTTAATCAGTTTCATATTCAGGTTTTCAGTGTTGCAATGTTTGGATTTTAAACAAGGCAGAAGGATACTTTCAACTGTTTTTTCAATAGGTTTTGTTTTGTTTTCTGTTTGTTTTAAATTGTGGAAATATATTGATCTTGGAATTTATAAAAGCTTGTTTTACATAATTTAAACATGGGCCAAATGATGGGTGACAAGATCCCTTTACAACAAAGCTGAAGAAAAAAGTGGGACCTTATCTGTGCAAGTACTGTAGCTTTTCAATGTTCTTTTATATTAGAACAAGCATATAAAATAAATACTACTCCAAAAATAAAGTTTTCTAAATTTCTGTCTAGTTGTTGCTTTTTCCCCTGTGAACCATCAGTAGAAAAAGTTTTTCATTATCTTCCTATGGCTGATTGAAATGGATGTAACAAGTGCCCACACATTACATGCTAATTAAATGTTTCTAAAAATATGACACTTACAAAATGGCACAGCCTGTACTAGAACCTGAAAGGTGCCGATTTGGGAACTGACTCATAACTCTTGGTTGCTAAAGAGGTTGCTGAACTAATGAAAATGGTACACTTGGTGTCCACGGAAATGGACACAGCGGCTTAGACAGCTAAGACAACACACTTATTGGCTATCCTTTTTTATCCTGCATTTTATAAAAATGGTATCTTGTGTTCAGTATCTCAATAACATATACGACATAGGTAGCATGGATATCTGACTTAGCAGTTCATTTCCATTTTTCATCTATACATAAATGTGACATCAAATGAAATCAAGATGCCTTATTATCTTTCAAAACATCTAAAAAAAGGGGTAGGTAATTATTTTTCATGATTCTTTGTAATGATGGAGTTAGTAAAATAATGTGCTCTGACAGTGAGAGATACTTGCTGTGCTGTACTAAATGAGAGGATTTCTTTAATTTCCTTTGAGAATAAGTGCATCAGAGCAATAAGTCTCAGTTCTTTTCAGAGGATGGACAATATAAGAATGTTCTAAGTTCATTTATACAGATACTGAATTGAGCGGAACTTGGGGCATCTACTCGGGGTAGGGGCCTGAAGCGTGTTTGCATGCATGTGTGTTGAAGTGGCACTTGCTGGTGATCTGTAGAGAGCTGCCAGGTTACATATTGCAGGGTCCTCCTCCTCCTCCTCGCTTTTCAGCTTTTTATTGCATCGAAAATGGTGTAAAATTCATACTTCTTCATATAAACAATTGTTTGAGTTGCTATGATTGGATGTTAAATGGAACATGAGTTGTCCATAATATCTCTCCTTTAAGATGTGGTTCACATTATGGAACAAAGTGAGAACCCCTGATTTAACTGTGAGCAAGCCAAGGGTAATTTAAGTTCAAAAAATGAAAAGCTAGAATTGCTCAAGATAGTTAAGGCCCAGGCAGACTGCGAAGAGCTACAAAAGGATCTCTCAAAACTGGGTGACTGGGCAACAAAATGTCAGATGAAATTCAATGTTGATAAATACAAAGTAATACACATTGGCATAGGCACGGACTCCATGGGTGCTCTGGGGCTGGAGCACCCACAGGGAAAAATTAGTGGGTGCTCTGCATCCACTGGCAGCCAAGCTCCCCTCCCCGCCCCCCCGCCTCACCTCCGCCTCTGCCTCCTTCCCCGCGTGTGCCGCGTCCCTGCTCCTCTGCTACCTCCCAGGGCTTGCCGCCGCCAAACAGCTGTTTGGAGGCATAGCAAGCTTCTGGAGGGACGTGAGAGGAGCGGGAACGTATCACGCTCAGGGGAGGAGGCGGGGCCAGGGCAGGGATTTGGGGAAGGAGTTGGAATAGGGGCAGGGAGGGGGTGGAGTTGGGGCGGGGACTTTGGGGAAGGGGTTGGAATGGAGGTGGGGTGGGGCTGGAGTCAGAGGCGGGTTGAGCACCCACCGGTGCAAGCAGAAGTCGGCACCTATGCACATTGGAAAACATAATCCCATACAAAATGATGGGGTCTAAATTGGCCGTTACCACTCAAGAAAGAGATCTTGGAGTCACTGTGGATAGTTCTCTGAAAACCTCCAGTCGATGTACAGCGGCAGTCAAAAAAGCAAACGGAATGTTGAGAATCATTAAGAAAGGGATAGATCATAAGACTGAAAATATTAAATTGCCTCTATATCAATACTGAATACTGTGTGCAGATGTGGTTGCCCCATCTCAGAAAAGATATATTGGAATTGGAAAAAGTTCAGAAAAGGGCAACAAAAATTATTAGGTCAGAGGTGGGCAAACTATGGCCCGTGGGCCACATCTGGCCCGCAGGACCCTCCTGCCTGGCTCCTGAGCTCCTGGCCCGGGATGCTAGCCCCCAGCCCCTCCCCTGCTGTTCCCCCTCCCCCGCAGCCTCAGCTCACTACGCCACCAGCACAATGCTCTGAGCGGCAGGGCTGCAAGCTCTTGCCAGGCCGTGGCTCTGCAGTTGCGCTGCCTGACCTGGTGCTCTGTGCTGTGCGGTGGTGTGGCTGGCTCCAGCCAGGTGGCACGGCTGCCTGTCCTGGTGCTCTGGGCAGCGCAGCTGTAGTGCCACGAACCACCAGTGCTCCAGACAGTGCGGTAAGGGGGCAGGGAGCAGGGGGGCAGGGATAGAGGGCAGGGGAGTTTGGGGTGGTGATCAGGGGACAGAGGTGCGGATAAGGGTCGGGGTGGTCAGAGGGCGGGGAACGGGGGTTGAATAGGGGCAAGAGTCCCGGGGAGGGCAGTCAGGAAGGAGAGGGGGGATTGGATGGGTCAGTGGGGGGCAGGCAGGGGCAGGGGTTCGGGGGGGTGGTCAGGGAGAAGGGGTGGTTGGATGGGGCAGGGGTCCCCGGGGGGGGGAGGAATGAGAGGAGGGGTTGGATGGGGCGGCAGGGGGCAGTCAGGGGTGGGGATCCAGAGGCGGTCAGGGGACAGGGAGGGAGGGAGGGATGGGGCAGGGGTCCCAGGTGGGGTTGTCAGGGACAGGGAACAGGGGGGTTGGATGGGGCAGGAGTCCCAGGGGGGCTGTCGGGGGTGAGAAGCAGGGGGGTCAGATAGGCGGCAACAACCTCCCCTAACCAGCCCTCCGTACAATATCAGAAACTCGATGTGGCCGTCAGGCCAAAAAGTTTGCCCTCCCCTGGATTAGGGGTATGGAATGGCTGCCATATGAGGAGAGATTAATAAGACTGGGACTTTTCAGTTTAGAAAAGAGACGATTAAGGGGGGATATCATAGAGGTCTATACAATCATGACTGGTGTGGAGAAAATAAATAAGGAAGTGATATTTATTCCTTCTCATAACACAAGAACTAGGGGTCACCAAATGAAATTAATAGGCAGCAGGTTGAAAACAAACAAAAGGAAGTATTTTTTCACACAATGCACAGTCAATCTATGGAACTCCTTGCCAGAGGATGTTGTGAAGGCCAAATCTATAACAGGGTTCAAAAAAGAACTAGATAAATTCATCTAGGATAGGTCCATCAATGGCTATTAGTCAGGATGGACAGGGATCATGTCCCTAGCCTCTGTTTGCCAGAAGCTGGGAGTGAGTGATGGAGTGGATCACTTGGTGATTTCCTGTTCTGTTCATTCCCTCTGGGGCACTTGGCATTGGCACTGTTGGAAGACAGGATACTGGGCTAGATGGACCTTCACTCTGACCCAGTATGGCCGTTCTTATGTTCTCTTACATGTGTAATTCTAAAAGAAGAATTGCGAGACAACTCATTAACTGCTATGGGGTTCCAACCTGCTCCCACTGAAGTTGATGGACTGAACTTACAGTGTGCAAAACGCAGTAGGCAAGGAATATCTTACACTTTTAAGGGAATGAATATTGTGATTACAGCTGGACTTACTGAGGTATCTTTAGTACTCCAGATGTCATTTCAATGACAGAGCTGGTGATTTTATAGGATTCATTATAGTGTAATTATGCAGAAGTTTGAGGATTTATAATTGGAGTTGTGGACAAAATTTTGAGACAGTAGGCTATGCCATCTGAAAAATATGAAATAAGATACACAGCTGTCTTAGGAACTGAAAGTAAATAAAAAGAATAATGAATAATCCCACCCACCACTTCTTAAAATCTACACATGTAAGAGCTATCCTCTCTGACTCAAACCATCAAGGATGAATGAATTGTGACAGAATACTAGAAATTTGATTACATCCATGATCCCACATTCAGCATCACATAGAACCTGCAAGTTGGTGGACTGATGTGTCCTTTATAGCACAAATAATAATAATAATAATTTCATCATCAACAAAGTGAGAACCCCTGATTTAACTGTGAGCAAGCCAAGGGTAATTTAAGTTCAAAAAATGAAAAGCTAGAATTGCTCAAGATAGTTGAGGCCCAGGAAGACTGCAAAGAGCTACAAAAGGATCTCTCAAAACTGGGTGACTGGGCAACAAAATGTCAGATGAAATTCAATGTTGATAAATGCAAAGTAATACACATTGGCATAGGCACGGACTCCATGGGTGCTCTGGGGCTGGAGCACTCACGGGGAAAAGGTGCTCAAGCAGCTATCTGTATAGTCAGTACTTCTAAGGCAGATGTAAAACGAACAAATAAAATCTGAAAGTTGCACCTAGATTTGCTTCCTGGTCTGAATATTGCATACACATCTAATTCTATGCATCACCTTCTACATCATATTGCATGCTCACTTGTTTTAGATATGCATATATTACAAAGGCTTTGAAATACTAGTCCCTCATGCCTTAAATGAAATATTGAACTTAAAGTCAACTCATGAGAGTAATTTCATAAAGGTGAAGCTGATAGACAAGACTATAAAAACAAAGGGGAAAAATAACAGCAATGAAAGTAAACATTGTAAACAAATTAAAATCCTAGAACATTTAATTATTTAAAATATGTCTATGATAAAAAATAGAATTTTTTTGACTGTAAAATGCTTGCTCTAATTATTTTAGGCTTTTGCTTGATTTCAAATTACATGCAATTTTGAATGGTAACAGCCCTAAATTTGAATTTTTATTCCAAGAAGCTCTGAATAATGTAGCCAAGAGTTTGGCCTTTGACTCCAATGGCACTAGACTTTTACCCCAAATGTCAGCAATAATGACAGATATTTTTGTCCTAAATCTTTCATCAGTTAGCATACATCCTGCAATTCTAAACTGTCCTTGGAGTAGAATGAGAGAGACAAGGTGGGTGAGATAATATCTTTTATTGGACCAAAGACAGTTGATGAAAGAGACAAGCTTTCAAGCTCCACAGAGAAGAGCTCTGTGGATCTTGAACACTTGTCTCTTGTCCAACAGAAGTTTGTCCAATAAACAATATTTCCTCACCCATTTTGGAACCAGGATATGAGAGATATAACATTGCTATTCCACCATCACAAACAACTTGGCGTGGGATGTTTAAAGATGGGCTAATGTAGTGCCCATCTTTAAAAAAGGGAAGAAAGATGATCCTGGGAACTACAGGCCGGTCAGCCTCACCTCAGTCCCTGGAAAAATCATGGAGCATGTCCTCAAGGAATCAATTCTGAAGCACTTAGATGAGAGGAAAGTGATCAGGAACAGTCAGCATGGATTCACCAAGGGAAAGTCATGCCTGAGTAATCTAATTGCCTTCTATGATGAGATAACTGGTTCTGTGGATGAAGGGAAAGCAGTGGACGTGTTATTCCTCGACTTTAGCAAAGCTTTTGACACGGTCTCCCACAGTATTCTTGTCAGCAAGTTAAAGTATGGGCTGGATGGATGCACTACAAGGTGGGTAGAAAGTTGGCTAGATTGTCGGGCTCAACGGGTAGTGATCAATGACTCCATGTCTAGTTGGCAGCCGGTATCTAGTGGAGTGCCCCAAGGGTCAGTCCTGGGGCCGGTTTTGTTCAATATATTCATTAATGATCTGGAGGATGGCGTGGATTGCACCCTCAGCAAGTTTGTGGATGACAATAAACTGGGAGGAGTGGTAGATACGCTGGAGGGTAGGGATAGGATACAGAGGGACCTAGACAAATTGGAGGATTGGGCCAAAAGGAATCTGATGAGGTGCAACAAGGACAAGTGCAGAGTCCTGCACTTAGGACGGAAGAATCCAATGCACCGCTACAAACTAGGGACTGAATGGCTAGGCAGCAGTTCTGCAGAGAAGGACCTAGGGGTGACAGTGGATGAGAAGCTGGATATGAGTCAACAGTGTGCCCTTGTTGCCAAGAAGGCCAATGGCATTTTGGGGTGTATAAGTAGGGGCATTGCCAGCAGATCGAGGGACGTGATCATTCCCCTCTATTTGACATTGGTGAGGCCTCATCTGGAGTACTGTGTCCAGTTTTGGGCCCCACACTACAAGAAGGATGTGGAGAAATTGGAGAGAGTCCAGCGAAGGGCAACAAAAATGATTAGGGGACTGGAACACATGAGTTATGAGGAGAGGCTGAGGGAACTGGGATTGTTTAGTCTATGGAAGAGAAGAATGAGGGGGGATTTGATAGCTGCTTTTAACTACCTGGATCCAAAGAGGATGGATCTAGACTATTCTCAGCAGATGACAGGACAAGGAGTAATGGTCTCAAGTTGCAGTGGGGGAGGTTTAGGTTGGATATTAGGAAAAACTTTTTCACTAGGAGTGTGGTGAAACACTGGAATGCGTTACCTAGGGAGGTGGTGGAATCCCCTTCCTTAGAAGTTTTTAAGGTCAGGCTTGACAAAGCCCTGGCTGGGATGATTTAGTTGGGATTGGTCCTGCTCTGGGCAGGGGGTTGGACTAGATGGCCTCCAGAGGTCCCTTCCAACTCTGTTATTCTATGATTCTATGTTAGAACAGCTGGATTCCACTGTGTGTCTGTCCAGTGTGCAGTAAACTCAGTTAAAGGGAAGAATAGATTAAGACAACATAACTGTAGAAAAGGCAGCTCAATTTAACAGACACACTCTCAGCTTGGGTTTAAATTAAACAACCCAGAAATGGACCCAGGTAATGAACTGGAGAAACCTCCTCAAGTGCTTTTCAGCTGCTTTCTGTCCTACTTTTGTTCAGAAGTGGTTTGAAACACTGCCTTAAGGTTAGATTACTTGCTTAATTGAATCTTTAACTATGCTAGTAGTACCAGGCCAGTACTTTTCCAAGAAGAATGCCCCAGCAATTTTTGTAGCTGATGCATGAATTTGGCTTTTCAAATTATTTTTTCCAAGAACTAATTCAGATCTGGAGTCATTGTAAACTTAATGTTACTGCCTATTATCATTAGGAGGAAGAAAAGCGGGAAGAAGAGGATGAAATAGCTTCTACGTTTTTCTAGTTGGCGTATCTTTGTCCACTGACAGCTATGCTATACGTGCTGTTTCTGGCACACTGTATTAATTAATTCAGCATTAGTTGATATACAAATAGCAGTATAAAATCTAGACATGTCAGGTTTGTAGGTATAATGCAGACCTTCACAAAGTGCATAGATTTAATTTTCTAAATTGTGTTGTGAGAGAGTTTGCCATCTGCTATAGCCATGGATTTGCACAATATTTTGGGTTGATGCTAGCTATGCTTTGGTATACACATTTGCATACCAATACTACAAATGTTTTTCCAGCTCACACAGATGCATTACGGCTCATTAATATTGAATTTGAGGGACTGCAGTAAATATAGGAATAAAGACTTTTAGTGCACAAATCTGTGCATTAAAATGGTAAGTAATCGAACTTACCTTCCCCTTTGTTTTAAGTCAGCACATCTAATTTGCCAGTTAAAACAATATGGCCAAGATTTTAAAAACTGAATACCTAAAGTTAGGCATCTAACATCATATTTAGGTGTGTAAAAATAAAGTGGTCTAATTTTCAGTCAGTGCTGGCCCTAGAAACTACCAATGATGTCTGACTTTACAGATACATTTTTCAAAAATTTGGCTTAAGATTTCAGAACTTGTTGTCAACAATGTAATTAAATAGTACAGTTGGTGGAGGGCAGAAATTCTGTTTCACGAAGGATTTTGAAATTTGGCTTAATTCCAAGTCAGAACAAACCCTAAAATTTTCAATATTGTCTACAAATGAAAATTTAAAAGAAAAAGCATTTTGGATCAAAGAGTTTTGTTTCAACAAAAACATGTTTCATCACTGTGTGCGCTGGAGGCAAAGGTGTGAAAATTCTGGGCTTGTCCCATACCAAGGAGCTACTTTGGCAATGATTGCAAGGTGATACAAGAAATAGGGCTGGAAGACAGAAGAGAGCCTGGGAATGGGGAGAAGCAGGTGTGGGAACCCTAGGTGAGGCATCCGCCAGAAACTCCAGAGAGAAGAAATGTGTGGTTCAGAGAAGTGGGAGGAGTCTGGAGTGGAAGATCACTGAGTATATGGGGGGTGGGCAGGAGGAACTGGGGCAGGAATAGGCAAGGGAGTTGGCGGAACAGGGTAGGAAAGGGCAGGGGCGGCAGCTTGGGGGAAGGGGTGGAGTGGGGGCAGGATCTGGGGTGGAGTGGAGGTCGAGCACCTGCCGGGAACTCAGAAAGTTGGCGCCTCTGCTTCCAACACACCAATTTTGTTCCTGTCTCACACGTTTCCTGTTTACTAGGCATGATCTTAACCCAGCCCTTGTGTTGTACCAGTAAGCCTTTTTGTTTGGACTAATTCAGGCTTTTTGTCTCACTTTTGCACCTTTTCCTATCAGCATTTGTTGTTAAAGGTTACTGTGACATCTTATGAACCTACACTCACTTTTTAGAGTTGAGCTCACAATTAGGGTAAATTTGTAGGTCCAATATTCGCAACAGCGTCAAACAAAGAGATGTCTCCAAGAACCGAGTCTGGTTTAAAGCTCAAAATAGGTTAGTAATTACACTCTTCCCTTTTAGATTCACTCATATTTTTCTACTAGCTGCTGCTACTTAGCTTTTTCTGTAGTCCCTACCCTATTTGATAGACTGGTTGAAGATAGATTGATCTAAGATCATGTGTCTGTTTCTATCCTTCTAAACAGTGCTTAATTTCTAATGAAAGAGATTCAGGGGCTCAAGCAATTAGGTGCTGGGGCTCAAGCAATTTTTTTACTTTCATAACTGATGTAACAAGCCCAGAGGTGCCAGGGCTATGAACTGCCAAGTGTAGAGATGCTGAGGCTAAGCCCTGGCAAGCCGTGGCACAAATTAAGCACTGCCTCTAAAGATGAACTACCAGGCCTTGAGGGCCTCTCCTTGGTGATGAAATATGGTTCTTACTTCATTACAGTACAGATAAGGGGCCATATTGTTCTCTCCTGTGACAAATCATGGGAGGGGACATTGTGTGAAGATCTTCACAAGGATTTCTTTGTGGAGATTCCCCTTAGTCATTCTGTCAGGAGTGACTTTCCACTATGGAAAAGTAAACTTTGCAGATCCATCTGTGAGGCCAGGCCTATTCATGTGGGTGCCTTAGCATGCCAAAGAGGCAGCCACCAGTGGTCCCAGCTCCTCCCTACTTTCTAGTAGTGCAGCTCCTATGCTGGGAGGACTCCCCTAACTGCAGCTCCCTGGGACCCTACAAGGGTACACAGGAGAGGGAATACATTCTGGGGCTGTATTCGTTTTTCAGCTAACACGATCTCTCTTCTCCCCACACGTTTTGCATGGGACAGGAGTTAAAGTTCAGGGTGACTTGTGGCACCTTAGAGACTAACAAATTTATTTATTTAATAAATACTTATTTATTTAGTCTCTAAGGTGCCACAAGTCCTCCTTTTCTTTTTGCGGATACAGACTAACACAGCTGCTACTCTGAAAAAAGTTCAGGGTGTATCCCAAAGAATTATCTTGCTAACCCCTCCCCCAAATTTTCTGTCTGGCCTTGTCTATAATGATGAGGTGATGGCTTTCAGGGGCACAGGGCAGCAAATATTGCTTCATGGTCCTTTGTGAACATTTACACTGGCCCTGCTAGGTAAAGTGTTTAGCTGTTTCTGAGGCTTGGGACTGAGCTGGCAGGTGCTCACTGTGGCAGCCACTGAAGCATAGAGCAACCCCTCACCATTGCTGTGCAGCTGGTGCAAAGGTGAACTTGCATCCTCCTCCATCTCCCCTCCCCGCCCCCCCACTCCTTTAGGTGTGCATGAGGAACGCACCAGGTAGTTCCCCTGCCCCACACACCTGGCTGGCAAGTCCAGCAGTGCACCATGAGGAGAAGAGGGAGTAGAATTCATCCCCTCTGTAGTCAATTGATGGTGCTGCTCTAAGGTGGGCAAGGTAGTCCACAGCCCTGCTGTTCACCAGGATACTTCACTGCTTCTGGAGACCCAAACTGTCATGAGGGTGAAAAATTCCAGTTGTGCCTGCAAGAAAATTGGGTTCCTTGTTATCAGACAGAGCCTTCGCCGTATCACTTATGCATCTGTAAGCTCCAGGCTTGGGCATCTAAATTCTCTGTACCTGGGTAGGAAACGAACAACTCTTTTTTTTTTAAGTTACACTAGGTTTAGAAACCACGCCCACAGCCTATCTGTGGGGAAGATTATTTCACCAAGGGATTGCCAGATATATCAGTGACTTACTGAGGTGAAATATTTTAGAGGGATACGGGTTAAAGTTTGGCAGAATATTTATGTGCATATTTTATTTGGCAGCATATTTATACTTATTGACATTAATGTTTAAACTTTCCTAAAACTGAATGCTTGACTTTAGTCTAAGGCTTGATCCTGCAAATGCTTGTACATGTGAGTAACTTTAATCACATAAGTAAACCTATTGAACTCCACATAAGAGACTGATAGATAGATTGAGGCTTAATCTTTTATTAAAGTTGATTTATAAATTTAAATAAAAAATTCGAACATATACTGTGTGCAGGAAGTTTCAACATTCATAACTTTAAAAATACGTAAGTTTCTTTAAATATCACTTGTTTTTCTTTCTTCAATTTCTATGTGCGACAGTGTCAGTTCCCCCTCATTTTTGTTTACAGAGCAGTTTCCCTTTGGAAAATGCTGTTGAAACTGAAATGTCTTGTGGGAATGAATCGATTTTGACAATTTTTATGGAAAAGTATCAGTGAATCAATTTGACTCTCATTTTTTATCAATAATGTTGAGACATGAACATTTTGTTATTCATTTAACCATATTTATATTTTAATATTATATATTTAATAGTTTAAAATATTTTATATTGCTTTGACATAATTAAAATGAAAAGTTTTTACTTACTGAAACAAAATGTTTAAATCTGATTTAAACAAAATGTTTTAAAATTGAAATTTTTCAGAATTTCCATTCGAAGAAAACTTTCAAACTTTTACTATTTGAAATAAAAACAAATGTTGAATGTCAGAACTTTCCATTTTTCAACCATCTCCTTTACATGTAATCTTAAATCTTCTGCTACTTTGGAAAAAAATAAAATAAATTGTGAACCCTGGGAAATAATGTGTATGCTTTTGGCCAGATGGCTTAGCAATTAACTAGTAAACATTATTTCCAGGTCTTTCTAGACAATCCATAATGGTAGATTTAAAAATATTATTAAAGTTAAAGTTAAAAAAATAACATAATATGTAGGTTGAGAAAAGAGTGTCTGTACATCTGGATATAGTGCTTAGATTATCCCAAATACAAAGTTTGTTTTTAAAAGTCATATGATACATAGAGTACATAATCAGCAATAACCCAAATTTAGGTGAATAGATTAAACAATACAGTTCAGATATTAGAATCTGAATAGTAAACAAGGAAATAGACCAAGAAAGTCATGTCAATGTTAGTTCTAATGGCAAGAGGAAACATCCCACACCCCCAATGAATGTTTTCCAGCCGGCAAGAACAAAATCAGTAAGGAACAAAATCTATTTGTAAAGTTATGACACTAAATTATGATGCAGATTAAAAGGTTGACCATATCCTTTCAATATTAACAAAGTCAAGATATCAGGGGGTATCCATGTTAGTCTGTATCCACAAAAACAAGGAGTCCGGTGGCACCTTAAAGACTAACAGATTTAAGCTTTCGTGGGTAAAAAAATCACTTCTTTGCCACCGGACACCTTGTTAAAGTCATGAAAGTGCTTCATTACAGAGTTGGCGTCTTCTTCTTCTGTCTATAAAGTAAACCAGGGGAGAAATGAGGTGACCATTTAAAAACTCAATAAAACAAAACATAGAGACACCAAACGTGAGTAAGTTTGGGAATCAAGGTGGGGTTAAGTTAGCTCTAGATAATATGACTCCACTGGGGATGGTTTCTCAGTTCTTTCTTTTGGTAGATAGCCTATCCCTACAGTGCTAGCTTTCTCTCTTGGAAGATTTAACAGGTTAAATGTTTTGATCACACATTTCCTTATTGTTTGAAAAAAGTATGGGTGACAATGTATTCATCTATGTCACGCTGAAAGGAAAACAGATTAATAGCAGAATTGTAATGAGATCATAATATAATGTGAACATATTGCTTTATGGGCCAGATATTCAACTTGAGTAAATGAACATCCAATAAATTCAGTGTAGCTATGTTCATTTACACCAGCTAAGAATTTGGATCAGTATAACCAAAACAACTGTCTCAGGCTATGATCCTGCATAGGCTTAATGACCTGGTACTAGTCATGTACTTAAAATTAAATCTGTGCCTATGTCTTTACAGGATCAGGACATTAGCTACTAGCTTACGCTGAGTTCTGGGCCCACAAGATGAGACAATTTCAAATTAACCACCAGAGATTGCCCACATATTTCAGTGAATATGAACACTTGGAAAGAAATGTGAATTACAAACTGTGGTCCAAAATTTTAAAGAGCTGTCTTGTACAATTTCATTTGTCCACATTTTTGGGGGTGCAATCTTTGATGCTTATTTTTTTTCCAACTTAAAAAAATTCTTTCTCTGGAGAAGGATTGATTGAATCATCATTGAATCAGACTATTTGGGATATGACTGAAGAACTGGGGAGTAGACTGGTTTTACTAGTAATATAAATTTATGCTAAACTCTCAGGGAACTGTTATAGCTAAAGCCGTGAAAGGCTGCAGGCTATGAGCAAGTGGTAGACACACTATTTTATTGGGAAGAGGTTGCAAATGTACTCAGCTGGGAAAATGATATTAAGCAGTTTATTTTTTCCCCCATCTTAACTTATGGAATTAATCTGATGAGAAGAAAAAGACATCAGGAATTTGGAACCTGCTGTATTTAGAAGGAATTTTTTCAATTATGCTTAGTTACCAGTGTTAATGTTCAGAGCTTGTGTATGGTGGATGGAACTTCCCTACATCCAACATAGTATAACACGATGACTGCCATCCACGCACCTCCTTGCAGCCAGGGGAGCCTCTGCCATACCCCATCCCTATTTACCCCTTCAGGGCTCCTTAAACAACACCCCCCGCCTCCCCTCCCTTTATTAAGTCACAGCCCCGCAGAGGGTCTAGTTTCTTTATTTACAAAGCTCCAGAAAGAAGCAAACACAAAATAAATCTTGCAGCCAGCTTTAAACCAGGCACAGCTTCTCCTCCCAGGAGTTCTGTCTTAGCTAGGCCTTCTCCCCAGGCCTCAACACCCTTCTTTAGGGGCTGCCATAGAAGACCATCTTGTTGCATGGCTTCACTCTACAGTTCCCCTTCTAGCTCTACCCTCACTGAGGTTCCTCTGACCCTCTATAGCCCAGGTGCAGCCCCTTTATCTGTCTCAACTGGGAGCACCTGCTCTGGCACAGAGGCGCTGCACCTGTTGTTAACCACAGAGTCCAGCCATGCTGTGACATGTAGATACCAAAACTTCAGGTGAGATTACTATGTTTCCCTTCTATTGGCTCATTTATATCACTTAAGCACAGTCTACGACATGTGGTGGTGCAGGCAGTATTGGAGCTGGGAGGTAAATAAAGCTGGTTACCTACTATTGCACCTCAATGTAGAATGTAACTGTATCCCTATGCACAGCTGGGAGCAATTCTGTTCTTCCCAGAATTCAGGGGCTGGAATCCATTCTGCCCTGGGCCACACAGACGGGAGGCTATTAGAGCTGGCAGCATGTGGCCTTTTTGTTTTGTGTATGTATCAAGTATATACGATAAAGGGACAAAAAATGCAAAGAATGCAGGGTATATCTGTTAAGCAACAGACACTGCTGTGAACCCATTACATGTTTTCTCCACTCTCTGCATGTGGATGGGCTTTTATTGAGTACAGAGTCCAGCTGAAGATCTCTGTCCTGATATGGAAAGCTCTTCATGGGATTGGCCTTACCTAAGAGATCCTCTACACCTGTATTTTAATTCTTGCAGGTACGTTTCTAGTCACCACAGTGATAGGTACAAGAGAAATTGGTAAATAAATAAATTGGGTAGAATCAGTACAGGCCAAGTCTATATATATATTTTTTTATATTACCACAAAAAGATGTATATCAGTATAATAGCTATGCTGGAATCTCATTAGAATACAATGCACAGTAGAATGATCAGTCTTAATAATATAAAAGAATAATTGTATAGAATTGCTGCAAATTATCAATTTTTATTTTTTTTTATTATATAGTAGGTCTGAAATGTGATAGAACAATCTGCAGGTTTCCCATTTTATGACTGCCAGGTGGCATGTGTAATAGCCTGACAGCTCTGCCTTATGTCTAGATGATTGCATTTTTATTTTGTAAAATATTAGCTTGATGAGCGAAATTGTGAAAAGTGCTGTTTTTGCTAAGAGACAAGCTAATGTGTCTAGAAAGGTTCTTATTGTTGCCCCTTTAGCCTAGGTGGTTTGCCAGTATTTGGGGCCTTCCACGTTTGTTTCCCTTAGGAGAAATTGATGTGATGTCAGGTATATTGGTGCAATCCTGTTTATTTACAAAGAATGTTAACAGAGGCTTGTACCCCTGAATGCTGCAGGAGCAAACAGCTGCTCACAGCTTTCAAGCCTGCCTGGCCAGGGCGTGCTGTGCCCCAAGAAGCACTATCTCTCTGCTCCCTCTCAGGAGATGTCTACACTGCAATTAAAACCCCGGCTCTGGTCCATGACTTGGGCTCTCAGGACTCAGGCTAAGGGGCTGTTTAATTGTGCTGTAGACATTTGCGCTCGGGCTGGAACCCAGGATCTAGGACCCTGTGAGATGGGAGGGTCCCAGAGCTCAGACTGCAGCCCAATCCCAAATGTCTACACAGCAATTTTTCAGCCCTGGAGTCTGAGCCTGAATCATCTGACCTGGGCTGGTGTGGGTATCTTTATCTCTGTGTACATGTACCCTATGGGTATGTCTGTGCTGCAATAAAAGACCTGCAGCATGGCTGTAGCTCATCCAACTCAACTGACATGGGCTCTAAGATTCGCACTGCAGACTTTTTTTTTTATTGCAGTGTAGATATACCCCATGTTTGCAATCAGGGAACCCCTCAGCCCACACAGGTTAGCTTCTGATCAGGCTATCTCACTACTTGAAGCTCTTTCCATTCAGCCTGAAAGAAGGGTGCTTTGCACACCCATCAGCTTTAGCCAGAATCTGTGGTCAGCTCTAGATCAAAGACTCATTTGATGGCCGCCATTAACACCTTCCATCATAACACCATCAACTGCAAACATCACAGTCACCTCAGCATATGAAAGCATTCTTGAGCCAAATGGAAACTCTCAGGTAAGCAGGGTGCCTGGAAAGGGTCCTATTGAATCTTCCCTCTCATGGTCACTTTAGATAAACTATGCTGAGGCCATGTGTTCGCTACTATAGCAGCACAGCTATGGTGCCATAGCTATGCCAGCATAACCCTGTAGTGTAGATGCAGCCTACAGTAAGGGAAGGGATTTTCCATTGCAGTAGGAAAACCACCTCCCTGAGGAATGGTAACTAGGTTGACGAATTTCAGAGTGAATGGTAGCCATGTTCATCTGTATCAGCAAAAACAATGAGGAGTCCTTGTGGCACCTTAGAGACTAACAAATTTATTTGGGCATAAGCTTTTGTGGGCTAGAACCCACTTCATCAGATGCATGGAGTGGAAAATACAGAGGCAGGTATAGATACACAGCATGTGAAAAGATGGGAGTTGCCTTACCAAATGGGGGGAGGGGGGGGTCAGTGCTAATGAGCTAATTCAGTTACATGGAAGTGGGCTATTCTCAACAGTTGACAAGAAGGGGTGAATACTAAGGGAGGGGGGGAATCACTTTTGTAGTGCTAATGAGGCCAATGTAATCAAGGTGGCTCATTTCAAATAGTGGACAAGAAGGTGCGAGTATCAGCAGGGGGAAATTAGTTTTTGTAGTGACCCATCCACTCCCAGTCTTTATTCAGGCCTAATTTGATGGTGTCCAGTTTGCAAATTAATTCCAGTTCCTGCAGTTTCTCGTTGGAGTCTGTTTTTGAAGTTTTTTTTTGAATTGCCACTTTTAGGTCTGTTATTGAGTGTCCAGGGAGATAGAAGTGTTCTCCTACTGGTTTTTTAATGTTATAATTCTTGATGTCTGATTTGTGTCCATTTATTCTTTTGTGAAGAGACTGTCCGGTTTGGCCAATGTACATGGCAGAGGGGCATTGCTGGCACATCATGGTACTCTGCCATGTACATTGGCCAAACTTATGCCCAAATAAATTCGTTAGTCTCTAAGGTGCCACAAGGACTCCTCATTTTTTCAGGTTGATAGAAGCATTCAAGCTCTGGGGATTAGGTTGGCATAGCGATGATACTCAGGGGGGTATACTTTTCACACTCCTGAGTGTTGTAACTTTGTTGACCTAAATTTTAAGTAGTAGAGACATTTTATGGGAAAGTGAGACTAGTATGGGATTGACTGTGTTAAATTTGGAACTTTACTCATTTAAATCAGAGCAACACCAGCTAAGGGTCAACAACAAACTCTTTGTGCTGAATTGCTTTACTGCAGAAAGACATGAAGTTGCTCTATTTACACAATAGACTCCCAATATCAGCCATGTGGAACATTTAGGTTAAAGGAGCTGATTACACCATCTCAATTTTCTCCATTTCTCCGCTGGGTCCTAGCGCTGCTCTAGACCTCTGACCTGGATCCTCTGCTTTAATGATTTAAGAAAGATAGTTGAGGTTCCATATGGCATTTGGTTAGGAGATCAGCTAGTCTGGGAGTGGAGATGGAATAATGAAATTTGGTTTTACTGAAATGATTTAAGAGACAATTCCTACAAATTTTCAAATTATTCAGTTAGAAACTCCCCAAATCCTATCATGGGGAAAAAAAACTGTAGTAGAGCCAAACGAATGGAGCCGAATCAGAGGGAGTGTTGTTCTAGGAAGGACTTTATGGTAACTGGACCATCAAAAACAAACACACAAAAACCCCAAATAACTCAAATAAAAACCACAGCCTTCTTTACATTTCAAAATAATTAACTCTCAGAATACCAGACACATCTATTTTTAAAAATCAATTGGAACCTCTTGGTGCCCTTCTGTAGAGAAAGGGGCAGTAATACATACAGAATACAGCTTTTACAACACCCTCAAGTGGGAGCAAAATGGTCAATTCTCTAGCGCATTAAGTGAGTCAATTAAAACAATATTTTTCTTTTATTATGGCCATTCATCATGATTTAGTTACGGGAAACAAAAGCAAAACAAAAAGCAATTCATGGAGTTAAGAGAGCATAAAAGTGCAATAAGAAGTGATTTTTCCCCCTCTCTCACAGCACTTCACTTTATAGAACAGAAGCATGTTGTCTTTTCTTGGCACAAAAATGATTCTTTTTTTATTGTATGTAAAGCATTAGTACCTACAAACCGCAACTGGTATTGGGACCCCATTGGCCAAGGCACTGGATAAACCTACATTGAGTCTCTGTCCTGAAGAATTTACAGTCTAAATAGACACGATAGGCATAGTATGGACAAAGGGGATGCAAAATAAAAGCAGTAGATTGAGAACTGAGGCACAGAGATTGAGGATGGAGATGGATTCCCAACTCCCATTCACTTGCTCAGGGTCACACAGGTGATCTGGAGTAGAGTTGGGTATTGAGAGTCACAGGAATCCATCTAGTGCCTTAACCATAAGGCTATCCTTCCTCCACAGTCTGCATGGTCATGTCCTCTTAGTCTCTGTGAATTATTAGAAACAGAATATTGCATTTGCTTACAAATATATAAGTACTAGAAAATGAGCTCTGTTCTGTCAGATTACAGAGATACAAGTAAAATAATTTCCCTTTGAGAACCCGAAACGATCTCTCTCTCTTTGTCAAATTTTTCTCAGGTCTATTTCACAGAAAATTACTTCCAGACAGTTTCACTGAGTAATTATCTCTCCATTATAGTTATGTGATACCTGATTTGAAAAGATGACCTCGCTCAGTCACATTTTGTAATATGTATGGCTAATGAGTAGTTAACACAGTAACAGGTAATTCCTGTTTGTGTCTTAATTTGCAACTTAAAATATTCCTCTGAATCATATGGAAACGCAAACCGGTAGGCATTAATGCCATCTCATTAGAACTGATCCTGCAGCTCTTGCTCAGAGAGCTCCCATAGACATCATTTGGCCTCATTTGTTCTTAACCCACCTCTCAGCCTTCATTCTCTAACTCCCCACCCCTTTTCTTGGCTTTCTTTTTCCATCAGAGAAATGCTCAGCAGCCACTTGGATTTGTTCAAAAAGAAGGAGACAAATAATATGACTAAAAGTTATTGAAAAATAAAACCTCAGGTTGTTGAAGAAACAAACTCCAAAATGGCCTTCATAAACCGTACCAGTGTATCTGCTTCCTCTTTGCACATGTAAAGTGAGCAGTGTCCAGTCCAGGGCTTAAGGGTCCTCCCTATAGTTTGTCATTCTTCCTTGATGAATCCTGTATGATCTGTTAGTGTCCATGCTCATGGAAGTGGAATTTGTGCACCTCTTGGTGTGCTACTTCACAGTCTACTTCAACAGAAGCAGATGAAAATGTAAATGTCTAATACTTCATTTTAAAAAAAATTACCTTGGGCCTTCTACACCAGTCAGGGCTGTGTGTCCAAGTCCTGTTTGATTGTTTTGTCCCCCGCCCCCTTCTGCTGCATTTGGAAATTCCAAAATGGATGTGGCTCCAGACCTCATGTGAGCAAGTAACAATTTCAACAGCGAATAGCAAGGAGATTGCATGACTTCTGTACTTACACTGACTGGAGCAGGGGGAAAGTGGGTCTGAGGGAGGTGGGGATAAGGTGGTGTTAGATATGCATGAATCAAAATGATGTGTACAGTGGCCACATTTAGGATTTTCAGTTACTCCTGGATCCAGCCAGGATTACTGTCTACTCAGGTGTGCTTAAGAGCTACATTTAATTGGGACTGAGAGCACGGGCAGCCATGAAGACCAGCCATTGATAGAAAGCCATATCTCTCACAGCCAGCTTTTAAGCCTTATAATCTCTGCTGGTCACATAGATCTAGCAAAGAGTGCCAGCTCCCTTAATCTGATTGTGTTCTGAGTAACAAAACACCCTGAACTTCTACAGGAGTGTTCAGTGCTGCTCTTCTCATAAGTCACAGCCATTCCCTTGCAGGATCAAAGACCTACTGAGCTCTGTAAGCCAATAAGGGAGTGACCTCTCTAACAACCATTTGGTGTTTTTCTTTTTAAAATTAAAATCTTTATTGGCCCAGTTCCTGTACATAAACGAAAGTGGAGGAAAATCTCTGGCAAAATTGTCATATAGTAGAGAAGGGCAGATTCATGGTGTTTGGAAAATAAGCAATATTCTTCATTTGTCCTTTAAAGCAAGATTTTGAAAGATTAGTGAATATTCAGAGGGGCAGTCGCTGCTGACATTATCCTAAACACAAGCCCTTCTGTGCATAAATTGGTTACATTTTTAAATGTTTTGCTAATTCATTGAAAGGATGCATTATTGTAGGAGCCCAGAGGGGTTGGGTAGTCAGGCTTGTAATAAATCAATGATAATGCGCAAGATAGGGTAATTTGAGATAAACATGATTTCTCCATAATTACCAATTAGGAATGTGTTTTAAACAGAACAAAGCTTGGTGATGTGTAAATGCTTGCTTACAAAGTATTAGATCTGCAGCAATGAAGCACTCTTTTTTGTTTAAAAGTAAATGAAATCCTTGCCCACTATGCTGGT
This sequence comes from Natator depressus, assembly GCF_965152275.1. NCBI lineage: Eukaryota > Metazoa > Chordata > Testudines > Cheloniidae > Natator > Natator depressus. Next base: position 81,868,239 of record NC_134241.1, on the reverse strand, counting down.
CAGTTTTCCTACCTTACCTTTGCATACCAAAGAAAACTCTAAATAACTGCAATCTTTTAAAAAAACATTTGTAGGATACATATTGGAAGAGATCTTAAAGTATAATAAACATGATACAATTCATCTTCACATTAATCATTCCCTAAAGGAGTTAATCAATTTAAGATCGTCATGGAAAATGTAAATTCAACATGCATAACTAAGCAATAAAAATATAACTGTAACGATACTCTCCAAAACAGTTTGGAATAAGGGTCCTTATGCCCGGAATGGGGCTTGAGAATGCTTATGGATGAAATACAACAGAAAAAGGTTGAAGCAGTAAGGCCGTGTTGTCCCGTTTACACTTTGATATTAATATATTTCTGGAAATGTTAATGCTGACTACTGGTATGCTGACAGCATATATTATTTGTAGTATGAAACAGAAGACTCAGGGCACCAGACTACTATAATTTGGGCTATAAAGAAATACATTTTCCTATGTTATGATTTTTTCATCCTTATGATGTGCTGACTTTGTATGAATTTGTTATTACGGCCAAACAAAATTTTTAAAAATATAATAATATCTAGGAAACCCATGGTATTCTTTACCATGTATGTAGTGTGTTCTTCTTTCTTAGGGTCTCTTAAAATCTTTGGTTTCAAATTTGAGCGTAAAGGATTGACATCTCTTTCTAGTATGTAGTCTAGGCACCAGGAAACTAGAATAGTGCTAGTGGTTTCAAATTCATTTGATTCCTTAGACAGAAGAGGAGTAGGGACAGTAGGACAACAAAGGAAAAGTGTGGGGGAAAGGAAGGCTGGGAAGAAGGGCTGAATGACTGTTGCTCCATAGCATTTTCCTCAGTGACTGCATCTTCTAAGTAAGCAATAACTGATAAGCAGCCCTTCCTATTGGCTTCACCTGCCTGTTGTCCTTGCCCCAGTTAGTTACCTCCTCACTTTCAGCTGCAGATCATCTGGTAAAATGAGCACATGGGGGGGGAAAAAAAAAAAGAAAAGATTTTTTTACCCCGGGGATTATGCTCTGAGAGGAAGCAATCTATCCCAGCAGCGGCAGACAGATGATACGTTTTTCACAGATGATATGGCTCTCATAGGGTGAGTTCTCTGTTATATTGTTCTTTAGCTTGTAGATTTGGTTCTCTGGTAAGAAAATAAATGTCTGGTAAATTTTTCAAGTGACTTTTGCACCCACAATGGTAATTTTTACTGGTCAGCAGATGGTTAGTTTCTCTTGGAGCTGACTTTGGATCCTAGACTAACTAGAATCACCCATATGTTCTCCTCTACCCCACAGGACAATTTCTTGGTATTTTTTTTTTCATCTATCTTTCCTTCTTGAAAAATAACCTGAAAGTCTAAGAGCTAAGTCTAATTATTATTGAAATGCTGTAGAATAATGAGCTCATGGCTGTGGAATTTTTAATCACCCGGATTCTAAATTTCTTTAGTTAATGATGGATGGATCTGATATGGGCCCACGCACAATTACCTGATTCTACTGTAGTAGTTTCCCTGCAGGTGTCACTGGAGAGAATGGCTTCTCACAGCCAGTCCAGGTTATGCTATGGGGGTTTGGAGTGTGGAGTCGCACTTTGGGAGGGCCAGGGTTGCCCTCCTTTGTGAATCATTCATGCCAATGACTGATTCCCAGCTACAGAGTCCCTGGATTAATTTATATATCTTTTTTGCAGTTCTTTTAATAAAAGACAGGAATGAATTGTTTAGAAAATGCTCTGGACTGGTACTTTCAGAACATCTATATGAGGGAAGATTAAAAAGACTGGGGACTCTTGATCTCAGAAAAGAGACAACTAAGAGGGGTAGGGTATATGATAGAAGTCTATACAATCATGAAAGGTGTGTAGAAAGTGAATAAGGAAGTGTTATTTACCCCTTCACATAACACAAGAATGAGGGGTCACCCAGTGAAATTAACAGGTTTGAAACAAATCAAAGTACTCCTTCACACAATACACAGTCAGCCAGTGGAACTCATAGCCAGGGGATGTTGTGAAGGCCAAAAGTATAACTGGGTTCAAAAAAGAATTAGATAAGTTCATGGAGGACAGGTCTGTCCATGACCATTAGCCAAGATGGTCTGGGACCAGCCCCATGCTCTAGGTGTCCCTAAGCCTCCAACTGCCGGAAGCTGGGACTGGATGATCGGGATCACTCGATACTTGCCTGTTCTGTTCGTTCCCTCTGAAGCATCTGGCACCAGCCACTGTCTTAAGATAGGATACTGGGCTAGATGGACCATTGGTCTGATCCAGTGTGGCTGTTATGTTCTGAAGAACTATGCTGTAGAGAGGTAGGAAGAAAATTCAGATTAATTGCTATGATTTGGGGTAATTTGGATTTTCCATTCAGTAAATTCCTGGTAATCTGTCTCTTTCTTCATCCAGTGAATCTATATTTTGACATAAATTACATTATATGATTAAAAAATTAAATGAATTAACATTCATGATTTCTCCTGATTTCTTTTACAATGTATGGATTGTTCTGAATCATCTTCCTCACAAGTTTGGAGATTTTGAATCTAATAACTATTGCATTAGAAGAGGTCACTGCAGTCACTAAATATGATCTGAATGTTGATCCATCCCAGATTATCTTAACTGTCCATTGTTATCTCCAGAAGCTTTTTGTCCGAGTTTAATTTTAGTTGCCAAATTTTCAAAGATTACAAAATTAGACAATCTCTAAACAAGTCTGAGATTTTTAACATTCCCTTTTTATACCTATGTGGGACAATAGAGTAATTCTATTCAATTTTCAAGGAAGTGTTCCAAATGTTTTTTGTTTTGCGTCCATGTTTTTGATTTGGACGTACAGTATAGAAGGGTAAATTCCATTATTTTCTCTAGTGTTATATAAATGAATGAATACTTTTCAGATCTTTGGGTGAATATAAAAAATTTCTACCATATGTAGGAGAATATATATTTGTAATCTGCTGCTCCATTTGTTACCTGGGAAAAACTCTGTCCTTTGGAGAGCCATAATTTCATGGGCTAATTCTCTGAAATAGCTTCAGTTCTCTTTCAGATGGAGCCCAGAAGGTTACCTATGGACTTCCATCCTTCTTGCCCAGCCTTATTTCATATCTCTGGGCATCCACAAGGGCAGGCTGTAAAACAGCATGAATTCCAATGTGAACAATATGCAGATGACACCCAGGCCTACACATTCTTGCCAGCACATGTACACAACATAATTTCCCAGCTAGGAGACATCCTAGCTGTCTTCCTAGGAGACATAAGCACCTGGATTAAAAGCAGTTGGATGAAACTAAATTTGGGCAAGGGATCAATGATGCTGGTGGGGAGAAAGAAGCTCTTCAAAGAATTTGTCCTCAAAGTAACATGACCTTTTTATACTGAGGCTGTTCTGCAGTCTTTGGGCCCTCTGTGACTATTATCACAGACTATTATTCTGTGATAATAGTCACAGAAATAGCTATGACTGTAAAAAATGTTCTCTTCTGAGTTCCTCTGGAGATTCTGTGACTGTCTTCTTGTGTCAGACAAAGATTTCAGCAATATTTAGCAATGCAGATCACCAAAAGCTTATTTCATTACTCTGGTCTCTTCAGGGCCTATCCATGGCTTCAGCTGTGATCCTTACAAACCTTCATGGGAGTGCCTGGTGTGAGCTGTTGGACTGCCTCAGTCTCCAATATTATGTGTCTACTCATGGCAGCTATGTTCCACTGGAACAGGGAATTGTCCACCAAAAACATGAAGCTAGCATGTGCTGGAGATGGGCTAGATTCTGAGAAAGCTCCATAGTTGTGAAAATCACACCAGAAGGACAATGGCTCTAACCACTTTCCAAATAAAATATAAATGCACCTCACTGACCTAGTGCTTCTATAATAACTTTACACTCAAAAGGAAACAAAGATACAGTGTGGTCCAGGGAATAGGTACTGACTGGGACTCTGGAGACTTTGCTTCTCTTCCTTGTAGTGCCATTGAGCTGCTGTGTGATCTTGGGCAAGTCACTTCACCTTTCTGTGCCTGTTTGCCCTTCCCACTTTGTTCAGTTGAAATGTAAGATTTCTGTGATAGGGAGTGTCACGGTGTATGTATAGTGACTAGAAATGAGGTACTGATCTCAGCTGGGAACCCTACATGCTACTGTAATAGAAATAGGAAAAAAGTCCCTGAACCTGGGGATGAAGAGAGAAATATTAGATCCTCCATGTATTTCTGTTAAAAATTTGCTCAGGTATTATGGTGATGCACATGTATAAGAACATAAGCAGATAAATAATGAGATAAATGTGTAAGCAACAGTGTAATTTGATATGTTTTCAAGTTTTCTACATGGTTGGCCTTGCAATTTGCTGTATTACCATTTTAAACATTTACTATGTAAAGTACAATTTTGGGGTACTTAGTGGAAGCATCTGTTCACAATAATTAAACTGCAATGTTTACATCATTTTAACTGCCCTTATTCTTCCCCAGAGGATAAGATGCTGATCCTGTTCCTAGGTCTTCCTTAATCTGCCTTTCAGGTTCCAATTATCCCTTACTGTTTTGTCTACTTCTTTGCTGAATTTAATTCCCAAGTAGACTGTGTGCTTTTAACACCTGTTTCCATTTTGTAAATAAGACAGGGGAGTGTGAGCTGGAAAATGCAATTACACTTATTTCTGATACCAGTTTCAGCATTATTGTAGCTGGTAAATACCCAGATCTTGAGATGCTCCAAAGAAGAATTATTGACCCCTTCACTCCCAAGTGCAGCTGCTTTAGTTTCTGTGCCAAACCAAATGTGGGAGAGTATGCCTCTGAATGTCAGTGCTTAGAGTTTCAGAGTAACAGCCGTGTTAGTCTGTATTCGCAAAAAGAAAAGGAGGACTTGTGGCACCTTAGAGACTAACTAATTTATTTGAGCATAAGCTTTTGTGAGCTACAGCTCACTTCCAAGAATGAATCTATGTACCCTCTCTAGCAAGCATATGCAGCAGCATTCAGCTAGCTAGTATTATCTGACCTATCAGTGACTGAATACCATGTAAATTGGATCCTTTATATTGCAGATTAGGAAATGCAGCATTTGTTGAGGGAAGACTTTAATTTTGATTGATGATAATTTATAATCCTTACAATTGACTGCATAAAGTATTTTTTCTTTAGTAGATCTCAAAGTACTTTATGAAGGTAGATAAGCTGTATTATTCCCCATTCTACAGGTGGTGTAACCGAGGCACAACAGAGAGGTTAAATGTCCTGTCTGAGTGCACATAGGAAATCAGGGGCACAGTTAGAGGACCTGAGTTCCACTCCTATCTCCCAGCTTTATTGTCAATTTGGTAGACCACAACAGTGATTTCACTCCAAATTCCTGTGTCTGTTGCCACAAACAGGAAACCAAGGCAAGAGACGTAATATATTTAAATTATTGATCTAGCAATATTGATCTAGCAACTTCCACACATTTTATATATATGAAACGACAACAGTGTGGATGTTGCTAGGTCAATAGGGAATCAAATGACCAATCTGTTGTCTTTGAGGACACCTATGTATATAGGATATATTGGTGACATCAATTTGGAAAGGTAACTAAAATGCAAGACATGATTATGTATTATATTTTTTTTTATCTGAAATGCAAAGATGGAGCTGCTTATAGAGTAGTAAGGATTTGCAGTATGATAGGCTCTGTGGACCACATGCAACTAAGAACTATATCAGAAGTTCTCTTGCAATAAGCAGTTGTGAGAATGTGCTGCAGCCAGAGTCTGAGATTAAAAAATCACTGACAGATCTCCCCGACACCCTCCAAAGGCAGCATTCTAAAGATGTTAAAAAATCAAATACACAAAGAACAATTAGAAAAATATGGTGTGGAAAAAGAACAATTCTGCCAAGTGTGTGTGTGGGGGGAAAAACACTTACAAATTAGTAGCAGAACCAGATAAGATGAACAAAGGAAACTGCTGGACAGGAATGAGCTATTTTAGCATGGTAGAGAGAAATATTCAGGAGAAAGTGGTGTGTGGTGGGTTTTTTTGATTTTAAGATACACATTGAGAGAGCTAAACATCTAAAGAAGCAAAATGTAAGCTGCAACTAGAAGAAAAGGTAGATTCTTCATTTAACGGATGAACTAGAATAATACAGGAATACTATCGAGGAGCCAGTAAGTGGGGGGGGGGGGGAATGCATTTAATAGATTTTTAATATCAGAAAATTCTGGCCTCTTGCATACACATACCATACCTTCTAACCCAATAATTCCTGAATCTATCTCATAGCTTGAGCTTTTAGAAAGATACCTGTTTTGATTTAAAAACTTCAGGTGATGAAGAATCCATCATGTCCTCAGGTAAGTTGTTCCAATAGTTAAGTCCCCTCACTGTTAAAAAAGCAAACATTATTGCTAGTTTGACTCTGTGTACATTCAGGTTCCAACCACTGGAAACTGTTATACTTTTTTTTCCTGCAAGATTGAAGAGCCATTGACTATCAGAAATCTCTTCCCCATCTAGTTACTTATAAGCAGCAGGTGAAAATGAAGAGGCATAAGCCAATTCATATTTTACGTAAGAAGAAAAAAAGATTAAAGATCAGGTTGAGTGAAAAGAAAAGGGAGAGATGATGAAGAAGCAAAAATTGGAATGTTAACAATATGCCATGCAGAGAGAGTGAGAGTTATCAAACAAACCTTGTGACAAAGGTTTGGAAGAGGTGACTGCAGCCATCAATGTATTTGGTAGAATATGGAGCTAATTTAAAGGCAGAAATCTGGAAAAAGAGCATTTAATTGCAGCAGACTGAAAAGAGCTAGTACTTAGAGCAGCTGCAAAAACTAGATGATTCTTCACCTGAAAGAACTTAAGAGTGCTGAGAAACTGCAGCAAATGCTAAACAGAATAAGCTGGAAGGAGAGAGGCTTCTTCGAAGAGAAATGGAGCACAGAGAGAATTCCCTGTAGTAGTTATAGATATGTTGGGAAAGTCTTCTATTAGCTCAAATGTAAGTATCTAATTGTTCTTAAATATTTATGGACAAGCTTGTAAATATGTAAATGAGTGCAATCCATTATTCAAGATTTCAAGCTTTGACTTTTAATACAGCACAAAAATGTTAATAGTTAAGAATTGTACATTAAAAGGGTCTCAGTTGAAGAATATTTAGTGTGGTAGTCATGCCAGGAGCACTTTGGAATCATTACCTTTTTAGAGTGGTGCTTAATAAATAGAGGAAGTAAGGCATAACAGTTCCTAAAGCAAGATGAAGGCCACTCCTGGGGCAAAGTGTGAATGTATCACATTAGCTGTGTCTTAAAAGGCTTGGAGAGTTCTCTGGAGGGCAGGCTCTCTGGGAGACAGCACCCTGCACCTTCCCTTTCAGGAGCCCAGGGAATACCTCAGGATTTCTTAAGTGGGGAAAAATGGAAAGGCCCAGTAATTGTGGGATAGTGTATGTGTTTAAGAAAGGATTCTTTAAATTATTTGCAGTGTTGCTGTAGCTCGGTTGGTCACAGGATATGAGAGACAAGGTAGGAAAGGCCTGTAGAAGAGCTCTGTGGAGCTCAAAAGTTTTTCTTTCACGAACAGAAAATGGTCCAATAAAAGATATTCTCACACCCATCTTGTCTCTTTAAATTGTTACTGAGCTGCTGGTGTGATTCCAGCATGGGCAGAATAAACAATCAGAAAACAACAATGGTAGTTAGCAAGGTCTTCTGGAAAAGCAGAAGAAAAGAAGTTAACAAATGGGGAAATCCTGACCTGCTGCTTACATAAGACAGCAGAAGAAGAAAACAAAATTTAAAAATAAGTATATACATTCATAATGTATAAAGAGAGGGAGTTTCTTATAGCTTGGCATGGAAGAGCAGGAAGTGGTATATAACTGTATAGGTGGTTTCAGGGAAATATTACCTGTTGTTTCAGATGTGATTCAATATTAATATAACCACGGGCAGTGGGTATCGTAGGCAAGGAAGGCAATGCCTCCACAAACAGCATAGTGTGGCCCCACCTACACTTCACAAGGTCCCCCTTCCTGCCTGCTGCTCCCTTCTGTGGCTGAGAGGTTGGGGCAGGCAGGCTGGGGCCCTGGTGCCCAAGACCATGCCACAGGCCAAGTCCTCCTGGCACTGGGACCATACTAGGGCCAGGGGCGCTCCAGCAGTGCCACACGCCTGCCCAGCTCTGAAACCACGCTGGAGCTGGGGGCGCTCTGCCTGCCCGCCCAACGCTTGGACTGGGGTCAGGGGTGGGGATAGCGGTGGCGGTGGTGGGGGAAGTGGTGTGCTCCGGGCTCCAGTGGGGGAGCAGAAGGGGCAGGTACTTGGGCAGAGGGGGAGGGGCCAAGGGCTAGCCTCCCCCAAGGGCGCATTCACCCGCCACCCATGAGTATAACAATCCAGCTATGTATTCATCACTTAGTTTGGAATGCATCTCTCAAGGTGCTTAAGGTATGATGGAAACCCAAGATAATTATATTTACAATGGGGTAGAAGTCATAGATTCAAGGGGTGACTTGGAAAGAGCTCTTTCTTTGGCCAGATTTAACTTGTATGGACTATCTGCATTCTTTATGTTTGATAGAGATGTATCGGTGTTGTTCCTTGTGTAATGCCAGCAACAAATTTTGCCCAGTGTGGTTTAGTAATACTTGGTTAACCAATATAATATAATCGTGCTAGGGTTAGTGGAGGTGAATAACTGAATTATCTGTAAATGGAAATTGCATGTTATGGTACTCAGTTTTAACTTGTTGACTGGGAAATATGTTGACAAATATTTCACATGTGAAATATCTAAATGATCATTAGAATAATTTAAGAACAGTTTACTAGATGTCCCAAAAGCGACAGTCCTGCAATTGTGGAAGAAGGCTATGATGGTTAAAAAAACAACATGGTTTAGAGGGGAACCAAAGGCATCTATAAAAAATAAACAAATGGAAGAAAGGAGAAGTTGATAGTAATGAATATAAATCAGAAGCTAGGAATTGTAGAAAACTGATAAGGGAAGCAAAGGGACACAAGAAGAAATCTATGTCCAGCAGGGTTAAACACAATAGAAAGGAATTTTTAAAATATATTAGGAGCAAAAAGGTACTGGTCCATTATTAGATGGAAATGGTAAATTTATCAGTAATAATGAAGAAAAGGTAGAAATGTTTAATAAAAATTTCTCTTCTTTATTTGGGGAAGAACACATGTAGTGTTATCATATAGTGATGACACTCCATTCTACCTGTATCTCTGGAGGATGTTTAACAGCAGCTACTGAAATTAAACATTTTTAAATCAGCAGATATGAATAACTTTCATCCAAGTGTTTTAAAAGATCTGGCAGAGGAGCTTGATGGACTATTAATGCTGATTTTCAATAAGTCTTGGAGTAGGAGGTTAAAGAAGACTGGAAGCAAGCTAATGTAATTCCAATATTTAGAAATGGTAAATGGAATGGCCCCGTTAATTCTAGGCCTGTCAGCCTGATGTCAATCCTGGGCAAAACAATGAAGCAGTTGATATGGGACTAAAGGAGGGAATGTGATTAATGCAAATCAACATGGGTTTATGGAAAATTAACTGAATCCTGTCAATCTAACTTAATATATATTTTGATGAGATTACAAGTTTGGTTGATAAAGGTGGTAGTAGTAGTCACATAATATACTCAGATTTCTATATGCAGGGGTGCTGGAACTAGGGGTGCTGGAGGTGCTGCCGCTCCCTTTGGCTTGAAGTAGTAATTAAAAACATCAAATACATACTTTCCATCATCAGCACCTCCACTATAAAAATTGGTCCAGCACCCCTGTCTGGAAGGTGTTTGATTTGGTACTGCATGACATTTTGATTAGAAAACTAGAACAATATAAAATTAACATGGCATAAATTAACTGGATGAAAACTTGACTAACCCATAGGTCTCAAAATGTGATTGTAAATTGGGAATCATCATCAAGTGGGTGTGTTTTCAGTGGGGTCTTGTAGGGTCTGTCTCTTGGTCCTAAGCTACTTAACATTTTTATCAATGACCTGGAAGAATACATAAAATCATCACCACCGATAAAGCTTGCAGATGACACACAAAATGGGGGAGTGGTAAATAATGAAGACTGATCACTGATACAGAATGATCCTGATTGGTAAATCGGGTGCAAGCAAACAATATGCATTTTAATATGACTAAATATAAATGTATACATCTAGGAACAAAGAATATAGGCCATACCTATAGGATGGGGAACTCTTTCTGAGGCAGCAGTGACTGAAAAAGATTGAGGGCTGTGATGGGTAATGAGCTGAATATGAGCTTCCAGTGTGATGCTGTGGCCAAAAGAACCACTGCAATCCTGGGATGCATGAAAGGGGAATCTTAAGATGGTTCTTTTACCTCCTATATTTGGCACTTGTGGAAGTACTTCTGGAATATTGTGTCCAGTTCTGGTGCCCACAATTCAAGAAGGATGTTGATAAATTGGAGAGGGTTCAAAGTAGAGCCATGAGAATGATTAAAGGATTAGAAAACACGCCTTACAATGATAGACTCAAGGAGACCAATCTATTTAGGTTAATAAAGAGAGAGTTCAGGAGGGGACGTGATTACAGTCTATAAAAACCTACATGGGGAACAAATATTTAATAATGGGTTCTTTAATCTAGCAGATAAAGGTATAACATGATCCAATGGCTGGAAGTTGAAGCTAGACAAATTCAGATTGGAAATAAGGTGGAAATTTTTAACAAATCAGAGTAATTAACCACTGGATTAATTAACAAGAGTAATTAGCCAAGAATCATGGTGGATTCTCCATCAGTGACTATTTTAAAATCAAAATTGGAGGCTTTTCTAAGAGATGCTCTAGGAATTATTTTGGAGAAGTTCTATGACTTGTGTTCGGTGGTCAGAGTAGATGCTCAGAATGATCTCTTCTGCCCTTGGACTCTAGTAATCTTCAGTTTTCAAACATTGATTCATAAACTTATTTTGAAAAACATCTCCATAAATTGGACAATTGTTAAAAAGACTTTTGATATGGGATGTTAGAGTGGCTAGGTGTTGCATTTTTTAACTAGTGCTTAGTATCTTTAAGGCAACATCACAGATTACCCATAGATTTCAGTCTTGTGTACATAGAATACTAAGTAGTACTTTTCTTTCTAACTTCGCACATCATTACGGTCACTTAGTTTCTAGAGCAGCAACATCCTTTCTATCTCTCTCCATACATATTTTAAAAAATTAAAATACCGTTAGTTTTGAAGATTGGTATCACTCTATTTGTTTATAAGAAACAGAAATCATTATGCCCACTAAACAAACAAACAAAGATCTTTCTCTCTCCATAGTGCTGTTACTGTAATCTTTTGTAAATGTCATTTTTCAATGTTGTAGTAACTTCTGTAATCAGCCAAAATATACAATTTTTCAGTGTAGTGTTTTAAATAACAGATTTGAATGTGATATTGAACATAAAACAACTTCTCTGTCTAATTTTGTTCAGGCATCCTGTTATATAAGCTTTACATAAGCACATTTTTATTTGCATTACAATTCGACTCTTATAAATGTTAAATGACCCTTCTTCATTCAAAATGAAACCCAGGCGGCCTATTTCCATGTAGTAAATGTTAATACAAAGACACTTTCTCATCAGCCTGACCTTTTTCTAGAACTTCTTTCCAAATAATTCATTACTGTTTAGTATTTAGTATTGCTTTTTATTTCTCCATAATTGTTACTGCTTTCACCTTTGTTGACCAATTTTGCCATGTATTAATCCAATTCCTCTCGAGGCATTGCGTATCTCTCCATAGTCTGCCTGTTCAGTTGTCGTCCCATCTTTATTTTTTGCTCTTGGATACCGTAGCTCTTCAGCGTATTATTATTTGTTGTTGCTTGCATTCATAGAGGCCCTAGCTGAGATGGGGGTCCCGTTGTGCTAGGTGAAGTACATACACATAGTTAGAATGAGTCTCTGCTGCAAAGAGCTTCTAATTTAACTACAGCAGACACAAGATGGGAGGAAATATTAACTCATTTTACAGAGGTGGAAGTGAGTTACATAGAGATTAAGTGCTTTGCACAAGGCACACAGGGAGCCTGTCAGAAATGACCTGAGTCCCAGTTATAGTTCCTTTCTAACAGAAACTTTCAATATATATTTAATGGGGGGGGGGTGGAATTTATGCTATCTTCACTTACAAATCAGCTGCCTGGAAACATATTTTAGATTGCTTCTCCTCCTTCAAACAAGCAGTTATCCCACAGACATGAATTTATAAGAAATTGAAAATGAATGTAGTAATTGCCTTTTCCTCGCTATTGCCCCCATAACTATCTGAGATGTATGTGCAATATTAGATATATTATAAGATGTTAGGGTCATTAACTAATACAAATGAACAAAGTGTAATGTACTCATAAAAATTGAGGGATTAAGGTCAGAATTTTTTCATTGTAAAAACTGGGGTCACAGCTTGAGAAAGTTTCAGAAGGTCTGCATTAAATTGACATATTTATGTCTGCTAAGAAATGGACAATATAATCATGAAAAGTACCAAAGACCAACCACTGAATAATTTTAAATTTATCAATAATAAAGAACTGTGCACTGGAGAATTGGTGAGGGAGATTAGGCTTTGGAAGGTAGATGGAAGAAATGAAAAAGAGTCATAAAACTAGCCAGAAAAGAAGAAAATTAATGAGAGAGACTCGAAAGTATGTTGAAAAGCAAGTTTTCTAACTGCTTATCAATTCCATTTTAGTTTATACCTGTAACTTCACAAATGATAAATCTGATTCAGATCTAAATTACACTGGTGTAAATCAGGAGTAACTCCGCTGTAGCCAATGGAGTTACACAAGTTTAAAATGGGTGTGTGGTCAGAATCAGACCCAACAGATTTTATTTAACCAAATTTTTTGTATTCCCGCACAGAAAATTTGGTTAAATAAAGGAGACTGTTGCAAAAATGCATATCCAACACTGCCGTTTGATGATATTTTTCCATAGATATGTATTTACTTTTTTTCACCTGTTGTACTATGCACCTTTGCATCATGTAATTACAAGTTACATTTATAAAGTCAATTTTCTGTGGTCAGATGCTGCCTGTGCAATAGTGAAGAACATAGTGATTCCTCTATCTGAAGAATTAGATGGTCATCAGTTGATGAGAGCTTGAGAGCTTGCATTGAAAATCTCTCTCAAAAGTTTGAGTCCTGAAATATGTGATGTTAAATTCTTTCACTACTAGTTAACCACCTCAAATGAGAATATTGCTATTTTAATATGAAAAGCGTGATTATAAGCAAAAAATATTGTGCCTTTTGACTAGGCATTTATCTGTCCTCATCACCATACTTTGAGCATGCAACACCAATGTGAGGTAGGGAAGTAAAATAATCTCTTTTTACACTGTGGCAACTGGGATCCAGAAGGGCAGGTCTTCAGCTGCTAATAGGAGGGATTAATATAGCTCTGCTTAAAACTTTGGAATCAATGTTATACACCAACATAGTATGCCAGCTTTTGATGTGGTATATAAAAGGTAAAATAGTAGTAGTATTAACAGCCCAGAAAATGAGTTACTAAAATCTACAAAAATATTTCCTAACATCCCATATGCTCGTTAAGCAGAAGTCTTTACCTGGCCACATTATGATGTTACAAAATGATTTTGTAACCGATACAAAGTGTTCATCTGCAGATAAATCCAAAGACATAAACACCTAGATCCAACTACTATAAACATTTATGTTCACACGTGGAAACTTGAACTATTATCTAAGTAGGTTTCAGAGTAGCAGCCATGTTAGTTTGTATTCGCAAAAAGAAAAGGAGTACTAGTGGCACCTTAGAGACTAACCAATTTATTTGAGCATAAGCTTTCATGAGCTACAGCTCACTTCATCGGATGCATCGAAAGCTTATGCTCAAATAAATTGGTTAGTCTCTAAGGTGCCACTAGTACTCCTTTTCTTATTATCTAAGTAAACTGCCAGAGAAGATGCCATTCCAAACAAGCACTGAAGATCACCAGAATTTGTTTTACTAGATTTCTTCTCTATCTGCCACCTTCCTCATGAGATCATCACACTGAGAATTAGTTAACATTGTTATAGTACTAACTAGAATCATAGAATATCAGGGTTGGAAGGGGCCTCAGGAGGTCATCTAGTCCAACCCCCTGCTCAAAGCAGGACCAATCCCCAATTTTTGCCCTAGATCCCTAAATGGCCCCCCTCAAGAATTGAGCTCACAACTCTGGGTTTAGCAGGCCAGTGCTCAAACCATTGAGCTATCCTTCCCCCCAGTTGAAGTGTTAACTCTGCATTATCATCAGCATAACAGTGAAACCATATTAATGAATTGTAGCAATCATGCAGATGCATACAATAGTCATAGTCTCAAACCTTTCAAGACTCATGATCACAAATCAAATGAATTGAAACTAAATTTACTCCAAAAGAATTAACAAAGGCTGTTCTAAAAAATATGATTTGAAATCAGTCCAAATCAATTTCAGACAGGCTCATCCCAGGCTGCAAAGAAAATCTAAAGGAAATCAAGGAGAGCTGAGAAATGTGAAGAAAAACAGGAAGGTGGCCTGAAATGTTTCAAACAAGATCAATTGCGTTAGGAGGCACATAAATGAATCTGAACCATTTTCAAACGTTGGATATAAAGAGTAAATTAGAAGTTTGCCAGTTAAGTTAATCACCTGAGAGTGAAGAAGCTTTAAATTAAAGAGGGTTACAGCCTGTTAAAATTGTTCAGAATAATTCCAAACTGAGGAGAGTCTTAATAGTACCATAATAGGTTTAAAAAATAGGCAAATATTCTTTCAATTACTATTTTGGAATAAAATAAAGGGAACATGTTATGGGTTTGAAACACTGCACTCAGTGACAGCTAATAAAGATACTTGTGACAACATATGGAATTCTCATTTGAGCTACTCAGTAAGATCTTTGCAATGAAACTTCAGAAGGCTTTGCTGATAGAGTTCACTCTAACTTTCTATGAAAGTTACAGAGAAATCATTGCCCACCATTTTAGGTGGGATTAAAGTCTGTAAATGGTCACTATGGATTAAAGATTCAAAGTCCATTCATATTATGCAAAAGCACAGCAGGACAGAACATTAGCTAAAGCTGTACAAAGTTCAAGTACCTCCTTATTCCAGTTCTGAAAAAGCCCTTAGCTTAGTTATTCTTCATTTGGATTCAAAACACCAGTTTTGAACTTTAATTTTCCTCAGCTTTAAAAGGTTCCGAGGGGAATAACAGGGAACATTCTGTACCAAGGTTTTCAAATGGCTCTTTTCATTCATGATGATAAACATTTGCATTTCCCATGTGTAATCTTGTGTGCTACCTTCTAACTGTTCACAAATGGAATGTCTGATTGGCTAGCTTTGCTCTATGAGAAAAGCAAAACCTTCATCCAACAAGAGCAGATACAGCAGAAGTGTTGACTAGCTGTCCCTAATAAAAAACACACACACAAACCATTATGATAAATGGCTGCTTAATAGCTGTGAATGCATCAGATAAGAGTTTAGTCTAAGAACCACTTTACTGTTCTTTTTTAATTTAAATTTTGATTGTTGTGACAAATAGACCTAAAAATGGAGGAATGGAAAGATAAGAATGTAATGCGAGAAAAGTCATAAATATACAATTAATATACTATGCTGAAAACATTTGTAACAATATTTTCTGGATACAGGGAAAGAACATGCATGAAACTAAGACATAAACAAAGGACTATTAACTTTAGTGGAATTTTACCTGATCCACACCAGTGTGAGAGGCGAATCAGGCCCATTAAACCTAATTGCATTCTGTTATACTGTCGAACTCTGTTCATGAGACATTCTAATCATCTCTTTTAATTTCTAAAATACTGCCAGTCATTATCAGGTCATCTTCATCAGATGCTTCTTTCTGAAAATTCCAAAGCTCCTTGTTTTTCCTTAACTTGCTTTAATTCTCATCTATTGTTTTTTTTCATTTTTAGAATTTATTTTTGAGTTTGTTTCACTAGCCACAATGCAAGTCGACAACAAAAGAAGCAATTTCAAATATAATACTCAGATTATTGGTATTGTTTCAGGTAATTTATAGACACACCCTCCGGGTTCTGTATTTCAGGTTGTAGTGAGTTTTCCACTAAAAGTGGAATGCAATTCAGCAGGATACAGAGATCATTACACATGTGTAATATTTCAAGAAGGTAAAATTTTCTTTTTCTAGATTATTTTTTTAATATGCTTTACAGCCTTATTGATAACACTATATTAAAAAGTTGAGCTTCACCCACAGTTTCTAATGTGTTTTTTCCAGGTTTCTGTAGCATAACAATTTAAAAAAATCATATACTTGAAAAGCTCCCAAAAAAGCAATTTTTTTTTAGTTGCTGGGCTTCTTCACAATAGCTGTTTTATTCTTCATCATGAAGACGGAAAGAACACTGTATCTTTGTGAGACCAAGAGGTTGCCAGAGGGCAAGGCTGCCTCTGTAGTGGAGCCACATATTCTACTCCTTGGACAACTGTTGGATGTCATCCTGGCTAATTATGTAGGAACTTCTCCGTGTCCTTTTTTCTTGCTTCCAAATATTGTTGCTTCTGCTTCCATAATATTTCTAAGGTTCATCCTTTTCTCTCTATCCTGACAGTTAAAATCCCTCCTCATCTCCCACCTTGATTACTTTCCACCCTTCTGAATCACCCCTTCCAATCTATCCAGAACAATGCTGCTCAGATCATCTTCCTGAACTATCATTCAGTCCATTTCACCTGCTCTCTGAAATCCTCCATTAGCTCTTCCTATGTCACCATATCAAGTTCAAGCTGCTTGTCTTCCCTTTAAAAGGCTCTTCCTAGCTCTGGCCCTCCCCACTTGTCTCCTCTTGTTTCTTATTGCTTTGCCCCCTTCCCTCTGCTTTGCCAATGTCGACAAGTCTTGTTTTTCCATTTTCCTTCTCTCACAAATGTGTCTGCATTCTTCCATGCTGCCCCTTAAACAAGGCATCTCTCTGTTGTGAGAGAACTGGATTTGATATAATCTACAGCCATCTAGTGCATTTAACACCCTCCCACACCCCTAAACTGGAAATGAGGACACCACAGAGTCAGGAGAAAAATCTGGCCTTGCTTAGACAAACAGCTGCAAGGTGCAGTGTTACTGACTGGGATAGAAAAGTGAAAGGACAGATTCATAAGAGCAGGGTGTGTGTGTGTGTGTGTGTGTGTATGTGTGTGGGCAATGTGGAAAACTGATCTTGATTCTGATTTTGTTTGTAAGTTTTGTTTGTTTGTTTTTTGTTTTTTGCTGAAGCTGCTTCTCTTGAGAAGGAGCATAATTAATTGTTATTGGCCACTGTTAGGGAAATTTGTTAGCCTGTTAGGGATTATTACGAGTTATGTGCTTTGTCTCAGCAAAATCTGTAAAGAGTTTAGTTAGAAAGTGTGCTTTGGAGCAGTCTGAGGAAGCTTTTCTGTGGGCAAACTGTGGCTCCTTTACTGTTTTAAAGTGTGGCTTGCAAGCCCCCCATGCCACCCAGCTTCTCCGCCTACCAGACTGGGACAGGGGAGCTCAGGATTACTGCCTTGTCGTAGGGAGGTGGGGTAGGGGCTTCTGTCCAGCAGGGCGCACCTGTCGGGGCTTCTGTCCAGCAGGGAGGGGGAGTCTAGGGGCTTCAGCCCTGCAGGGCGCACCTGTCAGGGCTTCAGCAGGAGTGAGGCTGAAGCCCCGAGCCCTGGCTCCTGGCAGCAGGTGTGCCCCAACTCTCAAACTTCTGAAGATTTTTATATGTGGCTCAGAGCTCAGTAAGTCTGGCCACCCCGCCTTATAGAAATAGGTAAAACCATTCTTGTTTGTACCAAAAACTATGTCTCCATTGATTTATTCCTGACACCGCCTGGAAAGAAACAGTTAAGTTACCACTGCTTTGGGTTCTGAAAACCCTGGGTAACACTCCCACTTTTGAAAAAATTACTTGCCAAATGGCAAAGCTCTTCTGATGATCTCTAGTTATTGCAAAACAATCTTAAGTTTTCTAATATGTACTGACTGGAGGAATAAGTTATGCTAAAATATCCGAAGTCCAGTCCAGTCTTACACTGAAACTGTTTAGAGTTTGGTGCAATATTTAGTTCTCACTTGGTATTCTCCATTATGGACAGAGAAGTCATCTTTAGTTGAGTTTTTGCCTGTCCTAACTAGGCATCAGATATACCTGCTGTGCACACCAGCTCCAACCATGTAAAATATAAGGGCTATGGATCCAGTTTTCTGTACCTTAACTGATGTAATACAGACACCAAATCTACAGCAACGTGGCTTTTCTCAGGCCTCTTGTTCCATTAATTGGCATGTTTCACTGACTTATAAAGACTACCAGTTGAGTTAAAATTGTTCAAAAAGAAAGTTCTTACAATCATTTAGTTTGCTGCTGCCTGTCTGTACTATTTCAGCTGGACAATTTGTTATAAAATAGCTGGAGAGTTTCCTATATGCACATACTACAAATATGCACTATTTGCAGTTTCTGGCAATGAAGAACTTTATCACATTATTATTTCTATATGTACAGAGCATTTCATTCCTTCTGAAAATAAACATTAAACAAGTAATGGCCTGCCACTGAAAATCTCAGCCATGTTTGTTTTTTCCTTCCCCCACAGTTCCTACTTACCTTTTGAGAATGCCAAATATTGGAGGGGGCCTTCATTTCACTATGCTGTTCCTGGAAGTACTACTTTTAGAAGGTGATGAAATATACTATAGCACAGAATCAGTAAATCGGCACTGCTGAGGCATTATTTCAACAGCAACAATAAAGATGGTGGATGGCTCAAAGAATGATAGACCTCCATTCTACTTAACCCCTCCTCTTTTTTTCACCCCTTCCGCTCTCTATTCCGGTATGATGTCTTATTACTGTTGCCCCTTTCCCCCATGTTATATCTATGTAGTATTATCTGGTCTTGCAGCTTTGAGAAGTTGTTGTGTAGTTGCATAATTCCATTGTAGAGCCTGTGAAGCATGAAGTATTTGGAAACATAAGCTGTAAGTCATTTGCCTTTTTGCACTTTTCCTTGTCTGTTTTTTTTATGAAAATCAATAAAAAATTTAATCACAAAATGGTGGAGTCTGCTGGCTTGGCAACTAGTTTGGCAGGGATGATCACCATCCATGCGTTTAGAAGTACCTGAAGTTTGCTGGGCTTGTTTGACCCAACTCTAAGTAGAAACAAACGACTGTCATGGAAACAAAACCAGCAAAGAAGGTGAACTAAAGAAAAGTTATTGGGCATTAGAAACAAACATGGAATACAGGATGATTAAAATCATATTAAAATGGTTAATTTGTTCACAAATCGAGCAGATTTGTTGGGTTTCAGTTATGAGCTCCCCCCATTGGAGATTTAGCTTTTATTTTAGCTAGTTTATGGCCTGCTATGTTTTCATTACCATGATGAAAGTCTGACATTTTGCAAATTAATCCTTGTTTCAAACTTCATGCCTTTGTGGGCAAGATTTTTGAAGACCAGTGGAACCTGAAGTCCTAAATGGATAAAACAGAAATTGGACACTGTTCAGAGCAGTCTGTATAATACTGAGCAAGAGCTTCAACTGCTTTCATACAAAGTCCAAAATGCCAAGATTAGAATGATCAGATTGGAGAACACACATGCTCTGGGTATATGCCTTGTTTGGGGGCCCAGGAAAGATCAGGATTCTCTACCAAATAGAAATAATGATTTTGAGAACAAAGTGACATTTAGGAGTACAAATCAGCAGGAGATCCTGGAAAAAATAGTTTGGAAATTGATACTTTTTTGTGTGGGCTGAATGTGACAGCTCTGCCAGTTGCTAAATCTCTTCCCTGAGCGTCAACTGCTGTTCCCTAACAAATTTCTCATAATATTTCTTTCTTTCCTACTTCTGATCTGGTGGAAATTGCTACAAGAATAACCTTTCTCACTGTATTTTTGCAGATCTGTTTCTAGATGGACCCAGGAAATAGAGGCGCACTGAAAAACTTCAGCAACAAAAGTTAGTTGAGTTTTTTCAAACCTAAAAAAAACTTTTAATTTTTAATTTGGGTGGAAAATCTTATTTTATCCACTGAATTGAATCAGTCATCCTTAATTAAAAAACATGCCATGCTGGGTCAGAGAAGTGGTCTATCTAGCCCAGTATCCTGTCTCCAACACTTGCCAGAACCAGATGCTTCAGTGAAAAATGCAAGAAATTTCCCATACTGGGCAATTATGGAATAACTTGACCTGAGAAGTTTCTGTCTAGTCCGTATCAGTTAATGGTCACATACCTTGAGGGTCTGATCCAAATCCAACTGAAATCAGAGAATCTTTCATTGGATTTGATGTGTTTTGGATCAGGAAGGAAGGTGTTTATCCCATCTAAATTTTTCTTTTGTTCTGTCTGATGTTACGGTGGATGTTCTCCTTATCCATATACATGTCTTCTCTTTTTTTTGAATCTTTCTGAGCTCCTGGTCTCAGTGGGTATGTCTACACTGCAATAAAGAATACGGCAGCACCAAGTCTCAGAGCCTGGATCAATTCACTGGGGCTTGGGTTGCAGGGCTAAAATTTTCAGTGTAGATGTTTGGGCTCAGGTTGGAGTCCAGGCTCTGAGACCCACCCCCTTTCACAAGGTTTCAGAACCCAGGCTCCAGCCTAAACCTGAATGTCTACACTTCAATTTTTAGCCCTGCAGACCAAGCCCTGTGAGACAGAGTACGTTGACCTATGTTCGCTGCAGCCGTACTGCAGGTCTTTTATTGCAGTGTAGGTGTACCCAATGAATTCACTTGTGTCAATTAATCACGCAGGCTAATTATGCAGTACATAAAAAAGATCTCCTTTTTATCAGTTTTTAATACGTTGACTTTCAGTTTAATTGAATGACTCCTTTTTTTATTCTTGTATTATGAGAGGATAAATGAGTACCTGATTTACTTTCTCTGTCTTATGCATTACTTCCATCATGACCCGTCTTAACTAGTTTCTCAATTAAATCTTCTCAGTCTTTTCAGATTCTCCTGACATAGATAGCCTTCCATGCCTTTGCTCATTTTCAATGTTCTATTTGTTTCTGAGGAATTCTTTTGAGATAGGTGGACCAGAATGGAACAAAATATTTCAGGTGACGGCCTACCATTGATTTTCACTTAATGACATTAGAATATTTTGATTATTATTTTTTATCCCATTCCTTATGTGTCCTAACTTTTTTTTTTTAAAAAAAAATCATTGCTGCACACTGAGCAAAGTTTTTAATTAAGTGGGCTCTGTTGTCTCCCAGATCTTTTCCTCTAAGCAGTTATAGCTAATTTAGAATCCCATAGTAGCTCAAATTATTCTTGCCAAAATGTGCATTTCCTTGCATTTACCTGCACTCAATTTCATCTGCATTTATGATGCTTACTCACTTAGCTGTTTTTAAATTTCCATGTGCTTAACCTGTTTTTATTTTGGTCTGACAAATGTTTAATGTCAACTTATTTTCTGCCATTGGGTGTGTGTTTTTTATAACATGTTGTTGTCACTTTAAGAGAGAAGGGCCTGACTCTGAGTACATTTCCACTGTAATAGGGGATATGATTGAGCCCAGGGAGCTATAGCTGTGCATCTTTAATCTAGCTCATGCAGTGAAAAATAGCTGTGAAGATGCAGCAGCACTGGCTTCGTAGAGGGCTGTGGAAGCAAGCCTGGGACCCTGGGTATGTACTCGTCTTCCTAGCCTGCACTGTGGCCCAGGCATGGCTTCACTGCTATTTTTAGTCCTGATAACTAGATTAAGCTAGTACAGGTATGTCTACCCAAGCTGCAATCACACCTCCAAGTGCAGTGTAGATATACCTCATTTACAGTACACCATTCTGACAGTAGGGGTAAAACTGGGTGTAAAAGTAATTGAAAATCAAGGCCATGTCTGTTGTGACCTCATCCTAGGGAAAACCTAATAAAATAACAAAACCTACAGTACTGTCTCAAAAAGGTAGAGAAGTATTGTCTCAAATAATAAAGTAGCACCTCTCAAAGCTACTGTCTGCTTGTTTTTCAACCAGCATCCTCTGTTACCCTTTTGTGAAGAAGGGATTGTTGAATTATTTGTTTCAGCTTTTAAGCAACTGTTTGTTTTGTGGTTTTCAGGTTATTGTCAGAGTTCTATGAATAATTCCTTTAAACGAACACCCTGCCTCTCTCCTTCTTTTGAGAGCAGACCTTTGGATTTGTGCTTTTGTGCTCTTCATTTTTACAAGTTGAGTATTGCTTTTATTTTGTGGAAGAAAATTTCCATTCTAGATAGTCAGCCACCTGGCGCTCACCACTGGGTGCAATTTTTGAGCTATTTATTGATATTTGACTGAACAGCATTCTGCCTAAGGGCTCTACTGAGCTACAATAGAAAAGAATCTCAGGGTAAGTCTCAGGATTCCTCTAACCCCTGCAGTGGCACTATCCTATAGTTAATCTTCAAGAGACATCCTAGACCAGTAATCCTAGTCTATTTGTTAGGTAACGTTGTGAGGTTAAACAAGATGCCCCACGCTGCCTGGGTAATGCTCTGTTAATGAGAGGTTATCACATTTTCTCATAACTTTGGCTGTATCCACACCACCAGGCGGTATGATGCTTCCAGTACTTGCAACAGTGCCCCTTTGGGTACCAGAAAATGACTTTGCTATGTTCTACAGAAAGGCAATAATGACTGACATTGGACTGAATATTTTAAACTGACATAAAATAATGCAGTTCCTTAATTGTTTGAATTTTAGTTCTCTTTGAGAGGGCTGTAAATTCTATGGCTCTGTGCCTGCTCATCTCAGGATCCTATGTGTGTCCAAATGCATTACATGCTATGGACAAAATATACATTTAAACTCCCTCTTGTTTAGTTTTTCCATTATGTTTTCAATCCCAAGGTAAGCAGGAATTTTTTGTTTTGAAATGAGTGATTCACAGACCACATTCTTTCAATTTCCTGTAAGAGACTTTTGTTATGTAGCAATGGTAGAGAATCATGGAAAGCATCACTTTTAACAAACACCGACCAGAAAGTTTTATTAGAATAGGGAAAACAGCACTACTTTTAACTCTCCTTCCCTGTCTGCTTTACTCTAGATCTTCTTCTAGAACCTTTCCCAATCCCTTCCCTTTAGCAGTGTATAACTCTAGCTACAGAGTCATAGGGCCAGACCTAGCTATTTAAGCAGGTGTACAAATATTTTGTACCTAAAAACTTCTGATAAGCAGAGGGGGAAAATTTGTAAGGAGCTGTGAGACAAACTTGCCACAAGGAACAGTGGGGAGTGTTGTAGGAGGATATCTACTTCTCTCTCTGAAGGAGCGCCTTCATTTCAATGGTATTTCAGCTAGTCAGGTTTATTATTTTTTAGCTAGGACTTGGCAAAAAAAAAAAAATAAAAATCTTGAAACCATGGCAAGTTTATTTTTGTTCATTACTCTAATATCCTGAAATTATTTTTGGTATAAAAAATTGCTTTCGGAATTAGTGCTTTTAACCAAGTTTCAGACAGATGGGGTTTGAAATGCTTCCACTATTAGCCCATGCAAATGCAAGTTATAACAGAACGTTAATGCAACCTAAGCAAGGTTATTGGGATAATTAGGCAATAAACATAAATGAGTGATCAGCAAGGGCATGTTCTTCTTGCTGACTGGGCATTTTTGGTGATGCCAGATTTTTGTGTTTGTCTATCTCTATAGATAAGAAATCACCAGCTGTGTCATGAAATCAGCTCATTTACATAGTAAGGGCCACAGCTTCCACTACTCCCTTCCTGAATTCCGTTACATCTACGCTTCTTTTGTGTTTTCTGTATTCTGATCCCTGTGTGTCTTAGAGCAGCCTCAGGGCTGCTCCAAGTTGCATTGGCTTGTAATGGGCCATAAGCAGCTAGTATGCCAATGGAAAATAGTTGGAGAGCCAGGAGCATTTTCTCTGCCCCAATATACTCCCAACCAGCATGTTCCCCTACAGCTCTAGAGTGCCCAGGGAACACCAGATTGGCATAAAGAGGCTGGGGCCTACAGCAGAATTTGGCCCTAAATATACATAATATGTAAATAGACTTGAAAATGCTCCTGCTGGTGGTGGTAGTGGGGCATGCGGAAGGAAAAGTGGGGTAGTTAAATCAATAGTGGTAAATAAGTAATTCGTCTCTTTCCTCTGCCATTGTAATCAGTGGGCTAAACTAACATTTGGATAGAAAAAAACTCTCCTTAGTTTCCTGTGCAGCCATTAATTAAGCCTGACCGCCATAGAACTAGGTTTTCCTCCCCCACAGCCCCTACAGTGGTTGCCAGCAGGACTCGGAGTGAACTCAGAGAAGTGCCATGTTTGCTACTCCCAGACCTGAAGAAGAGTTTTGTGTACCCTTGAAAGCTTCTCTTTTACCAACAGAAGGTGGTCCAATAAAAGATATTACCTCACCCACCAAGTCTCTCTAATTGCCCAACCACTTTGGATGCTGGGCTGCTGGAACTAATTGCAGGTACTCCACTCTGCTGCTTTGTAGCCCCTTCAGGAGTGTGCATTACACACTTTGGGGCACTTGACCTGCTGCCTTATATGGCTCTTTTGGACCTGATTCTGCTCTCATTTACAGGGGTGTAACTCCACCAGCAGAAGTGGATTGGTGTGAATGTAAAACCCGTGTAAGACTAGACACGGACCCTTTATTTGAAAGAGCCACTGGCTGATCTGAATGGTGCATAATATTTTTCTTTTTCCCCATATTGTCAGTACTCCACCAGCAGACCTACTACTGATTATAATCAGATATTCAATAACTATTGTGTGTAGTGGAGTGTATAGAACACTGAAGCTTAGAGTGTTGGAGCGTTATTTGCTAGGGAAGGAAAGTTAGGTTTTCTTCTTTTTTCCCATACCCTTGATTTACTGATCTGACATGTCCTAGCTCAGCTTCTAGAAGTGAAAGCAAAACTTCAGAGACTTCATTACCCATGGAGTTCTACTGAGCCAGGCAGCTGAGCAGTTATATTTCACAGGAGCGCTAACTTTTTTGATTGCCTTTTCTTGCTTGGCCCCCTAGTGGACCAGAACCTGGCAGTTGGCAGACCCTCGTTGAAGTTTAATTTTTCACCTGTAAATCTTAAATATAACAGCATTTAACTGCTCCTATTTCACCTTTTTATAAGTGAAAAATTGGTCTCAGAATGATAGATGGGAGTAGGTGCATTAACGTGCTTCTCTGAGACTGTCTTGGCTTCTGATTTGTGCAGCACTTTCTGGTCAGTGGGGCATCCTCCTTTGTAAATCCTAATGCACCAGCTATTTAATACTCTCCCACCTTTTTCTCATCTTGTTTTATCCTCCGGCTTATAGAATGTGGAAGATGGTAGTGTCCCAGACAGACACAAAGTATTTTTCGAAAAGCAACTGGATTCAAGGGTGCGTAGGGGAAGGAATGGAAATCCAAAATCTAAACTAAAAAATGAAATACAGATTTATTTAGGAGGGGCTACTGAATTATTAGAAAACCCATTTAGTCTGAGTGAAAAGTACTTATTAAAACTGCTTGTCATCTGATTCCTCAAACCTGTCACTCTTCTGACAAAAGGGAAGAGAATTACTGTAAGCCAATTATGCTGTTCTGTGTCTGCTCTGAACCATGCTGGGATGGCAGCTGACTCTCTTAAACGCAGGAAAATAGTAGTTCTTTCAAAAGTGAACTAGAAAAAGGTCCTCATAATAGCCATCTAAGATCATGCTCACACAATCCTTATAATAGATCAGTAGGGATGTGTGAACCTAGAAGGTCATTTAAAACTCTGTTCTTCTTCCCAGAATACTGTTGTTCATCAACTACCACAGCAAATACAACCATATTTGTATAAGGAAACTGCATCATAGTGCAATACTAAAATGGAAAGCATGATTTAGTTAAACTAGCATAAACCAGACTTGCTGCATAACATTGGACCAGTCATTTGTCTCTATTCTTGATGTGTCCACAATTATGAAATAGGCATGTCTATCTCATAGAGGTGGTGTGAGGGTTAATTCATTACCATTTGTAAGGCAATTTGAGATATTCACATGTAAGGAATTATATAAGTGCAATATATTATATCACAATTACAGTATTATAATTCTAGACAGGGCTGGTAGCATAATTTATTATTAAGGTTGCCTAACTCTTCCCATTATAAGTTTCTGTTTTCAGCTGCTTATAACGTTACATAAGAATGGCTATACTGGGTCAGACCAAAGGTCCATCTAGCCCAGTATCCTGTCTTCTGACAGTGGACAATACCAGGTGCCCCAAAGGGAATGAACAGAACAAGTAAACATCAAGTGATCCATCCTCTGTTGCCCATTCTTAGCTTCTGGCAAACAGAGGCTAGGGACACCATACCTGCCCATCCTGGCTAATAGCCATCGATGGACCCTATCCTCCATGAACTTATCTAGTTCTTTTTTGAACCCTGTTATAGTCTTGGCCTTCACAACCTCTTCTGGCAAGGAGTTCCACAGACTAACTGTGCGTTGTGTGGGGAAAAAATACTTCCTTTTGTTTGTTTCAACCTGCTGCCTATTAATTTCATTTGGTGACCCCTAGTTCTTGTGTATTGAGGAGAAGAAGTAAATAACACTTTCTTATTTTCTCCACACCAGTCATGATTGTATAGACCTCTATCATATTCCCCCCTTAGTCGTCTCTTTCTGAGCTGAAAAGTCCAAGTCTTATTAATCTTTCCTCATACAGAAGCCGTTCCATACCCCTAATCATTTTTGTTGTCCTTTTCTGAACCTTTTTCAATTCCATGTATTTATATAGAGGCAATATGATATTTTCTGTCTTATTTTCTATACCTTTCTTAATGATTCCCAACTTTCTGTTCACTTTTTTGACTGCCGCTGTACATCGAGTGGATGTTTTCAGAGAACTATCCACAATGACTCCACGATCTCTTTCTTGAGTGGTAACAGCTAATTTAGACCCCATCATTTTATATGTATAATTGGGATTATGTTTTCCAATGTGCATTACTTTATCAACATTGAATTTCATCTGCCATTTTATTGCCCAATCACCCAGAGTTTTGTGAGATCCTTTTGTAGCTCTTCACAGTCTGCCTGGGACTTAACTATCTTGAGTAGTTTTGTATCATCTGCAAATTTTGCCACCTTACTGTTTTACTCCTTTTTCCAGATCAGTTATGTTGAATAGGACTGGTCCCAGTACAGAGCCCTGGAGGACACCACTATTTACCTCTCTCCATTCTGAAAACTGACCATTTATTCCTACCCTTTGTTTTCTATATTTTACCCAGTTACCAATCCATGAGAGGAACTTTGCCAAGCCATTTGAGCTGAAATATTCCATGCTGGATGTCTGCCTCAAGCTGAATTGTCTTGGAAAACAACAAGAGAATGAGGCTGGGGAACATGCATTGTTTTACCCATGTTCAAAAATGTTGGTAGCGTTTGAATAGCTCTAGCACCCTCATGTTTTGAAGCAGGTAGTTGAAATTTGGCAGAGCCTTTGTCAGGGATGTGCCTTTTGCCATTCCCATGAAAATTTTCCCAAATTTGTCCAATTTATAAGCGTTTGAAAAATTGTTGTTGTCATGTACACAAAGACTTCAGAGATTTTAGCTGCTAAAACTGAGGAAGAGTCCACCCTTACTGAACATGGCTCCGCCTCTCTCAGATCCTAGTTCCAACCAGACTGCACATGCATCATCCTGACAGCATGCCTCATCTCCTCACAGCTCCTGTGTGTGAACAGACTGTACATACCCCCTCCTCACAGAGCAAATGACCATGCCACAAACCCAGGACAACAGGACTAAAGTCAGCCTTTCCCTGTAGTAGCTGGAACTGAGAGCAGAGGGCCTGTCTCTGCTGTGTTCTCGGTGAGCCCCCTGCTTGCTGCAGGCTGTGCAGAGTAGGAACTTGCTGTCTGATTCAAATGCAGAGAGGACAAAAGCCACACTGGGAGAGGGAAAGGAGCAACTTGGGACAAAAAATCAAGTAAGACTGAATCTGAGGGCAGGAGAATGGACTGGGACAACTGGACAAGGAGACTGGGGATGGCAGTGGGAGAGGGGAGGCTTGTATTGGTTGGACAAGGAGACTGGGCAGTGTTTTCCCCAGGAATTGAAATTAGGGGGTGTGTTTGAATATATGGGGGGTGTGTGTGTGTGTGTGTGTGTGTGTGTGTCTGTGATGGCTGACGAGGGATGAGACCCTGAGGGCAAAGGCAGGCTGCATGGCATGACAGTAAAAACTGAAAAATATTTCATGACCATTCTATTAGATTTAACTCATGTTTTAAAATCATCATATAAATTAAAGTTGGCTACTCATTCCTACTATGAAGCACTACATCTATATCCTTCTTGGTTCCTTGTAATTTTGCACAACTCTGTTAATGAACTTCTCGAATGCAGTGCATTCATCTTTGGCTTCTCATGTGTCCGGTACTTCCAGTCCTTCATGATATGCTTATGATCAGGCAGAAGGCAACAGAGGGAGTTTGCCTGGGATCTGTCTGAGAGGAGGTCCGCCAAGTGCTGCATTAGGGGGGCTATGTTGGTGAGTATCTGAGTGTCTGTTGTGGGGACAGTTTGTCAGTTTGACCGTATGCTTGATTGTTTGAAAAGTGTGAATTGGGAGTGCTTTGCTCTAGGTGAGCCTTGAGTGGGCCTGACTTTTATAAAAAGCCAGTCAGCTGCGAACCAGCTGAGGGGTGAACAGAGGGAGTTTGCCTGGGAGTTCACCTGGGGAGAGCCCATTGGGGCTTACATCTTGCAGGCTTCTCTGAGTAGTTACTACAACTCCTGAGGAAGCTTGTAGAAGGAAGGTAATATGGATGGTGAGCATTCAGCTGTTACCTGCACAGGATGTGCCATGTTTGTCTTTCTTCCACAGGACAGAAGTGACTTTGTCTGTACAAAGTGCAAGCTGGTCTCCATATTGGAAGAGAAGGTTCAAGGTCTGGAGAAACAAGTATCGACCCTGCGTTGCATAAGAGAAACTGAAGATTTCCTGGACGGACGTCAGGATATGCTTCTATGGACACAATATTCTGAAGATTCAGAGCAGGCTGCACAGCGGGGACAGAAGGACGGTGAAGAAATTTGGCAGCATGTGACCTCTAGAAGAAGAAAGGGGAGCGTCCATGTACCAGCAATGCAGATACAGGTAAGCAACCGTTTTCATGTTCTCTCCACGGGTACTAATGCGGAGAGTGGACTAGATGATACATCTGAGGGAAGGGAACAGAAGGAGACTCCACCTATTGGAAGGCATGAGATGCATTGTCCTAGGCATGGGGGTTCCATGACCACCGCTTCCAAGAAAAAGAGGCGGGTGGTGGTGGTGGTCGGGGACTCCTTCCTCAGGGGGACTGAGTCATCTACCTGCTGCCCCGACCAGGAAAACCGAGAAGTCTGCTGCTTGCCAGGCGCTAGGATTCACAATGTGATGGAGAGACTGCCGAGACTCAATCCCTCGGATTGCTACCCCTTCCTGCTTCTCCATATGGGCACCAATGATACTGCCAAGAATGACCTTGAGTGGATCACTGCACTTAGACCTGATTATCAGTGATTTTTAGCTCTAGTGGTCACTTAACAAAACAAAAAATTGTCAGTGGAGCCTAATCAGCTCTATCTTTAAACAGCAGAGGAGGACAGGTCAAATAGTGCCTGTGACTCTTAGGCAAAGCCCACACCACCAAGCAAAACACCTGTCCCCACCCTCTCTGTCTCTCCACTGGCATCTGCTTTCCAAACCCCTTGCTTAGTGATGCAGTTCAGTGGAGGGGGACCAGTGCTTGCTTTGTAATGAAAGAAGTCCTGGGATTCAAGCAAGTTTTTTTTTTTTTTCTTTTACTTTCATAACTGATGTGTCAAGCTCAGAGGTCCCGGGACTATGAACTGCCAAGCTTAGATGTGCTGGGGCTCAAACTTGGCAAAAATTAAGCACTGAGGGTGACCCCCTCAATCAGGACAGGCTAAGTACAATCCTGCTGCCCTTTACTCATACAATGAGAATAACAACATTTCATTACCTCTGCATTCAATACTAATGTGATTTGTAACCCAACATCAGCCAAAATCGATCACTAGTGCTTCACAACTCTGTCTGCTGGATACCTAGGCAGAATAGGTGTGTTCATGTAAACACAGTCTTGTCCTGAAGCCTTTCCCTCCCACCCCCAGTTCATAGTTAGTTGTCATGGGAGAGCTCATTCAGACTTTGCATGCAAATCATAACTTGAAATTATTAGGTTGGCTAACACTGCCAAAACAAATATGACAAAACAACAGCTGTGTGAGGAAATGCATCTTTGTTCATACTTTTCAAACCTATTATGCTTTTTCAAATACAAGTATTTTGTCACATACTGTATATGCTTTTAAAGTGTGTATTAATGTTTCAATTTCAATTGAAATTTCCAACCAATGACTAAATTGGCAACACTGCATGATGTAACTAGTTGACCACAGGGGAGAGTGTTGGGGAAATTCAGTGGGTTGTAGGGAAATCCCTGAGACAGGGGTTGGGCGCCAGTAAGAGAAATGGGTTGGGAGCCAGTTGGCTGGGTGGGGTGGAAACGCTGAGATCAGATTAAAAAAAACTGGGGGAATGGAGAAGACTGAGACTGGCTGGACATGTAGCCTGGAGTTAGGAACCTGTGTGTGTGCGTGTGTGTGGGCGGAACAGGGGCAAGGAGGAGGGGAGACGGATCTGACAAGGAGTTAGTGTGTGGGGCAGAACTGGGACTGGCTGTACAAAGAGACTAGGGAGAGGAGCCGCAGAGGGGAGATTTGAGATTGGACAAGGAGCCTGGGGAGGGAGACTAGAATTGGGAGCCAGGAGGGATTAATGGGGTGAGACAGATTGGACAAGGAGCCAGGAAGGTGGAAGTGGGATTGGCTGGGCAAGGAGACTGAGACTGGGAGTGGGGAAGGGGAGAAACTGGAAGTTGATGGGGTGGGGGAAGAAGATTGGGTCTTGAGCAGTGGAGTGGGAGAATATGAGTGGCTGGGCAAAGAGACTGGGACTGGGATGAGAAGCCTGAGGAATGGAGTCTGGGATTATGCGGGCAAGATGAATGGGACTGGGACAAGGCAACAGAGGGAGAGAAGAGGCAGGCTGGGAAGGGGCAGAAAAATCTATGCCCATTGGAGTACACGCCTTGCCCAAGCCTTGAACGGAACCAAAGATTCCTGAGTCTGTGAAACCCACTGACAAAGTGTGAGTTGCATCCCTCTTTAGTGCTGGTTCACATGAAGTATAACAACCTACTCCTGCAGTCAGTTATTCCATCAGTTAGCCCAAGCGGCGGAGGTCTGTGCAGTGGAGCTAAAGTTTCCAACCATGCTGATGAACCATGTAGGTGTCAATATGATGCCACAGGATGGAATTACTGTTTTCTCAGGGTTGTTTTTTTTTTTTTTTTTTTTTTTGGAAACCTAGGAAATTACACACACACAAATGACATTAAAGGAACATTATTAAGGTTACAAAGTCAAGCACTTAAAAGTTAGGAAATGCCAGAATTAAGGATGTCTATGCAATCCTACTGATGACGACCACAGCAAAGTACAGGGGGAAATTAATAATTCTGAATTCAGCACAGAGTTTGAATAGCGTGCAGTAAATAAGATGTGGCCACATATTGACCAATGAGGATAAAACAAAATATTGAATAGCTGCTCATTAAGGCCCAGATTTTTAAGGGTATTTAGGTGTTGCTGCGCTCATAGGCGCTGACTTCCCCTCTTTCCTGTGGGTACTCGACATCGACCCCCCCCCCCCGGCCCCGCCCCCACTCCATCCCTTCCATGATGCGATGCCCTGCCCCTACCCCGCCTCTTCCAACTCCTTCTGCAAATGCCTGCCCCAGCCCTGCCTCTTCCCCGCCTCCTCCCCTGAGCACGCCACGTTCCCGCTCCTCCCTCCGGGGCGTGCTAATGCTGCCAAACAGCTGTTTGGTGGTGGCTGGGTGGGAAACGCTGGTAAGTAGGTGGAGGAGTGGGGATGCAGTGTGCTCAGGGGAGGAGGAGGTGGGGTGGGGTGGGGTGGGGGGTTTAGGGAAGCTTGGGTGCTGAGAACCCACTAATTTTTCCCCATCAGTGCTCCAGCCCCAGAGCACCCATGGAGTCAGTGCCTATGGCCGCGCTCAGCATTGCAATGCCTAATTGATTTAGGAGCCTAAATCTCATGTTCAAAAGGGTTTTAAGCACTTAAGAGCCTTAATCCCATTGATTATCTATGAGAGTTTGGCTCATAAGCACCTAACTCCTGTTTAAAATGAGATTTAGGCTCCTAAATCAGTTAGAGGTCGCAGTACTGGTGCTAGATCAATAAGCAGGGCCCTGCCAAATGCACGGTCCATTTTGGTCAATTTCATGGTCGTAGGATTTTAAAAATCGTAAATGTCATGATTTCAGCTATTTAAATCTGAAATTTCACAGTGTTGTAACAGTAGGGGTCCTGGGGTTGGGGGCCGGGGGGGGGGTGTCTCAAGGTTATTGTAGTAGGGGTTGCAGTACTGCTATCCTTCTTCTGCACTGCTGCTGGTGACGGCGCTGCCTTCAGAGCTGGGCAGCTGGAGAGCGGTGGCTGCTGGCCGGGAGCCCAGCTCTGAAGGCAGCGCCGTCACCAGCAGCAGTGCAGAAGTAAGGGTGACACGGTGTGGTATTGCCACCCTTACTTCTGTGTGGCTTCTGGCAAGGTGCTGCCTTCAGAGCTGGGCGCCCGGCCAACAGCCACCCAGCTCTGAAGGCAGCGCAGAAGTAAAGGTGGCAATACCATCAGCCCCCTAAAAGAACCTAGTGACCCCCTTCCCAACTTCCCCAATTTGAGAAACGCTGGTCTCCCCCATGAAATCAGTATAGCATAGGGTAAAAGCACACAAAAGACCAGATTTCATGGGTGAGGGGGAGACCAGATTTCACGGTCTGTGATACGCTTCTCATGGCCATAAATTTGGTAGGGCCCTATTAAGGCTTCATCATTTTTCTGTCAGCTGAGGATCTGGCTCATACTAGCTGAAGAAAAGCTGCTCATGTTTTGTTTTTCATTTCAGATCTGGGCTGACCTTTATTGCTTTCTTATTCATTCGAAAGTATGTGCATACTACAGTGAAGCAGGTCACATACATAGTTTAGTGAGTAGCAACTTTTAATATTTCATAGATGGAAGTGTGTGGGGAGGAGCTGGGTTAGGGTTGGGGATTGGTTTTATTTGGGACCATTTGGTTTCACTTTCCATCGTGCAGGACCTTCACGGAGAAGGAAATTGACTCAAAAGAATACATTATTTTGATTGTGGTACTGCTGGCAGTATATAGCTGAGCTGAGATTGAACCACAGGACTTCTTAATGGGGTTATTTCACACTAGGCCTTCTGCTCCTCCATATCCTTGAAGGTTGGAGTGGATCGTGCAGAGGAAAGCTAAGCCTGATACATAGTGGAACACTGCGTACAGTCTGGTCTATAGCAGAACACTGAGTAATCCTCTCTGAAGTACTGAGTTTAAGGGTGAAGAAAGAAAAGCAAAGGAACAAAAAGTTAGGGGTGAAAAAGACCCTCAGATAAAGACAAAAAACCTTTCTTTCAAGTGTGCTGCTCTTTTGAATGGTCATCTCCGCCGTTGAAAAAAAGTTTCTACACTAGCCTTCCTCCCCACTTTGAGAGAAACAAAATATATTTTTAAAATGAGTTTTATTCCTTGTAATAAAAGAAAGATATATTATACTTTTTTGAAAGTTTATACAAATAGGTAGTTGGCACAACAAACCTCATGTTTTACTTAGTTGATAAATGATCAAGAAAGTTCCTAAACCGTGATGCATTTTCCCATAATCTGAGTATTGATTTGAGTACCCAATGAATCTATTTGCAAGCACATTTCTTTATAACAGAATCTTTCTATAAAGTGTTGCCTAGTGGTTAGAACAAGTCACCGGACGTCACGATTCCTGGGTCCTATTCTCATCTCTGTTACTGTCTTGATGTATATGACCTTGGGCAGATCACTTGCTTTGTGCCTCTCATCTATATATTATAGTGATATTTATCTGCCTCACTGGCATATTGTGACTAGGCTTAATTAATGTTTTTGAAGGGCATTGAGGTCTTTTGGGAAAAGTGACAATATAAGTGCAAAGTATTTTAATTCCTAATACTATTATAGAATTAGTATTCTCACCAAGAGCCAGATCCTGAGCCTACTGCAGTCAATGAGTTTTGTGATTGATTTAAGGGGGCAGTATTGGGCCCTTAACAGGGAAGCAAACAAGGTTGTAAAATGTGCAGGTTATAATATAAGTGACCCTTCCTTTAGGCATATTCTGTTGCTTAGTAATAAATTCAAAAAAGAAATGTTTATCATTGAAAAACGACTCACTAAGAAGTCTTTAAATGGCTGTATGTGCCTGTTGCACTGTTAGCAATGGCATCGTGTGTCAGACAGTCAGAAGATGATCAGAAATAATGACGAGTGGACAGGACATTTCTTCTAAATGAGAGTGCTCTTCCAAAGAGGAAGTGTAAAGTATGGAATAATGCTGCAGCTACCCGACAGTCTGCTAGGTCCTCCTCTGTTGTGCAGGCAAACACAGTTTTTAAGGGAAATTCCCTGCAGGACTCGCTGAATCTTCAGGAATGGGGTCTGCACTTTTCGGTGATGTCTATTTTTGTAAAAAAAAAAAAACAAAAACTCTCTGCTCCATTTGTTTCAAATTTTCATTGACTTGCACTCTGTGGGTAAAAACTGCAATAGTACACCTGTGGTTATAAGGATAACCCTCCCCACTTATAAATAAATACATAGTCCTTTAGATATAAAGTCCTCAGCAGCAGTGTGGTTAAAGGAATTTGCCAATTATTTCCAATTTATTTTGTGGGGTGCAACACTTTTTTTTTTTTCCTAAATCCGCAGTTAAAATTAAATTATTATATAGCATGTACTAATTGCTCTGTGTGGAAATTATTCCAAATGTTTGTTAAGCCGTATTGGACTAAGAAATTTAGTCTTGCTGAGTCTTAAGGTTGTCTCTCCCTAATCATACCTTGAGCTTTCTGTTAGGTTTGTACAGAAGCCTCTAGATTGAGTTCCAATTTATCTAGTTTTTTAAAATTATTATCACATAGCGCTTTTTATTTTGACTTGGAACTTTAGTCATCGTCACCATCTGAGTATCCTCATTTATTCTTCCTTTGGGGGAGCTCTTTGACAACAAGTTGGATGGAAAATATGGGCCTGTTCTTCCTCCTTTGAAGTCGATGTGAGTATTTCCGTTGACTTCAAAGAGCTTTGGATCAGGCCCTTTGTAGTCCAGTCAGATGAATCTAATGTGGTGCACCTCAGTCTAGATTTTGCTTACTTCATTCTTTCCAGGGACACCAGCTATTTACCTATATGTGTTAGTACTGATTTTCTACTGTTCTATAGGTTGAATCTCAGTGAATTCTTGATGAGCTGGGGGAAAACCTCAGAAGGTTAATAGTTGAACTAGAAAGATTGGATGCTGTTTTGAAGTAAAATTCTTGGATCTGCCAAGTACAAGAAATTTCATTAAAATTTTGATTTCTTGTGATGTTTCTCTAACTTCCTGCTTTATTTGGGTTAGGAATAGTGCCAGAACGCTCTGTTCTGTTCTATTCCATTCTGTAAAGGTTTTTATATGTTTATGTTAGAAAACGTGGGTCTGAGAAGGGTGCATTTTACTTGGAACAGAAGCTGGTGACATTAAGATGTTCCTGCAGGAGTTTGTTTGGGACTGGTGTCTGAGAAAGCTTCGTCTTCTGCACTGACAAGCCTGACCCTTATGGTAGAAAGCTCCATTTTGCCAAAGAAGCAAAGTTGCCATGCTCCTCATCCCAGAGCATTAGGCAATCTTTTAGGTAGGCCTTAAGTGCCTTGAAGATAAGGACCAAGATCTTGAAGTTAACGCTACATTCTTTGTGAAGCCAGTGTAGGGAGAAGAGGACTAGTTTGATGTGCTTGCGGTAGCCTGTGTTGACAAGACTTTCTGTAGTATTCTGTACTAGCTGGAGTTTTCTAAGGGGGGCTCATGGCTGTGTGCCCAGGTATGTTACATTGCTTTCATCCAGATAGGAGCACAGTTGCCAACTTTTATGCAGTAAATAAGCACCCTGACTGTCACAATAAGCCAAAAATCAAGCTAATGCCATTTCAAAACAAGGCCAAAACAAGCCAGTCCCTAAGAACTCCAACACTCCATGTGACTAGATCCCCCCCAGTGTACAGTCTGGGACTGTGGTGGGCCTGCTGTGCACCCCTGACTCTCTCCCCCCTTGCCCTGCTTGCCGGGAACCAATAATAATAAAAAAAAAAAAAAAAAAAAAGCAACAAGCTACAAGCCAAAAACTAGCCAACAAGCAACTCACAAGCCAATGAAGCCAAAAAACAAGCCCAATTTCTGCGTTTTTTCCATGGGTTTGACATGTCTGGATAGGAGGTGTCAAAGGCAGATATAACTGAGGGCAGATCATTGTCCACCAGGGATGGATATTTTTGGACCTGCCAAAAGTGTGAATGTTCAGAGTGCAAATAAAAAAATCCATTATTGAACTGAACTTTCCTACACCTTGGAACTAGCTCATCTGTGAAAATTGAGTGAGGGTTTGTGGTGGTGGAAATAGGTCTTATTTTATATGAACTGTTTCCCTTAAGGAGGGTCTTGTTGTTAAGGCACAGGACTGAAAGTCAGGAGACCTGTGCTGTATTCCTGGCTCTGCCATTGAAAATCCTGTGTGGTACTAGGGGAGTCACCTACCTTCTCTAGGTCTCACTTAATCCCTCTGTAAAATGGGGATAACAATGCAGGGTGAAGCTAAATTCATTTGTGTTCTGAGATCCTGAAAATGCGTTATAAATGCAAATATTAAGCAGCCTTATCCTCTGGGAGTTGCCTCTGAGGAAGGTGTTTATGGTAGGAGGTGTTTCTTGGCTCATTTATTTTGTAGACTTATTCCTAAATACATGCTGAACATTACCAGTCCTGAAACCGATATATATCTCCTTAAGTTATTTTTCTGCCTTTGAAGTATGCATTTACTGAAGGGAGAATATATTGTCCAAAAATGGTGGGGGAAAAAATGGTTCATGAAGGGATTATATAAAAGAGTTTGGTAAAGTTATACGGTGTGGACCTCCCAGATAAATACTTGTCTGGTGTGCTATGTGATACAGACAATAGTTCTAACTCTGGCCAGACAGCAGTTCTAACTCTGTGATATATAGAAAGTCAGCATAATGGAGTAATCAGGCAATCTGTACTCTCAGGAAATGTGCTGTACAGTGTACAATGGAAACTCTAGTACCAGATAAGGTACTATCTATTAAAACCATAGCAACAAAAACATAGCTTGATTGGTACTGGATGAGGAGAAATCTCTCTTGTATCATGCCGTATGCTTTGCTGCTTGCAGAAGAAATTTGAATATAAAGGACACTTTGGGGCTATGTGAACCTGGAAACAGTTGGTTTTTGCACTGATGCTGCAGTTTAGTTTGCACACAGTGGAAACAAACTAACCCATGTAGATTTCCTTGGAGCTTTGAGTGTAAGAAAAGAAACCCCATGCCACAATTTCTTTCTCCCTTCAGCTGCCCACTTGCCCCACCATGTCCCATCTCTGCCCCAGACACACAAACTCTCCCTCACCAACAAGCAGCAGGACACCTGGTTTTTCTTTAGACGTTTTCTGGAGGGTGCATTAGTGTGCTCCCTCCCCCCCCATTGTATGGTAGAGAATAGATGGAGAAAACACTGAACTGTGAAGGGCGGGGGGAGGGAAAGGCCCATAACAGTATGGTAACTAAGGAACTTCTGCAGACTTTTCTCAGTCCCAGCTCAGTAGAGCATTGCTTACTCTGGGATATAAGTAGGACAATACATCTTGCCCCCTGGAAGACCCTGTAACAATTGGGGATGCAGTGGCTTATGGTCCCTTTTTTGAAAGACCCTTTAAAGGAAATGGGACCCAGTGATGCCATGGAGGATGCCATGAGACTTGAAGATGAAGGGCTGGGGTGGAGGGCAGGCCATTGGAGTTGCCTGAAGATATTTAAGGCCGATGGGGAAAGTCCTGGGGCTCGGTGGAGGGGAATGAAGGAGAGCACCTATGGGAGAAGCTTGTTTCCAGGTTTTGCAGCCAAGCAAACAACCTTATCCCAGGAACATTTCAAGGCTGGGCTGAAGTTTGCAAAATGACCAAAGAATGAGCCCAATTGCAAATTCACATTAATGAGAGATTTTTGCCCTGCTCTTGTGAACTTGATGTTTACCAAAGAATGGAAAGAAAATTATTTTCTGTCTCAAATTCTCCCTAAAAATATAAAAGAACCCTAGTGTGTGTATTGCAAAATTGGCAGATGACCGTTTATAACATACAATTAATCGAAGTAAGCCTTGAATTAACCTGACTTTATTGTTAGAAAACAAATCCGCATTTGAAGTGTGGATTTCAGAGGGCTGCTTTTTTATTTCTCATCAGAACAGTGGTTTGCTTTAGGAAGAGCCCCACAAACATTTTAAAAACTTTAAACAGAGCATCCCATATCATTAGTGAAAGGACATTGGTTCGCATTGTTAGGAAACATGACAGTTTTAGGGTTCTTTCATAAACACACTCTAATATACTTTAAATCAGTGTTTCCCAGTCTGCTGGGAAGCCCATGACAAGGAAGGGCCAACAAACTAGTTAAAGGTGCAGCGTGGGCAGAGGAGAGGATCAGTGGGGATGAATAAAGCTGTCGGGCTCAAGATCCAATCCCACACTTTGTAAATGTGCTGCTCCGTTTGCAGGTGAAGTGGCAGATTGCTCCTTGGAAGCCACTTTCGTTCCCTGCTCCCATGTGGAAAGGAGGAGCTCACATGTACAGGGCTGCAGGCTCAGAAACCTCCTCATCTAGGAGTTTCTTCTGATATCATGGAACTCAGCTCAGCCTGGAGTGACAGTGGGGTGGATGCTCATCATTGCTAGCAGCATGTAGCTGGCTGGTGAGTGCAGGAATGGGGAGTGCGAGCAAGATGGATAAGGAAAAGAGTAAAAAGGAAAGATGTAAAAAAGCAAAAGAGTAAGGAGGGAAGAAAAGAAGAGAGGTGTAGAAGGAGCAGGCCTAATTCATTTGAATGGGAGGGGAAAAAGCAACAGATATTTTGCACGTATTGTGGAAACTGCTTTTTGGAACATGACAGCATGTGGAGAAGCCATACTGCTATTTTTCAGCCAAGATTTCTGGGGCTTCTCTCACATCCAGTCTGAAAATCTAGTGATGACAAATCTCATTGTTTACCATCTGCAGTTCTGACAGTGAAACTCTCTCCATTTTACAGCTGGGTAAGCTAAAGTGCAGGGAGGTTTTACTAACTTGCCTGTGACTACACAGTGAGTCAGCAGCAAAGCCAGGAACAGAGCTCAAGTTTCCTGACTCGAAGCCCAGTGCCCACACTCTTTCTTAGGACAAAATCCTTACTATTGGGGTTAGCTTCCTGATGGACACTTAAACTTCTTCAGGCCCCTTTTTTTAAATTAATATAAGGTGAAGCTGGGCTGCATTCCTTGTATGTGAAAAGATCAGCAGAGTGATGGAGATTAAATATGCCATTTTGTCTGATTCTGCAGACTTTACTCATGTGAGCAGTCCTTAATCAGGCGCGTAATACTGTTGAAGTCAATGGGACTAGTTGCATGAATGAGGACTACTTACAGCAGTGAAATTTTGTAGGAATGAAGACTTACATAAGAGCCAGAAATAAATTAAATAGCATGTAGCCCCAAAAGTAAAATATTTTAAAATATTTTTCTGGTCAGACTTGGAATATTTTCCATGAAATGGTATTTACAGTAATTTCTGTGGTACGTGGCTGTCTCTCTCAAATCTCTCCATTTGGAAGCATGCTGTTTTGAAGATTGTATATCTTGTGTAGCTTTGCTCCACAGTATATCCGAGGCTTAATTTCTACCTCTGTAATGCATTTCTCAGTTTGTAACCAAATGACAAATTGAGCTATGGAGCAGGAAACTGAGAGACAGACAGTTTGAGGAAGATGATTTTTGCAAACAAATTATGATTCTACTTGAGTCTTTGAGTCTCTTCTTTCCTTCTTTCTAATCTCTGTTTGTTTGTTCCACTATATTAACTTGCAAAGATGTTTTACTTAAAATAAAAGAAGGGTTATTCAAAATGAACAAAAAATTGGAGCCATGCTTCTGCTGTTTTTCAGACAAAGCTCCTGTTGAGTTGCTATTTTTTTTTAAATTCGGTTTACTTACCCTTTTAAGGATCAGAACTGTCTGTTCTATATTTACCTTCAATTTGCATTACATTGTATTTCATGTTTTACTCAGATGGGAAAAAATATCGTGTGATACCTGCAGCAGTCAATTTGGTGATACTTTTTTGTTGCATTTTGAAAGTTTTACATAGGGTCAGACCAATGGTCCGTCTAGCCCAGCATCCTGTCTTCCAACAGTGACCACTGGCAGATGCTTCAAAGAGAATGAACAGAACAGGTGATCATCCCTTGTTGTCCAGTCCCAGCTTCTGGCAGAGCTTAGGGACACCCAGATTATAGGGTTGCATCCCTGACCATCTTGGCTAACAGCCATTGATGGACCTATCCTCCATGAACTTATCTAAGTCTTTTTTGAACCCATTTATACTTTGGCTTTCATAACATCCCCTGGTAATGAGTTCTACAGACTGATTGTGTGTTGTGTGAAGTAATTCCCTTTGTTTGTTTTAAACTTGCTGCTTATTAATTTCATTGGGTGACCCCTAGTTCTTATGCTATGTGAAGGGGTTTATAACACTTCCTTAATCACTTTCTCTACTTCATTCATGATTTTATTGTACCTCTGTCATAACCAACATTAGCTGTTTTTTTCTAATCATTTTTGTTGCCCTTCTCTGCACCTTTTCCAGTTCTAATATATATATATATTTTGAGAGGGGGTGACCAAAACTGCACACAGTATTCAAGGTGTGGGCATACCATGGATTTATATAGTGGCATTATTATATTTTATGTTGCATTATCTATCCTTTTCCTAATGGGTCCTAACATTTTGTTAGCTTTTTTGACTGCTGCCACACACAAAGTCGATGTTTTCAGAGAATTATCCATTGAATTCAATGAAGATAGGCTCAGCTTGTTTGTTTTGACCTCGTACTTCTAATGTTTTCATTTCATGCCAGTACAAACTCCCATGCTACCTGTGGTTTTGTGAACTTTTATAAAGAATGCCCTTATTGCTGCACTTACATGGGATGACGTTCATCCTCTTTCTGCAAGGGCACCACATCTTTTAATTCTAACTACAATATATGTGCACAACTGCAAAAAAAGCTAATCAAGCCCGTCAATAAAAATATGATCCAACTTTTAAAATTGTTCTTGCAAGGCTGAATTTGATTAAAATCCCTGACATTTTTTTAAACCGCAGCTTGTATGTACTTCAGTCAAATA
Source organism: Natator depressus (assembly GCF_965152275.1). Lineage (NCBI taxonomy): Eukaryota > Metazoa > Chordata > Testudines > Cheloniidae > Natator > Natator depressus. Next base: position 81,826,673 of record NC_134241.1, on the reverse strand, counting down.
ATTTTCTAATTAGGAAGTTAATTATAAAAGAGACAGATTGGGTATGATGATTCTGCTTGTTCTAAATAAAAATTAATTTTGTGGTTAGGCTAGTTAAGTTTGGAACTGAATGTTTGGGGGCTTATCCAGAATGAACCACTAAGCATCTAGCCATTTGACTACCTTTAGACAAGAAGCTGAAACTGACATACTAGCTGCGGATGTAATAGAATCATAGAAATGTAGGGCTGGAAGGGACCTCAACAGGTCATCAAGTCCAGCCCCCTGCACTGAGGCAGGATCAAGTATACCTAGACCATCCTTGACAGATGTTTGTCCTATGTGTTCTTAAAAACCTCCAGTGATGGGGATTCCACAACTTCCCTTGGATCTTAATTACCCTTATAGTTAGAAAGGTTTTCCTAATATCTAACCTAAATCTCCCTTGCTGCAGATTAAGCTGATCACTTCTTGTGTTACCCTCAGTGAACATGGAGAACAATTGATCCCCATCCTCTTTATAACAGCCCTTAACTCGGAGGTGCCCAAATTTTCCTGTCACGCCCCCCCCCCGCCCCCAGTAATGGAATCTATCTCACACACACCCCAACATTACTGCGTAGTTGGCTCAGCAGAGGAGCTTGTGCTGACGATGGAACTGGGGGCAGAGTTGGGGCTAGAAGTGGAGCTGTCCTGGGGATGGAGTGGGAATGAGGGCAGAGGTGTGGCCAGGGCTAGAGCTGTGGCCAGGTCTGGGTGGCGCTCCCTCCCTGTCCCCTGTGGGGGCTGGCCCTGGCTCCTCCAAATGCCCCCCAAACTTTCCTTTGTGCCCCTTAGGGGGATGCGCCTATAGTTTGTCAAAGTGCATTGCAAGGCAAAGTTTAAAGAAGATAATAATCCCAATTCATAACACCATGCTGAGGGTGTTTTGGGAGAGGGGGGTTTAAATCATTCTTTGAAAACTTAGTACAATCGTTGGGCCTGGTTGTGTGAGATTCTCAACACCCTTAGCTCCTACTGTTTTTCTTGGGAGCTGCGAGAGTTCAGCACTTCAGATTGTTATTAAGCATCTTCATAAGGCTGCTAGTAAACGTCTCTTAAAAATCTATGCTTCAATAAATTGACTGTAATGTACCTGTTTTCCTATTAGAGTAAGACTTCATATTCACTTGCATTTGATTCCTTTTTTCATGGCATTGTCCGCCATGGTGGACTTTTGACGACATTTAGTGAGCATAATTGATAAAGCTCAGATGAGTGTCTGGATTTGTTGACTCAGCTGTAGCATTGGAGGTGTAAGAGACAATTTATTAACAGAATGGTTTGGCTGCATCCCCCTCAATATGGTTAGTGTCCTCGGCCAGATTTGTTTGCTTAAACTGTTAATTTGAAACATAATATCTGGCAATGCAAAGAAATATTTTGGCCAGTAAACTTTGTTTGTGTTTTTTTTTTTTCAAACTGCTTCGGGAAGAGAGACCTAATGAATCATCTAAGTATTACACGAAACTGGTTACCACATAGGCCCGACAGAAAACAGGCTTGATTGGCAAGATGCTATTGTATTCTCATGATCAAAATGAAAAACATATTCAGAAGTTACCACATTGTTGTATTCTCAAGTTACTTTAAAGCATAATTTTAGTTTATATAATACCATGGTATCTGCATTAGAGAGCAGGGAGGTTACATTACCTAGTGGTTACAGCAGGGGACTGGGATTGAGAATTGGATTCCACAGTCAATTCTCCGTGTCTCAGATTTTCCACAATAAAACTTACCTGTGTAAAAGCAATTTTATGCTCTTGGAAGAAAGCTACTTTATAAATGGAAACCATTATTACTGCTAATAAAAGGATTTCAGCATGGTTCTCTTTGTAAATATACTAGAAAATCACTACTTTTTTTTTTTTTTTAAAGATCTTGTGTATCAGAACAATACTAAGCACTTTACATTTTTATAAGCACTTGCCAAATGTTAGCTAGGGAATTCAAGTGGCAAATGAAATTTTAACTACTGTCTGGCATGGAGAAATGAACATGTTTTCATTTGCACTCTGCTCCCATTGACTTTTCTGGGTGCTGCACGCTTGTACTGGATCTGAGGACAAAATTTGGCTTACACTATTTATTTGTGTTTTCAATCGCTCGGGGGAAGGAGGAGAGAAGATAGGTTGGTGCAATACTTTCCTGACACAGAAGAACCGCTGCCCAAAAGTCATGAGATTGTTAAAGATACTTTCTTTCACTGAATCACATACTATTTGTTGCTGAGGAGGGAAAAAATTCTGCTTTATGCCATGGCAGGGCACTGCAGCATATACAAAGTATTCAGGTTACAGACTAGTTACAAGGAAGAAATTCTACTCTGTTTATTCCGATCTGTCTCTTCCTTTCAAAATACTTGTGTTCCCTTTTTTTTCTTCTCACCAAAACCTATATTTATAAATTAAACTTATGCAGAAAGTGTGAGCCCCTGATTCTGCAAACATTTGCCCACACACTTAACTTTATTCACACATGAGCAGTCCCATTGATTTTAATAGGAATGTTCCTATGGATAACATTAACCATGTGTGTAAGTGCTTCCAGGAGGAGAGCCTAAATGTGTGTGTTATCTAATTTTGCATGGCATTTACCTAGTTTGCTGGAGAAAAATACTTCGCATAGAATATGAACTAAAGAAAAAACTATGAGTATACTTTAAAATGCATGAAAATTGTAGAACAAGTTTTTAAAATAAGATGTAAAATAAACTCTGTTCTTTTTATATTTAATTCAGTTGAGTAATGTTTATTTGTCAACATATGGTTTTAACGTGGTGAGATTTTCCAGTCTGGGCAACCTCATGCTCTCTCTTCTTAGATCCAAGAAAGAGTGATCTATATATGGTTGTCTACGTGTTAGGGCTTTATGTTGTGAGGTGCTAAGTGCCTTCAACTCCCGAGTTGAGGACTCCTAGACCCTCTATTGTTTTTTGTGGTTTTAAGTAAATTTTTGTCATTCTGCTGTTTGCTGTTAGAGGTTTCTAGAATTAGTTTTGATCTGGGAAATATGAAATAGTGAAGTTTATATCTGCCAGATATCAAAGTAATATGAAAAATTATTGTCTGGTTGACCTAAAATATCACTCACCTCTGTAAGAGCCATAGCTCAGGGCTGGTATTTTAAGTTATGAAATACATATTAAGGGCAGGATCTAAAGCTGTCTTTTGACTTCACTGGGGTTTGGATCAGTCCCTACATGAAAATATGAAGTATGGTTTTTCATGCTCATAAGTAGCTTCTCAAAAGTATGACCCGAACTGCAGTTTCAGGATATATTGTTTTAGCGAATTATTATTTTGTTTGCTGATTAAAGTCTCAATTATGTTAATCCTTGAATTTAATATTTTGTCTCTCCAGCTGACCGCTTTACCATGTGTCCTGAGAACTACAGTTATGTGGGTTGCACCCTTATCTCCAGATCTTGGTCCACACCAGAACCAGGGTAGTCACTCTGTGTAGGAGCGGGTGGAGGAGAGAAGTTTTGGGAAATCCACGCCTCATACATCCTATGGAGACCAGCTTTGTGCAACTTACTCTGCATCCTCATGGGACTTGGCTTTGGAAGCAGGTTAGGGAAGGAAAGGGCCTGGGACTGGTAGATCCATTGTTATGCAAATCCCTGGGGGTTGCAGCAGGAGCTACTGTAATCTCAAGGCTGCACCAGTGTCTATGAAATGACTCTTCCATCTCTCTCTGCAGTCTGATGGGATGGTTTGTTTTCTTTTCATACGCACAGAAACCGTGTACAAGAAATTTGGCTACTAGGACTTGGAGCAGGGGTAGAGGCAGGATTTCCCCATAATAAATTAGATGATCTGGGAAGGAGAAACAGAAAAATAGGGCTAAAACAATTAAAAGTGTGGATGAGTTTTTTCCCTACAGGTGCAGCTTAACAAATAAAGCATATTTCACCAGGAATGGCACAATCCTTTCTTCTCTTGAACGAAAGCATGATGCAGAGGGAGACGGGAGAAGTATTCTGCTCCTGTTCTTTTCCTTGGTGTATGTACCTTTCAAAGTTCAGGTTTAGTCTTTCCAAATCTTCACAATGATGACATGCTAGAAAGATGATCTGGCTATGTTCAAGGGGTGGTTGTGCGCCTGCAAAACTAACTCCCGGTGACATCAAGTGACTGAAAAACTGCATTTGTGATCTGCAGCAACATTTTTCTTGACTTTTCAGTTGAAAGGACCATTCATAGGAGTAATTGCTCTAGGAAGGAGGATAAAACAGGAAGGAAAGTATTTAAGCTTCCCCACTGTGAAATATGAAGCAGGGCGGGAGAGGGTGTAGCTCCCTTTTATGGACACCCAGCCAGCCACTTAGCTATAAAATCCCTGTTAGTAGCTGTTCTCTACTTGCTTTACCTGCAAAGGGTTAAAAAAGCCATAGGTAAAAGGAAGGGAGTGGGCACCTGACCAAAAGAGAGAATAGGAAGGCTAGAACTTTTAAATATTGGGGAAAAAAACTCTCTCTTTTTCTGTCTGTTGTTGTTCTCCAGAGAGAGGAGACACAGAGCAGCAATGCTGTAAAAAGCTTTAAACCAGGTATGAAAAAATCATCAAATCATACCTAGAAACTACTTATCTAAAACCCCAGATATGTAAGTAAATCAGGGAATGTCTAGGAAGACACGATTAGGTTTATCTTTTATTTCTTTATGGCTTGTGGACTCCTCTGTGCTAACCCCCAAATGCTTTTGTTTTGCTTGTAACCATTAAGCTGGACCTCAAGAAAATTGTTCTTGATGCTTAATTATTATATTTGCTCTTTTTAAATCTAACAATAGCCTAAGTTCCAGATGTATTTTCTTTCTTTTTGTTTTTAATAAAATTTACCTTTTTTAAGAACAGGATTGGGTTTTTTGTGTCCTAAGAGGTTTGTGCATATGTTGTTTAATTAGCTGGTGGTAACAGCTGATTTCCTTTGTTTTCTTTCTCAGCTCTTCCCCAGAAAGGGGTAAAAAGGCTTGAGGGTACCCCACAGGGAGGAATTCCCAAGTGCGCTTCCTGGGTCTGAAGGGGTTTTTTTGCACTTGGGTGGTGGCAGCATCTACCCATCCAAGGTCAGAGAAAAGCTGTAACCTTGGGAATTTAATACCAACCTGGAGCAGCCAGTATTAATTTTTAGGATCCTTGCGGGCCCCCACCTTCTGCACTCAAAGTGCCAGAGTGGAGAATCAGTCTTGAAACCCACCAATTAGTCAATGCACCAGTGGTTAGTACTGCAAAGCTGCCACGTGGAAAAAGTATTTGGGTTTACAGACTGGTTTAACCCGTGCCAGTGCTCTGTGCTTTAGTAACTTTAATCTCTCCAGAGGGGTACCATAATACTTGTCAGGGTGCTTTCTTCTCAGACAGTGCTTGCATGAAAAGTGGTACATGATTGAGAAGCCTTTCTGTTTTGTGTTTTCCTTCTCCGGTTTGTGTATAATTGTATTTAGGTAATTGTCTGATTGTGGAAAAAATCCATCCATTAATCCTCCATGATTCTAAAATTTATTTAAAATGAAGGTCTGTAATTAGAAACCTACTATGTCCCTTTAACTCTTATCCTGCAGCCAAGTCATTATGGGTTTGTTAGCTCTGATGTGTTCCTAGTCCAATAGGGCTGAGCTGGATCAATACTTGAGAGACCTCTAAAAGTGCATTTTGGTGAGGCAGGAAGTGGCCCTGGTGATTCAGTAAATAGCAATCTGTCTTCTTTCTTAGTATTGAACTACTCCCTCAGCATGAAGTTAGAGGGGACAGTCACTCTTTTATTTTAACTGAGACATAGAGCAACAATGTCCTGACCAATCGTGGCCATTAAAGATCCAATAACACTTTTGAAAAATAGCAGTGCCAACCCTGTGTCTTGGCCAAATTGTGGCTTGAGATCTGCCTACTAAAATTCTCTCTGCAGTTTCCATTGGAAACAGTAGTACTCTTCACTTCTTGTCCTGAATGACTCAGCAGTTCTGCTGTGAACTGTGAAACAATTGCCATATTGCACCTCAAACTTGGCCTGCATTTCTTGATTGTTTGAAATGATCCCTTTTATTTGTTTGCAAAATGCTGTATTGTAGAAAAGGCATGTGAACTTGCAGTCTGGTTTGGGATCCATTGGCACTGAAGTTTCTATATAAATGTAAGATCATTGTCACTTCCATTCAGATCATAAAATGTGGAAATAGGACCCTGTGGATGGGCCCCAAATAAAATTAATAGGGCTTCCTGTGGATGGAATTGCCCTTCATCCCACCCCCATGGCTCTCTTTGCAGAACCAGAGCTCCAGACATTTTTGGTTTGCCATACGAAGTTGAATAAACCTCAGATTACAACACCAAACCATACTTACTCACTCCAAAGATACACAAGCTAAAACAGATGCAATGGCGACTAAAAGGGATGTGCCAACTTCTTTATATCTAGTGCAGAGGACTATTCAAATGCTCATATCTAAAGGCTAGATTTTGCTCTCAGTTACACTGGAGTAAATCCATTGAAGATTTACAATAATGTATCTCAGATCAGAATCTGGGTCACAGTGATGATTCTTTGTAGCATTAGCCCTAGATCAGGCAGACGCGAGCCAAATCTGGATGGCCAGATGCTTTTGAGTGGACCGTGAAATCTTTTTATTTACTTATTATTATTATTATTTATTATTAATTATCATCATTGTTGTTTTTTATTATTTTTCTCTGGAATCAGGACCTTGACTAGACCTTGACCAAGAAATTTGGACCTTTTCAAAAAACAACTGAATACCCCTGTCCTAGAGAGTAGGGCATGTGGCATTTGTACTTTGGTAGCCATTCTTTTTATGTACATTTTAATATATCTAAGCATTTTTTAAATGTCATGCTCCACATTACTTTCCATGTTTTATTATAATATTTCACAGAAGGAAATGATGATCATACTTAGAACACACAAATAGATTTATATTGAAACTAGCAGATATTCACTGATCACACTGCAGAATTATTACCAGATACAGGGACAATGTGCAATGATGGATATTCTGTAATACTATTTGAGGTAGAAATCTAATAAAAAATGTGATAAATACATTCATCTGAATTACAATGCAGAGAAATAGTGACAGATACAAAGTACTGCTAAATACAAAGGTTAATATCAGAAATATTGAAAGGATATCTGCGGCAGCCTTCTGTCATTTCTGGGCTAAGACTGTTACTACAGAATATAATCTTCACATCATTGCATGCTAAACTCCATCAACCACAGCAGGTAGAATACAAGTACATAAGCTATATTCGGTACTATGAGCAAAAGAAAATTAAGAAAAATTATTGAAATGGAAAACTTTCCATTTTTTGCAGGTGTCTTGATATGGAAAATGTGCTTACAATAATTAAATTTTACTATCTAACCCCTTTAACCTCAAGGTCTGTCTTGAAAAGGAAATATTCTGCTGAATGAGTCCAGACAAATTCTCCTTGAGACGTGGCTCCCGCAATACTCTCTCTTCATTTCAGCAATTATTTTTAATACCCAACAAAATCTTGAAGCGCTTTGTTTTATTTGATGTAGATAATGAGGTATATAAATTAATGAACCACAGGTTTTCTAGCAATGATGTCCCAAGTAGTGTGGTAATACAGATGCTGTAAATCCATAACTCTATGTCAGGGCTGGCCAAACTTACTGATTCTCTGAGCCACATACAATAATCTTTAGAAGTTCAAGAGCTGGGCATGCCTGGCAGGGCTCAGGGCTTCAGCCCTGCCGCGGGGTGGTGGGGTTAGGGGCTTCTGCTCTGTGGGGAAGGGGGTCTCAGGGCTTCAGCCCTGCGAATGGTGCCTGCTGGGGCTCAGGGTTTCAGCCCCACTCTTGCTGAAGCTCCGAGCCCTGGCAGGTACCTCCCGCAGAGCAGAAGCTAAAAAACTGCCCCCCATCCCAGTCTGGTGGGCGGCGAATGCTGGGGGAGGGGTGCGTGGACATTAACTGTAAAAGAGCTGCATGCAGTTTGTGAGCCACAGTCCGGCCATCCCTGCTCTATGTTCAGTGATAAATACTGGAGAGACAGGCCTGGCCGAATAATTAAATGAGGCAACCTCAGAGTTCCTGGAACTAGGTATAAGGACATGTCTTTTAAGCCACCTTGTTGTATTCTGAGAAGTCCAGTGCTGCTGCAAGCTGGTTTAGCCCAGATCCTCTAAGCCTTAGAGCCTAAGCCCTGGTCTACACTACAAGTTTAGGTCGAATTTAGCAGCATTAGATGGATTTAACCCTGCACCCGTCCACACAACAAAGCTATTTTTTTACTTAATGGGCTCTTAAAATTGACTTCTGTACTCCTCCCCGATGAGGGGATTAGCGCTGAAATCGACGTCACTGGGTCGAATTTGGGTTAGTGTGGATGCAATTCGACAGTATTGGCCTCCCGGAGCTATCCCACAGTGCTCCATCGTGACCACTCTGGACAGCACTCTCAACTCAGATGCACTGGCCACGTAGACAGGAAAAGCCCCGCGAACTTTTGAATTTCATTTCCTGTTTGGCCAGCGTGGCAAGCTGATCAGCACAGGTGATGGTGCAGATCTCATCAGCAGAGGTGACCATGGAGTCCCAGAATCGCAAAAGATCTCCAGGGTGGACTGAACGGGAGGTACTGGATCTGATCACTGTATGCAGAGACAAATCTGTGCTATCCGAACTCCATTCCAAAAGATGAAATGCCAGAATATTTGAAAAAATCTCCAAGGGCATGCAGGACAGAGGCTATCACAGGGACCCGCAGTAGTACTGCGTGAAACTTAAGGAGCTCAGGCAAGCATCCCAAAAAACCCAAAAGGCAAATGCCTGCTCGAGGTCAGAGCCCCAGACATGCCACTTCTATGATGAGCTGCATGCAATTCTAGGGGGTGCCCCTACAACTACCCCACACCTGTACATGGACTCCTGCAAGTGGGGAGTCTCATGCAACAGGGATGAGGATTTTGGGGATGAGGAAGATGATAGCGCACACCAGGCAAGCGGCGAAACCATTCTCCCCGACAGCTAGGAACTGTTTATCACTCTGGAGACAGCACCCTCCCAACCTGGGCTCCCAGACCTTGAAGGCGGAGAAGGCACCTCTGGTGAGTGTACCTTTGAAAATATAATACACAGTTTAAAAGCAAGTGTGTTTAATGATTAATTTTCCCTGAAGACTTGGGATGCATTCGCGGCCAGTACAGCTACTGGAAAAGTCTGTTAACGTGTTTTGGGATGGAGCGGAAATCCTCCAGGGACATCTCAATTAAGCTCTCCTGGAGGTACTCCCAAAGCCTTTGCAAAAGGTTCCTGGGGAGGGCAGCCTTATTGCATCTTCCATGGTAGGCCACTTTAGCACAGCAGGCCAGTAGCACGTAGTCTGGAATCATAAGAAAGCATGGCAGCATGTGGTCCTGGTGTTTGCTGGCATTCAAGCAACATCCGTTCTTTATCTCTCTGTGTTATCCTCAGGAGAGTGATATCATTCATGGTCACCTGGTTGAAATATTAAGGAGACATTCAGAGGTGGCCGTTCCTGCTGGGCTGTTTGCCTGTCGCTGAAAAGAAATCATCCCTGCTGTTAGCCACACGGTGGGGGGAGGGCCAAAGCGATCATCCCAGAGAATTGGGTGTGGGGAGGTTTAGTTGGGTTTGTTTTGCATGTTAATCTGAAAACATCAGGCCCTCCTTTTAAATGGCCAATATGTCTTTTTCAGTTTTACTCTCCCTTTTTTTCCTCCCACAGCTGCAAATGTTTCAACGCTGCCACGAGCATCTTCATCCCAGAGGCTAGTGCAGATAAGAAGGCGAAAAAACGCACTTGCATTGAAATGTTCTCTGAGCTCATGCAGTCCACCCAAACTGAAAGAGCCCAGCAGAATGCGTGGAGGCAGACAATGGCAGAGTCCAGGAAAGCACAAAATGAATGTGAGGACAGGTGGTGGGAGCAACAGGAGAGGTGGCGGGATCAAGAGGAAAGGTGGTGGCAGCATGATGAGAGGAGGAAGGATGCAATGCTGAGGCTACTGGAGGGTCAAACTGATGTGCTCCAGCGTATGGTTGAGGTGCAGGAAAGGCAGCAGGAGCACAGACCGCCGCTACAGCCCCTGTGTAACCAACCGCCCTCCTCCCCAAGTTCCATCACCTCCTCACCCAAACGCCCAAGAACACGGGGTGGGGGCTCTCTGGGCACCCAACCACTCCACCGCAGAGGACTGCCCAAGCAACAGAAGGCTCGCATTCAATAAGTTTTTTGAAGTGCAGTGTGGCTTTGTCCTTCCCTCTTCCCCACCACACCCAGTGCTTCCCTCTTCCCCCACCCCTCCCGGGCTACCTTGGCAGTTATCCCCCTATTTGTGTGATGAATTAATAAAGAATGCATGAATGTGAAACAGCAATGACTTTATTGCCTCTGTAAGCAGTGATCAAAGGGAGGAGGGGAGGGTGGTTGGCTTAAGGGAAGTAGATTGAACTAAGGGGGCAGGTTTTCATCAAGGAGAAACAAACAGAACTGTCACACCATAGCCTGGTCAGCCATGAAACTGGTTTTTCAAAGCTTCTCTGATGTGCAGCATGCCCTGCTGTGCTCTTCTAACTGCCCTGGTGTCTGGCTGCGCATAATCAGCGGCCAGGCGATTTACCTCAACTTCCCACCCCGCCATAAACGTCTCCACCTTACTCTCACAGATATTGTGGAGCAAACAGTAATAACAATGGGAATATTGGTTTCACTGAGGTCTAACCGAGTCAGTAGACTGTGCCAGCGAGCTTTTAAACGTCCAAATGCACATTCTACCACCATTCTGCACTTGCTCAGCCTATAGTTGAACTGCTCCTTACTACTGTCCAGGCTGCCTGTGTACGGCTTCATGAGCCATGGAAGCAAGGGGTAGGCTGGGTCCCCAAGGATAACTATTGGCATTTCAACATCCCCAACGGTTATTTTCTGGTCTGGGAAGTAAGTCCCTTCCTGCAGCCGTTCCCACAGACCAGAGTTCCTGAAGATGCGAGCGTCCTATACCTTTCCCGGCCATCCCACGTTGATGTTGGTGAAATGTCCCTTGTGATCCACCAGAGCTTGCAGCACCATTGAAAAGTACCCCTTGCGGTTTATGTACTGGCGGCCCTGGTGGTCTGGTCCCAAGATATGAATATGCATTCTGTCTATGGGCCCACCACAGTTAGGGAATCCCATTGCAGCAAAGCCATCCACTATGACCTGCACATTTCCCAGAGTCACTGGGAAAGCAGCAGCTCAGTGATTGCGTTGGCTACTTGGATCACAGCAGCCCCCACAGTAGATTTGCCCACTCCAAATTGATTCCCGACTGACTGGCAGCTGTCTGGCATTGCAAGCTTCCAGGGGGCTATTGCCACTCACTTGTGAACTGTGAGGGCTGCTCTCATCTTGGTATTCTTGCGCTTCAGGGCAGGAGAAAGCAAGTCACAAAGTTCCATGAAAGTGCCCTTACGCATGCAAAAGTTTCATAGCCACTGGGAATCATCCCAGACCCACAACACTATGCGGTCCCATCAGTCTGTGCTTGTTTCACGGGCCCAGAATAGGCTTTCCTCAGCATGAGCCTGCCCCATTGCCACCACGATGCCCAAATTGCTGGGGCCTGTGCTCTGAGAGAAGTCTGTGTCCATGTCCTCATCACTCTCGTCATCGTGCTGCCATCGCCTCTGCGCCTGCTTTTGCAGGTTCTGGTTCTGCATATACTGCATGATAATGTGTGAGGTGTTTACAATGCTTATAACTGCTGCGGTGATCTGAGCGGGCTCCATGCTTGCCGTGGTATGGCGTCTGCAGGAGAGCAGAGCTGCAGGGGAAGCGGTGATTGGATGACCAGTTTTGCAGGCCTATTGCCAGGACACAACAGCTGAGCTGGCTGCACGCTCACCCTGGTATGGCGAGACAAGAGCAGCCAAGCAGAGTTGCAGTGGAAGCGGCCTTGCAAGATCACCAGCGAGAGCAGAGTTTCAGCGGAAGCGGTGGATGATGATGATGATGGTTTGCAGATCACCTGCACTGGCTGCTGAAAGCAGTATGGCACCCTCACGGGAAAAAAGGTGTAAAACGATCGTCTGCCGTTGCTTTCACGGAGGGAGGGGCAACTGACGACATATACCCAAAACCACCCGCAACAATGTTTTTGCCCCATCAGGCATTGGGAGCTTAACGCAGAATTCCAGTGGGCGGTGGAGACTGTGAGAATTGTGGGATAGCTACTCACAGTGCACTGATCCGAAAGTGAATGCTAGCGTCGGTACTGTGAACGCACTTCGCTGACTTAATGCTCTTAGTGCATTAGTATGGGGACAAACACAATTGACTGTATAAAATCGCTTTCTAAAAAGTTGACTTCTATAAATTCGACCTAATTTCGTAGTGTAGACGTACCCAGGTATTTAGGTGTATACGCTCCCATTGATTTCAATAGAAGGTGGGTGTCTACCTACCTTTGTGGATCTGGATCTGAGTTGTTGAGAGAGTGGAGTAGGCTGCTGGAGCCTTGTACCTGTATGTGCCTGAGTTTATTTCCACAAAACACTACACTGGGCACGCTGGAATTGGAGGGCTGAATCATTCTGAGAATTGTCATGATGTATTTTTTAACATGGAAATTGAAAAAACAGAAAGGAATGTCTGAAAAGTGTTTCCCCCAGAGCATTTTAATTTAAAATAGTGTATTATGACCCTGATCCAGCTCTCTTTGAAATCAGTGCAAGTTTCCCCAGTAATTTCAGTGGGAGCAAGAGCAAGTCCTATCGGTAGCAAATTCAAAATCAGAATGCATACCAACCTGTGAGGCATGCAGTGGGTTTTACAGTGGTAAGTGCTGAACGGTAAACCTATTTTTATAAAGAAGCCTTTAGGAAGATGGGATACAGGGTATGGTGTAGTATAGAATACATCACAGTTCTGCACATCTAGACAAGGGTGGCAGTACCACTTGCAAAATGAACTTTGGGCCGTTGGTGTTTTATATTTTGTTGGGCTAAATTTTGTGTACAGGAATGGGGAGTGCCTTTGTGTATCAAACTGGGGAGAGCTGTTTATTGTGCGGGAGAAAACCGAGTCCAGTAGCTGACACTGACTCGGTTTGTGCTATTGAGTTGTGTGTTTTTAATTGCTTACGTGCACCTACGGACTACGGTCCTGATCCAACAAAGTGCTTAAGCATGTGCTTAACTTTAAGCATTGGTGAGGCTTAAAGTTAAGCACATGCTTAAGTGTTTTTCTGGATCAGCACCTGTGATAGGGACATTTTATTCATCAACTGAATAAATAAACATTTTGTCTGCGAAACCAAGAACACTCTGGGAAACTGGAATCTTGGCTTTAACTTCTTGAATACACTGAGGAGAAAATGTTTGTTTACAGTAAACGCGGATGAAACAAAAGTTTTATTTCCAACATTACAAAAAATGTATTGGATGCCAATTTTTGCAAATAATACAAGGTGTAAAAGAGAACCAGTACAGGGAACATTTATTAGAGCCATAAAAATTACCAGTAGAAAAGACTCACTGAACTAAATAATGCAGTGGTTGCTGGACAATTCATGACAGTATCTATTAAATAAGCACATACAGGCCTGATCTTGTGGTCAATGGTGTCTTTTATAAGCTTGTATTTCATTTAAAAGAAACACCACATATTTGAACAAAGACTAGTTGTGTCTTTATTTGTCCCATTTTTACTGTGCCTAACACAATGGGGCTCTGATCCTGATCAGGCCCTTTGGACAATGCCATAATTTAAATATAAGATAATAACTAAGTTCAAATCTGCATCTAATATACATAATTAGCTTAGAAAATGCCATTGGACTCAACATTGGAACTGATGCCCTCAATCTGTCACCCATTACAAAAGCTGAATTTACCCAGTGTTCATTAGAAGCCCTCAAATCTGGTGGCTCATTCCAGAGAAATAAAGTAAGTGTTCTTGTGGAAAGATACTACCTCCATCAAATCGCAGCCACATTAAAAAGTTAAATACTAAAAATGACTGGACAGTAATAATGTAGATTAATAGTTTGTCTGATTTTATATTTTTAAGTCAAAGCCATTTTGAATCATCTAGACTGATACACATCTATTTTTTCACAATCCAAAAAAACTTAAAAATATTTGGAAATAATGGAAAATAAGTGGAAAAAAATATGGCTTTGGTGGTAAGACTTTATGAGCTGCAGATTAGAATGTCAACCTCTTGTACTCAGAAACCAGATTATCGCCTCGTAAAAAAATAACATGGGACTATTACCTCTTACTCCAAAATAACAAGCTACCATTTAAAGTGCTCCGCTTGATCTCATCATTAAGTGCTAAAATATGTTTCATAATGCCTGCATTACTACAACATGTGCATGCAAGTCCTGCAAACATTTCTGCACATACTTAATGTTAAGCATGTGAATAGTCACACTGATTTCAGTAGTTTAAAGTTAAGCATGTTTGCAGTATCGAAGGTTTAGTGAGAAATTTAAAAAAACTTTACAAAAATAAACTGACTTATTGAAACATAGGAAGAATAAATTAAAAAGAAAGGCAGACACCTTCTCAACATTATTTTGACCTCAGTAGGTCAATTCTTACAGTACCCTAAAGTTCGTATTGCTTCCTTTTATTTTTATCATAAAAAGAATTTGTGAATTAGATCATTGAAACTGCTTCCGTTAAATTCCATTGCATATTTGTTGAATTGTTCATTTTAAGGTTTTAAATTTCTAGCAGTAGGTTTGATGGATGAGCTCTATAAATCACCTGCAAACACAAAAACTAGCATAATATAGGAACTCCAATACCACACCAGTTCAATAGTCCATTATCCTCTCTCTGACAGTGGCCAGCAGAGATGCCCCAGATGTAAGAAAGTCCAAATTAAGTATGCCATGAAGCATCAGTTTTATCTTTAACCATTGTATCCTCTAGAACTGTAGATGTTCTATAAATGCCTAATCCTGTTTTGAATCCATGGTATTAAGCTTTGCCATTAAGATATCTTGCAGTAGTGAGTGCAACAAGGTAATTATGCATTATGTAAAAAAGAAAATATTTCCTGTCTTACTAGCACAGTCTAATCAAAGGACTTTATTATCTCATCTGGCAGTGAATGAAAATTAGATGAAAGCCCTCTTCAGAAAGCATAGAAAATGGATAGACAACATTTTACAATCTGATTTGTCAGTCATTTGTCTTTTTGACGGATGCACATTAAAAGCTTTAGCCTGATGTATCTATTCTTAATGTTACCTGCTGCTTTTTTACATGACCCCAGGATTGCTTACTCTTCCTGCAGTGCTGCTTCTGACATCTCTAATGAAGTGTTTACTCTGTGTATTAGCATTGCTGTTTAATATACAAAACATATACTGTTCATTTGAACTGCCTTATTGAGACAAGGCAATATAGTCCAAGTACATAATACAAACAAATCCTTGTTTTTTAACCTGTAAATATTTACCTTCTGCAAAAGGGAGTTCTCAGAGAGCAAACTAGAGCACATAAATTTGTTTCCCCAAATTAGGATTTTGTAGTTTTCAGTCCAACTTCTGTTTCTGATTCTTCTGCTGACTTGTGAATGTGTCACCTACTATTGATTTTTATCAGTCTTAGGAATTTCCTGGGACACACACAATCTTCCCTCTGTCACAGATGGACCCAACCTGGAAAATTCACATGTGGATTTTCAGTGTCTCAAAATTCAGGGGTATCAGAACCTGGGGTTTTGATATGGCCTGTAACAGAGCCTGGGGGTTTATTCTCAAACAGATAAGACTCCTGATCCTGATCCATCACAAAATCCTTGCTTTTGAATATATCTCTATTCATAACAGTGCAGAATGAGAATCTAAACTTGTTTCAAGAAAGAGATGAGTTAATGATAGAAAGACACTAACTTCCTTTTAATAGTGGGAGCGCTGCATGGGTATCATAACCGAGAGAGGATGCTTTAGGTCTACAGTACACAACTTCTGTGGTTGTACAAAGCTTCAAAGTGCAGGGACTCTGCACCACACAACCACAGCACTCCAGCTGAAGTACCATCCTTAATTCTTTGTCCACAGTCTCGTCTACCTCCAAGTCTGGTAGCCATGTAGACTCCACAGATATTTAATTCCTTTCCAGCACTTAGAGAATTGTACTTGAGCTATGCTCTCTGGCTTTCCAGTTCATGCTAGCGCAGTGGTCCCAAACTGTTGGGTGCACCTCCCAAA
Organism: Natator depressus; assembly: GCF_965152275.1. Taxonomy (NCBI): domain Eukaryota; kingdom Metazoa; phylum Chordata; order Testudines; family Cheloniidae; genus Natator; species Natator depressus. The sequence continues at coordinate 81,810,428 of NC_134241.1, read as the reverse complement.
AACATTGCGGGGAGTGCGGCGGGGGCAGGGCCAGCCCCCATGGGGGGCGGGGAGGGAACGCCACCCAGCCCTATCCTGCCCTCAGCTCGGCTCCAGCCCCAGCCGAGGCTCCGGCTTCGGCCCCCACTCCTGACCTGGGCCCCTGCTCCTGGCTTCCAGTCACGGCTCCCCTACTGTAGCTTTGGGCCCAGCCTCGGATCGCGGCTCCCCCTGGGTCATGGACAGATTACATTGTGGGTGGGTGAGGTGTAACGTAAAAAGTTTTGGGACCACTGTGTTAGTGTCACCAAAACAGTGAAGAGGTCATAGCCTAGTGGGTGAAGTGCAACAGTAGCCATTAGAGATTATGGGAATTGACGCTATAGGTAGCAGTATAATCTCCAATAATCCAACCCCTGACATTTAATATGGGCTGTTAATAAAGTGACATCTCTTTCCTGAAAGCCTGAGCAATGCTGTATTATTACAGGAGGAGAGGATGCAATACAGTAAAATAGGACTATTTTCATGGCCAGATTTGCCATTGAACTGTTGGGTGACCTCAGGCTTCACCTCTCTGTTTCACCTTCTGTAAAATGGGGATTATGATACTCACCATCCTTCATAAGGCGCTTTGAGATCTACAAATGAAAAGAATATTTATTATGATTAGAGATTAAAAAGCTTCTTAAAGTCCACCTGGAGACCAATGGGCAGCTAAATTTCTATCCCAGAGCATTAGTGTACATGCTCCCAGTAAGATATGCTGCTCAATAAGTGGTAGTTTGCATTCTGCCTCAGCTTCAGTTTCCAAATGGATTTAAGGAGTAGACCGACAGAGGGTGCATGCAGTAAAAAAAAGCATGATTTACAATTGTGAGGTATGCACTGAAGAAAGAAGGTTGTGACCATCTGGCATTGTTCTTGCTAGTCTTATGGAAAAGTCTACAGAATAAAAAGCTGTAGAATTTAATTTTCTTTTTAATTCTATAGGATTTTTCATAAAGGAGATGTCATTCATAAAGTAAACTCTGGGAAACTGTCTAGTAAATAATCTGTGGGATGGTACGTATCTGAATCTTGATTTTAAGATTAAAATGGAATTGTACATATTTAGGTGCCTCCTCATACGTATGCCATCATGTTGAGGACTGATATAAGGCTTCAATAAGGGATTATTAAATAAGTCTTTACTATATTCACCATTCATAAAACACATAATTAAGCAGTGCCGTAAATTATGATACAGTGGACCTAATATAAATATAACTGTCAGGTAATTAGATGTCTAAATGCTAGCATTTCCACTCTCAGTTAATAAAGGGCACAAGTTAATTGTGGGCACAAAATTGTGCATGCAAAGATGGAAGCGGAGATAAGGTCCATATAAGATATTAGTCCCCTCAAGTCAAGAATATAGTATGCAATAGCTCCAGTGTCCGTGAGTTACTTTTGTTTCTCTACATCTGAGAGTCACGGTTTCATGTCTTTTTTCCCCCTCACTTTTTATCAAACATGCTACTAAAAATAATTTATTTTCAAAACCAGAGGTATAGATTCAAGAGGAAGCAGTCCCTTTTTATTGGTGGATTCTATCAGATTTAAATTTAATTAAAATATAATGGTTACTACTTTTGCTGTAGTTATTTAGCTTTATATTAACCAGCCTCACAGTAATGGTGCAGGCATGGAGAAAACATATAGATCCAGAGAGATCAAGATGTCAGTAAATTACATTTTCCTTTGATAGGTTTCCTGGGCATTTGGTAGGAAATTACTGTCAGACATCTAGATTTCATTTTGCTATTTTTTTGTCTCAAGAATAGGAATTTGGAGCCTGCTACCATGGAAACTAATTATTATGCTAGCCAGTCCTTTTGCAGCCCCTCTGAAGAACCTACTGATTCTCTTGAAGGTCAAGCAGTGAAAAGAGACAGATGAAATGCAGATCAATTTTCCATCTTTATTGAAGTGGAAATGTTACCAAAGCCATTACTGAAGTGTACTGGATAAGGGGCATTGTAAATAATAGTGCACTCCAATTAGGGGACGAACAATAACAGATTTTAGTTGTCTTTGGAATTATTTATTTTTTTGACCCTGGTGCAAGGTTTAAAAAAAAAAAAGTGAGAGGAACTGATGCCTCTTCAAAGTATTCAGATCTTGTACAGCAAATGGTTTGATTTTTGTATTTGAATATTTTATGTGGTTTTCGTGCTCTTGAAAAGTTTCAGATTGACAGCACTGGAAGCTGAAATGCTTGGCACGATTGCTAATTAGTGTCAATGTGTTAATTTTTTTTTTTATTGTGGACACCTTTACTAGGAACTGGCCTGAGTCCATTTCACATAGGTAACTGCACAGCTAGCAGATGGTGGTAACTTTTCAGCTTTACTAACCTAAAATGCTTTCGAACCAAACACTCTTGGAAGACTCCGGTAACATCACCATAAAACTTTTCTAATGTATTTAGGATTATAGAATAACGAGAAGAGACACATATCTGGACAGTCTATGCATCCCTAATAGTTGATTAAAAATGCAATATATCAAAAAGAAAACCAGCAAAATCACAAAATATGATGATCAGAATAACCATGCCCCAAAAATGAATTCTCCCACTTTCCCTGTGCATCCCCGCTCAGGAAATATCTACTTCCCTGGCTGTGTTTTTAAAAATATGAGCTTTGTAGCATGCCCTGATGCTTAACAGATACAACCAATCCTGGTGGTGAGCAGAGAACACTCCAAAGTAAAGTTGATTCATGGGGAGAAACACAACCCCAAGTGGTAAGCCTCCAAGGCCTATAGGTACAGGACTTTGGAAAGACTGAGGGACCCCAGTTAACGACTGTTGTAGTGTGATGAATGGGAACGGTGAAAGAGGGTCAGGCTTCAAGAGGGACCTAGTTTGGTGTGACACCTGGGTATGGAAGATGGTGGCCAGGCTGCTACTGGACAAACACAGACTTTGCAGTTTGTAACACTGACATCTATGCATGCTCCATAATGATCTCTTTCCTTTGCCTGCCTGCTAAATCGCTTATGGCTAATGAAACAGGTATATTGGCTCATGTTCATTTGCTTTTTATAGAGTTGAATAACCAATACAGTTGCAGACAGAGGACTTAAAATTCATGACCCCTTGTTTTGGTTTAATTGGTGCTACTTACAGCTGTCCCTGACAATGTTCAATTTAGTTGTGGTTCCTAATATATTTATATAGGGAAATTTTGGCCAAATAGATTTTGTCTGAAAAGTAATGTGTGTATTAAACCTCTCTATTGTAGTTATAACATTGCACCATTGTGCTACCAAAAGTGTCTCACTGAGTATACGATGATATTTTGGGAGTGTTGCAACTGCCACTTTTTATATTATAACCTTTAGTAACTTTATGTATCCAAAAAGAGATGCATTTTGCAATCATAACATTTTAAAATAACTACAACTTATTAGGGGTTTCCCCTGAACATTACAAGCCTTTTTGCCAGACTAGGCTTATTCACAACTGCATTTTAAAAATGTATAGAATCAAAGGCTCTTGCTTCATTGTAATGACCATAAAAAATGATTAGGGGTATGGAACGGCTTCCGTATGAGGAGAGATTAATAAGACTGGGACTTTTCAGCTTGGAAAAGAGACGACTAAGGGGGGGATATGATAGAGGTCTATACAATCATGACTGGTATGGAGAAAGTAAATAAGGAAGTTTTATTTACTCCTTCTCGTAACACAAGAACTAGGAGTCACCAAATGAAATTAATAGGTAGCAGATTTAAAACAAATAAAAAGTATTTTTTCACACAATGCTGAATCAGTCTGTGGAGCTCCTTGCCAGAAGATATTATGAAGGCCAAGACCATAACAGAATTCAAACAAGAATTAGATAAGTTCATGGAGGATAGGTCCATCAATGACTATTAGCCAGGATGGGTAGGGATGGTGTCCCTAGCCTCTGTTTGCCAGAAGCTGGGAATGAGTGACTGGGAATGGATCACTTGATGAATACCTGTTCATTCCCTCTGGAGCACCTGGCATTGGCCACTGTTGGAAGACAGGATACTGGGGTAGATGAACCTTTGGTCTGACCCAGTATGGCTATTCTTATATTCTTACGTTGTTTGAAATAATGTGTGAGATGCTCACCACTACTCTGGTCCTGAGTAAAGATTCTTGAGTGGTCTAAAAGGACCCTAAAAGCCCTATATATGGCTTGGGAAGAATTCTCCAGCACAGGGACCGAGGAAGTAAGCAGGCAGGGCTGCTTTCTGAGGACCCTCTGGCATAGGAGGCATGTGCCAACTGGACTGGGAATGGAAGGGGCTAGTTGGAGGTAGGGCCACAACATACAGGAAATTTTGGGCAGCCACAGATATGTTGGTGTAACTCAGCCACCCATCTAAGTTGTGTTAGAGGCCACTTCAGACCTTGGAGCAGTTTAGAATTGGGAGGATGCAAAGAGCAATCCAATTAGCCCTGCCTACACTCTGGAGCTGTGTGTTGTAAGACATGCAGCCCAGAATTTCACCCCTGGTCTTTAGAAGTATGCTTATAGCTAAGTAATTTTGCTGACCTGTGACAACATTCTACCACTGGATTTTTGTCTTGTTTGTGCTTGGCTAAAAGGGATCATTCTGGAGAATAGCCATGCGGAAGCGGGAGAGGTGAAGGGATCATTCCAGAGAATAGCCATGCGGTGGGGTGGAGGGAGGTGTGTGCTGCACATCCACCCGAAAACCACAGCCCCTCCTTTTAAATGTGAAACCCAACTGGCATTGCTTGCTATAGGAAAGGATGGCGCTGCAGTTTGAAACCATTCCCACATGTTATGAAGGCGTAAGAAGCCAACCCCACGTACCAAAAGGCTTACCAAGGCTTACCTTTTGTTCTCAGAAATGTATCATCTTAAATTTTACTCTCCCTTTTTATCTCCCCCCAGTGCAAATGTTTCTATGCTCCCCCATCATCTCCGTCTCTGAGGTTATCGCAGATTAGAAGGTGAAAAAAATGCACTCGCGATGACATGTTTTCCGAGCTCATGCAGTCCTTCTGCACTGATAGGGCACAGCCTAATGCATGGAGGCATTCAGTGGTAGAGGCCAGGAAAGCATTAAGTGAGTGCACAGAGCAGAGGCAAGAGGCGATGCTGAGGCTAATGGGGGATCAAACGGACATGATGACGCATCTGTTGGAGCTGCAGGAAAGCCAACAAGAGCACAGACCCCTGCTGCATCCATTGTATAACCGCCTGCCCTCCTCCCCAAGTTCCATATCCTCCTCACCCAGATGCCCAAGAATGCCGTGGGGGAGGCTCCGGGCACCCAGCCGCTCCACTCCACAGGATGGCCTAAGCAACAGAAGGCTGTCATTCAAACAATTTTGATTTATAGTGTGGCTACAATAAGCAATGTGGCCTTGTCCTTCCCTGCTCCCGCACCACACCCCACCCCACCCGGGCTACTTTGTCAGTTATCGCATTTTTTTTAATTAATAAAGAAAGAATGCATGGTTTCAAAACAATAGTTATTTTATTTCCTTTGCTAGCTGTGATCGAAGTTGGCTTACAGGGAATTAAAATCAATAAAGGGGGTGGGTTTTCAGGAAGGAGAAACACACACAGCTGTCACACCGTAGCCTGGCCAGTCATGAAACTGGTTTTCAAAGCCTCTCTGATGTGCAGCGTGCCTAGCTGTGCTCTTCTAATTGCTCTGGTGTCTGGCTGCTCAAAATCAGCTGCCAGGCGATTTGCCTCAACCTCCCAGCCCATCATAAATGTCTCCCCCTTACTCTCTCAGATATTATGGAGCACACAGCAAGCAGCAATAACAATGGGAAAGTTGGTTGCGCTGAGGTCTAACCTACTCAGCAAACAGCACCAGCGAGCTTTTAAACGTCCAAAGGCACATTCTACCACCATTCTGCACTTGCTCAGCCTATAGCTGAACTGCTCCTTACTACTGTCCAGGCTGCCTGTGTACGGCTTCATGAGCCATGGGAGCAAGGGGTAGGCTGGGTCCCCAAGGATAATTATTGGCATTTCAACATCCCCAATGGTAATTTTCTGGTCTGGGAAGTAAGTCCCTTCTTGCAACTGCTTGAATAGCCCAGAGTTCCTAAAGATGCAAGTGTCATGCACCTTTCGTGGCCATCCCACGTTGATGTTGGTGAAACGTCCCTTGTGAGCCACCAGTGCTTGCAGCACCATTGAGAAGTACCCCTTGCAGTTTACGTACTGGTTGGCAAGGTGCTCCGGTGCCAAGATAGGGATATGCGTTCCGTCTATCGCCCCACCACAGTTAGAGAACCCAGTTGGAGCAAAGCCATCCAGTATGACCTGCACATTTCCCAGAGTCACTACCCTTGATAGCAGAATGCCAGTGATTGCATTGGCTACTTGGATCACAGAAGTCCCCACAGTAGACTTGCCCACTCCAAATTGATTCCCGACTGACCAGTAGCAGTCAGGTGTTGCAAGCTTCCACAGGGCTATCGCCACTTGCTTCTCGACTGTCAGGGCAGCACTCATCTTGTTATTCCTGTGCTTCAGGGCGGGGGAAGCAACTCACAAAGTTCAAGGAAAGTGGCCTCAGTCATGCGAAAGTTTTGCAGCCACTGTGAATCATCCCATACCTGCAACACTATGCGTTCCCACCAGTCTGTGCTTGTTTGCGGGGCCCAGAATCGGCGTTCCACTGTATCAACCAGCCCGATTGCCGCCATGATGTACCAATTGCCACAGCCCGTGCTTTCAGGAATGTCTGTGTCCATGTCCTCATCACAATCGTCCTTGTGCTGGTGGCTCCTAGCCGGGTTCTGCACATACTCCAGGACAATGCGCGAGGTGTTTACGATGCTCACAACAGCAGCGGTGAGCTGAGCTGGCTCCATGCTTGCTGTGGTATGGTGTCTGCACGGGTAACCCAGGTAAAAAGGTGCAAAACGATTGTCTGCCATTGCTTTCACGGAGGGAGGGAGGGGCAACTGATGACATGTACCGAAAACCACCCTCGACAATGTTTTTGCCCCATCAGGCATTGGGAGCTTAACCCAGAATTCCATTGGGCAGCGGAGTCTGCGGGAACTGTGGGATAACTACCCACAGTGCACTGCTCTGTAAGTTGATGCTAGCCACGGTATTGAGGACACACTCCGCCGACTTAATGCGCTTAGTGGGGACATACACAATCGACTGTATAACATTGAATTCTAAAAATCGACTTCTATAAAATTGACCTAATTTCGTAGTGTAGACATACCCTTAGACAGAGAAGAAATCCTCAGTATTGAGGTGAAAATATACACGGTTGTCTGTTTGCTAATCCACATGTTTTCTAGTAGTACTATAGCAAGGCTTCATATTACTAAAACTTCATTATTTTTATTAAATATAATACATTATATTTACGATTATCATGATTACAATTGAACTGAAGTGGTCAAAGTAAATGATCAAAGTACATTAGGTGATGCACTGTAAAATAAAAAATGATCAGATGCAGTGCCGCAGTCCAAGAAAGACCATATTTCCTGGGCTGTGGTGTTTTTTCTGAAGAATCGCTTCGGGGTATGGATTGATTATGAAGGATATATTGCCAGGCTCCCTGACCTCCCCACCCCTTAATAGAGAAAGCACTGCACAAAAGAAGTGGATTTTGGTTTTGCATTGAATATGGTAAGACTCAAGCTCAGCCTGAGTTTTGATGGCAGGAGTTCTGTAGCTAAGGGCCCTTCTCGGAGGATGTTCTGTCCCCAGTCTTTGAGACTTTAGCCTGAAGCACGGTCACACTTATTATCTCTGTTGAGTGTACTTTTCTCAGAGAGGTGTTGAGAACGAAAGAGAGAGAGTGAGTTAATCTAGCAAATAGCTTGATTCTAGCCTATTTGCAGCTTTCTGATTCACAAAATTCAGTACTTTGTTGTTGGTCTTCCAGTGTCGTGTAAATTAGTTAGGGAACTCTCTAACTGTGTGTAGAATTGCTAATGTCAGACATCCTTGTGAGCTGATTCCTCTCTCGCTGTGTCCCTCCGACCCCATGTGCCTGAGTGGTTTTCACTCCAGGATCAGGGCCAAAATCTACATAGAGGGTCAAAGTCAACTTCTTCCTGATGTTTGGTTTTATTAGTAACCCGTTTCTAACATTTATCCTAATGTTACTGCAATTATTTTGTAATGATCTATCCAGTGCTCTCCTGATAGATTGAACATTTAGCTGGAGTCCCTTCTTCGTGTGCTACAAACAAATCTGTTTATTTTAAAACATAAGGACAGGAACAGGACTGTTAAAATTGTGCCCGGAAGAATGTGGTAATTTCACAGATCATAATTTTAATGGAGTCGTAGACATTTGGTAATAATACTTAAATGCTTCAATAAGGGCAAAAACTATCTCTGGTGTAACTCCATTGGCCATTTAATGATCAAGCAAGCTTTGATTTCCTTCCATTGTGTTCCTTCATTATCTTTGTCTGGGCCTAGATTGTTCCCATAGTTTAAGGCCCATAGTAAGGGGCAATGAGGAGCTCCACTGCCTACAAGAGAACATGGGACACATTCTACTTCCAAAAATCAGAATGCATCCCAAAGCTCCTTGGAGTGCACTACAACATCCCTTTATAGGATGACTCTTGAACCCTCTCTTTGCATTGTTGTGGACTCAGGAGGAATAGGGATGGGACTGTATTTTGGCCTTATAAAGGCTGTGCAAGAGGAAAAGTTCCTTGTACCTCTTTCTCCTCTCCCCCAATACTGCATCTGTGTAAGCATTGGTGGATTAGCCACTGGGCCGATGGGGCCCATGCCCAGGGACCCAAGTGAATTTGGAGTCCCTGTAAAAATGGGCACCCTTGTGCCCCAACCTGCTCTGCCCACCCTGTGCTCCTGCCGGAGAGCGGGGGAAGCCCCTAGGCCCAATCCCACTCCCTGGTAGGAGCGCCAGGTAGGCGGGGCAGGGCAAGCCCCCATACCCTGACCCCACTCCCTGGCAGGAGTACCAGAGAGACTGCAGGTGGCAGGGGCGGGGAGGCCCCCACTTGCTCTGGCCCAGGGCCCCACAAGCTCCTAATCCACCTCTGTGTGTAAAAATCAAGTAGAATCTTCTCCTTGGCTGATTAAGTTAAAATGGAGGTTTTATAGAGGAATTTGAACCTTTTAAAATATATATAATGCTGTCCTATAGGGATTTCTGTTATTAACCCAAAGATACTGAAATACAGATTCTCTCATGTTTCTTGCTTTCTCAAACAACTTTTTAAAAGTCTATAAGCCCTTTTGCCCCAATCCTGCACTTTTTACCCAGACAGAACTCCCATGGACCTCAGTGACAGTTTTATTTAAGCAAAGAATGCAGGTCTATTGCTTACTGACTTTGGGTGATGCAGTTATATTTGAATTCTCATTCTTTTGCAGACCTTGGAATTTCTTACTTATGAGAGTCATTGATTTTTTTTTTTATATCGTTTCAGGTCTCTTGTCCCTTGCTCGGATGGATTTTATGATCACACTATTGCTTTTATTATTCCAGAGATGTGCTATTTCAACTTATTCTGACTGCTGTCAATAAATATTCACTTCTATTTTATGGGAATAAACCTGTTCCTAGAATTTTCTATGTGCAGTCTGCTATTTCATCTTTGTCCATGTCTGACTTAATTTAAAGCCAGTTTTGTTCCATTATACACTGCTGGCAGATTAATTGTCATGTGAAAGTTTTTATCCATTAATTAAAAAAAACAGTTTAATAAGCAGTAAAATTAATGTGATGTTACAGGGTTTTTAAACATCACCTTCCATTTTAAAATGTTGATTTTATGCAACAAAGCCTGATGGATGATGACAAAAGCTAAGAAGTTATGTGTGAAGTACAGTAATCTTCTCAGGTTGAGATCTTCAAGGTAGTGCAGAGGATTTATCCATATATCTTCAATTAGTTTTAAAGGTAAATGTGCAGCTAAATCTGCAGGACGGCTTTGAAAACCAAGTTTCTTGAAATATCAGGCCTTGTTGCACAAATCACAATTTTAAAAGGAGGCTCTGTTGTTAAAGTCTCTATCACCACACTCAGTTATGTATGCAGTCTCTAATATGGGGCCGGGGATGAGGGATTTTGGGAGCAGGAGGGGGCTCTGGGCTGGGGCTGAGGGTTTGGAGAGTGGGAGGGGGCTCTGGGATGAGGCAGGGGGTTGGGGTGTGTGTGTGGGGGCTGTGAGGGCTCTGGCTGGGGATGCAGGCTCTGATATGGGGTCAGAGATGAGGGATTTGGGGTGTAGGAGGGGGCTCTGGGCTAGGACTGAGGGGTTTGGAGGGTAGGAGGGGGCTCTGGGATGCGGCAGGGGTGTGTGGGGGGGACTGTGAGGGCTCTGGCTGGGGGTTCAGACTCTGGGGTAGTGCTGGGGATGAGGGGTTTGGGGTACAGGAGGGTGCTCTGGGTTGATCTCAAGGGGTTCTGAGGGCGGGAGGGGAATTAGGGCTGGGGCACATGGTTGTGGGAGGGAGTGGCTCAGGGGTGCAGGCTTTGGGAGGTGCTTACCTCAAGCAGCTCCTGGAAGCAGTGTCATGTCCCCCCCTCTGCCTCCTACATGGAGACGCAGCCAGGAGGCTCTGTGTGCTACCTGGTCCACAGACACCGCCTCCGCAGTTCCCACTGGCTGCACTTCCTGGTCAATGGGAGCTGCAGGGGCAGTGCTTGGGGCAGGGGCAGTGTGTGGAGCCCCCTGGCTGTCCCTATGCATAGGAGCTGGAGGGAGTACATGCTGGCTGCTTCCCGGGAGCCATGCGGCGTGGAGGCTAGCAGGGAGCCTGCCAGCCCCTCTGTGCAGTGCCACCAACCGGACAGTCAATGGCCCCATCAGCAGTGCTGACTGGAGCCACCAGGATCTCTTTTTGACTGAGTGTTCTGGTTGAAAACCATACACCTGGTCACCCTATTGCCTGAGTTTCCAATTTAGGGATGGTTTTAGATCTCCAGTTACTTTAAATAAGCATGTTACAGTAAAGATTAAGGCAGCCTTTTTCCATCTGTTCCTGGCCAGATGGTCACAACCTTCTTTCTTCAGTTCATACCTCACAATTGTAAATCATGCTTTTTTTTACTGCATGCACCCTCTGTCGGTCTACTCCTTAAATCCATTTGGAAACTGAAGCTGAGGCAGAATGCAAACTACCACTTATTGAGCAGCATATCTTACTGGGAGCATGTACACTAATGCTCTGGGATAGAAATTTAGCTGCCCATTGGTCTCCAGGTGGACTTTAAGAAGCTTTTTAATCTCTAATCATAATAAATATTCTTTTCATCTGTAGATCTCAAAGCCCCTTATGAAGGATGGTGAGTATCATAATCCCCATTTTACAGAAGGTGAAACAGAGAGGTGAAGCCTGAGGTCACCCAACAGTTCAATGGCAAATCTGGGAATAGCACTGAGTCCCAGTTCAGTGCTCTAGCCACTAGATCACACCCTCTCACTATAAATCCATAAGGGTATGTCTACACTGCAGTGTAAGACCAGGGTTTGAACTCAGGCTCAAGCCTAACCCCTCTTTTGTCTACACACAAATTGTGCTAACCCAGAACTTGAACTCAGGGTCCCAGGACCACCCCCACCCCCACCCCCAGCCCTGGGTCCAAGTCTGAGTCAAGCCAGACCCCGGGTTCCAGCCCTATTTCTTTGCAAGGCATATCCATTACCACTGGACTCATGCTGTGGGATCTGCCAAAAGTATCCCACAATCCCCTGGGCTGATTTTCTTTGTCTTGTTGATGGTCAAGTTTGGTGGACAGTCAAGTTTTCCCACACTGCACCAAAGGGCTAGAGGGTCGACATTTTGGGAGGCACGAGGAAGTCTGGGATATGGATGGGTGCACTTGGGCCTGGATAATGCAGTGTAGATGCTGGAGCTCCAGATTGGGACCCAGGGTTCAACAGTTTCTAACTTGGGTTACAAATGAGTTAGATGCTCAAGCCTTAAGTTAACAAACCTAGAGTCTGCTAACTCAAGTTCTACTAATCCTGGACTTACATTGCAGTGTAGACATACCCTGAATAGCTTAGGACCTGCTTACTTGAAAGATGGCTCCTCTTCCCATGTGAGATTGTTTCAGCTGCAATTGGCAGAGGAGCTTCTGCTGGCACCTTCTTGAAATGGAAGAGAGGTTGCTGCTGCTGGCAGCATTCTTTATGAAGTTTCCTGGTCTCTGAAACTATCTTGTTCACCAGTCCCTTGTCTCTGAAACAACGCTGTCCAATCTGAAAGTGCCCAGATTTTCCCCTTTGAATGAATGGCTGCGTGAATGGGTTTTGTTATACTGCTGGGTGTCTATTTCTGTTATTCAAAACAATTGAAGGGACATATGCCACTAGGAACAGGAATCTTTATTTGGAACGCCTACAACTGCAGGTTTGACTGCACTGCCTGCACTCACCCTCCTGTAACTCCATAGCCTTCTGGGGAGTTGCTCTTGATTTATACGGGGGTAAGTGAAATAAGGGTCAGACTTTTTGTACTTTCAAAAATAGAACTCGTTGGGAATTGGAGAGAGGAATGAAGGAATCAGGCAGGTGAAAATGCTACAGGTCATGTGCAGAGTATAGTGTTAATTTTATATTCAGTTTAGTACACTGATGATTGTTGCTAGATTTCTTAAAGATTATTTTTGTTTAATGTACATTACTACATATTTTGGATTAACAGAAGCTGTGACTTCTAAAGGCAATTACTTCCCCTTGCAGTTGTAATGGAGGGCAGCTCCCATTAAACTTAATTACTTTCCTTTGTGATTTGTATGATAAACCCACATGTTAAAGAGAAGCCTACTAAGTAAGGGTGCTGATTATTAAAAATATATAAGGAAGGAAAGACTAAAAGTGAGGGTAGTTATTAAGAGAGGATGGCTTCTAAGCAATGACACATACATCATTGGGTTACACTTGCATGGGAAAGCAAGGCATAACTCATATTCTCAATAACTTCCTACAAAAATGGACCTAAAATCCCAGAGTTTCATTCAAACTTTCCAATCTTTTCCATAGGCTGATAACTTTTATTATGCAAGGCAATGTCTCATGACAAATTCCAAATAGTCATTAATAGCTCCAAAGCAAATAACCCTGCAGGTAAAATTATTACTTTTCTGTTTATTTTCAATTAGTGTAATTAAAAACTGTTACTATTATCTCATCCAATGAATGCTGTTGAGCCTCATGGCTATGTAGACCTCATCTATGATGATAATGTTCAATCGATTGTTAAAGAATGCATTAATGACAGATGTAACTGAATGAGATGCATGGCACTTCTTGCCAGCACACTGCTTTGATTGCATCCCAAAAGAAGTTCATATAAAGAACCCTGCAGCTGCGTCTGTTCTAGACCAACTATTCCACGTTGTTGCTGTATTCATTTCAATGATGTAGCGGGGATTTTCTTCCTTTGTGCTTGGAAAACAACTAGCACAATGGGGCACTACTGCAGTATAAATAATATAGTGTTTTGGATCAAACTGTCCTAAAAACAATTCAGCCTAACACTTGGAAAACTTCCACCCAAAAGGTTAATTATTGTCAGAATTTCCAGCAATTGAAAATGGGGTTATAATGGAAGGTGTTAAGCAAACTTTATTACAGGTGAGGATAGTCTTGCAATTAAGACCCTGGAGTGGGACTCAGGAGATCTGAGTTTATTTGCTGGATCTGCCACAGATTTCCTGTATGACCTTGGGCAAGGCACATAATCGCTCTTTGCCTCAGATCCCCTATTTATAACATGGGGATGATAACTCTTTTCTCCCATCATTTGTCTGTTTCGTCTGTTTACAGTGTAAGCTTTTCAGGGCAGGGATTCTTACTCTCTCCCTCTATATGGGTTTGTCTACAGTACAATTAGAGATCTGTGGCTGGCCCATGCCAGCTGACTCAGGCTCATGGTGCTTGGGGAAAGGGGCTGTTTAATTGCAGTGTAGATTTCTGGGCTCGGGCTGGGGTCTGGGCTTTATGACCTTGAGAGGTTTTTGTTTGCCTTGTAGACATACCCATGGTGTATCTCCCCTAGCACAGTAGGGTCCCAGTCTCAGCATCTCAAGGCCCTACCATAAGACAAACAATAAATACTGCGACAGCTAAGAAGTATCTGAGCTCCACTTATGGAAGAATCAGTCTTCATTTTCTAATCAGTTTCAAAGAAATAGTATTCCTATCGTTTCAAATAAACTACTGTATTTAGAAAGCAAAAATATATATTAAAATTTTAAATATGTACTATGATCAAATAAAGTCTCAGCACTCTTGTTACCACACAGAAGAAATTATTCAGATTTCTTTGGATCACTCATCCAAGTTATTTTAATGGTGGTGCATTTGTTGTTCAAGTAACAGATATGTTCTGCATAGCAAACTTGCTATTGTTAAAATCCTTGTGGTTATGATTTCACTTTAGAAGGGCATTTCTTTTAAACACCAGACTCCATATTATTTTCATAATTAAAGTATGATGATGTGCAGTCAACAATAGGACAGAAGGCCATTTGGACTCTCTTAATGGTTTTTAATAATGTTGTTAACATCAGCATATTAGCTGTTAGTTCTATTCTATTGTTACTATTAGGAGCTAAAAGGCATTAAAAGAAAAATGAAGATAGCCGCCTAAAATCAGGACAATTCTCTAGACTGTAACATCAAAAGCGTTCATTTTGCTGTGATTTTTCTCAAAATAAGAAGAATAAGATGGGTTCATGGCACTTGTTTCTGCCAGAAGATTAATTTTCTTTGAGCATGGTTATCCATTTCAACATCAGCATCTGTGACACATTAACAAATGTTCGTCACATGTTTTGCCAGGTCTAGATTTATGCTTCCCAATTCTGATCTCAGTTATACCAGTATAAACCAGAAATAACTCCATTGAAGTTAGTGGAGTTAAACTGATAATGAAAAGGGTGAGATCAGACATAGTCTTTCCATAAAATTTTCTATTTAAAACACACAAACACACACACTGCTTATTTGAGCTGCACAAAGATCTTACTTTCATGGATTCGAGGGGTATTAGTGAGGCCAGAGAAGAGGTTACAGTAATCAAAATGAGAAGTGCCTGGATGAGGGTGTTAGGTGTTGGGACAAAAAGAGAAGACAGCTCTTAGAAATTTTATGGTGGAAAAGGTAGCAAAATTTGTACACAGCCTGGATATGTGGGACAAGGGAGAGGGAAAGCTGCAGATGACTACCAGAGTACAGGCCTGACTGACAGGAGGCGGATGGAAAGATGTGAAGAAGAATGGGGAGACTAGTGAGTTTTGGAGGAAAGCCCAGGAGTTCAGTTCTGGACATGTTAAGTTGACAGTGACCCATCCAGGAGAAGATCTCAGAGAGACAGGCTGAGATGTAGGATTGAGTGAGGGGAGGAATGTCAGCATCGGCGAGGTAGATCCAGAGGAGCTGGAACAATCTTTATATTGGGGGTGCTGAAAGCCATTGAACAAAACTGTAAATGTGGTATATGATGGAAGCTATGCATTTGGTTGCTGTTATTACTTCAAGCCAGGGGCTGCTGCTGCACCCCCCACCCGCACCTCTAGTTGCACTGCGCATGGGTAGATCTGTGAATCATTAGCTAAAGATGGTAGTTGAAACTGAGTGAACAGATGAGATCACCCAGACAGAGGGCATTAAGGGATAGGAGGAGGGACCAATGATGGAGCTCTGTGAGCTCCCCACTAACAGTGTCAGAGGCAAGAGGAAGTTCACTGAAAGAGATGCTGAGGGAACAATCACAGATAGGAGGAGAAACAGGCAAGAACTGAGCCACAAAGGGGAAGGGAGGACAAACTTTCAAGTAAGGGTTTGATTGGCAGCATCAGAAGCAGCTGAGAGGTCAAGAAAGAAAAGGATTGATGGAGTATAAACTCTGAGATTTGGCTAGAATGAGAAACCTCAGTGAAGCTGTGAGGGGGAAATCACACTAGACAGGGTACAAGATGGAAATGGAAGGAGAGGAATCCAAAGCAACAGTTGTAAATGGCACGTTCAGTAAGTTTAGAGGTGAATCGAAGAAGAGATGGGGCTGTAACTGGAGAGGCAAGTGGGGCCAAGGGTGAATTTTGAGGATGAGAGAGACCCGTGCTTGTACTGTATTATGAGGGAAAAAGGCCAGAAAAGGATGAGAGGCTGAAGATTAGATCGGGACCTCTAACGGTAGGTCTACACTATAATTAATTACCCGTGGCTGGCCTCTGTCAGCTGACTGGGGCTCAGGCTATGGGGCTGTTTAATTGCAGGGTATATCCCTCGCCCCCCCCCCTCGTCCAAGCTGGCGGCTCCAGTGCCTGCCTGAGCCGCCTCATTCTCCCGCACCCACTGCTTGCTCGCAGCGTCCCTCCTCAGTCCCCCACCCCGAGGAGAAGCAATGTGGCGAGCAGCAGGGATCTGGGGGGTGGGGGTGGAGTGCAGGTAGGCAGGTGGCAGCAGCAGCAGGCGATGGGTGGGGGGGCCTCAGGGAAGGGGCGCAGCCACCATGGCCCAGGTGTCCCTCGGGGGTAGCTGCTCCAGGGAAGGCTTTGCTTTCTCTGGCCTATTAGACCAGCCACCCATGAGTTTCAGCCTGAGCCCGGATGTCTACACTGAAATTAAACATAGTAGCCTGAGCCCTGCGAGTCTGAGTCAGCTGACATAGGCCAGCCAGGGGTGTTTAATTGCAATGTAGACATATTCTAGGTGGTTTATTTAGGAAGCATGGGACACAGTGTCTCCAATATTCCTCTTGTACAATCTCACTGAAGTAGTGGCACGGATAAGCCAGTGATTGCAGGAGATTGGGACTTGGGGTGCTCCCTTGGTCTGAGAGAGAGAGAGCTGCAGCCAGAGCATTTTTGGTAAAGGCCTCTTGACTTTGCTCCTCTCCTTGGTCTGCCATAGGTTAGAGCTGTTAGCCTTCTGGTCATGCCTGTAAACTCATCTCCCCTCGCCCGCCAGTCATTCTGGGTGAAAGTGCCTGGCTTTGGGATTGGGGGTTAAATGTGGGCATTTCAGGTGAGATGGAGAGACTGCTGATGGTAAAATGTTGTTAGCGTGGGAGCAGTTTATTATCTGATATTATTTTATTATAGTGGTTCTTGTGCTATTATACACTTTAATTATCATTAGAGAGCTCAAAGTATTTGGGTGGGCCATATTTATGCTGGCTTCATAATCTAATAAATAAATCATATGAAGTGGCGGATAAGCCACCGGGCCAACAGGGCCTGTACGCAGGGGCCCTGGACATTTAGGGGACCGCCAGAAAAATGGATTCCCCTGCACCCAGATCCCATTCCCCAGCAGGAGCGCTGGTCAGGTGGAGTGGGGCAAGCCTCCGTACCCTGACCCCACTCCACGGCTGGAGTTCCGGGGGGGAAGGTAGTGGGGGAGAGCAGGTGGAAGAGGTGGGGAGGGACCCCTACTTGATATGGCCCAGGGCCCCATGAACCTCTAATCCTTCTCCGATCATATGAATTACAGCACCTATATTGGATGAAGAGCTGTGTGAAATGTTCACAGTAAAACCAGAGACTGGCAAAATTCACCTTGTTTGTTTTTTCACAACTCCCAAATTCAGACCAGATTTATTAAAAAGGTTCTTTAACATTTATGAAATTCTGAACATGATCCTGGACCCAGTTTTGAATTATTTATGACTTTGAATCAAAGCCATGTAAAATTCATGGTTTGATCTGGTTACAGCAGAGAAACAGTAGTAATCCTGCCATTTCAGCTTTTTTGCTCTGAAATGTTATATTAGTTGGAACCCCAAATTCAAGGCAAATACCCAATGTCTACCTACTTTCAAACCTTGAAAAATTGCATGCTCCCCTGGAAAGTGAAACAGCCAGATTTCACACACCTCTCATAAAATGCTCAAATTTACATATTTTTGAGCCTTTTAAGGCCTGCTACAAACTTATTCAATGCTTTTTGCAGCTGTTGAACATGTGGCTTTCAAATGTGATACTTGTTCTTGAAGAGTTATAATCTTTAAATATTTTGATCAATATGTCAATCCAGTCCATGCTGCCATTTTTGTATGATAATGTGTTGTGACTCACCAGGGCCTGTTCTCCTGCAGGATCTAGGAGCATTGAATACTGAAGTGTTTTCTGACTTGAAGCCAATCATCAACTTTAAGTTAACTTCTAGGTCACCGGTTCAGATCAGGCCCAGTTTAGTCATGATAGAAAGTCATTACTGTGTAATGGTTCTTCAGTAGCCTGTGTGCAAATCAATTCTGATCGCAGCCCTGTTCCTTGGTACCTTTGTTGGCAACGTCAACAGAGAACAAGGGTGGAGTGGGCATTGAGAGTAAATTAATAAGAGGTGACTGGGACTGTGCAGTTGTAGAAAAAGCAGCTCATGGACACAATCATGATTTGGAACTTGAAATAAACAAAAATGGGCAAACAACCTAAAAAAGGATTGATGTAATGAAGAGAAGAATTCTCTCCAAGAGGCTTCTCTTTGCGCACCAATTTTGGTTGCACATGTGCAGAGAGGAATTCAGAAGAGCTCCTCAGCAGGAGGGCTTAAAGGATGCAGATTCATTGCAGTCCCCTGCCCTTACATTTTCGATTCAGAGACACAGACTGATCACAGGGACCTTTGAAGCAGAGGAGAAGCCTTTTGGTTGAAATGTCAGATTTTTATAGAAATGTCATTTAATTTGAAGAAATAATGCAGTTTGCTGGTCTGTTTGGTGAGTGGAGCCATAGTGGAGTAAAAGAGGTGAGAGAGTAAAAGGTATTTGTTAAGTAGAGTTAGGAGAGTGATCACTTTAGATAAGCTATTACCAACAGGAGAGTGGGTTTGTTTGGGGGGGGGGGGGAGAAAACCTGGATTTGTGCTGGAAATGGCCCACCTTGATTATCATACACATCGTAAGGAGAGTGATCACTTCACATAAGCTATTACCAGCAGGAGAGTGGGGTGGGGGGAGATAAAACCTTTTGTAGTGATAAACACCCATTTTTTCATGATTTGTGTGTATAAAAACAAACATCTTCTGTATTTTCCACAGTATGCATCCGATGAAGTGAGCTGTAGCTCACGAAAGCTTATGCTCAAATAAATTGGTTAGTCTCTAAGGTGCCACAAGTACTCTTTTTCTTTTCTGTGTAACACTGTCTGTACTAGAGGAAGAGGAAGCTGAGAAAGAGCGAAAAGTTTCCAGCAGAAAGTTTTCCTGGCTGTCATCCATCCAGAATCAGCGGCAAGGAAACATGGCAGAAACAGTGATTATTGGAGGCCAAACTGAGTTGAGACTAAGGACTTTAAGATGTTTGTAAGACTTAAGACAAAGTAGTTTCCTCAGTGGTAAAAATCTGTCCAGAGAACTGAAAGAAATTTTGGACTCTCTCACAAGTACAACTCAAAACAAGGTGACAGATACAAACAAGCACATAAGTATTGATCTTCTAGCCATTAGTGGAAGGGGAATCTGCAGATGGGAGAAAGGTGTAGACTACTAGACACCAGCAGCAAATTAGTCCTGCAGAACTAAGTAAAATAATCATAGTGACTGTTGTGTAACTAAGGGCTTCTTTACATGGTAAATGGAACTGAAATAACAAACTCAGCAGCAATTCAGACCTTTCATTTTGGTTCAGGTCTGTGTGTGGACACTTACTGTGGAATAAGAGTGTCCTATTCTGAAATAACTTAATTCAGTTCAAACAAATTACGTTATTTCAAAATAGGGCATGCTTATCCTGAACTGAATATCCAGATAGACTTGAACTGAAACAAATAAAGATGTGAGTTACATCTCAGTTAGTTATTCTGGTTCCATTTAGCATGTAGATAAGCTTTATAACACTAAAAAAGACAAGTAGATACTATCTACTCCAGGGAATCTGTAATATGATGACAAAGGAAGGAAGTCCTGGGAGGAAGCTCAGCTGAAGAGACAATTCGGCCAGTGATGAGGATGTGGTCAGAGAAACATGCTTGATGAAAAAGAGTCTTTACCATTGTCCATTGGCTTTTCTAGGAACAGAAAGCGCAGGAAGAAATGAGTGATGATAGCTAATCTCTTGAAACCCATCTCTGTTGCTGTGAGTCACCTGAGTTTTCCCCAGTGTGGTGGCAAAAGCTTTTTTTCTGAGGTGGTTATTTTTGCTATGGGAAAGAGACAGAGCACGGCTGAGCTAAAAGGTTCTGTCCATGTTTACCCTATTGATTTTAAGACTGGAGTTGGAAGAAGTAAGCCGTACTTAAGTGTGCTTCTAATCTGAAAAGTGACTATGAAAAGAGCATCTCCTTATTCGGTAGATCTGCTTCCTGTGTGTAACCAGAGTCACAGATGCTTATTTAATGTGAAAAGTGAGTTATTAATACTTTTTACTGCTGTCAGCCCTGCAGAACCAATCCAACTTGAGGAGAATGAAATAACTCCTACTTCCTCAACAGAGTTGTTCACTGAGTTCCAATTACCAGGCCACCTGTGCAACTGCATTTACTTCACATTCTGCCTCAGGTACAGCTGGTCAATTGGCCCGAAGGCAATAGAGTTGCATAGATCAATAAATTAAAACAGGTTTCAGAGTAACAGCCGTGTTAGTCTGTATTCGCAAAAAGAAAAGGAGGACTTGTGGCACCTTAGAGACTAACCAATTTATTTGAGCATAAGCTTTCGTGAGCTACAGCTCACTTATTCGGATGCATACTGTGGAAAGTGTAGAAGATCTTTTTATATACACAAAAGCATGAAAAAATACCTCGTCCCACCCCACTCTCCTGCTGGTACAAGTTTTTTCATCATTAAAACAGTTATTGAATTCAGTGGGCTGTGGATAAGGCCTGAAACAAACATTCGTCCTGCTGAATCTTTATTATTGATGTTGTCTGGTCCAAAAAGAATGCAACTTAACTTTCAGAACCTAGGCTGGGTTTGCAGGGCTGGCAGTTATGTTTAAAAAAGTATATACTTTGAAGAGCTAGATTATGACGTGGACTATGTACCTGCGCAAAGGAATAAATGGAAATAAGACACTCCCCCCTTATGTCCCTACTTGGGCTGCACAGATGTTGGATCTAGTCATGTAGGAAGGGGCAGAGCTGCTAGCATGCTTATTTCCTTCTTGGAGTAGGTAGACGGGAACAGGCAAAAACCTTGTCTCCAACCCTTCTCTCTATTCGCTGGCCACAGTAGCTAAGCCAATGCAGGGAGGATACTAATAGGCCAGTAGCACATTATTACGTCCTGGAAGCGGAGGAGGCATTGTGATTTCTACATGTGTCTGTCACAATGCCTCGTGGAGTAGGGCAGCTTATGCAACATCCTAGCGCTGGGTTGTGCCTAAAGTTATGACCTAGTCTGAAGCTAGCACTGTTTTTCTGGAAGTCCATGACACAGTCAGTGTAGAACCCCAATTGTATAGATGTATTGTTCAGAGCGGAACTGTACATTAAATGATAAAATGTTAAAAGTTTCACTAACCTTCTTGTTTTGAATGGGGAACCATACAAATGGGGGGTGGGAGAGGGGTTCTACTGAAAATGTCCGGAACATTGTAAAGAGGGGAGTTTGGAGAATTTGCAGTAAGCTGCAAGAGAGGAAAAATTACTTGGAAACCTACAAGGAAAGACAGAAATCAGCTGATTTTTATATTTATCCCCAAAACTAGCTTGCACATAGATGAAACCATTTACTTGATTTGATTGAACAAGATTCCTGACCAATTTCTCTCCTTGCTTCCTATGGGGACTGACCAGGCCGTTAAGAAAAGCATGAAAAGTGTTGAATGGTAATGCCAGAAAATAGAAAGAACTATAACAAACTGCATCTAAACAGAGGGCCAGATCTTCAGTTGGTGTAAATCTATTTAGTTCCATGGAATTCAATAGACCAATAGCATCTTATACAAGTTGGTGATCTGAGGGCCAAATCAGAGATAAATGTCCTGCCTGAGTAGAGGGAACTGGCATCTTTCAGGTGGCTGTCAATGGAAGAGGAATATGCTTAATGAAGGATACTTTACCCTAATGTCTGAGTAGCCCTCTGTAGTTCCAACTTGCCCCCTCTGTGAGGGGAGCTGGCCTCTGTGCCACGCAGGGCGGTGCATTCCTTCTGTCTCTCCTAAATCCAGCTCCCCCATGAACACTGGAACTGTACCAGATTTAATAGGGGCACCTCTGCAGGTGGGAGTTAAATTTGCCCTTTAAAAAACACTTTAATTGACTAAAATGTGCTATGTTAAATCCTTACCTTCATTGCTTGTGAGCTGGTGAGTTATGGAGTTGATTGTCAAAAGAAAAGCCTACAATTTGCTCTAAAAGATTGGTTGTACTAAACTACTTTGATTGGATAACTTTGGTTCTTTTCTGTTAACTTGGTTTGAAGTTGCTGATGTCACCTGGGTCTGAATAAAGATAGTAAACTGAAGTAAGTGTCCCATATGTAAACCGGCTGATACACCTTTTCTCCCTAGAAGTGGTCCTGCTAGGTCCTGGTAGAGACACAATTACAGAACAGCATGGGTAGTTTGTGCTGCTACCATCTGTTCCGTGCCTGTCCTGTGCATATTTCAGTCCTCGTCGTGATTGAGAAAGCCAAAGTTAATATTGCTAATAGTAAACCTGGGACCTTCAGACTTGAATAAAGTTAAGAATCCGAGTTTGTAGCTAAGCTGTCTGGTGGTTTGATTTTTTTTTTACATAATATTTGTATAGTGTTGTGGTATTATTGTCATGTTTTTGTATGGTTTGCATTATATTTCATTGTTATGTGTCTTTAAAAAAATTCTTAGCTTAAAATTACCAGGTCATGACCATTTATTAATTATTATGTTAGAGGATCTAGTCAGTGACTTCTTTCTATAACCAGTCATAACATTCCATGTTATTTTCTGCTCTTTTGAACTATACTTGTAGTCATGCTTATTTAATTATTTCATTCAAAGTAGTAAACAAAGTACAGTCTTAGTATATGGAGTTTGTATTCATAACACTAAGTCTTGTGTAACCTGAATTGAAAAACTTACATTTTAATTCCTTGCACTTTGTGAATTTTATGCTTCTGGAAGATGCCAGTCCTTGAAAGTCCTTGAAGATGAGTCCAGAATCCTGGAAAGTCCTTGAAGACTAACTCATTTACTCAAGAATAGACAAGCAGGGTCAGTGCAATTATCCTCTTCTCTTATTGAGGGTTCAGATTTAGTTGAAATGGAGGAGCACATGAGTACCACATAAAGAACCAAACTCTACTCACTCTTGACATCAAAATGAGATGCCACTTGGAGTAGATTGTACAGATTTTCATAATCTGATGACTCCTCTTCTGTTCTATATGCTATAAACCAGTGGTTCTCAAAGCCGGTCCGCTGCTTGTTCAGGGAAAGCCCCTGGCACGCAGGACCGGTTTGTTTACCTGCTGCGTCCGCAGGTTCAGCCAATCGCGGCTTCTACTGGCCGCGGTTCGCCGCTCCAGGCCAATGGGGGCTCCGGGAAGTGGCGCGGGCCAAGGGACGTGCTGGTCGCCCTTCCTGCAGCCCCCATTGGCCTGGAGCGGCGAACCGCGGCCAGTGGGAGCCGCGATCAGCCGAACCTGCAGACGCGGCAGGTAAAGAAGCCAGTCCGGCGCTCCAGGGGCTTTCCCTGAACAAGCGGTGGACTGGCTTTGAGAACCACTGCTATAAACAACATTGAAATAGTTAACATCCTTTGATATTAATGAGTGGAATTCACACCTCTCAGAGCTATTGGTTCAGGCTGTTTGAGGACTCAGGCTCATATCTCTGTATCAGTTCACATTTTGAAGGTTTTCTTCTCAAGGGCTAGAATTCTGTTTTTTCTTTTTAAATGAAAGCTTAGATTCTGAAGTGCAAAAAATGAGTTCCAGGTCCTGGGCCTATTGCAGTGCAACCCCTGCCTGTTGGCTAGAATGACCACTTCTGTGGTGTGAGGATTATTCATTCTTTGTGTGCATTACATCTTTGCTGAGACTGTCAGTAAGAGGTCTAAACTATGATGGTAGTTTTTTTTCACTAAGTAAAGGAGTTAGATAACCAACCCATTTCATAAAGGCCACCAAACAGCTCAATCACATGAACTGCATTTTACTTCTGTGGGAATTTTGTACCAAAAAAAAAAAAAATTCTGCACCAAAAAAAAAAATCAAATATTTTAAAATTCTGCATATTTTGTTTGTCAGAATAATGCAATATAATCACTCTGGTTTCAATTATTTTGGTAATTTATTTAAACTAAAATTCAATGGATGGAGAATGGGAGTGGGGAGCATTGGAGGAAATCCCCCAACCACCTTGCCTACTAGTAATGTAGCTAGGTTTGACCCTTTATTTGTAGTTATTAGTCAACAGATATATGCAGCCATATGCTCAGTGTTACATCATAGGCAAATGAGGGCTGGGGAATCAAACTCACAGTTTATATTGGCTACTGACCATCTCCAGAAAGGTCACTAGCGAACAGTTCATGGGGCACATTTTGACAGGAAATTTTTTCAGTCCAAACATTTAGACCAGTTCTAATCACAAAAACACCATAAGCATTTATTGGCCATACTGTCCTTTATACCATTCTGGCAATGTAAAGGAGCCTTAAAACTTTTACACCTGTTTTATACTCCTGGGGGAATTCACAAAGACAATGGGAACAATTCACTAGGCAGGCAGGCTGCTACATTCTGCTCTGACTGAGGGGATAAAGCCTGCCTAACGCCTAGCTCCTCAGAAACACTCTGAAGCCCTACCCTTCCACGTCGAGTGTGCTGCAACAGTGAGCAAGAGGGACCGAGTGTCTCTCTCTCTCTCTCCTCTCTCTCTCACATGCATGACTGACACCCCTGGCCCCTCCCCTGCAGTGATTTTCATCTCTACTGGCTGCTCCGGGCACCCAAAACAACCTGCATGTGCTGCCAGGGAGGGTTGGGTGACCGCTGTTGTGCCTTCCCTTTGCTTCCTTGTCAGTAGTCATTTTTCTGCAGGGAAGCAAAGAAATCTGCGGGGGATATGAATTCTGCACATGCGCAGTGATTCAGAATTCCCCCAGTAGTAGCATTTGGACCCATGACTTAGAGTTGAAAAGCTCTGCATCTCATTACCAATCCTCTGAGCCCTGAAGTCCTCAGAGTTCCTTATTGTTAAATAAATTACTCTAGGTGAGAGATGTACATTGAGCTTTTGTCCTCATGAGATAAATATTTTAAAAAGTTGCTTCACTTTTTTTTTTTTAAAGCTATGACTTCTGCTGAATTCAGTGGGTCACATTCTGCTCCAGGGGAATTGTTTGGTTGACAGGATTCTGGATTAGATGCACCACTGATTTGAACCAGTCTCTACAATTCTTATGTTCTTATGTTCTTATATCGGGGGTAGAATTTGGCCCAATGGGAATAGAATGGTAAAGTGCAAGGCAACTTTATGAATATTTTTCCTTCTAACACAATGGTAAAAAATTTAATTGAAAAAGTTACTGCATTTGCACAGGCCAAATACAAAAATTATATATATATATTCTCTGTTGGAGATGAGCATATTCATATGGTCAGCTAATAACTTATCAAAATTCAGTTTTTACTTCATTTTATTTTTATCTCATCTTTATTAATTTCTAACAAAAGCATATATAACTAATAGACTAATTAAAAAGCTTGCTCACAGCCACCTCTTTACATACCTTTTCCCTGCTTTTACTTTTATTCTTTGGGTGTCTTTGTTTTCTGAAACTAGGAACAAAACAAGCAAACTAACCATGTCACCCCTTTTCCAAATGTACAACACAAATTAAATTAATACATCAGTGGTTTTCATGAGATGTTTTCTCTCCTAAGTTTCTTCCTATGCGTGGTCCTGTTCCATACAGAATCCCTTTTTGAAAATGTAATGCCTCATTTCCTTGGATTAATGTTTTTGATTATTCTGAAAAGTGGGTGAGTATAGAATATTTTCTTTAAATAATGTATCTGAAGGGTCAGAAAACGATTGGATAAAAGGAAAATTGTATGTGTGTGGCTGGGTGATTTAAGGGTACTATTTCTTTTGGCTTATGGAATCGCTATTTTTCACTTACCCTAATTTTTTCTATTGCAAAGTTTATGTAAATTCTAAAACTGCACTTAACTGTGGGACAAAACGTCAGAACACAGTGTTCTCACATCACTAACTAAATAGTATGTGATTAATGTACTCAGAAGTATTCTGGAATTGGTAAATTAAAGCAAACGTGCTGATAAAGGGAACTGATGGGTTGTTTACTATAAAATAGTCATTGAAACTTAGCCAAATATATTCATTTTTAAAAAGAATCTTCATGATCGAAGACCATGTTATTAAACATAGCAGCTGTACACAAAAATATTGCTAAGTAAATACTTTGTGGCCAATGCCATTTAGTAAAATATATATTTATATATATATATATTTACTCATGGACTAGACCTTTTGCTTTTAGTTTCTATATCTTGGTGCCATATCCACTTTATGATTGGCTCTGGCCCTTCTTTCCTTTGTCATCTGAAGCTGAATTCCCATTGAACTCCTCTTTATATATGGCCTAATACTGCATGACTCAGACCAATGGTTTTCAAACTTTAGGATTTTAGAAAAGTTGCAGCAGTTTAGCTAAATTGATTTAAAATTGATTTAGTTCAATGGACAAAAACTCTAAAATTACTGCATTAACTTAAACTGATTTAAGTGAGGTTAAACTGGTTTAAGTGCATCAGTATTAAGGATTTGAACTGCTTTAACTAGATTTATTTTAAAATGACTTAGTTAAATCAATGCAACTTTACTAATACTGACAAGTCTTTAGAGTCTGAGCCCATTATATTTTCCCCCAGTATTTTCACTGCATCCCAGCTAAACATATGTATTCATTTTAATCAGAATATCAAATGAGTCCACTTTCACGGATCTACGGGCTGGCCTACTTCTCTTCAGCATAGGGCCCAATCCTGCTAGACTCAGATCTATGGTAGTGACAGGTGTGTTTACCATTAACTTAGGGAGAGCTGGGAGCCTCGCTCAGAAAACAGAAGCAGATGTGGTGTGAAAACTGCTAGAGAAGTCCTTGTGGTCCCTTTAGGCTACTGCCTATGGATTGGAACCACTTAGAATCATAGAATATTAGGGTTGAAAGAGGTCATCTAGTCCAATCCCCTGCTCAAAGCAGGACCAATATCAACTAAATCATCCCAGCCAAGGCTTTGTCAAGCTGGGCCTTAAAAACCTCTAAGGATGGAGATTCTACCACCTCCCTAGGTAACCCATTCCAGTGCTTCACCACGCTCCTAGTGAAAAAGTTTTTCC
Organism: Natator depressus; assembly: GCF_965152275.1. Classification (NCBI taxonomy): domain Eukaryota; kingdom Metazoa; phylum Chordata; order Testudines; family Cheloniidae; genus Natator; species Natator depressus. The sequence continues at coordinate 81,783,158 of NC_134241.1, read as the reverse complement.
TAATATCCAACCTAGACCTCCCCCACTGCAACTTGAGAACATTGCTCCTTGTTCTGTCATCTGTCACCACTGAGAACAGCCTAGCTCCATCCTCTTTGGAACCCCCCTTCAGGTAATTGAAGGCTGCTATCAAATCCCCCCAAATCTTCTTTTCTGCAGACTAAATAAGCCCAGTTCCCTCAGCCTCTCCTCGTAAATCATGTGCCTCAGTCCCGTAATCATTTTCGTTGCCCTCTGCTGGACTCTCTCCACTTTGTCCACATCCCTTCTGTAGTGGGGGGTACCAAAACTGGACGCAATATTCCAGGTGTGGCCTCACCAGTGATGAATAGAGGGGAATAATCACTTCCCTGGATCTGCTCGCAATGCTCCTACTAATACAGCCCAATATGCCGTTGGCCTTCTTGGCAACGAGGGCACACTGCTGACACATATACAGCTTCACTGTAATCCCCAGGTCCTTTTTTGCAGAATTGCTGCTTAGCCATCAGTCCCCAGACTGTAGCGGTGCATGGGATTCTTCCTTCCTAAGTGCAGGACTCTGCACTTGTCCTTGTTGAACCTCATCAGATTTCTTTTGGCCCAATCCTCCAATTTGTCTAGGTCACTCTGGACCCTATCCCTACCCTCCATCATAGCTACCTCTCCCCACATCTTAGTGTCATCTGCGAACTTGCTGAGAGTGCAATTAATCTCATCATCCAGATCATTGATAAAGATGTTGAACAAAACCAGCCCCAGGATTGACCCTTGGGGCATTCCACTTGATACCTGCTGTCAACTAGACATCGAGCCATTGATCACTACCCGTTGGGTGCAACAATCTAGCCAGCTTTCTATCCACCTTAGGGAATCACATCTCCTAGTAAAGTCAAGAAATGCAGGCTCAGGCCCATAATAGGTATTGAAATGCAATCACTGAAACTGTGTATTTGAAAAGATGAGTTAGACGCTTATCTTTTCATTAGCTGTATTTTCCAGCAGCAAAGTATCTTTACAGAGTGCAGCAGACAAGTATGAAACAAATTGTCATTGGCAAACATTTGGACTTATACTCAACTGCAGTTAAGTCCGGTAATATGGGCTTCAGAAATTACCTTGCTCAAAACCAATTAAAATAATAAAATCGAGGTAGGTTTTTCTACTATGGCTTCTTATTATGGGAAGTAAAGATTGATGTATTTTTACAAACATTTAAAACACTAATGAAACTGCTTCCGTTAATCAACCTGGGGCACAGGTTGACGCTAACTGATTTCTATCTTGACACTGAGTGATTTCTGTCTTTCTTGTGGGATATATTACTGTTATGTTTGTGTTTATTTACAGAAACACTGGCCTAATTGCTCCACTCCAGCAGAAAAATCCTGGGGATGGATGCCTAAACTGTAAGGAAACCTGTAATTATGCACCCTGCAATGTTCTGACATCACGTCCCTCTCCGGAGAGACGAGTGTGCAGCCTTGCAGACATGGCAGGCGGCACAGTGATTTGACCAGGTCAAAGTGTTTGACTGCAAAGACATAGCCATGTGGAAGTTTATTAGGGGAAAAGGTTATGCATGGATGATGGCTGCCATAACATGGGGTCCTGTAGGATATACTACAATGGCCTTGATAGTAGCCACAGACAAGGAGGGTCTCTTCAGATGAATCACATGACCCCAGACGTGGAGGATTGTCCAATGGGGACCTCAGCTCCAGATTTTGCCTTGGGCCCCCCAAAATCTCTGCAGCTCTGTGTGTGACTGGCATTAGCTTCACTGTTATTGTGTCCCAGTCCCATGTAGTCTATAATAGGGAAGTGGGCTCAGTAGCTGTTCCTGATGTCAGCTCCCTAACCCTAGTCTCTTTTTGAAGCTGTGCTGGTGATGGTTGGGGGTAAGAAAATTAGAGGCCTCAAAGTCTAGGAAGCTGCAGTTAGAAATAGCATTGGATTTGGCCTGAAGATTCCCTATATTATTTCTGCCAAGATGCAGGAGAGTTGAGGGGTGGCTGACAGTCCACTTCTTCCGGGCATCAGGAGGCGCACCCAGTGCCAGGTGGTGATAGCATGCACGCAGCATGAGCTGTGTGATGTGGGGATAGGAGCAGAGCAGAGCTGCGCAGGAAGTAGAGATTTTCAGCACTTTCAAATAATGGCATCCTTTTGGGGGGATGCTTGTGGAGGCCCTAGCCACACCCTTCACCTTAAGAAGGTGGGTTGGATTGACCAGTACTAGCTCATCTGATGTAAGGGTGAGTGCCACTGATTGGCGGGGGAATACATTGCTGGACATCTGGCCTTCACTGCTCAGACCCCGCAGTGTAGTCCCGTGTGCCACAGGGTTGGAGCTGATTTTTCCATTACAGTGGTAGGTAAATTAACAACTGTAACTTGAAGACATTTCATTTTTTTACCACTAGATGTGTTAATAGTTCATAGTTTTAAACCTTAATAATACTGAAGATATGGTAGTATGCGTATTGGCTATCACATCACAGAGGAGTGTGATTACAATTTTTTTGTACCCAGAAAGGTTATTCTGAAAATTACATTTGATGTAAAGTCTTCCGAAGGAGAGCGGAAATGGACCAGGTGCCTTAGAGGCTTTTCATAAATCGGAGTTTAATTTTCATACACTTTTACAATTCATTCCTTTTCTTTATCAGAAATGTTTGTCAAACTGCCTGCATTGCTTCAGTTATTTTGGAACCAGTGGTAAGCAGCCTTCATAAATATCTTTGCAATAACTGTTCCAGAAAATTTATCTTTCATTATTAGCAGATATTTAAAGAGATATTGATGCAGTTTTATATATACATATGTCTTTTTGCTTATGGCTTTGCTCGCATCTGTATGTATAAACTGTCTTATCTTTTCAGACAGCACAGTCCTGAGTGGTTGATGTAGTGCTTTCAGCATTTGTTTTGTTTGGGTCCTCAATCTGACAGCATTTGCACTGTCACTGAGGCACCTACTTTACATTATTTATTTCCTATGAACATGTTGCCCCAGGTTATTCCTTGGCAAGCTGTTTACCATTGTTTCACAGGTACTATTAATGCTGATCACCTTAGAATCTGTGTTATCACATGACCATAAAACACCTAACCCTTGTTAATTCAAAGTCAGGAATGTCTAAATGAACATTACATCAATCCATATGCATTAACACCATAGCTTGCCTTTATTCCATATCTGGAAGTCCCATGAAGTCAATAGGATTTTGCAGTATGTAGTCTCATCATGCCCAAACCTATGACATCAAGGATAAAGAAGGCCCACAAACTATTAAAAACGCTCTTGTTGACTTCAGCAGGCATTGGCTCAGGCCTTTAATATTTAAGTGTATTTATTTATAGTCTTCCTCACAAAAAAGCAATGGTGAGGGCCAGAGATTACAAAGGTGTTCAGTTACTGTTTTTAAAAAAACATATTTCTTACTGTATTATGAATTGGCAATATTTTATATAAAGTTCTAAAATTCTATAAACTAAAATTCCATATTTGATTTACCAGCTAATGCTTAAAATTGTACAGGCTTTTTAGTATTTTCAAATTCTTCATTAGAATAATGTCCTTTAAACCCCTTTTTGCTAATAATTTATCTTCTTCGTAATGTCGTCATGCTTAAGTTTTCAAACTACATTTTAATATATTTCAATATACCAGTTACCTTGCAAACGGGCATAGATGGATTTGATGGTGACACAGTTTTGAGTAAAGCTGAGGATTATTAGGTGAAGTGAATACAGAAGAGGCAGGGTCTGCCTTAAAACTAGGCTGCCATAGCACAAATAAAATTTGATGTTGACAAATGGAATAGCGCACACATGGCTCAATAATAATGAACAAAAGTACAAAATACAAGGGAACATTGAGTAATAGGGACATAACTCTGAAATGGACAGTTAATGCTGAGAATAACAATATAACAAAATATTAGATTTCAGTACATCCAGTGCCTAGCCCAGTAAAATACTCCGGGCCAGGTTTTTGGAATAATGTGCATGTATTTTTGTGCCTAATCTGCTTCACATTTTGCAATTCAGTGACTGTGCTCACAAATGAGCATCTGTGTCTCTAATTAATCATTTGCACGTACAGTTACCATGAATGCATATGAAATCACAGTAACAGCATATGCAATGTAGGCACACAAAATATTGCTACCCCCTTTTGACCCATGCTAAAAATCAGGGCTCTGAGGTTTGTTTCTGTTAGGAAGAGACACTGATGATAAAGTCACGTATTTCTTTGGGTACATCTACATTGCAGCTGGGAGTTTGTTTCCCAGCTTGGGCAGACAGATATGTGCTAGCTCTGGTTGAGTTAGCTTGCTGAAACTAGCCAGTGTAGCTGGGGGGTAGCACAGGTTGCAGGTGGCTAGTCCAGGCTGCGTACAAACCCGCCTGAACCTCCTGGTATATACTCGGGTGGCTAGCCCAAGCTGCCACCCACGCTACCCACATTACGCTGCTATTTTAGTGTTTTTCTAGCTTGAGCAGTGCTAGCATGTCTGTCTGTCATAGCTTGGAAACACACTCCCAGCTGATGTGCAGACATACCCTGCGATGAAATCCTGTATATTTACAAAGAATGCACAAAGTTCTGTTTTCCCAAACATAGCAGGAATCAAACAACAGGAGTTAGCTGCTTTGCTCACAGCTCCAAACCCCTGTCAGCTGGCATACAGGTCCAAAAATGTTCTCTCTGTGCTTTTCTTAGGACTATTCTGTCAGTGCTTATTCAGGCTGTGTCTGGATTTCTCTCTCTCTCTCTCACACACACACACACCCCCTCCCAAAACTCCTCTGCCCACATCTTGCCTGGGTGTGGAGGCTGCTCTTATTTCAGATTTCTGGTTCCATAAAGGAGCTCAATTGTTTCTTACCGCTATTTTAAAAGAAGGGAAGCAGTCATGCCCACCAGCTTCAGTGATGTTTCGCCCAACCCACAACAAATGTGAATACATTTTATACACACATTTACATACAAGGTACTCTGAAAACTTGGCCCTGTATGTCTGGGTAGAGAGAGGGTAGTGGGGAAAATGGGTAAATACCAATGGCCTGATGCTTCTATATGCAGATTTTTCCTGAGTAAGGGCTGGGAAACTTCAAGAATTCTCACTCACAGTGTCCTCCTCATTCTTCCATCTCAAGGAGCAGGTTTTGCCCACCAATGAAAACAGCAAGAGGTTCAGCCCCTAAAACCTGTGGAGTGCCCTGAAACTAAAGCTGTCTGCCCTGTGGCTCTATACCGCTTTAATGCCCCCCCAACCCCTGGCTCTATAGCAGCACAGTTTCAGTATAGCCGTACTTCCAGGGGTCCCCCCCTGGACGTGCTACCCACAGAATCCTCCTTGCAGGGTTTTACTATCAGAGTGCTGAAAGGATCAGCATGAATTTGCAGAGGGTTGGTGGGTGAGGATACTGTTGAGTGTCTTGTGACCTACCCCTTTCAAAACTGCTGAGGCTAAATCGTGGGAAGCACATTTAGAGGAGCTTCTGAGGGGTGACAGGTAAAGGGTTGCATGGCTAAGAGCTGGCATTTTCTCCAGGCCAGAGTCCCAAGGTTCTGCTATTGTCAGCTAGCAAAGGGGAAGGGTCACATGTGGCCTCAAGGTTAAAAAAGAAGTAAAGGTATTCTAGGAAATTGACCTTTTTTTTTAGACATCAAGATATATCCATTTTATCATTCAACAAAGCTGGGACTCAGCCAAAATATTGTTACCCCTTTTGGACCCTAGGGGCTAGTGAAAGTTTGGGGCCTTGGGGATGTTCTAGCTGAGAGCAGAAATTGGTGATGGGGTCTGGAGTTTTCTTTGATTCAATCTTTTTTATTTACAAGGAATGCACAAAGTCCTGCTCCTGTGAACACAGGAGGAACCAACACCAGGGGATAGCTTCTTTGCTTACAGCCCAGGTTTCTTTCAGCCAGGGTAATGCCAACAGACCACGGCCATCGACAGGTGGGATCAAACCTGGGACCTCAATTCGTGAGCCTCTACTGCATGAGCTAAAAGCTCTTAGAGAGAGAGAGACTAATGAGTCTGCTCTACAGCCTGAGCAAAGTGGTCTCGGTGCCACTAGATGGGACAGAACACCACATCCAGAAGGTGTAGTGCTGGTGTAACCCACACAACCCAGAACCTTCCTGTGCGCTTCTCCCAGGGTCACACTACGATTACACACAGGTTGCTGCTTGGCTTTCTTGCTGCCTCTGAGGCTCGCTCCATTTCTTGTCTGCCCCCGCCCAGCTAGATGTTTGCCACACTCATAGACATACCTACCCTCCCGGTCAGAACAATACTCACTAGACCACTCCACCCACATGGTGCTAGTTTCTGGGTAGACTCCATTATGCCTTGTTTCAGGTGTGGCCCCTTAACTGTCCTTTAAAGCAATCTTAAGTGAAGAGAACATTCAGACATCAGTTTCAATAAGGTTTTAACTCAGCACCTAACAAGGATTAATCCAGCTCATTACAATATAATGCTGAATTATGAGATTTTTTTAAATAACAGGGGAATTAAATGGAAGAGGTTCTCTGTTAAGCAGCACAAATCAAGATCACCCCCACTATCTTGTGTGAGAACTCTTATGCATTCTTATGAAGAAATACCAGTATATGTTTTAGAGGATTAGGAATTCTAGATAGCTCATGGATTACAATTTTGCTTGTGTCCCACTCTACTTACAAGCACACTGTTACAAACCACATCACAGTTTGTGGCTGACTGCAGCACATGAAGAAGCAAGGATATTTAACCTGTACAATCGCCTGGATGAAATTTCTTCTGAGACAAAAATTGAAAAATATTTCCTGAAATAAAAGTATGACAAAGACAAATGTGGTTAGATGTAGTTTTGTTTTTTTTTAAAGTAATTACAGAGATACTAGTGAGAATGTTCATAAATGGGTGTTTTCTGTAACCTAAGGAAGGAATAAATGAAATGTTAGATAGTGAAATAATAATAAAATATATTCCACTGAAGTATTGTCATGGCCGAGGCCCAAACAGATAAAAGTCAGGGGATTATTAGACAAAGTTGCTACACTGACTTCAATGTTCTCATTGTGTCCAAAAGCAGTTCTGGGAACACTGTCAACACCTTTTCTGTTATTAAAGCCAGTCTTCCCAAATTAGTGCAAAAATATGTTTATTAATATATGTAATGAACTCTTCCCTGACATCTATTGATGAATTGTGGAGAGAGACCTCAGAAGCAGACCGTATTTGCAAAGACACATCCACTTTGCCTAGGTGATCAACAGACATACCTGCTGCACTCAATTTTGGCTGTTTTGGGGTAGAATTCTCTTTAAATCTTGAATGCAGGGTAAAGAAAGTCAGAGGGTGTGGTGAGAGGTGTTCCCATGTGGTGTTGTGGACTCACTTAGAGGATCCTATGTCATTTGACCCTCCCCCTCCAAGGACTAATTGAGAGTCCGTGTCTCTTAGTGATCACTAGAGTTGAAATCACTGATAAGCTGCTCTGGGGGCTGAGTCTTAAACCTGATGTGAGGAGGATGTTGTGGCGGCAGCAGTAGCAGTGAGCGCTTGTGGCCAGCAGCAGAGGTGATAGTGACAGCAGTGATCTGAAGCAGAGGCATTACTCGACCACCCCAGCCCCCGAGGGGTGGCCAGTGAACCTATCTGAATGCACCCCTGGACTCTGGGTCTTTGCTGACCTCGGGCAACAAACCATTAGTGAGGTGCTGCAGAGCAAAAAGGGCAGTGGAATGTGTGACAGATTTGGTGATTTCCGCCAGTATCCTGGACAAACCTTATTGAATTAAGTTGAAGTGTTTTTAGGAGTTCATTGGATTAAGATACAAGTGTTTATGTATTATTGTGGGATTGTACATAATGTCTCAAGCGAGGACGTGTGACTAATGTAAACCCTGGGAACTGTTATGAGCTACAAAGGACCATTTGAAACAAAGGGCAAGACAAGTTTAAAGTTAAGTACGTTTCCCAGGAAATTTCTAGAAGGAGGCACAAATATGCCTCTTCCGGTAATGCAAGAACTCAGCCTTTTGAAGCTTCGTCCTGAGGAGGGAAACTTTGTCTGCTGATCGTCTGTTGCATGAGGCCAAGATCAGAGGCCCAACAAGTATACAGGAGTGATTCACAGATTGGTGGTGTGCTTGTTTTGAGCCAAGGTGGTTATGAACTTGAAACCTCAGAAAAACCCCTTGGTGGAATTTGAAGAACTGACTCATGCCAGAGCCCTTGTTGGAGTTGGGGTGATCTCTAGTAAGCTTATTAGCATGGGTGTAGATTCTTTTATTGTTTTAATATGTTTTCTCTGTAATTATTTCACCTTAAGAATAAATGTGCTTGCTTAGGGAAAGCTGGGTGGTAATGTGTAACTGTGGGGAATTACGCTGCGTGTAGCCTCTGAAGAGAAAAGGAAGGAAGGCCTGTGTAGGTCGTCTGACATGTTGCGGGCTTCACAATGTACTCAGGGAACTGTGCTGTCGGGTCATGAGGGAGTGAGACGTGTGTCTCTACCCAAGAGAGGGGACAGCTTTGGAGCTGGAAGCCTGAGAGAGGGTTCCTTGCTGCACCATGGAGGAGAAATACAGGTGCAGTTGCCCTGAACTGTGACAGCAACTTAAAGGGGAATTCATCCACTGGACTTTCAGACCACAAGGTGGGAAACTGAGGCAAAGGGTTACTGGTCAAGATACTGTGGGGCAGGTGTTTACTTGTGGTTTGTACACTTTTTAATCATCGCTGTGTTTTTTCCAAATTAATGCTCTTTCCCCTTCTCCTCTTAATAAAAGTTTTCTTTTGTCATACAGACACTCAGTGCTTGTGAATGGGGAAGTATTGCCTCTTAGAGGCACTCAGTGTTGGTGTTTAGTCCTCCCAGATTTTCTGGGTGAGAGGACAAGCGGCTACATTCTGTAATGTTAAGAGGAACTCCTAGATACTGAATCTGGCTCGTGTTGCTGCCGACACCATCTGCCGGAAGGGTTACATGCAAATATGACAAGAAGGAATAATCTGATCAAATTTCAGATTTTACATGCATGCCCCTTGACAAGACTATATCCTTCAAGTGGAAGTTACTATTAAGAATACCCTCTGTACTACGCAGGGCAAATCAGCATAGATCCATTGACTTCAGTGGAATATGCCAATTTATCTTATCTAAGGATCTGGCCTACAAAGTTTGATTTGAACTTTCATCTCTGCTTGGTAGCGGTCACCAGTATTTGTGAGCACCTCAGGATCTAGTCGCTGCCTTAACTACTGCTCACAAGTATACTAACCATCTTTCCTAGTCTTTGCCACTTGCTTGAGTTCATGTGGAAATACAGCAGTAAGGTTGTTCTCCTGCACTGTGCATTCATTAAAGATGAAAAAATTGGCCCCTTTCACCTTTTGTTGTTACACACTAAAGTCACTTTATATAACACAACCAGATCAAAGCTGCCAAAATGTGGGTTCTCTGTACACAGCTGTTAAGACAAATAGAAGGATAAATATTCCAAAGTGACAGTAAAAGAACGTGAAGGGAATTTCTTTCCCATACTCTGGAAAGAGGATATAGGAGTTATTAAAAGCTCAGGATATTTTAATATACACAGAGAATGCCTCCCATAGGACATTTAATTTGTGGTGTCTATAATGAAAGATTTCATTAGCTTGAACTTGAAACTGAATGGAAAATAGATCTTGAAATGTTGGGCCAGATCCTCAGTTGGTGGGCATAGATAAAAATCTGTTTATGAGTGACACCAGTTTCCACCATCTGAGGCTCTGTTTTTTATCTTGAGGGATGTACACATGCAATAGTTGTGTGATATAGATCTGGTACTGCATTATTTTAAATAAGAGCAATTGCACATGATCAGTGATTTTTCACAGACTACTTAAAAGTTTTTTGCTCTACCCAAAATTAGTGTAAAAAAAATCAAAGAAAATAATCGTGTAAATAAAAGAAGAAAAATAGGTTTTCATTGCTAGACAGAATAAACAGGGAGTATGAAACCCTACCCTTATTGATCTTAAAAGGAATTTTGCCACGGACTTCAATGGGGCCAGGATTTCACCAGAGATATTTACAGTTCAGGAGATCAGAATGTGGTAAGCCCTGTGGCCAGAAGCTCCAGGGTGAAAGAGCTCTCTACTATATTGGTGAAAAGGGAAAAGTGCTATCATAGACAGCTTCATTTGCATAGGCTAGCTACCCACCATTCCTCTACTGGCAGATGGATAGTTACCATAACTAGAGATGAACTTGGATTTTGGGGCTAATAGACTTCCACAGAGGCTTGTAGAGAAGAAAGATGTCATATCAGGAGGAAGCTTGTTTCCAAGGAGTTAGGTTTCTGTTTAAGGATTCCAAGTGTTCTTAGCTCCCCTTCTGTGGAGACTTCATGGCAGGAGATGATGCATAGGACATCAGCAGAGGTAAATGGACTCTGGTGAGGCTCTGCTTAGCCTACCTTGCATCTTAATAAATCTGAATCACTAAAGTGGGTTAAAGTGGTGTCACTTCCAGGTGGGACCACATTAGCTGCTCTTTTGGGACTGGAGAAAGAGCTGCTAATCAGCTACTTGCTGATCCTAAGTGTGAATAGGGTTTGGTAGATGGGTAAGGTAGTACAGCCCAGGGACTGTTGCCTGTGGGACATGGTGAGTGGGAAGGGACTTAGATGGACTAGTGTCAAAGTTGATGGGAGGGGGGTTGTATTTTACTGTTTATTTGCATATATAGTCTGTTGCTGGGTTTCCCAAGTTTATGAGTGTGCCCCCTTTCCCATAATAAGGATTTGCTTATTTGTACACAGTCTCAGAGAGCTTGTGAGTGGGGCAGTTTTGCCTGTTAAGGGCACCTAGGGTGGGTGTGTTTAGTTTCCCCAAGTTTCTGGATAGGGCTTGAGCTGGTTTAGTTATTTGTCAAGGAGTCTAGAGATATTGAACCATGCATTGTTTTGCTGCCCTGAGCTGCCTGGCAGAAGGGTTACAGTGATAGCTCTTGCCTTGACGATTGTGCTAGTGGGGACTGTGTCTTTAAGGGCTGAGCATTCCAGGCAGAGAGTCCAGGCAGAGTGCTGTGAAGATCTTGTTCCAGCTGGCTGTGTATAACAACAACCAGACACAGCTTTCTTGAGAGCACCTTCAGCACTGAGTAATCACTGAACACCACAACTGCTACTATGTTCAGCTGTAAATCAGAGTTCTACCACCAACAGAGTCTTCTAAAGTTATGTTTTAAACTACATAGTGACTTTATTTTCTCAGGACATGTTGTTGATTCACCTTCTTTGATATAGGAACTATGAGCACATTGATAAATGGATAGGAAAGGTTGTATGTCGATGCTGTCTATAGCACCACCCAGTAGAGAGACAATAACTTCAGCAGTGGAAGAACACCATTGTCACAAAATCTGAGCCAGATCAGCACAGAAGCACTTGCTAAATACAGATAAGGCCGATGCTCATGGCCCTCCCCTCCCCTCCCTTCCCCTCCCTTGTGTGCCATAGAGGGGGATTAAATTGTGATGAGTCTGGCTGGAATTAGGCTATAGAGGCTCCAATGGAACTGCCTGCCAATACAGACTCCAATGCGCTGCCTTCCCCTTGTAGGCTGTTGCCAATCCTGTTTTATGGTCCCCATGGAGTATTCCAGGTGAGCTTTCCCTTTCCCAGAAATCAGTGCCAAGGGAGATGCTCCTTTAAAGCTCCAATCTAAAGAGTCAATGATAGTCTGGGTTATTAATGACATGAAGCAATGCAGGGAAAAAGAGTAGGGTGGGGAGGTTATATAACAGTTGAGCGATTAAAATGAAATAGTGTGATCTGAGATATTCAAAAAAACTAAAATATCCCAGACAATTTTATCATTGATTTTATTGTTCTGCTTAGTTCCCAAAGGTTTGGACACTTGCTTGGCAGAGAACAGCCTGGTGTAAGATTTCCATTGATTTCTGCTTATGGTTTGGCTGATCATACTGTGAGAATAGCAGCCTTTCTCGTGGCTCAATTCTGACAGGTGCTCAGTGTTTCTTGTCAAGGCCAGAAAGTTTGAGATCCAGATTTTCAGCAGTGTACTCAAATCTGGGGATCTTTAATTATTGGGTGGTCATTTTGAAGATACAGAGGTGATGCGCATCTGCAGCCCCCCGGTGAAGTAAAATGGATGTGGGTGGCCAGTATTTCTGGAAATTAAGTCCTAGTTATTTCAAGTTAAGCGCCCAGAATTTGTGACAGGTTTCAGAGTAACAGCCGTGTTAGTCTGTATTCGCAAAAAGAAAAGGAGTACTTGTGGCACCTTAGAGACTAACCAATTTATTTGAGCGAGCTGTAGCTCATGAAAGCTTACGCTCAAATAAATTGGTTAGTCTCTAAGGTGCCACAAGTACTCCTTTTCTTTTTGCAGAATTTGTGAATTACTGAAACTCCATAATAGTGTTTTGTTTCTGGCTTGACTGGAAGCAAGAAGTACCAGAAATATCACCAGAATTACTGATATTTCTATTGATCCAACTCAATTTTGCAGGTACACGTTATGATGGTTTGAAAAACTTCCATACTTTTGCATGCTTAATTGACCTGAACCTCTCTGTTTTTTGAAGGTTGTGAATATAAAACACAAAAAACAAAACAAAAACTCCAGAAAGATGGCCTAAGGTGTCTATCTGAGAACTTCCTGAACTATATTCTTGCTTTACTATGCTTTTTGAAAATAAATAAAATGTTCTCAAAGTGGTTTTCTTTGTTAGTTTAGGGGAGAAGAACTGGCAAAGGTAATGCAAAAAGATTTATTTAGAGCAGAAAAAAGAGCAGCTATCTAACTGCTCCAAATACAATCACATGAAAGGGTAAAAGAAACAAACCAGATTTTCTGGTTAAAGGTTCACAGCCATAAACTGCTTGGTTTCTGGTTGTCTCCAACACTGGCATTATAGCCAATTGCTCCACCCAATTTTTCTCATATTAGTCATCAGGGATAAACGTCAGCAGCTTCGGCAATGGCCACAAAATGGTAGTGCTATAAACCATCTAACGTAGTCTATAGGCTGCAGTGTGCTGTTCTGCTTCCCAGCATATAGCTCTGTATTGATTTTTAAAGCTTGTGTGGCACACAGATGCTACAATGATTTACAATAAATAAATAATATTGTTTTGTTCACAATCAAGATGACTCAAGATGCTAGTTAGGTGACTCATAACCAGACTTTCAGACCCCCACCAGCTGTAAACTATTTTGCCTATCCTCAGGAATTTAGGGGTGGGATAAGATAGTTAAGCCCTTTGCTGTTTCATTTTAGTTAAATTGCTAATGTAATCTAGCTGATTATTGCTTTAGTGGTATAAATTGTTCCTTATTGCTATCCATGCAATTTGAATCAATAAACCCCAGATATTTTGGCCAGTACTTAAATTTCCTTTAGGTGATTTTGTGATTTATTTTTGCTTTGATTGTCGATGCAGGTGGCAGTACTAACAAGTGCTTTAGTTCTTTTTATTATGAGAGGTTTAAAATGCTGATGGCATAATGCAGTCTGCAATTACCATTTCTTTAAAAATTATATAGTTTTTATTGTCCATGTATTGTGTAGTGATTGTATAACCCTCAGAGAATGATTACATAATGTTCAGTTTACTGCTGCACATTGCACTTAGTGCTTGCTTGTACTCCATAGTTGTGATATTTGCCTCTTCTGCAGTATGTGGGCCTGATCCTGCCAATGCTAACCCACGTGAGTATTCCCAGTGAAGTTAATTGAACTACTCCGAAGACCATCTGTCTCTCTAGTTTTTATGTTGCCATCATATCTAAGCACTTGAACGTTAAAGAGACACAGAGAAGTAAAAGTCATTTGCCTCAGGTCACACAGCAAGTTATTGCCAGAGAGATTGCAGGATCAGGTTCCATGTAATAAAATACAGTTTTAAAATATTTGTACTTTATCATTTGACACCTTTTTGTTTCTCTCCATTTATTACAAGCTGAGGCTGACTGTAGTAAATAGAAGCAAATGTAATTTCAGGGCCGATTCCGAAATCAAATCACTTTGGCTTCTGTGCTGTGCCATGGAAATCCAAATTCAGCCTTGCGTGACATGGGATCCAGATGGATATTTTTGCTGAATCTAGGCTTATGCTCATAAATGTCTCAATTTATTAGAAATGAAACCAATGAACTTGCTCACATGCAGTTAGTTATAAGAAAATGACTTCACTAGAGCACTTCAACATCATACTTTGCAGAATGTCTTACTGACGATGATTCTTAGTTTTTCTAAGGCAATGTAAGGCCATTTTTTTCTTCCAGTTTTAATAGTCCTTTGAAATATGGATTTTGCCTTTGCTATCTGAACTAATACTTTTTTCCAGTGGAAATTAGTTCCATTAGTTCCAAAAAAGGCCTTATCCACCCTGATTGTTTTCATCTGTCCGTTATAACACATTTTATAGTGAAACAGTGCAAAAGGATCCATTTGTCAAACAAAAGGACAATGTAACAAAACTACAGAGATTCTTTCAGAACACTGGCAATTCCCTTGCATATCTCTAAGACAGAAAATTTGTACCCAGAGCTCCTTCAGAATTTTACCAAAACTCTTTCTGGACTTTGGACATTATAACAACAATATTTTGTACTTCTGTAATGCCTTCCAGTCCAAGTGCTTTACTAACATCAATGACTGTCCTTTTTGGTGATTACAGCTACTGTTATCCTGAATTTACAGACAGGGAAACTGAAGCACAGTGCATCCAGAATTTTCATATTTAAGTCAATGGTGAAATTCCCATTGACTTCAGCAGGAGTGGGTTTGAATTGAGGACCATCAAAGACAATCAATCAGCCTCTGAGGTAATGAGGATCTTCCATGTCCTTATGGGCCTGATCCAGAGCCCACTGAAGTCAATAGCAATATTCCTGTTGACTTCAGTGGGCATTTAGGTGGCTTACCCAATGACACACAGGAAGACTCTGGTCCCTGGAATGGAAGTCACACGGGGTCCAACATGCTTGAGATGGGAAGGTTTTTAGCTGTTCACTTATTTTGGTAATATATAACATACCTTTTACTAAACTTTAGATGTGAGCTATGGTTGCCTTGAGATTGCTGCTTAAGAAAAAGCAATTACTTAATTGCTGCAGAGTACAGGTGCTTGCCTACAGGACCGAATTAATCTCTAGTGCTTACCAGTGAGCCTCATAAGTCATCTTCAGAGTGCTACTATTCCAAGGCATGGTTGGTTTAGAACATTTGTACTTAAAAGAATGAATCTATGGACTGCTGCAGGGGATGCCAGCAGAGTAAGAGTTAATGTTCTTGAAGTATACATTTATTTACATTTCGTGCAAACTGTAATCATCATCATCAATCTACTTTCCATTAAAGTGTTTCAAAAAACAAGATAAAACTGCTGTTGCAAGATATAAGATTATAGCAAGTAGCAGTTCTATTGTTACTTAAATGCACTTATACCATCATAAAGACACAGTAGATATACTATAATATACTAGTTTCCACCCCAATGTGCGACACTTATGTTACCACTGCAGTCACTCTGTTATATTGAATACTTTGGCAAGACTGGCGATCCCTTTTTCTCTTGTCTGAGTTCAATTTACAGTGCTGCTACGGAGATGGCTGGGTTCCTTCCACAGCAATTCTCTTCTCTTCTTTTATTTGTTATTTGATGTTTTTAAGATACAGAAACTAGGGTCTGTTCTCCACACTTGCTGCTTTCCTTACTGTATGATTGATCCCTTATTCAATTTAAAAAATTACGTGGATGCATTCAGGAAAGAAAAATTGGTCCTGTTGAGTGAATAGCAGACAATGTCTGCAAGCATGTTTGTCAGAGTTGGCGTCTTTTTGATTTGTTTCTAGCACCAACCCGTTTTTAACTCTGGAAGACAGTGTAACCTGTTTATTATTCATTTGAACTTTTTGTGCCAAGGACTCAAAAGGACCCTACCATGTATTCGAAAGATACCAACCACATGTTGGACACCACTGTAATCTATAATTAAAAAAAAAAAAAAGAGCTTCTAGCCTGAAGCTGAAGACTAATAGGAGTGGAAATGCATAGTTGTTGTGATAAAAATGATTGTACATACTCAAAATAGCTTCCCTCTCACAAAATAGCTTCCCTTTGGTGGGCCCAGTCCTGTATCCCTTGCATACTTAAAACTCTCAGTGAAGTCAGTGGGAACACTGAGTGCGCAAAGAATACAAGGAGTGGGCCCTATGTGGGAAGGAGGGGGAGAGATAGAGAGAGACACACACGTGTCTGTTTCAGTGAGATCTGAGGAATGTGTGACCTGCAGAATAATTGCCTTTTATTTTTATAAACTCAGTTTGAAGACTTACTTGAAAGCCAAATTTTGAAATATTGGAATCTCCCACACGACAGAAATTCTGTTTTTTCTCTTAGCTGTACTTGCAATGAAATGGTAAGTGAACCATGAAGTTCTGGGGATTCAAATAAACACCACATGTTTAAATGTTTTTTTCTGAACCTTACTTGAACTATCCAAAAATTTGGATATTGGAGTGGAAATGTTGTGGTAACACGCTTTCTTGGTGACAGCGCTATCCCTTACTGACATCTGGTAGCCAGAAATGCCATGCGAATGACCTTCCTTGTGGGATTTTGGCATGTAGGTCTGGGCTAGAACCAGGAATTTTGGGCAGTAGTTTGGGCTGGTTCTTATTTTATTTAAATCCTTTCTTATCTACATTCAGGGGATAAGTATTTTCTTCACAGTCCATGAGATAGATCCCAAAGGATATTTCAACATTTCCTACCATGTTTTTGAAATGTCACTTTTCTAATGAGATCTGTCATAAATCCTATTACTTTTAATTGTGAACTGTTGATGTAGCTGCCACAGGGAAGTTATGAGATTGTCTTGTGGACACCTCCCCTTCTGTTCACAATCTATTTATTTAATTATGAATGTTCCATAACGTGAAAAAGATAGATTAGGTTCAGGGATCCTCAACCTATGTATCTGCCTGGATCACCAAAGTCAACAAACCTCCTGCTGTGCTCAGATCCCAGTTTTGAGCAAGCCCATGCTATTCCATGGTTTCTGGTAGAATCAATCTGTAAATGAGCAGGCGGGTCCATATGATTCTGACAGAAAACCATCTTGATTGTTTCAGTTGAGTGTTGCTTTTTGTTTTAGGTTGGTATGACCCAAAATTCAATCTGACATTTTTGTGGAGTAAACCAATGTAAGCTTCAAGAAGATATTCACAGATCTCTGTGTAGCAAATCTCCTTAGTTTTGCATGGCTTTGCTTGCAACTTAATCTGAAAATTACCCACACAGAGCTAGCTGTAATTTTTTCTTGGATAGTTGACCCTTTAAAAATACTTCTGATAAAATCTTTAAAAGGGATGCTTTTTGTTAGTGCCTTTGTCTTTTACTGTAGGTTGAAAGGAGGCATATTCTACCCTGATCTATCAATTCAAGTTGTGTTAGTTCAGGCATTTTCAAACATTTTCCACAGTGTGGAAGACAGAGGGATTGTCCCATGGCCCACCTTTCCCATTCATGATTGCAGGGATCACCTTCTCCCCCTTCAGAATCACAGAATGTAGCCATGGATCCGTCAAAACCCTAAAATCTGCCTGTTAATTAGATTAGAATTATTATGTTTTGTTAATAATAAAAATCACTGAGAGAGCATCATAAATTTACACACTATTACAAACCAGAGGTCAGATTCTCACTTTGAGTAAATCTGACTTTAGATTGACATGGATTGACACCAGCTGAAGATCTAGCCCAGGTATGAGGTACATTCCATTTCTAAAGAGCATACAGTCTTAAGCCCTGATCCTGCAAGATGCTGCAAACCCTCAATTCCCTTTTATGTCAATGGGAGTTGAGATCTCTCAGGAGGTGCTCAGCATCTTGCAGGATCTAGCCATAATATAGACAAACCATATAAGGCAAGACTACTTCTGGGGGAATTCTGCGCCAAAAAATCTAAAATTCTGCACCAAAAAATTAAAATTCTGTGCACGATATTTTAAAATTCTGCAAAATTCTGCATATTTTATTTGTCAAAATAACACAATATAATCACACCAGTTTCAATTATTTTGGTAATTTATTTCAAAATACCTAGCAGCAAATGTCTGTAACAATACAGACAACAATAAACATTCAGGAAATGTTTTTTTGACAAATAGATTCCTTAGTAGGCATATTAATATAGAACTCTGAGTTATCATTCATTCAAACTACAATACAGACAGAACAGTATTTCCCGCACCCCTCAGAAGCAGTGCAATGGCTTGGAGGAGTGAGGGAGATGGATGTAATTGCTGGTTGTGAACTTGGAGGGTTGTTGGGTGTGGGTGGGAGAAGTATGGAACAGGTTTTTTGGGGGGTGGGGAGGGATGGTTATGGAGCCTCCCCATGCAGACCTTGGCTGACCCCTAGTCAGGCACATCTGCCCCTGTCCCCATGTGTCCCTCCACCCCCTTCCTCCATTTGGCCGTACACTGCTCCCCCTGTCCCCATCTGTCCCTGCATCCTCCCACTCAGCCATCCCCTCTCCCAGCCTCATGTCTCTGCACCCCCATCCCTATGTGGCCTTGTGCTCCCACTCAGCCACCCTCTCCCCCCTTGTGTCCCTGCATCCCCTACTCCCTGTCCCTCCACTCCCATTCATCCCTCTCCCCAGTCTGTCTTCCCCAGTCTATGACCCTCCCCAGCAGCCCCATGTGCCCCATGCTGTTCATCTCCCCCCATATCCTGTGTTTCCTGACCTGGTCCCATGGGCAGGGAGCTGTAAGGAACACAGCCTCTTCTCTTCCCTAGCTGCAGCTGGGGTGGGGGAAAGGTGTAACTGCAGCACCTTTTTGGCAGAATGTACTTTCTGTGGTGAAAAAACAGTCTACGCGGCACATGAATTCTGTTCATGCACAGTGGTGCAGAATTCCCCCAGGAGTAGGCAAGACACAGGATGGCAGTGTGGGAAAGAGAGTCAAAGGGGGTGTTATTGATGAACAGAGGTCAAGAAGGAGTATTTGGAGAGATTTGGATGAGAAGACAAAGAGGCGTTCGGTGGAAAGAAAATGGGATTCTGTTCCAAGCAACGGGCATGGTAGAAGGGGAAAAGGAGAAGAAGAGAAATGTAAGACTCTTTAGAACACTGAACCAGCTTTACCCACGTGGATCTTTCACTGGGCAGATGAACATTCTAAACTGTTATGTTAATAGCTGTGAATGGGTGGTGTATAGTATTTGGATGAAGGGACATTTATTTTAATTATCTTTCTGAGTGGGTACCCAATGATGAACTGACCATCTATGTGTGCTAAACTGCTGCTCTGCTAAGATTCTGATGTCCTCTTTAGGGTGGTATGTGCTTGGAGATACCCCAAATGGGATGTGTTTTGACTAAACGTGGAAGGTTGCAGGCCTAGAATGCAAGTTGTTCATATATGGCATAAATTGTTCAAGTCTAATGTAATGCTTACATTGAATTTTTGTCAGTGAATATATGGGACAAATGGTTCTTGATGTAAAACTGAGTCTGGCTGAGATCTGTTTTAGTTTACTATTATAAATATGAGACTTGCCAAGTCACATTCATTTCCAAGAATGGTCACTTACATTGTTTTCAATTTTGAGATTGCATTTTTGATGAAGGATTTTGCAAGTGTTCCAAAACCAATCTCACTCATTTTCATCATCAACTTTCAAAAGCAAGGTTATTCTTTAGTAACTGGATTTCAATTATAACTGAGGCCTGTGGTGTCCATGCAAACACAATACCCACAGTTGCGCACAAAAATGATTAGTTGTGCACATACCTAGATATTTGAATGTGCAGCCACCTTCTTTGCATGACATTTCATACTCAGTATATGTGAACAACTGCTCACACATTTTGCATGTGCAAATCTATTTTTAAAACATTTGAACTTGAATGCTTTCCAAGGTTACTGGAAGATCTGTGCAAAATGTTTTACCTGAGCCACATATGTGCTCAAAATCATCCTTGGAATTAATATTTTTTCTGTGTCTATATTTGTTGAAGATTTTCATGAGACATGTTCCTCAAGATATGTTCAACCTTTTTAACTGGCTATTTGCAGTGTACTTAGGCAAGTCTCAAGGTGAAAGTCCTAGTGTACCGTTGTGACATTCTATACCTTGGGGGAGCATGCTGCAACCCCCATATTCCTCATTTTCATATAATTGTGATCTTATATATAAAGCACGCCTTGTAAGGTATCAGGGGAAAGGTTATGATCTGCTGAAAGTCATTTCTCTATCCATATATGTATATCATTAATGCATATGAAGTTATGATAATTGTGTAGTATGGTTGTCACAAAAACATGCTGTAAGTTGGGGGAATCAGCCAGATATTAGCTCCCCAGAGGCAACAGCATGGAAAGTAACCAATGCCCGGGTAGGGTGTCATACAACCCATCAACAGCCATTGTCCAGCAATGCAATGAGTCACCTGCATGAGGCCACACCAGGGGAATTGCTCAACCTTACTTGAGAGACTTAGGGCTTGTCTAAACTTACATTTTATAGCGCTCTAACTTGCTGGCTCAGGGGTGTGAAAAATCACCCCCCTGAATGCAGGAAGTCTGAGCGCTTTAAAGTGCTAGTGTGGGCAGGCTCCAAGCGCTGGGAGCCGTGCTTCCAGGACTCTGAGCTAATCCCCTTGTGGAGGTGGATTACCAGGAGCGCTGGGAGAGCTCTCTCTCAGTGCTCGCGCATGACCACACTCGCACTTCAAAGCGCTGCCGTGGGAGCGCTCCCGGGGAGGAAAGCACATGATAAAAGGAAGAGATGTTTGCCATGCCCTTCCTCTCTCTTCCACCTCCATCTACAGACACCACACCAAGTGACTGAAGCGCTGATCAAAGGGGAGAGCCTGGCTGCAGAGCAACCAGCTAGACTGTGGTGAGAAGCATCTAAGTTTGTAAGGGCACTGAAAGTGTTAAGATCAGCTTAGAACGCATTTTGCTTTTATTTCATTTGACCAAATCTGACTTGTTATGCTTTGCCTTATAATCACTTAAAATTGATCTTTATATTTAATAAATCTGTTTATTTTACTTGAAGCAGTGCATTTGGTTTGAAGTGTGTCAGAGACTCCCTTTGGGATAACAAGGCTGGTACATATACATTTCTTTGTGAAACTGACAAACTCATATAAGCTTGCAGCTTCTAGTGGGCATAACTGGACACTGCAAGACGGAGGTTCCTAGGGTTGTATCTGGGACCGGAGATACTGGCTAGTGTCATTTGGTTGCAAGTAGCTGAGAACAGCTTACATGCCAGAGGCTATGCGTGAACAGCCCAGGAGTGGGGGTTGTCACAGCAGAGCAGGGTAAGGCTGGCTCCCAGAGTCAAGGATTAGCATGACCTAGCAGATCGCCAGTCCAGATAACACCAGAGGGGAACATCATAACTGTATATATATTCTGTGTCCCAAATTGGCTGAGCCAACCCCATATTAACTGGTGAATTAGCATAAACAAAGGCAGGACCAAGAAAACCAAACCTGGCTCATGGGTTCACAATGAAATTTAAGAAAATGGGTTTGTACAAATCCAGATTGTAGACATCAGGGTCGGTGAACCCGTGCAAACTATTTATGATGAAGAAAAATATGAATCTTTCGCAAACCAACCTTCAAGTTTTCATATAGCTCTGTATAACAAGATACAAACAGGTGTCTTCTAAGCTGACAGTTATTTTGGACCTGATTCTCTATTCGCCTTTCCTGCTAGAGAGTTACTTGCAACAGTGCATAATGAGTGCCAAGTGGGTGTAAAATGCTACCACATCACACTTTTCACCTTTGCACTCCATTTGCATGAGTATACCTGACAGCACATTGTGCAGAGCAGTAGGAAATCAGGCCCTTTATGTGCTCATTAGTGATTATGCTACCATAAAATAAGGGACTTGGGAGTGGATTTTATTCCTGAAATGGAGTTAATATGTGAAAAATTATAGCTTCTGTGTTTTTTCACTCTACCTTCATGGAAGTTGATGAAAAGCTGGTCAGGAATCGAAACGCACAGCCAGACAGGTTACTTATAGGATGGTTGGAGAAGGCCAGATTCTGCTACCCGTACTCATGTTGAATAGTACCTTATGAAGTTAATGGCACTACTTCTGGAGTTAGGCTCTACTGAACATGTGGAAAAGTGGCAGGATCTGGTTCTTATGCAGCAGCAGTAGCTTCATAATCGGAGTACAATGGCCTTTATAAAACTTCAGTAAAACAAATCTTGTTATTTTAGCCAAGTCTGCCTAATTTACTGTCCTCTAGGCATTACAATATTATCCAAACCCTGTGCTTAAAAATATAAAATTGGCATTTCATCAGTAGCACATAAGTGGAAAGTTGTTTGTGAAATGCTCTATATTAGAAACATTTTCCCTTCCAGAACATTAGTGGTAAAAAGAGTCCTTTTAAAAATACCGAGAAAGAGGCTCACTTCATTAGTACCAAATACGCCTTTGGAAGATATGGGACTACATTCTGTGCTGTGACTCTCATGAGACAGGCTTTAGATCCCTTTTTACCATCCAGATTGTGGGTTCCTTGAGAAGCTGTTCCAGTCCTTAGCCTAAATTAGAATAGCCCATAGACTACTCTAATTTAAGGCAGTCTTACCTAGATACCTATAGGTTGCTTTCCAGCCCAGAATTACCAAAACTCAGTGCACTGTAGCTATTCCCCTGTCTACCTCAATTCCCTCTCCTGCCATTGGCCCCACCCCAAAATGGTCCCATGCCAGGGGTTGCCAGCAAACATTAAGAAAACTAGATTTCTCTAGGGGACTGTGGAGAGTAAGCCCAGTTGCTTGTTTGACTGAAAGAGGGATTGAAATGTTGGAACCAACTTGACACAATTATACAAAATGCATTATGCTCTGATGGTAATTTTCTTCCATATTCCTTTGTTATATTTGTTTTGAAGCAGAGTTTTCTTCCTTTCAGTTTTGTCGGAATTTGTGTTAACGACATCTGTCAGTTACCATGGAGATAATTGTGATATCCCAGATTCATCATTATGGCTTCATTATAGGATTAAGTTTAGGGGAAAATAAAACAAAACAACAAACAAACGAACACACATAATCAACCCAAAATGGGCCACATTCTGTACTGACTAATATCCTGCACCATCTGATTGATATTTTTCTGTCATAACTGGGTTGACAGGCCCTGGAGTTTCAGTAGGTTCAGGATCAAACCAACGTAGTGAGTGGGGCTGCCTGGAGCATAGGTCAACCCCGAATTAACCCCAAGGTTGAAATCCTGCTATTTATAGTATGCCACTTCAGGTTATGACCTGAAAAGCTAAGCAGAGCTGATGGATATTCGGATGGAAGAGCTCCAGAAAACACCCATCCAGGCCCGCTGACAGCAACTCTGGGCCCCAGGGACGAACAGTCAATGGGCCTGTGTGGATGCGGCCTGCCTCACATTTGGGACGTGCTACGCCTGCACTGGCTGGTGCCCAGTGAGCTGCTGGCTGCGCTGCTGGGCGCGCTCTTCCGGCACGGCCAGGGCTTCCACATGCCCACCTGGTAGGGTTGCCAAATGTCTAATAGCGCAAACCCAATGACCCTTGCCCTGCCCCCTTCCCTGAGACCACACCCTTATCCAGCACCTTTCTCCCAGGGTGCGGGCCCTGGGAGGGAGTTTGGGTGCGGAAGGGGATGAGGGGTCGGAGCAGGGCGGCCCACAACATTTTGGCACCTGAGGCAGGGAGCTCAAATGACGCCCCCATAACCTCTCACTTGGGCCAAAACTTTGAAAGGTCTCAATTCTGCCTTCTTCCTGTTCTATTCCTCTCATGGTGCTGCCCTGCTACCTACCCCAGTAAAGGAGAACTAACAATTTAAAATGCCTTGTTCAAAAATTTTAAGTAACACTTAACTTTCAAACGCCTGAACAGCAAATGTAACTTTTCCTGTCTCCATAGTAAATACTGGCATTTTTATCTGTTTGAATAATCAGTGGTGCTTTCCATGCCTTCTTGGTTGCAAAGATTTGAACTGCTTCCTGTTGAAGGCCCACAGTCTGGGCCAGCTCATGCTCTACTGAGATGGTTGCAAGGCTGACCAGCCTCTCCTTGTTATTGTGGAGCGTAGATGTGTTTTTATTAACTTCAGCTTGGAGAAGCTGGGTTCTCCACTGGCAACTGTTACAGGCAGTGTTAGAAGTATGCGCAGAGCAACAAAAGCCTTTAGAAAGAAGGTAGTCATCTTATTTGTGCACGTATATTCCAGAATAGCCTTTGGAGTTGATCCTGCTGAAATGTATCTTAAAAGGGCCTTCAGTTCATCACTTAAATCACTCGCATCAATATCGCGCATGTCATCATGTATCAACACTGTCTCTAGCGCCCTGCATTGCTGGTGTAGGTCTTCTTCAGGTATAGTGAGGAGTTTTGGAATATCATACAACATCCCAAATATACTGCTGTGTTCCTTGAGCTGCATGAAATGTTCTTCAACTGACTGCATTGCACAATCTAGCACCTGGTTAAAGAATTCAACTTTGAATTGTTGTTTGGGGTCTCGTATGGGATTATCCCGTGCCTAGCAATCAAAATGTCTTCTTCTTTGGTGACTCTTGTATTCTTGAATGGGTGGGAAAATAGCTTCAGTGTGAAGTTCCTCTACCAACTTCTGTGCACTCTTCAGAATGTTTTGAAATCCCTCATCTGACCGGTAAGACTCTAGGTACGACTTTGCTTTGTCCAGTTGTTCCATTGCTCCAGATATATCAAGGTAAACACCTTGGAGTCTCTTGCTTACATCATTTATTTCAAACAGTATGTCATGCTACAACACTAAGCCACACAGAAATTTGAAGTTATGTATGTTTCTGGTGATTCCATTTCCCTCTGCCACTGTTCTCCCACGAACAGTTCCTGTCATAGCATTATCCTCCATAATGGCAACTATGGCATCATCTATCTTCCCAATTTGGTGTTTCATAGGTTTTATCGCCTCCAGTTCAATGAATGAGAACTGCATGGGACAAAAAAAGTTCAAGGGTTTAACTCTCAGATACGTGTCTACACTTCTCTGCTCTTTCCTCTCATGTTGGCATCATTATCGTAGCCCTGACCTCTCATGTCAGCTATCGCAATTCCCATATCTTTCAGCTTTTTAAGATGCACATTTGTCATACCTGCTCCTGTGGTATCATCAATGTCAATAAATTCTAGAAAATGCTCTCTGACAGTCACCATTGCAGGGACATTTTCACTAGGTTCTGTTGTTGTTACAAACGCACCATCAAAGTCATTTGTTCCGTATGGCAGATGTCAGGTGTGCAGTCCAGAATAAGAGAGTAATATCTTGCTGACTTCAGATCTGCCACAATCTTCTGTTGCCAATAACTGTATGATCTCATTTTGAATTGTTTTTCCAAGGTAGTGGTGTGTGTACATTTCTTGGGTGGTGACTCTTCTTAGATGCTCCTGGAGTACAGCATCAAACTCAGCCATCAGCTCCACAATTTTAAGGAAGTTTCCATTGTTTGGCATATACAGCTGAAGTGCCACACAGTGCTCGGTTTTAGGTAGCAAGCATTCTCACAATGGCAATGAGCCTTTTCAATACATTTTGCCAGTAAAGAGACTCAGATGCAATCTTCTCTTGATGCTGATCATCTATGGTGGCCTTTAACCTTCTCAAGCTCTTTTCACCTATGGAATTCTCTCTGGTGATTTGCTGCCTTCTCATGGCATGCCAGATTTCTAGCCAGATTTTTCCAGTCCTTTGTTCCTGTAGAACCCAGTGTGGCTGGAACATTAGACTGAAAGAGTTGGCAACAAAAGCAGTATGCAGCATTCTGGGTTTTTTAGTACATAAGCCATGGCCTCTCCACTTTGGCACCATTGGGGATTTTACGCCAGTAATGGTAGATGGAAACTTCTATTTTCATTTTCTTTGGGGAACATGAAGTTTTTCATTTCATTTGTGGCCCATGCAGTACAAGGAAGTCCCTCAGGCTACTGCTCAAGTGGGTCCACAGTCCTGGATCATCTTAAGGAACTAAACTCAGCAGCAGCTGTTTCTTGCACCTCCACCACACTCTTCTCTGATCTACATTTTTCTTCAGGAATGTGCATGGTTACATCCATTTGAGATGGAGATATGGATGCTGCAGTAGCTGCCAGGTCACCTGCACTCTGACTAACTGGAAGATCAAGCATCTCCTCTCCACTCACATCCACACTGGGGCCAGAAGGCTCACCGTGAACATGTGTGTCTATGTATCTTAGGAGAGCTCCTTCCTGCTTAGATAGAGAAGCTTCTTTTGCTTGTTTTCTTTTTCTGAATGTGCCCCAGAGGGGCGTTTTCTTCTTTTACTCATGACTGCTGTTCTGTGCCAGCTATAGTGGCTCTCAACACTCAATTGAAGGGGACAAATAAGCAGGCTGGTAGCAGGGCCTGAGTGAGGGAAGATATCAGCGTCTTAAGGGCCTAACTGGCTCCTACTACTTCAGTTGACTGCCTGTTCTCCTCAAGTGGGTTCAGGGAAGCAGCAGGAAACAGGAAGCTCCCTGAGAAGCTGGTGTTAATCAGTCCAGGCTCCTGGGGTGCTAGAGAGGTACATAAAAGGCTCCTCCTACAGCTCCTGCTGCTTTCGGTTATTCCCTCTCACCTTTTCTCCTGCCTGCCTGTTATATCTCTTGTACCCTCCTTCCTCCAGCACAGCACTCCACCATCTTTGTGCATCTAGAGCAGAGAGAATACATGTGCACCAGCAGCAGACACAATTTTCTACACTCTGGGTCCTGGTGGCACCCCCCACAGTCTGGCACCTTAGGCGGCCTCCTTAGTTAGCCTCATGGTAAGGCCAACCCTGGGTCGGGGTCTGGTAGGGAGTTGGAGTGAGGGGTGCCGGCTTTAGGTTGGGGCAGGGAGTTGGGGTGTAGGAGGTGCCAGGGGATCGGCGCTTACCTCGGGCAGCTCCCGAAAGCGACCAGTATACTCCTGTGGCAATGGGTCCAGGCGGGCGGTTCAGAGGGTCGGAAGCGCTGCATCTGAGAGTGCTAAAGGAGTTGGCGGATGTGATTGCAGAGCCATTGGCCATTATCTTTGAAAACTCATGGTGATCGGGGGAGGTCCTGGACGACTGGAAAAAGGCTAATGTAGCGCCCATCTTTAAAAAAGGGAAGAAGGAGGATCCGGGGAACTACAGGCCAGTCAGCCTCACCTCAGTCCCTGGAAAAATCATGGAGCAGGTCCTCAAGGAATCAATTCTGAAGCACTTAGACGAGAGGAAAGTGATCAGGAACAGTCAGCATGGATTCACCAAGGGCAAGTCATGCCTGACTAATCTAATTGCCTTCTATGACCAGAAAACTGGCTCTGTGGATGAGGGGAAAGCAGTGGACGTGTTATTCCTTGACTTTAGCAAAGCTTTTGACACGGTCTCCCACAGTATTCTTGCCGGCAAGTTAAAGAAGTATGGGCTGGATGAATGGACAATAGGGTGAATAGAAAGCTGGCTAGATTGTCGGGCTCAATGGGTAGTGATCAATGGCTCCATGTCTAGTTGGCACCTGGTAACAAGTGGAGTGCCCCAAGGGTCGGTCCTGGGACCAGTTCAATATCTTCATTAATGATGTGGAGGATGGTGTGGATTGCACCCTCAGCAAGTTTGCAGATGACACTGAACTGGGAGGAGTGGTAGATATGCTGGAGGGTAGGGATAGGATACAGCGGGACCTAGACAAATTAGAGGATTGTGCCAAAATAAATCTGATGAGGTTCAACAAGGACAAGTGCAGAGTCCTGCACTTAGGATGGAAGAATCCCATGCACAGCTGCAGACTAGGGACCGAATGGCTAGGCAGCAGTTCTGCAGAAAAGGACCTAGGGGTTACAGTGGATGAGAAGCTGGATATGAGTCAACAGTGAGCCCTTCTTGCCAAGAAGGCCAACGGCATTTTGGACTGTATAAGTAGGGGCATTGCCAGCAGATCGAGTGACGTGATTGTTCCCCTCTATTTGACATTGGTGAGGCCTCATCTGGAGTACTGTGTCCAGTTTTGGGCCCCACACTACAAGAAGGATGTGAAAAAATTGGAAAGCATCCAGCGGAGGGCAACAAAAATGATTAGGGGACTGGAACACATGACTTTTGAGGAGAGGCTGAGGGAACTGGGATTGTTTAGTCTGCGGAAGAGAAGAATGAGGGGGGATTTGCTAGCTGCTTTCAACTACCTCCTGGTGCAAGTGCTGGAGGAACCAACTAGGGGCGGAGCTCTTCTTGACCTGCTGCTAACAAACCGGGAAGAATTAGTAGGGGAAGCAAAAGTGGATGGGAACCTGGGAGGCAGTGACCATGAGATGGTCGAGTTCAGGATCCTGACACAAGGAAGAAAGGAAAGCAACAGAATATGGACCCTGGACTTCAGAAAAGCAGACTTTGACTCCCTCCGGGAACTGATGGGCAAGATCCCCTGGGAGAATAACATGAGGGGGAAAGGAGTCCAGGAGAGCTGGCTGTATTTTAAAGAATCCTTATTGAGGTTACAGGGACAAACCATCCCGATGTGTAGAAAGTATAGTAAATATGGCAGGCGACCAGCTTGGCTTAACAGTGAAATCCTTGCTGGTCTTAAACACAAAAAAGAGGCTTACAAGAAGTGGAAGATTGGACAAATGACCAGGGATGAGTATATAAGTATTGCTCGGGCATGTAGGAATGGAATCAGGAAGGCTAACTCACACCTGGAGTTGCAGCTAGCGAGGGATGTTAAGAGTAACAAGAAGGGTTTCTTCAGGTATGTTGGCAATAAGAAGAAAGCCAAGGAAAGTGTGGGCCCCTTAATAAATGAGGGAGGCAACCTAGTGACAGAGCATGTGGAAAAAGCTATCGTACTCAATGCTTTTTTTGCCTCTGTCTTCACGAACAAGGTCAGCTCCCAGACTACTGCACTGGGCAGCACAGCATGGGGAGGAGGTGGCCAGCCCTCTGTGAAGGAAGAAGTGGTTCGGGACAATTTAGAAAAACTGGACGTGCACAAGTTCATGGGGCTGGATGCATTGCATCCGAGAGTGCTAAAGGAATTGGCGGATGTGATTGCAGAGCCATTGGCCATTATCTTTGAAAACTCATGGTGATCGGGGAAAGTCCCGGAAGATTGGAAAAAGGCTAATGTAGTGCCCATCTTTAAAAAAGGGAAGAAGGATGATCCTGGGAACTACAGGCCGGTCAGCCTCACCTCAGTCCCCGGAAAAATCATGGAGCATGTCCTCAAGGAATCAATTCTGAAGCACTTAGATGAGAGTAAAGTGATCAGGAACAGTCAGCATGGATTCACCAAGGGAAAGTCATGCCTGACTAATCTAATTGCCTTCTATGATGAGATAACTGGTTCTGTGGATGAAGGGAAAGCAGTGGACGTGTTATTCCTCGACTTTAGCAAAGCGTTTGACACGGTCTCCCACAGTATTCTTGCCAGCAAGTTAAAGAAGTATGGGCTGGATGGATGCACTACAAGGTAGGTAGAAAGTTGGCTGGATTGTTGGGCTCAACGGGTAGTGACCAATGGCTCCATGTCTAGTTGGCAGCCGGTATCTAGCGGAGTGCCCCAAGGATCGGTCCTGGGGCTGATTTTGTTCAATATCTTCATTAATGATGTGGAGGATGGTGTGGATTGCACCCTCAGCAAGTTTGCAGATGACACTAAACTGGGAGGAGTGGTAGATATGCTGGAGGGTAGGGATAGGATACAGAGGGACCTAGACAAATTATGTTGGATATTAGGAAAAACTTTTTCACTAGGAGGGTGGTGAAACACTGGAATGCGTTACCTAGGGAGGTGTTGGAATCCCCTTCTTTAGAAGTTTTTAAGGTCAGGCTTGACAAAGCCCTGGCTGGGATGATTTAGTTGGGACTGGTCCTGCTCTGGGCAGGGGGTTGGACTAGATGGCCTCCAGAGGTCCCTTCCAACTCTGTTATTCTATGATTCTATGATACCTGAAAGGGGGTTCCAAAGAGGATGGATCTAGACTGTTCTCAGTGGTAGCAGATGACAGAACGAGGAGTAATGGTCTGAAGATGCAGTGGGGGAGGTTTAGGTTGGATATTAGGAAGAACTTTTTCACTAGGAGGGTGGTGAAGCACTGGAATGGGTTACCTAGAGAGGTGGTGGAATCTCCTTCCTTTGAAGTTTTTAAGATCAGGCTTGACAAAGCCCTGGCTGGGATGATTAGGTTGGGGATTGGTCCTGCTTTGAGCAGGGGGTTGGACTGGATGACCTCCTGAGGTCCCTTCCAACCCTGATATTCTATGAGGGGGTCTCCACGCGCCGCTGCCCACAGGCACCGTCCCTACAGCTCCCATTGGTTGCAGTTCCCAGCCAGTGGGTGCTGCGGAGTCAGCGTGTGGGGCGGGGAAGCACATGGAGACCCGCTCCCCAGGGGCTGCAGGGACGTGCCGGTTGCTTCTGGGAACGGTGTGGAGCGAGGGTGGGCAGGAACCTCCTCTGTGCTGCTGGTGGCAGCTGGGGGCCCCCGGCCCTTTTAAATCACCCTAGCCCGTGGGCATTTGCTCCCTTTTCCCCCCCGTTGGCAGGCCTGCACCCACCTGCTGCAGAACATGTTAATTATGATTCATGAGATAACACATATCCCTCTCAGTCAGCTCTGAACCCATTCCCCTGCATGATCTTTGGGGTACTGCAGCTGGACATATTCTATTTCAGTGAGATGTAAAATGGAGCTCCCGGCCACTTGTAGCTAGGGTTGCCAAGTGTCCGGTTTTCGACCAGGACTCCTGGTTGAAAAGGGACCCTTGTGGCTCCAGCCGGCATCTGGGCTGTTAAAAGACCAGTTGTCGGTGCAGTGGGGGCTGGGGCTAAGGCAGGCTCCCTGCCTGCCTTGGCTCTGCACGTATCCAGGAAGCAGCTGCCAGGTCCCTGCAGCCCCTACACACATGGGTGTACAGGAAGGCTCTGCACACTGCCCCTGCTCCCAGGGCCAGCTCCACAGCTCCCATTGGCCGGGAACCGCGACCAATGGGAGCTGTGGGGGTGGCGCTTGCAGGCGCAAAGGGAGTGCATGGAGCCTCCCTGGCTGCCCATGTGTCTAGGGTCTGCAGGGACCTGGTGGCCACTTTCCGGGAGCCGTGGTAAGCACTGCACCCTGAACCCTCTCCCGCACCCCAACCTCCTGCCCCAGCCTGGAGTCCCCTCCCACACCCAAACTCCCTCCTGGAGCCTGCACCCCCTAACCTGCTGCCCCAGCCCTGAGCCCTCTCCTGCACTCCAAACCCCTCATTCCTGGCCCCACCCCAGAGTCCACACCCCCAGCCAGAGTCCTCACCCCCTGCACCCCAACCTCCTGCCCCAGCCCAGAGCCCTTTCCCATACCCTGAACCCCTCATTTCTGGCCCCACCCAGAGCCTGCACCCACAGCCGGAGCTCTCACACTTCTACCATACCCCAACCCCCTGTCGCAGCCTAGTGAAAGTGAGTGAGGGTGGGGGAGAGTGAGCGACAGAGGGAGGGGGGGATGGAGTGAGTGGAGGCAGGGCCTAGGAGAAAGAGAGGGGCCGGGGTGGGGCAGGGGTGTTCAGTTTTGTTCAATTAGAAAGTTGGCAACCCTACTTATAGCCATTAAAGATCCACTGGCTTTTTTCAAAAAATTTTAGGGTGTTAGCTTCAGTGTCAGCCGAATTTCAACGTGTGTGATTGTGTTCCGCCACCGACTTCTTCCAGTACTTTCAGTTAGATATGCAAAATAGTGGAAAGAAGTGATTGATTGGCATAAATATAGAGAGATGACAGACTTGTCATCTGGAGGACTTGTGGCTATTCAGGCCTGTTCAGGAAGAGTTCTGTAGTTTTGTAAAATGTTTTGTGCCTATAAAAGTGAAGGTCATTGCCATTATGCAATAAGCATCTGTTGAAGGGTAAACTGCAAGGGTAAATTGCAGAAGGATACTTGTCATTTTACGGGGACTTCCTCTAAAGCTAAATGTTTTAAAAGGGCTTGGAACAACCTTGGATTTGGGGGGTTATTTCCTCTTTTCTGCACCCGCCACCTGTGTGAATAGAGCCATTTTGACACATTTGCACAATCTTAATTTGACGGAAAGCCATTAGGACAGGGGTGGGCAAATTTTTTGGCCCGAGGGCCACATCAGGGTTGTGAAATGGTATGGAGGGCCGGGTAGGGAAGGTTGTGCCTCCCCAAACAGCCTGGCCCCCAACCCCTATCCGCCCCCTCCAACTTTCCGTCCCCTGACTTCCCCCCTCAGAACCCCTGACCCATCCAACCCGCCCTGCTACTTGTCCCCGGACTGCCCCCTCCCGGGACCCCCCCCCAACCACACCCCTGGGACCTCACTTCCTATCCAACCCCCCTGCTCCCTGTCCTCTGACTGCCCCAACCCCTATCCACACCCCTTCCCCCTGACAGGACCCCCGGGACACCCATGCCTATCCAACCCCCACTGCTCCCTGTCCCCTGACTGCTCCCTGGGACTCCCGTCCCTATCTGCTCCCCCAGGACCCCACCCCCTATCCAACCCCCCCGCTCCCTGTCCTCTGATCACTCCCCCCCCGGAACCTCCGCCCCATCCAACCGCCCCCTGTCCGCTGACTGCCCCCTAGGACCTCCTGCCCCTGATCCAACCCCTCCTCCCCCCTTACCCTTACCCTTACCATGCCACTCAGAGCAGCAGGACAGGCTTATTTGAAATCCTGGGAGGTGGGCAGGTGCAAGTCATTCTGCCCGCGCAGCGGCGTGGCTGCAGGGGAGGGGGGACATCAAGGGAGGGGCCGGGGGCGAGCCTCCCCGGCCAGGAGCTCAGGGGCCAGGCAGGATGGTCCCGTGGGCCGGATGTGGCCTGCAGGCCATAGTTTGCCCACCCCTGTGTTAGGACATTTCTGTAGCTTTGTTTTAGTTTGCCTAATTTCAGTGATGCATATTCAAAATAAAACAAAGTACTTTTAGTATCATGTGTTGTAGCAGAAACTTTCTCCTTGCTGGCATTTCAAATTTCTTCTGTCTGGGTATATTTTCCATAGAGAAACTAAATTTCTGAGGTTCAAATGTCCCTTACAAGAGAACTTTTCATTCTAAAGAAAATATTCATACATATAATATTTCAAAGCAGGAGTTTATCTTTTCTCTGTCAACAATCATAGAATGGAGCCTGCTGCTGGGAGAAGCAGGAGGAGATGCTGATTTCTGAGTGACAGTTTTTATTCTAACACAAATACCTACATGTTATGCTGAGTATATCTATCTTCTTGTAAATGGTCTAGCCTACAAGTCCCAGGACTAGCTGTGGGGAAAGGAATTTGATTGATAGATCATGCACTTGCCACCAGCTAATCTGATTACATCAAGTAGGTCTGGGGCAGGAAATCTGTGATGTCGAAGTAGACCGAAGGCAGTAGCTCTCATTGTGCGGGTGCATGGGCAGCAAGGATTCTTATGAGAGAAGGTCAGATGAAAAAGAGGTATAGATCTTCAGCAGTACAATAAAGTACTAGAGAAAGGCCTGGGGCTTGATTCTGAGCCCCATTCAGACTCTGCCTGTCAGTCTAATGCCACAAAGGGACTAGAAATCCTGAGGTGGCTTAGAGCTATTGTAACCAGCATTAATGTCTCTTCCTTCCCATACCCTGACATAGGATGTGTGCTGGGGACAGGAGTATGTATGGATTGCAGCGCCCTTGGCAATTCCTGGCTGGGTGCACAGCTCAGTCCTTTGGGGTCATAGCCAGCTAGGTGTAGTTTAAGAGCAACTCTTTGGGTGCTTTAAACTGTGCCATGAGCTAGCCTCAGGACTGGGGAACTGCAAATGGCTTCTTTGTGGTTTTCGCCTTCTGCCCTGAGCCATATCCAATGCTTACTGGAGTTGTATGTCTGAGAGGTGACACAGTTCCTGAGGTAACTGCACCTCTGATCCCTTGGTGGCCTCCTTCAGGGCACCTCACTTTGGTCTCAGGCCTCTAGCTATCATCTTTCAGATCCTTCAGACTGGAGATTTAGACTTCAGACTCCTGTGATTGTCCTCTGTGATTATCTCAACAGGTCTGACTTTAATTTGGCACTGCTCTCCTGTTCTCTCAGGGGAATGACACGGTTCTTCAGTGACCAGCCAGCTCTCATAGGACAAAGGGTTATTTATTCAGAACAAAAGCATTTTAGAGAAAACATTTAATAAAAACAATAAAAAGCTCCTCTGTATGCCCTGCTTACCCATTTTCCACATAGAGACCATGACAGGACTAAAGTACTTCAGTCCTTCTCAGAGGGCCTGTCTCTCTTGATCACAGTCTTATGTCAGTTCTTGGATTGGGTGCGAGAGTCCTCACACTTTACTTTATATTGTTTCAAGTTCTTTGCCTGCCAGGCCTCAGGTCAAACCAGTATATGCTATTTCTTCTGGAGACTAAACTTCCACAGAGTTACTACCTGTATTGTTTCAGCATTTGGGATTCACATTAATTACAGGTTTCAGAGTAGCAGCCGTGTTAGTCTGTATTCGCAAAAAGAAAAGGAGTACTTGCGGCACCTTAGAGACTAACCAATTTATTTGAGCATAAGCTTTCGTGAGCTACAGCTCACTTCACTGGATGCATTCAGTGGAAAATACAGTGGGGAGATTTATATACACAGAGAACATGAAACAATCGGTGTTACCATACACACTGTAACCAGAGTGATCACTTAAGGTGAGCTATTACCAGCAGGAGAGCAGGGGGGAGGAAACCTTTTGGAGTGATAATCAAGGTGGGCCATTTCCAGCAGTTGACAAGAACGTCTGAGGAACAGTGGCGGGTGGGGATGGGAGACAAACATGGGGAAATAGTTTTACTTTGTGTAATGACCCATCCATTCCCAGTCTCTATTCAAGCCTAAGTTAATTGTATCCAGTTTGCAAATTAATTCCAATTCAGCAGTCTCTTGTTGGAGTCTGTTTCTGAAGTTTTTTTGTTGAAGTATTGCCACTTTTAGGTCTGTAATCGAGTGACCAGAGAGACTGAAGTGTTCTCCAACTGGTTTTTGAATATTATAATTCTTGACGTCTGATTTGTGTCCATTTATTCTTTTACATAGAGACTTTCCAGTTTGACCAATGTACCTGGCAGAGGAGCATTGCTGGCACATGATGGCATAGATCACGTTGGTAGATGTGCAGGTGAACGAGCCTCTGATAGTGTGGCTGATGTGATTAGGCCCTATGATGGTGTCCCCTGAATAGATATGTGGACACAGTTGGCAATGGGCTTTGTTGCAAGGATAGGTTCCTGGGTTAGTGGTTCAGTTGTGTGGTGGTGGTTGCTGGTGTGTATTTGCTTCAGGTTGGGGGGCTGTCTGTAAGCAAGGACTGGCCTGTCTCCCAAGATCTGTGAGAGTGATGGGTCGTCCTTCAGGATAGGTTGTAGATCCCTGATGATGCATTGCAGAGGTTTTAGTTGGGGGCTGAAGGTGATGGCTAGTGGTGTTCTGTTATTTTCTTTGTTGGGCCTGTCCTGTAGTAGGTGACTTCTGGGTACTCTTCTGGCTCTGTCAATCTGTTTCTTCACTTCAGCAGGTGGGTATTGTAGTTGTAAGAATGCTTGATAGAGATCTTGTAGGTGTTTGTCTCGTCTGAGGGGCTAGAGCAAATGCGGTTGTATCGTAGAGCTTGGCTGTAGACAATGGCTCGTGGTACACTCTCTCTCCTACCACTCACCCTGAGTGACTTTAGTTCATGCAGGAAATGCCATTAAGTTCACCCACTGAATCAGGAATACAATCACTAGCCAACTCATACAGATATATTTATAAAGTTGATGCAAGTCTTTGTATATTCCATGAGTCCATAGCATCTGTTACATGTCAATATAATAGTTTTTGAATATTCCATTTTTCCAAAACACTGCATCAGTCACAGGAAGCTTTCATCCATTGATAATACAAGTTAGATGGGATCAACAGTATTTAGCCATAACAAAATGCAAGAATTATACTTCCTAAAATGTTCCACTAACCAGGCATTTTTCTTCTGCTGTAATAATAGGTTAAATACATCTGGAAACAGATATTGTGGAGAGCACTTGAGCAGTATGAAGTGGTGGATGCTGTGGTACAAACAGCCTAATTTCTAGCGTCAAAAATAGTGCAGCTCAATACCACACTGAAGGCCTGATCTATTGCTCAGAGAACTGCCCTAGAAATCAGCAAGAGATCTGCAATATGATGAAATGGGTCTATCATAAT
The DNA here is from genome assembly GCF_965152275.1 of Natator depressus. NCBI lineage: Eukaryota > Metazoa > Chordata > Testudines > Cheloniidae > Natator > Natator depressus. Next base: position 81,746,913 of record NC_134241.1, on the reverse strand, counting down.
TAAGTTTCAGATACGATTATAGTAATAGAAACTCTATCCCTCCTATTGTAATTAAACAGTACTTTACAAAAGGGCCAGATTTTTAAAGGGAATTAGGCCCTAAAGATGTAGGAAAGCACCTAGTGGGATCTATCTATTTTTGAAAACCCCAATAAGCACCGATCTGTATCTTCAGGTGCTGATGGCCCATATCCTATTTAGGTATTTAGGTGCCTAACTTTCTATTGGTTTCAATGGGAGTTAGGTACCTAAATACCTTTGAAGATCTGGGCCCAAATACCTTAAAAAAAATCTGGCCCTTGGTGTTTATTATTTGAAGGAACCTTGAAATAGGAAAAATAACGTTAACATGAAAGGATTCATTCCATATGAAGAAAAATTCCTTTTGCACTACTGTAGAATTAAAATTAATAGGAGGTCTGGTTTCTATTCTTTAAATATGACACACTATAATAACATATCTCAGCTTGACAGCGAGTACAGAGTGTTTATTCTTTCACAGAGGCACAAGCCACTATATCAAACCTTCTTTTCACTTCTCCAAGTGAAGGAACTTATTTAAACCTATTAAACCTTTTAAAGTGTGGCTGTGCACTGAGCAGTGATGCTGTGCAAATGCCATTGTGGGGATTCTTGTTTATTGTGTCTCAGTTACCCAAGCTCAGATTTGTTCAGTTTACAGGTAATAAGGATGTTACGTTCTGCCATTCCTGCAAACACACTCAGGGATTTGAAAGGCAAGAGTTCTCTCTCCTGTTTGCTTATCATCACCAGCAACCTTGATCCAGCTTTGTGGTGCCGCAGGTGTAGTCAGGGGTAGTTGTCAAAGGAAGCATCAGATTTGTTTCATATTTTAAATAACGAGGATCAGGCACTGATTTAAATGCAATTAACATAGCACAGGATTTGAAGGTGGGGTCACATCAAAGGTTGCCACTAGCTCTGCATTGCATATTTCCTTGAAAACTCCTAAACGCCCTGTAATGGACTGTTCAATTGGGATGTCCGAGTTCATTCTGTAAGTGACAGAACGGAGTCTGCAGTCCAAAGCCTCATAATATATTTTCTTGCAACTGAACAGTCATTTCCTACCAGCTTCTTTTTGCCTACATACCCTATTCTGTTCTGTTTTATTCTGTTCAGCTTTCTACACTGCGCCCATTCCCTTTGTATCTGAATACCCGCAAAAGGACCTGTCTTCTGAATCTTGGAACTTAACGGTTCTAGTCAGATATATGGAGTAGAATAAAGGATTAGCTAGTTTGTCTCGTTTTATAGCTTAGTAAATGAAATAAAAACATCTTGGTCAAGCAGACATAAGTCTGGCAGGGCAGGTATTGTCTCTTTTCTGTTTTCGTGCAGCCTCAGCAGAATGAGTCTCCACTCCTGTTTGTGGGCCTTGGGTGCTACTATACTGTACACATTTAATAATCACATTAACAAATTCTAGTCCTCCCACCACCTGGAAAAGGGAGATTTAAATGCCATTCTCTGGAAGACCGTAAGTTCTTACAGAGAGCCCAGATAATGTCAGAAATAGCTTTATGTAGCATTTGATGTTCACTTGCCTGTTCCCTGGCTGGCTGCATTTCCGTCTTTCAAATTGTTGGAGCAAGAAAAATATGTGAAATAGACATGGGTTGTTTTTCAATGTGCCCTTTCTAGGATGAATCAGAACTGCTTAGCTGTGTCTCATAGGCTTTATACAGCTGATAGCTGAAGGGGATTCTCCTTTTAGCTCAAGTGATAAAGGGCAGAAGAAAGTGAATTCTGTCCCTGCCGCCATTTGACATTCCAAGTGCAGATGGTGTGCAATAGAATAGCAACCATGGAGTCCTAAGTGGCCACAGATTTGTTACAATATTTTTTTTATCCCGGCCTTTCCTTCTGTTGCCTATTAAAGGGCTGCAGAAAAGTAAGTGGTGTTCACCATTTCTCTCCCACTGATTTTCCCAGTATTTCAGTAAGAGTCAATGTGTCTTGTACTAGAGGAAGGAAAAGAGAGATCTTGTGTTACTTTTACTTACATTACCTACTTCATGAGACAATGCAACTGGGAAGATAATTTGGGAACCATATTCATTCAGCTGCTAAATTGGTTATAAGCTGTATGGTTTGTACAGCTTATGTTCTGTTCTCCTAAATGAAACAGCTTGTGGCTATTATATTCACAGTACAAAAAGGCTGGATCGCTCTTGAGGCAGTGATAGAAGTTTGCAGTTTTAGTAATTGTAAAGCAAAAACAAAGGAGGTTTTGTCTGTACTCTCTCTTTATTCTCTAATGTGCATACATTGTGCCATTTAGGTTAGATGGGCCAAAGAACTCAGCATTCAATGTTATGATATTTCAGATTTGCAGAGATTGCAAGTGTGTGTATATATATTCTAAAACAGTTCAAAGACAGTTATGTGGGGCTTTCAGAGGTCTCTATTCTTCTGGAAAACTCAAATAGAAATGTGTTCACAACAGGCTTTTATATCTAGCAGTTCTCAAATACTACTGAGTATTATATCATCACTAGGGATGAGTGAATACTTTTAACAAAAATGTTTGTGAATAGTCACTTGAAGAAAATTTTTGAACTTGTTTCTGTATGTTTGTGTTGGCTTCCTGCTCCGATTCTAGTAATCACATTCCCTTGGAGAAATGTTCGGTGAAAATTAAGTGAATGTTTGAAACGTAAATAATTTTGAATGTAGATGTTAACAAAGATTACAAATTGTTTGGGAATGAGTCACAAGCTTAAAGTTGATATCCACTGTCATTTATATACTCAGCTCTAGTCTCTACTCAAATATCTGTCTAGGTTCCTAAAAATCCTGAGATTTTGCTGTCTGGAATTATCCTATTATAATATATTAATTGCTTCAGAAATATTAAAAATTGTAGAGGTAGCACAGTAAGATTTCAATTTACTGAGTTTCCTTGAGTCTTTGTCTTTGTTGCAATGTATAGCTATATTCCCTGTCCTAGGCTTTGGAAACAATTCCTAATTATTAACCATTGTGACAGAAAGTAACCAAAAGGTGGCAGCACTCTAATAATTTATTAAAGCTAATGTTTAAAATCAAGTTTACACAAGTTAAGAAGGAAGGTACTGTACATCTGGGGTCAGGCTTGAGTTATGACAGATTACAAGTATCGGTTACAAGGTTCACAAGATACATACATAGTACATAACCAGCATAGACCCAGATTGGGGTGCGGGAGTTTTTAAAGAGTCAGTGAATAAGTGATCTCAGGTATGTCACCCATAGAATGTATTTAGAGTCCATGTCAGTATTGGTGTAGCGAATAGGTACATTGGTGGGGTCTGTCCCTCGGATTGTCAGGGAAGGAAGTAGGTTATTTCCTTGACCAGCGGTCTCGTTTACTTGTCCTAGTACTGACGATGTCCCGCGATGTGCTCCAAGTAGATGGACCTGGACAGTAGATTGGGAAGAGTTACTATATTATCAGCACATGGATATTCGTTTTAGTTATCTTTGGTGGGCGGGAGATGGGTGGGGGGAAATTCATAAAACAGACAGAGATCAGAAAGAGCGTTGCAGCTTTCATACATAACAAAAATACGAACTATATTTTCCATTATAAAAATGCAACATGCAGAACAAACACTCTGAATGTAGGAAATAAAGAACCAAAACTACCCTGATTGGAGTGGCTGGCCAATCCAAGTAGGAAAAGTTTATTTCTTGTTAAGGAAACATAAGTTGTAAAATCTGTAAACTGAACTTATGCTAAAAATAACTCAGATCAAAAGTGCAATTAGCTTTCTACAACCGGGAAGTGAAATCTTAATTGAATCCAACTCTCTGTGACTGAATCAGGCAATCAGGAAAGATGCACAGAGCAAGGTTCCCTTGCCTCATAATCCAAAAGAGTTAGTAAATCTAACTTTGGAGTTGTTCACCTTGTCAGGATCCTTCTGAAGTCAAATAAACTACCTTCATGCCTGTACACTCCAACCTTCCTTGCATTCAGTAGATGTATTGTTTGTGGGGAGACAAGTCAACTTTGTGGGGAGACAAGTCAACAAGACAAGTCAATTTGGAGACAAGTCAACAAAGTGATCTCAACAGTCCTCATCCAAAGCCCGCTAAAGTCAGAGAAAAGGTTCCCATGGACTTCACCGGATTTTGTCTCAGTCCCAATAAATATCACAAGAGTGGCTGAAATGGACCAAAATACAGTGTAGATTACTGTGCTGCTACTCTAGATTAATTTAGGGTGGGGAAGTTTTCAGGTCATCAGTGTGGCTGGGTAGATAATGAGAGCAGGTAGGGGCTGTTTCCCTTTGCATAAAATTTGGCTTGCATCATTCTGCATTTAGGAAAGGAACCCCCTATCAGGCTTTAAAAGAAAGAAAAAAAAACCCACTCACCCACACCCACACAAAAATCCAAAGCACTGAAACTTTGAAACACCTCCCGAGTCAAATTATGTAACATCTTTCAAAACATAGAAAATCCCTTAGGAAAAGGTTTCTCATAATCAGGAATTTCCTTACAGGAGATTGCTCAATAATTCTTAAGCAACATTTCCATTATGTCTCTGTATGCATTCACTTGTTCTCTGTCCCAGGATAACCACTACTTTGCTATCAGATGTTTGTAAGGTAAATTCCAATTAGGGACTTGATTCTGTAAATCCCTACTTACACATGTGGTTCTTTCTTACTCTAGTCCATAGCACCATTTACTTCAATGGAACTACTAATATCCTAGTTGTCTAATCAATGTGGTACCTGAGTACTGGATTACTTGAATAGTTGAAGATTTTTAGGATTGCCCCAGCTTGTTCATTTCTTTTACACATTTTCTTTTTACTTACTGTTTGTTTTTGATGGCTCAAAGCTACATGCTGAAGCTAGACAGTGTGAATAAATAAAGGAAACAAAACCAATGTGTGATTCATATACTCTTGGCCTCTACACCATAGTAACTGGTCCAAAGTAGGCAGGGTGAGCAGTGCCTGCCCTTTTTTACAGCACTCTTCACAAACTTCGGAGAGACAAAGGAAAGCAAAAGGAGAAAAGAAGTGACCTGACCCAAAGAAAATTATGGGATTTGCTTACCCACTTTCCAAATGTCACCAGCTTCCACTACCCTTAAACCTAACCTGCTCTGGTGTTCTAATTACATGACTACTTGTCACCGAGTTTTATTCTTTTAAAGAAAAACAAATAAAAAAACAAAACATTATCTGTGCCAGTGAAGAACCATCTACAGCTCCAGAAATTCCAGTCACTTTTTTTGATCTGCATTTTTCATAGATTCATAGATTCACAGATATTAAGGTCAGAAGGGACTATTATGATCATCTAGACTGAACTCCTGCACAATGCAGGCCACAGAATCTCACCCACCCACTCCTGCAATAAACCTCTCACCTATGTCTGAGCTATTGAAGTCCTCAAATCATGGGGTGGGATCTGAGTTAATACAGAGAATTCTTTCCTGGGTATCTGGCTGGTGAGTCTTGTCCATATGCTCAGGGTTCAGCTGATCGCCATATTTGGGGTCGGGAAGGAATTTTCCTCCAGGGCAGATTGGAAGAGGCCCTGGGGGTTTTTCTCCTTCCTCTGTAGCATGTGGCACGGGTCACTTGCTGGAGTATTCTCTGCACCTTGAAGTCTTTAAACCATGATTTGAGGACTTCAATAGCTCAGACATAGGTGAGAGGTTTATTGGGTGGGTGAGATTCTGTGGGCTGCGTTGTGCAGGAGGTCGGACTAGATGATCACGATGGTCCCTTCTGACCTTAATATCTTATGAATCTATGAATCTATACTACAGATGTCAAACTAACAGGCCTGTAGTTACCTGGATCACTTTTTTTCCTTTCTTAAAAATAGGAACTATGTTAGCAATTCTCCAGTCATACGGTACAACCCCTGAGTTTACAGATTCATTAAAAATTCTTGCTAATGGGCTTGCAATTTCTTGTGCCAATTCCTTTAATTTTCTTGGATGAAGATTATCTGGGCTGTCCGATTTAGTCCCATTAAGCTGTTGGAGTTTCGCTTCTACCTCAGATATGGAAATATCTACCTCCATATCCTCATTCCCATTTGTCATGCTACCATTATCCCTAAGATCCTCATTAGTCTTATTAAAGACTGAGGCAAAGTATTTGTTTAGATATTGGGCCATGCCTAGATTATATCCTTAACCTCCACTCCATCCTCAGTGTTTAGTGGTCCCACTTCTTCTTTCTTTGTTTTCTTCTTATTTATATGGCTATTGAACTTTTTACGATTGGTTTTAATTCCCTTTGCAAGGTCCAACTCTACTTGACTTTTAGCCTTTCTCACTTTATCCCTAAAATGTTCTGACCTCAATCAGGTAGCTTTCCTTGCTGATCCCTCCCATCTTCCACTCCCTGTATGCTTTCTGCTTTTTTTTAATCACCTCTCTGAGATGCTTGCTCATCCAGCTTGGTCTACAACTCCTGCCTATGAATTTTTTCCCCTTTCTTGGGATGAAGGCTTCCGATAGCTTCTGAAGCTTTGACTTAAAGTAATCCCAGGCCTCCTCTGCCTTTAGATCCATAAATTCTTCCGTCCAATCCACTTCCCTAACTAATTTCCTTAATTTTTGAAAGTCAGCCCTTTTGAAATCAAAAACCCTAGTCACAGATTTATTTTTGTTTATCCTTTTGTTCAGTTTGAACTGAATTAGCTCATGATCACTTGAACCAAGGTTGTCCCCTACAACCATTTCTTCTATGACGTCCTCACTACTCACCAAAACCAAATGTAAAATGGCATCCCCGCTAGTCGGTTCAGCAACTACTTGATGAAGGAATCCATCAGCTATCTCATCGAGGAAAATCTAAGCCCTATTATTATTACTAGCACTTGTCCTCCAGTCTATATCTGGGAAGTTAAAGGATGATCTCCCATGATCACACACTTTCTATTAGTATTTACTTCATTAAAAACATTAAAGAGGGCTCTATCCATATCCAAATTCACTCTAGCCCTGATTCAGCCACCCTTTCTCACATTCAGTATGACCTTACTCTGCAAGTGGTCCCATTGCAATGAATGCACAGCAAAAGGGGGATGGAGCAAGAGAGAATTTTCTACTGAAATAGTTACATCAAAACAACCCATAGCAGTTATATCAGTATAAAAGTTCTCCTGTTGGTAGAGTTTATTCCTATTCCCGTTTAGGAATAAGCTATACTAATGTATGCACCTTTCTGCTGATATAACTGTATCTGCTGTGTGTGAGGGGGAGAGCAGGGGCTGTTGTACCACTTTATACCAGTATAGTTAAAAGCAGTACACTGGTATGTGTAGATGAGCCAGTGTACATCTAGCAAACTGCAATGTACGTAATACAGTCCCTTTTTCATGCACATCTGGAAACCCTATAACACGCAGGCACAAAAAATAAAATGAATAATTTAAACCAGCGTGATAAATTTCACATGACCAAATGAGCATTTTAACCTTGGTGCTTTAACCTCAGTGTTCTTTCAAAGAATCCCTAAAACTCAGGGCTTAGAGATTTACAGCACAAGTTATGTCTATTCACTCTTCAGGAATCAATTCCAATGGGACAAATTACATCTGGATCTGGTGAGTTCACCTCCAATCAGGAAGTGAAGAAAGACTGGCCTTACCATGAGGCGAACTGAGGAGGCCGCCTAAAGTGCCAGACTGTGGGGGGCGCCACCAGGACCCAGAGTGTAGAAAATTGTGTCTGCTGCTGGTGCACATGTATTCTCTCTGCTCTAGATGCACAAAGATGGTGGAGTGCTGTGCTGGAGGAAGGAGGGCACAAGAGACAGGCAGGCAGGAGAAAAGGTGAGAGGGAATAACCGAAAGCAGCAGGAGCTGTAGGAGGAGCCTTTTATGTACCTCTCTAGCACCCCAGGAGCCTGGACTGATTAACACCAGCTTCTCAGGGAGCTTCCTGTTTCCTGCTGCTTCCCTGAACCCACTTGAGGAGAACAGGCAGTCAACTGAAGTAGTAGGAGCCAGTTAGGCCCTTAAGACGCTGATATCTTCCCTCACTCAGGCCCTGCTACCAGCTTGCTTATTTGTCCCCTTCAATTGAGTGTTGAGAGCCACTATAGCTGGCACAGAACAGCAGTCATGAGTAAAAGAAGAAAACGCCCCTCTGGGGCACATTCAGAAAAAGAAAACAAGCAAAAGAAGCTTTTCTACCTAAGCAGGAAGGAGCTCTCCTAAGATACATAGACACACATGTTCACGGTGAGCCTTCTGGCCCCAGTGCGGATGTGAGTGGAGAGGAGATGCTTGATCTTCCAGTTAGTCAGAGTGCAGGTGACCTGGCAACTACTGCAGCATCCATATCTCCATCTCAAATGGATGTAACCATGCACATTCCTGAAGAAAAATGTAGATCAGAGAAGAGTGTGGTGGAGGTGCAAGAAACAGCTGCTGCTGAGTTTAGTTCCTTAAGATGATCCAGGACTGTGGACCCACTTGAGCAGTAGCCTGAGGGACTTCCTTGTACTGCATGGGCCACAAATGAAATGAAAAACTTCATGTTCCCCAAAGAAAATGAAAATAGAAGTTTCCATCTACCATTACTGGCGTAAAATCCCCAATGGTGCCAAAGTGGAGAGGCCATGGCTTATGTACTAAAAAACCCAGAATGCTGCATACTGCTTTTGTTGCCAACTCTTCCAGTCTAATGTTCCAGCCACACTGGGTTCTACAGGAACAAAGGACTGGAAAAATCTGGCTAGAAATCTGGCATGCCATGAGAAGGCAGCAAATCACCAGAGAGAATTCCATAGGTGAAAAGAGCTTGAGAAGGTTAAAGGCCACCATAGATGATCAGCATCAAGAGAAGATTGCATCTGAGTCTCTTTACTGGCAAAATGTATTGAAAAGGCTCATTGCCATTATGAGAATGCTTGCTACCCAAAACCGAGCACTGTGTGGCACTTCAGCTGTATATGCCAAACAATGGAAACTTCCTTAAAATTGTGGAGCTGATGGCTGAGTTTGATGCTGTACTCCAGGAGCATCTAAGAAGAGTCACCACCCAAGAAATGTACACACACCACTACCTTGGAAAAACAATTCAAAATGAGATCATACAGTTACTGGCAACAGAAGATTGTGGCAGATCTGAAGTCAGCAAGATATTACTCTCTTATTCTGGACTGCACACCTGACATCTGCCATACGGAACAAATGACTTTAATGGTGCGTTTTGTAACAACAACAGAACCTAGTGAAAATGTCCCTGCAATGGTGACTGTCAGAGAGCATTTTCTAGAATTTATTGACATTGATGATACCACAGGAGCAGGTATGACAAATGTGCATCATAAAAAGCTGGAAGATATGGGAATTGCGATAGCTGACATGAGAGGTCAGGGCTACAATAATGATGCCAACATGAGAGAAAAGAGCAGAGGAGTGTAGACACGGATCTGAGAGTTAAACCCTTGAGCTTTTTTTGTCCCATGCAGTTCTCATTCATTGAACTTGGTGGTCAGTGATGCAGCATCAGCTTCTAGTGAGGCTGCTGAATTTTTTAATGTAATTCAAAGCATCTATGTATTTTTCTCTTTATCAACTCATCAAAGGCAAATTTTGAAGCAACATCTGGGAACATCCTCTCTGACACTGAAACCACAGAGTGCCACATGATGGGAAAGTCGAGTGGAGGTGATAAAGCCTATCAAACACCAAATTGGGAAGATAGAAATGGAATTACCAGAAACATACATAACTTCAAATTTCTGTGTGGCTTAGTGTTGTGGCAAGACATACTGTTTGAAATAAATGTTGTAAGCAAGAGACTCCAAGGTGTTGACCTTGATATATTTGGAGCAATGGAACAACTGGACAAAGCAAAGTCATACCTACAGTCTTACTGGTCAGATGAGGGATTTAAAAACATTCTGAAGAGTGCACAGAAGTTGGTAGAGGAACTTCACACTGAAGCTATTTTCCCACCCATTCAAGAATACAAGAGTCACCAAAGAAGAAGACATTTTGATTACGAGGCACAGGATAATCCCATACGAGACCCCAAACAACAATTCAAAGTTGAATTCTTTAAGCAGGTGCTAGATTGTGCAATGCAGTCAGCTGAAGAACATTTCATGCAGCTCAAGGAACACAGCAGTATATTTGGGATGTTGTATGATATTCCAAAACTCCTCACTATACCTGAAGAAGACCTACACCAGCAATGCAGGGCACTAGAGACAGTGTTGATACATGATGACATGCGCGATATTGATGCGAGTGATTTAAGTGATGAACTGAAGGCCCTTTCAAGATACATTTCAGCAGGATCAACTCCAAAGGCTATTCTGGAATATACGTGCACAAATAAGATGACTACCTTCTTTCTAAAGGCTTTTGTTGCTCTGCGCATACTTCTAACACTGCCTGTAACAGTTGCCAGTGGAGAACCCAGCTTCTCCAAGCTGAAGTTAATAAAAACACATCTACGCTCCACAATGACACAGGAGAGGCTGGTCAGCCTTGCAACCATCTCAACAGAGCATGAGCTGGCCCAGACTGTGGGCCTTCAACAGGAAGCAGTTCAAATCTTTGCAACCGAGAAGGCATGGAAAGCACCACTGATTATTCAAACAGATAAAAATGCCAGTATTTACTATGGAGACAGGAAAAGTTACATTTGCTGTTCAGGCATTTGAAAGTTAAGTGTTACTTAAAATTTTTGAACAAGGCATTTTAAATTGTTAGTTCTCCTTTATTGGGGTAGGTAGCAGGGCAGCACCATGAGAGGAGTAGAACAGGAAGAAGGCAGAATTGAGACCTTTCAAAGTTTTGGCCCAAGCGAGGGAGCATGGGGGCGTCATTTGAGCTCCCCGCCTCAGGTGCCAAAATCTTGTGGGCTGGCCCTGAAGTGAAGGAGTGTTGCAATAATAATGGCGATATATTTTCATGGTTTGCGTGTGTGTGCATGTATGTGTTGTGACTGGGTTGGCCAGATGGCTACAGGAGAGTAATAGAAGGCAGATGTAATAGAAGGCAGATATATTAGCCCCAGGTTAAGTAGGTCCCTATTCCCTGGGTAAGGTAACAGGGAAGGATCCAGAACAATCAGGAACCTTCTGGAGACTATTAAGACAGACAAGCTGATTAGAATACCTGCAGCCAATCAAGAAGCTGTTAGAATCAATTAAGGCAGGCTAATCAGGGCACCTGGGTTTAAAAAGGAGCTCACTTCAGTTTGTGGTGCGCGTGTGAGGGGCTGGGAGCAAGAGATACTAGGAGCTGAGAGTGAGAACGCGGACTGTTGGAGGACTGAGGAGTACAAGCATTATCAGACACCAGGAGGAAGGTCCTTTGGTGAGGATAAAGAAGGTGTTGGGAGGAGGCCATGGGGAAGTGGCCCAGGGAGTTGTAGCTGTCACACAGCTGTTTCAGGAGGCACTCTAGACAGCTGCATTCCACAGGGCCCTGGACTGGAACCCGGAGTAGAGGGCGGGCTTGGGTTCCCCCCAAACCTCCCAACTCCTGGTCAGACACAGGAGGAGTCGACCTGGACTGTGGGTTTAGAAAAATGGCCAAGCTGAGGACTGCCGTGAAGCTCCAAGGCGAGCAAATCTGCCAATAAGCGCAAGACCCACCAAGGTAGAGAAGGAACTTTGTCACAGTGTGTATGTATATACAAGAGAAGTTGCAGCTCTAGTATGTACAAAAACTATGAGGGTGGGAAGGGAGATGTGCAGCTATGCTTTCATCCAGCTTCAGATCGTCATCATCTACCGGAACTCGAGGCACATACAAGAAGAGAGCTGATGACACAAAACTAACTGTTGCACCAACCCACCCATCTTCACCTCTCTACTTAGCATAGTAAAAGCAGCAGTGTCAACACTATGAGGTTGATGGGCCACAGTCCATCCTCCAGGGCAAACATTGACCACTAGTGATGCATTCAAACATTTCAACATGATTGTCAAAGTCAACACCACAGAGACACAGTTACATTGGATAACAAATTAAACTTCTCTAAATAAGATAACTGCTTTCTGCCAGCTGGCTTCTCTCTCCTTTCTGAGACAGATTTCCCAGAACACGTGGCTACTGACTCACCCATCAGTTTCCAAAAACCTGAAGCTTAAATTCTGTTTTCTTCTTAATTAAGTTCCAAGACCTTCCAGTTGTTAAGAAAACCCACTGAAAATGACCCAAAGCTGTGCTGTCTTCCTGAGTTTGGAGACAGACAAACATGTCTCAGAGAGATGTATGCAGCCTCTATTTCATCTCAATGGGGTTCAAATGTTGAAATCCAATGGTGCCAGTTTACATTATTCAGATACAGCTTTTTCCCTTGCTGATTATTTAGCAAAGACATCCACTTGTTTCCCCTCCCCAATCACTCATGGTCTAACATAGTTAAGATTCATTGATAATGAATATGGCTGTCCCATATATCCAAAGACCATCAAAGACTCCACCTGGCAAGTACATTTCTCATTCTGCATCCATGCGAGATATTATTATGGACATTGCTTCTCTGACAAATATGTTCCAGTTTGGTAAGCTTGAATTTATTAAGCTATTTGATTAACATTGTTCTGTGGTAACAAACAGTAACTGGGGTTACATTTATTTCATTGCATTGGCAGTAATAAATCTAACACAAATAAAAGCTTTGTTTTGTGATGAGCCCATAGCTGGCACCTGAGCAACCCTCTCCCCTGAAGCACTGGCTGCCAGTTTGAAGCTGATTTTGATTAGTTACGTTGCACTTGAACATAGGGGAAATATTTTTTTTTGTTACTCTTTCATCCTGGATTCAAACCACTTCAGAAATTATTGCATCAGGAGGGGTGCAAGAACCCACAGTCTCGGGAAAGGGTGTGTCCCTCTTTCCATTACTGATCTGGATCCTAAACTGTGTTTCCACTGGATAAGGTAACAATGCTGCTTCCCTTCCTCTTCTTTGCTGCCCTATTGAGAAACCATTGGAAACAACTACCTCCCCTGCCCTTCCCTCAGTTATTGTATTATAAATACTTTTATTTGTTACTAGAGATGGGCCTTAATGGGGAACTCATATCTGAACTCCCCAGCCTGACACTGGGTAGAAGTTTGGATTCTAATTCTAACTTCATCTGGAGCCCCAAACTCAAAATTTAAGGACATTTTGGAGTTGTAGCAGAAGCCAGATCTGAACTTTGCAGCTCAAATTAATATTTATCAATAAGTAGAGATGATCCTGAACTGGAATGTAATATCTGAACATAAACATCTTTAGGAAATTAGGATCGATACCCAGATCTGAACCTCATGTTTCTAATCTGTCTTTATACAGAGGTTTAAACTGAACCACCAAATCCAAATAAAAGAAGCTTTGAAAATATTCTGATTCAAATCCAGATCCAAATTCTGTGGCTCAGAAACATGTCTATTTATAATTAGAGCTGTGCAAAATGCAGTGGTTTCACTTCCCCTAAGGCTTATGTGAACATTTCCATTAGTTTTGATACACATTAGGTTTGCGTACCCAAGATTCACTTTGAGTTTCAGGATCAAGCAAAACCAAAAATCTCAAAGCAAAATCCTGTAAAGTTTCACCCAGTGGGATGTCAAAACCACAAATTCTGCATCATTTTTCTGCAAAGCAACAAATTGGCCCAGGTGTGTTTGAAAGTTTCAGCCTTTTGATTAACCCAACCTGAATTTGGAATTTCTAAAAAACCTCAAACCAACAAGTTTCATGTGGTTTGGGATTTCTTTGCAAGGATTTCACATGCCCCTGCTGAAACAACACCTAAGAGAAGCAAGAGAACAATCTTTAAGTCCCAATAAAAACCAGTGGGCTAATCCAATAGCTCTCCCCTGCTATAAAATCTTCCATTAAAAAGAAAAGAGGTAGGTTTCCACAAATGAAGAGACAAGAACTTAGAAAAAAGAAAATACAAATAAATATTATTTATGACCAGTGAGTAAGGCTAATAACAGACCCATTAATGTCCAGGAAGTGTGTGTGGGTGTGCACCAATAATCATCAACCCACAACAATGCAAAATATTGGGACAGCTGCTCTTTAACACAAAAAGGGCACTACTCGCTATTGTTCACTCCTTTTTAAAGGGTTTCTGATGGCTAACTGTAAAATTTAATAAAACTGGGGGAAACTTGACAGTGAAAAGTTCAGAAAATGTTTATAAAGTGATACTCAGATGTTCCGTCTACCACAAGCCTCAACATTTTGTTTATTTAATAGGAAGGCTGAGGAATTTGTGTGCCTAATATTGCTGCGTCAAGTGTGGTAGGTCTTCTGCAGGCATAACTCCCACTTAAGTCAAACTCCCATTGACTGGGGAATGCCTGCAGGGTTTGGCTCACAGTTAATCACACTGCACTGATAGAGAGAACAGTGACAGGTCCTGTGGTGTTATAATAAAGCCCATTACAACAAGATATGCCTTAACTTCCATAAATAGTAGCAGTCTGGAAAATAACAATGCTAGATTTCAGGAAGGCGGTTGATACGGTGCCACATGGGGAATTGTTAGTTAAATTGGAAAAGATCGGGATCAATATGAAAATTGAGAGGTGGATAAGGAATTGGTTAAAAGGGAGACTACAGCAGGTCATACTGAAAGGTGAACTGTCAGGCTAGAGGGAGGTTACCAGTGGAGTTCCTCAGGGATCGGTTTTGGAACTAATCTTATTTAATCTTTTTATTACTGACCTTGGCACAAAAAGTGGGAGTGTGCTAATAAAGTTTGTGGATGATACAAAGCTGGGAGGTATTGCCAATTTAGAGAAGGACTGGGATATCATACAGGAGGATCTGGATGACCTTGTAAACTGGAGTAATAGTAATAGGATGGAATTTAATAGTAAAAAGTGTAAGGTCATGCATTTAGGGATTAATAACAAGAATTTTAGTTATAAGCTGGGGATGCATCAGTTGGAAGTAACAGAGGAGGAGAAGGACCTCGGAGTATTGGTTGATCACAGGATGACTATGAGCCGCCAATGTGATGTGGCCATGAAAAAAGCTAATGCGGACTTGGGATGCATCAGGTGAGGTATTTCCAGTCGAGATAAGGAGGTGTTAGTACCGTTATACAAGGCACTGGTGAGACCTGACCTGGAATACTGTGTGCAGGTCTGTTCTCCCATGTTTAAGAAGGATGAATTCAAACTGGAACAGGTACAGAGAAGGGCTACTAGGATTATCCGAGGAATGGAAAACCTGTCTTATAAAAGGAGACTCTAGGAGCTTGGCTTGTTTAGTCTAACCAAAAGAAGGTTGAGGGCAGATATGATTGCTCTCTGTAAATATATCAGAGGGATAAATATCGGAGAGGGAGAGGAATTATTTAAGCTCAGTACCAATGTGGACACAAGAACAAATGGATATAAACTGTCCATCGGGAAGTTTAGACTTGAAATTAGATGAAGGTTTCTAACCATCAGAGGAGTGAAGTTCTGGAATAGCCTTCCAAGGGAAGCAGTGGGGGCAAAAGACCTATCTGGCTTTAAGATTAAACTCGATACGCTTATGGAGGAGATGGTATGATGGGATAACATGATTGTGGCAATGAATTGATCTTTAAATATTCATGGTAAATAGGCCCAATGGCCTGTGATGGGATGTTAGATGGGGTGGGATCTGAGTTACTACAGAGAATTCTTTCTTGGGTATCTGGCTGGTGAATCTTGCCCATATGCTCAGGGTTCAGCTGATCGCCATATTTGGGGTCAGGAAGGAATTTTCCTCCAGGGCAGATTGGAAGAGGCCCTGGGGGTTTTTTGCCTTCCTCTGTAGCATGTGGCACGGGTCACTTGCTGGAGGATTCTCTGCATCTTGAAGTCTTTAAACCATGATTTGAGGACTTCAATAGCTCAGACATAGGTGAGAGGTTTATCGCAGGAGTGGGTGGGTGAGATTCTGTGGGCTGCATTGTGCAGGAGGTCAGACAAAATGATCATAATGGTTCCTTCTGACCTTAATATCTATGAATCTATGAATCTATGACTCCGCTTCTTAAAGTGGAATCTCATTTCCCAATAAAAAGGTCTTTCTATATTTTAAAACTATTTTTACAAAAACACATATATTTATTTTAATTTTGTTTCGAAACTATTTTTTATCTACAGAATGGCTTAGGTGGTTAATAGTGCAAGGAAGAAATATCAGTGTCAGATAAAAATGTCTGAAAGTGAAGACATAATATTGGCTGGGCCAGATTCTCAGCTTGTGCAAATTGACATAGTTCCATTAATTTCAATGGGGCTAGCTATCTTGGGTATTTGTATAGTCCCCATCACCACAGTAACCGAGCATCACACAATCTTTATTTATCCTCACAACTACCCTGTGAGGTAGGAATATACTACTATGCCATTTTACAGATGGGGGAACTAAAGCAGAGAGAGTCTAATTGCCTCACCCTAGGTAGTACAGGAAATCTATAGCACAGCAGGGAATTGAAGCTGGTTAATAACCTAACCACTGAACCATCCTTCAACCCTGTATGCCCATTCGCCAGGCCAATTTACAGCAGCTGAGCCTCTGTCCCTCTTATTTACAATTCTTCAAAGTAAAGGTGTATTGAGATTAAATTCCATACATCCTAAATACATTAAGAATAAAATGCAAATATTTAATGCTTCTCTATCTTTATTACAGCAGTGATTGGGGCACATCAACCAGAGTTGGATCCCAGCACAGAGGTATTTGAATCTACTTAGGAAAACAGATTCCAGAAAACTCTAAAAACCTTCTTTGAATTGGGAAAGTCTTTTTGTGTGATTTTAATACCCCCAAATCACTTTGCAGCTCACATTCACTGGCCAGATCCTGCTTGTCTTATTCACACTAGTATCTCCATTGAAATCAATCATGTAAGAGGAGCAGTCATTGACCAAAATAAAAGTTTTACTCATTTTCCCGCATTTTTTTCTTTCTTGAAAAACAAGTTTATTTTTTTTTGTTTGGTTTTTTTTAAAGTATGCAATGCCCTTTATTTCCTGAGTGCTTGCCTCCTAAATGCAACACTCTGACCTGGGTGTCTACTCTCGTCACTTGAAAGAAAAGAGTTGTTCTTAAAAAAGGACAAACTATTGATCTAGTGTGTTCTGAGCCTCTTTTTGGATGAAGAGTATCACTTCACAAGTTAAAAGTGCATGAGTGAGTCTCTTTACTTGTTAAGATTCATGGAACAGATGTTACTGGTAGATACAGCTAATTGTTCATGTATTAATATGTTGGTTTTGTTTGGACATTATTTAAGCATTGGCCTTAAAATATGTTATACAAATTAAGGACTAAAGAAGTACTTTAAAAATAGTGTTGTCTCCAGACCAAGAACAGGTATTAAAAATGAAATACTATAAATAACTGTACTTTAAGATTTTAATGGACAAGCGATTTCTTACTCATGAAGCTAAACTCCTTATCTTTGATAAAGGTGCAACTATATGCAAATTACAATGTTGTATTTTGTATAGCACATTTCAAACAATCTCTAAAAACTGCATTACAGAGTTAAATAACATGGCTAGAGAGATCACTGTAACAGAGGCGTAGGGTCTTAGGAGGTATAGGCAGGGGAGAAAAGATCTGTTATCAAATGAGATTTAAAAATAGATGGAGAGATGGTGAGGCTGAGCAATATGGAAAGGCTGTTGTGAATGACTCTCAGGCCAAGAGTGGTGCTATTGTGCTAAAGAAGAGAGGAGACGGGTGCTAGACAAATGGATGGAGCAGGGAGCCCAGAAGATGGAGATGTCGCAGATGTTGGGATATTTGTGAATATTATTCTCTTACAGGCCATATAGTCCAATTACCAACTGGCTAATTATCCCTACTATAGTATTTAAACAGGTATTACAACAGTAGACACAGAAGGATTCTCCTGTCTTCATTAAACCCATATGCAAATGCCAAAAAAGACATGTAGAAATCCTTAGCAAAAGGGACAGTTCACTGCCCCAGGTTCCAAAGGATTGTCATAATAAAACATAGCACAGACACATATTTACTGTACCTGTGGCTCCAGACTTCTTTACGCTCCAAACAAAAGGTATCTGTCTTTCACATCAGGTGCAATGATTGGTGGTAGATATAAGCATCACAGACTATTATCATGCACATCTATGCTTTGCAGACTTAGTTCACTTCATAAGCAAACGTTGCAAATATACAGGATGTAAGACTCCATAAAATCCATATGAAAATGTATTTATCTTACAAAAATTGCCAGGTGTGGCACAAATGTTGGCGGGATCACAGGACAGAGTTGATGATCATGACAGTCCCTTCTGATCTTCAAGTCTATGTCTACGGTACCTCTGGATCGACGCACCAGCGATCGATGCACAGGGGATCGATTTAGCGGGTCTAGTGAAGACCCGCCAAATCAACTGCAGATCACTCTCTGGTCAACCCCAGTACTTCACCCCAAATGAGAAGAGTAAGATAAGTTGACCTATGCTACGTCAACTCCAGCTACGTTATTCACGTAGGTGGAGTAGCGTAACTTAGGTCGACTTACTGCGGTAGTGTAGACATAGCCGAATCTATCAGAGTTATAATAGTGTGTAGATACTATAATTATTCTTAAACAATACAATACTATCAACATGTTTACCATGTTTTATTGAAGCTTTATGTCCTTCTACAGGCTGCCAGGTGTAGCCCAATATGTCTCTGATGTGATAGCAGTTCTGATTCTCATTTGGAAGAATCTTTGGCAGTGTCAGTGTTGGTAGCTGATTCAGCATACTGCCAGTAGGACCAGGGACCAGATGGAATGAGCACATAATTCCAGTTCGGGCTCAGGTATGCTCACAGCTAGTGGGATTCTGTCTTGGCTTCAAGGTGCAGCATTTAATCCATAAACTGCAGCTGCAGTCATCAGAACCTGGCCTACTTGTCTACATCTGTCCTGCTAGATATCTGTAGCTTCAGCCATTTAGCATCTTCTGCATGGAACTCATTGCCTGAATACGTCAAGGATGCTGTCACATTTTAAATCAAATCAAAGTCACATATTCTCCCCTAACTTTAATCATTTACTTGGCATTGCAGTGTAGGTTATTAAATTATTATACTTCATTTGTAAAGTGCTTTGAGATGGCCTGGCATGACAAGGCCCTCCATATGCTGAAGTTTATTGTTAAATGGACAAGGCCAAGAACATCAATATCTGTTACTGACAAGAATTTACAAGGTCATTATTTTGTTTCATCTTGGCTGTCAAAGTAGCCACAAGTTGCCATCCATAATGCTATCCCTGATTTTAGTCACATAAAACATTGTACATCATGAAAGCAAATGATGCATTTCTACATAGATAAAGGCACTTGTCTCTCAACAGTTGCTCTTGACACTGTTAAATCTCAACATGTTGGGCAGCCCGGTGGATAATGCTCTGTGAGGCCATGTCCGGAAACACATTTTGATGCGACCTCATGCCTTGCTCCTTGAGTTGTTCAGGACCAGAAGTGTAATGAAGTCGATACTCCTAACTGCTGGGATTGGGGTAGGAGGGTGTAGCATGATTAGTATAATAGTATGGGTTAATGGAAGAGTTTGTTTCACAGCATAGCCTTGCTGGTTGGCTGGAGA
Source organism: Natator depressus (assembly GCF_965152275.1). NCBI lineage: Eukaryota > Metazoa > Chordata > Testudines > Cheloniidae > Natator > Natator depressus. Next base: position 81,727,332 of record NC_134241.1, on the reverse strand, counting down.
ACATAGATTAATAAAAGGTAGCTGAAGATGTTAACCATTTTTTCTCATCTCATACAAATGTCATTTTAGATATACAGGCTAGTCTGCATGCAAACCTCAGAATGTGTTTTCAACCCTGTGCCCTTACAGGTTTCGAAAGGCCTCTTCTAGTTTGAGATTTTCAGCTGCTGTTCCCCAGACACAGATCTTGTTCTAACCGCAATTCTGGAGGAGTGAAACAACCAGGGTTTCTACATTGTAAGAGAATCTGTGGCATCACTGTCCAGATTTAAGGTTAAATGCAAGTGGAATTGTGTGAAATGATCATTTATTAGAGGAAACACTTTACTGTATACTCTCAGGAATTGTACCTAATGTGTGATTGTCACATTAATAAAGGGCTCGTGCCATGAAATGATGCAAAATTAATCTGCTAGGAATAAAAGCTAATCACAATGAGCTAGTCATAGTTCAGATTACTTGAGGTAATAGGCAGTGCAAGGATACTAAAGAGATTATTATTGGCAGTTTATGTAGTCAGACAAATTTGCAGACCGAGGGGGCCAGATTTCCAAAGATATTTAGGCACTAAAAAAGACAGCTAGGTATCTAGTGGGTTTTTCAAAAACACCTATGTGTCTAACTCCCATGGGAGCTTTGAAAATCCCAGTAGGTGCTATCTGCACCTTTGGATGCCTAACTACCTTTGGAAATCTCTCACAGTGTATATTAAACTGAGTACTGGACAGCCACTTGACTGTATAGACATCTTTACAGCTGGAAAATCTGTGTTTGCTCAAGCAGAGGAGTACCCATCCTTCCAGGGTTTTAGGGTATGTCTGCACTTGGAGCTGGAGGTGTAATTCTCCTCAAACTGGAAATTGCACCCTAAATGAGGAGACCCCCACAGAGGGGGGAAAACAGTACTGCTAATATCAGAGTGGGTATATTTGTTTAGCCCAGAATGGCAACTGCAAAAATGTCAGATGCAGACTGAAAAGCCAGAGTCTGGAAATGAACAGAAGTCTGACCAGAAGAAAAGGATGTGTAAGTGACAAGTGACAGTCACGCCATGTGACTGAAGACAGAGCCATGTCAGCTTCTGTCAATGATCCAAGAGAGTTCCCTGGCAATGCAATTTGAAATAGCAGACAGATTAATGAGCATCAAAGAACATATTTTACCCCTCAATCAGCCCAAAGCAAGAGATGAATGCAAATATTCAGTGTTTTATATCCCCAATCCCATCTGAAGCCAAACTTGGATTTTTAGTCATTAGACCTGTGTGAACTGTTCAACTTGAAATCAGCCTTGTCTTGAGTTTGAGTTTGAACTGTGCTTGTGAGCTAGCAGTGGTTTATGTATTTTTTATCTGGATAGCTGCATACTTGATCAAATTTATGGCGTGTTTCAGATTCATCCACCAACAAATCCCTGCTTTATTGCCTAGATTCCTAATGATGCATGAAGGAAAGTTTTTAGATATTTGTAAAGTAATGGAACCCAGAAACAGGCAATCAAAACTCAGGTGGACAATATGGGCTGGACAGGAAGACAATGTGCCTTTGCTGTGATTACTCATCCAATGGATAACTAAATAATAGTAACATTTTGCACATCTCTATCATATATCTCTGAGAACTTGACAACATTACTTAATTTAACCTCACAACACTCTTGTAAGATAGGAACTGCAGGCCCATTTGAAGAATTACCAGTAATGGTGCTGAGGAAAAATGTACTTAAACGGGGGGATACTGGCTTTTTTAGTTTGTCCAGAAACTTAAAGTGACAATCTCACTGGGGGGTAGTTGTAAACCAAATATACAACAAATGGATACCTTTGTGTTATATGTGGTGGCAGCAATAGATACCTAACTAAACCAAATGTTAAAATAAGTAATAATATATTGCTTAAAAGAACTGTCTTGAATATTAAATAACATGAGTGAAATTTCAGCCAAGATTTCCAAAAGTGATTGATGAGGCTGGGGGCCTCACGTTCTGGGCACCCAATTTGAGACACCTAATTTTCAGAGCAGGAGCTCTGCGCTTTCAGGAAATCAAGCCCATTTAATATGTTTCAAGCTGGATATCCAATAACTGAGACATCCAAAGTCACTATTAACTTTTAAAAATATTGAATTGCATCTGTTTATGTCTCATTCTAAATCTTGTTTAGCAAATAGATATGTAATTTCACCGTCAGTAATGACAAGATTTATCAGTAAAGGGTCAAATCAATAGAAGCCTCAGAAAGTGAAATGTGAATATGGAATTGGATGGTTTGAATTGTCTCTTCTCTATCTATTTATGTCTATGGCCCCTACCACCAGAATATCTGAGCTTCTAGTTCAACATCTGCTCTACTTCTTTTTCCATTTCTGCATCACACATTCTCTACTTGCATGAGATCTACTTATGGCCAGTATCATGCCTTTTACTGCTTTCTAAATAGTATTGCTTTTGTCCCTTTTCTTTCCATACTTCGGCTTTGGGCTGCTACCTACATAAACTTCTGTCTCCTAATCACAGGAAAACAATGTGTGTATTTTTTCATTTTTCATTATATTCATTGGGTGAAGTCTCCCCCCCCACTGAACTGAATGGGAGTTTCTCCACTGATTCCAATGGGACTAGGATTTCATCCTCTGTCAAATGAATGGCAAGGAGCCAATGATGCCAGCAAAAGTCCAGGAGTTTGGAGGGGCATGCTTGCCAAAGTTCACATCTCTGGCAGACCATTTAACACAATGGTCTGCTTATGTGATGAGATAAGTGCACATCTCCCATTGATATCAATGGGAACCACTTGTGCATGCATCCGAGGACAGAATTTGGTCCATAAAATATGAGTAGTGTAATAATATCATGTTAAACTTTTGACAAGTTTTTCCCATCAGATTTCCTCTGACACCAAAGATTGTTTTAAGGAGTAGGAAAAAGTCTAATTCGAGAGAAAAAGATAACACAACTGCATCTCTGGGCACTAAATTCTTCTTGTCTGCTGCCTCGAAGCCTTAACAGGAAGAAGCTTTTAAAAAATAAACAGTCATCAGTTTCTCTGTCATGAATTGACACTTTCAGTCCAAAAGAACATTGAACACACATTTTAATGTCTTGCAGGATGATTCGGGAACTCAATCTTCTTTTACAGGGGAGTGTTCATTTAGAGTAGACACTGCTAACCTCTCCAGCCTGCTGCTTCCCTGTGCCAAAATTTCCTATTTGCAACATACCACTTGGTGTGATATACACTGTTGTTTCCCATAAAACATTATTTTTCCTGTCTTCCCCACTCCTTCCCTCTGCCCCACTTGTTTCCAACCAGTTTGTTTGCCATGACAATGGCCTGACATGTGCATCCTTCTGAAGAAGCAATGCCCTGGAGTGGTTGTTACACCCCATCCCCCAACCCTTTCCTTTTCCTCTGTCCTTCCTTTTCTATCTCTTTTCTCTCTTTAATTTGTCACTTCATGTGGTGCGTGCGTGTGTGTGTGTGTGCACGTGCACGCGTGTGCATGTATTTTTCCTTTCTATTTATCTGGTTTTTTTGCTTTGCCTCTACTCTGGTAACTCTTCTATTATTTCTACCTGTTTTCTGGTTGCTTTCCCCATTTCTCTTTCCTCCTTTCCTGAGGCTCCTTGTTCTGTTAGTGACTCCCGATCTCCTCCCTTCACCTTGAATGTTTTCTTTTTGATTTGGCCTGTGACTCTCTGCTCCCTGCCAGGCTGCATCCCTGCCATCACAGGATCTCTTTGCCTGTCCCAGGCATCAGTGCCACAGTGTTTTGCCCCACTCTTGTAGCCCTCTCTTGTTACCAGGTAGGCAGCAGACAGCACTTCAGGGAGAAGCATCCTGCAGCACTGCCTGAGGGAAAGGAGCAAGAGAGAGGGTGAGAGCACACACAGCCTGATGTTACTTCTAACACCTTAGACATCTTCCCACAGAAAAAGCTTGGTGCTTCTGCCCCCTCAGAGCTTGAAGATCCTGCATGAAATATAGCAAGATCCTGTTTCTGCTACAATTTCCTCTACATTTTATCTCTGTTCAGATTCTTCTATACTTTGAGAGAACACTAATTCCCTTTAATTCACCTAATGGCAGGGAGGTGAATGAATCAACTTCAGTACTCTTTAATTTGTACCACCTGCTAAACTAGGGGTTGATCCAAAATCTACTGAAATTAGCAAAAAAACTCCTTTTGACTTCAGTGGGCTTTGTGTATTACTCAGCGGTCAATGCAGGCATCGTACTATGATACAAGAAGAAGTAATGGCCTAAAATTAAGAGGAGAAATTTAGGGTAACTAATACAGACCACCATATAACAGAGGGAGTGATAAAGATGGAAAACCTGCCAGTGGAGGTGTTGCAATCACCATTAATATTATTCAAGATATTCTAGGCAAGATTATACAGAGAGCTAATAGAGATGTTGTAAAAATCGATGTATTCTGTCCCGCAGTGATAAAAGGGGGATAGATTAAGTGACCACAGAAGTTGTTTTCTGCTCTCACATATATAAATCTATTTACACAAAGGGGGAAAAATACACATCAGGCCAAGGAATACACAGCTTTGCCTTGCTGCAGTTAAGTGGTGATTACTCTGCACCAATTATTTTCCCTGCTTCTGTACCTACACTTTAGACACTCACATAATTCCTCTTTTTCATCTTCTTACCTATCAATAAGGATTCCAGGATATGCATCAAAGGAAAAATGGCTCATTACTCTCCAAGATTAAAATGGATTCCAGTACATTATTTCTGTTTTTGTCCATTGCTCAGTTTTATATCTTCCTTGGTATGTGCTGATAACTAATAGAGCTGCTGTGGTTGTCAACACAATGGAACTACTCCTGTGTTTCAGATTAAGCAGGTGCTTCAATGCTTTGCTGAATAAGGGCAATAGTCTTGCTATTTGTGTGACAAGCAAACAGTTAATTCATCCATAGTACATAGCAAATCCATTCTTAATCATAGGTCTAATATCAGATCTAGTTGTAGTGATAACCCTAACATTATTGGTAACAGTAAACCTAACTCCCACTGAAAAGATTAATCATCTATATGGATGCTGGAGGAATCATGCACTATCAGCCTTTACTAGCCCAGCTGTGGGAAACCAGACCAATTCATGTAGGGGCTTTGTGGTACACTAGGGCAATCTGTATTGGCCACAAAATATATATTTATTGAGGAAATTCTATAGGACCAAATTCATGCCCAGTGTAACTCCATTGAAGTTAATAAAGTTATAGCGGGGGGATGAATTTGCCCCATATGGTCTGCTTTGTGGATCTCAGAGATTCCACAGTGAAGTGATGGCCGTTGATACCAGATTCAGTGAACAAGGCATATGTTTTTAATCATTTCCTCCCCCACACTTTTGTCATCTTTAAGGGGTGATGTTAAGCCCTGTCCTCTCCAGATGAAGGTCCTTGGGTGCCCTAGCATGCCCCAGTGTCACTGTATTTATCAAGATCTTATTGCTAATAATAGGATCAATCCATGAGCCTTCTCAGCTCACCAGAGTTGGAGGGGAGCTTGAACTGGCTGCTTGTCTACTCCCACATGTCAGTATGTAAGTGCTAATCCCTGTTTGGTAAATGCATTTAACCTGAGCTAAGTGTATGTGTAATATCCCAAAACAGGGGGGCAGATTTTCAAAGGCATTTGGGCACTCGGATTAGGGCTGCAGCTTTCGTTAATTTCAATGAAATATAGGCCCCTTAGCCTGCTTAGGCACCTTTGAAAATCTCACTAGGTGTGTGTATGCATTTTTAGGTGCCTAAATATCTTTGCAAATCTGGCCCAGGGTCTTTTGTGTCTTTATCTGTATAAGGGTGATGGAGAAATGGCTCTGTGAATGGGAAGGAAATGAGCCAGGAGAAGCTGCCCCCGAGGTGGCGATGATGCTCAGGATGAGCCCACAGATGGTCCAATCCTTCAGGCTATTTTGCTGCAGTCTTGGGGTAAGTGGTATTGAACAGCCTACTTGAGGTTGCCTCCATCTGGGATAGCCAAATTCACGAGTCAACACCCCAGCAACGATAGGTGAGGAAGGGTTAAAAAAAAATTTACATCCAATGGGGATAGAGTTGAAGGCAATGTTTCAGTAGCAGAGGCATCCTGTTTTAAACTTGACAGTGAGAAGCAGGCATTGGAAAAGAGGGCTCCATGGAAGAAGCTGTGTTACAAGGTTGTTTTTTTTTCCTTTTTAGAAGAAAACCAGTGCATTTTCTCCCCCCTCAAAAATAATTTCACAGCTATTAAACTTTTCATTAACTATGGACAGATTTAGGATATCAGTTACACACAGAGAAAAGTTAAATGCACTATAAATTAAACTGTATAAGAAAGCTCTGCAAAGCCAATGCATCCGATGAAGTGAGCTGTTGCTCACGAAAGCTTATGCTCAAATAAATTGGTTAGTCTCTAAGGTGCCACAAGTACTCCTTTTCTTTTTGCAAATACAGACTAACACGGCTGCTACTCTGAAACCTGCAAAGCACAGTTTCACCGCTTTGACCAAAGAAACTACATAGGTTTCTGTTAAAAGGGAGAAAGGATGCCACATAGCGATGTGTGGCAGTGAAATTAAATGAGCACCCATTATTTATTCCATAAGAGTCAACCAACTGTGTTCCCATACTGGGGTGATGGTGACCATATCAGTATCTAGAACAATAATCAGGACTAAAACTTCACTGCCTTAGAAATATTTATTGAGATAGAATTAGGCATTTTTTGATGGTTCAACATTTGATTGGTAATGCCACCTGGGGAAGAAAGTTATAAGAAATAAATTGAAACAAATCAGTTAGGGATAGAAGTTATACAAAGTACCATACCCTGACAGCCAAGTTAAGAGTAGTATTTATAAAAGAGTACTAAAGATAAACATTGTTGAAGTGGTTAAGAAGGCAGTGAAGAGGTAATCTGAGACAAGAGTAAAGAGTCAGGGAACTATAAATATAGTCTAGCAGAAAGACCAGAAATTCCTTTGATTTAACAAAGAGTTAGAGGGGCATTTGCTCTGCCAGGTAAAAGCTGCTGACTCCAATTATGCAGAACAAGGGCCACATGTTGCTCTGTCCACAGCAAGCAGCGCTCCCAACAGCATTAACTCTTCCTCCGTGTTCTGTGACCAGCTCTCAGCTACAGGAATAAATAGGGGAGCTGAACTCAGTGGAGTTACTCTGTATTTACATCAGTGCAGCTGGGAGTAGAATGTGGCTAACAATCATGTTAATTTACCATTTAGTTCACAACTATGTGCCAATTTCAGTTATACAGGTTATAATCTTCATTCAGTTCTTAACAACATAATGACAAATAGTTTACAGTCAGATAATCAGGAAGCTCTTGGTGCCTGGAGCCAAAGTTTGCTAACATTTGGGTGCCTGGTACACAAATCCCAGTATCCAGGAGTGGAGCAGTATTTTCCAAGTGCATGCACTTTATGGAATTTAATTTAAATTCAATTAAATAATATGGGATTTAGGATTTAAAAACAGGACACATAAAACCAACTGAACTGCTATTTTCCAAACGCAACCAATGAAAATCTTTTTGGGGCTAATCCACAACATGCTGAAGTCAATGCAAAGACTCCCATTGACTGCAATTATAAAAATGCATTTAAAGCCAGGCGTGTACAACATAAATCTGCCAGCTGTGTGGTAGATGGTTTGTAACATCCCTTAAGCTTTATTAGAATCCCAATTGCTTACAATGGATCAATGAGTCACTAATTCATATTCAGACCCATCACAAGAAGGCAGAATTATATCAGCCGCTGAATTAATTTTTTATTGTAGTTTGACACTGAGTACATCTGAGAAATATAGTAACAAATATTCAAGCTTGAGTTGGCTTCACTTCAGCCTGCTAAATATTTGGAAAGTTATTAAAGAAACATACAAAATAGTGGCTAAGGGGAATCTGAAAACTTTTTAGAACCATGAAATATTTTCCCGGTGTGTGTGTATGTATGTAAATATTCAGGAAACACGTCACTCCAAAGTTAGCCTGGTTTGGAAAAAAATGCCTTGATCAAATTTGCCACTTTCAATTTGCCAGTATAGGTGATACTATTTATGATTATTCCTTGGAGGGCAGGGGGAGGGGGAAATGCATTTTTTTCATTTTAAAGATTTTTTTTTAAATTTCTAAATTTTTGGTGGATTTTGTAGATTTTTGGAACTATGGTCCAGAGAGCAAGAAATTCTCTGATTTTTTTCATGTCTTCAAGGATATATACCTTGGATTCTTTTAAATGTTGGAGAAAGTGCAGTGTTTCATAACATGGTGAGTTGGCTGCCCTGGGAGTGTATCAGATTATTTTGTTATTTGGGGGGCAGGGGAGAAAGGAGAGGTGAATAAGAGGAGCAGCAGCAGTGAGAATTGTGTGAACCTACAATCCGTAAGGCCAGCCTCAGGATTTTGGGGAGAGTCATTGAGATGGTCCCTGGGACACACCTCAGATCTAACAGACTAACTTTACGTAAAAAGAGGGTTTCTGCACAGAGGGGAAGCAGTGCAAGTTAACATACCTTCAGACTATATTACATGGACCATTTCCTCTCACAGTCAAAAGGTATTGAGCCTAGCCTTCACTCTTAGCCACCTTTCCTGCCACCTCCTGACTTGCTCCACGCTGGGCTGTGTAACCTGAATCCTGTATCCCCTGCCCCCAAGGGAGCCACTTGCCACCTTGGGTGAAGTGTCCCCTTTGTGGACACAGGTTACGCTGTGTGCAGATGTGGAGGCCTCTTGAGACCCTCGGTTCTTCTTTAGAAATGTGCCCATCAGCAGCAGAATTTGGTCCACTGCTTTGTTCCAATTATGAGTATTGTATTATCTGTTCATTTCTTTCCCCCTCTAGAATGAAGAAGGAAAATGTTGAGGGAGGGTAAGCAGGTGGTGGGAGGAGACATAAAAGGAAGTGCAGCTGTAGAGTCTGGTCCTGCTTTCCTTGGACATCAAGAACTCCCATGGAAAGCAATGATCATTTTTAGGTACCCCAGGAATGCAGATTTAGTTCTTTGCTCCTTCAAGACTGCAGCCCTGCCACATATGAAATTCCAACTGAAAACAGCGGATGTTTAAAATTAGGGAGGACTGTATGGTCAGTTCAAGGATACACTGATTCTGTTGTTTCTGTTTGGATGAGAAATTGGTGATAGGAATCAGATATATTTGTGGTCTGAACTTGTTTATTCACACAAATATACACAAAGTCCTGTTTCTCTGAACACAGAAACAAACAACAGCAGGCAGTTTCTTTGCTGAGAAATCCCCAGGTCACCCATTCCAGCAGCTCTGTGCCCAAGATGATCTGTCTTGCTACTTCCTTTCACCGTCATGCTCACAACTCCTTCTGCTTGCTCCCTTCAACACACACCACCTGCAATCAATATCCTAGTCCATATGTTCACAGCCAAGGAAATCCCTTTTAATCCACTTTGTTTAGCTCTGCCGTGGCCTTGCAGCCTAGTGCCTTGGGTTATAGTCCCCATTGTCTGAAGCTGCTTTTACTACATGAAGGGGATTGATAGTTCCTTCTATTGAGATGAAAAGAGAAGACGTAGAACACCCATGAGTTTTCATGAATGAGGGCTGTATTTGTCTTTAAATCCAAATAGTGGCCATTAGCACTTCTGAGCATAACACCAGGATAACCCTACTTGACATGGAAGAAAGCATTTGGTGGGGCATCGGTAGGCTCGAGAATGGCCACTGGAACCATATTGTCATGGATTCCAGTGCCTGGTCTGGACTATCAGCCATGGAAGAGCTGTGCTGTAACCCTACAAGCCTACATGGGTTTGGAATGGACTATTTTTCTCCAAGTCCCAGTCCATTTATTCAAGGGTCAATTTTGCTCTTAAGTAAGAAAAAATATTTCAATGAAAAAAATCTGAAAAAATATTTGCAACCAAATTTTTGTGGCAGTAGGAACACCATTACTATAGGACATTCTTCAGGGTATCTGATTAAATGCCTCTTAAAACTTTAATGAAAACATGCCAAGCGAAAGTTCCCACTTATAAGAAAGTGAAATGGATTTTTTAAAATGAGATGTTATGAGCAACACAGTGAATATTAAGTATCCTCATAAACTTTAAAACAAATATTAAACCCTGATTTACTGCTCAGTCTAGAGGATCTGGAGATGTAAAACTTTTTTCATGTCCTATTATTGTATCATGGGACCAAATTAGTTGGGTAAGCAAAGTTCTGCTACCAGTATCTGCATCAAAAATTATGTAGTGTGGTTCATTTCCTGTCAGTGCTTTTAATCAACTACAGTTTCTCTTAAATCTTCTGTGCCAGCCTATGCTCTTGGGTACAGTTTTTCTCTGCCAGCAGAAGGAGACAATACAGTAAGACTCTGTATTTGAGTGAGGATTGAGGTCGGATTAGGATAAATAACTTAATTATTTAACAAACAAGAAGACACAACTTGTAACACTGTGACATACCAGGGGACAACCCAGACTAATGAGTAGCTGTGTCACCTCTGCCCTCTAACCTGGAGTACCCTTTACAATGCTTTACTGCTGTAGCCTCCAGTCTGGACTGCTCATGCAAGTCATTCCCAGCTACGTGCAGCCAAACAGCCACACCTTGGATCTTACCAGGCTTTGTTACACTGCATGGTGACACACTCCCAGTCTTTGATTCCCCCCACCCACACCCCAAATGTATGTCCTGTACTGCCCAACCCTCTTCTGCACAATACAAGTTTATGTAAAGTCCATCATTTCTTTAATAGAAATTATATGCATACCACCCCAGATGAAGTTTCCCAGAACTACAGTTTAAACACACTAGAATAGATAAAACAATGAAACAAGCTTATTAACTACAAAGAGAGAAATTTTAAGTGAGTACAAGTAATGAGGCATAAAAGTCAGAAATGGTTACAAGAAAAATAAAGATAAAATGCAACAGGTGCCTAACTTAAAAAACTATTTTAAATTCAAAACAACGTTTTCTCACCACATGCTCTCAATGGTCTTACTGACCCAACTTCTTAGGTCAGGACCCTTTCTCCCAGAGTTCAACAAAATGCTTCTTTTGTCACTTCTGATGCCATGAATGTGAGGGGTGCCCTGGGGTATTTGTCCCTCCTTTTTATAGTGTCAGTCTCTCTTGAAAAACATTTCCAGCTGAGATTCAGGAGACAGAGTCCATATGGAAGGATGTTCCCCATTGCTTTTTCCTCATCTGTTTGAGTGTCCTTTGTTTCCCTTCCTGCTTGATGACGCTCTCTTTACTGCTTAAATGCAAATTAAGCAAAGGACACATTCCTTTGTTTGAGATGGACCTGTTTGCCAGCCTCAGTTTGGAACATGTGATAATAACCCCATACAGTGTAATCTTATAACTTCACATAGTGTGTTGCCACATACCTTTTTTCAGGACAATAATGACCAGCAAATTATGAGTTTTCAAATGACACCTCAGAAGGCATTCTTTGTACAAAGATTATTATAATAGTATGTGGGGTGTGGACACAGGGGTACATTCTGTCACAAACACAGTACTGCTGGTGCTGCACACTCATCTGGCTGTATTCTCTGTTCCAGCCTCTGCAACTAGTTCTTGCCTCAGAGTGTGAGTGTCATTGTGAGATGCATAATCCTAGATCATGACCCTCTTTTTAATTTTTTTCCTCCTGAATTCCTCTACTGAGCAAACGTTAACCAACACTATGATTGAAGTTGACAATGTCTGTTTTGTTGTTACAATATCAGCAGATCTCAGTCTTTTTGGAATTTTTAACAGTTTTTTGGATCTACTGTACAAACGAAAAGGAAAGGAGTACTTGTGGCACCTTAGAGACTAACAAATTTATTTGAGCATAAGCTTTTGTGAGCTACAGCTCACTTTTTTTCTTGAGCTGTAGGTCACGAAAGCTTATGCTCAAATAAATTTGTTAGTCTCTATGGTGCCACAAGTACTCCTTTTCTTTTTGCAGATACAGACTAACACGGCTGCTACTCTGAAACCTGTACAACAAAGTGTCTTTAAGCATGTTCTAAGTTTCTTCCACACAGCCCAAGAATGAACAAAGATATGGCCAAGAAAAAATGACTGATGGTGTGGGCAGAGAAATACATAACCATCTTAACTGTCATTCACACCACTGTAGACTGGGTATTCTGATTCTAAGTATTCCTGGGAGAGCAGAAAATCAAAAGAGTTCTTCAATTGAATTTGCTGCTCTTGGAGGGGACAACAAGCACATGTGATAACCATGAAATCCAGCAGACAGGTATTTCAGCAGGGTCAGGAATATAACTTCCAGCACCACCGGTGCCCTAGCAATTTTACGAGACTGCACATTGTATACATTCTGGATACTGCAAAAAATAGCCAGAAACTTGGGGACCTTTGTCTCCCCTCATTATTTGCACTCAGAATTGTTAACATGTCAACAGAAGATCTGATACCTATTATTCTATGGACACAGGACTGGTATTCTATGGACACGGGAGCCAATTTGCCAAAATAGTCCTGTTCACTTCAGGTTTAAGGCATGTCCACTTAGAGGCAATTTCCTTTTGGGGGAAAAAAGGGCTTTTGATAAGTCATTACAGTCATGATGTGCTCCTGCAAGCAGTCCATACCCAACTGGGATACAAGGACCTGGAGAACATTTTCTTGCTATTTTGATAGATGAACAGTGGATCTAATTGTTACTGACATACTGGAGTTCCTTTAAAATGATATAGGAATGAGCACCTTAAAAATCCACACATCAGCAATAACAGTCATAAGGTCAATTCACCTCCTGGAGTCAGCTCAGATATAACTAGATTTAACTGGGTGGTCAATAAGATGAAATAAGTTGTCAGACCATCTGTACCTCTTTGGATCCTAAGTCTGGCATTAAGTTGGTTTAATGCTCTTCCATGTGAACCTTTTAAGAAGAGGAATATTTCCTAGGCTGTTATCACTCAAAGTCGGGTTCCCTTTTGACATCTGCTCAGCTAGAACTTCCCTTTGTCTCCTGTCTTCTATTCTAGTCCATATGCTTGGGACCTCCCAAACTAATGCAGTGCCCTTGACTATGGAGGGATTAGCGACTTGCAGCTGCCTTGACCACCTTTTCCCCAGTGATGTGTCCAGCCAATGGCTGACTCTGTAAATTTACTTATGCAGCTAAATATAAATTTGAAGTTTATAGTGCAGTTGGCTCTAGTTTTATTGCTTTACTGCCTATACATTTCAGTCGGTACATCTACAGAAAACCTGTACAAACAATTGGACACTACTTGCCATATTTACTTAATGATAAACAGTGGGTCTCTAATGAATTTCAGCAATGGAATAGATATTGGCAAAGAAAGGAGACCATACTCAATACCATTATGAAACTCTGGCTCATTGTGACCCATTGTAATCCACATATTGCTAATGACATTTATTATTTGTCTGTGACTGCTGCTACTGGAATATTTGTTTTTCTACTCTTGCTTACATGAAAAAACAGACTGGCAGTACAATGACTGAGGACCGATTGAATAGACAACCTTTGATATTTACTCATCAATTATTGATTCATGACACTAACAAACTAACAAGATACAATTTGCCACTTTTGCAAGACAGTTAGGAATTCCAGTATTATTACTTATGTAAGGTATTAGTGCCTGTGCAATTCCTTTTCTGTCATAAAGACACAACTATTCTGCATAAAAAGCATGCTACTTATTTGTATACGGGTTTCACCTCCCATTGCAAAATCCTCCATCCACTATTACTTTCAGCTTCCCATAGCACCTAATAGGATTAGGTCCTTATTTTATACAGCATCTTTCCTATAAACTCTACCCAAAGCAAGCAGTCTATGGCAACCTGTACCCCATTGTTCACCCCTTTTACAGGAGTAGGATACATTTTTTACAAAGTTTTTATCATTCAAAAACTCATAATTTGCTGACCATTATTGTTATGGTAAAATGTGTGGCAACATTGTATGTAAAGTTATAAGATTCTATTGTATGGTATTACTACGACATGTTCCAAGTCTGTGGAGCAGTTACAAACCAGATCCCCAGAGACAAAAGGCAAGCTGATGCCTCAGCCAGGTGTCAACAAAATCAAATGGGCCATTCTTTGGCAGGAAAGAAGGTGTGGGTGAAAAATCTACATCCTGACAAAGAAACAGCTTGGGGGTTCCCATCCAAACAAACTTTCTGTCTCCTGAACCTCAGCTGGAGATGCTTCTTGAAGAAGAAAGGAGCACAGATGCCCCAAATTATTTCTCTCTTTCTTTCTGCCCATGGCATCCACAACACCTGAAGAACAAAGGAGAAGCAGCATTGAACTGGGGGAGGGATCCTGACTGAAAGACAGTCAGCAAGTAAGACGTGGAGAGATGCTTTGCTTTGAGTTCATTTAGCTTGTTAAGTTAGGCATCAGTTGTGTTTTACTTTAATTTTCTTGTAACCAATTCTGACTTTTATGCCCCATTATTCATATTCACTTAACATTTATCTTTTGTAATTAATAACTTTTGTTTTATTGTTTTATCTAAACCAGTGTGTTTGAACTGAACTGTTTGGGAAACTGTATTTGAGATATTGTGCATATCATTTTCTATTAATAAAATGACGGACTTAATATGATCTTGCATTGTCCAGGAGAAACCTGGGCAGTACAGGACATAGATTTCTGGGGAAAGTCTGGGACTGGGAGTTTGCTGGTTTTGCTCTTCAGCATAACTCTGGAATGGCTGGTTGCAGCACTCTTACTATAACTGGGAGTAACTTACATGCTGGAGGCTGTGTGAGAGCAGACCAGCAATGGGAAGTTCTCACAGTGAAGTAGTGGAAGAGGTTTTTAACACTGGAAACTATTTTTCCAGTTTTCAGAGTAGCAGCCGTGTTAGTCTGTATTCGCAAAAAGAAAAGGAGGACTTGTGGCACCTTGTTAGTCTCTAAGGTGCCACAAGTACTCCTTTTATTTTTCCAGTGTGGCAGACATTTCTGGGTCACATACAATGTTTGTGACTGAAAAGATATAGGAAAGGCAGTAGAAGCAAGAGTTTAACACTGAAGATATAGAATAAATCTGCTCCACATCTCCACAGGGTTCATCCCCAGGTGCTCTCTTAACTTTATTTTCACAATGAAATATGGGCATCTATTGAACTTCTGTGGGCAGCGACTCAAAAATAGTGACCTTTGTTGGCCTTGTGATGGTGCCATGGAGCATGCATTATTAGAATGCAGTTTCAGTATGTTCCTGATTTTTGTATTCAGGTCTGGAACTTTGTTAAAAGTAATTGTTCACCATTGATCTTAATAAGATACAAAGATATTTTTGTGAAATAAGCCGTTCCAGCCGATTAATATTGACCCAATTTGAAGAAGTTGCTTGATATTTTATTATCACGCTTCCCTCAAATCAATACTGTGAGGTTGGAAACCGTCTTCGGAATTAAATATCAAAAGCATAGTTTAATTCAGTGGTGGGCAACTTGTGGGCCGCAGGCCACACGTGGCCCGCAAGGGCAAGCCACTAGCAGGCCGCCAGATCGTTTGTTTACATTTGCACGGCCGCCCTCAGCGCCCAGTGGCCATGGTTCACCGTTCCCAAACTGTGGGTGACCGTGCCAAATGTAAACAAACAGTCTGGCGGCCTGCCAGCCACTTGCCCTGATCGGCCGTGTGTGGCCCACAGCAGATTGCCCATCACTGCTCTATGCAATCAAAAAGGTACATGCTTGTAGGTCCCTTTGCGGGATATGGGCCTTGATCAATGTTCCCTCTAATTTTTAACAGGCCGTGTGCGCAAAAACTTTCTTCCATGCCACCGCGGAAGCAAAAAAAAAAAAAAAAAGCCACCACCGAAGCGGGAGTGCGCGTGGTGTTTCGCCGTGTGCGTGGGGTTTAAGATCTGTGTGTGCGTGCCCACACATGCGCGCACACAGCTTAGAGGGAACGGTGGCCTTGATGAGTACTAAATCTAACCTTTCTCCATAAACATGGACAGATCATACATACCCTGTTTGCTTATCAAAACTTAATTAAAGCCTTCGCTCCAGCTTCTCAGCTGGTGTAAATTGATCTCAACAGAGGTATGCAGATTTACACTAGCTGAGGCTCTAACCCTTAATAGAAATGATAACGATACAGCCATCTAAAAAAAACCCTGAAAACAAACACTGATGGAACCTCGCATTACGGAACAGATCTTTAGCCTACCATAAAGGAGCCATGAAGCAAACTTAACCATCCTGTCCAGGATTCTACCACTTCCCTTGAGAGAACATTCCACAATCCAACACCTTTCCCTAGCAGTAAATTTTTTTTTCTGATATACAGCCTAAATTTGCCATTACTCAGATTAGTTCAATTAATCCTAATTATATCTCCTTGGTTCTCAACAATTTCTCTCCCACCTTGGTGTTTATACTCCAGAAATACTTGTAGAAGGTAATCATCCCCTCCCCCACACTTATTTGCTGTTTAGCAAACCTAAACCAATCTAGTTCTTTTAATATTTCCTCAAATTTTATGTCAGTCACTTCAGTCTGTTGGTCATTTTTGTTGCTCTTCTCTTAATTCTTTCCAGTTTGTAGGTCATCCTGGTAATGAGGTGCCCAAAACCCTATACAATTTTGTAGGTGTGGTGTCATCAGGGCAGAACAGAGACTGACTTTTATTTTCCTAAAATGTGACATGATTCCCTTTTCAACTAACTCCCATTAAGCACAATGTGAGGTCTTAAAGGGACCTCTGAAGAGACTGAATTGGCAACAAACAAGCTAATGTAAACAAATGTTAGGGGAAGACTTATTCTCTTGAAAAACAAATCAAAGGGAAGAGAACCATTCAAACTGGGAACAGGGAAATTCACTGACAGTTTTTATTCCTTAAGTACAGCACAAGTACAATAAGACCCTAAGTGATAGAGCCAGATATTTGGCTTTCATCCTAAAGACTAAGTACTTCTCAGAAAGTAATAAATCTGACAACATATTGGCCAATTACCTAAAGGCAGAAAAGAAAATAACAGCATCAAAGCCATTACACTGGGTAAGATAAAATATCCCTTAATAAAGGTCTTGACATTTGATCTGAATTTCAAGTTTCACCAGAAGTATTACTCCTCCAAAGTGCTTAAGGAGACATCCAAATTCAACACCATCTTTCACTCTCACTATGTCTCTTATCTCATTAGTGATGGTAATGTGTTTACATTACAGAGCCATATGATAAATTGTATTATCATGACCCTTTGATGACCTGCACTTTTCTCATTAATCCACCTCTGTAAGGACTACTTCTAATGAGTGAAGAACCTAGGGCACAGGTCTACAAAGCAGGAGACTTGGGTGATATACGTGGGTTTGCTATTGCCTTGCTATACAACCTTGGGCAAATCATTTAACCTCTGTGCCTGAGTTTTTCCACGTATGAAATGGGAATATTATTGCTTAATCACTTTTTATTAGGGCTGTCAATTAATCACAGTTAACTCACACGATTAACTCAAAAAAATTAATCGCGATTAATTTTTTAAATTGCAATTAATCACTCTTTTAATCACACTGTTAAACAATAGAATACCAATTGAAATTTATTAAATATTTTGGATTTTTTTTACATTTTCAAATATATTGATTTCAATTACAACACAGAATACAAAGTGTACAGTGCTCACTTTATATTATATTTATTACAAATATTTGCACTGTAAAAATGATAAAACAAATAGTATTTTTCAGTTCACCTCATACAGGTACCATAGTGCAATCTCTTTATCGTAAAAGTGCAACTTATAAATGTAGATTTTTTTTGTTACATAACTGCAGTCAAAAACAAAACAATGTAGAGCTTTAGAGCCTACAAGTCCACTCAGTCAGCCTACAAGCCTACAAGTCCACTTGTGCAGCCAATCGCTAAGAGAAACAAGTTCATTTACATTTACGGAACATAATGCTGCCTGCTTCTTATTTACAATGTCACCTGAAAGTGAAAACAGATGTTTGCATGGCACTCAAGGTATTTATGTGCCAGATATGCTAAACATTCATATGACCCTTCGTGCTTTGGCCACCATTCCAGAGGACATGCTTCCATGCTGATGATGCTCGTTAAAAAAATAAATGTGTTATTTAAATTTGTGACTGAACTCCTTGGGGGAGAATTGTATGTCTCCTGCTCTGTGTTTTACCCACAGTCTGCCATATATTTCATATTATAGAAGTCTCAGATGATGACCCAACAAGTTGTTTGTTTTAAGAACACTTTCACTGCAGATTTGAGAAAACACAAAGAAGGTACCAATGTGAGATTTCTAAAGATAACTACAGTACTCGACCCAAGATTTAAGAATCTGAAGTGCCTTCCAAAATCTGAGAGGGATGGGGTGTGGAGCATGCTTTCAGAAGTCTTAAAAGAGTAACACTCCAAATGAAGAAACTACAGAACCTGAACCACCAAAAAAGAAAATCAACCTTCTGCTGGTGACATCTGACTTAGATGATGAAAATGAACGTGTGTTGGTCTGCACTGCTTTCTATTGTTATCGAGCAGAACCCATCATCAGCATGGACGCATGTCCTCAGGAATGGTGGTTGAAGCATGAAGGGACATACGAATCTTTAGCGCATGTGGCACGTAAATATCTTGCAACGCAGCTACAACAGTGCCACGTGAATGCCTGTTCTCACTTTCAGGTGACATTGTAAATGTTAAGGAAAAGTTAGCATATGTGACTCCATTTTGGTTTGGGGCCCACCATTGTCTAAAAGCAAGCACATCATGCACCAGGAGGAGTGTTTCTTAGATACTACATTCCTGTGAAAATCCTCCCCCCCTTGTCTCCAGCCTGTTTTAACTCCCGGTTTCTGTTCTTTGTCTGTTCCTAACTCCCTGCCTCCTGGCTTTGATGTGGGCCTCCCATCCTGATAAGAAAAGTTACTGATGCATTGCTTTAGGACCATGTAATGTAGTTAAAGTAATGGTTTAGCACGGGGAATGTACTTAGCAGGGATAGGTGGTAGAAAAGAGAAGGGTTTGTTTATTGGCTAAGGTTTCTGATGCAACATGCTTTGCTAAAAGGTATATAATCTTTGTATAACCTGCATGTGGGGTCCCCTCCTGATTAGCAGGGGGGCACCACGCTCGAGCATAATAAACTTAGTATTTTTGGGAACCCTGCAGTTGTGGACTTTGTTCGTGTGCCTCAGCCTAGACTCGAACTGTGCGTGACCTATTGGGTATAATTCGCAGCAGTTCCTGTGCATGACCTATCAGGTATAATTCGTAACATAAACAAGAAGCGGGCAGCATTATCTCCTGCAAATGTAAACAAACTTGTCTGTCTGAGCGATTGGCTGAACAAGAAGTAGGACTGAGTGGACTTGTAGGCTCTAAAGTTTTCCATTGTTTTATTTTTAAATGCACTTATTTTTGTACATAATTCTACATTTGTAAGTTCAACTTTCATGATAAAGAGATTGCACTATGGTACTTGTATTAAGTGAATTGAAAAATACTATTTCTTTTATTTTTACAGTGCAAATATTTATAATAAAAATAAATATAAAGTGAGCACTGTACACTTTGTATTCCATTTTGTAATTGAAATCAATATATTTGAAAATGTGGAAAATATCCAAAAATATTTATATAAATGGTATTCTATTATTGTTTAACAGAGCGATTAATTGCGATACATTTTTTTAATCGCTTGACAGCCCTACTTTTTATAAAGTTCTTTGAGATCAACAGATTAAAAGAACAATATAAATGCTAAGTATTATTTAGTAGTAGTTCATCTGTATACATTCCAAACTTCTCAGCAGCTTAAACTTTTCTTTTTAAAATTTTCTTCAAAATTCATTTATCTGAGAGCAAGACAAGCAGAATTCAATCCTGGACCAGTGACAAGTTTACTGTCAATTATCTCACAATTCATATGTGTAGAGATGGGTGACAGATACAGTTGGAAAGGGGAGGTTTTCAGCTTTCCACTGGACATTCAGCAATTACTTTTAGCCCTGAAAGATCCCAAAGTTTCAAGCTTTAAAACTACAGAATAACTGTATTGGGAGAAGTCACTTTAGGCAATTTGTAAAGGTTTTGAAAATGTATTAGCTATAATTTTCCTTCTTTTCTAGAGCTTGTACAACTGATCTCATAGTACAAAGGCACCTTACTTTATGTACAGAAAGATAAGAAAATTAGCACCAATCCAATGTTTTAACATATTAAAATATTTGTAAAATATTTTTCTCTATAAAATATGTAGCAGTCACATGATTGTGTGGTGTTACTGGCACTCATTTAAAAATCACCTACAAAACTCACTCATGGTGAATGCAGTCATTCCATAGTGAGGCTGGGATAAGCCTTATACCACACCATCAGGCATTCTATTTTTTCCAAGTTGTATAACACACATAGAATTTGGCCTGAAGAAAGAGATCCCTAATGTCGCAAGTTAGAGAAACACAACACTAATGAGAAAAAAAAGGGGAGGTAGGCTGGACCAGAACTCTGAATCCTTGTAACCTAGAACTTTCAAGGTATTCAGAATTTGAACCTGGCTGTATCCAAAACTGAATTTTGCAGGTGAAAGCCCCAGATCCTAACACTGGGCTGTTTGAAATCTTTGTGAAGCCCTTTGAATTCTGTCTGATCCATCTCAACAAAACCAAGCCAACCAACCAAATAAAAATACCAGCAAGCCAAAAACATGTTATAAACCGATGTCTGAAAAAAACATCATAATTCCCGTCTTGGAAAACTTGGAATGAATGACATTGTAAAACCAAAATTGTGTCCAAGGAGTTTTGCAGAAATATACGCGTGGAGAAACTTTGTGATAAAAGTAAAACGTCAGATAGTATAGCAGGCTAATGGGACACAATGGAAAATTTAAATCAAAGCAACATTACAGAGAAATGATTACTGGCAGTAATTATTACTGAGAGAATGTTAAAATTCTTAAGATGGGCATCAGAATATGTCTCGAAATTCTATTAAAAATCAAAATACAAAATGTAGTGGTTGTAGTGCAAATATATCACCCTTATATAATATGTTACTAAAGCACTAATATAATAAATACATATATGTCAGAGAATTAAAACTGTACAGGAAAATTAGAAATTTTCCATAAGCTGTACTGAACTCCAGTCTGCATTAATAGGTTCAGTTTGTGAGACAAGTGGGGGCTATGGGGAGCAGTACCAAGGAGATGGCAGAACCCTTCCATTCCATGTAAAGAGGGTCCTCTCTAATGCTGCACATGGATTTAGGGAGCAAAATTTGGGCCATTGTAATTAATATTGGCTTTAGAGCTTCATGAGATAGAATTAATAACATTGCAGACACAAAGATTAATTCATGTCTTGTGTGTTTTTAAATGTCACTTTGTGTGGATGACGTTTTGGTTTTCTTTAATGAACTTTAGATTTTGATCCAACATTTACTGAATGCTGTTGAATTTGGGTTAAATTTCCTTGGTCCTAAACCTGGCCTCTATTTATGGGAATACTAATAATAGGAATTAGCAATCTACCCAATTTGCAGGTGGAATCAGGTAGCCAAAAGGCTATGTTTTATAATGTACACTTGCAAAAAATGATTGGACCCCAAAATATGGGTCCAAATAATTAAGAGCATAAACATGTGTCTCAAAATGAGAGGTCACCTTTTAAAATTGTCCTTTATCTTCAGTATCTGGATGTAAGATAAATTAGTCAAAGGTGAGGCTTGCCCTTTAAATTAAGGTTGTTTCCAAACATTTTCAATCATTTTTCATTTAATTAAACCCCAGCTGGCTTAATGGGCCAAGGAGTTTTTACCAATTACTCACACAGCTGGAGCAAACAATTGAATTAAATTTAGAACACATTCTGATTGTAATCTGTAATGTCTCTTTAATGTGGTCTCCTCTCAACTTTACTTTCTGGACCAGGATGGGTTCCATACTAATGGTCCTCCCCAAACACATCCTTGGTATTCTGAACACATTGTCATTTGCTTTTCCACTGCATTCTTCAGTGAAATTTGTATCAGCATCAGCATGAACAGGTTCCATTGTCATGAAAAACCCATGTGTCTAAAAAAAATGAGGGAAAAGTTCTTCCTGATATATAAGAAATTAGGAGTAGTACAAAAAAAAAGTCTAACTTTCATGCGATCTGTGCATTGCCCCTTAGCCCTTGTCTAGCTGCCCCATGAAGACTAAAAAGCGTTTGCCTTTCCCTTCTCATCCTTTTGCATTAGGCATTCACTCTGCTCTATATGAAATACTGGTATTTATGTACTAAAACGTACGTCTTGTCTTCGAGAACATCCCAATAGGACTTATTTTGGGACACGTCCTGTTTTGTATATTTAAAGTCAAATTCTCGTGCCAAGCAGGAGTAAACAGGGGACTTGGATGTAATCCTCCTGCTCCAGATCATGCAGAGATAGTGGAGCTTCTCTTTGGCCACTACTGCAACCTTAGGTGTGCATCTACATCTGTGACTACTGCATCTCCTAATCTGGCTGGAGATTTGGCTGGTGAATCCAGGCAGTCAAAGATACATAATGCTCAGACCCCTTCCCTGGCCTGTTCCTAACCCAACCTTCTACTACTTTCAAGCAAATAGAGCCCAGAGCTATGTGGAGTCCCCTGTGCCAGCTTCCTCAACCCTATGCTCTAGTGCTGGATGGCCCAATTCCACTCCAAATAGCGCAAGCAAACAAACAGCCCCCTACCCAAAGAAACAAAACAAAAACCCCAAACAAGCTCTAGTAAGCATATTATTTGGAACTATAGTTGTCCTTCTAATAGTATTGTAGATCATGATTAAATAGTACAATGACTTTTCTGGGGCAAATTAGTTACTTGGTTTACGGATATAGCTGTACAGATCCCATTAACGTTAATGGGAGTTGCATGATTACATTGCTGTGTACCTCACTGAAAACTAAGTTTCTTCTAATCAAGGGAGCAAGTTTGTTTACCAGTTTTACTCATTCTCAGTTCTACTTTGTATATGTCAAAATTGTGACAATGACCTTAAACCATAGATCAGATAATTCTAAATGAAACACACTGGAATGTGAGTGCATTTTCTCTGATGTACGAAGAAAACAAAGCTGTCTGTCTTCTTTTATAGTGCTATACCCAAGATTTTATTAACGAAGGTTACAGTGACAGGCTGTATAATTACAAGACAAAACAAATCTAATATATCACAGTTCTGTCACTGTACACAGTGGAGATATACACCAGAGCTCTTTAATACAACATTGACACTGTAGAAACTAAGACCCCAAACGTATGAGTTCTCACTATTTAAAAATTGTCCAGGTGTCAAAGTCTTGTAGAAAGAGATAGAAGAGAGAGCTGAGAGAATAAAAACCCAAGGGCTAATGGCTAGATTTCTTCAGTAAGTCTGAGGGAAACTCAGAGTTGCTGCAATTTTTTGCAAGACTATACAGTTGCTGCACCTAAAGGGACTTCCCTTTTTTCCCTGTTTATGAATGAATTACAAATAATATTAAATGAATATCAAACATTGATACTATATGATGTGCCAGATACAGCAGTAAAATGGGAGAATTTGATAGAATCTAATATGATGATTAAAATATGTATAAAAGGGAAGGCAGCTATAAGTGATAATGGCTTTGGGCCAAATCTTGTTAACTTTTAATCCCTAGGTTTATCTCAGGGGCAATCTTGTTAGGGAAATAAAGGTTTTGCATTCATACTGATTTCTTTTAGTATAATAACAAAGTGAAGAAGTAAGTCTAATATTTACAATCAAACATGCCTATGCTATCAAGTTAGTGAAATATACCTGGGTAGAAAGAGGCCCTAAGTAAAAGGAACCGAATACCTTTGGTATTTGTGAAACCAAATCGTGTGTTTATAAGGACACTTACTCACAGAGTGGAATAATAGAAATGTGGCTTTTTAATTAATGCTTCATTGAGTCTGTGCATTCATATATCCCAAAGGTTTCACCATTGTTAAAACAAGGTGAACGGGAAAGGAAGATTTATACATCTGTTTCAGCCTGCTGGCAAACAATAGTTCTTGAAATGACTTTGCATTGTGTAATGGACGGTTAAAACAAGTTTAAAAAGTATCAAAAAATATGGAGGGACTTAGTGTAAATTATATGAACTTTAAACTGGACATTTCAGCAGCTAGCACAGCGTTATGGAGAAACTGCAACTTGAGCAAGCAGAACTGCAAAATTGGCCAAGGGATGCACCACAAAGGGGGGCACAGAAGGTAAGTTGTGGACCAGCTGATGTTCACCCAAAGTATGCCTCAAATAGTTGTATCATCAGTTATGGCCTAACTTGTCTTACACCAGCTGGTGTGACAAAATGTGTTACACAAAGAGCCTGGAAAATTCCAGTCCCAGTTGCAAGAACTCAAAAGTTGAAGTTTTGTTCCATGATTGGATAATGAGAGAGGTTGACTGTCATTTTGGTTGGACATTCAAAATCTGTGGAAGAAGTTTGGGTCACCATCTGATTGATCCACACCAGCATTTCCAGGAAAAAGAACCAAGCAGGACCACCCAGAAGAAATAGAATAAAATGACTTGTCTGCTTCAGCATGTTGCTTCCTGGAAGCTGAGACCTTCTGGTGACATCAAATACCTATCTTGGATAAGCATATTTAGTAGTCTCTATTTTCCAACAATTCGGGTTACTCACTAATAACTTCAATAATTAATTTCTTTCCAAAATTAGATGTATGGGACTAAATCCTGATAACATCTGACCTCTCTTTTATTAATAAATGGTAACAATTTTTCAAGTAAAAATAATGCTACCAGTCAGATGTTCCTCATGTATTGTTCCATTTGGTGCAGGCTACGTCTTTTAAGTTGACCAACAGTGTCTGATGATTTTTCTTTTTCACCTATATCTATCAAAAGAGACATGATTGTTGTGCATGTCTTCAGAGAAATACATTTGTACTGAATTTGTAGAGTGAAAAATACAAGATAAAAAGATCAGGATTAGTTATCAGGTCCATTTTCAGTGATGGGTATACTCTCGGGAATCCATGCAGAGATAGTATTATCATAGTATCACCAATAATAAATGCTATTTCCATTTTTCTTCTGAGCCAACCTCCTTTTATTGAGGGCCATTAGTCCCTGGGTGGGTATAATGCATTCTTCTTGAAGAAGATTGCTATTTGTATAGTAGCTCGCAGCCTCTTTCATGACTTGTCAGTACAGAACAGGATTTAGGAAAACCACAGGTAGTGATGCTAGAGCACAATTTTTATTTAATCAGCATGGATCCATTCCAAAACCCATTGACTTCAATGGGCTTTGGATCAGGTCCTTTGTGAGTTACAAAGCTGGAAAGGATTATAGGGGCTTGTCTATGTCCCACAGCCTGAATAATCACCTTCATGTTCACTACAGCCAAGTCTTGTCTCTCTCCTACCACAAGGGACACTACATTGCCAATCCAGTAAAGAGTGGCAGAATGAAGTGAAGCTGGAGATCAAGCTTATTACTTTCCCAGTGTGCCTCATGTTAGCCTGTATGGACAGACTTGAGCTTTCGAATAAAACTGCTGGGTATCTGCTCGAAGCCGGACCTAAAGGAGGCTTTAAAGTTGTGCCATAAAGTGCAGTTCATCATAAAGCGATGCACAGGAAGTATTATGAAAACCCTTTACACCACCCCTGTTCTGAAGCTTTAGAGCCTGATCCCCAGCCTGACCCCAAACAGCTACACAACTATTTTTAGTGCTGTAGTGTGAGCCCAAGTCTGCAGACCGGGCTCTGAGACTCACTGCTGCTTGCCACGTAGACTTACCCTTTGTGTTTGTTTTTCTGTTTTGTGTAAGGGGGGGTTGAGCGTGAATGGTTCTTACCTACCTAGCTCACAGGGTTGTATGACTTAATCACATTTTCAAAATATGATGCAATATAGCTAGTCAGCTCTTTCAAAATATAATGCAACTCTGGGCATGATCAAAGCCCTTTGAAGTTAAGGGACGGTGGTGCGTTGCTTTCAGTGGGCTTTGGGCATCTAATAACCAATAGTCATATATAAAAGAGAATTTAGTGAAAACATATCCAAGTCTTTTGTACATCCACCTAAATCCTGCCCTCAACTTGAAGTCTTTATTGAATTTTTGATATTGGCATGACACAATACATGTCTAGCACAAAGTTGATCCATAGCAAATGACATACATAGCATATGTAAAAATGAGGAAATGGTCCCATTTCAGATAGTGTGTTATTTTAAAATAAAACTATTGGTAAATTGTGTAGATTATTCTGAATTCATAGCACCCCATTAATATATTTTTAATATGAAATTCGGTGAGCTTTTACACCAAAAAGAAATGGTTGCTGTTTTTAAAAAATGTAGCCGTGTTCAGTTTTCTGATGCTTTCAGTAATCAGAGCAGCTATTATTCATCCAACCACCTTTCTGCCACAGAACCGTAATCTGGAAATGAATGCTCTTTTTTTTTTTTACAAACACAAGCAACATTAGTCACAGATTATTAAACCACAAAGAAGAATTTCACTCAGTCACAGCTCTGATAAACCTAGAGTTATGCTTTCATGAGCAATACCAAAACCCATACTGACGAATTGCATTTTTCATTTTTCACACAGGCAACTCCCTTGAAGACTTATTCAGTTTAAAACCCGCTCCCAATCAGCTGAGGGCATGGCTACACTTGCAGATGTAGAGTGCTTTGAGTTAAACCCACCTTCGCAGAGCACAGTAGGGAAAGCGCTGCAGTCTGTCCACATTGACAGCTGCAAGTGCACTGGGGTGGCTGCATTTGCGGCACTTGCAGCGGCATTGGGAGCGGTGCATTGTGGGCAGCTATCCCTCAGAGCACCTCCTCCCATTCTGGTGCTGTGGCTTGTGGCAAGGGGACAGGGGACGCGGGGCATTCTGGGTCCAGTCCCAATGCCCTGTGATGCATTGGTTCACATCCCAGCAATCCCTGTGCTTCTGTCCACATTTGGCGCCATCTTTCAACTTTTTTCTACTGCGCGTTCTGTCTTCCCTTTCGGTCTGCGGGAATGGAGCCCAAACTGCTGAGGAGTGTGCTGACGAGTCTCGCCAGCACGTCACGTTTGGCAGTCGAGTTATTCCTTATGATCCAAAGTGACAGTGAGGGTTCCGATGACGAAATCGACTCGAGTAACACATATGACATGAATTTGCTTGTGGCATTCACGGACATGCTCATCACCGTGGAACGCAGCTCTGGGGCTCGGGAAACGAGCACTGAGTGGTGGGATCACATCGTCATGCAAGTCTGGGATGACGAGCAGTGGCTGCAGAACTTTCGGATGAGAAAAGCCACTTTCATGGGATTGTGTGAGGAGCTCGCCCCCACCCTGTGGCGCAAGGACATGAGATTGAGAGCTGCCCTGATGGTGGAGAAGCGGGTGGCTATTGCAATCTGAAAGCTGGCAACTCCAGACAGCTACTGATCAGTCGCTAACCAGTTTGGAGTGGGAAAGTTGAGTGTTGGAATTGTGTTGATGCAAGTTTGCAGGGCCATTAATTGCATCTTGCTCAGAAGAACCGTGACTCTGGGTAACATGCATGAAATTGTGGATGGCTTTGCACAAATGGGTTTCCCTAACTGTGGAGGGGCAATAGATGGCACACATATTCCAATTCTGGTACCAGCCCACCTAGCCTCTGTGTACGTTAATCGGAAGGGGTATTTCTCTATGGTTGTCCAGGTGCTTGTGGATCACCGTGGGCATTTCATTGACATTAACGCAGGCTGGCCCGGAAAGGTGCATGACGCACGCATCTTTCGGAACACTGGCCTGTTCAGGAAGCTGCAAGCCGGGACTTTTTTCCCAGACCAGAAGATCACCGTAGGGGAAGTCAAAATGCCCATTGTGATCCTTGGAGACCCTGCTTACCCTTTAATGCCGTGGCTCATGAAACCCTACACAGGGAACCTTGACAGCAACAAGGAGTGGTTCAACAACAGGCTGAGTCGGTGTAGAATTACTGTGGAGTTTGCTTTTGGCCGTCTAAAGGGCCGCTGGTGCTCTCTGTATGGGAAGCTGGACCTGGCCAATAACAGTATCCCTAAGGTTATATCCGCATGCTGTACCCTCCATAACATTTGTGAAGGGAAGGGTGAAAGATTCACTCAGGCATGGAACTCAGAGGTTCAACACCTGGAGGCTGAATTTGAACAGCCAGAGAGCAGGGCTATTAGAGAGGCCCAGCGCAGGGCTGCAAGGATTAGGGATGCCTTGAGGGAGCAATTTGAGGCTGAAAACCACCAGTAAGGTCTGGTGCCCTGCACGTGAGTGAAGTGCAGTGGTTCCAATGCTAGTAGGAATCTATGTTTGCTACGCTGACTTGCAGTGCCTGTTTCTTTCCTGGTCTAAGGTATCTTTTATTTTATGCAATAATAAAGAATGTTTTCAAAGCCAAAAAAATCCATTTATTGAAAAGAAAATTAATTTATTGAAAAGAAACACAATTGCTTGGGAAACAGAAAGGGCAAGGGGGTGGGGTGGAGAATGGTACAATCACAGATTTCTGTATGTCCTGTTATCGTACTCAACCTTCCTGTTTGGAGGGCTGTGCAATGAGTGCTGCACTTCAGGATGGCTATACTGCATGGTGATGGGGGTTGAGTGCAGTGGGTAAGGGTCGTAGTTTTCAGGGCTGGGTGGTGAAGCTACAGGTGTTGGAGGCAGCTGGTGGCAGTATGAACCCAGATGTTGGGGAAAGTGGTTTGAAGGTGACATGGGGACAGAAGGGAAAGAGTTTTGGGACAAGGGCTGCAGGGAGGGGCAGGTGCGGTAGTGCTCCACCTGCATGGCTACAAGCGCCTGGATCGAGTCCGCTTGGCGCTCCATTATGCTTATCAGCCGATCTGTGCTTTGCTGCCGGAGCACTGCAGTTTTGTGCCGGCGCTCCTTATTCTGCTGGTGGATCCTCCTTTCACTGTCCCGCCACTCCTGCACTTTTTGATTTTCATTACTTGAATGCTGCATTACTTCATGCACCATGTCTTCCTTGCTTCTACGTGGCCTCTTTCTGATTCTTTGGAGTCTTTTGGCCGGTGATAACACGGACAGCTGAGATCTCAAGGTTGCATCTGTAAGGGCAAAATGCAACACTTAACAGAGGCAGGATTATTCACACCAGACAGAGCAATGATTCCCCTGTACTTAAGGGCAATCACAGTCTACACAATAGCATAATTTGCCCATCCCAAAGCGAGCACACATAACCCACAGGAGCCCCAAAATGGTGAATAAGCACAGGGTCAAGCGTGACTGATTGTTTCACAGCTGTACTGTCCTCTGGGTTTCTGTGCCTTGGGGAGAGCCAACAGCGGTAGGGGGCCCCTATATTAAACACTGTCCCCATGTTTTCCATAGGAGTTCATCCTGGAAGATATCTCGCTGCTGAGGGTGACCTGAGAAGCAAGGGAGGGTGTTCCACTGCAACATGGCTTCCGCCTGGCCCATATGCAGCTTGCCGGTGTGCAGCAATGGTCCCCCCGCCCCACACGGCACAGTGGTGTGGACATGTTAGCCTTACTGGGACAAGGACCGCAGTGGCTCTGCCGAGAAACCTGCGCAAGTGCATTGCCCAAGTTCTGGATGACACCTTTGAAGAGATCACTGAGGCCAATTATTGTGATGTGAGAGAGCACATCAACGCCCTATTCCGCATCTAGGCATGCATGCAGCCCTAACCCTCCTCGCCCCAAGAGCCCTCACTGAATAACTTCCTTCCCAAAAGGAATAGGAACCTCCTCTGGTGTTTGTCCTTCCCCAAGCACTGTCTGCTGTGACTGGCTATCTTCCTCCTGGCTCTAGAACAGCTCCTGGCTGCATGCATCTAGGGATTCCGGGGTGTCTTCCTCTGCCTCAGCACCCTCACTCCCGCTTTGCTGCTCCTCCTCCTCCTCCTCCTCCTCGTCCTGCGTTGTTGAACTGGGCTCTGAAGTGTCCATGGTGGTACTCGGAGTGGAGGTGGGGTCGCCCCCAAGTATCGCGTACAGCTCTTTGTAGAAATGGCAAGTCGCGGGGGCAGCACTAGAGTGGCTGTTTGCCTCCCGGGCTTTGTGGTAGGCATACCGCAGCTCCTTCACTTTAACCCTGCACTGCAGTGCATCCCGGTCATGGCTCCTTTCTGTTATGTCCCTTGATATCTGCCCAAAGGTATCGTAATTTCTACGGCTGGAGTGCAGCTGGGACCGGACAGCTTCCTCCCCCCAAACACTGATGAGGTCCAGCATCTTGCCATTGCTCCATACTGGGGATCGCCTGGCGTGTGGAGGCATGGTCACCTGGAAAGATTCGCTGAGAGCATTCCACGCCTGGCTGAGCAAACAGGAAGGGGATTTTCAAAATTCCCAGAGAATTTAAAGGGCAGGTCTGACGGTTGGTCACCTGAGGGCAGGGCAGTAGAGTTCAAAGTGATGACCTGAGTGGCTAGAACAGGCATTGTGGGATACTTCTGGAGGCCGATCAGAGTGCACTAACAGACCAGGGCATCCACACTGGTGCCGCGACACTCCAGCGGGGGCGCACAAAACGTTATTCCACTCGCCGAGGTGGAGTACCAGGAGTGCTCTAGCCACCCAGTCAGAGCGCTGTACGTTCCTTGCCAGTGTGGACGGGTAGTGAGCTAGTGCGCCCGGGGCTCCTTTAATGCGCTCTAACTCGCAAGTGTAGCCAAGCCCTAAATCACAATACATGTTCCTGAATATAATGACTTGTATGTAGAAAACGAAAGAAGTTGTCAGCATCATACTTCTTAATTTTTTTAGAGATAAGAGTTTGAGGGGCAGTGAGGTTTAGTGCATGGGGCCCTGGACGGGGAGTCAAGAGACCTGGTTTCTCTTCCTGTCCTTGTGCAACTCACTTTACCGCTCTTTCCCACTACTTTTCTATTTAGATTGTAAACTCTTTGGGGAGGGCCTTTTCTTACTATGTGTCTATACAATGGGAACTGATCTTTGGGACTCCTATGCATTGCTGTAATATAAATAATAAGACCATCATGTGCATCTTCTTCCCTCTCCTCCCGCCCTTCCCTCAATAATGAACTTTGTGTGGGATGCTACATGAGCTGGAATTACTAGAATCTACTTAACCTGAAGACCTTCTTTGGGAAATGGGGATCTAGGAAATGTTTTGAAAATGCCATCCATGTTCTTAAATCTTGTTCTTTTCAAAAGCAGAAGACTTGTTTTTGAGATGAATTATTATTATGCGCCTCAGGAATAAGTCATCTCTGTCAGGGATGATCCAGAATCCAGGGAGGAATGATCTCCTGGAGAGGCAGAGAAATGAACCCAACCTTCTAGTTTGGTGGCAGAATTTTAACAAGGGGCTTGTGGGAACTAGCAGGAGGCTTCTGGGACCTATTCCAGCATGTCACTCCAAAAAAAAATTATTGGGCAATGCGATTGTCTAGAATTAACTTCTTCCTATAAAATCACAGTATTGTTTTAAATATTGTCTCCTTTCTTAATTACTAGAAAATCCCCCTGCATTAGTAACCACCCTCATTTAGTAGCTGTCCCTTTACCAACAGACCCGCAAAGGAAAGCAATTATATTTAACAGACGCCCCTGTTGTTTTGAATTCCCCTCCTTGATTTAAAGCTGCAGGGGGACATAATTAAGTATAACATATGGCGCATCCTCCAAAGCTATGTGGTATCACACAATTAAAAACAAGAAAGAGCTCACAGAAACAACTGATCATAGTTAAATGTATTTATATGTCAGTGTTTTATCCTCAGGCATATAATGAAAGAGTATAATTATAATATGGTTTATTGAAGTGCTGAGAGAATCTTAATTTGTTGTAAAATTACTTAAGTGACAAAATCCTATAGAATAGTCTCCTATCTTCTGGATAAAGCTAGAAATTAAATTGTGACATAATACAGGATTTTAATTAGATCTATAACGTATGGGCCATCAATTTTTAAGGAGAACTCTTCACTGAAATGACTGGGGAATTCTCTTTGAAAGTGACAGAACAATAGGGCCCTATGCATTTATTTTAAAATACCATTTTTTAGTGTTTGAACCAGATATTAAATCTTTGAAAATGTTGCAGTAGCCAAATAAATAATACCACATAACTTGATGAGGGCGTACAGCAGACATACACTAATGAGATTTATTCACATAATGGACTTATTTTAGCAGTTATGTCACATGTCATAAACATAATATGTTAAGACAGTTTGAAGGAAATGATTTCTTTATTTAATTTCATCTGAGCAGAATCATTGAAGAGAATAACGGATGATTCCTTCTGGTTTAGACTTCCAAGACAGCCTATCTCTTGCTATGTCTCCATTCTGGAAAAGAATTAATATGACACAGCATTTAATATCCCATTGCAGATTTTTTGTCCTTATGCATCAGCATATTAAAGAGGTGATGCATAAGATAGTATATTTTGTACCAAACATTTTAAATTATCTCAACTATGTTATAGTGACACCATAGTTATGGATAGGCTAGTACTTCCACCCTGATGTGGAGGGCTTTCCCAATGATCAGAATGGGTAAGATTCAGACCTGCAGCATGCAGTGACATCTTGTCTATACATGAAAATAATTCAGCTCTGAAGTCTAATTTCTCATGACCCCGCAGTGCTAAAAATAGGAACTTTGTCGTTGGAAGGGGAGATTGTTTGCTTCTATCCATTGAGATGCCATCATATTGGACTTTAAAATCGTATCTTTGAAGCCATTTTCCATCATTTCTGGAGATGTTTATGGCTCCCTGTGAGTTCTGTACAGCTGGGCTCAAGGACCAAGATTTTCAAAAAGTAGGAGCTGGAAGTCAGGCTTCTAAATCCACATGTAAATAAACAACAAATACTTTTAAAGTCAATTAGAATTTTCTATTGATTATGGCCAATTAGATGCTTGGGGAGACAGGTATCAAATTATAGCATGAAAATCTCTAGAAATGTCCATAGGAAGTGCATCAATCCAAAGGTAATCAAGACTCCATTCAATCAACTTCAAATAGAGCTAATTAAAAAAAAGTATTAAAAGAGGTATCTGGGACAATACCTGCTGCCTTGTTCCCCTGCCTATTTTTTGTGATTTTACTATCACATTTTCTTATTTTTTTCAAATATTCCTTTCCCCCCTTCTTCAGTGTGAAAGACCCACACAAACAGCAAGGAACACTCACTGACAGCACAAGGAAAAAGTGAAATTCATTATGTACAAGGGATTGGGTATCCTCTCTCACAAGTTTTGCAATGGTGTAATGAAAAAAGAATCAGTTTCAACTTCCACAGTGTTATGTACAAACAAATGTACAAACTAAGCAAACCCAAGAAGAAAAACAAGATTTTTTTCCTTTCAACACTTTTCAGTTATAGTAATTTTAGGAGTCCCTTGTAACTCTAATAGGTCAAACAATTTAGAGGAAAAGTATCATTATTAAATTGACCATGTCCCTTTTAGTAGAAAGAAATGTCATTAAATAAACTGATATAATGAAAGACTTCAGTGGCCACCTCCAAGATTTACTATTGGCTGCAGCATGTAGCCATGTTGGGCCCAGGATATGAGGGAGAGAGAGAAAAGGTGGGTGAGATAATATCTTTTATTAGACCAACTTCTGTTGGTGAAACAGACAAGCTTTTGAGCTACACAGAGCTCTTCTTTAGGTCTGGGATTTACTCCTTGTATTTAGCTGACACACTCTGATTACCATTCCAAGACTTGAAGAAGAGCTCTGTGTAATTTGAAAGCTTCTCTCATTCATCAGCAGAAATTGGTTGAATAAAAGTCAAGATATTACCTCACCCATCTTGTCTCTCTATCACTTGGTAAAGTTTCATCTCAGATGAGGTAAGAGGCTTTAACTACCCTTTGCTAAGCCACTATATAATTATAATATAATAATAATAATTAATAATTAATAATAACTTGGAGCCTCTCAGGCTCTCTCTTAAAAGAGACATATTTTCTATAAATCACAGACACAATAGTTTATTGTCTTGGCGCAGAGTAATCAAATTTGTTTGAAAGGGTTCATCACTGCATGCCTCATTGCTAATGTTTCTAGTTGTCTGTTGCAGATTTTTTCTTAAATGGTGCCAGTGCATAGTGTTACTGACACATCTCTCTGATCCTCAAAATTGTATATTACACCCACCATTATGGTATCTGAGAGCAGTATCTATCCCAACTGCTTACACGTTCCTGGCTTTTTCGGGTCTCTGTTCTGACAATTCAGATGATGTCCAGCTCCTCATATTCTACAAATGGTGCTGGTTTGAAGGAAAAACCTGTGGGCCATCTTTTTCACACTTCTCAAATGTCTTGGAAGGGCTGTTTCCCACATCTCATCCATTCAGTATGGTTTGTACAAGTTGGGAGCAAAATAACTAAAGCTGGGATTTTCAAAGGTGCTCAACTCCCATTGGAATTTGATGTCTAGGAATTGGATGTCTAGGTGCCCAGCTCCCTTAGACAGCAATGAAAATCCCAGCCTAAAGGAATGAAAACAGGGTCTTGGCTTGCAGGCCCCCTGAAGAGACTTCTGGGTTGGTGCCTCTACTCTGACAAGGTCAAGACTTACATTAAGACCCTTAATTTAATATAGTTTCCTGTTTGTAATAACAATAAAAAGAATTCTAGCATGGATGCCCCACCCTCCGGCAAAGAGAACAACACCGTTCTTTTTGTGATGACTCTAAAACTCACCAAGTGGATTATACACACTTTTTTCCTTAGTTCTATAAAGGGCAGCGATTCTTTTGTTTGTCAGAAGACATGCGTCACCACCAGGATGGTAAGACTAAGCTTCTTAGCTGCAAGACTTGGTAGTGGAGGGAAGGAGAGGGATGACAAAAACCTAACAAACCCCACAAAAGTCCCACATTTGTACTTCCAGTACAAGCAAACATACCTTGTTCCTTTTCAGCAGATAGAGATTGCATCAGAAAGATGTATGTTTATTCAGACTATTTCTGATGACATTTTGTTTTTTATTTCACATTGGTAGGAAACGAACACTGGCGTGTTTTTACTTCCTGAATTAATTTAGGGCTTGTTGTTACAAACTGCCAATTATTTATATTTAATTACCGAGGAATTTCCTCCGCCAAGAAAACAGGAAATATTCAGTCCAGGATTAGTGAGCTGTATCTCAGAACCCACCAGGACAACTATCTACATGGTATATACAGAATACCCTGATGGTGTGGCATAAAAGTTTGAGTGGCCTAGATAAAGGCTGGTCACATTACCTGAGTGGCAAAGCCAAGAATGAATTATTCAGGTAATCCCAAATGAGAGTATTCTGCTATGCCATATATTTTACAGAAAAAGCATTTAAAAATGTTAGAGAGAACTTTAGAAATTGTTATTGATAGTATTTATTTTACCCTATTGCCTCTAAAACCAGGCAACCCTATTACCATGGGATCAGCTGTACAGACCACTGAAGGAGAAATTCCAACTCACTCTATGTACTAAGTATTTAATGCAGTATTTCTGAAATGAGTGCACACAAGAAGTAACTTTGCTCTATTTACACAGCCCTACAGCCTTTATTTTCTAACTCAGGTAGGAACTTATAACTCTCAAACCAGGACAGAATTTACAAATGGTAGTTGATCTTAAAAAGGGCTATCATGAATGGGTAATTCTTTAAAGAATTTTTGTTTTTGTTTTTGTTACAGTATTTTGTACTTTTGAAGACTTATGGATTGGTGACATATTGTAGTAACAAGCTAAATACATTTAGAGCAATATTATTATGTACTTTGCCACCTGCCATATCGCTGGCCTCATTTCCTGACAACATATTCCAGACATGAGGTAAAATTAATTTTTGATGCAAAGTCAGTCCAGCCTTAGCGCAGGTCTGCACTTAAAATGCTGCATTGGTGCAGCTGCATCAGTGTAGCTGCACCGCTGTAGCACTTTAATGAAGATGCTCTACTCTGACAGGAGAGAGCTCTCCCATCTGCGTAGTTAATCCACCTCCATGAGCAACAGCAGCTATGTTGGTGGGAGAAGCTCTCCCGCTGACATAGCAGTGTCTACACTGGCTCTTAGGTCGGCATAATTATGTTGCTCAGGGGTATGGATTATTCATACCCCTGAGCAACATAGTTATACTGAAGTAATTTTGTAGTGTAGACCAGGGCTTGGTTGTTTCAGGAAATGATGTAGTGAATTATCCTTCACTAGCAAATTATGTAAAATAAATGTCTCTTTTAAAATCAGGATGCAAAGCCCAGATAAAATCAGACATCCATGTATTGTAAAGCACATCTTATTTTTTGCGTACTATTAATAATTCTAAATGGATTAATTGTATTTTTTGTTTTTCTTTTTAACAATCGACGTCTCTCTCTTGTTGCGGAACTCTGGACCAGGTACCAAGCTGTGCATCACTCAAACCAACTGTGGTGAGGAGTTGCTGGGACTGCCGTCCACTGTTTACCTCGAGGAGATAGAGGACCCATAGATTTCGGAGCCATGCCAAGGAAGGGTGGTAGAAAGTAGCCATGGAGAACCAGGCATTAGTCTGGTTATAGTGCTGAGAGACGAGTCAGCGTGTTTCGGTAGGATCCCTGGTGACCCAGTGGCGGGACTACCTGCCACTGTTGGGGCCCTGGGCAGGACCCAATGGAGTAGGGCGGCCCTGGGCCCCGCATCTCCTGCTGAGAACCCCACCCCTTGGGTGGCGTCCTACTCACCCTAGGCCAGAAGGCCTGTGCGTTATTTGTGGCTTGCCACAGCCAGAAGTCTGTGAGCCCCAGACTCTCTTGTTTGCTGGCTGTAACGACCAGGAGGCTTGGGCTATAGACTGCTCGCTGCTCTGCCCCACCCCAAGGGGCAGAGGTCCAGACTGTAGTCCCTATCTGCCCTAGCAAAGAGGCTAGACTAAGATGTTTTGTTACTCTGCCCTGCCCAAAGGGCCAGGGAGGTAGACTGTTAATTGTTGTCTGCCTAGCCAGGAATCTAGGCCAAAGACTGCTAATCCCCTGTAATTTGACTGTTTGATGGAGTGAGGCAGAGTGGCCTCCCTCTGAGCCTGATTGGGAGGGATGGCCATAGAACACTATGCAGTCCAAACCTGTGTTCAAGGTCACCCCAGGATCTATCAGTTCCTTTCAATCATATGGCAATACCTTCTCCACCCAACGTCAGTTTCAGACTGTGGTTGAATGTCCTGTGATTAGTGGTAAAGTAGGAGGAATTTATTTTTGCTGGATTCAGCTGGAATTTATGTTCCTTTGCCCATCTAATTACAATTTCCAAGTCCTCATTCAATCATTTTCCAATACCTCTATTTCACAACCCAGGATGAAGCACAATAACACCTGCATACATGTACACAGTTTATTTCAAGCCACCTGGCAGTCCAGAGGAGTACAGTAGGAAAAGAAGAGAACTTCAAACTGAGTCCTGAAGAACTCCCACCATGAGTGGCCTGGTCTCCGAAAAACTACCATTTAATCTTATTTTTATTTTCCTATATGATAGGAAATCTCTTATCTAAAGGTGCATTTTTACCACAGATTCCCTTCTCACTGAGTTTCACTAAGAGCTTATCATCTCAAACCTATCAAATGCCGCACTGAGATCCAGAAAGGCTCTTATTGATGACTAGTGGCTTTTGTTGGAATCCATCAATACTAGTCTGACAGAAGGCCAACAGTAAGTCCATAGCTGAGTACAAGAGCCTGTATGCCTTTGGGTAGGTTCTATTTTCCTTTCTTTTAAAAATCACCATAGAAGCCTTGTTTGAACCATTCTTTCCATTGTCTTTCAAAGGTGACTTGAAGATACAGGGTGATAGCTTCCCAGAGAAGTGGCATCCTTGCCAGTCTTAAGAAGAGGGACAATAACTGCTAACTTCCACCATTTAGGTATCTTCCCTTTTAACCATGATTCGTTTATGATTTGTGATGGAAGGCACCCCTGTATTCACACCCTACACACTTTGTACAAGGCATGCCTTGAGATGTATCATTTGAAAACTCATAATTTGCTGATCAGTAATATCATGGTAAAATGCATGTAGCAACATTATATGTAAAGTTATGAACATAGGCTTAAATCATGACTGAAGTGTGTTTCCCAGATAAGTCTGGGGAATGGCTCAGTTTCTCCAACAAAGGGCAAGCTGATGCCCCAACCAGGTGTCAACAAAGCTGATGGGTCATCACCTATAAATCGGCCATTCTTTGGCAAGAAAGGGGGGCAGGGACAAAGAGATCTGCCTCTTAGCAAAGAAATAGCTGAGGTCTCCTTCCTTCACCAGACACCCTGTCTCTTGGTTCTCAGCAGGAAATGCTTTTCAAAGAGGGACTGAAACTATGAAAAGGAGGAGCAAACACCACAAGGAACCTCTCTTCCTCTCCCTGGTCATCTCATTCTTCACACCTGAGAAGACAAAGGAAACAGCTATTGCACCTATGCACATCAGGGTTCCCAACTATATAATAATTTTAATAATACTGGGCTTGATCTTGGACAAGAACCTGTTAACCCTCAAAGTGATAACTGGGAATAGTCTGCTATGATGATTACAGTACACACAACCACCACCACCACCACCACAAGGCTAGGTGCCTTACTCCCATTTTGTTTCAACTTCCTTTATTTTCTCACCTAAATATCTTGCTTTTTCACTTGAGTTTATGATTCATGCTGTAAAAGATGATCCTTTATATAAATGACTCTACCTGGGTAACACTAGTTCTTAGGGGATGGGAGAGCCTGGAGAAAGCACTACTATCCCATGGCCTGCGTTGTGCAGGAGCTCAAACTAGATGATCTTAATGGTCCCGTCTGACCTTAAAGTCTATGATTCTATAGAAAATTTTGGTGACCCTTCATGAAAACAGATACAGTGGGATTCATTCATAGTCTAGGAGACCTCGAGTCTTTTCTGTCTCAAATGTTTACAGGCCAAATTATGTGGTTCTCAATCAAAGGAATTTCAATGAGAGTTTGGTTTGATTAAGGACTACACTATCTGACCACATGATGTTAACACCACCACATTTATCTTGACTATGTTACATCAGTCGGTTAGAAATAATGAGCAGGCTCTGATTAAAGAAGTATGGGGTCCTGTGCGTTATGGACATTGCCGCCCCCACCTTCCTTAAACTAGACAGAGCATGTGATATACAAGACAATTTCCGCCTTAGGCAAACTTCAATGTGCTGCCCTCTTTCTATCCCCTAGAACAGAGGTTCTCAATGGAGCCGGGGGCGGGGGGCGGATGGAGTGGCATGCTGTCTGGAGGGGGGCACAGCAAGTCTTCTGATGGCTTGGTGGTTATCGTAAAAGTTGGCGGGGATTGCCAAATGCCAGGTCCCAGTGCCACTTAGGTTTGGCCCAACTAACCTCTCCATCATGATGGGAGGAGGTGGCAGCTGGGCCAAATTTGAGTGAACGGTGTTGCAACCATATGTGGGGTTGCAGGGCTACTCAGGTTTGGCCTGGCCAACCCTCTGACATGATGTAGGGGCAGCTGGGCCAAATCTTATATGGATTTGTGACCGGGCGTACAAGGATGCAGCACCACTAAGTTTTGGGGGTTTTTTTTGTTTTGTTTTTTTTTCTGGTGGTCCAGGCTCCTCCTGATATATTATAGTATCATCCATTGCAAAGAGCAAAAGAGATGCTTGGAATCTTGTAGAGAGTAAGGTTAAACATGGAAGACAACAAAAATATAATAATAAACTAACAGACCACACCAGAAATTTAACAGAAGCATTGAAGGTAATGTATATACAAGAAAACATACATCTCAGTCCAGAAATGATTCCTTGTCCTGTCCTTTCACTATCTGGATTTTGGATGCTTTGCTTGGTATTTGGTTAGTTGACTGAAATTATCTGAGTAAGTGGAAATGCAAGCTGTCATTTTATTATCACATATTTCTTTTACCAACACCTCTCTATTTTTGTCTTGCCTCCAAGTATTCAAACATGTTATATCATGCACGGAGCAGGGAACATTTAGCCAAGGTTTCCAGCTTGGATGAGAAACCAGAGAACTGCTGTGCACCTTCATCATTCTTGCACTGGCTCACAGCTTCAGGAGCTCAAAGATCTAAAATAAACAATACAAAACAAACAACTAAGAAACAAACAAACAAAACCTTTTGGCCCAAATTTTACTCTCCAGTTCACACAGAAATGCTGAAGTCAATAGGAGTTCTGTGAATGCATCCAAGGGCAGAATGTAGGGTTTCTTTTTCTGGCTTTTATGCAAACCAGAGCAATACTGGGTCCCCATTAAGCCTCTCCACACAGCTCTTGCACCAAAGGCTTTTCTTTCAGTCCTATCTGTGACTCTCTTTCAAGTACAGGTATATGATGGCTGTTTGTCAAACTGCTTGCTGATAGAGTGGAGAGCCATCATCTGGTCCTTGGTGAATAAGAGGTTAATCTCGCCTCATTTTGCCTCTCTTCTTACACAGGTGACCATGGGAGCCTCATTAGATGATTGCTTGGAAGATTGCCTCTTGGAAGGCAGGGCTATAGGTTTACAGTTAAACTGAGAGTGTGAACATGTACTGTTTCTCCTTGTTTTGATTTCTGGTTGTAAACATAAAATGCCAGCTTCTCCCTCCCTATTAAATCAATAGTTTTAATAGTAAATCAATAGTTTTGTTGACCTCAATGCCAATTAACACCAGCTGAGGATCTGGCCAACTACATCCGTTTATATGCTCCCCCCTCACCCCAGACAATACCACTTTAATCCTTGGACTCTATCACTTCAGTTTTCCCCTAATCTAGCATGATGCATCACTTGCAATAGCCTACAGAGGAGCGCTGGGCTGTAAATATGCCTTCCCCATTCACCTGTATGTCTCTTTACAAAGCCTGCCTATCAGCAATTCTGAATCAT
Organism: Natator depressus; assembly: GCF_965152275.1. Classification (NCBI taxonomy): domain Eukaryota; kingdom Metazoa; phylum Chordata; order Testudines; family Cheloniidae; genus Natator; species Natator depressus. The sequence goes on along the minus strand of NC_134241.1, from coordinate 81,686,410 downwards.
GCAAAGTTGCAATGTTGTGGTTTCTGTGGCTCAAGCCCTCAGAGGTACAGCACTTTCTGCTGCTGCTGTCTCTAGGGGACTGCTTCTAGTTGACGTTCTTTTGCTTGCACTGCTTCTTGTCTTCACTGTTCACTTGTCTTCATTTCTGTAAGAATAGAAATTTCACTCTTTCAGCCTTTGACTGAACATTGCCCTTTTCTGGATGAGCTCTATAAGCCTATACTTCTTTCCACCCTTGACTGTATTTCTGCAAGCAGAAAATGTCTCTATCTTAGGGTTTTTCTTCTCCTCTCTTGAGGACTATGAGGGTATGTCTGCACTTCAACCTGGGGGTGCATGTAATTCCCACCTAGAGGAGACATACTGGTGTCAGCTCTCATGGAGCTGGCATGCTAAAAGTAGAGTGTAGAGGCAGCAGTGCAAGCAGCGGGAGGAGCTAGCTGCCCCAACTATGTTCCTAGGGTCTTGGACTGGCATGCGCTCCAGTTGGCTAGCGTCTGGCACTGCCACAGCTACGTTCTATTCTTAGTGTGCTAGCTGGGAATCACATCCCGAACTGGAAGTGTAGACATACCCTCAAGGCGTTTATCCTCCTTAATAGGAGCCAGATCCTGAAAAATGTTGACTTCACTGGGAACTCCAGTGCTCAGCACCTAAATTAAGATTCTTTAGGGTTTATACAGTTTAGAAGTATATTATATTCTGCAGTTGGCTGTGAATAAAAACCATGTATCCTTGACAGAGGCAAATCAGCAATATATAAAGCCTGCCTTTTGCAATAGCAGCCTTACTACCTGCAGCTACCTTTCTTTTGAATTGTCATTTCCTTCTTAAACAAGTTCTTATTACTGGTGTCTTTGTTTTTATGGGGAACAAGGCTTTAGATGTTAAAAGTGCTGGCAAAATTTGGGCCTGAACTACATGAGAATGATTTTTTTAAATTTCTCTTTCACAAAAAATGGGGCTATGCAGTGTCATCAACTTTTTTTCTTTTAAAGAGAACTTTCCACTCATTTCAAGGGGCAAGTTTTGCTTAAAAACTAATGGCATGATACAGCTAACAGTTTGTAATTTCAAGTCTTCATCTCAGTTTATGACTTTGGAAAATGTTGAATTGACACTTTTTTCTAAAGTTAATGGATAAAATTGGATATTTTATTATATTTTTAAAAAGAATTTCCCGGAATTTATTGGTCCTAATCAGCTCAGAATCAAAATGAAATTATTTCTGTTGTGGTTGCAGTTTAGGTCACTTTAGCTAATAGGCCTGCGTCTAGTTCGACATGCAGGTTAGCTCCAATAACACATGACAACATCACTGGAAGCTGCTCATTCCTCTGGGCAGTTGTGGGAGGAGTGGGGACTCCAGTACACTGCCGCTACCTCTTCTAGGTGGCTGAGGAAGGAGAGGGTTGGGGACCTCCATCTGCTGCTGCCACATTTCACTGGACCGCCCCTCATCTTGCCTGGACCAAGCTGCACGTATGAGGGGGACTGTTCTGCCTGGGCCTCTGGATGTGTAGAGGGGCACCTGCCAACACCATCCTGCCCAGTGGAGGGCTCTGTGTTGCCACCCCACCCACTTTAGGGCCTATGCTGCAGTTTTAAGAGGTGCATCCATTGACAGGACCCTCTTATGAGGTGGCAGGAGGGCGGCCTTTGCCCTTCAGACTCCTCTGTTTAGACGGGGAAGGCCAAGGCCTCCCTGATCCTGCATGAACTCTACCCCCTCCCCCCCCCAGCCAAGGAGCACCGGGCTGGGAAAGAGAGGCCCCAGTTCTCCAATGAGAAGTGCCAGCGGTGGGCCAGAGTATCCCCCTGCCTGAAGCTGGCTCCTGGCAGACTCAGCCCATGCGGCTGGGCAGCTGAGAGGGGTGGGTGCCCCTGGCTGCTGCAGTCCTGCCCTGTCTATCCAGGGCTTTGAAGATGTCAAGTGCTACATATTTGTCCGTGATCTCATTAAATCAGCTGCCAGCAGAAATAAACAAGCAACATCTTGCTCATTATTAGTGCCAAACTCCATGGAGACGGACCAGATGTATCCATGAGACCACCCCCCCCCCCCCAATTCAGCGGGAAGAGGCGGGCGGGGGCTTCTATTTCACACTTCACTGGTGCAAAGGACCCCTCCCCAGGTGCGCGGCTGGCTTCGCCCGCCCTGCCCCAACCCCCCTCCCCCCACGTGGCGGGCTGTTTGGGGGGGGGGAGGCCGCAGGCGGCGTGACGTTAGCGCCTGCCCGGGGGAGGGACGGCGTGCGAAGCTCGGGGTTGAAGGGACGCGGCAGGACAGGAGCCTCCACACCCCGCGCGATGCGAGAGGGCAGCATGCGGCCAGCGGGGCGGGCTGTGCGCGCCGCGGAGCGACTGGCTGCCGCAGCCCCCAGCGCCACGCAGGGGGAGACTGGAGCTGGGTGACCGGCCCTGCTTGCACTGGAGACGCGGCCCCGCTTCGCTTTCCCCACAGGGCCGCTGCTCCGCGTGGCCAACTTTCCCCGGCTGGCGCTGAAGCTTCCCGCCGCTGCTCAGCCCGGGGAGCGAGGGGCTCCGATGGGAGGATCGCTGGGAAGCCTGGCCCGCCGCTGACAGGTTGGCGACTTCTCCTTCTGTTCCAGCCCAGGCGCTGCGGGGCTGCCAGGAATCCCCCAGCAGAACAGCGCTGGGGTTGGAGGGGCAGGAAGGGAAACCAGCTGCTGCCAGGGCTCTGCACAACGAGGCTCAGCTCCCCGCTGGCAGCCGGAGACGCACGTGTCCACGGGGGCCGTCCCGAAAGCCCCGAATGTGCCCTTTAAACGAGCCGTTGTTGCAACTTCTCTGGCTGCTGAATGCAGCTTCTGCCAGGCTCGCTGGCTTTCCGGAGAAACCCATCTCCGCCGGCCGGCTTGCTGCTTGAGCAATGCTCGCTTAAAGTTCAGAAAGTTGGCGGTCAGAGCTGTGTGTCGCAAGACGTGCGGGGAAAGTAGCGGGGGAAAGCGTCGAGCACCTGGGCTGAGACGTGAGTAAGAGGTGACTGGTCTTGTTGTTGCCCGAAGTGATTTTTCACTCTGGGATGATCGCTCTCCCCTTGGCTGGTAAGGCAAAGGTTGAACTCCCACCCTGGGAGTTATGTGTCATGGGGATCCCTGGAACTAGGCTTGCCAACCCTCCAGGATTTTCCTGGAGGCTCCGGCAATTAAAGATTAATTTTTAATTAAAGATTATATCTTAAATCTGCAGGAATTCGTCCAACTAAAGTTGGCAACCTTACGGTGTGACTCACTCCAGCATATCCCGCAGAACCATAAACATCAGTTTAAATATAGATAAAATGAAGCGATAGCTGGAAGTTGCGGCGTGTACCCAACCCGCGATGCAGGCTGCCGCTGACAGTCTGGTTTTCAGGCGCTGGATGCGGGGTAGTAACTCGTGCACACTTCTGAATAGGACCAACGCTAACAAACTTGAGGGAGCAAAAGGCTGAGCTGGTTACTCGGGTTGCACTATTTAAAAATGATGATACTTTGCATTCACTTTCCCCTTGATGTTTTCCAACATTCGGATTCACTCACTGGGATTTAGACATGGTTTCTGCCACACGTAGCGCTTCATGGACACAGGGCAGCAGATTCCTCCTCCTCCTCCTCCTCCTCCAGTTGGTTTCTACTGCCTAATCTAGCCCATCTTTATCTAGCGTTGTAGTATAGGGAGACTGCACAGGTTCGTTGTATTATGTCTAATTGCTGGCCTGAGCCTGCCTTGCGTGAGTCGTCCCTGCTCACCTGACTTCAACAGGGCTCTGTCTTCAGTGTGGGAGGTCAAGTCAGCGCACAAGGGTTTGCAGGGCTGGCCCTGCCTAGCAAAAATGCCGAGAGGCGGTGAAGCTGCGGAGAGCCCTGGGATCCAGGGCAGAGGGACGCTCCCGCACTTCGGAAGTCCTGCAAAGAGGCAGGCGTGAGGATTTGCGGGGTGGGTTGTGCATGACTCTCCACCTGAACTGATCGGCGGGAGGGGAAAAAGGAGGATAAGCAGTGGGCTCTGCTCGCCCTCTCCCCTGGGGAAGGGCACAGCGGCGGCTGGCTCCCCTCTTCATGGGTACCTGACACCGAAGGCAGAGTGGGAAGCCCCGGAGTTGATCCAGCTGGAGGGAGAGTGGAGAGGAGGAGTGGGATGTTGGTCGATCTCTTTGCGGAGCCGGCTGCAGGGAGGGAGGAGAAGGAGGGAGGGTCTGGAGGAGCGCGTAGAAACTTTTTACCTTTTGCAAACTTGTCGGTGTGCGCACAGCCCGAGCTGCTGCTCGCGTGAGAGGCGGAGGAAGGCGCCCAGCCGCTCTATCGGTGCACGATCCCGGGCACTCAGCGCAGGTAGGAGTTTAATATTAGGGTCTGTTTCTGTAATGCAAGAAAAATTCCCCCTCCCCGCTTAACAAAAGGCAGCGTCTAGGCAAATGTACACTGCTGTCCCGTCTACCTCGGTTTGTTTGATCTTTATCTGTATTTAAATGGCTTTGCGAGATTCACTTTTGCAAAGGAGAGGTGGACGCACGTAGGTCCCCCAGTTTGCACTGAGAGGCGCACTGAAGTCCTGCGGCTGCTAGAGTGTGTTCTCGTGCTTTGCACGGGGTTTAATCGCAGTCGGAGCGTGGCTGCTGCTGTTGAGCTGCAGTTGATTGAGAGTGGCCAGGCCGATCGCGGACGGTGCCTGGAGGAGGCTTGCTGCCTCTTGCAGGGGGATGTTGCAAGCAGGGAAAGTGGTGCGAATTTGCAGGGGGATTTGCTGTACCCAGTCCCGCCTTCTCGCAGGGTGGTTACTGTGCTGCGGCTTGCACGGGTCTGTCTGTGCTGGGGCGCAGAGGGGTTTCCCCTAGAGGTGTGAGTTATCTGCTGCCCCAGTTGAAGTGAGAGACTCTCTCGACTCCTCCCTTGGGTGCTGACATCGTGGACTCTCTGCCCACTGCGGGTGGCAAAGAATGGGCAATAGAGAATGCTGCTGCTCGTGGTTGTGAGATAAAGTTGACTGGTACAATGTTAGGTTTTGAATATGGGTGCCTGATCTTATGGTAGACTCGCACACAAGATAGATTTGGGAGACTGTTCTCAGGTGTGACAGAATTACTAATTTGAGATCATTTCCGCAGGGCTCCAGCACTATTAAACTTAGCACTACATCACTATACCCGATGTAACTGCTCAAAGATGTCATGCCACATCATGCACCTGATAGGTCAGGGAAATTAGATTTCTACCACAAACTACCTGGAGCGTCTGTTTCAAATATCAAATGAGAGATGTGCCTTCTTTAATGTTTTTCTTTTAAATATTACAGATGCCTTTTGATTGTATGACTGCTGAAATGTATTGAGTGCTCCAGCTACTTTTCCAACAATGAACAGGTCAAAATCACCAGTGCTGGATGGATTAGGAAACACGACCTGCAACGCACACAAAAAGATTTCAGTATTATTTTCAATAATATTCATGACGGTGGGAATTTTATCCAACAGTCTTGCAATAGCAATTCTCATGAAGGCATATCAGAGATTTAGACAGAAATCAAAAGCATCCTTTTTGCTTTTTGCTAGTGGTTTGGTTATCACCGACCTTTTTGGCCATCTCATCAATGGAACTATTGCCGTGTTTGTGTATGCCTCTGACAAAGACTGGATTCGATTTAATCAATCAAACATTCTCTGCAGTGTTTTTGGCATATGTATGGTATTCTTTGGGCTATGCCCTCTCTTTCTGGGCAGTGTGATGGCTGTTGAACGTTGCATTGGAGTTACTAAACCAATATTTCATTCTACAAAAATGACTTCTAAACATGTAAAAATGATTTTGACTACGGTATGTCTCTTTGCTGTTTTTATAGCTTTGCTGCCTATTCTTAGCTTTAGAGCATATCAAATTCAAGCATCGAGGACCTGGTGCTTCTATAAAACAGAACATATTGAGGACTGGGAAGACCGATTTTATCTATTACTTTTTTCTTGTCTTGGGTTACTGGCCCTTGCTGTTTCGTTCTTGTGCAATGCTGTCACAGGAATTACTCTCTTAAGAGTCAAATTTAAAAGTCAACAAAGACAAGGCCGATCTCATCATTTTGAAATGATCATTCAGCTATTGGCTATAATGTGTGTTTCTTGCATTTGCTGGAGTCCATTTCTGGTAAGAGCCTAATATGTTTGACAATTTTTAATGCACATCTGTGTCTGAAGCTTGTCTTTTTTATCTGCAGGTTTTTGATAGTGGCTAGCCATGGTGAACACCACAGATCACACTTGTAACATCATGTGTTACACTTACAAGCATCTTATTATTTCAGTTTCGTATTGCATGTGGCATTCTGAACTGTGCATCTGTAACAAAGATGGTATTTGTTTTCGTTTCTGACTAGAACTGAAATAGATTTAGCAGTAAGCAGAATATGATGATCATAAAAACCTGTTTACAGTATCATGCAGTGCTTAAAACACTGGTCTCCAGCCTGAACGAAGGTTAACATGGGTGTTAGTGAAACAGTAGGAGATTCCCAAAAATTGTCCATGTAGATCTGTCTGAAAATACTGTTAGGCCCCAAACTATTATTTCACAACTCTGTTTATGTGTAGTTATGTTTATAGTGAGTCTTGCATGGGATACCCAGAATTGTGAGCCCCTGTATTACCCATCTCCGCTTCAGCAAGTGAGAGTTTGCTGTTGCTAAGGTGTGTGTCAGCTCCCTGACACAGCAGCTTGTCCGCCTTGCCAGCAAACTCTTGAGGACACTGCCAGTTTGCTGCAGGTAACAATCGATGAACCTTAGTTCCCCAGAGACATCTCTCTGCAGTGTTCAGTCCCTTCCACTGGACACTCACAGAAGTTAAGTTCACTGCTGTCAAAGAGACAGAGCACACACCAGCCTGTTTGGCTAGCTGAGAATTCACTCTCTACTTTAATACATAGCACTGAGATGGTTTTATAATAAAACAAGAAAAAGTTTATTAACAAAGAACAGAGATTTTGAGTGATACTTAGCAAGAACAAAAAACAGGTCTGGTTACAAACAAAATAAAACATGCTTCTAAGGCTATGTCTACACTACACAGCTTTTAAGGACACAGCTGTGTTGCTACAGCCGTGCCACTAAAATTCACACCGTGTAGCTGTTGTTTGTCAGCTCTCCTGCTGACAAAAAACTTCTACCCCCAATGAGCAGCGTTTGCGTTGTCAGCAGGAGGGTGCTCCTTCCGACAAAGCACTGTTCACACTGACGCTTGTCATTGGCAAAACGCTTGTCTTTCGGGGAGTGGGGGGATTTAACACCTCTCAAAGACAAAAGTTTTGTCATTCAATTGCCAGTGTAGACACAGCCCTAGTGGTTAAAACTCCATTTCATCAAGTTGCAATCTTTGTCTAAGCAGGTTTCTCATTTACATTAAGTCTCCAGGAACTCTTGCCTTTCAGTTCAAGAGAATCCAGCTTTCCTAGGCTCAACGGCAGCTGTATGCTATCATCCCCTAAGTGAAGGATAATTAAAATGTCTCCAGCCCCCTCCCCCCTTATATTATCCAAGATCTGTTGTCTCTGTTTCAAGAGCCAGAAGGTTTTTTTTAGGGATGTAGATTCTCTCTCCCCTCCCCCAATGTGATTGTGTCTTCTCCCCTGCTCATTTAGCTTGATGGCTTTATTTACCATCCGATGAAGTGAGCTGTAGCTCACGAAAGCTTATGCTCAAATAAATTGGTTAGTCTCTAAGGTGCCACAAGTACTCCTTTTCTTTTTGCAAATACAGACTAACACTGCTGTTACTCTGAAACCTTTACCTTCTATGTAAATATGCTTTCATTGGGTCAAGCTTTGTAAGCCAGAGGACACACAGGTGAATGCATAGTCCTTTGTCCAAGCCAAACTTGTTTATCAAGTTTGCCCCCAAAATATATTTTAGGAACACGTTTCCATCACACAGGCACAATTCTTTACACCCCATCTGCATGTATGCACAGTGATACTCATGACCAGCGTGTCACCAGTTTACATAAGATACCTTACATGACACCTTTGAGTTATATCTTATGACAACAATGAGCGTGTCAGGCTTGATGTGAGTTATGGTATGTGGGGGGCGGGGGGCTTTGCCAGTTGTTAGTTGTGGGCTCCCTGGTCACAGATGGAGCCTATAAAGCCCACTTTATACCACAAGTTGTGAACCATATTAAGGAAGGTAAAGTTTAGAATTAGTTAATAATGAACCTAGTGCCTGCATGTTACTGGCTGCAGTGGTTCTTCCAAACTGCTTAATGCAGGTCAGGTCAGTATAAACCAGTGGTGGGCAACCTGCGGCCCATCAGGGTAATCTGATTGTGGCCCATGAGACATTTTGCTGACGTTGACCATCCACAGGCACGACCCTCCACGGTTTCCCCGTAGCTGTGGTTCACCGTTCCTGGCCACTGGGAGCTGCGGGGAAGCTCCAGGCCACTGGGAGCTGCAGGGGGGCCATGCTTGCGGATGGTCAACATCGGCAAAACGTCTCGCGGCCTGCAGTCAGAGTACCCTGATGGGCCGCATGCGGGCCACAGGTTGCCCACCACTAGTATAAACTGTGTCAGAAATCAGAGTTGGAACAATTTGATTATCATATAGTAAAGAATCCTAAAGTTTCTTACTCTGTCCTATGATGGCATTATAAAGCACATCTGAACTGGGTCCCAGAGCGTAGTGTGCATGTTCACACACTTATGAAAATGGTTTAACATAACCATGTACACTCTTTCAAAACAGTTTAACTTTGTACTGGTGTGAGGGAAGTTAAGACATGAGAAACACTGAATCTTAATTCTTCTTTTAGAAAGAGGGCCCTCTGCTCCTTTTACTCTTGTTCTGATCACACACCCATTTTCCACCAGTGTATCGGCTAAAAATCTTGGCCCTACTGAAATCAAAGGGAGTTTTGCCATTGACTTCAAAAGGGTCAAAATTTCACCTCTGCTTTTCTATTGATTTCTCTAGACTTGCACTACAATACCATTTTAACTAATCTTAGCTTTATGTAACATTATTGTCAGTTTCATGTCTCTCATACATACTTTGTGGACAAAGTCTTCAGGATAATAATGTAGGCTTTTTTTTAGTGAACGATTACTTCCAGTGACCTCCTGAAATGAATTTGAGGCAAGCACAGATTGACTATCCAGAAAAGTAATTGAAGTGATCAGTTTACTTGTCAAAAAACCCGAATATATGACCCAGTCCCAATATTTATTTTCAGAAAAATATCTGTTCTTAAAGATTGCAGTTGATTTAATTCCAGAAGGACTTTGAATGTCAAAAGAACTATTAATTTGCATTTTCATTCAAAATATATGTTTAGTGTTTCATCATGTATTGCATAAACAGAATTACAACTACTCTAATTGTTTTTCATTATCACTCATTCTTTTCCTTACTGTGCCCTTTCTGCCTCCTTCTTTCTAGAGGAAAAAATGCAGAACTTTCAATCTCCTAAGTACATATACATATTTTTTTCTAAAGCTTGTAGATGGATGAGTGTTCCCATAAATATTTTGAAATCATTGCACTCTTGATAAAATATTTTGCATCATATAGATTGTAGTTAAATATGAATTATTGTTATCTTGACAAGGTTTACTCTGAATCCTGCTGTTTAGAGAGCTCTTCTGTTTGTGATTTATACTGACAAATGACTTAATGCTTAATTTTTGTAATTGAAAATTTATATAAATATGTTCCTCAGTGAAGTGACAGCTCTGGTTAGAGTTGGGTAGTACTGGCAGGTACTATTGAAATCTTCCTTACTGCTGTGCCAGTGTACCACATTGTGCATGTTCAGCACTCCTGAAATTCTAGCTTTGGATGTCTCAAGTCCAGGCTTGCCAGATTGTCATCAAATATTGTGCTGGCTTTTGCAGGGTGAACAACTGTCCTTTGGGGATGAGAATAAAATCACAAACTCACTTTCACATATGATTTAGAAACCCAAGTGTTGAGGTGAAAGACTAGTTCTTCAACCCACAGATTGTTGCGATTCCCAGATTGCTAGTAAAATGAGTGCTTAAGGGTGTATTAAATTGCCATTTTTGGCTAACCTTCAGCTTAAACATTTTTTTAACAACCTGATATGCTTCTATTGTGGGACTAAGCCATGTTCTTGCAGAGGAATGGACTTGATGGTCTAGGCCCTGACCCTATAGTGACTTCTGTGTAGCTGTTCGTAAAGTTAAGCACATTTGTAAGTCTTTGCAGGATTGAGGATTTACTGTCTTTAACTATTTTGATTCTACTGAGAATATAAAAGTTAATTTCCTGAACTGTCAGCACTTGTACATTTTTGTTTTATTTTAAAAGTTGTTCAGAGAAGATAAACATATCATTAAAAGGTAACTAGAGTACTACTGCGTTTTATTAGAGGGTAGTGGATCATACATAGGTATTGAAAATAAAATTTCATCAAGAACGTGTTATAAACTGGAGCCATCTGCAATATGAAACTGGAGCATATCCAGAATACAGCAGTAAGTATTATTTCTCATAATAGTATTGAGCTGAAGGGGCATTTTAGGGATGATTCCAAAGAATATTCAGTCAGGCAAAGAAAATCATCCGGGGTAAATGAGAATATGAATATGAAAGACATTTTCAGCAATGAACTGAATAATATAATATAGTGAATGTCCTCTTAGCCTTATTCAAGCATAAACAGATACACTAATTTCAAACTGAATATATAGGGTAGTTACTTTTTTTCTGGTCAAAACAGGCATAATTTTAGTTAACAACTTCAGCAGGAGTTGAGGGCACTCAGCACTTGGTAGGATTGGGTTCTTAATTCTGTGTTTTTCATCTAAATTCAAATTTTGGCTTCAGTTATGTGCATGCATACGTGTTGGGCTAGTCTGGGCTGTTCTGCTACCCACCCATTCTTTGAATGGAATTGAATAGCTGTGATGGAGCAAATACCATTTCATTAGTCCATAGGTGGAGTTTTGCTTTCATAAATCAGAACAGAAGCATCATGCATATATGTATATACCGTAGATAGCAAAATCCATTTATCCAGACTCTATCCCTTCTAAATTTGTGTTGCCTGGTGCACATCACTTTCTCAGTTCCTTGCCCTGTATTTGAAAGCCGAATAGTCAAATATTTTTGACCTTCTCCTAAATACTTTTGACAAGTGCGGTTTACAAATAGATCAGACAGATTTTCCCCGTCTACAAACTCCATTTATCCAAAATCTTTTGGGGTTGTCAGATTTGTTTTAGATTATATAATATAATATGCACCTGAATGAATAAGATAAGGTGTCTGATTTGACGCCTTATTTTAGCAAAATATTAAATTAATATTTGTTTCACACTTACCCACTGGTATAGGGGATTCTTACTAATATTTAAAGTAAAAATACCTTTTAAATGAGCAAGTGTCTAAAGTATAGTCCTAGTTTTCCATCCATTTATCATTAATTATTATTTGCTGTTTGGTAACTGAGTAGCCAAAAGTATGCTAGGTGCCGTATTAAAGAAAAGGTGGTAAATACCTTTTTAAATGAGCAAGTGTCTAAAGTAAACATAGTCCTAGCTTTCCATCCATTTATCATTAATTATTATTTGCTGTTCGTTCACTGAGTAGCCAAAAGTATGCTAGGTGCCATATTAAAGAAAAGGTAATGGGAGTCTTTCCATTGACTTCAGTGAGACCGGGGTTCTACTCTCTATCTTGAAGAACTAGTACACTAGAGAGCTTGATGTGAGTAGGAGTTGTGCTGACATGAGTTAGGCCTAAGTAGAGGTGTGACAAAGTCTGGGAAGGAAAAATGATGGAGGTAAAGGTGGTGTGGGGGATAAGGATCACAAATAAAAGGACATGGGTTACCTCAGTAGAACTGCACATCTTGTTTTTAGTTTCTAATTGAGTTTGTCATTGTTAACTGCTATGTGCACACTGCTATGTGTAACTTTCTCCTCTGGTTCAGTAATACCTGTAATACTGAATGGCACCTACTTTCTAAATGAAGATACTCCGTTTTCATTATAAAATCAATGTTCCCAAATATTGCACATCTGTCCATTGATTTATACTCACTGTTAAATATTTTAATGCAATATAACTTTTTTCTTTGTAGTTAATACTTTTACATACATGATTTAAATACTAAGTCTTTATTCTGTGCCAAAGTATCCTGTTGTTTAGATGGCAAGCTCTTTGGGCAGGAACTGTCTGTTTCTATGTGTAAGTTCAACATCTAGGACAATGGAGCCTCTAGGGGCTTGTGCAATACAAATACATGCATAATAATAAAAATACCCATGACTCTTACCTAACGTATATTGAGACAGTGACTTTGTTATGCTTCCCAGCCAGAAATGAGCTGGTCACTGATTAGCAGGGCTGTGAGGATGGGTTTTCTGCCCTCATGCGGGAGCCTTGCTGCAAGGGAGCAGGAGAGAGTGCAGACACAGTGTAGAGCACCGCCTTCATGGTCTCCCTTAGATTAATGCAGCTCTTGGGGGATCTGCTAGTTTGGGGGAACTGAATGTCCTGCTTATTCCATTCCTCTTTCATCGTGATGGGAGAATTCATAGGAAACTCCACAAGAAGAAACTCATATTTTACTGTTCCCTGTATGGGCGTGACCCACGTGTGGGATGAATGGTCCCAATGACTCTATGCTTGTTGTGGATTACTAGAGACACAGTTGATAATCTGAAACACTGTTTCATGATAACATTTTTGGAAAATACTAACACACAACTTCTGTGCTGAACCAGGTTGTGTCAAGTCATGTTTTATGTTGCCAAAGGTCAATTCCTGCTCATCCTTATCAAAGCAAATAGGGAATTTTTTTGAGTAAGGTCAGCAAGATTTGTCCCCAAGAGGTTGGATTCCCGAATAAAGCGGAAGGGATTGTAGCATTTTGTGGCATGCATGTTAATGACAATCTATGCTGTTACACAGAGCTGCTCTTTTGACGGTGGCATGGTGCCTAGCCTATTTCTTGAAACTGCTTGTTTTTTGGAGCTACGTTCATCTGAACAGATTCTGACTTTTATCACATAAATTCTCTGTGGCCGAAGGGATAATTGCATTTTTCTCAATATTTTGCTATTTGGAGAAGTAAAATGTACTTCCTGTAATTACACATGGGATGGGTCTGAGAGTAAATTTTTGTACAGGATCACATTCCGGCTATGGAGAATCTCCGGCATTTATTTCAATTGCAGTTCTCTGAACTTACTCTAACTCTTCATCGTCCTTTTATTATCTTTTTTGAAATGCAAGAGTGGTGCAGTAGTGGTACAACAGGGAGCTGGGTTTCAAGGCTCCTGGTCCTGATTCCAGTTAGCTCCTCCGCCCCCCAGTTTAGCTAGTTTAAAGGGACTGTAAGCTGCCTGGAACTGGCCACCTTGGGAATAGCGCACGTGGGAAATTTTCTTGGGTAGAGTACAGCTGGCAAAGTGGCTCTTCTGCATACCCCTGTGCCTCTTGTTATGAGGGGAGAAGGGAGGGGCATGTTAGGGAAGGCGGCTGTATGGTTGGAGTACGGCTTGCTGCCTCTGTTCTGCTGCATGTAGAATTCCATCCCTGGGGCCAGATTCTCAGCTGATGTAAATCGGCAAAGGATCTTGGAGGTCAGTGGGGCTGCACTGATTAACATCAGCTGGGGATCTGGCCCTTACTTATTACTAGTATAGTAGAAAGCATTCTTACCGCCTTTGTTTTACAAGAACTTCTTCTATACCTGTCACTTCGTCCGTGTGTACATACGTGTTTTAATACAGTGGTATTACCTTGCAAATTTATATCCAATGTATTTCTCATGCTAATCCTGAAGTCTGTCTCTGCATTACTGCTTTCTATATCACACTTTTGTGTCTTGGCTGATTAAGTCTCTCATATTACCTTATGTTGATGTGTACGAAATCTCATCACATTTCTGTCTCCTCATTGCTGTCTTTCTGCAGTTTATCTCCAAAAAATGCTGAATCTCCTTTTATTTCCTCACAAAATAAAATGGCTTTAAAATATAGTAGATTCTCTCTTATGGTCTCTGGCAGGTGATTTTTGGTAACTGAATCATGCATTTGAAAGGGAAGGTATTTCTGAATGGAAAATTTCATAAAGAAGAGCTATCAGGGTTTATTTCATGAGCTTCAGGCTAACTTTCTGGAGGATGCTGTATCCCAATGAAAAACAAGGCTATTTGAACAAGGATAAATTAGCCTTTGAATTAGTACAAATGTGTTTCTGAAGACTGCTGGTGGTGATGTTAAATCTCTTCACTCATCTGGCCGTGCAGCTCTTTAAAAGTTGCTACTACAGAAAAAACCAGTGCCATAAATGGTGCTCTGAGTATGTCTGTTCGGCAAACTCGAGAGTTTAAAGTAGAACCAGTAGAAACTATTCCACTTTTTTAAATCCTAGAGTCTTCCTTACTTTTGTTAGTTTGAGATATTTGAAAACTAGTAGGTTGATATACATGGTTCTTTTTTCTGCTGCAAAGGGAAAGATAAAGAAAAAATGTCTCGATAGGAAAAATTATAAATTTAGTGCCAGACCTTGCTAACACTACAACCTGGCTCTGCAGCAGGCTGACCCATCCAGGGAAAATGCTGACCTGGTACACAAGCTTAAAAAGAAATAGCCATTACTCTCCCGATCCAGCACATGGTCCCAATTCAAGCCCATTTCAAGAGCTTGCTTACTTTCACCTCATCTAGAAGAAGTGAACTAATTTTATAGGGGAAAGAAAAAAAGAGCGGCTTTTGCCTGGAAAAGATCTGCAGGATCTGGCTCATTATCTTTACTCAGTAGAATCAATATTCTAAAGATTACTATCCTCTAGAGATTTTCTTCTTCAGACCTACTACTTAGCCCAAGTAGAGGATCTGTGAGACTGACAACAGTCTTTTCTGAGTCCTTACGGAAAAATAAATCTTCTGTTGTACGTTAATCAGGCTTGCAAGCTTCATTGGCAGAAACGGACTCATTCTTCCTGATCTGGTGGGCTCTGGATGGTCAGACAGCTGTTACAGTATGTCCTTTAGCGTAGGGAGAATTCAGTTATCATTCCTGATTGATTTCCTCTGAATGAACTGCTAATGTACTAAATGGTTTTATTATTGGAACATTGCTATGAACCTTTTTATGAGCTCATGTTTTTAGGTGTTTATAAATTTCTGGGGAGAAAATTGGCTGTGTTGGCTGAAATTTCAGCTGCTTATTGTCAGTACAAAGGAATTGTGTAGAAAAAATTTCTGATTTGGGTTTGTTTGGAGGACTCTCTATTAAATTTATATCAAGTTTTGTTTCAATTTACAAATGAACATCAGGAAATTCAAAGCTCTGACTTCTGCAGCAGCCACAATTAAACCATGGTATTGTATATACATACACACAAACCTCATATGGTACCATACTTAAATACTTATGGTTGCTGTGGGAATCAGAGCTTTGAATTTCCTGATGCTTTCACACATGTATAAACAGAATTTACAATGCTTTATTTAGAGGGAGGTAGCTATGTGAACCATTGGGCAGATCCTAAGCTCATGTAAATCTGCATAGCTCCATTGATTTTACTGGAGTTACACTAGTTTATACCACTTTCGGAACGGATACAGCCTCTAATTTAATGATTTCCCACCCTACCTCAGAAATACAGTTTCTTTAAATAAAATAAAATATCTGTGGTGGAACCATAACTATGCCATATCTTTCTCAGTTATAGCATCACATTACATAGAATTGACTATAAATAGCTGTGTGTGTGTGTGTGTGTGTGTGTGTGTGTGTAATATATATATATATATATATATATATAAAAAAATATTTTGCACTGTGAAGAATTAAATCATGGGCTTATGATCTATTATATATACTTGGGGTAATGCTGGATTTTCACAAATGTTGTTGTCTGTCTTCGTAAGTGATCTTTTTTTTTTTTTCCCTCAAGTTTGGTAAAATTCCAGTTGGCCTCAGCCTTTCAGAAAAATAATTTGCTGTATGGGACTGAGCTGGGTTGCAGAGATTAGACTAGCCATGGTATACAGAGGAGGAGAAATATTTTAAACTTATTTATGTGAGTTTATGTAGAGTTCATGTCAGTTTTCAAACCGTTTCAAACGAGGTATCTCTGAATGCTTTCTAAAAGTAGTCGTGGTATAGTTTACTCACAGACTATTTAGGAATTGTTCTTCTCTGGATTTGGCAGTACAGTACTCAGGAGGTTGGGAGGAGAAGAAAGCCAGATGAAGACTGTCATTGCAGTAGTAAAAAGACTCTGGTAGAAAAGTAGAATAGTCGAGAATCTCTTCTCTTGCAGCAGCCAAGTGGCTCCAGAAGGGGAGAGGAGCTTTGGCTTTATCAGATACTTACCAGACTGAGACTGATATTTAAGACAGAGCCCTGAAATAATGACATCACCCTCACTCACCAGCAGCTGGCATGGGAATGGGTTTTGCCAGAGCATTACTTCTGGTTCTCACCCTCGTTGTTCATATTTACTAGAGCTAGTTGAAAAAACTTCAGTGGAACAGTTTTCATTTGGAAAATGCAATTCTATCAAAATGGAAATGCTTTGATAAATAAACATGATTTTACCAAAATTTTATTTTGGGCAAGGCAAGGTAGGAAAAAGGAAAGAATTCCTACAATGTTAAAACAGCCCATTTTTGCCTTTTTTTGGGAACAAAATGATTTGATATTTTTTCCTTTCAAAATGACATTTTGGTTTGATTTTTAAAATTTGGTGGTATTATAAAATTTAGCTGAAATTGAAGTGTTTTTCAATTTTGTCTAAACAAAATGTTTCAAAACCTTTTTTTTTCTGAAATTCTTTCCTGGAGAGTTTGGGTTTTGTTCTGAATCAGAATGAAAGCAAACTACAAAGTCTCTAAATCCTCCACAACAGAGTGTTTCTGTTCTCCACCCAGATCTAATATCTGTCTCTGACTTGCATGCCTGCAGTTAGTAAACTTTTCAAGACCTGCTCATTTCATTAAAGACTTTTGATTGATTGATCCAAAATAGGAAGCATTTCAGTTTGGGTTCAGTTACCGTAGATCTGATCATGTTCTTTGGCTAAGATAGTTATGTACGCTGGGTCTTTTTTGCTTGAAAAATCATATATTGAATAATCAATTTTGGATAGCTGCCTAGACTGAGATTGGACCTTTGTCCTGTGGGCTGATAAATTCTTTAAATGGTAAATATGTGACCCAAACCTGCTTTGCTGAAATAAGTTCACATGGAACATTTCCAGCAATTCTTCCTTATTGGCCAGTTTTAATCTGATAAATTCATGTCTTATACTATTTCTGTCATATCAATACTCCAAGCTGTCCAAAGTATCCTTATGGATATTTAATTTTGGTATTAATATGAAATCCTGATTTTCCTCCCCCCCCCGATGATGATAGGTTAGCTATTTCCTTCTTTACACAGCCGTTAAAGCTATGTCAAACAGTACTGCAGGATCCGCTCATATTTGAAAGAGATCATTATTTAAATCTTCTTCTTGGTTTCTCACTTTGCTCTGGCTAACTTCTCTCATCCACCTCTGTTTCTGCTTGCTAAATATCATCGTGATAGGAGCTCAAGTGCTAGCTATGAAACTTACTTATTGTAGATTCTTCACCAGCTTTTAACACTCTTTTAAACTGCTTTAATAACGACATCTTATATTTACATTGCAGTATTCACTCACTGTTGAAGTGCAGCCTGTGACTTACCTTGTAAGCTCTCTGGGGCAGGGACTGTCTTTGCTCTCTGGCTATGTCTACACAGCCTGGGGAAGTGAGCCTTCCAGCATTGGTCAACAGACTCACACTAGTGGGGCTCCCGCTTGTGCTCTAAAAAGAGCTGTGCGGAAAGCGCTTTGAAGTTGTGACTTGGGCTGGAGCTCAAGCTCTGAAGTCTGGGGGGTGGGGTGAAGAGAGAAAAATAAATCATCCTTAAATGAAGAGTAGATCTTTTTTCCTCTTCTCTCTTTAATAATAAAAGATAAAACAGTTTCATGACCATCCTTAGTAGGATTTATAATGTGATTACTTTGTCAAGTTAAAAAATAAAATCTCTTTAGTTGTAATTTATTTATTCCAACTAAGTAAATGTAATAGCGATTCACTCTCCCTGCTCTTTCAGTGCACAGCCTTTATCAGACACTTATGTAAAGCTATTTGTATAAAAGCGAGCCAGTTTTTTTTTTAATAGAGGTTTTGAGAATTTTTTTACAACGCTAAAAAAAGCCACAGTCACTTTTGCTTAGGCCCAGATCTGTAGATGTTATACATCGCCATAGCTCCACTGGCTTAAATGAATATACATGAGTATTTGGCCCCTATTGTTTACAATATATCTTTGTTTTCTCAACCCTACAAGACACATGTACTATAAACAAATAACTATGAATAAATGTCCATTTCTGTCTTTCTAATGACCACCACTGTGGGTTACAACCAGAGATCAAACCCATGATTGCCAGAGCTAAAAGCAGCAGCCTCTGCCTTTTGAGCTAAGGGAATAATTCTTCTATCAGGCAGCCAACACATTACCTCTCTGGACTAGTCATTAGATGGAGATGTACGACACACTGAACAGTGGGTTTCACTGGCTCACAAATCAGTAGACTGCTTGAAGTCCTTGGGAGACCTGTGCATCAAAGGCTTGCAAGATTGGGCCCCATGTCAATGTATACAATGTTTTTGCATTCTAAAGGCCAGGGAAGGAAAAAGGCCTTCAATATGTAGTTACGATCTGTTTCCCCCTGTTTGAATGCTCCTTCTGAGCATGGGTCTGGTTTTGTGGCATCCTTTAAGTCAGTGGGAGCAAGGAACGCTTACGGAATTCAGCCCTATATTGAATTCTTACATAATGTAGACACAAATAATAGACTTGAAACCTAAGGAGCGTATGATATTTATAAAAAATACTACACATAACCTCATTCTTCACACTTTACAAACAGCCTTACAAGGACAGTTTCTTTAGCTGGCATCTTTTTAGGCACTATGTGCCTTTGCATTGTATGTGGAGTCATCTACTATTTTCAGCTCCAAAATTTCTTAGCTTTCCACTCAAATAACCCAAGAATATTGAGACTGTAGCTGATTTTAGGGCTTGTCTACACAAACGTGTAGTTTGTGGCAAGGCATGGTGTAAATCTGCCCTGCACTAGCTTGCCATGCACTAAGGCTACATCTACATTCGTAGCTAGAGGTGTGAGTCCCAGCTTGCATGAACCTACTCTTGCTAGTTCTCATTGAGTCCTGTAGCCATGGATGCACAGGCAGCAGCAAGTGGTGGCACAGGCCAGCTGCCCTGAGAACGTACCCACGGGGTCAAGGTAGGTTTGTACTCAGAGTGGCTAGCCACTGCCCTGTGCTACACTAGTGTGCTAGCTCGATGAGAACTAATGTGAGGATATCTGTGCGAGCTGGGACTTATACCAGTAGTTCCAAGCATAGACATAGTGTAAGTGTCCATGTGGACCTTCCTGCCACACGCTAGAAGTTCTCTAGTGTGCTTTAATCTATTCTTGTTTCAAAGAGGGAAGATCAAAGGGCATTTAGAGAACTTTCAGTGCATGGGCAGCAGGGTCCACAAACACACTTTGTGCATGGTAGGCCAGTCCGGGGTAGATTTATGCACTGACTTATTTATGCACTGCAAATTAAGTATTCATGTAGACAAGTTTACACTGAGGATATGTGATAATTTTTTTTTTTTTTTAAGACTGTATTCTGTCTCAGCATGGACCTGTTTCCCAAACAGGTGCCCCCAGGCAGCTCTGCACACAGGATCCGGACAAATTATTTCTGCTAATACAAATGATACATAATAAAAGCATGAATAATCTGTGTAGGTGTTTGTACACAGAGGTCGCTGCCATTTCAGGGGTGTACATGGGGATAACATGCAGAAAAGGTCTTTGTGCCCCATTATGGAATGCTCCAGGAAGGTTGCTGTGGACAACTTCCTTCTTGCGGTCTCTTGCTGGGCACAGTTTGGTGCCTGTGCCCTAGACAAAGTTTAGATCTTTGTGCTTAATTTTATCTTTCCCCAATTTTCAAAACTGCTGTACAACTAACTTCTGTCCACAGGGCTCTAGTAGGCAGTTGATTTATTTTAGTTAACCTGACCTTCTTGGGACATGACATAGAGGAGAGAGTCAGAGCTCTATTAACTTTTTTGTAGTTAAAATGTTTAATCGTGTGTACACAAAATAAATTCCTCTTGATAAAGTTTACTTTAATATTGTATTCATATCTCCATATACAGCATCATAATGTCCATAAATTGTAACAAAAGAGTAACAAAAGAGACACTAACTATACTGGTCAGGATGTTTGGAACGTTTATCTGGTAGTTTTGATATATTCTTTTGGAGTCTGTCGCTTTTACACTTATGTCTGATGGCTACTTCCATAAAAAGCTCATGGTAAATTATATTATTTATGAGTAATTGTTCAGATAATGTATTCTTGTCTCTAAGTTTGTTGCATAAAAGCTGTAAAATTGCAGATGGTGAAAATATCCCAGAAACTTTTAATAGAGCATAACAAAATATACCGTAATGGCACTGCAGACTCTTTCATTTGGGAAGTCATGAAGAGCAGGATCTTATACCAGCTCAGCAACTACACCAAGAACTGCTTACACCTCTAGGTCAGAAGTAGCTGGATTGCCAGACAGCAAATTACCACAGAGACTTATTTTAATCAAAGTTAGGCTGATGTAAAGCTGGAATAATTTCTTTGACATTGCAACAGTATAACATTTGTGTGAGATCAGAATCTGTCCCATGAACTTTACAGGATGATCAGTGAGACTACCTCTGATTCTCTGATCGGAGCTGAGAGACTGTATACAAATGTGCTACTTGAACAGTAGTATGTGCAAATAGCAGTATTCTCTGCCCTTAAGGCTTTTGAATGTGTCAGCTGACTCACTGCTAATAAAAGTGACCTTTTATTATTTGATTGGAATTATATTAATATAGCTATAGGCTTTTCCTCTGGCATTTCTCACCACATTGCTGTATCTGAGCACCTCACAAACATTAACGATTTTAGCTTCACAATACTCCTGTGAGTTATGTTGAACTCTGAACACAGGAAGGCCATGGCAGGGCTAGGAATGGAACCCAGATCTCCAGCCAAGTTGCCTTAACCATAAGACCTCCATAGTCTGGGTATCCTCAGCCAAACCTGGCCATCAGAATCTTTTCTGAACTTTGGATATTTGGTTTTCTTAATTGGTAGCACCAGCTATCTAGGACTCTGCAGTTCCCTTCACCGTACTTTTCCCAGGATAGTGTCCTTCACACCTACCTAGTGCATGATTGCTCTTTCTCAAGGGAACTGTGTTCAGAAGGATAAGCAGTGAATTGATGTATGTAGGTGAGTACATATTAGCAGCAAACAGACATGGACTTGAATGTACACATACTGGGCCAGACTGCTACCTGGTGTAGATTTGATATACTGTCAGATTTCAGTGGATCTATGCTAGTTTATACCAGCTGAGAATCTGTCCCCTTGTGTCTCCATTTCCCTCTAGTACAGTAGTTCCCAAACTTTAACAACCTGCAAACCCCTTTCACTAAATTGGGAAATCTCGTGAACCCCCTCCTAAGAATTAATATTTCCAGGGATTTAAGTTTAAATTTCCTCAGTGTGATGGATGCACTTCTTTGCTCTGCATAGCTCTTGGAACTCCGGAACCACTGTAGGGGGAAAGTCTCATGTCTGGTTTGGCATCAAGTCTGTTTATCTATTTGGTTTTCAGATGTGCATATGAGGAAAACGCTTTCTCGCATAAGTATGTTGTTGAAAATGGTAACAAAACTGTAGCAGCATTTTCTGCCAGAAGGGGGTACTCGTTTCTTAAACTCAGCGAAAAGTTGATCAATGACAGATTTCTGAAACTCCTTTTCAGTTCGTAATCACAGGAGATCGCAATCAATTTCTCTATTTCCTCAGTGTTCAATATCTGTGCTGAGAAAGTGGTATCATCAAAGGGGTTGTGAATGCAGTCATTATCACCTGACATAGCTGGAAAGTATTCTCTGAAAGTAGTGCAAAGTCCTTTTAGGTATGCAGTTATATTGGTTTTAGTGCACGGATCCAACTGAAGTTTATGTTCTGCCGGGAAGTCATGAAGAGTACTGAAACACTCAGTTTGATTGTTTTCCAAACAACTTTCCCAGAACTGCAACTTCTTTATCATGGATTCAACTTGCTCTTGCACATTGAAAACTGTTATATTGAGACCTTGAAGAGATAAATTTAGGTCATTAATTCTTGAGAAAATATCTACTAAATAGGCTAAGCTCTGGAGCCAGACATTATTTTCCATACAGCTGGCAAGGTGGAAAGCGTGGCTGTTGAAAGAAACTAGGATTTCTGTTCTAAGCTCAAACAAGCGCAGAAGGATTTTGCCCTGTGAGAGCCATCTAACTTCAGTATGGGTCAACGGACAATTGTGTATACTACCCATTTCTTCACAAAGTACATGAAATATTGTGGAATTTGTTCGCCGTGATTTTATGAAATTCACCATTTTTCACTGCATTGTCCAGCACTTCCTTCAGTCCCTCAGGCATGCGTTTTGCTGCAAGGGCTTATCTATGGATACTGCAATGAGTCCAAAAGACTTTTGATGCGACCTTTTTTTGTTTGAGTTACAAATCCAGTATACTTCCCTGTCATTTATGTGGCCCCATCCGTGCAAATGTCTAGGCAACGGGTCCAATCTATTTCCTTTTCTTGAAAATACGCATTAGTCAGATTGAAGATATCTTCTCTAGTTGTACGTTCTTTCAATGGTCGGCAAAACAACAAGTCGTCTTCAACCACACCTTCATTCACATAACGTTCAAACAGTAGCAAAATAGCTAGATTAGCTACATCAGTTGATTCATCCAACTGTATAGCATAATATGGACTTTTTCACTCTGTGTAGTCTCTATATTATTTGACGTCATTCTTCGTGACAACGTATTATTGGACCAAGGTACCATGTCAATCCTTTTTGCAGCCTTTTCTCCAAGCATGCAATGAATTACGTCTTTTATACATGGACCAATCAAGCTTTCTGCTATGGTATGGGCTTCTGATGCTTTTGCTACTCGGTAGCTCACGTGTATTACGCTTCAAGTGCATTTTCATTATCAGAACTTGCTTTGGATATAAAACTGGTAATGTCACTTTTCCTCTCACTGATTTTTCGCTTGAAAAAATCAACAGTCTTGTCGAGTTGTGCGGGATGCCTAGTTTCTAAATGGTGTTGAAGTAGAGAAGGTTTGAGGCTGCTGTTTGCTAGAACATCACCACAAATTACACACAGTGTTCTGGATGTTCTTGATCACCAATGCATGTAAAGCCATATTTTATATAATCATCGTCCTATTTTATTTTCTTTGTAAGTGACTTTCCAGGATCATCATGATCATTATACTTAGATTTTCCACAGTGTGGACTTGAGGAAACACTAGTTAATTCTTGTATCTTTACACTTTCCTTTTTCAGCCACTTATCCATTGAACTTGTGTACAAAAGTTCTAATAAAAATAACACAGAGAGAATGCTAACAACCAACAAACCAGAAAATAAGAAGATTCACTCACATCTCACTGAAGCAAAACAGCACTCCAGAGAGAATGACTAAATATCGAATTACTGAGCCATCTTTATGTTGCTCCACTGGCTACAACGTGGTTCCGGCTGGTTTGGCGTGCAAACACCTTTTCTTCCACCACTAGGGCCATCCCTAAGAGGGTGCCCTGCGAGGGACAAATTAGCCTTGACCACCCTCCACGTACAGCCTTGACCACCCCCCCGCTCACTCTGCCCTTCATGCTGCCTAACTTCCCCTGTCTGCCAAGTACTGGTGTCCAAGCTGCCACCTGCAGACCTGGGGTCCTAGCTGCCGCCCTGCCCAGTAGGGGGCTCAGGCTGCTGGCCCCGCGCCAGAGTCTGGGCTGCCCACTCAGCACTCCACTGAGCTCGGGCTGCCGGTCCCCGCTGACTGCTGGGGTTTGGGCTGCCGGCCCCAACTGCCCAGCCCCACGCTCCATGGGGCTTGGGCTGCCGACCCCATGCTGACTGCTGGGGCTCAGGCTGGCGGCCCCCCGCTGATGGGGGCAGGGCTCGGGCTGCTAGCCCCAACTTCCCGGCCCTGCTCTCCATGGGGCTTGGGCTGCCTGCTCAGCGCTCCATGGGTCTCAGGCTATGTGCCCTGGAACCGGGTCCCACCTGCTGCCTCCTATGCCCGGGGTCCTCTAGCCGCCATTAGGGAAATTTTTCTGGCAAACCTCCTGTAACCTTGTGCGAACCTCCAGGGGTTCATGAACCCCAGTTTGGGAACCACTGTTCTAGTACAAGTGTCACACGGTTCATTTTATGGTATTATTCCTGATTTACAGCCATGGAAAAGAAAGGAGAATCAGGCCATTTATTTTTCACTTGTTAAGTTTTGTTCTTGCAGCCCTTACTCATGTGAGTAATCTTTACTCGTACAAACAGTTCTACTGACTTCACTTTCACTTTTTAAAAACAAACAAAAACAATAAAACAGGTGCCACCTTTCCTTTTCTCCTGTTAGCTTTCTTAGCCACAGTTCTATATAAAAGCCGCACACTTGGGTTTAATTTAACTACAAGGGCCACATGCACAGTTAGTGTAGAAGAGCACATCACATCTACACCAGATGAGGATATGGCCCCTAGTTTTTAAAATAGGGAGGGAGAGATCATTAGGGAAAAATAGAAGCTGTAGACCAAACATTGTCATAAATACTGCAGTGTAAAACTAGGGTGTGTGTGTGTGTGTGTGTGTGTTTGAGTGGCAGCAGAAGTACATGCACCATGTGATGTTATTCTGTGAACTCCTTGCTTTTTAATTGACAAATATAAAATAAGAAACCAAATCAAAATGTAATTATTGCATGGACTCTGCTTTGGCTCAACAGTAACTTACATTCTCCATTTACAAGCTGTGACACTTTTTATAGCAATGCTGTAGGTAAGTTGGTGTCAGCACTTCTTTGATAACCCCAAGGTTTCAGGGAATATAAAATTGTAGATAAAAGATGTATACGACTTCTTAAAAATCCATTGTTGATAAAATACTACAAAATTGAATCTTCTAGGCAGCTTGTACCGACTGTTGCAGCTTTATGTATAGTACATGGTCTCTTTTATAAATGCCAGTTGTTGAGACTTCTGGAAGTGCAAAATATTTAAGTAACTTTTTGCAGGAATAAAATGCGGACAGATTATTTTTCCACAAGCTTTTGGGGAGATAGCAGTGACTGTGTAGTGCTGCATGTGTGCGATTTAATTATAATGTGTAATTTGGCCACAACTATCAGACCAACATTCAAAAACCATCTTATCTATATTAAAGCTTGTCAGACCGTGCACCTCCTCAGATAGGATCTTATACTGGTCTGTGGTGAAACTTATGGGAGGAGGAAAGGTTGCTCTAACCCATAGATTATTATATTTCAATATAGAAAGTGGGATCCTAAGCCATTGCTGGTGCTAGCCCATTGGGGACCCTAAGCAGGAATATTTGTGTGCCCCCCCCAGCGCATACTAATAATTAATAGGGGGGCTTCCTTGACCTGTTTGGGGCCCTAAGCAATTGCTTAGTCTGCTTATGCCTAGCGCCAGCTCTGCTTTCCAGACCCATCCTCTTGGTTGCCTGCTTTTATGCAGTTTCTTGCAGCCCAGGAGGGAGCAGTGGGAGAGAGATGGGTTTGGAGCAGAGGTGGGCAAACTATGGCCCGCGGGCCACATCCGGCCCGTGGGACTGTCCTGCCCGGCCCTTGAGCTCCTGGCCGGGCAGGCTAGCACCCAGTCCCTCTGCCACTGTTCCCCCTCCCACGCAGCTTCAGCGCGCCACGCCACCAGCGTTCTGGACCGCTGCTCCTGCCGGGTGGTGGGGCTGCGAGCTCTGAGCAGCATGGTAAGTGGGCAGGGAGTGGGGGGGTGTGTGGATAAGGGGCAGGGGTTCCTGGGAGGCAGTCAGGGGATAGGGAGCGGGGGGGGGGGGGTTGGCTAGGAGGTGGGGTCCTGTGGGGTGGGGGTGTGGATATGGGGTGGGCAGCGAGGGAACAGGGAGCAGGGGGAGGTTGGATATGGGGCAGAGGGTTCCAGGGGCTGTCAGGGGACAAGGAGCAGGGGGAGGTTGGATGGGGCAGAGGTTCTGGCGGGGGCGTCAGGGGACAGGGAATAGGGGGGTTGGATAGGGGGTCAGAGGTCCCGTGACAAGGAGCATTGTGGGGTTGGATGGGTCAGAGGTTCTGAGAGGGGCAGGCTGTTTGGGGAGGCACAGCCTTGCCTACCTGGCCCTCCATACAGTTTTGCAACTCCGATGTGGCCCTTGCGCCAAAAAGTTTGCCCACCTGTGGTTTGGAGTGTTTAGGCTCAATGTACAAAAGCCAGTAACACAGTATGTCCTGTTTCGTAACTAGCGGTGAAGTGTGCTTTTTGTTTTGACTGGTTGGTTTGTAGGTCTCTTAATAGTGACAGGAAAGCAACTAGCTGCTGTGCCATTTAGCCTATTAGTTGTTCTAATGCCATCGAGATCCCAGTGGAAGTGAAACAAAAGCTATGTGATATTTATATTTGGAGTGTGATGTGGAATCATGGCACCTTTTTAATTTTAGTTGCATTGGTGGAAGCCTTTATGGGGTACTAACCTTCTGCAGAGATCTGAAGGATGTAAAGTTGGGCTGAGGGGGGATTTATAGCTGTTGAGGAAAATGTTTTAAACTTTTTTCACCAGACATGTTGGGTGTTGCAAAATGAGCCTGCGTTTTGTGAAACCAAGCATAGGAAGAAGAGGTGGAGCTGCTGCTCACCGTATATTATCCCCTTGCTCTGCAGTATTAAAGTTCCTTGGTTCCACACATTCTTAGTTTCATGGGCAGGGAATTCTCAGGTCGTTCATCTGTGCCAGCCTCCCCCAACAGAATCTGGGCTATCCTTTCTCACTTTTGTTTTCTGAGGTTAGGGGTTGGGGATGAGTATGCAAGTGGCCTCCCCCACTGGTCTGGCTCTTCCTGCACCTTTTCTCTGAGGAGCTAACAAAGAGGGCCCCTGACTTCTCACCATAATGGAGGCTGGTCTGGGGCAGGAAGCAACAACATGACTGAGGCACACTTCTCCCAGGCTTGCTGCTCTGGCTGTTTAAAAACTATGGGGCAGAAATACTTATGGTAATGCCCCCTATGATAGGATTTGGGGATGGTTTGCTTCAGTTAGCCCAGTGCAATATGGCTGCCTCATAGTGCTTAAAAGGCTGGGATAGCAGGTATAGAAGGAGCATTTTCCTGGGTCCACTTAGCTCGGATAGTGGATGGGGTAGCCACCAGAAGGGCCTTACTTGGATTTGGAAGGTGGCATTGGCTTTCGATGCTGGCTTTCTGATAAAAGAAGATGGGAGAAAACAACTTGCTTCTCAAAGAGCAGTGGAATTTAGTAGGCAATTGTGCCTCTTCAGAGATAACCATAGTTAAGTATGGGGATAGCCTGCACAATTGGGAGTGGTCTAATGGAGCAGAGCCTGGGAAGATTTTTATTTTTTCCAGTCCTCAAGCTTCAGTGGGGGTACTTGGCCCAGGATCTTGGACTTGGTCAAAAAAGAAAGAAGAGGTCTCCATTGAGTTTGGTTGCTGATTGGAGAGGGGTGAGGCAACCAAGTCTGAAGTAAGGAATTATTGGAATGTTACGTTTATCTTTAAGGAATCTGTTTCTATTTATGATAACCCCACAAATCATGAACGCTTCATGTAATAAATGTACATAATACTTAGTGATTATCAAGTCAAGTTCTCTTCCTAATATTGAAATGATAAAGTTCTAGTGGGTTTGGAAATGCATTTGCTCATGTGTAGTGCAAATACTACTAAAGAGGGGTAGGGATTATTTAACATGATCAAGGAGTAATGGGCATAGCTGTGGTATTTAACATGCTATGTCTGTCAACTGTATAGTACAAATTATTAGCAAATACAGATTTCCACTGTCTAGTGATGAGAAGGTTAGAGGCACTACGGTAATACAAATAAAAAATATTTTGAGAAAGAAAAGAAAAACTTAGGCCTGGTCCACAGGAAGCGGTTATTTTGGAATTAGCCAAGTTAATTAGAAATAAAACTGATTCTGTCCACACGACCAAACCGGTTTTTTCGATTTAAAGGGCTCTTTAATCCGATTTCTGTACTCCACCTCGGCAAGTGGAGTGGCGCTAAAATCAAGATTGCAGTTCCGGGTTACAGGTACTATGGACGCAATTCAACGTTATTGGCCTCCGGGAGCTATCCCAGAATGCTCCCTTGTGACCGCTCTGGACAACACTCTCAACTCCGATGTACTAGCCAAGTAGGCAATAAAAGCCCCAGGAACTTTTGAATTTCATTTCCTGTTTGGTCACCATCAGCACAGGTGACCATCAGCACAGTCCACCATCACAAGAGACCACGCAGTCCTGAATTTGCAGACGAGTGCCAGCATGGTCCGAACGGGAGGTACTGGATCTCATTGCATGTTGGGGAGATGAATCTGTTATGGCAGAACTACGTTCCAAAAAAAGAAATGCAAATACGTACGCAAAAGTCTCCAGGGCCATGACGGAAAGAGGCTACTCCAGGGACACAGAGCAGTGTCGTACAAAAATCAAGGAACTCAGGCAAGCGTACCAAAAAGCCAGGGAGGTGAACAGGCACTCTGGGTCACAAGCCTCATACATGCTGCTTCTACTGTGAGCTGCATGCAATTATGGGGGGGTGACGCCACCACTACCCCACCAGTGTCCACGGACACCTGCCGGTGGGGAGTTGCATGGAGCGAGGAGGATGAATTATTGGAGGACGAAGAGGAGGAGGAGGATGACAGTGCACAGGCGGCAAGTGGGGATCTGTTTTCCCTCCTAGCCAGGAACTAGTCTTAACGCTGGAGTCAGCAGCCTCCCCCCGCTCCCAAGGCAGGCTCTCGGACCATGACCTTGGAGAAAGCACTTCTGGTGAGTGAGAGCCTGATCAGAGCCGAGGGGTGGGGGGAAACCCAGCTGTGCTGGGCTGTTCGCATTTAAAGGGCTCATCCCTGCTCAGAGCCTCATAGAAGCCGAGGGGTGGGTGTTGTATGAAGCGATCATCCCAGAGAGTCTGCAGGCAAACCCACCAGGCATTGCTTGCTATGGGAAAGGGGGCCTGGCAGTTTGAAAGCATTGAAATGAATGCAGAAGTAGCAGAACCCTGCGTGCCCCTACGGCTTACCATGGCTGCCTGCAAGCTGAATTCTGTTGCGTGGCCATGTGTGATGGCATACTCACACCAAAGTGGCAGGCACTTCAGTATAAGAAGCAAAATGCGACCTTGTACAGAAAGAACATGTGCTGTGTACTATGAATTGCCTGCTGGATAATGCGCGAGGTACTTACAATGGTCAAAACTGCAGCGGAGATCTGAGCGGGCTCCATGCTTGCTGCGCTATGGCGCCTGCACGGGTAATCCTGGAAAAAGGGCGTGAAACGTAGGAGAGCAGAGTGGCAGCGGAAGAGGTGCTGTTCGGTTCACGATAGCTGAAAAAAGGCGGGAAATGGCTGTCTTCTGTAGCTTTCACAGAGGCGGGAGCCCAGGACAGACACCATGGAGAAGCTTGGTAGCACGGCAAGAGTGGGGAGCAGAGTTGGCGGCGGAAGCTGTGCTGCTTGGTTCACGATGGCCGAGCAGAGTTGGCAGCGGAAGCAGCCGATAAGGAAGAGAGAGAGTAGATACTTATAGAGATTACATAGAAAGACGAGAGGAAATGCAAGGTGGATTCATAGTACCAGGAGAGAAGCGGTGCACGGTACTGCACCGTCTGCTGAAAGAAGTTTGGCGTCTGCACGCCAAAAAGGCGTGAAACGATTGTCTGCCTTAGCTTTCACGGAGGGAGGAGCGACTGACGACACACACCCAGAAACACCCGCAAGAATGTTTTTGCCCCATCATGCATTGGGAGCTTAACCCAGAATTCCCGCAGTCCCCGCCACCCATTGGAACTGTGGGATAGCTACCCACAGTGCACCGCTCCGACATTCAATGCTAGCCTTGGTACTGTGGACGCACTCCGCTGAATTCACGCGCTTTAGTGGGAACACACAAGACCGAATGTATAAAATTGCTTCCAAAAATTCAAATAGAATAATTTCAAAATTTTATACTGTAGACATACACTCTGGCTAAGTATCAAAAAACATTTCCTTTTGGTGAGATCTATGAAATTGAAATCTTCCAAGGAAAGTAATGGGAGTTCTGTTATTGGGCACATTTAAAACTAGACTGGACAAAGCACCAAAAGCCTATCTAATTTATCATGCACTTATCATAATAGTGTCCAGGCACCCAGTTCTTCCTCCCCAAACAGATTGCAGAACAATCTGGTGTTGGCAAGGGAATAGACTTAATTACCTGCTAGGCATTTTCCATTGCTGGTTTCTGTGAACCTGATTTCCAGAATCTTTGGTAGTCTTGCATTTGGCATAAGCAGTTTGCATGTTTGCATGGTTAGATTCTGATCTCACTGGTTTTGTCAGTGTTATTCTCTTATACTCCTTTTAAGTGGGATCAGAGTCCAAACATATGACTAATAATCAGAAAATGTTATTTTATCTTTCATTCTACTGAACATAAGCTGGAACTCTACGTAGAAAGTATTTTAAATAACATGGTTGTGAAGCAAAGTTTTATAGTTATGAAAGTTTTTAGATAACATCTCTTTAACTCGACATGTTCTATGTAAGGATTCCAAAGCTGAGTTATTTCAGCACTTTCTGGAGTATATAAATAAAAATTTTTATTTGGGGGGTTTGCATATGTCCATTTTTTTGCACAGACCAAACTTGCTAAATGTAGATTAACTGTCCTAGCAGTTACACCTTACCAAATAATGTAAACCATAAAAATCATATATCTAATTCAGATATCGTTTTCTGATCTTAAAATGATACAAAGGAATAAGTCCACTATTAAAGTAAATATAATTTCCCTATTTCAGCACTATAAATAATGGAAAACTGATCCTCTTAAAAGTGATTCACACTGGAATGGAAAAGAATCATAGAAGTTTTATAGATTTATATTCTAAAATTCACTGTGTGTGTGGAAGAAAACAATAATACACAGCTTTAATAAAAATCAAAACAGAGAAATTCTGTTTCTTGGAAAGCTATGCAATCCCTTTCCCCAAAATGTACAGAATTCCAATTTGTATTGCTTAAAATTGCAGAATCCAAATTTGAACAATAACGGATGTATTTTTAGAAAGTACATGTAAATAAGAGACCTCGGGGTATGTTTGAAAACTATAAATCTGTATTTAAAAATCATATAGTGAATAAAATAGACACACTTATGATATCTGCTTTTTCAATTTCTACCTTTTTGTTTTAGGTCTAATTTTGCTACTTTTTCTTGTGCTTCCTTTTGCTGTAGACTAGTTTTATGGAATGAGTAAGTGCTGTGTGTGTGTGAGGTTTGCAGAATTGTGCTTCTAATAACTAAAATGAAAAGCCTTCATGAGAACAGATCCCATGCAGAAACCATAAGAGTCCTCCAAGTTTCGGTGGACTGTTGATGTCGGAGAGGAATGCGCCCAATGATTGTAGAGTGAAAAACAGGTTCAGAGAAGCTGCCTTAAAGCTGTTTATACTGGCATGGCACTCAGACATCCCTCACTTTTACACCAGTTCCCAGCCATCTTTCTGCCAAGCTTACCAGCTTTTTTCAGACAGTCTCTATGGGTCCTCCCAGTTTTCTCTTTCACATACTCATACAGAAACATTCATACAAATAGATTCAGTCACAGTTCATGTTCTTTCTCTGTTGCACCCTTCAACTTATAGTCAGATGCAGTGCTCTACCTCTTTGCAACAAACCAGGTTCAGGAGCCAGGAATACAAAAGTTTATTTTAAAAATGTCAAATAACTACTGTTGAAGAATTCACCTTGTTTTTCTTTCCTTACTCACTCTTCTTTTTTCCTTTTTTCTTTTTTTACATTCCCTGTTTGTGCAAATGCCAGACTAGCACTTGAACAGACTGACCCATCCTTACAACACCTAATAGATCAATGTAGTCACAGTGTCAGTTATAAAGTATCTTGTTTTCTAATTACTTTGTCTAGCTCACTTTATGGGCATTGGAACTGGTACCCAAGAGTGCTGCATCCTTTTTGAGACTGATTTGGACCTTTTACTCCTACTAAAAATGTCTGAGGCTTTTAATGTTGTTAATAAAAAGAAACAATTTAACATTCCCCAGCAGACTCAATCAGCCAGAGGAACCCATGTTGCAATTCCCTGGTGGCAGAAAGCCTACATGGAGAAGAGGTGTCTCAGTGGCACAAGACACTGTCAGTCTTTGCTTATTGAGTGGCATGTCAAAGCTACCCACAGCAGCCCAGAAAGTGGGTGAGATCAGCCATGAAGAGGGCCTGGTCATGGTGCCTTTGATATGCATTGAATCTGTCTCTCTCCCAGGCTTCCCTGGTCAGAAATGGTCCCGTTGAATTGCATCTGGAAATGAAAGCTGCCTTCCTGTGAGGGAACTACAAGGGCAGGGAGTAGCAGTAATGGAATACAGGTGTAATTTACTCCCAGTGCTTCCGAGGATGAATGAAATCCTCTGGGTGTTTGTTAGCAAGAGGGGATGGATTATTGGCCCAAGCATCAGGTTTGCAATATATAGATCCTTTGCCAAGATTCAAACCAGCGGATCCAGAGACAGCTCAACCCTTTGTCTTTGAGGTAGTTAAGTTGCATTGCATTGAAACCTTAGAAAACGAAGGTCCTGTGCTCTAGATGGATTTATATTTTCAAAATGTGAGAGGCTAGGTCTGTATGTAAAAAATTTTCCAAGTGAAAATGGCCAATATCCGTATAAATAGAAATCTACATCTAGAGAACCCATGGCATATTTTGTAAGACCAAAGATTTACCTCGGTATCATTGGCCACTGTATCTACTCCTCCCTATCTTGCAGCTGGCTGCCAGCCAGCCCCCATTGCAGGATGGTTGTATTTTAGTAGCTAACCATTAGAACTGTGCAGAGAAAGGTAATTCTGTTTCATAGAGGATTTCGGTAGTTTGAGATCTAATTCCATTCCAATTGGGAATGAAACCAAAAATTCTGAAATTCTCTGCAAAAGGGAATGGAGTTCCAGGGCAGTTCTCGTGGTGGGGAGGGAGTGGGGGTTGCCAAGAAGCCAGGTGGCCGCGCTGGCAGAAAGCTAGCCAGGGTACTGAACCCTGCCTGGGTTCTGTTGGAACTTCAGCAAAATTGGGCTGTCTTTGCAAAATAATCTGATTTTGCTGAATTAGCAAATTTTATTGAAACAGTGCTCTGCTGGAAATTTTCTGATTACCTCCATTAAACATATATATTGTTTATAAAATCATTTTGGGATTTTTCAGAATTGAAATGTGCTATTCATACAAAGAATTATTTTGTTGATTGAGCATTAATCTGTGGGAGGATTATCAGATAAATGCTTTGAGAGAGTAATTTGAAATTATCACTTCAGTCATTTGCATGCTGTCTTAAAATGGCTTTCTGATATTTAATTAAAAATATTCCATATTCCAGGTGACAATGGCCAATATCGGAATAAATGAAGATCGTTCAATGGAAACCTGTGAAACAATACTTGTCGTTCTCCGAATGGCAACGTGGAATCAAATATTAGATCCCTGGGTATACATTCTTCTAAGGAAAGCTGTGCTGAAAACCCTCTACAAGATTGCTAGGAGATGCTGTGGAATGCACATCATGAACTTGCATATGTGGGAACTCAGCTCCATCAAGAATTCTTTAAAGGTTGCAGCAATTTCAGAGTCACCAGTCAGTTCCAAACAAATAAATCAACAGCCACTCAGCTCAACAGGGCAATAAAATCAAACATGGGGTATGAAGAAATAGTGGGGGTGTAATGATCACGCACTGAGAACACCTTCAAATTTGTTAGTCTTTGTTGTAATATGAGGGTAAGTGGTTTGGTACTTGTTTCAGATTGTGAGTGGTTTGGTCTTATTGTTTACCAGTTTGATATTGCTGTTCCAAGATGTGCACTTGAGTAACTGTGATCACTCTAAAAACACTTTTGGGTGAAAGTGTCTTTCAGAAATGGGGTGTAATCAGACAAGACAGATTTCAGAGCGGAGTTAGTTCCACATTGCCATGCCTGCAGCAGCAAAAACACAATCATCCCCTGACTACAGAGCACAATGGCAGAAACTGTTAAGCTGGGTGTCGTGAGGACAGATGGTCACCAGCACTAGGCTCAAGGAGCACGTGAGGAGAGGGTGGAGGGAAGAACGTGTTGGTTAGTAATAGAGAAGGTAATCTTTAGTGTTATAGTGGCACCTCAGTAGTTAAGTGTCTTCATAGCTTTTTAAGGTCAGAAGCGATAACTTTGATCATCTAGTCTGACCTCGTCCATAACATAGGACTCCTCTAAATTAATTTCTACTTCAAATCCAATGGCTATGGTTAAACGAGAACATATCTTTTTTAAAAAAAAATCCAATCTTGGTTTAAAAATGTGTCGTAATAGAGAATCCACCGCAACTCTTGTTAAGTTATTTTGATGGCTAATTACCATTCAGATGTAATTTCTAGTCTCAATTTGTTCTAGTTTTAACTTTCAGACATTGGATCTTATACTTTTGTCTGACAGATTGAAGAGCCCTCTGTATCAAATTTCTGCTCCTCATGTAGGTACTTGTAGACTGATCAACTCACCCCGTCCCCTCTTCTTGAGTCATTTACTATAAGGCATGTTTTCCAATCCTTTAATCACCCTTGTGGCTTTTCTTTGAACCCTCTCCAATATTTCAACAGCTGTCTTAAAATGTGTACACCAAACTGGATACAGTATTCCAGTAGCAGTTGCACCAGTGCCAAATACAGAGGTAATATAACCTCTGTACTTGATGTTCCTCTTCTTATACTTTTGAGGATCTCATTAGCAATTGTGGCCACAGTGGTGCCCTGGGAGTTTGTGTTCAGCTGATTATCTGCGATGATCCCTCAGTCCTTTTCCGATTCACTGCTTCCCCAGATAGTCCCCCATCCTGTAAGTATGCCCTATGGCCTTTGTTCTGAGATGTACTGTATGACTTTACACTTTGCCATGTTAAAATGCCTGTTTGCTTTTACTGGTTTATCACGTGATTCAGATCACTCTGTATCCGTGACCTGTCCTCTTCGTTATTTACCATGCTCCCAATCTTTGTGTCGTCTGCAGATTTGATCAGTAATGATTTTGTCTTCTTCCAGGTCACTGATAAAAATGTTTAACTAGCAGAGGGTCAAGAATGGATCCTGGGAAGACCTCACTAGAAACACACTCCCTCAATGATTGCTTCCTATTTACAATTACATTTTCAGATCTGTCAGGCAGTTTTAAACTCATGTAGCATGTAGGTTTATAACTAGTCTGTTTATACCACATTCAAACTCGGCATGTAGTTTCTGAGGACAGATGAAAATTTTGGGCCCAATCCTGTAACACTTACTCGTATGAGTACTCCCATTGAGGTCCGTAGCAAACAAATTTAGACCTAAACCCATGTGAGCCTACGTAAAGAATAAAGTTGATCAAAAAACTGTAACACATTTCTTGAAAGGTGTCACAGATGCATCTGCAAAAATACATATATAGCACACCTGTTTTGTCTGCAGAGGCCCATGTTGGTGCATGCAAACAAGAATTTGCATGAACAAAATTGGCACCTATGTGAGCAAATGTAGGGTGTGGTTTGTGGGAGCAAGGAGTACTCTCAATTTTTGCAGGTATATCTGTGCCTTCCTTTGCAAACTTAGAATCCAAGGCTGAAGTGCTGAATGCCTACAGTGGAAGTTGAGTACCTCGGTACCTATGTGGAGGATCCCAGTACCTTGCAAAAGGGCCCTTCACAATAAATTTTACCATCCCATTTTTATATATAGCCTGTATGCTTATTGTTGTTCACTCCTTTGATATCAAAGTACAGTGTAACTTTCAGTTCCAACTGTCTGAATGTCATTTGTTCAATATTATGAAAATAAAAAGTACAGTAATCTACATTCCTATGTCATTTAAGTAATGCTACTAGTTGCAAATTATTACGTGCCGAGTATCAGTTGAGTATTTTGGAAGTCATTGTACTTACACTAGTTACAGACATTCATTTTATACTCTTAGGGGTATTGTGCTCCCCCCATTGAAGTCAGTGACAAAACTTCCCTTGACTTCAGTGAGAATAGGATCAGGCCTGTGGAGACTGTTGGAATTCACACAGGATTGTGCGGTCAATCTGTGACATTATGATGTAATAGGCAGGCTTTCTTGAAGAGCAAGAGATTGATACGAATGATAGCATTGTTATGCAGTATCTACTGAATATCTACAACTGCAGTCCCCAGTGTTATCCTAAGTTGGATGAAACACATTGTAAGAAGTGGTTGAGTGTAGTGCAAAAATAATGAACTCTGCCAGGTGATTGAAAGGTGTATCCTTTCTCACATTTTTCAGCAAAAGACATGTGACTGGCTTGGACACAGAGAGGATTACTAACCAATGCACATAATCCATCAAAGACAAAAAAGCACTTAATAAGCACTTATTAGTCTTATCATTGTAACATAACTGATCATGCTTACTCTTCTCTTGTTTTTAGAAGGAAATGAATAAGGGAGAAGAAGCTCTGATTTTGTGACTGTACTGTGTTAATACCAAAATGGTGGTAGGGTAGAGTTTATAACAGGAAAGAGTTGCTTCTGGATGGAAAACTATAGTGTTCACTTCACCTACTTCACTTCATATAACTGTTCCATTTCCAAATTGTTGGTCCAGAATCAGTGCTGACACCTTCCCCATGTGGTTGCATTGAAATGAATGCGAGTATGATTTAGTGCTGAATGTGGATTCCTTACCATACACAACCTGTTGTAAATGTGTCTAATAACGTAAATAAGTTGTTCATCCTTTTGGGGTGAGAATTTTGCTTCATCGGCTGCAGAATAATGTTAGACTGAGATGCTTGACAAGTGAATGAAGCATATCTGCGTTCCATTGTGTTGTGAATAAATATATCTTGTGTACTTTCATACTGGCTGAATTGTAAAAAGGTTTAACTTTATATGTATATGTGTTTTCATATATTCTGTGTATTGATATCTATTGAATGTAAATTGTAGAGCCTCATTAAATTTATTAAAACAATATCTTGAGAGTAATGATATTTTACAATGGTAATAGAAAACCTAAAATATTGAAAAATAATTGATTATAGCTTCTAATCATATCCCTTCATCACGAGAGGCATATTGGGTTCTTGACAGTCATAAATTTCAGTTTTGGTAGCAGTGTGCTTTTAATAATTACAGCTGAATCCTTGTTCACATTAATTTCATGAATAGCCCCATAGAAGTAAGTGGGGCTGCTGCTGTAAGTAAGTAAGGCAGGCTGGATCTGGCTCTGATGTCCCAGTCTTGCAAAATGCAATTCCCAGTGGAGTTGATAGGGTTCAGCGTATTTCCAGAAGCACCCAGCTATCGCTCCACAAAATTGGGCCTTCTAAGGGGTAGAGCTTGGAACTTCAGGGAATTTAATCTTCAGAGGAGACAGGCAGAATAAGTGGGATTTTTATTCAAGTACCTGTATTTAAACCTCTGCAGACTGTATAGCCTAAAATATAGCCTAACCTCTGCAAGCTCCACTAAGTGAGGTTTTTGACTTAAATAAATCTTTTCCTGTTACTGTTCTGTTTTGTCAATGATGGAATAGGGTGTGAGGACATAGTAAGACCCATTTTATTTACACTCCATCAGTCTGTCAACAACAACAGCAAAACAACAACAACAAAGCTCTCTTCTCACTTTGGTAAGATAGATCTTCCGACTCCCAGTTGTTCAACTGTGGCTGGGAGGAACAGTCCTTTCGTTTGGAACAGAACAGTGTTACTGCACAAGAATGGAATATTTGAAACTTGGCCAATCTTAAATCCTGGCAGTGCAAAGTTCTGAACTGGTATGCATGAATGTTAGCAGCAGCATTTCATATTCTTGAGAGAGTCCTTAACTACTACTCCTGTAGAGGATAATAATGTGATAAAATTGCAATACCCACTTGCAATAAGAATTTTAATGTATACTTCAGATGCCAAAATTGCACAGTAGTAATATATTGATATGTCAGTTAAAAAAAATTCAGTTAATCCTACCTTTATGTAAACAATTTTCAATGGTAGCTGAGTTATCAGAACACAGTGTGTGTTGGGAGTTAAACATGCATATGGACAGCCCATTAACAGTGATCAGGCTTATGGAGGTGCATCAAATGAGAGACTATATTGTATCTACTGAAGCATGGATAGTTAGCGCTAGCCAGCTTTCTACATGAATGGGAAGGGTACTTTTTTCCTAGGTTGCAGTAGTTAACAGTAGTCATAATACAGCTGCTGTACCATGTGGAGGAAAGCTATGTTGCAAAAAAAAAAAATAGCGGAAATGGGTGTTGGTGGTTATTTGGAGGGGAAAGGTGAATATGCTATAACAGCCTTTCGCTGCATACCTGCCTCTGGAGCGCAAGTTTGTGCAACTTAGTGGCCAGGCCCAGAGTGTTGGAGGGGAAAGGAAGCTGGAAGAGAGCTGCTAAGCATAAAATATTCCCCTTTCAACGAGTTTACAAGACATTGTTTCATAGGTTATTGCATGACCAACAATGCCATAAATGTCTGTTGCATCTAAGTCTTCCCCCCTCTCCTGCAATCTTTTGGATTACCAGAATACCTTTCGGAGGGGGAAGGGTGTTAGTCCTTTAAATCTGTCAGAGGCAAACAGCTGGAGCCCTACGGTGGTCATTTAGCAACTGGCTGCTGTTTGCTGCATCTTCCTGTCAGTTGAGTATTTTTAATTCCTGTTATATTTTCCTCCTACTTTTTCATTTCTTATGCCTGAGATACCACATTCTCACTTCATTAAAAAGCTTTTTTATTTTCTTTTTCATATTTAATAGATCACTCAGTCCTACCTAAGTCTGCGCTATTTGGGATAAATGAGTTACAATTTAAATATATTCTAAATTGCAATTACTTTTAAATAAAAGGGAATGCTATAAAAACTAATATCACAGCTGGATATCTTGAAGTACCACACTCCAAAATACTCTCATTTGATATTTTCATCCAAAAGTAATTTATTTTAGAACAATTGCAGTTTATATGAAGTAAACTTCCATTTCCTAGCTCTGAGGCTTGGACTCCTGAGATTAACTGAAAACAGGATTTAGGAGCTTGAATCTTTTAGCTGCTTTTGAAAATTTTACCCCCCAGGCACATCCTTGGCAGGGTCTGGATGTGGCTCACTTAATCAATTCCCTGCCTTTGCAGGGGCCTGGGGCACCAATGCACCTCCGTCCCTCCTGTTTTCTGACTGTGGGACATAATAGTCTGGTCTCCTGTGGGCTATCATACTTCGGTCTAATTTCAATTGTTGAGTTGAGTGTGCAGGTGCTGGCTGGTGCTGATGGCCTGTGAGATACAGAGGTCAGACTAGATCATTTCATGGTCCTCCCTGGCCTTAAACTCCATGACTTTAAATCAGTCTTGAGTTATCAACATTAACTCAAACTTAAAAATATTTGGGTCAGTTGCCAACACTAGTATATAATTAGAGCTGGGTGAATAATGAGAAAAACGTTAAATCTGATTCTCAGTTCGATACAACCACAGTTGCAATTCATTTTCCCATTACGGTTCAAGCAGCTTGGATTTGTTTACACAAATGTTTGGGGAGGCACCTTTATTCTTATGAATACAGCAGGTATTCATGTGCAAACGAATACTTAAGTGAGCATATTAACAAGTGAATGGGCATATTTGCACCAGAGCGCTTGCCTGGTCACCTACACATATATATGCTCAGTTACTTGATGGCAATATGGCAGAAGACAAGTGAATGTAACAAAAGCCTAAACAGCCTTATCTTTCTTACTCCCACAGACAGATAGGAACGTGGATATTTTAAAATCT
The DNA here is from genome assembly GCF_965152275.1 of Natator depressus. Classification (NCBI taxonomy): domain Eukaryota; kingdom Metazoa; phylum Chordata; order Testudines; family Cheloniidae; genus Natator; species Natator depressus. The sequence continues at coordinate 81,646,378 of NC_134241.1, read as the reverse complement.
GGGGTTTGCGTTAAATCATGTAGCTAAATGTAATAATTATGAGTTCTTTATATTATACTAGTGCCTAGAGATCCAAACCAGGATTGAGGCCCAAATCCTATTGTGCTAGGCACAGTACATACCTATATACCTATAACAAAAAGACAGTTCCTGATCTAAAGGGACTAACTTCTAAGGCCCCAATCCTGCAAACACTTATTGTGCTTTACATATTCTAAGTCTAAGTAGTCCCACTGAAATCTAAGGCAGTACTCGCAGTATGTAAAGTTAAGCATGTGCAAGAATAAGCAAGCTCTTTCTCTCTTCTTTTTTGGCAAAAAAGGACAGGAAAAGATTGTGTTTTAAATTTCCCAGGCCAGCTTTTCCTGCAGTGTTTTTTCTCCTTGAAGTTTTCCCTCCTTGCTTCTAGAGATCCAATGCCCCAACATTTCTTCAAGCTTCTCTCCTGTTTATAAAGGTCAGGTTGTCCAATCAGGGAAGAGAAACCATATCATGTGACTTAGGTAACCAATCGCACAGTTTGAATACTGAGTCCTAAATTTCAAACATTCTAAGAAGTACTCACAGCTTGTTAACACGTTAAAAAAAATCCGACCAAAAAGTGCTTGCTATTAATAGTTTAAGCAGCTCTACTTGTTGCTGCTTTAAGAACAAATTAACAATACCTCCTTCTTTCCTTCATTTTCCCACTTAGGATGACCAATGTTGTAGGTCCCACATAAAACATGTAATCAGAACAACAGTTAAAATGTAAGATAGTTAAAAATGTCATTGCCAATGTAATTAAAAAAATCTAATTAACACAAATCCGTTATATGGTGCTGTGAATGTACTTAGTTCTTTGTTTCTTCATCACACAGTGATGGAGACTTTTAAAAATAAGTATTTATTACCTGCAGGCACAAGGAATATAAACAGGTATCTGTTTAATTTCAGCACCATAGTTGCAAAACAAATATTCACTATCAAAATGGGCTTTACAAAAATAAAAGCCCGAAGGAAAATGGAATGACTTACTGCCTGTATTAGAGTAACACTTGAGCTATTTGAGGATAAATTGTAAAAATATTATTGCTATAACTTACAATAAGTGTACATATATTGTATAGTAACCCATAATCTACAATGCCTCAGCTCTGCTGTAATCCCCTCCATTGTGTATATGGTATGTTTTAATGGTCTTTAATGGCAGATCTTTTAATGCCAATGTAACAATACATAACTTGCATTGTCAACAATTCTGTTTGTCTTTAGTTAAAATTAGTTCCTAAAATAGATATTTACAACCTACAAGAAAATTCCTCCTCAGATTATTTCAGTTTTTAAGGTAAGTCATGTTTTTGCTTGAAACACTGAAGGGACACCTTGAATGAATAGTCCTGGTTTTAGATTTCGAAGTCTGGATCTCTTTTGAGGCTGAACAGTGTGCCATACTCACCGCAGGCCGAAAGCAGTCACAAGTCCTAGCTAAATTCAGAGGTGGTTGTACAGAGGTAAGGTACATATGCTGAAGGGCAAGAGACACTAGTGTGCCAGGAAAGCAACTAATACTGTAAGAACTAGTCAGTTAAAGTAGCTCCTTACATTGATTTAGCACTATGTCTAGTTCCTCTGTGTGCCTGAATGAAAGGCGGGGGGGGGAGGGAGGAGGCTGAGGAGATGGAATACTGACCTGACTACCATCACAAATGCAATTCATGAGCTGTCATAACTCGGCTGTTCTGTGCCCCTGGCACCCAGGAGGGCTGGAGGGGTCAGCCAGTAGATCTGCATAATCTCAGATCTACTTGTTAAAACCGCTCCTCCTTGACCCCCCAAGTCCTCTCTGCATTAGTGTGGATAAAGCTCTCAGAGAGTCTGTACGCACTCTACAACCTTCCCTGACCTTCTGGCCTATGAAGTGAAAATGCACAATTTGCAGTCTTTTGGCCTTTATACACCTATGGCTGGTAGTCATGATTTAGATTAATATGATGAAATGACCAGTGTTCCCAGGTTTATGGTTCCGTATCCTGTTCCATTAAGAGCCTTCTGAGGTTCCAAAAGAGAAGGGGAACATTCTTGAACAATACCAATTCCTGAATGCACCAGTTTCTGGGAGCATTTTGCACCTAAAGAATCATGCCCTATGACAAAATTACTGACTTTGGCAGATTCTCCTTCTGCTCTTCTTCTGGCCTGTATGCATCCAGAACCCTTACCACCAGCTACTAAAAGTATTCACTGAAAAGGGTGAGGGGACTGCAGTAGTGATTCATTGTTAAAGCTAAAAAACAAAACAAATACCACCCTTTAAGTCAAAGCTCTGAAAATACAGCATAGCACATTAAAATCTTATTCATTGCTGAAAACTTATCACTCAGAAAAAGCAAAGTGATTTTTAAGATGTATTACACATTAAAATAACTCGTTCACTGCTGGACATTTATCTCCCCCCAGTGTGACCCCCATGTCTTGTATCTCCCTGCAAATACCTCTAACAGGCAATCACTCCTACTCTTGCACTATGAGGTCAATAGAATCAGGGAAGGGCAAGGGAATGGCACTTGGAGCAGTAGCCACTGAGGAAAAAAAATGAGGACAATATTAAGAACCAGCATCCCCAAAATATGTATTTTTTTTCTTTTGCATACTGTACATGAGTCACTGAGAGCTTTGTCACATCATTGTAATGAGACTTCCTGGGCCACTCAATGCTGAGATATATATATAAAAAGTCTGAAAGGCTTGAATGTGACAAGAAATGATTACTGGCTTACTTTTAGTTTTTCATTTCACAAAACTTTTGTTGCTACATGCACAACTACTGGGCAGCTTTTCATTGCATTTGCACAAAGCGCAGACATTGCAATGGGAAGTGTAAAAACCTCATCAGGAAAAATGCAATAATTCTAAAAGAAACCATTTCAGATAATCACCACTTCTCAAACAGGGAGTATCTTCTGAAGAAAACATCCAGGATAAGGATACACTGACAGATTCCCGGTTACATTCCAACCTATTTGGCCCTGTTGGTCTTTGTGTAGAGAGTATATCATGGCTGGAAAGAGCTGTTAAAGGAAAGAAGACAGGATTAGCACTGTTTTAGCATTTAGTGCGGAGTGAAAGGATTTTCTGCCCTATTCTCAGATGTGCCTTTCATGCAAAGAGTAGTTAAATTTTATATAAATATGTCAATCACTGATACACACTTCTTTCCAGTAATCCATCTTTTCTTTCAAGAACACATTGAAGCAAGGCAAGACCGTTCTTCTGCCATGGCGTCTGTATTATTTCAGTGCCAACTTCAAAATCATTCCCCATCAGTGCCGTAGAATAAGAATAAATATGTGGTTTTTTCCAAGGCTGTAATGTGCAATATTTTATTCTCTATTCTTATTGTGAATTTGATATTGCTCCGAATGAAGGCTATGGCAGAACTCTCACTGTCAGCATCAAGACCTAGGTGAATATTGGAACACTCTGAAAGGGCTATAGTAGAACAATTTCAAATTTTGAGAAGTACAGATATATATTTTTAAATGACTCCCCACCCCAAATATAAATATGTCAAGAAGCTGCTCACGAAGCAGAACCAACACTATATGACTAGGAACGACAATAGCCTGACTGCACCATTCATGAACATGCAATAGGCTGAAAATTATTTGTCTAAATGATGCAGCAACTAATAACAATTAACAAATACACTCCCAGAAATGAGGATCAGTTTGCAAACAATTTGCAAACAGAAATAAGGATGATCTAAATAGAATATTATTTGCAATGAATAACTTTATCAGCACTAATTGCATATACTTATCCAGGATATTTCATACTTCTTCAATAAGTGTCCCCGTGGGTGCTCCACTTTAGGTGTTTGTGCGTCCCTGTGCTTCTAGTCGGAGATTTGCAGTAGCAGTACCCTGGTTGGCCATGCATGCACGGCAGCCGTCTCGTGCCACTTCAAGTGGCTACCCAGCGTGAGCAGCCAACTGCCCACCAATTCTTTCTCTACTGTCATTGGCTTCGGTCAGAACAACAGCAGTGCCCCAAAAACCTTGCTATTTCTCTATTTCAACCTTACACACTCTCAAGGATTCCCATGCCACATTGAAAACCCCAGGAATATATGCCCCGGGAACAAAAAGAAACAGGGCAGATTTTATACCCAACGCTTCCGCACTGCCCTGTAAGCCCAACCTCAAAAACATTATGACCAGCGCCGCAAACAACGTCAGACAAGACACCGGCAAGCCCCAGAGCAGTCAGCAACATCTCAACCATCCACTTCCAGACAAGCATTTTGAAGTTTTGGTCGAGGACATGAGAGCCCACAGACTCCACTGATGAAGTCACTCATAACCTTCAGCCCATCTTTCTACCTGGTCTGGGCAACCATTACATCAGACAAGTGGGTCTGGAAATTATATGCCAGGGTTATTCTATCCCTTGTGCCTCTATCCTGTCTACCCACTACCCTTCCCTGTCCCTCTTCAGGGACCCATCTCATGAGCACCAGTTACAGCAGGAAGTAAACCACCTGCCAAGCACAGGGGGAGCGGGTTTTATTCACACTACTTTCTCACCCAGAAGAAAACAGGCAGATGGAGGCCCATCTTGGACTTGTGCAAGCTAAACAAGTTCGTCAGAACACAGCGCTTCAAGATGAAAATCCTAGCAACCAGATTCTGGCATTGGAGAAAGGAGATTGACTCTTGACCTACAAGACACCTATTTCCACATCACTATTTATCCAGCGCACAGAAGGTTCCTCTGATTTACACTCAGGAACCTCTACTACCAGTACAGAGTGCTCCCATTCTTATTATCCACAGCCCCATGGGTATTCTCCAAGGTCCTCACTGTCATCGCAGCACAACTTCGCAGACAGGGTGTGATAGTATTTCCCTACCTAGACTACTGCCTCCTAAAAGCTTCAGCATGCCAGGCTGCAGGCGACACACTTCACATCACTATAACCCTGTTTACAAAACTAGGGTTACAATTCAACTTTCAGAAATCCACCCTAATTCCAAGCCAACAGTTGGCCTTTATAGGGGCACACCTTAACTGCACCACAGCAGCAGCACGACTGCCTCAACAACGCTTTGTTGCCCTAACGAACCTCATTACAGTGGTAAAAAAGTCCGCCAGAATGTGCCTACAACTCCTAGGGCACATGTTGACCACCATGTTTGTTGTGCATGCCAGGATTCGTATGAGGTGTCTACAAACCTGGCTTCATACTGTCTATACTCCTCACAAGCACTCCATCCACAGACGACTGACAATGCCCAACAGGGTAAAAGACTCACTTACTCACATGGTGGACAAAATCAACGAACGTTTGCATAGGTGTACCATTCCAAAGACACACCCCATCGGTAACGATCACCGCGGACGTTCCCTCGTGGGATGTGGAGCACACTTGTGCAAGAATACCATCCAGGGCTGGTGGTCCCTTGCGGAATCTACCCTCCACATAAATCTATTGGAATTCAGGGCGGTTCAAAATGCATGCCACCACTTTCTGCCTCTGATACGCAACAAGAGTGTCCAGATCCTCATGGACAACTTGGCCACTATGTTTTACATAAATCACCAAGGAGGGGCCCGATCTTACTTGCTCTGCACAGAAGCAGTTCACCTCTGGGGATGGTGCATCTCCAACAACATAAATCTCATTGCAGCCTACATACTGGGAAGCCAGAAAGTCACAGCAGATGACCTAAGCAGAAACTTCTCGCAAATGGGCGAATGGGAGCTGGACCCAGGAATCCTGAAAGCTGTATTCCAACAATGTTTTTTTCCCCTCAATAGACCTTTTTGCAACGCTCCACAATGCCAAATGCCCACAATACTGCTCCTGGGCAGGATTTGGACAAAATTCCCTGGGGGATGCCTTCCTCATGAAATGGGAAGCCCCCTTGGTGTATGTCTTCCCCCCGACTCCACTATTGAGCCGCATACTCCTCAAGATCAAGAAGGACAAATCCAGAGTAATCCTAATTGCGCCAACATGGCCCAGACAAATCTGGTTCCCATACCTGAATCAGATGACCACAAGACCACCACAGACCCTTCCTCTTGTGCCTCATCTGCTGACACAGGACTCAGGATGCCTCCGCCACCCCAACATTCCGATTCTCCATCTCAAGGCATGGCTAATCCATGGATGATGAACCTAGAGGCATTCTGTTCCAGGGAAGTATAGGATATTTTACTGAACAGCACATGACTAACTAAGCAAAAAACATATGCGCACAAGTGGAAACGTTTTTCCATATGGTGCAGAGACATACAAGTTACCCCACACATTGGTCCCACTACCCACAATACTTGAATACATGCTGATACTCAAAAAATCAGGCCTTTCCATTAGTTCACTCAAAGTGCACTTATCGGCCATTACCACTTACCACTCTAAGGTAAATAGACTCACTGTCTTCACCCACCCTCTAACGAAACGCTTTCTCAAAGGCATACAGAATACTTATCCCATACTGAGAAACCCAACCCCGATGTGGGACCTCAACCTTGTTCTCCATACTCTCATGGGCAAACCCTTCGAGCCACTAGCTACCTGATCACTGTTACACTTATCCATGAAAGTCGCCTTCCTAGTGGTGATCACATCAGCAAGGAGGGTGGGAGAGCTGGGTGCCCTAATGGTAAACCCACCCTATACCATATTTCTCAATGACAAGGTAATCCTACGTCCACATCCTAAATTTATACCCAAGGTTGCCTCCTCCTTTCATCTCAACCAACCCATCTACTTCCCTGTATTCTTCCCTAAGCCGCACGTCGACAGCAGGGTAGTGTCCCTTCATGCGCTGGATGTTCGTAGGGTGCTTGTGTTCTATATAGAAAGAACAAAGACATTCAGAAAATCATCCCAATTATTCGTATCCACAACAGAATATTCCCAAGGGCAAACCATTTCCAAACAGAGACTCTTGAAATGGATCTCTAACTATATCCGATTATCCTATCAAAAACAATATCTGGAACCTCCTTCCGGACTTCACACGCACTCTACAAGAGGTATATCCACATCAGTAGATTTTCTCAAAGATGTACCTATCATTGACATTTGTAAAGCAGCTACCTGAGCATCAGTCCATACCTTTACCAAACATTACGCCTTAGAGCCACATTCAGCTGCGGATACTCACTTTGGACGATTGGTGCTATCCACCGTGCATTAAGTAACTCTGAAGCCCCTCCCCTTCAAAGAGGGGCACTGCTCTACAGTCACCTAAAGTGGACCACCCACAGGGACACTCCCCGAAGAAGAGAAGGTTACTCACCTGGTGCAGTAACTGAGGTTCTTTTGAGATGGTTGTTCCTGTGGGTGCTCCACTACCCTGCCTCCTCCACTCTGCTCTGGAGTTTCTCTTTGATCCTCTGGGGTAGAGAAGGAACTGGGGGAGATTGGCTGCGCATGCTGGGTAGCCGCTCGGAGTGGTGCGAGACGGCTGCCGCACCTGCGCAGCCAACCGGGGCACGGCTACTGCAAATCTCTGACAAGAAGTGCAGGGGTGCACAAAAACCTAAAGCGGAGCGCCCACAGGGACAACCATCTCTAAGAACCTTAGTTACTGCACAAGGTGAGTAACCTTCTCTTGTTCTTTATTAGAAATTCTTTCAATAATTGTAAATAATTTGAAACAATAATTGTAAAAAACCAGAAATGGTGCATCCTGATTTTCCATCCTGATGATAAAATATCACATACTGATTCAGGAAATTGTATATTGAGCCTTGGCTAGCAGTTCTTTATTTAAGTAACAATGCTTGTATTAAAAGATAGCTGAACTGTGCTCAAAGAGCTAGTGGTTTTTGACAGTGTAGTAATTAGTGTATTAAAACAATATCCACAGCCCACTTTCTTCGCTATGAAAATTAGAAATTTACAGTTACATGAAGTTATATTACTGCAATAAAGTAATAGGAAACTTAGATTACTGTCTACATGTGGTATTAACTTTTTATATACTTTGTATACAAATAGAGAATTATAATCCTCGCACCATGGTAAGTCTTGAGTAGCTAGAACATAAGAATGGCCCTACAGGGTCAGACCAAAGGTCCATCCAGCCCAGTATTCTGTCTTCCGACAGTGGCCAGTGCCAGGTGCCCCAGAGGGAATGAACAGAACGGGTAATCATCAAGTGATCCATCCTCTGTCGTTCACTCCCAGCTTCTGGCAAATAGAGGCTAGGGACACCATTCCCACCCATCCTGGCTAATAGCCATTGATGGACCTATCCTCCATGAATTTATCTAATTCTTTTTTGAACCCTGATATGGTCTTGGCCTTCACAACATCCTCTGGCAAGGAGTTCCACAGGTTGACTGTGAGTTGTGTGAAGAAATACTTCCTTTTATTTGTTTTAAACCTGCTTCCTATTAATTGCATTTGGTGACCCCTAGTTCTTGTGTTATAAGGAGTAAAACAACACTTCCTTATCTACTTTCTCTACATCAGTCATGATTTTATAGACCTCAATTGTATCTCCCCTTAGCAGTCTCTTTTCCAAGCTGAAAAGTCCCAGTCTTATTAATCTCTAGTCATACGGAAGCCATTCCATACCCCTAATCATTTTTGTTGCCCTTTTCTGAACCTTTTCCAATTCCAATAAATATATATATATATTTGAGATCAGGTGACCACATCTGCACACAGTATTCAAGATGTGGGCGTACCATGGATTTATATAGAGGCAACGTGATATTTTCTGTCCTATTATCTATCCCTTTCTTAATTATTCCCAGCATTCTGTTCGCTTTTTTGGCTGCCGCTGCACATTAAGTGGATGTTTTCAGAGAACTATCCACAATGACTCCAAGATCTCTTTTTTGACTGGTAACAGCTAGTTTAGACCCCATCGTTTTCTATGTATTGTTCTGAATTTACTCTAGCAAGTTCTTCATTTTTGTGATCTGGAGCACATTCCAAGAAATGAAGCTTGTTTACAGTTGTTAAAAAAAGAAAAAAAATCTATTTTTTCCTCCCCCACAGTGGTGCTGCTTGGAAGAGGTGTTTGGAATTTGAGACTTCACTTCATACCACATTTGAAAATTTGTGACACGGTCTTAAAAAACAAAAACAAAAACAAACAAACAAACAAAACCCCACCTCTGAGAGGAGAGGGGGGAACAGAAAAAGAAGATGGTCACAGTTAAGCCAAGACTATGGGAGACTTTAATAATACAGTGTCCTCAGCTATTTCTGCTTCTCTCACACCGAAACAATTTGCATGCTTTATTATTGATTACTGCTAAAACGAATAGGTAGAAAAATATGCACTCAAGAAGGCAGATGGAACTGGCAGAGGATGTCACAGGTTTGTATGGACACTTTTTATTTTCTCCCTGGAGTAAGATTGGAGAGAAGAATGGTATTAGACAATTGTAAAGGGTGGACCTTGATGCTAGGCTAGGATCTTAGAGACATTAATGAGAGATGAGATCACAAAACGTCTGGAAAAATGTGAATTGGCAGAAATGTGCCAGTATAGCTACTTAAAGGGTGAAACCTTGTTCCTGATCTGTCTGTGAAACTTATTTTTGAGGAGCTAATGCAAAGAACAGATGGGAAAAAGCTATGGTCGCAGTCTGCTTGGATTTCCAAAAGATGTTTGATATGGTCCAGAGCAGAAGACTGAATACATAAACTAAGCCCAGATTGGCCTTGAGGAAAAAAACAAACTATTAAATAAATGAAATGAGCAATATTTACTGGGTCAGGGAGTAGCAGGTTAATGAGCAGATTGCATACAACAGTAATCAGCACGGAGGCCGATCCCTTAAACTCTAAAACAGAGCAAAGGGTCTGGGATCATGGGAATCCTGGTGTTTTCCTGATATTGGCATACAACCTTTCCCAACAGCATCAGGCTGTGAAAGTCATGAAGTTGCTGGTGATTTCTTCCCCAGACCCTGCTACATTTTATCACACACCTGAGCAGTAGAAGAAATGCACAGCATGGTTACTCAGTGAAACCATGGCTCGGGGACAATGTGATAGTGCAAAGCTTCTCCATCTTTTTCATTCTGCAGATCACTTCATAAGAGAGAGAGAGACCCCCAGAGGAACTGTCTGGCCTCCCATCATCCCAGTCCTCACTGCTCAATTCCATGGTGATCCATGTATTCCTGTTTGTTATATATCACTGGAAAAATATCCTCAGCCACAAGCCCCAGTCACCAGTTTACAGTAGTGTTATTGATCTGTCAATCCTAATGGTCACAGAGTCATATACCAAGATGCCATGCAAAACGTGCAAGCGCTCTTAAAGGGAAGCACTGGCCCAATAAGCATTGGATGAAAGTCCTATGAAACTAATGTATTAAAAGCTCCTCAGTCACTTCCTATGGGAAAGGAAACTTCTTCTTTGTGCTCTGGCTAGAGTAGGGCAGGCTGAGGCAGGGCCCATGATCTGATGCTTGGAGGCCTATCAACACCAGAAATGAAGGAAAAATCTGAGTCAAGCATTATACTGCATTTCTGATGAACACGCAGGTTGAAGGAAAGACAGTTCGGACAGCCACACTGGAGCAGGAATCTAGGACCTCCATCTTCCCTAGTGAGAACATGTGATCTGCTGAGAATGCAAGCTGGTGTAAATAAGTAGGGCCTCGGTTCAGGTTTGTGCACATGCATTATTTGGAGAGTGCAGAGAGACCAGCCAGATTTTCCAGACTGCTGGTTTCTCTGTAGAAAACTGGGGACTGGCTGATAGAGACAAACTAGGAGAGTTCCCTTTTGGCCAGATGGCAGGATTTCCTGTCCTTCTTTGCTTTAATGACCCTGCTGCTTTGCCAGCCATTTTGTACATGCAGGCAGCTAGTCTCATCCTTCAATCTTGCCTCAAAGCACAGTAAATAATGAGATGCAAGCCAAGCAGGTTTTGAGAGATATGAAGCCCTGGTGATTTAGCCAGTAGATTGTAAATGCAGTTCCATGTTAGCAAATATAAAATAATAAGTCTGGGAGAAGGAGGCCAAAGTAGGAATGTCTACTTAAAGAAAGACTCAAAAAGCATTCTGATCAGGAATAGGCACTTAGGTTTATTTTGCAAACAATAATTGCAGGGATCAGCTCAATTCACAGCAGTAACAGGGCAAACAAACATATTAGGGCATAGGGGAAAGACAAAATACTAAACACATGAGGCTGTGCAATTGCTACATAAGGCACTTGTTAAAATGGGAATACTGTGTCCTGTCTTGCTTAGTGCTAGAAGCAGATTATTGCCTCAGCGGGAGTTCAGCACAGGGCAACAAAGGTGATACCCAGTCTAATAATATAAGTTGTGAAGAAAAGTTAAGGCAGTTTGTTTTATTTAACTTAAGAGGAGTCCTCAAGGTGACCTGTTCACAGTTTTTAATGGAATAGATAAATATGATCAAGATACATGGTCTGAGTTGGCATGGGGTTCAGAAAGGGAAAAAACAAAACACTCCCCACCCCCCACCTCCCGCCCAAAACTCAGCCAACCAACAAACGCAAAATATACAAAGCCGGGAGTAAACAGGTAACTCAGCAGTGCTATTTTACAGAGTAATAGCATAAGAAATGAAAAAGAAAATTGAAGCAAAGTGTGTAAATACATTCAAGAAGCACTTGAACTTCTTTCTAGAGGCGAAGGTGTGGTTAACACGTCTCAAAGCAAGGCTAGATGATTTTAACCCACTCCTGACATTTCTGAGGACCTTTTGCAATAAGTGCTCTGGGAAATCTTCAGCACTCATTGACTTTGGTGTAAATCTGGATTTACTCCATCCAGGGGTAACCAACATGGGAATCTGACCTTCAGTTTTAAAGTTGTATAAATGCGATAATGAGCCTTAAGCCAATAAAACAACAGTTTCTCTTCAAATGTATACCAGTTACCACGTGGGACCAGATTCAGATGCTCTTACCGAAACTGAGTAGTATCTTAGTCTTGGAGTAGTAATGCACCACTCAGGCACTCCAGGAGGTGTAAAGCACTACTCAAGGTGAGTAAAAGTATCAAAATCCGACCCACTGGCTTTAGCCAGCATGCTACCTTTTTGAGCATTTTTTTACTGACAAGACCTCTCTTTTCACCTTGTTTTCATCGTCTTCCCAGTTTATTAGCTTTTTCTTTTGCTCTGTGTCTGCCTTTCACTTCCTGTATGGGTGGTGGGGATTTATGTGCACACCTAATGAAATGTGACAGCATTATAGTTTTCTGGTATGCATTTACATCACGCTTAACTCCATAAACTGGCCATCTGTAATGTTTGTTCTGCATGAGTACAAAGTTAGTATTACCTCCATCTTTCTTGTATTGTGACTATTATCAACTAAATCAATGTAAATTATATCATTTTAATACATAAGGGAAGATACATCAAAGATGGCACCTATTACATAAAATAAATTGGGACATGCCATACATTTGATGTACACTGAAGGGCAGAATATAATTTCAGTTGTGCAATATTGAGTCTTGCACAACTTGTTAGGAATTGTAACAATGGCATTTTTCCATTACGAGGTGGAACTGGTAGAATTGTCAATAATATTGTAGAAAAGCCAGACGTGTTCAAAAATAGTTGTTTGCTATATTAGGGAAAAAGCTAGTTGAGGTAGTCATATGATGATGATGATTGATTGATGATGAAATACTTTGCATTTCAACAGTAAATGAGGATGTGGTCCAAGCTACACCATTGATCCACCCCAAGAGTGGGAATGTGCCCAGTCCATCTTGAAGAACTCCAATTACAGGTGAATAACCTTCATTTCCCTGTGCATTTCTTATGACATTGCAAATTATCATTTCAAGCTAGTGACCAAGCTAGGAAGTTCTACTTACTAACAATGCTTTTTTGTTTGAGAAAACAGGTTGTTTTGGAGAGCAACTAGGTTGTTTAATTTCTCTCCGAAACAGTTTTCATCTGTGGATAATGCCAGAAATACTTGTGGTGCCATTATACTTAGCAAAAAATAAGTTTATATTTACAATTAGAAATATAATAAATAGTTCATAATTGAAATTACCAAATTAGTAACAAATATTAGCTAAATGTAGCAAATTTAGCTAAAAAGTTTTACTATAATGCCAAAGAAGGTGAGAGCTAAAAGCAAGGATTGTAAAGTGCTTCATTGAAACAAGACAGAAAAGGTACAGTAACTCCTAGCTTAACGTTATAGTTATGTTCCTGAAAAATGTGACTTTAAGCGAAACGATGTTAAGCGAATCCAATTTCCCCATAAGAATTAATGTAAAGTGTGTGTGTGTGGGGGGGGGGGGGTTAGGTTCCAGGGAATTTTTTTCACCAGACAAAAAACTATATATTTTTGTCTACACACACACAGAGTATAAGTTTTAAACCAACAATTTAATACTGCACACAGCAATGATGATTGTGAAGCTTGGTTGAGGTGGTGAAGTCAGAGGGTGGGATATTTCCCAGGGAATGCCTTACTGCTAAATGATGAATTAGCACTCGGCTGAGCCCTCAAGGATTAACACATTGTTGTTAATGTAGCCTCACACTCTACAAGGCAGCACGAATGGAGGGAGGGGAGACAGCATGGCAGACAGAGGCACACACCCTGTGTGTGTGTGTGTGTGTGTGAGAGAGAGAGAGAGAGAGATGCACATTGCTCCTTTAAGTACGCTGACACCATTCTAAGTCTGTTGCCTTTAAAAAGATCAGGAAGTTGAGACAGCAGCTGCAGCCAGCAAGCTCTCTCCATCCTGAGCCTTGTCCTGTCCCCACCCTGCTCTATATGGAGAAGGGTTAAGCGGGGGGCAGGAGTAGGGGGGAGGGAGACACCCTGACATTAGCCTGCCTCTTCCCCGCTCTCCCGCACAAGAAGCAGGAGGCTCTGGGGAGCAGCTCCAAGGCAGAGGGCAGGAGCAGTACAGGGCAGTGGGGGGAGGGACAGCTGAACTGCCGGCAATTGATAGCCTGCTGGGCGGCTGCCACACTGGGAACTTAGGGGAGCGGGGAGCTGATAGGGGGGCTGCCGGTCCACCCTGGTTCCAAGCCCGCACCAGCGCACTGCAACGGGTTGCTCTTCCTGCAAGCCATGGACAAAGCAGGCGATTGCCAAACGACATTATAAGAGAGCATTGCGCAACTTTAAACGAGCATGTTCCCTAATTGATCAGCAACGTAACAACGATAACGGGACGACTTTAAGTGAGGAGTTACTGTATGTCTAGGCAACATTCATAAAAGATTGAAGAAATAACAATGAGTTGAAAAAGCGTAACATTGAAAGATTACATTGAAAATCAATTTGAACATCAAACTATGGTTAAGCTTGTAATCTTAGAAGCAGTCATAGGACTTTATATCCAATTGGTGCATCATACTGTGCTTATCAGAATTTGGAAAACATTGCATCTGAACTTTTGGTTCCCAGTCTTACAGTTCATGTAACAGACTAATTTCTTTTTCAGATTTCATATGGAATAATTCCAGACAAGACATTACTCGCACACCTGTAATTCTAGTTGATTTCATTGGCAAAGAAAGCAGAATATCAGGCACAATCTGTGGGCATCTGGGAGCACATTCCATAATAGGTTTCACTTTATGTTAAGTTCCATTGTTGCTGAGTTCGTATTACTTTTTAGTAGAAAAGAGTGTCCGGAATAACTTTAAAAGTATAATGAACATTTATGCGCAATTCAACTAGCCTTTCAACTTTCAACTTCAGTGATGGCAGAAGTACATTTTTTATTTTATTTTTCTACTTCTCATTTGATGTGTAATCTTATGCACTGTGCTCCTTTTTGATGTCACCCTTTGTTTTCTTTTAGCGTTTCCTAAGAAATAGGTTTGATTAGATATTCTCAAAAACATATTCAGAGTTCTGTTTTGGAACTGAAACCTACTTTGTTTAATAATGATCACTAATGTCTTAGCTGAATGTCACAATGCTCGGCCAAACCACACTAAGAAAACAGAGGGCTAAATTCTATCCTCAGTTATGCTGGTGCGGTCCCACTGAAGTCAAATTAAAATATGTTTAAAGATATCTGGAAAAAAAATCAAGTAGCCAAAACAGCACAGATGGCTTCAATATCTTTAGTATGAAGCTTATGATTCAAGTTAATCCAGAAAAAATATATTTTTAGATTTTTGAAAAGTACTCCAGAGAGAGAGAGTACTACATTTTTAAAATCCAACTGGTCAAAAAATCCCTTTGATATTCAAGCTGCCCTCAAAATAAACTAAACTGAAGTTTGTTGTCACCATTCTGCACTGATAATAAAGTACAAAATAAGTTTGCTTTGTGACTAAAACAAGTTCCCCCACCATGCTGCTCGTTCCTCCTTGTCCTTGTCATCATGGGAAAGACATTCCAAGGACTGCTGTGTTTATTCTAAATTGTATCCCAGTCAGTTTTGTTACGGTCATTTGGCAGGGAGAGGACAGTTTTGTAACAGCAGTGTCTAAAAGTTGTATGTTTCAGGAGTCCTGCCAATGTCAAGTTTGCCATTCCTCTGGAAAGAAGAGGGTTAGAGCTTCCCCACATCCATGTGACAATGCACTTATAGAACCTCTAATGAAATTGTTAATTTTAGTCCCTTCCCCTCGTTAGGTGCTTCTTAGTTTCTGAACCATGCCCACGTGGTTCCCTCTCCCTTCTGCAAAACTCTTTTAAATTTACAGGGTTTTTTTTTAAGATAAAATTCTACTTTTTAGAAAGCTGCATGAAAGAACTACAGAGCTTACCAAAGTCCTTTAAAATCCAAGTTATACAACCCATGTCATCTACAATCTGTCATCTACAAGTTATTAGCAAAATGCTGTCTGTCTAACATCAACAACATTAATACACATCAGCCACAAGGGACCACAAATGTTAACCCTTAATTTTGGATATATTTTCAATGAACTGCAAAACAGTGACTTACATGATTTTATTCTGTATTAAACAAAACATTACAGGTCAGATAAGAGGTGCCAAGATGAGAGGAAAAATTAAAATGCATAAAACTATTTTATAATTGTCCCATTTGTCAGCATAATAAAAATGTGAATGATGTTCTTTAGACATTTTTAAAATAAAAAAAATCAGAATTAACTATGCATTATTCATTATGTATGCAGGCAATGTTAAAAATATTGTATTTGATTCTGATCTCAATTACACAAATGTAAATAAGGAGACATGTGGAGTTGGAAAATGAAAAACCTGGTTTGAGATCAGAATCAGAACTATTATTGGTAGCTGGAATTTTTGGTGGATAAAATTGAAGCATGGACGCATGTTGAACACTCTAGCTTTTCTGCATACAGAAGGAAAGCTGCTGGAATTTGGCAAATAGTGCAAAAAAATAATCTTTGCCGTTTTCATGGTTCCTGAGTCTTATTAGAGAAGCAAGTTTATGTCAGGACTAAAATCATGCAGCTGCACATTTCTTTCCAACTGCTGGCACTGAATTCAGTGAAACTAGTTTCAAATAAATGCACAGAATGAGAAGTTAATTTTAGAAAAAGTAGTGTTTGGTGCACTTGTCCAACTCATTTACATATTATAACTGGTATTAAAATATTGAAATGTCATAAATAGTAAGAAGCAGACGTAATCATTTCAAGAATGGTAAACCTGCTTACTCACTTGTCAATCTTTGTCATATAACTTCTTTCCTTAGATTGCAAGCTTTTTGGGGCCGGGCCTTCAAACAGTGGGGCCCCAATCCTGACTGAGGTCTATGGGTATTACTGTAATATAAAAAAATAATATTATAATTATGAATACCTGAACTTGACTGATGGGAAGAGTAAGCAGAATGTGAACTTTAAGCTAGATCTAGCAGCAGCTGTATAGGTTGGGACAGTTTTGGAAGTACATTCAGGTTCAGGTTGAGCAGTACAAGGGCTAGATGAAAGATACAATGGGGGTGGAAACAATCAGAGGAAACTGAATGGGGATGGGCAATGCTTGAAGGGAGGCACTTGATCTCAAAGTGGAAAGCAACAGCTATTGTGCCAATGTTCCTGGACACCTTGAAACTTCAGGAGTCAGTCGTGAAATGCCTGAACAGTTTCATGCAGGTCCTGGACCTAGCTGAAGGATGACATGCCGCAATGAAGATCCTGATCTACAAAACTGTTCAAAAACCCTTCTTCATACAACCTCAAAAAAGTTGACATAAATATGGTTCTCCATCAGCTGACTATGGTGAGTAAGGATGCAAAGTTATGACGAAGAAACCTCTTTTTTCTCTTTTTTTGTCAATTCCCAAAATAATTACATAACTTGAGAGCTCCCCCGCCTCCACTATATACCATTTTTTGGCCTGTCTACAATTTGCTATTTTTGAGTTTGAGTCTGAACCCCCACCCGCCCTCCCCAAAAAACATGAAATTCAGAATGTGAACTTTTTTGGGGGAAATTTTTAACTGATTAGTGCACAAAGACTAATTGAACAATTTTATTGGAACTCATCAGACAATTCAAGCATAATCTAGAGATTATGTGCTGAAAATTTTGGCCAGACACGCTGATTTTTTTTTCATTTAAAACAAAGAAGTTGAAGTCCCACTTTAAATGCAAACCAGAATGTAACCTTAATTATGATGTTGTAATGGATACCACCATAATCCACGACATAACTGACTCCTTTACTACTAGCTATCTTAGGTTGAATATTTGCATATTTTAATATTTTTGTGTGTATTCACACACAATCAGTGAAAAGAATTTGCTTTAAAATAATAGATGAAAGATCCAAGTCCTCTCCTTCCCATGATAAGGATTAAAAAGTGGATACAGCGAAGAAAAGAGCAAATTCTGCATGGAGCAACCTATTGTACGGAAATTCTCCATCTGAATAAAATCTGCTATTCCATACCTATTCATTATGAAAGTCACACTGATACTTTTATTAATACCAACTGAAGGACAAACCCTTTATATCATCTATAAAATGGATCATTATTTTCATCAATCTAGCTTGGCATTTCACTGTCATCTATCTCAAATACTTTTATTACTGTTATTGTGCACTGATTTTCAGAGGGTAGATTTAACCCTGCATTTGATTTCAATTTGCTTTATTTACCCACTAATAGTGAACGATACTGGCTGTCCTATAACTCCGCTCTACTTAGGGACTCTCTTGGACCTGTCATATTTTTTTTTCATCTGTGTGACATTGTTTTCTCCTCTGTGTCAGAGCGCTTAGCATACTAAGATCTTTGTCCTTGGTCTGGCCTGGTGTTTAGAAAATGTTAATCCTTGCAGGAAAGAAGGCTAGTATGACAAAAGGTTGCAGTGGTCTTCCCTACACTCTGATCTCAAATATACAGCTATTGTTATTTCTAAATAAAGTTGTTCCTTTTATCTAGTTGCAGGTTTCCCTATCGTGGTATTCACAGCTTAAACAAAATGCTGCAGTTTGGTATCTTACCAATACCAAAATACCACCTCACTTTAATTATGTATTACATCATCTTCTAAACCATCTTAGATTTGGCTTCCAGTGATTGTTCCCATAGATTTTAACGTTTTCATTTACAAACAAGATCCATTAACAGCTGTGCTGTAATGTGCGACTGGTGCGACTATCACCATATGCCACTAGGTGGCCACTGAGCTCTGAAATGGCTATTTGGCCTGCTCTTAATATATTCTGGAAAGCCTGTGAGCTGTATCTTCCTGTAAATTATGATGCTTGGCTATGGAACCAGCTCTCTGTCAATAATACCCAGAAAGCTGAGTCTATGGTGGTATTTAGGTCAAAAATACAGAAGGCTATGGATATTTCTTATAGCTATTTTGTTGGCTGAAGTGCAAAGTTCCGTGGGACTTTTGAGAGGGCTTTTGAACTAATTTAATTTGTTGTTGGCAGTCCTGGTTCACTGAGCACCATGGAAGTGTTTGCCATCTGTGTGATCTGCTTTTTAATTTTATTTGTGGTTTTGGACCAGTCCAATAGTACACTGGGAAGGGCTTGCATTTGTGAAGTTGTGGAGCAATGCTAATCTTATCTATCTGCAATTTTTTGGTAGCAAACATATTTATGCAGGAGGTTTGTATTAACATTCACCTCCTTATTCTAATATTTCTTGACTTCTTTTTTTCTTTTTAGTGAAAAGTGAGCATAGTGCTGGTGAATGGTGTTGGACTGGCAACTCTGAAAGTAAAGCCCTCCAGAAGGGACAGCACACCTCGAAAATTATCCATAGTTTAAATCTCCCCATCCCTTCCCACCAGGGTGGCTCAACTTGGAAGGAAGGAGAGCGTGTATGTAGTTTAGTCTTTCAGCAGGGAAGATCAGTGAGTGGCAATTATGAGGGAGGTGTCCTAAAGTAGATACAATTGTCTACCATGACCTGCACCTTGCTCACCAACTGAATTTATTTTGGCCAAAGAGCCAACAGATGGTAACAACCATTGATCATTACTTGTCTATTTTATATTTGAACCCCTAGGAGTAGAAGAATTGCCGTACTGAAGCAGACCCAAGGTCCATCCCATCCAGTCTCAAGAACATAAGGATGGCTCTACTGGGTCAGATCAAAGGTCCATCTAGCCCAGTACCCTGTCTTCTGACAGTGGCCAATGCCAGGTGCTCCAGAGGGAATGAACAGAACAGGTAGTCATCAATTGATCCATCCCCTGTTGCTCATTCCCAGCTTCTGGCAAACAGAGGCTAAGGACACCATCCCTGCCCATCCTGGCTAATAGCCATACCCTGTCTGAGACAGTGGCCAGTATCAGTTGCTTTAGAGGCAGGTGCAAGAACTCCACAATAAGCAGATGTAGGCCCCCGTTAGGTCTCATCCTGGCTTCCAATAGTTAGCGACTGGATTAAGTCATGAAGTATGAACTTTAATATCCCTGTGATGCTGGAAGACCAGGTGATGCTGGAAGACCAGGTGACAGATCATGCCAAGGAATGCTTGTGGGATGCTGCATGTATTAATCCTACGTTTAATATCTGTATCCCCTTGTATAAAGTTCTATTGAGGGCCAATTAGATCAGGGTGGATGTAGTCTACTCCCAATAATAGATGAGGAGGTGTCAATTCCAGGAGAGGCAAAACTGCTTTTGTAATGAGCCAGCCACTCCCAGTCCCTATTCAAGCCCAAATTAATGGTGTTAAATTTGCGAATGAATTTTAGTTCTGCTGTTTCTCTTTGAAGTCTGTTTCTCAAGTGTTTTTTGTTCAAGTATAGCTACTTTCAAATCTGTTATAGAATGTCCAAGAAGATTGAAGTGTTCTCCTACTGGCTTTTGTCTGTTACCATTCCTGATGTCCGATTTGTGTCCATTTATTCTTTTACGTAGGGACTGTCCAGTTTGGCCAATGTACATGGAATTGACACCTCCTCATCTATTTTTGGGAGTGGACTACATCCACCCTGATCGAATTGGCCCTGTCAGCACTGGTTCTCCACTTGTGAGGTAACTGCCTTCTCTTCATGTGTCAGTATATTTATGTCTGCATCTGTAATTTTCACTCCATGCATCTGAAGAAGTGGGGTTTTTACCCACAAAAGCTTATGCTCAAATAGATCTGTTAGCCTTTCAGGTGCCACCGGACTCCTTGTTGGTTTTTTGTGGATACAGACTAACATGGCTATCCCCTGATACCTGAATATTGTTGTGATTTTTGGTGTAAGTGTCCATCTGTCACATAGTCCAGCTTGCTTGGGTGGCAAGATAGAGTGGAATGCCCGATGGGACTGTCTGTGACTCCATGGTAAGACTGTTATAGTGCTTTAGGAGTTCACATTTGTTACGGGATTGGAAATCTAATTATAGAACATAAACCAGTTTGGGGTTTCTGCCCTGGCTGTTCTGAGGTTGGCACTCATGATCACAAGTCACTCCAGACAGCATGACAATCCCTTCCAAAAATTTTGTTATTTATGATAACTGGATAGTCTTGATATCCATGTAAATGTTCCGTTGTTGTTGAAGGAAGTTGTAAATGACAAAGTTAAAATCTTCACCAATCTCTTGAACCGTTTGGTCTTGAGCTCTATTGTTCTTACGGAGTGCCCCAGCCTTTTGCGCAGGTGCTAGGATTATAATAATAGGCTCCTGCTCTCCACTGCCGTCTGATACTCTTAGGACTCATTGTCCTTGGTAAATAATTAAGACACTAATGATGGACATTGTATATCAAACGTTTTTGCTCATGTGACAGACTACATAAGAGTTTTATTAGTATTAGAATGTAAAATATATTACCAAAGATGTCCTTTAGATCTGCTTCTCGCTATGTACCAAGGAAGAGAAATATATTAATAAGAAGAATGGATGCAGAATTAATGGTTTTCAATTTGTCTTTCATTAAAGTTTGAAATCATTATGAGAATCAAGTGGTAGTTTCAAGATTTAACATTAATTTAATATATTAATACATATTAAAGGTACCTTCCCTAGTGTCTAGCCTCTTTTTTTCTGTCCTCTGATTTTCTTTGATGTCTGTTTGTGAATGCGGTTGGACTGATCCATCCTGCAGTCAGTTCCATTAGTGATGAGCATGTCATACTAAGGACTGTTTTTCCTTCAACAACAGACTTAAATTTTTTTTATGGGACTGTAAGGATTTATTTGAAGTTCTGAAACACTATGCAGAATGTAGATGCCTTTAGTTTAGTGCATACTTTTAGCAGACATCCCTTGTTGATAACTTTAGTGGATTTATTTTACCTACACTACATTTTGTCAGCATTGCATCCAGTAAAAGCTTAAATTATGTTCCCTTTCAAATCCAACTTTAAGAGGACTTTCATAAAAAGTTAATTACCTTTTTGGTTTGATTGATTTAAACAACCAATAATCTTGCCTTGCCCCTAAGTTTTGATAGTTTTATTAATCTGCAGGGGTTTATACAAATAGTACTTGGCCATATTTTCCTCCTCCTCATGGATCCACGAGATTATGCTAGGGCCTCAGCTCTGGAATAGTCTCTGGGAGGACCCCTTCAGTGAGCCAGACCCCCTAGTGGTCTCACTCTTCCTCCAGGGTAAGCCATACAGCTTCACCACTTTCTTGGGCTGGACCTCTGGTCAAGGGTGCCGGAATCTTTGTAAAAGTGTGTGTGATGGGGGCAAGGTCAAACTGGTGGAAGAATCCCCCTCATCGTCCTTGGGCCCCGCTGCCTCCTCCCACATTGCCCCGAGCTCCCTTCCATGTCTTCGCACCCCAAGCCACCCTGCTCCTTGCCTTTTGACCACAGCACCTTCCTGACCATGGTGCCCACCCAGAAGGCCAGCCCTGTGTTCACCTTATTTCCCAACTCCACTGCCTTCATGGATTGGCATCAGGATACACGTGCCAAAATTAAAACTCCCAGGCACAGAGTGGAGTCAGATCTAAACAGCAGGCTACTAGCATTAAAATATACACTCCTCCTCTATTGACCAAGATTCATGCTCTCAGTATATTAGGATGCACCCAACAGGGCCATAATGACAGATTTACATTAGAGAGACAAGGTGGGTGATGTCATATCTTTTACTGGTCCAGCTTCCGTTAGTGAGAGAGACAAGCTTTTGAGCTTACAGACCTGAAGAAGAACTCTGTGTAAGCCCGGAAGCTTGTCTTTCTCACCAACAGAAGCTGCTCCAATAAAATATATTACCTTGCCCATGTTGTCTCTCTAATATCCTGGGACCGAAAGGGCTACAGCAACACTGCATGCAAAAATGAAGGATTCACATTAACAGCCCAAAGTGACCATCACAACAGGGTACTATTTTCAGGATTCATACTCCTAGCATACTGTTATCATTACACCAGGGAACTAGCACTACCAGCACAATGAAATAAATATAGCCCTGTGTGCATGCCAAAAATTCACAGTACAAGCACACTGGGATCCACACAGCAGGATAGCAGATAGTCAGAATGCATGCTCACAATATGGTGGGGATACACTCAATCCCTGAATGTAAAGGTTCAGCTAAACAAGGGCACCTGCAAAGAGCTGTACTACCAGCAGGATCTGCACTTTTGGACCAGTAGGAGTTGCACGTCAGGGCATTAATTCACAGTCCCAGTACAATGGGATTTCAGGCACCAGGCCTTTAGTACCAGAATTTGTACTCCCAGAATAATGGGATGGAATTCTAGAAGCTACAGGGGGGAAAGCCATCTGTGATCATCCCGGCTCAGTCTATCTCCCTGCCAATGCAGGGCTGATCCTTACTGCATGTTTTGTCCAGTTTCCTTTCAAAAGTCCCAAGCCGTGGGGTTTCTTCTAGCCCTTCCCTTGGGAAACTATTCCACAGCCTAAGGCAATGATTGTACTGCCAAGAAAGTTTCCCCTGATAGCTTTGAGTTTTTCCTTCCCTGCCCCATCTCCTTCCCTCCCACTTCCTCTCCCACCTCATCTCCTTCTCTCCCCCACATCCCTTCCCCACTGCCTATTCTCACCCCTGCAAGAGGCAGTGACCCAGATGCTGGGGATGGAGGGTGGGGAAGAGGCACAGTGTGGGAAGCATAGGCCCCAACTTCTCTTGGCGCTGGTGGGTGCTTGCGCCCCGCTAATCCGGCCCCGCCCTGACTCCACCCCTGCCCGGCCCTCTCCTGCCCCTTCCCGCCCCCATTCCAACCCCTTCCCTAAAGTTCCCGCCCCAACTCTGCCCCCTCCCTTCCCCTATTGGACTCCTTTCCCAAATCCCCGCCCTGGCCCTGCCTCTTCCCCGCCTCCTCCTGAGCTCCCCACATTTCCGCTCCTCTCCCTTCCCTCCCACAGCTGTTTCGTGGTGGCAAGCCTGGGAGGAGAAGTAGGGACCCGGCATGCTCAGGGGAGGAGGTGGAGGTGAGCAGGGGATGGGGGGTGGGGAGTCGGTGCCTATGGTGGGAAGGACAGAGCCTCCCACCCTGGCACGGCAGAGCAGAGCAGCTCCACGCTCACAGAAATTGGAGGGGGAGGGGAGTGGCAGTGACTCAGCATACACCCCCCCTCACACTACACCTTGCCTCTGTTTGGGGAGCCAGTGACCCCCAAACTGCATCCATGGACACTGCAGCGGGCAGCCCCAGCCAGGCTCCCTCTATCTGGAACGGGACTTGCCTGCTGCCTGTGGAGCTGGGCCAGCCCCACACAGAGCCTTCCCACAAGATGCAGGTAGGAGGCAGGGTGTCCCAGTGCTCCTCGCCAACCCCTACGGCAGTTTCTTTGGTTAAAAAGTGGGGAGGCCATGGACCCGTGTTCCCCCCATTCCAGCACCCCTGCCTCTGGTCCTTTAGCACTCCTGCTTCACACTGTGATCTCCATTCAGCCAGTCCCACTGAGGCAGACCCCTGAGGGAGACTTGTACAATCTTAAGGAGCAATGCACCTCCACCAGCTTCTGCAGTGACATCCACACTGCGTTGTCAAAACAGAAAGGGTTAGTTGTCAACTGGAACACAGCATAGGAAGTCCTTAGTTAGCATATTGAAAAGAAAGCTACAGCATAGTTCCTTCTGGTTAACCCAGAGCCCCAGCCAAGCTGTAGTGAAACCCTTGGCTCCTGCTCTGTCCCTCTGTCTGCTCTTTGTCCAAGTTCCTGGATCAGTCCCACCTGGCCCCTCCTTGGTTCTTTGTTCCCCAGCTAGTCAAACCTGGCTGGCTTCCTGCGGAGGGAATGGGCTATCCATGGTTGTTAGTTGCTATGTACCAAATGTCCCAGTGGTTGGATTTGCCATTGTCTTCATGGACTCTCCATTGCCCTGGGGTCCAAACCAAGACAGCAAGGCATCAGTTACACCTGGAATTATGGGCATCTTCAGAGAGCAGACAGCCCTTTCCCACCACCTGGTTAACAATGCAGCATCTAGGGGAAACTGAGACACACACAGTATTCATACAAAATATTACAGAAAATTCCCACTTCGTCACACAAGCCCCTTAGGAAAAGGCCTGTGGCCGAACAGATGTGGTAGTGAGTGGATACTGATTGCTACATCTGCAAAATTTTAAAGTTATGACATGAAACTTAAAACACCAAACTTAGATCCCAAATCTGTGCAAAGAAGCACATGTGGGTGCAGGGGTCACCTGCATGATGCTCACTGCAGGACTGGGGACTAAGTTTGGTGCCCCATGGAGAGAGAGAGAGAGGAATTACATGCCATTAGAGGAATGCCATAAATTCCATCCTTCTCCATTTGAAGTCAATGGCAAAGCTCCTAATGTGTAGAATGGTAAAAAGAGCAAGCCCAGAGTGCATCAGCAACAGCTGGACATGCAGCAGCAGGTCTGTCCCTGAGAGACAGTTAAAGAAGAAAAAATTAGGATTGACTTCTGCTTTGAGTGTACTAAAGGGTTTTAAAACAAAACAGAACCTGGAAACAAGTCAGAGGATATTGGTCATATTTTCCATCCAATTCAAAGGGTTAGTGTACTTTGCAGGAAAATCCTCCATGGAGGAATTTATCTTTAACTTTGCCTTAAGAACATAATTTCAAGAGTCACTGCAGAACTTTGATTATCAAATTCTTCCCAGATCTCTGTGTTCCAGAATCATTCAGGGCCAGATAATGATCCTATTTGTGGTGTTTAGTGATCATGCAGTGCTTAAGGAGCTTACCAAAGATCTGTTTTATTTTTTGTCTAGTTCCAACTGGCTGTGCATATTAAGAGCTTCATAGTTGCCCCACCGAGACTCCTTCTGGGAAGCGCAGCCCTTAAAACACAGTCCCCAATACCACACCATGGTTTTTTAGTGGATATTGAGTTTAATGACTGGAGGAGGACCGGACTCCAACACAATGTGTATAAACTTAAAACTTACAAATACATACATTTGAACATAAAATATTTGCAAATCAGTTTCTCCTTCACTTAATTACCTTCTATATGAGGGAAGAATTTGTTTGTACCTGTTTTTGGCAATCTAAGTGTATTAGTAATTTTGGTTCATGTGTGTCGAGGTCTTAACCTGGGATCTAGTTGTATGCACAGGCAGGCAGATTTGTACCCAGTAAGCAATTTAGCATGGACAATTGCCTGCTTTCTTTTATACATACTGTAATGATGCTCACTAATGGATATATGTGGTATGTATGTAGTTATGTAACTCTTAGGATGCTGTTTTCAATGTACAGCACCTTTCAATTTCTAAGGAGTCTGACATTTTAGACAGCAGTCACAGGGGGATTCTCTCTTGGAGACTTCACATGTATTCATTCTTGTATTCTTCAATATAAAATTAAGTCATTCAGACTGAAAATACGTGCTCTTAATTGGGTGTTTGGAGAACATGTATATGTGTCAATACACAGCTATAGTGGTAGTCCTGTTTTGAAAATAGTGTGAACGCAAATCTGCACATAATCCTTTTAGCAATTTGTGATTTAAAACATAAAAGGCTTGAATTTAAAAAGATGTCTTCTGTTTGGACGCATCCTTTACATCCACAAATAATTCCATGTGCAGCTGGGAGTGCATTTAGTCCACGAATCAGATAGTTTAGATGAATAGGCTCGCAAAGCCAAAGAACATAACATGAAATCAATGAGAAAATACTGGGTTGAATGGGATGACTTTGGCCCACTCTAATAATTTGTCTGTGCCTCAGATAGCAGCAATATATAAAGCTTGGATAAATACACTTTTTTTTTTCGTTTCTGATTTTCTAAACTGTTCATGTATCTGAATTCAGGTGGGAGTGAGCGCATATACATACGAATGACATTATTTTTGGTAAAAAAAAATGCCTTTTTTACTTTTAAGAGCTTTTAATATCCCAAATGAAGAATGGTTTAAGGAATCAGAAACTAAACAAAAATAGGGTTATTTCTTCCATTGTTATATGATTAATATCTGATGCATAAGAAAAGCCAATGTAGACAGTGGATCAGACCATCCCTGGTGAATCTCCAGGTGGCCCAATATTTTCTAATTCATTTAAAGTTATGTATTTTGGCCTTGATTCAGTTTGCAGAAAAATAAAGTACCACAGGGAAGAGAAAACATAAAATTCAGCAGTGAATTATGAGCATCTCTATAGTTCATTCTATAGAAGGGTTGTGATTTTCTGACAGCATTCTTTGAAAAAGACCTTTGAGTATTATTGTCCAACTTTTAGTACTTTATTCCCCTTCAGAATAAATGAGATTGTAAGAACTATTAATAAGTATGGTATATCTTCTTAAAACAGATGGCTAGCCATAAGCAAAAGAAAAAACAACCCCCCCAAACACACAAACACCTTTCAATATCCTTACAGTCATTACTAGTTGAAAAACACAAAATATACATAGGAACATTTCATTCTGTGCTAATAAAGGGTCATACACCTCTAAAATATACTTAAACTGTTTTAAAAATACTTTTTCAATCTGCAGCACTCAGAGGAATAATCTGTATCTGTAAAAAATGGTGGTGTTTATCTCCCTAGCAACTCTGCTCTTTTGCCTTTCTAGAAGTAACCTTCATTTATCTTAAATGAGGCTGAGTGGATGCTGTTAGGACAAGGATATCTTACTCCTCTTACCCTCTATTAAACCATTTGTAAGGATGTTCTCAGAATAACAGAAGTTATAGATGGAAATGACCTTTTAGGTCATCTAGTCTATTTCCCTGGCAATGAAAGGGAATGTATCTAAACCTGTAAAACCTAAGGCACAAGTAGTCCTTACTTACATCCACTGACGTACATCTAGCTAAAGGCATAAGTAAGAGCTACTCAAGGGTTTACAGGACCAGTAACATAAGTAAGAGCTACTGTAAGGATTTACAGGACCAGTACCTTGTTCCCTTCTGTACATTTTCTAGTGTTTAATACTAATGTATGCTGAGCAGTTTTGTACAGAAGAAGAAATTAAACTTAGCTGGTAGAAAAATGATATTTTGACCCTGCCATCCTCAGGTGAATTTTCTCAAATATTGTCTGAAATAATGTTCTACAGAGAAGGTGTTTGGTAAATTGACCTCATCCTAGACGACTGCACCCCAAAGAGGTCAGCCCATAACCGAGGGCTAGCTCTACAAGCTTCAAGTAGCTTTCAAAAGATGTCTTTAATAGACAACTTTTATTCTGAAAGATTTTCGCATTCTGCCTACCATTTTATATGTGAGCTTTCAATGTGTGGGCAAAAGAGGGCAAATGTATTCTCCTGGTATTCTCCCTGTATTCTAAGGGATGGGGTGTGTGTAAATGTGTGAAATAGCGAGACTGAAAGCATCATTCATTTCCTCTTGGAACAGATAGCTATCAATGAAGATTTAAACTGTATAATTATTCCACTATTATCTAGTTTTACCAAAACTATAGAAATAAAAATAAAACTTTTCAGTGAGCGGTTATATCTTTATACTTCTCTATGTTTGAGTTTCCATGTTTTCCCCAATTCTCAAGAAAGATTTTTAAGTGTATTAAAATTTCTAGTAAAATATAGCACTCCACTTACATTGTCTCTCAGAGATTACATGCCATTTGATAGCTTGATGGTAGACTGTTCAAAGGATGCCCTTTAAGCTTGGAGTAGTCTTTTGAGACTTAAATGTAGCCCTTTATTCCTTATTTACAATGAATTCAGAAGATCTGGAAGAAATTCAGGTCTTGGCTAGCTTGGAAGACCCTATGACTGCATCTACACAAAACAATTTTTGAAAAAAAAAATTTCCAGTGCTACCACCAGTTCACATGAGCCTCTGATAGTGTTGATCGGGACCTAGTGCAGACAAGGTTCTGGCAGCTTCCAGGATTCCACTGTATTAGTTAAATCCTTGCTGGCTCCTCCTCTACTCACCCATTTGGCAGGTCCCACTTTCTCCTGTGGTGATTTCCCCCCTATTTTCACCCTTCTCCTACCTAATGTCTTCCATCCAACTGTACTTTCATCTCCTCTAACTGGCTCCTACTGTCACATATTGTGGGTGGGGAAAAATAGGAAGGGAAGGAGCAACAGGAATTGTTATGGGGGAATGAGTGGAGAGGGCTCTGCTGCTTCCTAGCTCTGTGGTGACTTTGTGCTGAAGACAGAGCATGCAGAGAGGGCTTCCTTGGAGAAGGAGACATTTCAATCTAAGTTTCAAAGTACGCTTTATTATTGGGGGCTGAGGGGCAGGGGGATGTTTTTGCATTTCTCAGGATATATTTTAGATAAATGAAAGCTTCACAGGCTCCCACTTTAGTCTTTGCTCATGTCTGCCTGTCAGATCCTACAAACATACAGCAGATTTAATGCCTTTTGTCTGTTTGGCAATTTTTACTCTTCTGTTTTTTAACTTGGCAAGAAGTCTGGAGGACTTTATCCTCGGCTTTTGTTACTGCAAAGTAAGTTTGAGATTTATGTTTCTGATAGTTTGAAGTGTGCAGTAGGAATATGAAGTGGGCACATCTGGAAAGGGTAATGAAGATGTAACAAAGTTTAATCTGATTTATTGTGCCCCAGCACCTGAGGTTTAGAAGATCCATCATATTTATTTTATTGATTTGGATTTAAATCACACACATAAAAAAGAATGCCTGTCCTGGGCTCTGAGTGCCTTCCCATCAGGTAAAAAGGCATTGTACGATCATTAAGAACCAGAGAAGTAGCACGTTCCCCATATACACATCTTTCTACATATAGCCTCAGGTAGCAATACAAACCATACAAACTAAACCAAAATCTCTACTTCTTCAAATTCTTTTCCCCCTTAGCCCATTCCAAAACCCTGCTCAAAGAGATGGACTATGCAGCGTGCCTGAAGATGAATAAATTAATTGTGGGGAGTGAATTCTATAGTCAAGGGGCCTCACAGAGAATGCTCTGTGAGCTGGTCTGTCTTATGTGAGATCACTATTTATGTTCTGCATTACTGGACCAAAGTTGTCCTTCAGTATATCTTTCAGACTGGAGTTCAACTCTATCCCTAGGCAATTCATGTTTGTAGTCTTTCAATTTAGTTTCCAGTTGTTAAGTAATGCTGAGGGGCTGTGAAACAGGAAGAACCTTGGTTTTGGACCAAATTATTTTATATCCCAAGATCTGACTTAAATCAGATATCACATAAACCATTATTTTTGGTTTAGCTGCAGTAAATATTTTTATAAATAGCAGGATAGCATCAGCGAATGCTCATAATTTAATACCAGGCAGCTTCAGTTCTAATGCCTGATATCATATGCCTGTTTTGTTCTGAATAAGTGAAGATTACAGAGTTGAGAGCCAGTGAAAAAAGTGTATGAGAAAGAGGAGATCGTACTTGTATGCCTCCCTTAAAGGGGAGCATGTTATGTCATTTGTACAGATTAAAGCTAAATGATGTCATTTATTACTTTAATAATACAGTATTTCTAAATTTAATCTGAATTCCCTAAAGGAACACTGAAAGGAAATCCCATTTGATTCCATTTTCAGACCAGCCCTGTACTAGTGTTAATATAACTATTACGAGTAGTCATATTTTCAGAATGTTTATGAACCTCATTCCATATCAACATGATGGAAAAATACAGTAAGTACAATGGAAGAACAGTAAGAACTTCAGCCTTTTTATATGTATTGCTTTTATGACAAGTGGAATAACTTTGTAGGCCTTGATAATTGGCTAATTCAGTCAAAATGGACCCAGAGCACAACCTCAAGTCCAACTTCCCCAAAACTCCAAATTTTGAAGGAATTCAGATTCAAAACCCAGATCCAAACATGCCACTCATTCTGGATTGCATCCTTAAATTGGAGGAGCTTATTTCTGAGCCAAGCACAAAATGGTACAGATAAAAACTCATTTGAATCTCCAAAATTCAAAACTGTCAAACCCAAATCATTACAAATTCTGCCTGGAACCCCAAACCCTAGCCTAAACCTATTGTGACTCCCAAACCAAAGAATAATTCCTCAGCACCATTGTCGTGTTTACACATTCCCTTGGATTGTCATGTCTGTTTCTGTATCGTGTCTGACTTTCTAAACACTCAGTTATAAGACATTTAGAGCAAAACACCTTTGTCCCTAATCTCTGCAGAGGCTACTTGTCTCATGCTTTACACTATATTTTAAAAGATCATTTTGCCAATATCAACAAAATTGTTTAAAAGAAGCAGATATGAATTTCATCATTGATGTACACTTACTGTTTTATAATAAAGTAAGCAGGGTCTGAATGAGCTCTCCCCTGACATCTAGTGATGACCTGGGGGGAAAGCCCTCAGGAGCAGACTGTATTTGCACAGACACACCTACTCTTCCTAGAACATCAGCAGACAGAGCTGTGTTGCCAATCTGATCAGCTGTTTGGGTTTAAAGTTCACTTTAGTACTGAATACAGGGGTAATGAAATGTTGTTATTCTTATTGCATGAGTAAAGGGCAGCAGAACTGTACCTAGCATGCCTGATTGAGGGGGGCACCTTAGCTGCAACCTCACTTGCTAAGCAGGGATAGTGATGGCAAATTCAGGTAAGATTAAGAGGGGTTGTGGACAGGTGTTCCTACCTGGTGAGAAGAAAAGGAGTACTTGTGGCACCTTAGAGACTAACCAATTTATTTGAGCATAAGCTTTCGTGAGCTACAGCTCACTTCATCGGATGCATACTGTGGAAAGTCCGATGAAAAGTCTCATGAAAGTCTCTAAGGTGCCACAAGTCCTCCTTTTCTTTTTGCGAATACAGACTAACACGGCTGCTACTCTGAAACCTGCCTAGTGAGAAGCAATTTGATCCCCGTTCCCCCTCCAGTGTTAAAAGACAGAGATGACTTGACTCATTTGAGATTCATGGTTCTTTCTCGGTGATCACTAAGAGCTGAATTTACTGAGAAGCTTATCTAAGGGGGCTGAACCATAGATCTGGTAAGACAAGAAGACAATGTTGTGGTGAAAACACAATGCAGAAGAAGCAACAACAGCAGCAGAGTGGTTTCCCCCTACCCAGTGGAATCACTAAAGAGCTGAGTTCATTGAGAACTGGGCTAAGTGGTAGAACCTCAGAGCATGGCCACTGTGTGGCTATGACAACAGCAGAGACACTTAGGAGCAGAGGTGGAAGCCTCAGTCAAACCCCTTCCCTCAGGGACAGGTGGAAAACTCACATGAATGCATCCCTGAACTCTGGGGACGCTGCTCACTTTGGACAACAAATTGTGAGTGGGATGCAGTGGTGAGAAATGAGGAGTGGCAATGTGTTACAGAGACATTCATGCCTTGGACTTTCACACCATCAGGTAGGAAACCGAGAAAAAAGACACTGCCCAAGATACTGTGGGGTGGGTGTGTTAATTATTGGTTGCGTACTTTCAAGTCATTGTCGCAGTGTTTTTCCAAATTTAATGCTGTGGTTTCTTCTTTTAATATTTTTTTTTGTTATACCCAGAATCAGTGCTTGTGAGTGGGGAAATATTGCCTCTGAGAGGTGTCCAGGGGTGATGTTTAGATTCCCAGATTACTGGGAAGAGGCTCAAGCTGGTTGTATTTTGTATTGTCATGAGGAACCCCTAGATATCTGACCCAGTCCTTGCTGCTGCCTGCACCAACTGGCCAAAGAGTTACAATAATCTAAACCTTCTAGATAAAAAGTATAGGCAAAAGAACATTCAGGTCAATATCTTAATCTTTCTAGGGTATGTTAACTTAAAAAAAGTTTGTTTCTTAAAAAAAGAAATCACAGAACTATTTCTTGCATTATAAAAGGCAAATAAATATTTCTCAGAATACATTTAATTTCCAAAATGACTTTTCACGAAACGAATGTAATTACCTAAGTAATGACAAGTATGTAATGCACTGAAGTTCCCATACACCTGTTTAATCAAAAGTAGACATTCTAACTGCAGTGCTGTTTCATAATATATGAGGATAAAATGAAATAGGAAAAGCAACTTCTAACTAATAAGTTCCACTCTGAGAAGTTATAACAGTGCCTACTTATTGGTGTTTATTATTAACTTCCTGCTGCAATGAAATGTTCAGTATAATACAAGAGACTGTATCCATTGCACTACTTGATATTTGACTTCTAAGGTCCCTGATCCCATACTTGTTGAAGTTGATAGGCGCATAGGAGTTGAACAAGCTCTAATTCAGCTGGGCACCATCTCGTGTTGTTGAATGCTAGAGTTAATCATTTATTGCTCCCCCACCACATCAAACTTCTTTCCCTTGGGGAGAAGGAGAAAATTTTTACTAGTTTAAAATAATGTTGTGAAAATACCATTAAAATACTAGCAGAGTGGGAGCTATTGTAGAGGGCACATACTTGCTATTTGAAATGTCTGGAAGCAAATCCCCATAACTTTGCAAAATTTTGGTTTAAGAGGGAAATGTTGGAATCCTCAGAGTTTCAAGAGGGATTCCAAGGACCCACCCTGAGGTAAATGGATCTGAGTACTGAGCTCTGTACTTTATTACTGACTTGAGGAATAGCACATAGAACTTATCATGTTTGGAAGACACCTTCTTTCTGTCAAGGAACGGAAGTAATGAGGCTCACAGGTCTGATCTCTGAAAGAACTACTTCAACATTTTTTGGTGCTCAAGCCTGTATGTTTGTGAAGCCTGAGATTTAAAGGAATGCATACTTTTAAACTTGTAAGTATCCTTACCCCCACCCCATTTTTCCATCTAGAAAGTGAGTCCATGAGAACCACTTACACAATAAAATAATTAGACAGTAAAAAACAATCAATAACCCAAGGCAAAGTGGTGAGCTGCAGTGTTGAGGCTTGTGATGGGGTGTGAATCCCACACAGGCCCTGAATGGCTAATGTCGGCCTGAGAAGCCAATTAACATACCAGGCTGCACCTGAAGGGGGAGTCAGGCTTAATTGATCATGAAGCCTAGCTAGGCAGGAGTAAGGTGGTTAGTATAAAGAGAGGAAGTTTTAGCAGAAAGGGGATGGGGGGAGAGAGTTTACTATCATTCTGGGAATAGAATGGGAAGCTGGGGGTGGGGAGAGGTTGAGGAAGCCAGACTAGGAGAAGGCTGGGAAGAAAAGGGGGCTGGAGGGGAAGGGAGCATCCCTATTGCAACTGGCCCTGAGAGAAGGGAAGGACTGGGTAAGGGCCTTGAGTAGGGAGTTAAGCCCTGTGAAAGAAGGTCAAGGTTAGGAAAGCTGGGATATAGAAGAAGGCCTGGAACAAAGGGGGAAAGGAACAACAGAAGAGCTGGCAGAGAGAAGCTGAGACTGTCCATGTAGGGAGAGGACTTCTGAAGCTGGTTTGGGAGAAGAGACTCCAGAGAAGAAGCTTTGAAGGTCAGTGTCTCCTGGGAGGGGGCCCTGTGTGACAGAGTGAGGAGGAACTCCTAAGACCCTGGGAGAGGACTGATGAGTATACAGAGGTTGTTGGGGTGTGTGTGTGTGTGGCGGGGGAGGACAGAATTTTGTTTCTTTTGAGTTGGTATGCTCCTTCCCTGGAAGAGGGCTGAACTCTGTGACTTGGCTGGAGGGTTGAGCCATAAAAGACCCAGTGAAAACCAGCTAGCCAGAAGGAGGTGTTGGAGATGAGGGCTGCTTGCAGCATTACACAGGGGATGCTATGGGTGGTAAGTATAGTATCTTACAAGGCTATTATTCTAGCAAAAGTGGATTGAAATAAGAAAGAGAATTCATCAGTAATAATACTTGTGTCCTATAGCACTCTTCATCAGTAAATGTCAAATCATCTTACAAAGGCTGTCAGTAACATCTACCCCCATTTTACAGACTCTGAAACTGAGGCACAGAGTGGTGAAGTGACTTGCCCAAGATCACTAATAGGCCAGGGACAGGGCTGGGAATAAAAGCTCTCCTGAGTCCCAGGCCAGTTCCTTGGCCACTGGCAATGCTGCCTCCCAGTGTAAATGGCATTATACTGCAAAGACTCACTTATATTTAATGCTTCACTAAACTTATCATCAAGATGTCTTTGCTGAAAGAAAATCTGATTTTTATGGACAAATCCTATTTTCAATTAGTTTTCTAATCAGATGCTCTAGAGTGCAGTTTTGCTTTCCATTTGCTGTCAAATTATTTTTGAACCTTGTTCAAAATATTAAGCAGCTGAAGGAAAATAATCCTCCAGGAGGCCTTCAAAATGCCAGTAACTGACAAGTTTCAGAGTAACAGCCGTGTTAGTCTGTATTCACAAAAAGAAAAGGAGTACTTGTGGCACCTTAGAGACTAACCAATTTATTTGAGCATGAGCTTTCGTGAGCTACAGCTCACTTCATCAGTAACTGACAAGGGGAACCAAATAGTCACAATTGCTTACGACAAACACCACCTCTCTAAACCAAGGAATCGAATCCAAGCAGAGAATCTGCATCTGAAGTTATTCTGTCTTTAATAGTTCAGGTTTGTTTCCGAATGTAAATGTCTCAGTGCTCTGCTCAGCTTCATTTTAAATGGTGATGGACTTCCAAGGTGTGAGCTGGGTGGAGGGAGAAGACACCTTAGCTCCAGAGCCTTTGAAGAGACATAGGTCATCTATGCCCTGGTCTACACTAGGAGTTTAGGTCGAATTTAGCAGCATTAAATCGATATAAACCTGCCCCCCGTCCACACGATGAAGCCCTTTTTTTCGACTTAAAGGGCTCTTAAAATCGATTTCCTTAATCCACCTCTGACAAGTGGATTAGCGCTTAAATCGGCCTTGCCAGGTCGAATTTGCGGTACTGTGGACGCAATTAGATGGTATTGGCCTCCGGGAGCTATCCCAGAGTGTTCTATTGTGACCGCTCTGGACAGCACTCTCAAATCAGATGCACTGGCCATGTAGACAGGAAAAGGCCTGCAAACTTTTGAATTTCAATTTCCTGTTTGCATGGTCACCTGCAGCTTGCCACGCTGGCCAGAGCTCATCAGCAGAGGTGACCATGCAGAGCTCATCTGCAGAGGTCACCATGATGGAGTCCCAGAATTACAAAAGAGCTCCAGTATGGACCGAACGGGAGGTACGTGATCTGATCGCTTTATGGGGAGAGGAATCCATGCTATCAGAACTCCGTTCCAGTTTTTGAAATGCCAAAACATTTGTCAAAATCTCCCAAGGCATGAAGGACAGAGGCCATAACAGGGATCCGAAGCAATGCTGCGTGAAACTTAAGGAGCTGAGGCAAGCCTACCAGAAAACCAGAGAGGCAAACGGCTGCTACGGGTCAGAGCCCCAAACATGCCGCTTCTATGATTAGCTGCATGCGATTTTTAGGGGGTTCAGCCACCACTACCCCAGCCGTGTTGTTTAACTCCTTCAACGGAGATGGAGGCAACACAGAAGCAGGTTTTGGGGACGAGGAAGATAGCTCACAGCAAGCAAGTGGAGAAACCGGTTTTCCCGACAGCCAGGAACTGTTTCTCACCATGGACCTGGAGGCAGTCCCCCTGGAGGGTGGTTAGCTTACAGGGAAGTAGAGTGAACCAAGGGGTGGTGGGTTTCATCATGGAGAAACAAACAGAACTTTCACACCTGGGAATAAAGTCTGGGAATAAAGTCCCTTCCTGCAGCTTTTGAAACAGACCACAGTTCCTGAAGATGCGAGCGTCATGTACCTTTCCCGGCCATCCCACGTTGATGTTGGTGAAATGTCCCTTGTGATCCACCAGTGCTTGCAGCACTATTGAAAAGTACCCCTTGCGGTTTATGTACTCGC
The DNA here is from genome assembly GCF_965152275.1 of Natator depressus. Taxonomy (NCBI): domain Eukaryota; kingdom Metazoa; phylum Chordata; order Testudines; family Cheloniidae; genus Natator; species Natator depressus. The sequence continues at coordinate 81,609,878 of NC_134241.1, read as the reverse complement.
CGGCTTTGTGCTCCGGTGCCAAGATAGGGATATGGGTTCCGTCTGTGGCCCCACCACAGTTAGGGAATCCCATTGCAGCAAAGCCATCCACTATGACCTGCACATTTCCCAGGGTCACTACCCTTGATATCAGCAGATCTTTGATTGCGTTGGCTACTTGCATCACAGCAGCCCCCACAGTAGATTTGCCCACTCCAAATTGATTTCCGACTGACCGGTAGCTGTCTGGCGTTGCAAGCTTCCACAGGGCTATTGCCACTCGCTTCTCAACTGTGAGGGCTGCTCTCATCTTGGTATTCTTGCGCCTCAGGGCAGGGGAAAGCAAGTCACAAAGTTCCATGAAAGTGCCCTTATGCATGCTGGGAATCGTCCCAGACCCGCAACACTATGCAGTCCCACCAGTCTGTGCTTGTTTCCCAAGCCCAGAATTGGCGTTCCACCGCATGAACCTGCCCCATTAGCACCATGATGCATGCATTGGCAAGGCCCATGCTTTGAGAGAAGTCTGTGTCCATGTCCTCATCACTCACGTGACCGCGCTGACGTCGCCTACTCGCCCGGTATCGCTTTGCCAGGTTCCGGTGCCGCATATACTGCTGGATAATGCGTGTGGTGTTTAATGTGCTCCTAATTGCCAAAGTGATCTGAGCGGGTTCCATGATTGCCGTGGTATGGCGTCTGCACAGAAAAAAGGCGCGGAACGATTGTCTGCCGTTGCCCTGACGGAGGGAGGGGCGACTGATGACATGGCTTACAGGGTTGGCTTACAGGGAATTAAAATCAACAAAGGGGGTGGCTTTGTGAGAAACTGAATGCCCCCCCTCAAGGATAGAACTCAAAACCTCAAGGATAGAACTCAAAACTGGGTTTGGCGGGCCGTTGATTTCACAGAGGGAAGGAGGGAGGGAGGAGAAAATGAATACAAAACAAATCTGGTCTATTTCTTGTTTTGAGCCACTTCATCTATCTTTATACATCTTGCTGGCAGCAGACTGTGCAGTACGACCGCTAGCCGTCATCATCTCCTGGGTGCTCGGCAGAAGACGGTGCAGTATGACGACTAACCATCATCTTCTGCTGGCTGGAGGTTAAAAGACAGTGCACTGCCGGTAGGACTGAATCGCCACGAGACGAAATTTAAAAGGGAAATGACCTGGCTGAGTCACTCCCATGTTTGCTCAGGCGCCTGATTAAAAGAGCACCCAGGACTACGTTGATGACGGCTACCAGTCATACTGCACTGTCTGCTGCCAAAAGGCAATAAACTGCTGCTGTGTAGCAATGCCGTACTGCATCTGCCAGCACCCAGGAGACATATGGTGACGGTGAGCTGAGCAGGCTCCATGCTTGCCGTGGTATGGCGTCTGCACAGGTAACTCAAGAAAAAAGGCGCAAAACGATTGTCTGCCCTTGCTTTCACGGAGGGAGGGAGGGAAGGGGGGCCTGACGATATGTACCAAGAACCACCCGCGACAATGTTTTAGCCCCATCAGGCACTGGGATTTCTACCCAGAATTCAGATGGGCGGCGGAGACTGCAGGAACTGTGGGATAGCCACCCACAGTGCAATGCTCCGGAAGTCGACGGTTGCCTCGGTACTGTGGACACACTCCGCCGACTACATGCACTTAGAGCACTTGTGTGGGGACACGCACAATCAACTGTATAAAACTGCTTTCTACAAAACCGACTTCTATAAATTTGACCTAATTTCGTAGTGTAGACATACCCTATGAGTGTGTACTTGGCTTTCTGCAAATAGTGGGGGATCCATGAGCCTTGGGGGCTAGCCACACAGTAGCGTCATCCTCTTTAAACTCTTCCTGTGGACTTTACCATGGAGAGGAGCCATGTGGCCTGATACAGTTTTGTCTCTGTGGGTTACTGATTCCTGCAACACCCATACAGGCAGACTCTTACTGTCTGCAATGAGAGCTTGTGTAAATGTAAGGATTGGTATGTGTAAGTATCCCTCTGTGGGACAGCTTAAATTAGGCACCTTGAACTTCACATGTTGAATTCAAGGACTAAGAAAGAACTGGTTGGAAGCTTTTGAAAGACAAAGATGTTTTGGTGCACGTAGGTTATTTAGCATGGAGTTCTGTGCTCATCTATCTCTACTGAGGAATTGCTCCGGGAATTTATTGCCCCTATGCAGATGGCTAGTTTATGACAGAGTTTCAGGAGTCACTGATTTTGTTTTTGCTGACCATGAATTGAAATTCATTACCTAGAGTACATATAAATGAGGTAAGTTGCTAGCCATATCATTTTAAAGACATATGAAAAATTAAGTATTGTATAGTGTTTTTGGAAGGGGAGGGGACTTTTATTTTAATAGGATATGTTTCAAATGATTTTGCTGGTAGAAGCCTTTTCAGCCAAGGAAGAGTGAGTGGAGATCATTGGTTTGAATGTGAATGGACAAGAGAGACAGACAATAAAGCAGCAAGGTATAGCATAGACCTTAGAATTATACATTTAAGCCTTGATTTTCAGCTGATGAATATCAGTCCTGCAACCTTCTTTTGCAGGTGTAATCATTGTTAGGCTATGATTTAGTCACGGGTATTTTTAGTAAAAGTCATGGACAGGTCAGGACGTGAATTTTTGTTTATTGCCTATCCATGACTTATACTATAAATGCCCCTGACTAAATCCTGGGGGGCGGGGGTGCTGCTGGGGCTGGCGGGCGTGTGGCCTGGGGGCTGGTGGAACAACTGCTGCTCCGGCCATCCCAGGGACTGCTGTCAGGGGCCAACTGCTGCTCCGGCTGTCCCAGGGATGGCCCAAGCAGTGGCGAGTGCGGCTGGCTGCAGAGCCACTCCAGCAGCGGGTGGTGTGGCTGTCCCTGGGGCCACCTGAGTAGCTGGGGTCAGCCACACTGGTGGCTGCAGAAGTCATGGTGGTTGCAGAAAGTCATGGAATCCATGACTTCCGCGGCCTGTGTGACTGACACGGAGCCCTAATAATTGTCTCTGGAATTTTGCACCTGTAGTGAATTACTGCTGCAAATATTAGACTACTTGATTTATGGGTAACTACTCTCCTACTTCATAGGATAATTTATAAGTATTTGGGAGATAGGGAATATAGACTGTGTGACCTCTAAAGAAATCGGTGATACAGATGTATGAATTTGTTCCATGTTTTTATTCAACTGGGATTAACTGCCATAAACTTCCTCTTTTTCCTGTGGACAGCTACCTAGCTGCCTCTGGCATGATCTTATCATATTTCACACTGTAAGCAGAGTTGACAGAAATACGAAGGCAGATCTTTAAGAACCACTCCTGCTCCCCCTCAACCCGCACAACATATATCTTTTGTGCACCAGACAGAAACAGCTATTTTATATTGCATAGGACTTCTCTGAGCCATTTTGATTAGTTTTTTTTCCTAGGGCTGTCAATTAATTGCAGTTAACTCACACAATTAATTCAAAAACATTAATCATGATTAATCACACTTTTAAACAATAGAATACCAATTGAAATTTATAAAATATTTGTGGGTGTTTTTTTACTTATCAAATATATCTATTTCAGTTAGATCACCAAATACAAAGTGTACAGTGCTCACTTTATACTTTTGATTACAAATATTTGCACTGTAAAAATGATAAACAAAATAAATAGTATTTTTCAATTCACCTCATACAAGTATTGTTGTGCAATCTCTTTATCCTGAAAGTGCAACTTACAAATGTAGATTTTTTGTTTGTTTGTTACATAACTGCACTCAAAAACAAAACAATGTAAAACTTTAGAGCCTACAAGTTCACTCAGTCCTACTTCTTGTTCAGCCAATCGCTAAGAGAAACAAGTTTGTTTACATTTACGGGAGGTAATCCTGCCCTCTTCTTATTTTACAATGTCACCTGAAAGTGAGAACAGGCGTTCGCATGACACTGTTGTAGCTGGTGTCATAAGATATTTGCGTGCCAGATGCGGTAAAGATTCATATGCTTCTTCATGCTTTGGCCATCGTTCCAGAGGACATGCTTAAATGCTGATGACGATAAATGAATATTTTTTTAACAATTAAATTTGTGACTGAACTCCTTGGGGGAGACTTGTATGTCTCCTGCTCTGCTTTACTCTCATTCTGCCATATATTTCATGTTATAGCAGTCTTGGATGATGACCCAGCACATGTTAGTTTTAAGCACACTTTCACTACAAATTTGACAAAATGCAAAGAAGATGCCAATGTGAAATTTCTATAGATAGCGACAGCATTCGACCCAAGATTTAAGAATCTGAAGTGCCTTCCAAAATCTGAGAGGGACGAGGTGTGGAGCATGCTTTCAGAAGTCTTAAAAGAGCAACAGTCCAATGTGGAAATTACAGAACCCTCAACACTTAAAAAAAAATCAACCTTCTGCAGGTGGCATCCGATTCAGATTATGAAAATGAACATCTGTCAGTCTGCGCTGCTTTGGATTGTTATCGAGCAGAACCCATCATCAGCATGGATGCATGTCCTCTGGAATGGTGGTTGAAGCATCAAGGGACATAATTTGTAGCACACCTGGCATGTAAATATCTTACGGTGCTGGCTACAACAGTGCCATGAAATACCTATTCTCACTTTCAGGTGACATTGTAAACAAGAAGCAGGCAGCATTTTCTTCTGCAGATGTAAACAAACCTGTTTGAGCGATTGGCTGAACAAGAAGTAGGACTGATTGGACTTGTAGGCTCTAAAGTTTGACATTGTAGAAAATTGTGGAAAACATCCAAAAAAATTTTAAAAAATGATATACTATTATTTAACTGTGTGATTAATCACAACTTTTTAAATTGTGTGATTAAAAAAATTAATTGTCCTTAATCGCTTGACAGCCCTAATTTTTTCACCTCCCATACTTTAAACACTTTCTATTATTATTTTATTATTAAATAGGCAAGCCAGAAATTACATGCTAATGACAATCTCAAATGTGACATTACTTTTAGCATAATAGCATAAAAGTCAGGAAATTAAAAGTTAAATTTAATTAACTTTTCTCTCTTGTGCTTTTATTATAATCCAGACTTTTTTCTTTTTTTTTTTTTGCATAGCCACACAGCTGGGGGTGGTGTGCTGCAGTTGGCAAAGGAGTTTTGCAAGAGATCAAAACTCTCATTCTTCAGAGCATGAAGCAATCATTAGCTGATGGAGGCATATTGCAGTGTTTAACCTTCCTCTGAAGTTACTGGTGTTGGCTCCTGACAGAGGCAGGATACCGGCCTAGATGAACCTGTCATCTGATCCAGTATAGAGGCCCTCTTAGGAAAACAATGGGCTGCAATACCAGAGAACTCTCTTTCCCCTCTATTTAATAGGTACAAATACAGCATGTGATGTTGTGACCCTTCCCAGGGTACCCAGGGTTGTGAGGCACCTCGCTACCACCTGTCCTTTGTGTGAGGAAGCCTTGTCTATGCCTGCTAGAGACCAGCTCTCCATCTCCAATGGTCATGTGGAACACAAGCACTCCCTTCTAGGCCCATGCCTCGACTTGGGCCTCAAGTTTTAATTTAAGTTTTGGAATCTAATATTTTCTATCTCTCTCAAACTGTTTTCTCCACAAACATCCTGAGGTGATTATAATGACCTGTACTGGCTCTTGGTAGAGACCTGACGTGCAACTCTTTGGGGAAGTTCTGTTGAATCAGATGTAGGGATCCCTGTAAAATCCTATACACCCCCTCAGCCAGTTGGCACCTACAAGTCACAGATGTCTCCTCTCAAGTTGAATTGATTCTGATCCTCTAAGATTATAAATAAATGTGAATGTACAGTTATGTTTAAACTCTGGTTTTTCTCCATAATCTTTGGACATACCTGATATACTGAAGCTGTCACAAACTCCTCTTTTCTTCCAATTCTATGTCTCATCTGTACTCTATTCTTTTGTGCTTTTGGACTCCATTGGCCATAAATGCCCCTATCCTGCAATGAACGCCACATGGGTAGATTCTATGGTGTTCTACATAGCAGTAAGGATCCACAAATATATTATGATATTGGGGCCTAATATTAGGCCCCCAAATGCACTTTAGACCCATATCACCTCTTTGTGTAGATTAAATCCATGTGACCTGCAGGTGAATTGAAAGATACTCACTGCAGCCCCACAAGTGTCTTGTTAACTCTTTAACAGTTTTAGTTCATCAGACAAGACAAATAAAATATCAAAGCTTTCCCAGTTCTTTATATCTTTGAAGATATATATGATACAGGGCCAAATCCTCAGCTGGTGTAAATTAGGGTAGTTCTCTTGACTTCAACATTGAAAGTATTTTTGGGGTAGAACTTGTCTCTGGTAGCAACAAACTCCCATTTGGATGAAGTTATTTCTTTGCCCAAATAGCAGGTGCTTGATGTATTCCCTTCTCTGTTCTTTTGACTGTGTACCACACATCGAGTAGTGATGCACTTGTGCGCCAACTTTGTGCCTTCAGCTGAATGTGCAGGGGACCTGCCTATTAACCAGATCCTCAGATTATCTGGGCACAATTTATAAAGATGTTTTAGGCATAATACATCTACCACATAATTAAAAGTGTTGTCACTATAATTCCAATCTCTTTATAATATGATGGATTAGTACTATAATAGCAATCCATTTTATTGTAGTTCCATTTTTTTTTTAAGCTTTCAATACTTCCATCTAAAGGGCTTTAGGGTCAGATCAAAGCCATTCTACACAGCCTTCTGACTTGAAGTAGATATTTGACTTTCCCGGCCTGACCCAAGAGGATCAGAGGAAGGTGGGAGGACTTGGTTTTCTGGCCCACACAAGGGTATCTACATGTTTGGTGACATCCAAACAAGAAGGAACTGAGAGAGTCTCCTCCTTGCTACTTTGGAAACAAATGATCTGCACCTTGTACCTAATGTATCTCCACTTACCACTCCAGAACCAGTCTACCATTGTAACCACTCTGCCCCCGGCCATCCTGTTGCTGCTTTTTATGCTAATTTACCTCTGTTTTTCTCACAAACTGTGGTCAGTTGAAGCTTTTTCCCATTCCAATTTCTGACTGCTCTGCTACTTTATCACCTCATTAGTAACTTGCTTGGGCTGGAGAAAGACTTGACCAGCTCTTCACACAGATCTCAGCTGCAGGGTGTAGTCAACTTCCAACTATGGCTCTGAGTAGAACCAAGCAACTCACGCAATACTCTGAGCATTGATTGTCGCCCATTAACCACCTACTTTGCCTGATCTTATTTCATAAAGGCCTCCCTGAAATGATTGCTACTTGCCCATTTAATGTTAATTCTTTTAAATTTACAGAGCTTCACTTCAGTAAGTTGTCTTAGCTCTTTGCACTTCCCTGGCATCATACCACTGTGGAGTGAATGTTTTCAAATGTAGAAAATGTAAAACATCTAATAGTGTCCTCTACTGCTTCCTTCCCATGTACCCTAGTCCTGAATCCGTCCATTCTAGACCTACTCTTCTGAAGCTGGTAACCTTTGAAGTATAGTTCCATATTCTACATGGAAAAGTGATTATAAAAAGGCAGAGTGGGTTCTTGTGGTTTTTATTTTTATTTTGGTCTCACAGTCAGTATGTTCGTTCTTTATCATACATCATCAATAAAGATTGTGCAGGCCCACAGCCCACCACTTGCTCCTCTTGGCCTGCCCACAGGCCAGCTCCTCTCCACCCCCTCGCCCCACCTGCTGGCTCCTCTCTGCCTCCTAGCTGGACCCCAGTGCACCTCTGGCTCCAGGCAGTCTCTGCTTCCCACCACCTGTGGGACCCTGTCTGTCTCCCCGGAGCTGAGCTGCCTGGGACTGGTGCAGAAGCCTGGCCAGTCTAGGCTAGTGGGGGAGGGGGGGAGGGCTTGGCTGGGTCCTCCAGGCAAGTGCGTCCTGAGGGCAGGCTCTGGCCTGGCTGATCGTGCCACTCCTGAGGGGCTGGAGTGATTCCCTGTCCCGGGACTTGCACTGGCGGCTCAGCCCGGCAGACTCACCGGCCCTGCTGGGAGGCGACTATATGTGGCCAGGAGGCAGGACATGGGGGAGTGGGTCTCTGGAGGGCCTAAGGGGTGTGTGCTGGGCTGTGAGGGGGCAGGGAAGATCTGTGTGTGCTGGGGCATGGGCTGTAAAGCAAAGGGAATAGGAGCTGCATTGCCACTTTTATAGCATTTGTTAAGGCAAGGGTTCTCAAGATTTTTCTTTCTGAGCCACCCCCGCCCAACATGCTGTAAAAACTCCGTGGCCCATCTGTGCCACAACAACTGGTTTTCTGCATATAAAACCCAGGGCTGGCATTAGGGGGTAGCAAGCAGGACAATTGCCCAGGCCCCCACACTACAGGGGCCCCCTTGAAACTAAGTTGCTCAGACTTCGGCTTTAGCTCCGAGTGGCAGGGCTCAGGAACCTGGGATTCAGCCCCATGTGATGGGACTTTGGCTTTCTGCCCTGGGCCCCAGCGAGTCTAACACTGGCTCTGCTTGGTGGACCCTCTGAAACCTGCTCATGGCCCCCCAGGGGGCTCCAGACCCCGGTTGAAGAACCACTGTGTTAGGGAATTCTTAGGGAGCTGGATCTGCTGCCTTTATGGTGGCTTTGGATCCGGAGCTGGTGCAAAGTGGCCACAGCAGGAATCAGGATCTGGCAAAAAGTGATGACAGTTGACAATTTGTAAAGATAAGAGAGCTCTCAAGAGCCTATGCTGGTGTACAAATATTTGAGTGTATTCAAGGTTGTCAGACCTTTCACATTTGATTTCCCATCTGTAACTGAATAAAGGGCAAGTAGAACTCACATGTTGCTTCTGCTGAAGTCAGTGTCAAAACTATCATTGAATTCAATGAGCACAGGGTGGGGCCTGAAGAAATAATTAGCAGCCAGTTTGAACCCTGTAATAGCACAAACAACTGACCTGATACGTAAAAGGAAACAGATTTTTAAAAAGGAAGGGAACAAATTAGATTCTCTCTTTTAATCTCACTGGAACACACTTTACTTTCTGTTCAAGCTTTTTGTTCCAGAAAAATTTGATTTCTGTAGAAAAATTCAATTTTCAGTCCAAGACTCTAATCAGAGTTTCCACAATAGAACTTAAGTTCTCGGTTACTGCCAATTGTTATCTTTCAGTTGGCTTCAACATCTTCACTACTAAAATAGGTTTCAGAGTAGCAGCCGTGTTAGTCTGTATTCGCAAAAAGAAAAGGAGTACTTGTGGCACCTTAGAGACTAACAAATTTATTTGAGCATAAGCTTTCGTGAGCTACAGCTCACTTCATTGGATGCTCACGAAAGCTTATGCTCAAATAAATTTGTTAGTCCCTAAGGTGCCACAAGTACTCCTTTTCTTCTTACTACTAAAATAATCTTTTGCTTATTTTCACTTAGGAAAAAAATACAATTTAATTTATGGTGCTCCCCAAAATTGCATATTCTAAAGGACAATGTCATATGCAGGCATAAATGTGGAGTTTAGTGCTCCTTCTCTCATGCTGTTAACCATTTTAATGCCTTAAGACTTTCAGCTGTTAGCTTGTGAAGACTTGTTATTTAATATAAGCATTTTTTTTTAAAGCTCCATGTCTGAAATAACATAACCTTTGGTTACAGGGGAATAGCAGGGGAGGTGTATTTTAAACAGAAGTCTCTCACTAGAGATCCTTGGCATACTGCAGTCCTGCTGATTGAGGGCCAAATCCCAAGAATTGCTAACACCTCGCAGAGCCCCTTCAGCCCCAGCTGAGTTCAATTTGAGCTGCAGATGCTCAAACACTTTTTGAGATTTGGCTCCTGACAACAGTTTAAAAAAAACAAAACAAAAAAACCCCCCCACACTAACACACTATCTCAGTAAGTGTCATCCATTAAACCTGTGGTAACTGTAAACATAAATAATATCCTCTAACAGCTTTTGTTCTAATGCCACACCAATTCTGGAACTTATGCCTATAGCAACCACATTACAATGCAAAAAATACTCACCCAAACCAAGAGTCAACCTTACAACCAAGCAGCATATTACTTGTTGCAGATTTGTTAGCCAGGTTTTCGGAATGTTTATATTCAAAATATTGTTTCCATAAATATTTTTTCAAATTATAATTTGTATCATGATAGCCTTGAGGGCAAGATCCAGCTTGGAGTCTTTCCATTGACTTTAATGAGAGCTGGGTTAAGCCCAGAGACCCCAAGTGTGACAGGGGTCCTCCTGTGCTAGGTGCTGTACCAACCTATAGTATGAGATAGCTCCTGTCCTGGGGAGTTTACAAAGTCTGTATGTTACTGGGTATATTAAACAGTTATTTTAATAAATGGATAACAAGAAGCCTGAGGGTGGAAAAATTCTTCCAACAAATTGGTTAGAAAATAAGAGCCTGATCCTGCACTTTGTAGAGTCATTGACAAAACACCCCTTGACTTCAATGGTATAGGATCAGGGGTCCTGATTCTGACTTGTGCTTTTTATGTGCTCTTTCAATACAAATAATACACAATATGAATAACGTAAACTAGATTTGGAGGGCTGCACAGAATTACAGACTTTTCAGCAGAAATAGGGCCAAATGCCAAGGACCAGTTCTTGTGAACATATGTATAGTGCATTGTAGATTTCATTAGCAAAAAGAAAATGGAGGCAAGAAGTATGGTTAAGGGATTTTACTCTTTATTTTTATTTAGCATCTTAGCTGGAAGAGTGATCCTGTCCACCTGAATGCACTATGACATATTACGTTTCTTGAGGTCTCTCTTGTTTTTTTGTATTTCATACTGTCTCTATCGCTTTGTGGCATGAAATGTTTTATGAAATATCATAGGGGAATCACTGCAGCATTTTACATACATTTCCTAATAGAATGGAATTTAGGACTGAATTCTGGTACCAGGCAATTGTCAATAGGACCTACGCCAGAGACTGGGAGAGAGAATCCTGCCCTAAACCCAGGGACAGGGGATGGAATATCTGTTCAGCCCTAAGTGGTCCCTACTTGACATCAGGTCTGTATTAGTGGCTCTGGCCTACAATACATATGTATATATATATAATGTGTGTGTTGTTTTGCCATGCTGCCGTATGGAGACTGCTTCTCAGAGAGCTACCCAACGTATGCCAGAGACACAGAATCCTGTTGCTTGTCTCTCCACAGTTGGGCACCCTATGCGCCGAACACATCAGTTCTGCTGCCTCTGAGGCCTTCTACAGCCCTTCCGTGTGTGTGTGGAAAGATCCTTACTTCAAAGCATCTCTTTCCCATAAGCAGAAACCTCATTGAAGTATACTTGACATTCATAATAAAATACAGGTTGTATAAACATCCTTTCTCTGTCTTGTTAAAAGAATAAGTGACTTATGTTCATGTGTTTTAAGTGTTTCAGAAAGCTTTTATAATGTATTTTAGGAGCAAATAGTGAATTCATTTTCATGCTCAAATAGGGAAGACATGTTTTCTGTTAATAAATCCACAGAGGAAATCCCAGTGAAATCTTGGTGACTTCCATGTAGACTAACTCCTATTGGCCATAAATTTGCAGGAATTAATGAGAAAATAGAATCTATTTTTTAAAATAAAATGGGCCATCTATGAGATGTGCAAGGTTTATTTTGAGAAAATGGTAATTTTGTAGATTCGTAGATTTTAATCCCAGAAAGAACCATTATGATCATCTGGTTAGACTACCCGCATAAAATAGGCTATATATTTAATTTGGCAGTTCCTTAATCTACACACACAGCTAGCGATTGAACTACAGTGAATCTTCTTTTGGAAGGGCATTGAGTCATGATTTAATGGCTCCAAATGATGGAGAATTTACCACATCCCTTGGTAATGTGTTCCAGAGATTAGTTTATTGTTTAAAAATTTATATAATTTACAGTTTGAACTTTGACTTCAGCTTCCAGCCACTGAATTTTGTTATACCTCTATCTGCAAGATTAAAGAACCCTCAAGTATCAGATATCTTCTCTTTCTGTAGGTAATCAAGTTGCCTCTTAACTGTCTCTTCAGTAAACTTACATGGAGTGAGCTCATGTCTATTCTACCAAGAGTTGATGTTCAATGTTTAAATTCATACATATTTAAAATATTTTATTTTGTAACCTAATTTAGCAATATAAATCTCACCACATAGTATCTCTGATAATCAGATGGCCAAATTCTGCTCTTACATTGTTTCGGTGGAGTTAACCCCACTAAAAGATTAGAGTAACTTTAGGAAAATTGGATACACTGATGTAAATCTAGGGTATCTTTTATAGCGTAGATCTTGCTTAATTACAAGAAACACATTAAATATCTGAAACTTGAGATGAGAATATTGTAAAGAATACCTTAGAAATGTTGGTATAACATACCTATATTAGAGGAAAATATGACAGGAGGACTTGAAGCTTTTAGAAATCTTTATTTAATAGTATTTCGTTTAATATTCGGTACTCAATTGGTTAGGTTGAAATGATATCAGAGTCATGATGACATCACTGAGCTAAAAGTTATCTACTTAGACAAAAACGCTAATTTTATTTCCCCACATCTGTTCTGCTTTCATATTTGATGTTATGTCGTGTTAGAGCTAACCTCTTGGCCATTTGGAATGTTGCATTTTGCTTCTCCATTTTTAAGGTAAATACATGGACAAATCAGTTTCTTAATTTCTCTTGCTCATTGCCACATAGGGCTTAGCAAATCAGAATCATTTGGAGAATTACCAGTATACATCTTATTGCTCACATTGCCTCTGAGACATTAACTTTCCAGTTCCCAAGAACTCACCTCAACTCAGACTTGTCCTGCAGGTTCCTTCTATTGCAATTCAAAAGAGCTACGCTGAGTTGACCAGACTCTAGGCTAGGGGTGGGTGAAGGGCTTACTACAATTCCAAAGCACATACACATTCTCAAAACAGGCTGCCGCAGGCATCTTCCATTTTACATGGTATCACATGCTTTATGATTGGTTCACTAGCTCCTGTGGACCAATCCCCATATAGGTCATGAGCTATCCACATGCTGCGCAGGTGCAGTCTGATACATTTTAATCATTTCCCTAATCTTGCCTTATCTACTAGTTACATATGTACAAGGCTGGTGTAACTTCATGCTTTGTTCATTGTTTAAACATTGTTTAATTTCTCTGGTCATGCTAGGCCTACCCTAGCAAACTATTATCTGCCAAATATACAGTGAAAACTGTCGAGCAAGACAGAAAAATATATACCTTTTTTTTTTTCTTCCTCCCCCTTGGCTTGTTGGAGCTTTCCCAGGAAAATATCAAAGCCATTCCTGGTAATAGTTTTGCAGTGTGAATAACACTGCTCTAATTCTTATTCGTGTAATAACATTCTCAGAAACAACCCGGATATAGCTTGTCCTGCGAAATGAAGAGAGAGAGGTGTTTTTTCACACACAAAAAGAAACTGCATAAGTTAGACCTTTCTGGTGACATGCCCAATTTGTTAACTGAAAAGCTATTCAGCTCTTCTGTGACCATTTACTCTGCTGGTTTTCAAGATGGAATGGAATCAAAGTCTATTGTACTTCCACTGAGAATGAGAGCATTTCCAAAGAGAGAGAGCTTAGTCAGAATGTATGCTATTTCCTTCTGACAAGGTTTAAAGGAAGAGAAAAGCTAGAACAATCTTGCCTGCTCTCCCCAAACATTTGGGGCTAAAATATGCTCCGCAAGTGCTCCCCTGTCCACACCCTGAGGAGGGAGGCTGAATGGAATCCGTGTGGTGACTGGACTCAAGTTTAGAATCAGTTTTAAAAATACCAACAGTTTTCTGTCAGAAAATTCCATTTTGATGAACCTGAGATTTTTCACAAAATTGTATTGATTTCAATTTTTTTTTTAAACTGGGGAAAAATTGTGAAAATGTCAAAACATCACACTTCAACATTTTCACTATAGTACATTTCAATTTTTTATTTCAAAATTGTTTTTGTTTAGAAATGTATTTTAATATAACTTCTTTTTTTCTTAAAAAACCTCAAATGGTTAACTTAGAAACAAAACATTTTTAAATTTATTGAAATGAAACATTCTGATTCAGAATCTTCTTTTCTTTCTTGTACCCCAACACCAAGCCAACATTTATAATTTTGTTACTATTTTGGGTTTGTACTGATGCATTATTGTGAACATCTGCGTGGCCCAACTGGTGACAGAAGTTAGCTCTGACTTAAAGAAACAAAACACTACCAGCACCTTTGCAAATGTGCAGAAGGCTCAGCTGCTTCCTAAAGAACCAAAGCCATATTACAAAATCACCGACCATATCCCAACTTCCTAGCTGCTCTTCAGTTACTCCCATCAGATCACTATAATGGGAGACCTTGATGAGCATTATTTTTGGTCCTGATTTCATGCCTAAGCTTCTAAGCATGGGGAGGGTATTCTTCCCTTACTGCAGGGAAGGAATTACATTCCATCAGCGACCAGACTCGTGTGGCGTTTGTGCACCCCACCCTACTTCTAGGATTTATAGATGTAAGCAGTCAGGATGAGCTCTACCCTGACATCTGGTGGTGAGTTGTGGTGGGTTGTGGAAAAGAACTTCAGGGGCTGATCTCATTTGCATAGGCACACCCACACCGCCTAGATGGTCACTTTGGCTGCTGTGGGATCCCCAGTTTCTCTGTTGTTGGGGCAGGAAGAATAAAGTGTTATTATCTTGATTATGTGAATCAAGGACAGTGGAACTGTACTTGGCTTTTTGTTATGATGGAGGGACTCACTGTCAACTAAGTAGCACTCGCTAGGCAAGGGACATGGGTTCCAAAACTCAGTGAAGGGGGGGGGGGAGGAGGGGAAGATGACATGTATTTGTACTGTATGGTATGGGCCCCTTCTGAGGGCCCTAAATGCTAACTGCACCTCCTTCTCTCTCCACTCTGTAATAGCAGAGCTAATTTTGATTCCATTAGGAGTCTGGTTACAGATTGCAGAACTGAATTCACTTTGGGCCAATGGTGTACCAGCAGTGGGGCTCCCCTACTGTGAGCTGAAATCACTAAAGAGGTGAAATCACTGAGTACTGTGTTAAGCAGTAGGGAGCCTGAATATATATTGGTGAGCAGCTTGCAGGATGGCTACTGGGGAGGAGCAGCTGGTGGTGAAGGCTGCAGCAGAAACCCACAAAGAGGCGGGTCAGTTGGCCATTGGAGCACGTAAGGTGCCCCTTTACCCCCCCCCCCCATTTCCACACAGGCTGTGGGGGGTGTGTGTGTGTGTGGAGGGGTTAAAACTCTGCAGATTAACTTCTGAACTCTGAACTGACCAAGGACAGAGACTTTTGGGTTGCTGGACTTCAGGTGACTTTAGGGTTACTGGACTCAAGAACAAAAGGGAAAGGACATGGCCCAATTTGCTTGGGGTGGGTTTTTGCTCATGGTTTGTGTTATGAATCCTGTTGGTGGTGGTTCCCCAACATAATGCCACATTGTTTTTCTCTGTTATTAAAAGGCTTTTGCTCCACTCAGACTCTGTGCTTGTGAGAGGAGAAGTATGGCCTCTTAGAGGCACCCAGGAGGGTGGTATATATTTGTCGCAGGTCACTGGGTGGGGGCTCGAGCAGGTTTTGCATTGTGTTATTGGAACAGAGCCCCTAGATACTGAACCCGTCCCTTGTTGCTGCCAACTCTGACGGGCAGAAGGGTTACATATATAACATGCTTCACTTGTGTAAGGGGGGAAAAAAGGGTTAGCATTATGTAAAGCAACATATCTAATACTGACCAAGAAAGTCAGCTGTTTGATATCATATGTTGTTATGAAAATAATTAACAATATTAAAATATTCAGCCTCCCCCTCACATCTTGTCCACACACACTACCAGAATCTAAATCTGCTAAAAGCACAGCTCTAGAAGGCTAAGATTGTGAAGCCTAGAATTAAGATATGCCATTAGAGGATGAAATTATGGGCTCTTTATGCATCTTTAGTAAAATATAGATTACTCTTATTATGGGAAAGATAATTGATATTTAAATATATTTTGTCTTTGATAAATTGTCCTTTCAAATTAAGCTTCTCTAATATGATAAAAACAACAAGAGAAGGATTTCAGCATTTAGAAAGGTCTAAAAGGCTTAGCAACCACACTATAACATTTGAGATAAACAAACAGTGTGCTGTAAACATGTTTCTGAGACACAGTAATTAAATGGAGGTCCCAAAAGCATCACAGCTTGGAAGCCATTAGTTCAGAAATGGTCAGAAAAAAGTGAAACAGAAGACACCTGCTTCAATCATATGGTTGACTAAAATTGCAAGTTTCAACCCAACCCTGAATATTTGCCAGGCTCTGTGCAGCTGTTCAGACGAGAGAGGAACAATATGCAATCTAAAAGTGTACATAATGAGCCAGGATGGACCTCTTAGTAGAGCTGCATTGACCTAGCCAAATGGTAACATCAAAACATTTGTTTGCAAGACTTGATTTTACAGATATTTGTATTCAGTCAAATACCCTAGTATCTAACTCTAAGTAAACTAGAATTCAGGGTGAAATAACATCCACATATTCAGGTCATTAGATATCACAAACGTGCTTCAACACAGGAAGATATATATCTGAATGAGAGAGTGGCTAAGAACGCTAACAGAATCCTTACACAAGACCTACTCCAGTCTGCGTTTCTCCATTGTGCTGTGACAACTGGAGTCCAACAAAGGCACCAGGAGAACTACAGGGAGGGCAGTAGTGACACTACTTTTAAACTTTTCCAACAATCACTTTCCATTATAATTCCTTGAATGCAGCTGCTTATGACTCTGACTTTATAGTGGCTGCCTCAAGTTGAATTTTTTTTGGAAATTTTTATTGAAAACTGTCCAGGCCTTTTTGAACAGGAAGTTGTTAGAGAGAAAAAAAGTTAATGTTTATTAAAATGACGGGAAAATGTTTTTGAGAAGCTCTAGTGCCTCCAGAACTTGACATTTGGCAGGGGGAGATAGTTCTGAGGTTAGAGGTGACTCTCTTGCTGTCTCAGTCAAGTATGGGCTGACGTTCTACAAACAATTATAAGCCATGGAAAAATCTCCATTCATGTGCACACAGTAGAATTTTATATGCTTGCTCATAATTTCTAAAAGTTCAAACTCTTGCCACACTGCATTACATAGAAGAGATGACACCAAACTATACCTCTGTACAGGACACAAGCAAAATGGGTCTTGAACTGTCTCCTCAAAATATCCGCCACCCCAGATGGAGGCAAACTGGGTAAGGAGCCAAGAGACTGTAAATTTTCTCGACTCATCCTGCCACTGATTGCTGTTGAGTAATCTATGTCTCATGACCTCAGAGACAAGCAAACCACACTTACCGCATTTTGCAGATTGAGTAACAGAATTCTTGAGGTTGCAAAAGGTCACATAAGGCAGAACTGAGACTAGAATGCATGTCTCAATTATGGCTGACTCCACAAATCTCATCCACTCTGTTAGACTGGCTCTCAAAGGCTATCTCAAAGAGCAGTCTTAAATCCAGCTTTAAGATCTTGTCTCCATTGCTCTAATTGCAGGGGGGTGGGGCAGTGAATATTAGCAGGGGTGGCATACTCCCCCTTCTTTCCACTGGAAGTTAAACACATGGGAAATTGTGAGAGGAGGCAGTTTCAGCTCTAGCATTTATCACTTTAAACAATCTAAACGGAGCACTGATTTGCAGAGATACTTGGCCTGCCCTTGAACTGCTGTCAAGCCCAAAAGATAAGTGTGGAACACCTTAGCTAGGCCTGAACTGATTGGCTGGAATTCCATGGATAGCATATTGTATTCCAACCAAGCAGTGAGGGTTATCATTTGTGCTGTAGTCCCAACTTTCTATCGTAGCTGGCAAAGAGAACTCCCAGAAAATTGTGCAGAATCAGAGAGCAGCTAAAAATTGATGCCTTCCATCTAATTGCTGTCTGGTGATGAGATGAATTAAGTAGGTTAGTGTTAGACCTGCAAGGCAGAGTCTGGAAAGAGAGAGAGAGAAAAGAAATGTGTCACAATTTAAAGAGTATCCCCCTGAAGTAATTCGTAATTGAGGTGTGTCTTCCCCCCCCCCCCCCGCATTTGTTTGTCATTGATCTCTATTAAAGTGCAGTTTCACTTTGAAAAGTGACTGTAAAAAGGTGTACTTGGGTAAGGGGTTCCATGCTTACTGTGTGCTGGAGACTTCAAATCAAATATGCTCTGGCTGAGTGAAGAGTGTGTGTGTGTGTGTATGTATATATATTATATATAAAAATATATTTTTAATTGCCACATTGGAAAACTCATCTTGGGCTTTGAAAGTCAACTAGTTCTTTCCTTCTTGTGCTTCATTGCTGGTAATAACTGTATGGTCAAATTATGTTCTCAGGGAAATTCACAGCCCCATTCTGCTAGCAGCAAAGGAGAGGCAAAACTGGTTTATCACTAGCAGCAAATTCAGGAGCATCACGGCCTGAGACTGCCAGCAGCAGCAAAAGGCTTAGAAGTGCCCACTGAAATGAAAAATTCTGTTGTAGCTACGGTTTGAAATGTCAAGCTGCTGAACTGGGAAATAATGGGCACAATGTCCAGGTGCAAATGATTTTGGAATACTCATGTATTTCAAGAAACTTTTTTTTAAAGGGAAAGATCTGAATATCCCCAAATTTGGGGGGTTAACTCCTAAGCTGCACTGAGCTCTCATCCAGCACAGCTGAGGAGAAATTGTCCCAAAGGGACTTATTGCAGAAGTCTCAGAAGGACATGGTTGCCAATCCAGGTTTGGCTGGAGTGCTTTACACTCTAGCCCACCTCCTTCCATCCATGGCATGCCCCTCCTCACCTATATGTGCCTTCTTTTCAAGTGCCTCAGCAGAGAAAAGCAGTTTGAACAAGGTTCAATGATCTGGCCCTTGTGGGGGTTCAAAATCAGAACTTAGATCTGGAGCCAAGTTTTCCAAATAGCCCTGAGCCTTCTCTAAGTTACACTAAGGACTATGTGAGGGAATGCAGAATATGGGGAGCTCATGGTGATGGCAAGCCACCTTTACCCCCTCCCCCTAGTTCTACACCAAATACAGGGAAAGAGTAACTGAGAATTGGGGTTATTGAGTTTATGTACAGCACCCAGTGGATCTGTTGTGAAGGGTGACTTATGAATACAATTTGCTGTTTGTCACTGATCTAAACCATTCCTACACCATGTTTTAAAGTCAGAGTGCAGTGTTCACTGCTTGCTAGGGATTTTTCACTAAAGGAATATGGGAACAGATGTGTAAATCATTTCCAGTGGGGAGCCCCAAAATAGCTAGCTAAGGGCCTGATCCTTCATATGCTCTCAAACATCATTAGTGCCACTCAGTTCAAAGGGGTTAATTGCAAGAGTAAAGACACACACACACGAGAATAGGAATATTTTGTCCATTCTTGTTGGACCAACTTCACTGAAGATTCAGCAAAGAAAAACCACCAGTTGTATTAGCCTGTTTCTCCCTACACGTACAATGGTTGGCACCTATGAATCTTCATTGACCTCCGTGGAGTTACTCCTGACTTACACCAGTGTAACGGAAAGGAGAACTGATGTGACTATAAGGAATCACAGAGAGAATAATTTTAAGACTGAACAAGGCACTTTTTAGAAGGAACGTAGTTTTGCCCAAATGTTACTCTCTGTCTCTCTCCATTTTACTGCAGATCCTCCATCTAGAACCTTCCTCAGCTCTTCCCCTGACAGCAATGGATGTAAAATAATATGCATATCCTCTGTCCTATGCCTTTCAGTGTTATCTCCATTTTAAATGGTAATGAGTCAGTAGGAATGAAAAATTGACATACTATCTTGCCCACATGTTAAAAAATGGGCACCCATAGTGTACTATTTGTTTCTTTGAAATACTTTAGATTAACTGACACTACTGCGAGAGACGAACCAGGCCTGCAGTATCATAACATTTACATTGTCTGTCCTAGAGATCACTAAAAAGCATTATAATGGCTGCCATAAATCGTTAGCATCAGTTGACTATTATCTCACAGTGATATCTGAGAGCTCATTTTTCCTACTGTAATGTCTGGAGGAATATTGGAGTAACTGTGTGATATCTGCTAGCAAAGGGTGAAGCTGTATTGGTATTTACTGGATGGTCTCTGAACCAAAGCTGACAGACATGGGTTTTATCCAGCAGACACTCGCCAGGTGAGCTGGGCAGGGTTGACTTTCTACCTGAATTGCAAGCCCACCCTAAGGAACAGCTCTCCTTTTCTCACGTAAATAACTTATTCTGTCAGGAAATTTACCATTCACCTCTAAAACCCATCTTCCAAAAGATTAAAGTTTTGTTGTTGGTTTTTTTTGTGTTTTTTTAAAAAACTTCTCTATATAATCTATCACAGAGTTTTATGGAAACTATTATTATCTGACAGCACTAGACTGGAGATACATGATTTGATTTAATAACATCTCTTATTTCTAAAGCCACTTTAAAGTTCATTGGCATACATTTTTGTTTGCTCTAAATGTAGCAATCAATTCTTATTTATTTTACTTGCCTTGAGTTTGTTTATTGCCTGTCCAATTTTAGGGCTCTAGTCTCATGTCTATGTTCATCCAAACCCCCATTTGCATTAATTTTGGTTAGGTAAATCTAATATATATTCTCATCATTGTCATAATAATCAACCAGTTATCTTCCTCTGGAGATAGAATTTGGATCTTCCAATACTAATTACAAGCAGATCTTTTTGGGCTAGATCAAAACTTGGAATACATATTCAAGCAGGGGAGTAAGAATGCCCCCATGTACTCTCCGAGGTGGGCTAATTGGAGTTTGAGGACAAGCATGCAGGGAGCACCACGCCCACTTACTTGGTCTGAAGGCAGGCATGTGACAAGAAGTGAGGAACAAGTGGAGCCAAGGTGTGTCCTCAAAGAACTGGCTAGCACAACTGAGCCAGCCTAGGGCATAGTATAATATTCTGTTTGAAGAGGCTCACGAGCAAATGACTATATCCTCTAACAAAGGGGAAGGGTTTCCACTGGCTTCCCTGATCTTTGGATCAGGCCCTTCATGACTGATTCTAGAAGGGGCTCCACATGGGTAGATTTTTCACCTTACTGAGGTCCATGCAGAATGCTTCTTGGAGGATCAGTGCCTTACACTGTGTGTGGCTTACTTCTCTGTGTCAGTAGAGCACTATGTAAATACTAAACTTTTTGTTATGCTGAAATGTTATCCCACTGCCATTTAAAAATATTTTGGATGAAATCTCCAAAATTTGTATTTTGCTGGGGAGAATATTATTGATGACCAAATTCATTAGTTTCACTTTTCTAGCAGCTAGCTGAAGTCTGGCAGTTCAACTGAAGTGATGTTCACTGAGTGCTTTGAATTCCCACTTCATCTTGTTCACTGGAATAACGCAATGAGCATTATACCGATGACACTCCTGGGGATGGGCTGATTGGTTCTTGATTGTTACACTTATACCTTTTGGAGCTATATATTTTAAAATATTTCAGAGAGTATTTTAGCAGAATCAGGGTTCTACATTAAGATATCTTATTCCAAATTGCACAGATTGATTAGAACACACAAGTTTAACCAGATGTTTCGAAAGAACACAAGTGCAAAATCAAGGAGCGTAGCAGGTGTTATTGGGATATGTGTAAAGAGACTGCTGGTTTCCTGGTGGCAGATTACCTGGCTGACAGCTTCACTGGATGCATTAGGGAGCTGACCTGAGCTTTTTTTCTATGTATAATTTATGTACACAGGAAAGCTGAGCTCAAAAACAAAGCATGATTTGAAGATGCTTCCTGCTTTTTAACCCACATTTGCCGCCAAGACGACGGAGGCATAAAACGTATTGACCAAACCAAAGAGCAAAGCATATTCATGATGAAGCTTTGACATGTAACTACAATGGCTTTGGTTACGTGCATTTATCCACTTAACATGATTTTCCACTGGCCTTCAATAGCTGTTTTATCCTATGGGATGTGGGTTTCTAATCCCCTGCTCAGTCAGTTTTCTGCTTTGCAGTACATCAGTATGGAGTAAACACATTACTTTTTTGCTGCTCGTGCTTCTGCTGCCTCCTCCTGTGACATCAATTTTCCAGGAGCCACCTCCATATCTAATACTTTCTATCCAGTTAAACCACTAACAAAGGGCCCCATCCTCAGCTGGGGTAAACTGTCTTCTATGGAGTTATGCCAGTTTATAACAACTGAGGATCTGGACCTGCATATCCCTGTCATAATAGGACTGTTACAACACAACTTATTGCAATGTCACTGCAATCCAACACCACTACTTATTTTTGGTGACATAATATAAAAAAGCCCAATTCCCTGCATAGGAAGATTAGTCTATCCCTGGCAAATATAATATGCAGAAGGGCCAGAGACACAATTGGTGAGGTGATTAACCTAGAAAGGCTCTGTGCAAATAGTGATTTTGAGGAGGAGCAGGAGGTTGTTTGGGGCATGAGAAATGGGAGGTTCCAAAGGCAGAGGATGACAATTTGCCATCGCATTGTGAGGGCCCCCAAGTATTCTGTGTAATATTCTGCAAGCTTGCCAGAAGGCTAAGTGTAAGCCTCATCCAAATCCCAGCTGCTTCACTATCACTGGGCTGAGTGCATCTAGAGTTGTATGAAGTGTAGCAGCATCAAGATTTAGCCTCCTCGTTTGGTTTCAGCTTTGGCTAGTTTGTGTTCTTGCAACTTTTGTTCAAATGACCCCAAAAACTCATATTTGGCCTGAGCCCCAAACACCGTATTTTACCAGGCTACTGGGAGAAATCATGTGAGACTGCTGAGTTTCAGTGAATCCCTGGAGTTTCCTGAAACTTTGGCACAGCTTCGCTCAATTGATTACAAATTCACCCCAAAACTTTATGAACTTCAGCAAACCAGGGCTAAGTTTCAGATGTATTGAAAGTGAATTTACTCTAGTTTCAGGTTTCCTTAGAAAACTTTTGCATCTTTCCCTCCTGTTCGGAGTTGATATTGTGGAAGTCCATTGCTGTCATGTGGGCAATATGCAAGGGCCAAGACAGCTTTATGGGGAAATACACAGCCAAGAACTCTGAGCTCCTGACAGAGCACAGGGAGGGTTCTGAATGTTCAGCCACCTTCGTAGCTGACAGCAGAACCCAAACATGAAGTTCTCTGGGTGCTCCAAACCCTCTTTAAAAAGGACAAGAACATAGCTATTGCCTCACCAGAAGAGAACTTTGGGCTGCATAGTTATGTAGGCTCTGGCAACAGCAGTGCCTGATAGCTTAAAGAATAGTGAATCCCTTCAACAATTGCCCAGGGTTGCAAATAGGTAGAAAAATAACTTCCTTTACTCTGTGGTGATCAGTTTACACCTTGAACTATGATGTCTGTTTTCTCATTGTTGGCTTAGCTTGAATAATGACAAATGCTTGTAATGGTTATAAAATCAAAATGTTGTTTTAAAATGCTAGATAGAGATTTAACTGTGACCTGTTGTGGCAGTTTAACTATGTACTGTGTAAAGAAATATTCCCCTTTTCATTGGTCCAACAGTAACTGCTTTTTAATTGCATGAACTGTGTCTTGTTCTCAAGTTAATGTCTGGGTAATAATCAGGGGTTGATCATTTTTTCACTCTATGTTTTATAATTTTGAACAGTTAAGTCAGATCTTCTGGAACTGCTACAGGGAGTGTAATTAGTGTAACACACTGATTTATCATTTGGCCCTTTCTGACAACTAGGGCAAAAGGTTTTGAGGCTCAGATCCTTAAAGATATTTAGGTGCCTAACTCTCATGGATTTTGATTGGAGTTAGATGCCTAAATACCTTTGAGGATCTCTGCTTTAGTACATCCAGATGATATTATAATAAGCCTAGAATGCAAGAACAGAGATGTAGCGGATAAACTTATTAATTGAAGTTTGGGGTAGGTAGTTTATTGATCTGAAACCTGCATTCTAATATCTAAACACTAAATGCCAGATACTATTACCAAATTCACATTGCAGATCTCCAGAATTTGGCTGTTATGCATTTTTTTTCACCTCATCACAACATCCAGGCCTAGTTAGAATCCCTGGGCATATAGAAAGGATGGAGAGATCCACGTTTGTGGAAATAGAGCCCCAAAAGAGGATGAAATTGACAACAACCCAAATGATATTTTAATTATTTTTTTATGTATAGGCATTTCTATTGTGATCATTATAGTATCTGAGCACTGGGAGACAATGTGAAATAGGCAGATCTGAAGGAAATTTCTGAGCATAAATTAATGCCAGTTATTTTTCAGTGATATATATGAAGAGGTGGTGGTATCAGTCCTATTCCTAAATGGACACGTATGCACACCATATTAAACCAGTATTAAAATGAATGAGCATGAAATTGTCCCATTGTTATCAGTGACACATCAGAAAGCTCCGCAACTGAATATGAGTCAAGACTGAATTGTCCTTTCTGGGTTGATACTCATGTTTGAATTAAAATAACCCTTCAACATTTCTTCTCATTCTGCTTGGAGAAGAAAAATTGAGGCCCAAACTGAAGGAATCAAGTAGAAGGTTAAGACGTAAGCACACTCAAAATCTGGGCCTGATTCTTGTGTCTGGCTGAGGTGCACTCTGAGCAAGAATCAGAGGGATTCAGGCTAGAGCTGGCTGGCTCCTACAATAAATTAGAGCTTTCTTAGCACTCGGGGGGCTATTCTAGTGACAGCCAAATGGAGCACAGGTCTCTCTCTAAGCCATGCCTCTCATTCCATGCTGGTTCTATATCATTTGAAGATTCACCCGCACGTAGGGGATTCCCAGCTGTCCAGATAGGGGTTACTGGTACCTTTGCGGTGGTAGAGCAGCATAAATGAGACATAGCAGAACAAAGACACTGGATTTACGGTTTATTAAAACAATCTGTAACCCACTAACCCCCTCTTTTGTCCTATGACTGCAAAGGTGTTAACAGGCCTCTCTACCTTGAATGGTCCTTTAGAATATGTGCTAACTACTTATGCTAAACAATCTGTTCCACCTTGTATTTAGGTGTGATCCTCCGAGTACCTTTTCCAGACCTGAAGAAGAGTTCAGACCTGAAGAAGAGTTCAGAGTGGCTTGAAAGCTTGTCTCTTTCACCAACAGAAGTTGGTCGTATGAAAGATATTCCCTCACCCACCTTGTCTTTCTACATGGCAGAACAGACATTGGGAACCTGAGACCCCAGTCTTATCAATATAGCAGCTTTCAGCTGGTCCAGCCTACTCCTAGTGTGGTAATTGGTAAAATTCACATTGACTCAAGTGGAGTAAGATTTATTGGATTGAGATTCAACTCTCAGCAGATAGGATTAACAAGTCTTTATTAGTAAGGCAAAACACCAGCAAGCAGCGATCAGTTACTTATGAGTAAGGCTAAGATTTTGTCATGGTTATTTTTAGTAAAAGTCATGGACAGGTCATGGGCAATAAACAAAAATTCACAGAAGCTGTGACCTGTCTGTGACTTTTACTGCTGCCGCTCCGTGGTTTCTCCCTCTGCCATGGTGGCTGGAAGCTGTGGGGTTCCTCCTCTTTCCATGGCAGCTGGAAGCTGCAGGGTGACCATATTTCCCAAAGAGAAAATTGGACAGCCCCAGCTGCTCGCTTGAGGCATCCCCCTCTCCCTGTGCAAGGTTCACCGGTTACTGTAACCCTTAGGAGGGCCCCCTCAGAAGTCTGTCAGCTGTCACTGGAACCTTGCAGGGGGCCACCTGTCACTGCTGTCACCTGGCGCTGGAACCCTGCCAGGGCCCCACTGGCTGCCAGCTCCAGAGTCCTGCAGCCCCAGGGACTGAAGCAGAGAATGTCACAGAGGTCTCTGGAAGTCATGGATTATGAGTGGGAAGCTGATTGGGGTGCCACCAAATGCACTCTAGGACTTGTTAGTTCACAGCTTCCCTGATCTTTTGTTAGGCTATGTAACTTGTTATCTTTTCTTATATATCTGTATTACGTCCTCATTTTCCTATTAACTCTCCTCCCCATCAATGCAGGTTTTGTGTTTTCTCAAATCTGTCTTTTCTAGCTTCGGAGTTACTTTATCTTCTCTTTTCCTCTCAAACATGATTCCTCCCCATCTTTCTTGCACATGTGCAATTCTACTTATGTTAAACTGTTATCAGAGCAAGCTCTGTTAGGCCCAAATATAAGTGCACTTCCAACAGAATTGAGGCGACAATAAAAATCTGTAGCCCATTTTTGGCCTGCTCATTAGAATATTACATATGTGAGAGTGGTACTTTACTCTCCACTTTTTAGATTTGTATCATTATAACATTCTTCCCCTGACTGCTAAAGGTAAAGACTGAATGAGACAATTTCATTTCCCCCTTCACCATTTTGAAGAATCCATTTGTTTCAACCAAAATGTTTGGAGAGGAAAGTGAGCACACACTGCCGCATGCTCAAAATAAAGGTGGGGCCTCCTCTCTGTCACAAAGTTCTATGCCATTGCTTGTTGATTTATATTTTAGAAAGAAACCCTGATTAATGCATCACCAGAGTTAGAGGTGTTTCATCCAGGCTCTGGCCTGATTGCATCCTACCCCGGGTTGAGGTGGGGGAAGGGGAGGAGGGCAGGCGGGGGGTGGTGGTGGTGGTGGTGCAAGAGCCTTTCCCCCAACATGCACACTTGTGACCCTTGCACAGTAGAATGGCACAATCACAGTTCACGTGCTTGGGGCAGTGCAAGGTTTATTCCACTTGATATGCTCTTGGGGAGTAAGGGTAGGGTGGGAATAGAAAATGTGGCCTCCTATCTGCGCTGGTCTGGCCAGACACGTGGGGAACACACTGAAAGGGTGATTATGATGGGATCCCCGGGGTACAACCTTGAACTGTGGGACTGCTGTGCCCCCTTAACTCTCCAGCCTGGGCTGTCTCTCATAATTCTTTGTCAGTGACAAGCAGCAAACCCCTCCAGGCTCTGTTATCACTCAGCCACCAGCATTAGGGGCACACCCAGCTAAGTTGCACGAATACTTTCCAAGCCACTCATGAACTATACACAGGGAAAACCAGCAAATCTCCCAAGCCCCGACCCTTTCACCCCAGAAATATACCGTCTTACTCAAGATGTTCACCACTTTGTCAAAGGAAAGCAAACATGCACCAGCTTTTGTAACCTGAGCAGGTTCCCCAAGCCCTTTAGACAAACTCATTGGAAACGAGAGACCATTTAACGTAAGTTTATTAACTATAGAAAGATAGAGTTTAAGTGGTTGGCATAAAGGTCAGAGATAGTTACTTTAAGAAAATAAAAAGTAAATGCATTCTAAATCCTAAACTTTTAGCCTAAGCAAGAATTGAATCAAACAGCTTTTCTCACCCCACTGGGTGTTGCAAGTAGGTTACAATTCTTAATACATTGGCTGAATTTCCTTCTCAGCGTGGGACCAATCTCCTCAGTTCAAAGTCATTTTCTTTCCAACATTCTTACTGCCTTCAGTGTAGGTGGGGGAGGAGAGAGGTGGTCACATGATGCCACTGTCCCTCACTTTATACTCTCAATCCATATCCCTGGAAAGATACTGACCCAGGCATGCCCTGGTGGGCCTTACTGAATCACAGAGTTGAGCAATCTCCATTGTGTGGTGCTTTTGCAACTAAGTCATAGAGTTGAGCAATCTCCATTGTGTGGTGTTTGCGCAGCTGCCTCTTATTGAATTGTAGATCTTTTGTTTACAATTCCCCTGCTGGTCAATGGTTGTTTAATGCCTGCCTGGATATGGGTCACCTCCTCTGTTGTCACTGGTGAACTAGCAGTGGCCGTTTCCTAAGCTCACCGAATATTTCAATAACAACCATATAGCAAAATTTCATAACTTCTTACACACTAACAATATACATATTTTGACAGAGCAATGAGTTACAGCAGATCTTGACCTTTCATATGGTATCTTATATGGCACGCTTCGTGTGAAATATCACAACTATATATGAATGATGAATATGGGGGTTTCGGAGTGCTACTTTGAGGTACAGTGTGTCACAGTAGTTTAGCATGTCACTTGCCAATGTCTTGTGGGCGAGGGATAGTGCCCCAGATGTACACTCCAGCCTGGAGCTCAGCTTAGGGCAATGTGATTTTGCACCATCCCCAATATGGGCTTGGGTATTAATCACACCGTCTGGCCCTTTGTTTTCAAGACACATGGTCCTGATGGTAGTTTGATTCTGTCCTATTAAGATTTGTATTTTTTGGATAATACAAGGTAACAAAAAGGACAAATAAAGTAATGTAAAATAGTGAAACTCTAAGGCTAAAATCTATACATGTTAAATTAGCAAGGATGTTTTAGACAATGGCTGTGTAAGAGAATGTACTAAGAGAGCCATCCTGTGGTAAGGGAAAGTTTATTCTATGTAAGTATGATAATAAATAACTAATCTCTCTCCAGATGTTTGTTCTCTATCCATACATGCAGCCTACACCGGCTTTTCATCTTTAAGCACTGGGTTTGATCTCTTACACCAGTGACTCCACTTACAGAAGTGTTAATCCAGATTTAAAGTGTAAGTGAGGTTTAAGTCCTTTGGTTTCAATTTGACTTTATACCCAGGGCTTTTGTTATTCAGGGTTTATTAGTTTCATTTTCCAGTGTTTGTTTTTAGCAATTTTTGAGTTTTATGTAGATGTCTAAAAATCATAGGTTTTCAGGCCATTCCCTGTCTCATGGATATAACATACATTACTAGTTACAGTAGTATGTAGTGTAAAGAATAATCTCTTTTTAATGTTCCCTTATGTGCTTTAACATAGTACTGTTTTAAACCACACTGTGTTAAAGTGCACTGGGGAACCTTCTGTGTGTGCCAGCAGTGTTTACACAGACCTATTAATGTATAACATGGTAATGTGCTTTAGAAATCATATCCCTATAATCTGCATTACTGCTCCATGTAGACAAGCCCTAGTTACAAGTAACCATTTCTAGTGTTGTCCCAGTTTTATTGGATAAATGTTGATTTTTTTTTATTTTTATTTTTTGGTAGCAGGGGTGTTTTACTGGTATTTATCTGGTAAAACCTAAAATCACAAGCCCTATTTATACCAATATTGTGAATAAAAGTCCTATCACAGATCTGGTTGAGTTCCCCCCCAGCTGGACACTGTGACCCTAAGTACACCTGTACTGTATTTATACCATACACAGCACTGTAATGAGGTTTGTACAAAATATACCTTGTAAGGTATCATTTGAAAACTAGTAACATACTGATTATTAATGTCATTGTAAATTGCATGTGTTCACTTTATATGTGTAGTTATGAATTCCCTTTGTATAATGTTATGAGAACATGTTTAAAACAAAGACAGCCTAGCCTAAATAATGGTGATAAACAGGTTTGTCCTAGACAAAGGAATGTTTGTTTACCTCAGTGTACATATTAGCTATAAACAAAGTTATCTGGCTAAACCAGATGGGGTTGTCTTGAGCCTGAACTTGAGAGACAGAGAATTAACATGGCTCCTCTGCACCCAGGAGAGACACAGGAGGCAGGGGAGGCCTTGCTAACTTTAAGAACAAAGATAGTTCTTTGGGACTATAAGGAACAGAGAGAGCCTTTATTTCCTCAGAAGACAAAAGAAACCAGCACCCGGTAATTCTATGGAAGGTCCCAACTGAGAGAGACAAAGAATTATTATTTCTCTGAGTGGTCCAGGAGAGGGCTGGACAGTTCAGGGCAGACAGTTTTGTGGACATTTGGAATGGGAAGTATGGTGGAGTCATTTTGCCAGGTGTAACCAAAACAGGGAGGGGCTGTTATGGTGTAGGTAAGCTGCTGGGGTCAGAGCACTGAACCAGGGCTGCATAGCACTCAGGATACTCATGCTTGTCTTCTGGCTGTTTGGTGTCCAGTGAGCCACAGCAGCAGAGCATTTAAGGCACCCAGGTAAAAGGGCAGGAAGTGACACAACCCCTCACTGGTCTGGATTGCACCCCATAATGTGAAAGACATTCACCAAACTGCCGTGAGGGGATTCAAACAGTGAATCCAACATGCCCTTAGCTTGCTGGTGGTAGGCAGAGTTTAGGCAATGCCCTGCCTTTGAGCCTCTAGGTAGGTACTCCAGACCTCATATCTGACACTCTTGTGGGCACTCTTGGGGACCCTGGAGTCCAATTGCCTAGGTCCTGAAAGTAGTGCCATCTCCCCCCCAGCCTCCCAGAAGCTCCCCAGAATCCCAACAAAGTGTTATCCTTCTGGTTTACAGTTCACTTCTTCAGGGGGCACGGGACACTGAAAACCGGTAGACACACAGAATAACTTAGCACAAGAGTCTAGAACACCATTGCTCTTTACTTAGTAGCATGAGAAATACATAGATCTAGTCAAATTAATAAACACACCTATATGCATTTTTCTGCCGCAGGTTCCTCTCCACCCTGGAGAGTTCTTTTTGGCTGGACATAGCCCTCTGGGGTATTCCGGTTTCTTCTCCTGCAGCCCAGGGTTTCTCTTCAGAATGGTGGATTCTTCTCTAGCCCTTCGCTGGTTCCGTAGTTAAACAAACTCTATCCTCTGCCCCCTTCCCCCCTACCCCACTATGAAACCGCACCTATCTCTTATCTCTGGTGCCCAAAGCTTCCTGACTCTCTGATAGTTTCTTGAGATTATATGTCCCCATACTAACACTTGGGTTCTTTGTTCTCCTACTAGATATCACAGTTCAGGGCAACTGCACCTATATTCCTCCACCATAGTCCACAAAGGGCACCAGCTCCTCAGCCATCACAGCTCTTGGATAGAGACCCATGTCTCTCTCTCTCTCCTTACCAGGGCTATTCCAGGCTGCAGTGTCCTACATACACTGTGACATTCCCAGCAACCCAGAGTGCCTAAACAGGCCAGCACCTGTACTTTGTTTTCTCTCCAGAGGTTATGCCCACTTTATTGCCCACAATTATAAGTTAGCACACAAGTCTTTTTAAGCAAGGTGAAAGAATTATAGAGAAAACAGTAAAACAATAAAGGAACCTACATGCATGCTAGAAAGTTTACCAGAGGTCACATCAACTCAAATCTCAGGCTCTGGTAGGTGTAAGTTCTTCAAAACTCACAGCTGGGTTTCCCCTGTGTCTACAAGTTCATAACTATCTCAGATTCAGAACCAGAACAGCCATGAATTGTTGTGTGTCCTTTAGGCAGCTTGAGCCTTTGATCTTAGCCTCATGTGACAGGTGCTTAGCAGACCACTCCCCAGGGCATAGCTTCAAAAGGCTACTTTTCGCATAACTTGAAGTGAGGAATTTGCATTCACCTTCCCCTAGCTATTCCTCTGGAAAACCACAACACTTTTTGTTCCAAAACTCCATTCTTGTCTGGCACATTTGAATCTCCAGATTTACATGTCCTCCTCTCCCCCTCCCGAGAGGTTACATGTAATCCTGGCCCACAACAATACATAATTCATTCATTTAATACAATGGATCCCAAAGATACTTAAATTTAATTCAGTAAGATCTCCCAACTATGTTGCAGGAAATTACTGTGATGGGTTTAACCTAACTTCGGGGATGCCACTTTATGTATTGGGATTTCACTGAGCCTGCCTGCTTTACTACCCTGGGCTCCCTCTCCCTGTTTTGCTGAATCAGGCTCTCTGGCAGCACACCCACACAGGTAGGGATGCACCAGCTGTGGAATCACACAGTCTGCGAACAGCTCTCTATGAGAAGGCTCAGCTAGGAAATTGCCTAGCACTCAAGTGCAGCTCCCCTCTGGAAAGTACACCCAAAATAATATTGTCTTGCGCTGTAGAGAAATCTATACAACATACGCTCATAAATTCGTCCCCTCCCTCAATGTGGAGGAAGATGTGCACAACTTCTTCCCCTCCTCCCCATATTAGAAATTGCACAAACCAGGTTAAATAATAAACAAAACAAGTTTATTAACTATACAAGGCAGATTTTAGGTGATTATAAGGGATAGGAAACAGAACAAGCAAATAAAATAAACCATGCATATTAAGCTTAAGATCTTAAAGAGACTGGTTTCAAGAAATAATTTCTCACCCTAAATGTTGTTTTTAGGCAAGTTGCTGAGTTTCTGTATCTTAGAGTTCCAGTTATTTCTCTTTACAGACTAGACTTCTGTCTTAGTCTGGACTCAGCCCTGGCCTTTCCTACAGCTCAGTTCCTTTGTCTCTTCAGGCACTTTTAGCAGTCTTTCTTCTTTGGCAGGAAGGCAATGGAGAAGAGACCTGTTTGCCTTACTCCCCAGCCTTAAATAAGATTTACATAAGGCAGGAAGCTCTTGTTTCCCAGTCTTGACCGCCTCCTCCTTTTAGTGGAAAATTACTAGAAGTCCAAGATCGTGTTTAGTACCAGGTGACAGGACCACCTGACCTAGGCTATGTCTACACTTGACATTTAAAGTGCAAAATGTCCCTTTTTTGCGCTAAAACAGTGGGAGCGTCTATACTTGTTAATGACTTTTTGCGGTGAAACTCAGAAGTTTTACTGCAAAAAGAAAACCACCTTCATGAGAGACATACAGTTCTTTCCGCTGTTCTTTTTGTGCTGTTGTGAAAGTGAAAACACGTTCTACCTGTGTAAACACTTTTTGGCTTCTGGAGGATATCCCACAGTTCCAAAAGTGACCACTCTGGCCAGCATCTCCGCTGCTCTGATGCCAGGTACACGGACGTCCGCCCCTCCCCCTGTAAGCCCCGGGAAGTTTGAAACTCCCTTTCACTTTGCTTGCAGATGTGGTGGGGAAAGCAGCCAGACAGAAGAGGGTTTAAAAAAATGCCACAAAAGAAACAAGGAAGTAATGGGGCTGCTGGGACATGAAGCTGTGCATCACGGGGCACTGAGCAGGGGCCCAAATGCCTTCCGCTCACCGCCCCCCTTCTCACAAGACCTATCGAGAGAGCTGCACTGTGGGATAGCGGCCCTACAGCGCTGCTCTCATCGGCAATGGAAGTGCCGCTAGTGTAAACACTCTCTGATGCCTGAGGAGTTAAGTGAGTATGCAAACCAGCACTTTTCTTTCACCGGTTCCCTATCACTGGTTAAACTTACAGTGCAAAAACTCTGCAAGTGTAGACATACCCGTAGTAGTGTCATAGCTACGTCCCAGGACGCCTCTCAGGAAAGAAAGAGATTAATATCTTCAAAGTCTTGTTGTTTCTTCCCAATGGACTGATGGCTGGTTGTCTGCTGGGTGTTTCCCAAATACACACACACACACAGTTGTAATTGTTACATAGCCAATATTCCTAACTTTAGATACAGAAATGATACATGCATACAAATTGGGTAAACATATGCAGTAAATCATAACCTTTCCAGTGATATCTCACATGACCTATCTTGCATAAAACATATCTTAATTATGCCATATTCATGTCATAACAATATTTCTATGAAGAATATGGAGTGTAATGTCACAATTACCTTATCTGTCACACTGGGGATTTTTCACTTCCTCTCCCTGCAGAGAACCTGGAGAGACTAGCTTCTCTGCTGAGGCAACGTCCTTAGCATGCCCATTGTCCCAAGTTATTTCCACTTGAATAAGCAGCCCTGTAAGTTTTAATGACTGAATGTTTTCCCTAGTCTGGCTGGGAGACATTTCAGCCCTATAAGCAAATGGTGGATTTCACACTGACATATGGGCATTTTATAATACCACAATTTTGTAACAACTTCATAACTTCAACCAGCATTCATAAATTGTACATAGACAGATTTCCCCAAATCTTCATCACAGGTATGTTAGCAGAGAAAGAGTTCATGAAGAGCCTGTCTCCCTTCTGGGTTTATAGTTTATTTTTCAGGATAGTGAGAGTGAAGAACAAGAATGAAGAAACAGGAAGAAATACACTCACACAGGAACATCTGCTGTCAATTCCCAGCTCAGTATATTACACATGACTTAGAAGTACAACTTCTATATTTCTATTTAGTCCCATCATTAGGGAGTCAGGCCAAATGGCTCCTCCTGCTTGTTTGGTGTGATACATTATCTTAATTTGAACAGTCAGTCTGGCATGACAATATATAATGTTAAAACATTCCACATTTTATCCATGTTTTGAGGAATAGAGTTGTTAGTCACCAGACTTGCCCTTAGTGCTCATATTGTATATGTTGCACCCGTCATTATTTATGAATCTAAGTTCTAGAGGATGGACTACAGTTTGTAAAACACCATAGGACTGATTGGGTAACCATTACTCATGGTGAGTACTGCCTCACATGGATAATCCCACTGAAGTAAGTGGGAATACTTGTGTCTGGGTGTGCTTCCTAGCACCAGTAAAGGTTCAAATTCCAGCACCACAGGTGCTGGAAATGTTTTGGGAAGGTGGGTAGAAGAATAACGGGGCTGCTCAAAACCTTTTTTTTATGGAAAATTGGAGTTTCACAGAAATGAAATTTTTCACAGAAAGAGCTTGCTTTTCTTCACATTTTGATTTTTCATTGGAAACCCCCACACTGAAATTTCTTTGCCAAAAACTGAAAAAATCCACGTTGTGGCTATTTTCAGCTGAAAATATTCAAGTTCTCAGTTTTTTGATGACAAGCTGAAATTTCCCAGAGGAAAAACCCTAAACATTTTCCAACAAGCTATAAATACCATAATACCGTGTTAACTGCAGCATTAGAAAGTTTCATTCTTCTTCTGCTTATGATGGTGAGTTTCTGAAGGCAACTTCCCCTCATGAATCATGCCTTTGTGAATTATCATACTTTAAAAAAGTAACATTGAATTGTTGGGCTATGCTGAGCCATAGTAATTACTCTGGGTTTGGAAGAGATAGGTAGCCATATGTGTAGTGCCTTCAGGTATCCAGTCTATCTGGTCCAGGATTTAGGAACCCTTTGCATGGGTGCATTAAGGATCACATTTATATAATAAGCCTTTTGGAGATTTATGACATTCCGGGGTGCAATCCACACCAGTGATTGGCTGTGTCACTCCTGCCCTGCAACCCTGGGGTGCCTCACAATGCTTTGCTGCTGTAGCTCTCACCTGAGCTGCTCACAAACAGCTTGCCAGTATGCCAGTCACACCCTGAGTGTCTGTGTGTAGCTGCAGCCTGCCAGTCACACATTTGTCACACCCTGGCTTCCACCAGCCTTGGTTGCAGGGTGACCACAACACACTCCCAGGCTCGGAGTTTTTCCCCAAAACATGTGTTCCACACTGTCCAGCCTTCTCCTGGACAATATATTATATTAGGTCTTTTGCCCCTTTTAGGGGATCAGTGTACCACATTTTGCTACCCTAAATGGAGTTACCCACACAGTTCACATCACTGGATTAGTTTTGATTATACAATAAAATAAGTTTATTTAACCACAAGGAGATAGGTTTTAAGTGAGTACCAGTATAAGGCACTAAAGACAGAAATGGTTACAAGAGAAATACCGATAAAACACTTCCTAGTACTAAAACTTAATAAATTACACATGGTTCAAGGTGAAGGTGCTTACCACATGTTCCCAGTAACATTGCTGACTGAATTCTCAGTCAGGATCTGCTCCCAAAGTCCAAAGCCTGTTTCTTTTGTCTTTTTAGGTGAAGGAGAGAGAGCGAGAGCGATGGACTGGGAGAGAGAACTTCGGGTAGCCCCTCACTTTTATAGTTCAGTCACCCTTTGAAATACATTTTCCTGATGGTTACCCTTAGATAAAGTTCATTCCTGCTGTGAGAATGGAGACAAGGAGTCTCATAAGGAAAGAGGTTCCATGCTGTTGTTTGCTAAGATGCAGATCTGTTTGTTCCTGCCCCTTTCCTTACCAAAGAATGGCCACTTGACAGGTGATTGCCCATCATCTTTGATGACACCTTGCTAGAGGTGTCAGTTTGTCCTTTGTCTTTGAGAAACAAGATTACCCACCGCCCAAACTTGTCTGCTAAACATACTACATGATTTTGGTTTATGTTCAAAACTTTACATATAATTTTGCTACATACATTTTGATATTATTGACCAGCAAGTTATTAGTTTTCAAGTGATACCTCACAAGGCATATTTTGTATAAAGATTATTATAACGGTGTGTAAGGTGTGAATACAGGGTTATATTTGGTCACAAGATTAAAATCTAAATAGACAAGATAGACAAAAGGTTAGCTATAGGAAATATTATTATCTCCATTTTACAGATATGGAACTGAGGCACAGAGATGAAGGCCTAGATTTTTAAGGTATTTAGGCACTGCTGCACTCAGTGTTGCAACATCTAAATCTCATTGTCTATGGGATTTAGGGTCCTAACTGCCTAAATCCTTTTTGATAATGAAATTTAGGCTCCTAAATCAATTAGATGTTGCAACACTGAGCACAGCAATACCTAAATACCTTGAAAAATCTCAGCTGCAGTGATTTGTCCAGGAAATCAGTGGCAGAGCTAATAATTGAATCTAAATTGCTGGAGTTCTTAGCCACAAGATCATTTTTTCTTTCTGAATTTTTTACATTTACTTTTCTTGAAAACTTTTTGAGACAGTGACTGTTTTATTCTCTGTCCTGTAGAAAAGCTCTTTGAGATCCAGGGATGAAAAGCACCGTACAAAAAAGGTTGAGTACACTGTCAGCACTTAACAAATAATAATAGATCAGACATTTGATTTAGCATTCTTCCTCCAGGGATCCTCTAGTGCTCTATGAACTTTATGATTTGGGAACACTTCTCCCACTTCTGCAGAAACGTAGTCACCTCTCGGGTAGATGACAGCCATTTATCAGTATATATGCCAATATTTCAGAAGAGAGACTCAAGACTAGGTTACTGAATGAAAAGTGAACTTGATTTACGCAGATCAGATGAATCTACTGTAGGAAGGAGAGGTTGAGTATTCTCTCTTCATCATCATCCCATCCACCCTGATGCTACTCAGCCTCCCCTTCTGTGCTTCTTAAGGAAGATGCAGCTGATCAGCGTTCCCTCCACTCACAGAAGCAGAAGGAACAATCAGCTCTTAGCGCTGACTAGGCCCAACTTTGCTTAGTTTATGAGATTATAGCCCATGGTGAATAAGCTAAAGCCAACCATTTGGTAAAAATGGTCTTAGATCTGCTGTAGATAAGTCTCAGTAAATAGTCATTTTCTTCATTTCAGTCAAGCCAGCCTATTTCCACAAGCAACTGATTATTCTAATTACATTCAACCTTCTTTACTTTACTGAACTATTTTACTACTGTTTATGCATTATTTAATTCTTTGAATGGCTTTGCACAGGTACCCTTGCTTTCTAAAAACTCAAGTCCTAAAATTACACCACAGGGAGGGATGGTTTCCTCTGCAAAGAGTAATTGATAGATTGAGAGCAATCAGTTAGTGAGCTGCACTGTAAATATTCATTGTTTCAGCTGCACAGCTCATGCTTCCTTAGTATGGGTGAGAATAGCTGACAGATCAGGGTGTAAATGGAAATTAAGAACAGCCAAGAACAGTCACCGATCAGCTTCCAAATGAAAATGAGTGGCTATAAAAGCTATGCTGTAATGGCATTATTTCTCCTGGTGACCTTCTGAAAGTTAAGCTATCCAAGTTCCAAACACCAGAAGTTAGCAAGTTAGCATTTTTTTCACTTAAAAGGTTTGTATAGCTGGGGTATGCATAGATCATCTACAGTGCCTGGAATGTGTCATTCAATGGCAGTGGATGTTTTTTCCCAAACGTACGTGTCATGCAAGGCAAACATTTATAGCGCTTTCTCAGATATTGGTGAAATATTATTAGCTACAGTGTCCAAAGAGAACAGTATGTTTCACCAATCATTAATTGAGTGAAGGATTCTGCTTCATAATCCTCAGATGTATCTGTTGCACAAAATGGGCCTGGCCCTTTTGCGGGTGAGAGGGCAATAGAGCCAGCTCCCTCTTGCACACTGCACAATGGCAGTGCCTCTGCTAGTGATGGCCTCACAGGAAGGAGAAACAGGGAGAAGCAGGGAGGGTTATATGAGCTGGCGAGTACAGGGGAAGCACATGCTGTGCTCTATGAATGAGTGGCGTAATATCCCTCTCCCTATGCTTTTGTGAATGCCTGTTGCACAGTGCCTCCAAGAGCTCCCAATAGGGCAGTATGTCTCTACAATGCTCTCTACTGTGGACTGGGCCTTTAAGTCACAGCTGAGCCCTAAATCTGTGCCACTAAATCTGTTGGGAATGTAGGAATTTCATTCTCATTTAGCTCAGTCTCTACAAATCAACACTGAAATATATCGGGGGGGGAATACCTCGTAATCTGCAAAAAGAAAAATTATGATTTTATAAACTGATATTTTTAAATAAGAAAAAAGTGTCTTATCCTGAAATATTCAGTTTATGAAATAGGAACAGATTAGAATCCTGGCCAGAGATCTTTCTGCATCTTTGATGAATTCACTTGTTAAATGGAAAGCCCAAATGTTCTACATTGGAGAATGGATATACAATATGACATGCTACTGAGACACATACACCCATGGGTGGCGGGTATAAGAGGCCGGGGGAGGCTAAGCCTCCCTAAACAGGACACAGCACACCTCCCTCTGCAGCCCACTTCAGCGGCTGGCCTTTGGAGTGCCGCCACTGAAAGGACTCCCAGGCCATGGCCCCGCCTGTGCTCTGCCCCATGGCCCCGCCCAGACTGCTTCTCTTCCTGTCCCTGCTCCGCCTCTTCCCCCTGAGACCCACCCCTGCTCTGCCTCTTCCTCCCGAAGCCCTGTCCTCACTCTCCCTCTTCCCGTCTCCACACCCTACACACCATTTTAGTAGTCTTTATACAAAATATGCCTTGCTTTGATTTTCTGGGTTCAATACCTGAAAGTAAAACTCAGTGGAAACTACTGTGTTTCTCTGGTTTCAATTCGAAACCATTTAAGATTTATGAATTTCACGTGATTTTAATGTGAAACCTTATCAGTCAGTCTAGGTTCACTCAGACTCAGCCCAGACTCGCTTGAAACTGTGTGTGAGAATCTCATGGGAAC
The DNA here is from genome assembly GCF_965152275.1 of Natator depressus. Taxonomy (NCBI): domain Eukaryota; kingdom Metazoa; phylum Chordata; order Testudines; family Cheloniidae; genus Natator; species Natator depressus. The sequence goes on along the minus strand of NC_134241.1, from coordinate 81,570,953 downwards.
ACTTTGAAAAACCTGATCTGAATTTTGGTGCTTAAAAGGAAACCGGATTCCAGGAGCATAGTCTTAGTTTTGTTGTAAACATTTTTCCAAGTTCTGAGCTGCAGCATTTCAGATTCTCCTCTGGCAAAATTCTGATTTAAGGTATTAACTGGCTTATAAAAATTTACTTTTGTCATTTTACATACATATGGTAAGAATAGGGAACCAGTTTCCAAGCTCATTTGCAAAGTGTTACATACCGACTATGATATATGTAAGCTGCATTACTGAAGTGTGCTTAACACAGCCAATTTATATTTCCATTTCAGACTGTGTAAGCTAGGTCACTTACTCTCTTCTCTTGCTTTCTCACTTCACTGAGACAATGAGACATCTGAAGTGTTTCTCCTGGTTGTTCATTTCCATCTCTAACATCATTTGGAAAAAGTGGCAAGTGTAGAAAAATTATAGCACTTTAGCAAGTGACAGGGCTGCCTGTAAAAATGAAAATACAATTAGATGCTTAAAACAGATTTTTTTTATATTTAAGTGCAGGACAAATTCTACACATCAAGAACATCTCTTTAAACAGTAACCCAGCTCTGGAGATTCTTTACAGACTTCAGGACAGGGTTTTAGCCCTCCAGTCCATACAATGTTTTGGAGCTCAGGCAAACAAATAAGAATCACACAAGTCTCCTTTAAAAGGGAGATTTACCCTTTAACTATTTCCTATTTAGACTTTTCCTTTCAACTTCCATTAAGAGAGGGAAAACAAAACAAAACAAATCCCACACCAGATTTTTTTTTCTTTTTTCCAATGAGATAGCATTTCCCCTGTGGAACAAGTTACAGCATTTAGTAGAATGAGTGAATAAAACACAGATAGTTCAATCTACAAGTCGAAGCATGAAGGGGCATATGAATGTTTAGCATGTCTGGCAAGTAAATAACTCGCAGCACTGGCTACAACAGTGCCATGTGAACTCCTGTTCTCACTTTCAGGTGACACTGTAAATAAGAAGTGAAAATGTAAACAAACTTGTTTGTCTTAGTGACTGGCTGAACAAGAAGTAGGACTGAGAGGACTTGTAGGTGCTAAAGTTTTACATTGTTTTGTTTTTGAGTGCAGTTATGTAACAAACAAACAAAATCTACATTTGTAAGTTGTGCTTTCATGATAAAGAGATTGCACTACAATACTTGTATGAAATGAATTGAAAAACACTATTTCTTTTGTTTATAATTTTTACAGTGCAAATATTTGAAATAAAAATAATATAAAGAGAGCACTGTACAGTTTGCATTCTGTGTTGTAATTGACATCAATATATTTGAAAATGTAGAAAAACATCCAAAAGTAATGTAAATTGGTATTCTATTATAGTTTAGCAGTACAATTAAAATTGCAATTAATCGTGACTTTTTTTATCAAGTTAATTTGTTTTGCCTTAATCGCTTGAGTTAACTGTGATTGACAGCCCTAGTAATTTAAGTTACTTCTAAAGCCAAATCCCTGTAAAAGGAGGCTTTTTTGTTTTTGTCAGCCACACAGCTCCTATGAGAAATCCTGTGGAGAGTATCCCTGTGCTGAGACTCCTGTAGAAGGATCTAACCTTACCCTTGCCTAGAATAGTTTTGCTTCCTTCCTTTTCATTGAGACTAGTTCCCTGAATTGAAAGAGTATCTCCTACAAAGCCCCATTATTTCCACTTTAATAATAAAGAGCACTTATGTGTTGCTCTAATCTTAAAATGTTACAAGGGTGGGAAAACTCAATATTGCCAACCTCAAGTCTTCAAAAATCATGAATCAGTCCCCACAAATTATGTGATTGACTTAAAAATCAGGAGTTTAAAAATAATATTGGTTTGCATAATGGTTTATGAGGTCTTAATGTTCAAGTTTTCAAGCTTTTTGCACAAAAATGAGGGCTAAAAGCTTACTTTTTTCATTGAAATCTGAGATTCTCAAATACCACATGATTCCAGGAACTGGGACATTAAGAAAAATACCTAAAATTGCAAGAGTTGGCCACACTGTAAATTATTCTGTTTTACAGCTAAGGAAGATTAAATGACTTGCCCAAGGTCACACAGAAAGTCAGCAGCAGAGCTGAGGCTAGAACTCATGTGTCCGGACTTAGTCCTAGACACTCTCCTTGTATCAAGCTACCAGGACTCTCATCCACACAGAGTAGGAGAGAATACATTTGATGTACCATAACTGAGTCACACTTCACATTAAGGATGCATTTATAAATAGTTCAGGAAGGTTTAATACATTATTAATAGATGTTTAGAGAAGTGGTTTATCAACAGGTCAGTATGTTGCTCATAATAATTTTTCTCTGCCTCATTTTTCCCATATGTACAATGAGGATAATGATACTTGATCTTCTCTGTAAAGCTCTTTGAGATATCATGAAAAGTGCTAGATGTTATATTATTACAGCCACCTACTGTGCTTTCTACTGATGTACTTAGTAATATGTCTATAATATGTATATAACATTGTTTAATAATGTTTTAATTAACTGATGCATTTAAAAAGGTATCCTTAATATAAATGTGACCCACAACCGTCGGTACTAGGTAGCTGGTGCTACATATTTGATGATTGTTCTAATATCCTTCTGGAAAATCTTGTATAATCTTTGAGTGAGAAATCTTTTTGGATTTACTAGCAAGTAGTAGAAGAGGGACTGGGAAAGGACACAAAATGACAGCCCTTTGTTGCAATTTGTGATTGCTTTGTGTCCCCCAATGGCAATATAGCTTAAATTTAATATTTAAACACAGGCAAAGCAAAGTTACTGACACAATTTCTTCCCTCTGCTATGTTCTATTTAGTCCGAATCCTGGAGACAGCTGGTAACAATATCATCTGTCAGCATAATTCCAGCAGTGTCCACCTCCATTTTCAAATGCAATTTGCATGTAATAAAATGAAAGATGCAAAATACCTGGCTTTAAATTGCATCATCAGCACTAACTTGCTGAATAATTGATTTCAAGAGATGGAAAGAAGTCACCAAACTAGTTATAATGTTGGAGTGAATCAAGGGCAGGGAAGCTTTAGTTTAGCCTGTGACAAACTGATGACATAAATAATCCAGGAAAGGCCAACTAAAGCTCAACTACTGACTTTATTTATTGAAAAGGAGATTGACATTAATGGGAAGGGAGTGGGGAATATATTGTGGCCTTTCAGGAACAAACTCTTGTAACAGCCTTCATAATAATGCTGACCTGCTTGTATCCACCAGGATGACTACACCCAAAACACACAACTGTTTCACACTAACTACAAGACAATCTGAGCTAGTTCTGTACAGTAACAAAAAAATTTTCTTACCCGTGTATTTATTATTTTGTATATTTTTAGAGGTGGTTTCCAGCCACATAATTTCAATGTGGATCCATATTTTGAACACCATATTGTTAAAGAGTATTTAGATCCCAGGGGAAGGATTCTTCCCCCGCTGGTAAATCCTGTACACTGATCCAATGGCATACAGGGGTCATAAAAGTCCTTCAGCTGCTCAGGGGAGAATTTCTCTAGTGCAGGCTCTCCACAGAACTGCCATAAGTAGCCTTACGCTGTCTTCGCCTCCCATACACAAGCCATGCTGCAAGGGGCATGCTGGGATAGCAGCAGTGTGCCGGGTAGTCTCCACAGCTCTGAGTGCTAGAGATTCTGTGCTGCTGCAAGACCACCTCAAAGGCAACTTGGGAAATGCATGGCATAAATTAGAGTATCCATGGCTTATCTAACTTATATCAGGGGCTGCACTGGAATGACCCCAGATCAGAAGGATGCAAAAGTAGCTTGAAGCCACCTTTGTCCATTACAGGCTGAGGTAAGCTCCACTTTGAGGCTGCTGTATTGGATCCATACATTTGGATCCCACAGGTTTTAAACTTACCCAGTCTGAGTAGCATTCAGTTACTGTCCCTATATCTGGCCTTTCAGGCACTCTCCCAGGGTACAGACTCCAAGTCTGGTGCCCATTCTTGGGATGTGGAACCCCTTGGTCAATGCTGACCCTCCCCAAGTCTCCCCAGTAGCTTACACAGGCCCAATCCAGAGCTTTCTTCTCACAGACACTCTGTTTCACCCTCCGGGGATTTCATGACATTTATAGCAAGGGACCCACAGACTTTAAAAAGCAATGTCTAAACCAATCACACTTTACTCATTGCCAATGTGCAGGAGATATACAGATCCATGGAAAAATAAAAAAAAGCATACACACAACTGCCTCAATTTCCTCCCCTCTCCAGAGTGTCCTTTGGGTCTTAGTCAGTGTCCTTCCAGGGACACCAGGGTCCTTCTGCACTCCTTTCTGCCTGGTCTTGTGTGTAATAAAGGGGCAGATTCCAGGACCCTGTGTAGGAATGCAGGACTGTTCTGTTGGGTTACCCTAAGCTCAGGTGCTAGAACCCTGCATAAAGAGACAGAGTCATTTTTGCTGACCCATGCTGGCAGGTGGAATGTGTAAGTTCCAATCAAGATATGAGGGAAGTTGGAGGGCCTGTCTGTGGTGGACAAAAGAAGGGGGCAGGCATGGTGCAGGAAAAAGACTGTGAAAGTGTAGGCCTGTTTTTTAAAATTTTTTTATTAATGTAAAGCCAGATCCCAGGAAGGGGTAAATTTTGACTTCTGATTATATTGTGACTGTGTGTGCTCTGTTCAGAGCAATGCAGGAGCTTCACCTGCTTACCATGTGGTCTAAAGATCTTGTCAGTTGTATCATGGCTATGGCTTTCTGCCACAGTGACAGTAGCGTTAGTTTTGTTGCTGGGATTTGCTTCTGAAAGATCCAGTGAGAGATGCTTGTACTGAGGGCAAAGACTGACACTATTACCAGAGAGAACAGTACTTGCTCAGTAGACCCCTAGCCAGGTTTGTAGTGACTGGTTACCTGCTGACTTTTTGGTTACGCTATATAAATGAATTAGGGGTAGGACTGGTCAAAATTTTTGTCTTGAAAGTGTTTGATAGACAATTGGATTTTTGACATGTAATTTTTTGCGTGTGATTGTCTGCATTCTGCAGATGGTTTTGATTTTAACACTCCAGCACTGAAATATTTTGATTGAAAAATGAAATACTTTGGTTTGGAAATACGGCTGTGGTGCCTCCAGGGAGCTGTAGTTAGGATACTGTATGTCCTCATTCTCATCTATGGGCTGGGCTCGTCTGTGGGCTGCCACATCATGGGACATATAGTATGTGCAGGGAACCTTGCTATACCGGAAACTGAGAGCGCCGAGCCCCTGAAGTGCAACTGCCCTGAGCAGGGAGCACTTTAGATGAATTCTTTTTGATTTTAGGCTTAAATAGTTTGTTTTACAAATGTCTGAAAAAATGAAATTTTCTGTAGTTGGGGGTGTGTGGGAGGACAGGCAGGGAGCCCCTGACTTTTTAGATTAACTTTACTTTATGGCCTCAATCCTACTTGTAGTGGACAGGTATCCACATAAAAAATTGCCATCAAAAGTGGAATGCTCCTTGGCAGTCTCGGCAGAGAAAGCTGACAGCTGTATACATATCTGTGGACGTGGGACCTGACTGTATTCTGGCTTGCACCAAGTAAAGCCATTTACACTCATGTAAAGTGGGTGTAAACTGCTGTCAAATCCGAATAGTAACATTTTACATTCACTTTCCCCAGGTGTAAATGACTGCATAGCGACGAGGGTAGTGGAGACGTTATGACTGTCAATTTATCACTGTTTCTGAGAATTCAATTCGCTTCAGCTATTTCAGGGTTAGGAATGAGAATAGTCACAGTTCTCTAAATGGGCTATATACGTATGGCCATCCAGCATCTTGACAGATGAAAGGAAACCCAATGAAGTGTCAGTCAGTCAATGGTGTTTGACAGTAGTGTGGGAGAAGAGACCAATGTGCGAATGGCAAACCTTCCCACAGTGGCTACAGGTCCACTTGCCAGATGGAGGTTGGAGCACACTCTGCTTCCTGGCTGGCCTGCGGGCCTGTGCCTGGGTCTCTCTGATTGCTCTCCTCAATGACTGCACCAGCCTTGAGCTGATTTCTTCAGACTGAGCAGTTGTGGGCAGGGTTTAACTTCTCCCAGTTGTCAGTGGGAATGCTGAAATTCTTGAGACCTTGCTTGACCTTGTTGCCGTATCGGAGCTTTGGACTTCCTCTGCTTCACAGGTAGTTCTTGAGTTGACCCATAGAGCACAGCCTTCAGCAAACTATCTTGAGGCATACGCTCCACGTGTCCCTCCCAGCGAAGCTTGCGAGTGTTCAGTGTAGTCTACATAGATTGCAGGCCAGTTCTCTCAAGGATCTTGTTGTCAGTGATCTGTTGGTCCCAAGTGACTCCAAGGATTTTCTGAGACAGTGAAGGTGGAAGCTGTTCAATCTCCACTCCTGCTTGGAGTATGTGGCCCAGCTTTCAGATCCGTAAAGGAGAGTATTGAGGACACAAGCCTGATAAACGGACAACTTTGTGTTCAGGGTTAACAGCTTGTTGTTCCAAACATGTGAGGTAAGTTTGCCAAAGCTGACAGAGGCTTTGCTGATTCTCTCATCAAGTTCCCTATGAACGTTAAGTGAGCTGCTTAAAGTTGAGCCAAGATAGCAGAAGAGATCCACGTTGTCAGAGCTTCATTATTGACGTAGATTTTAGGTGGGATATTAGTGCTCTGTGACATGACAAGTGATTACCATGCCGAACTTGATACATGCATCAGAGAACTTATTCATCATGATCTGAAATTCATCAGATAAGTTAGAGATGAATGCAACCTCATCTGCGAAGAGCAGATCCCGAATAGTGAGCCTTGGTGACGTTCCTTCTGTTCTGAGATTATTTTAAGAGGAATAGAGAAGAAGATGCCAAAGCCAGTAGGTACTAAGATCCAGCCTTGCTTCATGTCACAATCAATGCTAAACTCAGACGATAAACTGGGAGGAGTGGTAGATACGCTGGAGGATAGGGATAGGATACAGAGGGACCTAGATAAATTGGAGGATTGGGCCAAAAGAAATCTGATGAGGTTCAACAAGGACAAGTGCAGAGTCCTGCACTTAGGACAGAAGAATCCAATGCACCGCTACAGACTAGGGACCGAATGGCTCGGCAGCAGTTCTGCAGAAAAGGACCTAGGGGTTACAGTGGACGAGAAGCTGGATATGAGTCAACAGTGTGCCCTTGTTGCCAAGAAGGCCAATGGCATTTTGGGATGTATAAGTAGGGGCATTGCCAGCAGATCGAGGGACGTGATCGTTCTCCTCTATTCGACACTGGTGAGGCCTCATCTGGAGTACTGTGTCCAGTTTTGGGCCCCACACTACAAGAAGGATGTGGAAAAATTGGAAAGAGTCCAGCGGAGGGCAACAAAAAAGATTAGGGGACTGGAACACATGACTTATGAGGAGAGGCTGAGGGAACTGGGATTGTTTAGTCTACGGAAGAGAAGAATGAGGGGGGATTTGATAGCTGCTTTCAACTACCTGAAAGGTGGATCCAAAGAGGATGGATCTAGACTGTTCTCAGTGGTTGCAGATGACAGGACAAGGAGTAATGGTCTCAAGTTGCAGTGTGGGAGGTTTAGGTTGGATATTAAGAAAAACTTTTTCACTAGGAGGGTGGTGAAACACTGGAATGCGTTACCTAGGAAGGTGGTGGAATCTCCATCCTTAGAAGTTTTTAAGGTCAGGCTTGACAAAGCCCTGGCTGGGATGATTTAATTGGGGATCGGTCCTGCTCTGAGCAGGGGACTAGATGACCTCCTGAGGTCCCTTCCAACCCTGATATTCTATGATTCTATGATATTTCATTTTCATTGAGCTACTGCTCCTATTTCAGATGCATAGGTGGGAAAAGTGACGACAGCAGCTGTTGTTGCTTTGGCAGTAGCACAGATTTCAGATTTATTTATCTTGTCTGATGTGGCCTCTTTTTCTAATACTTCTACTGATTCAAAGATGGCTAGTATGGGACCTAATGGGTCAGGGGAAGGAGCTTGTTGCAGCATTAGTTATTATTGTATTCCCTTCAATAAAGTCAAGCTGAATGGAGCTTTAGTAAAATGTGTCTGCTCCTTTTATTGTTACCTTTTAGGTGTTGACAGAGCAAACACTTAGATTTGTCTCCTGCTGCCTGAGCTGCAGCTGTTTATAGCATTTGGGGGGAGGGGATTAAGAGAATGCTGTAGTTTCCTGGGGATGATACTTTACAATAACTTTCTCTTCTCTCTCCAGTCCCCTTTGTAACATGATCAGTTTTAACCTACCTGTGATAGATACAACAATTTCCTGCCATATCCTTGGGAGGCATTCTTGAATTAAGTTTACATATTTTTAGGGTCCATTGTATTACATGAATGGTTTATGTATTTATTGTGGGCCGGGATAGTATGTAACCTCTTGGGGGATGGGGAAGATGTGACCCATATAAGGCCTGGATGATCAAAAGACTATATTGTACAATGTGCCAGACAAGAGTGGACATTTGGGTCAATATATGTGAAGTGGTTTTCCTGGGGAATATGAAGGGGGAAGTGAATGCAAATTCCCTACCTCCAGTTATGCAAAAATCCAGCCTTTTGAAGCTATGCCCGGAGGAGTGGGTCTTTGTATGTTGATCACCTGTTACATGAGGTCAAGATCAACTGCCCAAGATGTCTAAAGGAAAGACTGAACTATTCATGGTTATTCAGATTCTGAATCTGAGACAGTTATGAATTTGTAACCAAGTGTAAAAAGCCCAGCTGTGGATTTTGAAGGACTGGCACCTAGCATAGCCCGAGGTTGGAAACAAGTGTGCTTGCTTATAAAGAGCTGTGTGGTAACTTGTGGCAATTACAGCCGCTCATAGCCTTTGGAGAGAAAGCAAAGTGCAGATGCTGGCCTGTTTAGGCAATCTGGGTTTTTGGGGATTCCACAGTGTAGGCAGGGAACAGTGCAGCCTGGAAAATCCCAGTCAGGAGGATGAGAGATATCGATCTTTGAAACAGAGGTGACAGCTGGTAGTCCAGTGCCTAGAGTCAGTGCTCCCCAGAGACCATAGAGAGGGAATCCCATCTGCCATCCCTACTCCTTCCCACCTTCTTACAACACACTATGCTTGTGAAACATGCTACCTAATCATCTTTCTCCTCTGGGGTTTCCATTTTGTACTACCATTCCTGGTGGTATTTATTCTCCTGTTCCATGCACTGGTTTCTTGCAATTGTCTTTATTTTGGTTTTTCTATATTTGTTTCTGTGACACCTTACTTTTAAAAGAAGGAACATCATTCAGAAAACTTGTTTTGTTTCATCCAACAAGTTTTGGAATATATCCCTTTAATCAAAACAATGTTTTTGACATCATGGATAGAATGATGTTTGTACAAACTTAAATGAGTCCAACTATATTTAATGTTCAGTATTTTAAGTTGCTTCAGTGACTTTATTTTACAGGCAATGAGAATAACCCTGCTGTCATTCTTTTAATGTTTTAACAAGTTTCACTGTAAAGATTATGATGCATAGAAGATATTATTTGGGTTTAACAATCAAAGGGAGTTAAAGGTGTTGTCACTTTTCTCCTCTCTTGTATTTTCATGGTAACAGTCAATATGTTGTCTACAATCCTTGCTGTCTTAAAAATAATAATAGTTAATAAAAAAGAGCAGATGACCTATATAAAATATGCTTCACAGTCAAACAATACAAAAAGTAGGTGCAAATAGCTGGAATAGCCATTATTATGGGCAGAGAAACAGTAAAGCTTTACTCTGAAAATTGATGTGACAGAATCTAAGACATCAAAACTTTCCAGCAGGCTTGGCAGCCAGTTGTTGCAGCAAGGTTCTTAAAAGTGGTAAAGTTGTGTTTAAGGGGCATGACCCACTGAAGTTAATAAGAGACCTAAGTGGGCTTTGGATCAGGCCCAATATGCACAGCGAAATGTGTGATTTTGCACTCTCACTGTTGTAATCAGAATGACACTTTCTTCAGAGGAGGTTATCTAAAAAATTCAAAGGAAATAATTGATGTGACTTAAATTTCTCTACTTTGGAAAATTCAGGTTAGTCATTTTTCTATTCTATGACAGGTATAAAAAAATTAACAACTTCACAATACTTAAAGCACATCTGATAATGGATTTTCTACTTTACACATGAATATATGCTCATTTATTGCAAAGGATAGGTATTTTAGTTCCACCTACACTGTAACTTTTTAATAAAGGTAATAAATCTCAGTAGAGTATGTAGGATTAACAGAGAAACTCAGTATGTGGTTGTCAGTCCTGAATGTTCTCGTATCAAGGAAGGAACAAGGATACTCTATCTCTGATTTTTTTTTTTTTTTTTTTGGTACAAGGATCTTTTGAATAGTATCTTGACTCACCTATGATGTTTCTTTTATATCTGTAAAATAATGAATCAGACTGAGAACAGCCAGAGGGCAAAGAGAAGCCAAAATGGCTGCTTGCCTACCGTGATACAAAGCTGTCAATGATGGATTAAATGAAACTTGAAGTAGAGGGAAAGGATTTGGAAAATGCATGATATTCTGTACCTGAGAAAATGTATTTGAGAGGTTGGGGGAACCTATCACAAAAGATAGGTACAGTACTCTAGAATAGGACTGCAACTTGCCTTTGCAAACATTTTTTGTAACCATCTAATGGAACATTAAATTGAATAAAGATGTATAATTTAAACACTATTGGTGTTTTGAATCTGAACTTTATTCTTACTGCCACTAATTTAAAGAATAGAATGGTGAAATTCTATTTGAATAGAATGGTGAAATTCTAAGTTATTTTGTTAATTTACTTTCCAGCAAGGGTATATGAGGCTGATATGCTACAGTATTATAAATGGTACATGTGAGCTGAAATGACTTCACATTTAGGCACTTTTTATTGATTCTGATTCTCAACCTGGTAATATACTATTGACAATGTTACTTTCAAATATACTGGGTATAAAAAGGCATTTGGAATATACAATACACCATTCCCAGAGTGCTAGTAAAATTACTGGATAGTCAGATATGGTATTAAGGAGAGTGAAATAGGTGCCTCAGGAATAGCTATCTTGAATATATAGAATATGTTCCAGAGAATATCATAGAAGAATCTTGGAACAAAAGATCTGTCCAGCCAGATGAACCACTATTCTGTGAAATATGGTAATTTATCTGGAAATTGCCAGTGCCCATCCTTATTTATGCAACTAGCCAATTATATATCACTTACCTGGGGAAAACTTCCTTCCTAATCCCTGAGGCTATTTTAGACCATGAAGCATGAAATTTGATTGCCTTTAGGTGGCATAGTTACAAATATTATAAATTTACTGAATCTATCCACAGTACTTGAGTGGCTGATGTGAATTCTATAAACAGACTGTGTGTTCTGGGAAGTAGTACTTCCTTTCACGTCTTCTGACTTTACTAGCGTTAGTGCCACCCTGTTCTTTTAATTTGTGCAAACAGTGGCTCTGGTCAGTTTTCATGGCACAATTCCATTCTGGATACCTTCTCCAAGTCCTTGCTAGTTCCATTCTTTTCCAGATCATATATCTTTGTTTCTGCATCTCTCATTCACCCTAGTCCTACCATGGGATCTCTGATCTTTATGGGGATCTCATGATTTCAATGAGATTCTGTGTAGAAGTAAGGGTCTGTGCATGGGGATCTATTTGCAGAGTTGGAGCCTTTGAAATTCCCACTGCTGCTTTAACCATCTTCATTGTCTTTCTTGACTTTATCGACCCCAACTTACACTTTTCTTACTTATATTTAAAAATTTCCTACCAGACCAATGGGGACAATCCTGACTTTCTCGTGAACACTAACTAAGAGCTATTGTGATGCATCATGGAAAAAATCATGGCTAAGTAAAGATAAACAAAAGTCAAGTAAGCATTTTGGTTTAAAACCAATTTCCACATTATCACTAGCTTTTTTGATTTTTACTATTGGTTTTGATAGAAACAATAAATTTCACAACATTAATAAAAAATGTTCACTGTTATTACTCCATTCTTAATGTTTGACAGTAGTTTAATTGTAACTTGTTTTCATGACTATAAAGAGCTGTGGGTACAGGCTGGTATTAAAGTAAGAGAATAATTTATTATTGCAACTAGAAACCAGTCATGTGCCACCAACAGCTTCTTACCTAACCAACTGATCCTGTTGTTGATGCTATATAAGGAACGTAGAGGATGTGTATTTCTTAAATTGTCTTGTGCTCTTACTTCACTGATCTTAGCCTTAAAATTCCTGAATCCAAGTGCAGAGAAGACCACACAACCATTCATGGCGAATATGGTACAATAGTCATGTGATTGCCGCATTGGCAGGTAAAGCTATTGCCAATTTATTCTAGATAAATCAGGGAATTTCAGGGTATTAGTTGCTCAAATTGATACTTGGTATTAATGCCATCAGGCTTTTCAGCTCTTGTTATGAAGCTTTGCAACCTATAGAAACTAACATACTGGTCCTACAGCCTTTCCTCCAGCTTATGTCCCACTGAGTTTGATCAGAGTTTTGTGGTGAACGTGGAGTATAGGATTAAGCCCTCTGGTTTCTCAGCCCACTTGTCTTCTCTGCTGAATTTGTCAGATACTTCTAGTCTCACAGGACAGGAGTTCAGGAGATGAAGGGCATAGGGATAGAGTGACCATGTTTCCCAAAGGGAAAATGGGACACCACTTGAGGCTGACCCGAGCCACTAGCCCAAGCCCTGCATCCTCCCCTTTTGCATGAGGGGCTGGCCTATTCCCTGCCTTCCCTTCCCCCCAACACCTGGGACTGGCCCATACTCTGCTCGCCCTTCTCTTCCCCCTCCCCCCGCACACAAGCCTGACCTGAGTCGCTGGCTCGAGCCCTGCCTCCCCCATGTGCAGGGCTCTCTTCCAAGCCCAGCCTGCGCCCCATGTGGGGCTTGTATTGCGGCTTGCCTGAGCCCTGCTGCCCCCACCGCCGCGTAGGGCTTGTATTTCTGCAGGCCCAAGCCCTGCCTGCCTCCCTACGTGGCTGGCATCCCTGCTTACTGGAGCCCTGTCCCCCGTCCCCACAGGGCTGGCATTGCTGCTTGTCCCCCTCATTGCTCTGTGCCACGCTAGAGGTGTGCACCCCACTTTTTTGGCAAAAGTAGGCATTTGTCTCATTTGCTCTTGCCAGTTGATCATCATCAGTTAGCAAAGCGCAAACGGGACAAATGGCGACTTTTGCCAAAAAAAGCCACAGGCCCCGGCATGAACCGCGGGGACAAGGAGGAGGAGGATGGGGGACATGTGATAGGTCCAGCTATGCTGTGAGCCAGCCCACTGCAGCAGCTGCAGGACCTCTTCAAGACTCCATTGACTGCAGTCCAGTCAGTCCCAACAGTCGAGCCTGGGCAAGCCTGACCCAGGGGAAGGAACCTTGGGTAAGTAAAAATTGCCTGAACCGATTCTCCTCCTCCTCCCTCACAACCAGTCTTCTCTCTCTCTTTCCTGCTCCAGGAAGTTAGCTGGCTCAGCTGAACAGCCTCCACCCTCCCATTTCCTCCTTCACTGCCTCTCTTGCCCCCTTGCATTCCATACCCCATCCTCAGGATCTGCTCCTCTCCAGTCATTCCTCTCTCTTTCTGCTCCTTTCCCACCCTCTTCTCCACTCTCTGTGTAGGAGAGAGAGAGCGAGTGGGAGGAGCAAAGGGAGAGCGGGACAGGGAGAGTCAGGGAAACCCTGCCCCTGATGTGCATTGGCATTGTGGGAAATGGACAGGGGGTGCCAGACTCTCTCCTGCCTGGCAGGCCCCTGTCTCATACAGTCCTTGTCAGCTGGGTATGGCTGTCCTGTGCTTGGCTTCTGGAGAACCTGGCCCCACCCAAGCCTTCCTGATCTTTCCCTTCAGCTGAGAAAATAGTATTAAAAAGATGATGCTATTTCCAGTAGGTGTTCAGTGTGGGTGTGAGGTGTCAATGGAATGGGCACTCCCAGGCTGCCCTGGACAGAAATATGCTGCCTCTGACTGCCCCCGTGTTAGAGAAGGGTCTAGCTTTTAACTGCAAAGATCAAATGCTTACCATGAAAACAGCACCCCTGGACAATGAAGCTTTCAGACAAAATCACAAAGGGTCAAACCTTGGTTTTTAATTGAAAATCAACCTGAAAAAGGAATTCCAAAACTTTTCATTGGATTTACAGAGACTGGATAGTCCGGTTCTCTACTGCCCTGCCTATTGTCGACACCTGAGCAGTGCCAGTGAGCAGTGCTGCCATTCCAATATGCACCCTACTTAGCACTTGCAGGGTGAAATCCTGGCACTGAAGTCAGCTTCCATTTACTTCAATGGAGCCAAGATTTCACCCACAAAACCTTCACTTTTAAACAATACTTTGCAATAACTCTTTACTTATTTCAAAGTTTAACCTCTACTTTCCTTATTACACCATGCGTGTTCCATGTAGCACTGGCTTTCATTGGAAGCTGGAGATCACACCACCTTTCTTTTATGTTTTAGCTGAATTGTCTCTGAGCTGGTAAGTTTATAGGGGCTGACAGGAGAAATTCAACAGCACTGGCAGCTTTGCAATTGGCAGCTGGGCTGTAAATGTTTGACTTTCAATTTCATTTCTTCTCTGTCCTGATCTTTCCCAACAGAAGAGCTTCCACAGTAAGAGCGTGTATATATATATATATATATATATATATATATATATATACGTATTAAAATGTTAAGAAGGATTGAGGGAAGGTTTGGGTTTTAAGTGCTGGCAGGCTGCGGTCAGAAAATTTCTCTTTCTATGATGCTATGCTCTGACTTGTAGCTGGTGTCGTGAGTTAGAAGATGATCTCATTTCCCTTTGCTAGCTTTTACACCTGCATTGTAACTTGGTTGAAGCAATTCTTGCCATCAAAATGCTAAATTATGTGTTTCAGATCAGACCAGAGGAGAGTTAAATCAGATATTGATCACTTTAGCTGGTGGAGTCCTGCATATCCCAGGCCAGGCTTCAGAAAGCCATTTATACATTAACTGTGCTGAGCAAGGAGGAAGTGTCATAATTGAAGAGCCAGAATGAGAGAGTTGTGCCAGCTACCAATGAGGTGAAAATAACATCAATCCTATTCTGGATTCCCTTGTTCCATAACATCACCTCTGAGCTAAAAGCACTGTTTAAAAGAAATCTTCTTGTTTGACACTGAACATGTTAGCAAAGCCTCTGCTACAGAGACCTAGGGGAAGTTGGCATTCAGCAGTGATGGACAGTAGCAGTGGCTGCTGAGTGCCAAAACTTGTCAGTTGGTGATATAACCAAGACAGGAAGTGAAATACTCCCCCTATCATCCCTTTAACTAATACCCAAAGAAGGGCAAAAATCTGCTTGTGAGTTATGCTGGTGTAACACCAGTGACTTAAATGTGGATTCAGAATTGTGAATATGGTATTATATAAGTTCTGGTTCAAGTTATACCTGTAGGCACGTTACAGTAATGTAAATCTTGATTTATTCAGGGTAACTTCAGCTTTGAAGCTTAGTTTGAGACTAGGGGTATGTCTACACTACGGAATAAGGTTGAATTTATAGAAGTCGGTTTTTTAGAAATCGGTTTTATATATTCGAGTGTGTGTGTCCCCACAGAAGTGCATTAAGTGCATTAACTCGGCGGAGTGCTTCCACAGTACCGAGGCTAGAGTCGACTTCCGGAGCGTTGCACTGTGGGTAGCTATCCCACAGTTCCCGCAGTCTCCGCTGCCCATTGGAATTCTGGGTTGAGATCCCAATGCCTGATGGGGCTGAAACATTGTCACGGGTGGTTCTGGGTACATATCGTCAGTCCCCCCCTTCCCTCCCTCCCTCCGTGAAAGCAAGGGCAGACAATTGTTTCGTGCCTTTTTTCCTGAGTTACCTGTGCGGACGCCATACCACCGCAAGCATGGAGCCCGCTCAGGTAACCGTCACCGTATGTCTCCTGGGTGCTGGCAGACGCGGCACGGCATTGCTACACAGTAGCAGCAACCCATTGCCTTGTGGCAGCAGACGGTACAATACGACTGGTAGCCGTCCTCGTCATGTCCGAGGTACTCCTGGTCGCCTGTGTGAGGTCGATCAGGAGCGCCTGGGCAGACATGGGCGCAGGGACTAAATTTTTAGTGACTTGACCAGGTCATTCTCTTTAGTCCGGCAGTCAGTCCTATTGAACCGTCTTATGGTGAGCAGGCAGGCAATATGGATTGCTAGCAGTCCTATTGCACCGTCTTCTGCCGAGCAGCCATGAGATGTGGATGGCATGCAGTCCTTCTGCACCGTCTGCTGCTAGCCAAAGATGTAAAAGATAGATGGAGTGGATCAAAACAAGAAATAGACCAGATTTGTTTTGTACTCATTTGCCTTCTCCCCTGTCTAGGGGACTCATTCCTCTAGGTCACACTGCAGTCACTCACAGAGAAGGTGCAGCGAGGTAGATCTAGCCATGTATCAATCAGAGGCCAGGCTAACCTCCTTGTTCCAATAAGAACAATAACTTAGGTGCACCATTTCTTATTGGAACCCTCCGTGAAGTCAACCCTGTAAGCCGTGTCCTCAGTCGCCCCTCCCTGCGTCAGAGCAACGGCAAACAATCGTGCATCTGAGTTGAGAGTGCTGTCCAGAGCAGCCCAATGGAACACTCTGATTGGGCTAAAACATTGTCGCGGGTGGTTCTGGGTACATATTGTCCGGCCCCCGTTCCCTCCCTCCCTCCGTGAAGGCAAGGGCAGACAATTGTTTCGCGCCTTTTTTCCTGAGTTACCTGTGCGGACGCCATACCACCGCAAGCATGGAGCCCGCTCAGGTAACCGTCACCGTATGTCTCCTGGGTGCTGGCAGACGCGGTACGGCATTGCTACACAGTAGCAGCAACCCATTGCCTTCTGGCAGCAGACGGTGCAGTATGACTGGTAGCCGTCCTCGTCATGTCCGAGGTGCTCCTGGCCACGTCGGCTGGGAGCGCCTGGGCAGACATGGGCGCAGGGACTAAATTTTTGGTGACTTGACCAGGTCATTCTCTTTAGTCCTGCAGTCAGTCGTATTGAACCGTCTAATGGTGAGCAGGCAGGCAATACGGATTGCTAGCAGTCGTATTGTACCATCTTCTGCCGGGCAGGCAAGAGATGACGATGGCTAGCAATCGTATTGTACCATCTTCTGCCGGGCAGGCAAGAGATGACGATGGCTAGCAATCGTACTGTGCCATCTTCTGCCAGGCAGGCAAGAGATGAGGATGGCTAGCAGTCGTACTGTGCCATCTTCTGCCGAGCAGCCATGAGATGTGGAAGGCTTGCAGTCCTTCTGCACCGTCTGCTGCCAGCCAAAGATGTAAAAGATAGATGGAGTGGATCAAAACAAGAAATAGACCAGATTTGTTTTGTACTCATTTGCCTCCTCCCCTGTCTAGGGGACTCATTCCTCTAGGTCACACTGCAGTCACTCACAGAGAAGGTGCTGCGAGGTAGATCTAGCCATGTATCAATCAGAGGCCAGGCTAACCTCCTTGTTCCAATAAGAACAATAACTTAGGTGCACCATTTCTTATTGGAGCCCTCCGTGAAGTCCTGCCTGAACTACTCCTTGATGTAAAGCCACCCCCTTTGTGGATTTTAGCCTCCTGAAGCCAACCCTGTAAGCCGTGTCGTCAGTCACCCCTCCCTCCGTCAGAGCAACGGCAGACAATCATTCCGCGCCTTTTTTCTGTGCGGACGCCATACCAAGGCAAGCATGGAGTCCGCTCAGCTCACTTTGGCAATTAGGAGCACATTAAACACCACACGCATTATCCAGCAGTATATGCAGCACCAGAACCTGGCAAAGCGCTACCGGGCGAGGAGGCGACGTCAGCGCGGTCACGTGAGTGATCAGGACATGGACACAGATTTCTCTGAAAGCATGGGCCCTGCCAATGCATGCATAATGGTGCTAATGGGGCAGGTTCATGCTGTGGAACGCCGATTCTGGGCTCGGGAAACAAGCACAGACTGGTGGGACTGCATAGTGTTGCAGGTCTGGGACGATTCCTAGTGGCTGCGAAACTTTCGCATGCGTAAGGGCACTTTCATGGAACTTTGTGACTTGCTTTCCCCTGCCCTGAAGCGCATGAATACCAAGATGAGAGCAGCCCTCACAGTTGAGAAGCGAGTGGCGATAGCCCTGTGGAAGCTTGCAACGCCAGACAGCTACCGGTCAGTTGGGAATCAATTTGGAGTGGGCAAATCTACTGTGGGGGCTGCTGTGATGCAAGTAGCCCACGCAATCAAAGATCTGCTGATATCAAGGGTAGTGACCTTGGGAAATGTGCAGGTCATAGTGGATGGCTTTGCTGCAATGGGATTCCTTAACTGTGGTGGGGCCATAGACGGAACCCATATCCCTATCTTGGCACCGGAGCACCAAGCCGGCGAGTACATAAACCGCAAGGGGTACTTTTCAATAGTGCTGCAAGCTCTGGTGGATCACAAGGGACGTTTCACCAACATCAACGTGGGATGGCCGGGAAAGGTACATGACGCTCGCATCTTCAGGAACTCTGGTCTGTTTCAAAAGCTTCAAGAAGGGACTTTATTCCCAGACCAGAAAATAACTGTTGGTGATGTTGAAATGCCTATATGTATCCTTGGGGACCCAGCCTACCGTGCAGAATGGTGGTAGAATGTGCATTTGGACGTTTAAAGGCGCGCTGGCGCAGTTTACTGACTCGGTTAGACCTCAGCGAAACCAATATTCCCACTGTTATTACTGCTTGCTGTGTGCTCCACAATATCTGTGAGAGTAAGGGGGAGACGTTTATGGCGGGGTGGGAGGTTGAGGCAAATCGCCTGGCTGCTGGTTATGCGCAGCCAGACACCAGGGCGGTTAGAAGAGCACAGGAGGGTGCGGTACGCATCAGAGAGGCTTTGAAAACCAGTTTCATGACTGGCCAGGCTACGGTGTGAAAGTTCTGTTTGTTTCTCCTTGATGAAACCCCCCGCCCCTTGGTTCACTCTACTTCCTTGTAAGCTAACCACCCTCCCCTCCTCCCTTTGATCACCTCTTGCAGAGGCAATAAAGTCATTGTTGCTTCACATTCATGCATTCTTTATTCATTCATCACACAAATAGGGGGATGACTACCAAGGTAGCCCAGGAGGGGTGGTGGAGGAGGGAAGGAAAATGCCACACAGCACTTTAAAAGTTTACAACTTTAAAATTTATTGAATGACAGCCTTCTTTTTTTGGGGCAATCCTCTGTGGTGGAGTGGCTGGTTGGCCGGTGGCCACCCCACCGCGTTCTTGGGCGTCTGGGTGTGGAGGCTATGGAACTTGGGGAGGAGGGCGGTTGGTTACACAGGGGCTGTAGTGGCAGTCTGTGCTCCAGCTGCCTTTGCTGCAGCTCAACCATACACTGGAGCATACTGGTTTGGTCCTCCAGCAGCCTCAGCATTGAATCCTGCCTCCTCTCATCACGCTGTCGCCACATTCGAGCTTCAGCCCTCTCTTCAGCCCGCCACTTACTCTCTTCAGCCCGCCACCTCTCCTCCTGGTCATTTTGTGCTTTCCTGCAGTCTGACATTATTTGCCTCCACGCATTCGTCTGTGCTCTCAGTGTGGGAGGACAGCATGAGCTCGGAGAACATTTCATCTCGAGTGCGTTTTTTTTTCTTTCTAATCTTCACTAGCCTCTGGGAAGGAGAAGATCCTGTGATCATTGAAACACATGCAGCTGGTGGAGAAAAGAAAAGGGACAGCGGTATTTAAAAAGACACATTTTATAAAACACTGGCTACACTCTTTCAGGGTAAACCTTGCTGTTAACATTACATACATAGCACATGTGCTTTCGTTACAAGGTCGCATTTTGCCTCCCCCCACCGCGTGGCTACCCCCTCAACCCTCCCCCCTCCCTGTGGCTAACAGCGGGGAACATTTCTGTTCAGCCGCAGGCAAACAGCCCAGCAGGAATGGGCTCCTCTGAGTGTCCCCTGAAGAAAAGCACCCTATTTCAACCAGGTGACCATGGATTATATCTCACTCTCCTGAGGATAACACACGAACGGATGTTGCTTGAACGCCAGCAAACATACACTGCAATGCTTTGTTGTACAATGATTCCCGAGTACGTGTTACTGGCCTGGAGTGGTATAGTGTCCTACCATGAAGGACGCAATAAGTCTGCCCTCCCCAGAAACCTTTTGCAAAGGCTTTGGGAGTATATCCAGGAGAGCCGCGAATGCCAGGGCAAAGTAATCCTTTCACATGCTTGCTTTTAAACCATGTATAGTATTTTAAAAGGTACACTCACCGGAGGTCCCTTCTCCGCCTGCTGGGTCCAGGAGGCAGCCTTGGGTGGGTTCAGGGGGTACTGGCTCCAGGTCCAGGGTGAGAAACAGTTCCTGGCTGTCGGGAAAACCGGTTTCTCCGCTTGCTTGCTGTGAGCTATCTACAACCTCCTCCTCATCATCATCTTCTTCGTCCCCAAAACCTGCTTCCATATTGCCTCCATCTCCATTGAAGGAGTCAAACAACACGGCTGGGGTAGTGGTGGCTGAACCCCCTAAAATGGCATGCAGCTCATCATAGAAGCGGCATGTTTGGGGCTCTGACCCGGAGCGGCCGTTCGCCTCTCTGGTTTTCTGGTAGGCTTGCCTCAGCTCCTTCAGTTTCACGCGGCACTGCTTCGGGTCCCTGTTATGGCCTCTGTCCTTCATGCCCTGGGAGATCTTGACAAAGGTTTTGGCATTTCGAAAACTGGAACGGAGTTCTGATAGCACGGATTCCTCTCCCCATACAGCGATCAGATCCCGTACCTCCCGTTTGGTCCATGCTGGAGCTCTTTTGCGATTCTGAGACTCCATCATGGTCACCTCTGCTGATGAGCTCTGCATGGTCACCTGCAGCTTGCCACGCTGGCCAAACAGGAAATGAGATTCAAAAGTTCGCGGTTCTTTTCCTGTCTACCTGGCCAGTGCATCTGAGTTGAGAGTGCTGTCCAGAGCGGTCAAAATGGAGCACTCTGGGATAGCTCCCGGAGGCCAATACCGTCGAATTGTGTCCACAGTACCCCATATTCGACCCGGCAAGGCCGATTTAAGCGCTAATCCACTTGTCAGGGGTGGAGTAAGGAAATCGATTTTAAGAGCCCTTTAAGTCGAAATAAAGGGCTTCATCGTGTGGACGGGTGCAGGTTTACATCGATTTAATGCTGCTAAATTCGACCTAAAGTCCTAGTGTAGACCAGGGCTAGGCATTTGGGCAGTGAATGTGTGTGAACCATAACACTCAAGCTCCACCTATAGGCTAGGTGGAGAACTTTCAAGTACAGTAGAACCTCAGAGTTAAGAACACCTGGGAAATGGAGGTTATTTGTTTCAGAGTAACAGCCGTGTTAGTCTGTATTCGCAAAAAGAAAAGTGAGCTGTAGCTCACGAAAGCTTATGCTCAAATAAATTGGTTAGTCTCTGAGGTTATTTGTAACTCTGAAATGTTTGCAATTCTGAACAAAACGTTATGGTTGTTCTTTTGAAAGTTTACAACTGAACATTGACTTAATACAGCTTTGAAACTTTACTATGAAGAAGAAAAATGCTGAACAAGCACAGAAAGTTTTCATACCTTGTCAAATCTTTTAAATTTTTTTTCCTTTTTTTTTGTTTTGGAGTTTACATTTAACACAGTACTATACTTTTTTTTTTTTGGTGTCTCCTGCTGTCAGATTGCGTACTTCTGGTTCCAAAGGAGGTGTGGGGTTGACTGGTCAGTTCATAACTCTGGTGTTCATAACTCTGAGGTTCTACTGTAATTCTAATTCTAATGGGCTTTTCTAAACTAAATATTCCGAAGATTGTAGAGGTAATTACTGAATCCTGGATCATCCTATTCAGGGCAGAGAATAGGGCAGAGAGCAGAGAAATTATTGGCTTACCATTGAAAGAGAAGTCATTCTGCATGTACCCAAAACAACAAGTGTTAAGTCTAGCACATCTTGATAAGCAGGGAGCATAGTGTGTTTAGAAAGCACTCCCCTACCAATAGTAGAATGTAGAGTTTCATATTTTCTGTCTCATCATTCTAATATATTTGGACAGAGGAATACTTTGGAAATCTTTTGAAGAATGTTCTTTTTAAATTTTCCAAGTTGGAAACAAGACAAGAACATTCATACAGGACAGTATGTATTGTACATTTCCAAGCAAAGTGTATGCACTGTGCCATGGAGAGATTTGTTAATATGAAATTAAGCAGTCAGTGATCTTGAAAGTTTGCATATTTACAGATAAAGGACTGAAAGAGTAAAGTTTTATATTTCTTTTTTATCTCTACAATGAAGAATAATAAAATGGTGTATATACCTTCTGACATGATACTCAGGACTTTGATATCCAATATAGGCAGCTCCAAATTGCCTAAAGGTATACCTCACCAAAAAAGAGACCACCACTACCCTCTTCCTACATCTGGGTGCACAGCAAAGATTTATTCTAGCAGAGCAGTCAGTATGGAAAAACAACAACCTACCCGCCCCCTCTGCCCCCAGAAAATATTAAGAGAAATTTAAAAGAGCAATTGTTAGAAGCGTGTTACCGTTGTGTCAGTCAATACAACCAGTGCAGTGAGAGAAGAAAGGAAATGTGGTGAAATGAAAACACAGATAACATTAATAAGTTCGTTAATTCTTTCCACTTGCCACAAAAGCTTCAGAATTATTAAACTAAATGTGTGTGGTTATGCAGACAATAAAAAAGCCGATGTATAGGCATTCACTGCTATTTGTAATAAAAAAAACCTCAGCTTAGTTTTAAAAAGAAAAATATAATCAAAGTGTAGCCTTTTATTTTATTTAATGTGAATTTAGTGATGTTGTATTACACCACCATGGGTTCAGCTCTGGTTGCTACTGTTTCAAGCTCAACAGAATGAAAGTCTCCCCTGCTACTTGTTTCAGATTTAGAACCTCTAGGAATAGTAGCCACACATACATTCACAAGTACAAGGTCTAGTCTGTTTTACACATTTTATTAAATCAATAAGTAAAGTTACAATTACTGATGCATATAGAAATCCTGTAATAATTATATGCAATAATTATAACTATAGTCATACTCACAGCCTCAGTGATATTCTTAGGGTCTGATGAATGCCTTGCCAATTCATTATCAGTAGAGGGATGGTTCCTGCTGGGATTTTTCCTGGAGGTACATCCAATTTTACCAAATCTTGGGATTCTGACTGCACCTAACTCTGTGCATGTGCATGAAGGTGTCAGTCCTGTTTTTCCTTATCTGTATTGTGCCCCAAAAGAATATTGGGGTTCCCTGTTTTTCACAGGAGACTATTTAAAATAGCATAATAGAGGCAGAGATTTTTTTTAAAAAAAGCAGTGGAAAAGTACCAAAAGTACCACCGTGACTAAAGTAAAAGAGGCTGTTAGAGGCAAAAAGGCATCCTTTACAAAATGGAAGTCAAATTCTAGTGAGGAAAGTAGAAAGGAGCATAAACTCTGACAAGTCAAGTGTAAAAGTATAATAAGGCAGGCCAAGAAAGAAATTGAAGAGCAACTAGCTGAAGACATAAAAACTAACAGCAATTTTTTTTAAGTGCATCTGAAGCCTGCCAAACAGTCAGTGGGACCATTGGATGACTGAGGTGCTAAAAGCACATGCAAGGAAGACAGAGTACTGCTGAGACGCTAAATGAATACTTTGTAGAGGATATGGGGGAAACCGCCACACCTGAGCCATTCTTTTTAGGTGACAAATCTGAGAAACTGTCCCAGATGGAGGTGTCATTAGAGGAGGTGTTGGAACAAATTGATAAATTAAACAGTAATAAAGTCACCAGGACCATATAGTATTCACCCAAGAGTTCTGAAGGAACTCAGATATGAAATTGTAGAACTACTAACTGTGGCATGTAACCTGTTGCTTAAATCAGCCTCTGTACCAGATGACTGGAGGGCAGCTAATGTAATGCCTATTTTTAAAAAAGACTCCAGAGAAAATCTTGGCAATTTTTTGGGCTGGTAAGCCTAACTTCATTACCAGGCATTTCATTGCTTGAAACTATACTAAACAACAGAATTAATAGATAAACATGATATACTGCGGAAGAGTCAACATGGCTTTTGTAAAGGGAAGTCATGCCTCCCCAATCTATTAGAATTTTCTGAGGGTGTCAAAAAGCATGTGAACTAGGGTGATCCTGTGATATAGTGTACTTGGACTTTCAGAAAGCCTTTGACAAGGTCCCTCACCAAAGACTCTTAAGCAGATTAAGCAGTCCTGGGATAAGAGGCAAGGTCCTTTCTTGGATCAGTAACTGGTTAAAAGATAGGAAAAAAGGAAAAGAATAAATTGTCATTTTTCACAATGGAGGGAGGTAAACAGGGATTCTTCCAAGGATCTATACGGTGATTGGTGTTGTTCAACACATTCATAAATAATCTGGACAAGGGGGCAAACAGTGGGGTGTCAAAGTTTGCAGATGAAACAAAATTACTCAAGATAGTTAAGTCCAAAGCTGACTGCAAAGAATTACAAAGGGATCTCACAAAACTGGGTGACTGGGTAAAAAGGGGCAGATGAAATTCAGTGTTGATAAGTACACAGTAATGCATATTGGAAAAAATAATTCCAACTATGAATACGTAATGATGGGATCTAAATTTGCTGTTACCACTCGAGAGAGATGTTGGTTTCATTGTGGATAGTTCTCTGAAAACATCCACTCAATGTGCATTGTCAGTCTAAAAAGCTAACAATCTTAGGAACCATTAGGAAAAGGATAGATAATAAAACAAAAAATATCATAATACCATTATATTAATCCATGGTACATCTACACCTTGAATGCTATATGTAGTTCTGGTCATCCCATCACAAAAAAGATAATAGAAATGGAAAATGTGCAGAGAAGGGCAACAAAAATGATTAGGGGTATGGAATGGCTTCCATACCAAGAGAGATTAATAAGATTGGGACTGTTTGGTTTAGAAAAGAGATGACTAAGGGAGGATATGATAGAGTTCTATGAAATCATGAATGGTATGGAAAGAGTGAATAGGGAAGTGTTATTTACCCCTTCACATCACACAAGAAATAGGGGTCACCTAATACAATTAATAGGTAGCAGGTTAAAAACAAATAAAAATAAGTACTTCCTCACACAGCGCAGTCAACCTGTGGAAGTCGTTGCCAGGAAATGTTGTGAAAGACAAAAGTATAACTGGGTTCAAAAAAGAATTACATAAGTTCATGGAGGATAGCTCTTTAATGACTATTAGCAAAGATGGTCAGGGCTACAACCACATGCTCTGGATGACCCTAAACCTCCAAAATGCCAGAAGCTTCAAAATTGCTCTGTTCTATTTATTCCGTCTGAAGCGTCTGGCACTGGTTACTGACAGAAGACAGAATACCGGGCTAGATGGACCATTGGTCTGACCCAGTATGGCCATTATTTTGTTCTTGGAAAGAGAAAAATATTCACTCCATAAAGTAGGAACTATGTTTCTGAGACAGTGAACGTGTATCTGCTCTCATTTCCACCACCATAAATCAGTGAAGTCAGTGGAGTTATCCAGTGTAAGTAAGATTACAAGCAGGTTGCAGTATTAACGGTTTCACCATTTTGATAAAATGGGCCTGATCTGCATTGAAGTTAGTAGGAGTTTTGCTTGAGTAAAGGCAACAAAATTGGGCAATATGTTTTAAGAATATTTTGTCTCCATTCAGGTAGAAAAATTGTTTTGCTGTGATGTCCATGAAGCTATGCTGACTCTTTCTGCTTCATTTCCCCAATGTGTTAATGGGGACAACAATATCTTTCTTCCCCTATTTGTGTGTCTTGTTTATTTTCACCATAAACTTTTTGGGTTAGGGACTGTCTCTAACTATGTGTTTGGACGGTGCCTAACACCCTGTGGCCTTGACCTCAGTTGGGGACTGCAGATACTCATGGAATAAAACTACTAATGATGACGATAATGACTTACTAACATGCCACTTTATTCCATGGGGAAGAAAGGCCTTCACTACTGTCTTTGGTGAGATGAGTTAAAAATAATGATAGATTTTTCTTATTGTTATACTTGTATTTGTAACATCTTTTCTGTCTTTTTAGAGTAAGAAGAATGGCTGGTGTCAAATCTAGATTAACACAAGATGAAGTAAAGCAACTGCAAGATTTGTTGGGAGGCAGACAATTGTCTCTTCTCTATAAAGCAAGCGTCCATGGTTACAATGCTTCTACATTTCATGCCAAGTGTGATGCACAAGGGCCAACTGTAGCAATAGCATATAATGGAAGTGGTTATATTTTTGGAGGCTTGACACATCAGAGCTATGTTTCATCTGGAGAGTACATACATGATGAGAAGGCTTTTCTCTTTAGATTAAAAGGCAAAGAGGGTGTGCTCAGCCCACTAAAAATTCCTGTTAAAACTGCATCAGGTGCTATATATGACTGTAGTGACAATGGCCCTAATTTTGGCGGTGGAGCACTACATTTGTTGAACCAAAATGCAGCATCCGCAGTAACAAGTTCTAACGACAATTACACATTCAATGTTGCTGACCTGCATGGAAATGATCTAGGCCTTATGGAATGTGAGGTGTATCGAGTTGAAGGTAAGTTGATACCAAAAGAGAAAATGTTTACTGAAGAAATTATAGCTTCGTACTCTTAATGTTCCTTTCCCCTAGATATTAGCAGTTTCCTGGAATCTCCATGGAGAAAGATTACCTGGACAACTGAGTAAGTTAACTGTTGTAATATATCACTATCATGATCAGTGGCCACCAAATACTGTGGTGATGTGAGTTACTTTAGGAATTAACTAGATGGTGCTAGAGTAAACAGACGTGTTGCTGAGTTGCTTATTTATGTATCTTAGGTATTAATATGGCACCTATGACCATAGTGTCTGAGCACCTCACAATCTGGGGATAAGTACAAAATGATGATTTCAGAACAGGTCAAACATACATGAGAAATTAATGTCTGAACCAAAATAAGCTTCATGAACAGCTATGCTTATTCTTAGCCACACTGAGTCTGCTATGGCAGAGACTTAAAGAGACATTCCAGAGGATTACAGACCATGATTAAGCAGCTATTCCAGAGCTTAACTATCCTTATACTTAAAAAGGTTTTCTGAATATCTAAATCTCCCTTGCTGCGGATTAAGTCCATTACTTCTTGTCCTGCCTTTAGTGAGCATGGAGAACAATTGATCTCCCTCCTCTTTATAACAGTCCTTAATATTTGAAGACTGTTATCAAGCCCCCCTCGGTCTTGTTTTCTGAAGTCGAAACATGCCCAGTTTTTTTAGCTTTTCCTTATAGATCAGGTTTTCTAAACTCTTCATCATTTTTGTTGCTCTCCTCTGGACTCTTTCCAGTTTGTCCATCTTTCCTAAATTATAGTGCCCAGAATTGGACACAGTACTCCAGCTGGGGCCTCTCACCAATGCTGAGTAAAGTGGGAGAATTACCTACCTTGCTTTACATTTGACACTGCTGTTAACAGAGTCCAAAATGATATTAGTCTTTTTTGCAACTGCACCACATTGTTGACTCCTGTTCAGTTTGTGAGCCACTATAACCTCCTGATCCTCTTCAACAGGACTACCACCTAGACAGTTATTCCCCATTTTGTAACTCCACATTTGATTTTTCCTTCCTAAGTTTAGTACTTGGCATTGTCTTTATTGAATTGCATCTTATTGATTTCAGACTAATTCTCCAATTTGTCAAGATCCTTTTGAATTCTAATCCTGTTCTCCAAAGTGCTAGCAACCCCGCCCAGCTTGGTGTCATCCACAGATTTTATAAGTGTACTCTCCACTTAGTTATTCAAGTCCAGCACAGGACCGCCCCCTGTGGAACCCCTAGATATGTCCACCCAGTATGATAGCAAACCCTTGATAAATGCTCTTTAAGTATATTCTTTAACCAGTTTTGCACCCACCTTATAATAATTTCATCTAGACCATATGCCCCTAATTTGCTTCTGAGAATGTCATATAGGATTCTGTCAAAAACCTTACTAAAAACAAAATAGATCATGTCTACAGCTTCACTTGTGATCCACTGGTCATGTTGGTTTGGCATGATTTGTTCTTCACAAAGCCTTGTTGGCTATTTTTTACCACCCTGTTATCCTCTAGATGCTTACAAATTGATTGTTTAATAATTTGTTCCAGTATCTTTCCATGTATCAAAATTAGACTGACAGGTCTGTAACTCCCCAAGTCCTCTTTTTTCCTCTTTTTAACGATAAATACTGTGTTTGCTCTTCTCCAGTCCTTCATCCATTCTCCCTGAGTTCACAAAGATAATTGCTAATGGTTCTGAGATTGCTTCAGCTAATTCCTAGGGTGAATTTCATCAGGCTTTGCAAACTTAAATACATCTAACTTATTCTTTAACTTGTTCTTTCCATTTTTGGTTATGTTCCTTTCCCCTTGTTGTTAATATTAATTGCATTAAGTATCTGGTTACAATTTATCTTTTTAGTGAAGACTGAAGCAAAATAGGCATTAAACACCTCTTGATGTCATCTGTTATTAGCTCTCCTTCCCACAAACTAGTGGATCTACATTTTCCCTTGTCTTTTTATTGCTCCTAATGTATTTATAAAACTTATTTTTATTGCCTTTTATGCAGGTGGATTGATCTAAATCACCAAGTGGAAAGTCGTGATTTAAATAATCCATTTTAATCAATTTCAGTTATTTTCTAAAGAAAGGTGCATTCTCATTGGTTGATATAACCATTAAAACATGTTGATTTACAACTAAATAGAGGCTTTACACTAAATTTGGTTCATCTTTTTGCTACCTAGGCAGGTACATTATAATTATATGCATTTATTTAAGCACTATATAGCTTAATATTTTCAGATTCTTATTAATTGTACATTTTTAGTATGTTAGAAAATAGTGAATGATGTATTGCTTATTTACTACTCTTATGTCATATTTCTAAAGCTTGACCTCAAAAGTTAAATGTTTTCCACCTGATACTTTCTTTATATAGAAAAGCAGCTTTTAACTCAAAGGTTTCGATGGAGACTCATGGATTCAGCATACTAATTTTTTTTATTTAAATCTTTTAAGAGATTATACATTTAGGCCTTAATATATTTTGTATTAATTTCAGATTTCATTTTAAACAGGTTCATCTTTAAAAAGAAAAAATTGTTATAATTTAAATAACAAAATGTAAATAATCCACCCTGCTCTAATGTCCATTTTTAGGCGTAACTCATTTGGTGCCTTAGCCTTTCTGATTTTGTCCCTTGTGCTACTCTTCTGTACTCATCTGTAGCAATTTGCCCACATTTCCACTTTTTGTAGGATTCTTTTTTTGATTTTCAGGTCATGAAAAAGCTCCTGATGGAGGCATATTGGCCCCTTATTATTCTTCCTAGCTTTCCTTCACATCTGGATAGTCTGGTGCTGTGCATTTAATATTGTCTCTTTGAGAAACTGCCATTTCTCCTGAACTTCTTTTTCCCTTACATTTTCTTCCCATGGGACCTTACCTACCACTTCTCTGAGTTCGTTAAAGTCTGCTTTTTTGAAGTCCATTTTCTTCCTGCTGCTGCTTCCACTCCTTGTCCTTAGAAACATGAAATCTATCATTTCATGATCACTTCCAGATTGTCTTCTACCTTCAGATTCGCAGCCAATTCCTCCTTGTTATTCAGAATGAAGTCTAAAATGGTTGCTACATGGTTACTTCCTTCACTGTCTGAAACAAACATTGTCCCCAGCACATTCAGAGAACTTGTTGGACATTTTGTGCTTTGCTGTCTTATTTTCCAACAGATGTCAGGTTAGTTAAAACACCCTCCATGAAAGAATGTTGTGCTTCCACTAAGCATATATGCTGTACATAGTTAGCATGTCAAAGATGCCTGTACATAGTTAGCTGTCAAAGATGCCATGTGTCAACAGTGTAAAAAGACATTTCTATAAAACATGCCACTGTCCTCACTTCAGAAATCAGGAACACGAAGTCACAGTGCCTGATGTTATAACTGTGAGTGTAGAGAATTGCTGTTCACCTCATCCTATTCAGAAACTCCTTTGCTATGTTGACAGTTGCACACCTAGAAAACAGTCACACTCCAATGACTGCATGCTAGATGTTGGTTCAGATGTGTCAGTTCTGCCTGATTCTGCTTATTTGCTATGTTTTCACAGTGCACAGCTTACAAGACCTAAGCTGCATTTGGTGGTTTACGGTACCTGAAGTTGGTTACCTGAATACATGTGTAATGCATGACAGCTTGTATGCTCTGCATACATATGTTGTGAAAACTGATTAACCCTACACACCTAATAGCTTTTAGTTACTTCTAAACCTGTTTGAATTAATTTAACTTTGCTGCAGTTCCTGTGACAGAGCAAGCACATTGCAACAGAGATTTAATTCCCTTGTGACATTCAAAGCAACTCTTTTAGGCAGGATTGGTTAAATATGTTTTCAAAATTTTTAAATATGACCACTGATTTAGGGTACAAAGATTGAGACACCTTAGGGCAGATTTGTACATGTGCTGTGAACCTGAATCTCCCATTGGCTTCAATAAGAACTGTGGGTACTCAGCACTTTCTGAAAATCAGGTGTTTTAAATTGGGCACCCAAAATAGAGGACACCATAATTAAATATCCATTCCATATGTGATGTCAGCACCAAATCCTGAGCATAAAGTGGTTTGACTTTGTGTGAAGGTCATACTCTCAGAGAGATCTGTCTGTTCTTCTGTTGCTCACCTATATTCAAAAGCACCACTGCCCGCTCTTTGGCCACATTACCAGGATGCTCTCGAACTCTCCATTGACATGTGAAGGGGTGCATGTCTTGATTCTACCTGGTGTGTCTAGGAGACTACCCTGGAGATTTATGGATTCGCAGGATTGAGCCATATCTAGGAACTTCACAACATGATGCCTGGTGTGACACCATCAACCATGGTCACTCTGGCTGCTGCAACGGTCCTCAGTAGACTGTGTACGTAAGAACATAAGAATAGCCATACTAGGTCAGACCAATGGTCCATCTAGCCCAACATCCTGTCTTCTGATAGTGGCCAATGCCAGGTGCTTCAGAGGGAACGAACAGAACATGCAATCATCAAATGATCCATCCCCTGTCATCCACTCCCAGCTTCTGGCGAGCAGAGGCTAGGGACACTCAGAGCATGGTGTTGCATTCCTGCCCGTCCTGGCTAATATTTATTGATGGACCTATCTGCCATTAACTTCTTTGTTGATCCTATTATAGTTTTGGCCTTCACAACATCTCCTGGCAAAGAACTCCACAGGTTGACTGTGTGATGTATGAAAAAGTAGTTCCTTTTGTTTGTTTTAAACCTGCTGCCTATTAATTTCATTGGGTGACCCCTAGTTCTTGTGTTATGAGAAGGAGTAAATAACACGTCCTGATTCACTTTCTATACACCAGTGAAGTCCAGTTTTTTCAACTCTGTGAATTCAGTTTTCCAAGGTTATGTTTCAAGCCAAGCCATAGCAGGATCCGATAACACTAGAATGACAACACAGGTAAATATTTGCTTCTAATTAATAAACATCCAAGCTAAATCACAGTCTCAGTTAAAAATCAACATTTTCCCGCACTAAATGGAAAACCCAAAGATAGTCCATGATTACCCCCACTGAATTCCATGCATGTACTTGTGAGAAGAAAGGTATTACTCAATATGGATAAGAGAGAATCTGGCGCTAAATATGATTTTTTAGGTATGTATTTCGATATGTTACTTTTTTTTGCCCCAATAGTACAGGACTTACCCAGTTAAAGATGGAAGAGATGGCAAGCCTCTGCCTATTATCCTCTGTGACACAATGGGAATAGAAGAAAACTCAGGAGCAGGTCTGGAAATTGATGAAGTGTCTGACATAATAAAAGGCCATGTTCCTGATAGGTACCAGGTATCATTTCTACAAATTTTGTGCAGTTCCTTGTTAAACCGAGTGATATTCTTAAATGTTTCTTTACATGTACAAATATTATATCTTACATTTAATTACCGTGCAACAAAATATCCACTGTGCTCAGTAGATTCTTGCATTTGTGGTACTGTACAGTAAAAGCTTATGAATGGTGATCACAGGCAAGGTGTATTTGAAAATGAATAAACTATGGAAAGGTGTTTAGGTCTGATTCTCCACTCTCCTGCACCTTGTGTAGTCATTTACAGTTATGCAAAGTTGATATAAATTGCTGTCTACCCTTCTGCTTGGGTAGCATTTGGTACCTATTTTGTACAGGTACAAGCCAAGGGAGAATTGGGCTCAAGGTATATAAAGAGTAGATCTGGTTGAAATATTTTGAACAAAAAGGTTTTAAATAGAGAAATGGACTTTAACACCACATCTCCCCCAAATTTCTGTTGTGTTTTCAATTTTTTTTTTGTTTTTCATTAAATTGTTTCCAAGTTTTTTAGCAAAAATGTCATCAATTCCATTATTGAAATGGTTCTCTAACTTATTTTTTACTGGAAATCCATTTTTCAAGAAATGAGCATTTTTAATTATTTTTTTTCTGGAAAAAAAAAAGAAAAATGAAGAATGGGTTAGCTTGGTGAAACAGAAACAACACTGACATTTTTTGAAAACATAGTTTTAAAACATTTTTGACAAGCTCTAGAAAAGAGCAACTTCCACAATATTCAAGCTTAGTACAGCGCCTTCTCATCTGGTCATTTGTCTCAATTACTAGATAGCTGCTGCCTACAGGCCATTCCAAATATTAACTGTTGTAATATACAAGGGATATAGACTTTGATTCTCCATTCCAGATGAGCTGAGCTTGTTACAGGAGCAAAGATGGAGGGCTAAGGTGGTTATATGATTCTTATCATTGTAGTATCTCGGCCCCTCACAAACCTTAATTTATACTCAAAACAACCTAGTGAGATATAAAGTATTATTAATCTCATTTTAAAGATATGAAACTGAGGAACAGTGATTAATTATCTTGGTCAAAGATATATTGGAAGCCAGATATCCTGAATCCCAGTTTTATGCTTTAACCACAAGACCAATCTTTCTGTGATTTATTTGGTCCCACTTTATATTAAAATTTCATCTATAAATGGTTTACAAAGAAGTAATAAATGAAGAACATTAAAAGCATGTTACGGTTCTGAGCAGCATATGTATAGATGGCTATAAGCACATGAGTAGATGTTACAGATCATTATAAGCCATAGTTATGGGTAAATTTTTGATGGACTCTACAACAATCAATTAACCATTTATTAAAACATCTGTTAATAATTTATTAATGCTTTATAGATGGAACCTTAATAAAAAATGTGATTAAAAACACACACACATACACAACTAATATGTCAAGAATCCTTTTTAATTTCTAGAGATGTCTTTTGGTTTCATTATTACTTTTCCACAAGGGATATAAATTTAGAGGAACTCTGTTGACTTCAAAGGAGTGACTCTGGATTTATACATGTTTTCAATAACAGAGATCAGAATCTGGCTCTCCATCTGGAAGAATGAGTATGAAACTGAGAATCAGGAAATCCTGAATTTTAATCCTGATTTGATCACTCCCTTTATGAGTGTGGGTAAATCATTTCACCTCTCTCCATATCAGTGTTCCTCTCTGTAAAATGAGATAATAATATGTGTCTCCCTGCTCCAGTGGGGTATTGTGAGAATCAGTGTTTGTACAGCTCTTTGAATCTCCAGTTCTTTGGAAGTGTTACTTATTATTATTAAAAAATTTCTTTGCAGTTTAATCCAGCTGCCACCCTTCATCCAGATTCTCCAGGCTATATCAAGACCCCTTCTCTGAAGGATCAGATTCATTGTGTTGCATTTGTTATTGATGGGTGCAAAACTGAGATTCTCCCTGAGAAACTGGAAGAGAAGCTGAAACAGCTTCGAAGAAAAGTGAACCATTTGGTATGTTTTATGTCTCCTAATATCATAGAACTGAATGAAGTGGGCATGCTAAGGAGGTGATCTGCCTTTCAAGCCTGAGCACCTTGGGTCATGAGGGGTTTGAAGTACTGCTAGGAGCCATGCTTATCCTTGGTGTGGGAGGAGAAATTGCCACATATTGCTCTTGAGTGTCATCCAAGATTGAGTGGGATTAATACACTCTGGCAGGACAGGCTCCCAGACTGATGGAAGTATGGGCACAGCAATGGGCTCTGGTGTTGGTGGGAGAATAGAGGAATTCCTGATCACCTCCATTGTTCTCCACTCGTTGGTTTTACAGTGTGCCCTATTGCGTTTCTCCTCAGTATAGCAGAGTCCTCCTGTTGACAGAGACCACTAGAGAAACTGAGCTGTGTGCTAGGTTTCTAGTACTCCTGGGGAAATTCTGAGCCAAAAAAATTAAAAATTCTGCACACAGTATTTTAAAATTCTGCAAAATTCTTCATATTTTATTTGTCAAAATAACACAATATAATCACACCAGTTTCAATTATTTTGGTAATTTATTTCAAAATAACTGTGAGTAAGTATGTCTGTAACAATATAGACAACAAAAAAGATTCAGGAAATGTTTTTTGACAAATAGATTCCTTACTAGGCTTACTTACTAACTCTGAGTAATAATTCATTTAAACTACAGTGCAGAACCATATTTCCTGCACCCCTCAGAAGCAGTGCAAAGGCTTGGGAGAATCAGGGGTAACAGAGGAGCTGAGAGAGAGGCAAGTAATTGTTGGGAAGGAGCCTGGGTATGAACTTGAAGTGTTTTGGGGTATTGGTGGGAAAAGGATGGAAAAGGTTTTTTTTGGTGAGGGGCAGGGAGGGATTGTTAGGGAGCGTCCCACATGCAGACCCTGGCTGACTCCTAGCCTCCTCCATTCAGTCAGGCATATCTTTCCCTGTCCCTATATGTCCCTGCATCCCCATGTGTCCTTGCACCCCCTGTCCACATGTGTCCCTCCACGCCCACTCAGACACCCATGCCCCCATCCCCATGCGGCTCTGCACCACTCCCTCTGTCCCCATGTGGCTCTGTACCCCCTCTCCCTGTCCCCATGTGTCTCTGTGTCCCCACCCAGCCACTCCCCCTCTCCCTCCCTGTAGCTCTGCACTCCCTGTGCCCATGTGGCCCTGCACCTCCCTCCCGCCCTGTGGCCCTGCGCTTCCTCTCCCATTCAGCCCTTTCCCCAGTCTGCCTCCCCCACTTGCCATTATGAGCCGCTGTCGGACCCCCAACAGCCCCACGCTGTCTGTCTCCCCATAGCTCCTGTCTCCTGACGTGGCCCAACAGGTACTGTGAAGAAGGTAGGCTCTTTCTCTTCCCTATCAGCGCAGGTGCTGGCCAGGATTGGCTGCTGTGTTCTAGCTTCACAGTGCCCTCTGTAGGGCA
This sequence comes from Natator depressus, assembly GCF_965152275.1. Lineage (NCBI taxonomy): Eukaryota > Metazoa > Chordata > Testudines > Cheloniidae > Natator > Natator depressus. Next base: position 81,535,593 of record NC_134241.1, on the reverse strand, counting down.
AAAGGTGGAACTGCAGTAACTTTTCAGCAGAAGCTATTTTCTGCACACAGAAAAAATTAAAAATATGTGTCACACATGAACATGCATGCGTGCAGTGGCACAGAATTCTCCCAGGAGTAAAAGGCTCCAAGGAATACATCTTATCAGGAAATATTCACTTTGATTTCATTAATTATTTTAAAAATACATATAATCCAAGGCAATAAAACCTTTTCAAAAAGGAGTAGAGGTAATGTTTCATTTAGCAGCTGCCATGGAGATGGGATGCAACAAAAAGTGAAAAGAGAACTGAAGAATGGGAGTCTTATGCTTGCAAATGCCAGTTTACATCATTAGCTCTTGTGGTTGTGTTTGGACACACCACCTACGGCCTGATTTTCTCTCCACATGATAGGAGTCACTTCCATAGGAGGGAATAGACAGAGACATAACCTACTGGGGTGAAAGCAGGCCCCAGTTGTGCTATTGAACTCAGCTAGGTATGCCATGTTTTCTGAATCCCTTGTTTTGAGTAATTGAATTCATTGCACTGAATTTCAGCCCTGGCAATCTTCCCAATGAGGTGAGTGAGTCATTAAGTGTGGTGTCAACTGTACTGGGGGAATAATAATCATTTTGCTTAAAAAACATCTTCCCATCAAGACAATTGGGGTGCTGCCCAATAACTGTTCAATTAATATTAGTTTAATAATTAATCTTTTTCCAATGCTGTTGTGCAAAACCAAAACACTTTCACCTTATGTAAGCAGAAACAGATGCAATGAAGAACTGATGGGAAATTAGGTGTAAAATCTTACTCCTTTTTTTTTTGGTACAGGGATCCCACAACTGGTTTTGCTAACTAAAGTGGATGAAATCTGCCCTACTCTTGAAGAAGACGTCCAGTGTGTGTACAAAAGCAAAGCTGCTGAGAAACAGGCAAAGTATGGCATTGTTGACTGTGGTGCTATCTATTAACTCAATTGACTTGAACAAATCAAGGTACTGTGATACTCTACGTTTGCAATACTTGCATCCCCTCATATTCCTACACATATTCTCATTCTGGTCTTGTAGGCACAAGCTGAAAATATAACTAAATTTAATACCTCAGGTTCTGGTTTAACCCCTAAAAGGTTTAAGATTTGTTAAAATTGCAAGTTGCACCTCTGAAGAATAAAACTACAAAACAGAAAAAGGTGGAGATACCAGAAACCTCATTAAAAATTAAGGGCCGGATTCTTTTGTGAAACCCCACTCCATATAAAGGAGCTGGAGTCTGGCCATAACTCGCCAGCTGCATATTTCCGCTGGTGTGAATAGGTGTAAAACTGAAAAAAAGAGAGCTTCAGGGGAGGAAGGAAGTGGGAGCGAGCTCTGTTCTGCTGATTTTTTTTTTTTTTTAAGCAGATTGTCTTTTGGGGAGCAAACACTGCTGGATAAATTTTGTAGAGTCCCTAGGCCAGTGGTTCCCAAATTTGTTCCGCCGCTTGTGCAGGGAAAGCCCCTGGCGGGCCAGGACGGTTTGTTTACCTGCCACGTCCGCAGCTTCGGCTGATTGCGGCTCCCAGTGGCTGCGGTTCGCTGCTCCAGGCCAATGGGAGCCACTGGAAGCGGTGGCCAGTACGTCCCTCAGCCCGCGCCGCTTCCAGCAGCTCCCATTGGCCTGGAGCAGTGAACTGCAGACACTGGGAGCCGCAATCAGCCGAAGCTGCGGACGTGGCAGGTAAACAAACCGGCCCGGCCCACCAGGGGCTTTCCCTGCACAAGCGGCGGAACAAGTTTGGGAACCACGGCCCTAGGCTATTCTAAATCATGACACGGCTCATGCAGACCAGCACATAAAATTGTCTCCTTGGACTCCTTGCCCCTGTCCCATGGTGACAGAGTCTGACTCAGGAGAGAATCCATAAAGGTTTGATTCCCTGCTACCTTCCATCTCGTCTAGATATTTACCCTGTGCAGAGTGCTTGTACAATGCTGCCATTCTGCTTTGATGGAATTTTATACATACTCTGGACTCACTTTGCACAGCCATAAATGCTAACACAAGGTGGAAGGTCGTGGAGAATCAGAGGCTGCTGGTGGTTTGCAGTTCCCCAGTACTGATGCTGGCCTGGGCTGATGTAGCCATCCGCAATTCTCAGAGGTATTAGGCACCTAACTTCCATTGATTTCAATGGGAGTTAGGTGCCCAAATACCTTTGAGAAATGTGGCCCAAGTGACCATCTCCCAGCCAAGAGGAATAGCCAGCTCTATGCCATTTGAAGTTTCCCCCACCTGGGGAATATTTAGCTTAGGAGATATGACTGTGTTCTGACCGCTTTGTTCAGCAGGAATGATAAAAGGGACTGGATCAGTTCCTAGAGTAGAGTCCTGACCCTGGGCTACATTCTGCCCTGTATCTGAAATCTGTTAATCACAGGGGTAAGGGCTGTCAGGGAGCTGAGTGCAGCTCCCTGACTCTGTGGGCTGGCCCCAGTGTGAACCATGGTTTAGAGGCTCAGCTTAGCAAAGCAGAGCTCTGCCTTGGTCCGTCTCTGCCTCTGACGTACTCCCCATACTCCTACATCTCACACGACGCCGGATCAGGATGTGTGCGGGAGCATGGTTCCAGAGAAGCTGGCTTGTATCACTTTTATACCACAGAAGAGCTATTCTCATCAGAATCTGAACTGCCTAGTTGTGACCAAAATCCAGTACAAAGGAGCTGGATTGGCCCAGAGAATGCATCTCCCTGTATCTAGAGAGGCCAAATATGGATTTTAGTGGAATTATACCAGAGATGAATCCTTAGATGAATCTCTAGATCAGTGGTTCTCAAACTTTTTTTTTCACGGCCCACTTGAAAATTGCTGAGTGTCTCAGCGGACCATTTAGTGATCTTTCCAAATGTTTTTTATACCATTAGCTAATTATTGTAAAGCGCTTTGGATAAAAGCAGTATATAAAAAAACACTGTAGCAATAATTTACATTTTTTTGTTCTACAAATAAAAGCGCACAATTCATATTTTAATGTCAGTACTCTTACCTTTCTAATGTGATGGCTGTGCCGTCTCTCCACCACTGCGGCATCCCCCAAGCTGGTGCTGGGAAGGAGGGGGGTCTCCCCTGCCCCAGCCTCCCCTGATCTGGGTCTGGGAAGGAGGGGAGTCTCTCCCTCTCTCCCCCACCATGGCAGCCCCCAAGCTGGGACTGGGAAGGAGCGGGGTCTCTCCCTCTCTTCCCACCACAGCAGCCACAGAGCTAAGGCTGGGAAGGAGGGCCGTCTCTCCCCGGCAGCCACAGCCCTGGAGCTGGGGAAATTCACCTCTTTCTCTGGCCACCACAGCCCTACACGGCCCAAATTCCACCCACCCCCTCTTCTCACCCACTTCCCCCTCCCACCTACCCCTTATTCCCCCCAAGTGGAACCCCCTATTCCCCCCTGCGTGGCTCCACTAATTAGGTGTGTGGCCCTTCATTCTCTTGTGTGCGGCCGCCCAGTCGCGTACCTTAGAGGGAACTATCCATGGACCACCTGAATGGAGCTCGCGGACCACTTGTGGTCCACGGACCACAGTTTGAGAACCTCTGCCATAGATCATTATGAAGGAAAAATAGCCCTGTGTTCTGGGTATCACCTCTGAGATTAAATAGAGGATTTTGGCCTCCAGGGCAGTTTACACAGTCAGTTTCTATCAGTGAATTTGCTAAAGAAGAATAAAATATAGTGAATATGGCCTTGAACTGTGACTGCATCAAAATGTAGTTGCTATTTCAGTGGCAGGATGGGTATGATGTGAAAGTGGTTATGCCTTCAATAAAAAGAAGTTTAAAGAAATAAAATATCTTCCACTTTTAATCTCACCAAACAGTATCTGTGAAAATACTTGAAGCTTTTGCCTAGCTTCCTCAAGGAACAGAAAGATTGAAAAATAGTCGGGGAGCTCTTTAGGATAATCCATTTTGTGCCTTTTCTACAGATGCGGATAACTGCAGAGAAACTTGGAATCCCTCTTGCTCAGATTGTACCTGTTAAAAACTACTGCTCCGAGTTGGATCTTTTGTGTGATGTTGACATCCCGTTACTTTCTGCAGTGAGGCAGCTTATACGTTTAGCAGAAAGCTACTTGACAATTTCCCTTTTGAGAAGCCAGAGAAAGAGCCTTAACCTGATGTTTACCTGTGATGCTGGATATTTTATGTGCTAACCTTTTAAAAATTCTGACATCAGAAGTCAAATTTGTTGCTGCCCTAAGCAGATGCAACTCCATTGACTTCAGTGGAGTTGCACTTGCTTATGCCCGTGGTGAATTTGGCTCAACGGTTCTATATCTTGTTACTGCCTATGTAAGATTAATGGTATTTTTGCATGCATCAAGGGGAGAATAGATTCTCCAGATTTCAAGGTGGTTTTCCTTTATTAAACATTCCACATTCTTACTCTTCTCATAACCTTCCAGTCAGAGACAGCCCTTTCCACTAAAAGAATCATTTGCATAAACCTTTTAAGAAGTTGCCTAAAGATATTACTTCCTCCTAGTAGTTCATGTGAGTTGCTTGCTGCTAGTGCTAGTTGCTGTGCATTCCATGTGTTCCTTACTTTTATTCTTTAAGTTTGTTATACTACATAGCAGTGACACTGGAACCTTTTTAATAGTGGAGGGTACTGAAAGCCAGCCCCCTTACCCCTATCCATCCCCGCCCCCTCAGAGCTGAGGCAGCTGGGACCCCAGGAATGCGGGGCCAGGAACCAGGACTCCGGGTGCATGGGGCCGGCAGCCTGGAGCCTGGGGGTGCTGCAGCATCCCCCACGCCCCTGGTTCCCGCGCCTATGTGATATCATAAAGTAGTTTTCATAGCAAAATTTTATAGCTAGAAGCACATATGTGAAAATTAACATTCATCTATATGTTCATGTTTCTCACTGCAGCCATTATAAAGAATAGAGGATGGATTTATAACCAGAGTTAAATTGGTAATTCATAACTAGGATGGACTAGTGACACCTACAAGGAAGTGAAAATTACTGTTGTTGTTTTGTGGTATCATCTGTTTTTCAAAATGCTGTTAACATTTAAAAAAAATTGAAATGGTAGCTTGTAAAACTTTTGTTAGATTAATTGGAAAAATAAATTACTCTAAGCACTATTTCAATCACTTTCTTCATCCAGGTTTGGGTCTTCAATAACTCAGCCGGAGGTTGTGGGCCTATTGCAGGAGTGTATGGGTGAGGTTCTGTGGCTTGTGATGTGCAGGAGGTGAGCCTACATGATCATAGTAGTCCCTTTGAAGTCCATGAGAAGAGGTGAGGCAGAGACACAAGGGACCTACTTTTCTTCTCGCTTACACTGGTTAAACACTGCTGTATCTCTATTGACATCAGCAATTACTTCAGATTTGCACTCGAGTACTTGAGAACAGAGTTTGGATTAGATGTAATATCAAATGCAATGGTAGCAATAGAAAGAGTAGTCAAGGTTCAGACTGTTCCCGAAAGAGTTGGTATGGCTGGTATGTGGTTCCCTGCAGGTATAGCTGAGGGGAAGGACTACTTCCTATACAATAAACCATAATAAAAATTGAGCAATCCATGTTATTGGGCAAGGATTTATTTTCTTTTTGTTAAATCATAGAATCATAGAAGATTAGAGTTGGAAGAGACCTCAGACGGTCATGTAGGCAACCCCCTACTCAAAGCAGGACCAACACTAACTAAATTAGCCCAGCCAGGACTTTGTCAAGCTGGGCCTTAAAAACCTCTAAGCATGGAAATTCCACCACCTCCCTTGACTTAGTCCAGTTTGCCCTCTAGTGGCTGACAGTTACAAAATATGCATTTCTAGAAAATAGTGCTACATAAAGATGCTTTCGAAAAGACTATGGGGCAGGATTTTATTTTACCCTCTTGCCTGACCTATGATTCAATTCTTTATTATTTTCTTTTCTGTGAGCACACAACTATTTGGTGAGGAATTTTTATTACCCATTGATCCAAGTCCAATGTGAACAAGACTACCATCCAGCCGCCCCTCTGCCAAGAAAGCAGAGGCATATAGCAAGCCACCAGGTCTCTCCATCATAAGACAACAGCAGGTGATGGGACGGGAGTATGGGAGGGCCTCTTTACATCTCCTGATATTTTGCTGTCAGAATGTATTTATCCTGCTAAAGCATATTTTATAAACATATATAGCTACCTCAGTCCAACCTTGTCTTCAGGAGGCCAATAGTAAAAATACACTAAAAGTGTATTACATCCCACAAGTAGCATACTCAGATGCTTAACCAAATGGAAAAACAAGATATAAGTGACCTTCAAAGGTCTTTTGAGGTAAATCAGAACCTCTTGGGGAAAAAAATGAAACCAAATAGCTGTTGAGTTGCAATGAAGCATTTTCAGGGCTTTTATCTCACCTTTCCTCAGTGTACCATATAAAACAATTTTTATTGCAATTTCTAGCCTTGTAGAATCAGACTAGTGTATCAGCATCAGTGTGTGCGTATTCTGTTTTTCATGCATCATTTAAGAGGATCATCTAATAGTTTTGCAGTTGGGGCTCTTTTGTCATTTTCTAGCTCATGTGCTGATGTTGAGGAGAGAAACTGCTGTTTAATAATTTCAGCCGTGTTAACTCTACACAAACACTGAGAGAGAAGGGAAGAAGCTGGAGCAATTCTTAGAGTGTTTTGGTAAGATTTAGCCTGGAGATTAACATTTAGAAGCTCTCCTCAAGGGCTGATTGTGGGTAGGGTGACCAGATGTCCCAATTTTATAGGGACAGTCCTGATATCTGGGGCTTTTTCTTATATAGATACCTATTACCCTCCACCCCCTGTCCTGATTTTTCACACTTGCTATCTGGGGTCACCCTAATTGTGGGTGAATCTCAGTTGATAAGCTGCATGCAAAACACCTATGGACTTCCATGGCAGTTAAGTAAAAGAATTCTTCATCAAGCCTGTTTTTTTACTATCTGCAGGCCGTGTCTTGGAATGAACTGCCGATACTGTTGTACTTCTGCACACAACACATAAGTAGACAGTGGAACTCATTGCCACAGAAAATTGTTGAGGCCCAGAGGACAAAGAAAACATCAATGTAATAGGAGCTACAATTCAGAGTAATAGCCGTGTTAATCTGTATTCGCAAAAAGAAAAGGAGTACTTGTGGCACCTTAGAGACTAACAAATTTATTTGAGCATAAGCTTTCGTGAGCTACAGCTCACTTCATCGGATGCATTCAGTGGAAAATACAGTGAGGAGATTTATATACAGAGAACATGAAACAATGGGTGTTATCATACAAACTGTAAGGAGAGTGATCACTTAAGATGAGCTAATACCAGCAGGAGAGTGGGGGGGGGGAACCTTTTGTAGTGATAATCAAGGTGGGCCATTTCCAGCAGTTGACAAGAACGTCTGAGGAACAGTGGGGGGTGGGGGTGGGGAATAAACATGGGGCAATAGTATTACTTTGTGTAATGACCCCTCCACTCCCAGTCTCTATTCAAGCCTAAATTAGTTGTATCCAGTTTGCAAATTAACTCCAATTCATCAGTCTCTCGTTGGAGTCTGCTTTTGAAATCTTTTTGTTGTAATATTGCGACTTTTAGGTCTGTAATCGAGTGACCAGAGAGATTGAAGTGTTCTCTGACTGGTTTATGAGTGTTATAATTCTTGACATCTGATTTGTGTCCATTTATTATTTTATGTAGAGACTGTCCAGTTTGACCAATGTACATACCAGAGGGACATTGCTGGCACATGATGGCATATATCACATTGGTAGATGTGCAGGTGAACAAGCCTCTGATAGTGTGGCTGATGTGATTAGGCCCTATGATGGTGTCCCCTGAACAGATATGTGGACACAGTTGGCAACGGGCTTTGTTGCAAGGATAGGTTCCTGGGCTAGTGGTTCTGTTGTGTGGTATGTGGTTGCTGGTGAGTATTTGCTTCAGGTTGGGGGGCTGTCTGTAAGCAAGGATTGGCCTGTCCCCCCCTTCCCCCCCACTTTTCCTCAGTCGTTCTTGTCAACTGGTGGAAATGGCCCACCTTGATTATCACTACAAAAGGTTTTCCCTCCCCCCGCTCTCCTGCTGGTATTAGCTCATCTTAAGTGATCACTCTCCTTACAGTGTGTATGATAACACCCATTGTTAGTTAGAGTTAGTTCCTCACTGGGTAAGGGAAGAATATTGCATAATATTATTTCATGTTATGGCCATAATAAAGGGTGAGTTGTACATATTTGCAAATATAAGGAGACATATAGGGGAAAAAAGGAAGTTAATTATAAAAGTAGGGGAGAGGGAGTGGAGAGGGACTGCTCACTATCTCAAGTATTTGCCATCATCAATGTATTTTGAAATACGTTTGATTCAGAAGATTCTGAAGGTCATAAATGTGTCTTGTAAGTGGAAGAGACGGAGGCCCAGAAACTCAAAGGTATGTAGGGGTGGCTCCAGTCAGTACTGCAATGCCTAACCCCTAGGTAGACTGCTGCCTAATCGACTCCTAAGCCTCCAGCAAGGCACACAGGGAGGGGCAGAGGCCCCAGAAAGGCATTCTCAGAAACCAGCAAACTGACTGGAAGTCACCTAAGTTAGCGAGGAGTGAAATGCCAAGGAAAGGGGTGGAAAGAGGAGGGCTTAGGCACCTAACATGGGCCGCCTGGCTGACAGGTCAGATATAGATCCTCCCTCCATTTGGGATCCTGAGTCGTGAACTCTCTTCTGTAGTTAAGCAGCTGACCTAGCTTAGTTCCTAGGTAGCCCATGCCCTGGCAGCTGAAACAGTCTCTCTCTTTCAGTGTCTCCTGCTAATGCTCGATACTGCTCTCATACTCACCCTACATTTCCCTGTGTCCCTGCTGTCTTGTGTGGGTGCTGTGCTGCCCATCTGCCTGTTGGGGGCCTGCATCTGGCCCTTCTGCTATGGGGTCTCTCACGTATTGGGTCTTAGGCATGCTCAAAGCACACCTAAAGGATTGTACCCTATTGACATGTCCTGCCTGGTTTCAGAATCCCACTTTGGGGCCTCCAAGGCTTTCAGCTTCAGCTAAGTCTCTGAGCAGCTTGTTAGCCATGGGGCAGTCAGGGCTATGGGAGGTTTGTGAATACCAACTGGTAGAAACTTAGGTGCCTAGGGGACTTAGGTACCTATGGGTTTAGGTGGAATGTGAGTGCTGGTTTAGAAAATAGCGGTGGAGCCTAAGGATGGGATTCACAAAGCTATGTAGGTTCCTAACTCTGGTAGGCACCTAAGCTCCTTTGTGACTCCCTCCTTAAATGGTGGACTTCGGAACCTAAAGGGGGCAGATAGGTGCCTAAATATCATTGAGGATGTGGGTCTGAAAAGCCTGTGATCCAATTCTTCAGTGTATGAGGAGTGGTGCAAATAAAGGAAGAAACTGGGACAAGGATACTTAGTTTTTTTGTTTGTTTTGTATTGGGGCCTCAGTGTGAAGACTTGCTGGAGCTGGGCAGAGTGACTCTGCTGGATGGCCAGCGTCATCCAAAAATTGGGTGGTGGGCACTAGGCTTGCTTATTAGCTATTTGAAGCTATTTAGATGATTTCTATTGTGGTTAAGCAGCTTGGCAGGGCATATCCGGAGTCCCTGAGAGAGTAACCAACGGCAGCCCAATAGCAACTCATGGGGAGGAGTCGTAATTCATAAATAGGAGGAGTGGGAGGATGCAGTGCTGGAGCAGTGCAAGCACCAAAAAGTTCTGCTGTAAGGATTGTATTCCAGGGTCTTAGGCTGTCTGTTGGCTCCCTCACCCAACTACACTGCTAGAAATGCTGCAGGCTGTGCAAATTGCAGACTGTCATTGCAAATACCTGAGGGGAGTCTGAAGGAGACTGTGGGACTATCACTCTTTGAGGAGCTGATGTGACCTACAGCGGGTTTGGACACTATGCCACTGAGAAGGGTAAATCCTCTCAGAGGAAGAGTCCGAGGGGAGTGTATGCACATAACTATTTTACATTTTAAGTTGATAGCCACAAGTACTAAAACTTGGGGGAAACCCTACTGAAAGTGTTGTCTTTAAAAGATTTCTTATTGCCAATATTCACACTTGTTTCAAGGACTGTAAGTAACTATGATGTAGTCATATATAGATTTATTTAGTAAATGTTTTCCTTCCGAGATTTTCTGTCACTGACCTTCTATCAGAGATTTAACTCTGTATGATATTTGTGGGAATACACATATATCAAAGAGCTGAAAAGACTACACTCTGGTCTCTACTGCAGAAGAGAGATAAGCTACAATACAGGCAGAGGGAAAAAATACTATATCTGATTTGTCATATTGTCTTCCCCAAAACTGTTACAGAAACACCCACAGGCTCCAATCAGGTATATTTCTGACATCATGGATAGAATGATGTTTGTACAATCTTAAACGAGTCCAACTATATTTAATGTTCAGTATTTTTATTTTGCTTTAATTACTTTACTTTGCAGACAATGAGAATAACCCTGCTGTCATTCTCTCAACGTTTTTACAAGTTTCACTGTCAAGATTATTATGCATAGAAGATATTATTTGGGCTTAACAATCAAAGGGAGTTAAAGGTGTTGTCACATTTCTCCTCCCTTGCATTTTCATGCTCATTGTCCATATGTTGTCCACATTCCTTGCTGTCTTAAAAAATATGAATAGTTAATATAAAAGAGCAGATGACCAGTATAAAACATGCATCTCAGTCAAACAGTATAAAAAGTAAAGGAGTACTTGTGGCACCTTAAAGACTAACACATTTATTAGAGTATAAAAAGTAGGAACTAATAGCTGGAATAACCATTGTTATGGGCAAAGAAATGGTAAAGCTTTACTCTGAAAGCATCAAAACTTTCCAGCAGCCTTTGCAGCCAGTTGCTGCAGCAAGGTTCTTAATAGTGGTGAAGTTGTGTTCAAGGGTCTCATCCACTGTCCACTGAAGTTAATAAGAGACCTCAGTTGGCTTTCAATCATGCCCAAAATTCACTGAGAAATGTGTGATTTTGCACTCTCACTGTTGTAATCAGAATGACACTTTCTTCAGAGGAGGTTATCTGAAAAAATACAAAGGAAATAATTGATGTGTCTTAAATTTCTCTACTTTGGAAAATTCAAGTTCATTATTTTTATAACCGTTATAGAATAGAAAATGACTAAAAACTTTACAATACTTAAAGCACACTGATAATGGATTTTCTACTTTACACATGAATATATGCTCATTTATTGCAAAGGATAGGTATTTTAGTTCCACCTACACTATAACTTTTTAATAAAGGTAATAAATCTCAGTAGAGTATGTATGATTAACAGAGAAACTCAGTATGTGGTTGTCAGTCCTGAAAGTTCTCGTATCAAGGAAGGAACAAGGATACTCTATCTCTGATTTTTTTTTTTTTTTTTTGGTACAAGGATCTTTTGAATAGTATCTTGACTCACCTATGATGTTTCTCTTATATCTGCAAAATAATGACTCAGACTGAGAACAGCCAGAGGGCAAAGAGAAGCCAAAATGGCTGCTTGCCTACCATGGTACAAAGCTGTCAATGATGGATTAAATGAAATTTGAAGTAGAGGGAAAGGATTTGGAAAATGCATGATGTTCTGTACCTGAGAAAATGTATTTGAGAGGTTGGGGGAACCTATCACAAAAGATAGGTACAGTACTCTAGAATAGGACTGCAACTTGCCTTTGCAAACATTTTTGTAACCTTCTAATTGAACATTAAATTGAATAAAGATGTATAATTTAAACACTATTGGTGTTTTGAATCTGAACTGTATTCTTACTGCCACTAATTTAAAGAAAGTGCTTTGAATAGAATGGTGAAATTCTAAGTTATTTTGTTAATTTACTTCCCAGCAAGGGTATATGAAGTTGGTGTACTACAGTATTTTTAAAGGTACACGTGAGCTGAATTGACAGATAGTTGCAGGAAAGGAGAGTAATATACTATTGGCAATGTTAGTTTTATATAGTTGGTATAAAAAGGCATTTGGAATATACAATACACCATTCCCAGAGTGCTAGTAAAATTACTGGATGGTAAGATATGGTATTAATGAGAATGAAATAGGTGTCTCCGGAATAACTATCTAAAGTATATAAAATATATTCCAGGGAGTATCTTGGAAGAATCTTGGATCAAAGGAACAAAGTGTCCAGCCAGATGAAATCACTATTCTGTGAAATATGATAATTTATCTGGAAATTGCCAGTTCCTGATACTTCAGAGGACAGTGGCTACCCATCATAACTCATGCAACTAGCCAATTATATATCACTTACCTGGGGAAAACTTCCTTCCTAATCCCTGGGGTTATTTTAGACCATGAAGCATGAAATCTGATTTTCTTTAGGTGGTTACAAATATTATAAATTCACTGAATCTATCCACAGTACTTGAGTGGATGATGGGACTATAAACAGACTGTGTGTTCTGGGAAGTAGTACTTCCTTTCATGTCTTCTGACTTTACTAGCGTTAGTGCCACCTTGTTCTTTTAATTTGTGCAAACAGAGGCTCTGGTCAGTTTTCATGGCACCATTCCATTCTGGATATCTTGTTCAAGTCCTTGATAGTTCCATTCTTTTCCAGATCATGCATCTTTGTTTCTGCATCTCTCATTCAGCCTTGTCCTACCACGGGATCTCTGTTCTTTATGGGGATCTCATATGATTTCAATGAAATTCTGTGTAGAAGTAAGGGTCTGTGCATGGGGATCTATTTGCAGAGTTGGACCCATTGAAATTCCCACTGCTGCTTTAACCATCTTCATTGTCTTTCTTGACTTTATCGACCCCCAACTTACACTTTTCTTACTTATATTTAAAAATTTCTTACCAGACCAATGGGGACAATCCTGACTTTGTCTTGAACACTAACTAAGAACTATTGTGATGCATCATGGAAAAAATCATGGCTAAGTAAAGATAAACAAAAGTCAAGTAAGCATTTTGGTTTAAAACCAATTTCCACATTATCATTAGCTTTTTTGATTTTTACTATTGATTTTGATAGAAAGAATAAATTCTGAAACATTAATAAATGTTCACTGTTATTACTCCATTCCTAATGTTTGACAGTAGTTTAATTGTAACTTGTTTGCATGACTATAAAGATCTGTGGGTACAGGCTGGTATTAAAGTAAGAGAATAATTTATTATTGCAACTAGAAACCAGTTCTGTACCACCAACAGCTTCTTACCTAACCAACTGATCCTGTTGTTGATGTTATATAAGGAACGCAGAAGATGTTTATTTCTTAAATTGTCTTGTGCTCTTGCTGTCACTGATCTTAGCATTAAAGTTCCTGAATACAAGTGCAGAGAAGACCACACAACCATTTATAGCAAATATGGTAAAAATGTCTGACACTGACTGATCTGGTCACAATTGTTAAATCCACTGCCCAGGGGGTCACGACCAGACGCTCCCCTCCTCCTCCATTTAAAACTATGTGAATTTTTGAAAAGACTTTTCCTGATTGCCTATCTGGATGAGCACACCTAGCAGGCCTCCATTGTTGTGTGCAACTGCCAGCTGACCATGCCAGTTACATGCTCCTGACACACTCCGGCATGTAGTATACAGGAGATATTGGATCTCCTCCGCCTGTGGGGAGATGCTGTGCAAGCACAGCTATGGACCATCTGTAGAAACATGGACATCTATTGCACAGGGGCTGCAGGGGAAGGGATATGACAGGGATCAGCAGCATTGTGGCACAACGATGGAGGATCTGCGGCAGGAATAACAGAAAGCCAAGAAGGCTGCAATCAATCTGGTGCTGAACTTCAGAATGCTGCTTTTACAAAGAGCTGCATGCCGTACTTGGGGGAGAACCCCCTGCTACCCTGCACACCACTATGGATACCTCCAAGGAGCCTGAGTCTCAGGCCCCTGGCATGAACAGCGAGGACAAGGAGGAGGTAGAGGAGGAGGAGGACCATGTGAGAGGTCCAGCTATGTCATGAAGCAGGACCTCTTCAAGACTCCACTGCAGTCCAGTCAGTCCCAACAGTCGAGCCTGGACAAGCCTGACCCAGGGGAAGGAACCTTGGGTAAGTAAAAATTGCCTGAACCTATTCTCCCCCTCCTCCCTCACAACCAGTCTTCTCTCTCTCTTTCCTGTGTCCAGGAAGTTAGCTGGCTCAGCTGAACAGCCTCCACCCTCCCATTTCCTCCTTCACTGCCTCTCTTGCCCCCTTGCATTCCATACCCCATCCTCAGGATCTGCTCCTCTCCAGTCATTCCTCTCTCTTTCTGCTCCTTTTCCACCCTCTTCTCCATTCTCTGTGTAGGAGAGAGAGAGCGAGTGGGAGGAGCAAGGGAGAGCAGGACAGGGAGAGTCAGGGAAACCCTGCCCCTGATGTGCATTGGCATTGTGGGAAATGGACAGGGGAAATGGGTGCCAGACTCTCCCCTGCCTGGCAGGCCCCTGTCTCATACAGTCCTTGTCAGCAGGGTCTGGCTGTCCTGTGCTTGGCTTCTGGAGAGCCTGGCCCCACCCAAGCCTTCCTGATCTTTCCTTTCACCTGAGAAAATAGTATTAAAAAGATGATGCTATTTCCAGTAGGCATTCAGCGTGGGTGTGAGGTGTCAATGGAATGGGCACTCCCAGGCTGCCCTGGACAGAAATAGGCTGCCTCTGACTGCCCCCGTGTTAGATAAGGGTCTAGCTTTTAACTGCAAAGATCAAATGCATACCATGAAAACAGCACCCCGGACAATGAAGCTTTCAGACAAAATCCTGCCTCCTACCAAAGCCTTCCATTGCGTTTATAGAGAGCTAGGGTCTGATTCTCTACTGCCTGGCCCATTGACACCAAGGCAGTGCCAGGTGAGCAGCGCAGGTGCTGGAACTATTTTTATTGAGGGCGTGCTGAGAGCCATTGAACCAAACTCTAAACCCTGCACATAATGGAAACGACTTCAGGCCAGGGGGTGCTACAGCACCCCCACTTCCAGCACCTATGGTGAGCCGTGCTGCCATTCCGATTTGTACCCTACTTAGCACTCCCGGCCCTCAGAGCAAAGCTTCCAATGGAGCCAGGATTTCACCCACAAAACCTTCACTTTTAAACAATACTTTGCAATAACTCTTTATTTCGAAGTCTAACCCTTTCCTTTCCTTGTTATCACACCATGAGTGGCACTGGTTCTCACTGGAAGCTGGAGGTCACATCGTCTTTCTTTTATGGTTCAGCTGAAGAGTCTCTGAGTCGGTCACTTGAAAGGGGCTGGCAGCCCGCGCCCGGGAGACAGGAGAAATCCGACACCACTGGCTGCTTTGGTCTTGGCGGCAAGGGTGGAGAGAACAAAGGGTTGACTTTCAGTTTCGTTTCTTCTCCGCACTGAGGCTTCCCAACAGGCGGGCTTGCACGGTAAGAGCCCATATCTTGGAGTATCTACATTCTGAACGCTTAAAATGCTAAGACGGATCGAGAGAAGGTTTGGTTTTTAAGTGCCGGCAGGCTGCGGTCGGAAAATTTCACTTTCTATGATGCTAGGCTCTAACTTGTAGCTGGTGCCAGGAGCAGGAAGATGAAGCTTAAAGCTTCCCTTCCCCTTCCCCAAGCTTTTACACCTGCGTTGTAGCTTCGTTAAAGCGATTCTTGCGATCAAAACGCGAAGTTATGTGTTTCAGATCAGACCAGAGGATAGTTAAACCAGATATTGATCACTTTAGCCGGTGGAGTCCTGCATATCCCAGGCCAGGCTTCAGAGAGCCGTTTGTACGTTAACTGTGCTGAGCAAGGAGGAAGTGTCGTGATTGAAGAGCCAGAATGAGAGAGTTGTGCCAGCTACCAATGAGGTGAAAATAACATCCATCCTATTCTGGATTCCCTTGTTCCATAACATCACCTCTGAGCTAAAAGCGCTGTTTAAAAGAAATCTCTTTGTTTCACACTGACCATGTTAGCAAAGCCTCTGCTACAGAGACCTAGAGGAAGTTGGCATTCAGCAGCGATGGACAGCAGCAGTGGCTGCTGAGTGCCAGAACTTGTCAGTTTGTGATATAACCGCAAGACAGGTAGTAAAATAGTCCCCCTACTATTCCTTTAACTAATACCCACAGAAGGGCAAAAATCTGCTCTTGAATGTGGATGCAGAGGTGTGAATATGGTAGTATATAAGATCGGGTTCAAGTTATACCTATATGCATGGTACAGTAATATAACTCTTGTTTTATTCAGGGTAACATCAGCTTTGAAGCTTAGGTCGAAACTGGGCATTTGGGGCAACAATGTTAACCATGACAGGTTTCAGAGTAGCAGCCGTGTTCGTCTGTATTCGCAAAAAAGAAAAGGAGTACTTGTGGCACCTTAGAGACTAACCAATTTATTTGAGCATAAGCTTTCGTGAGCTACAGCTCACTTCAGTGGCATCCGATGAAGTGAGCTGTTGCTCACGAAAGCTTATGCTCAAATAAATTGGTTAGTCTCTAAGGTGCCACAAGTCCTCCTTTTCTTTTTGCGAATACAGACTAACACGGCTGTTACTCTGAAACCTTAGAGACTAACCAATTTATTTGAGCATAAGCTTTCATGAGCTACAGCTCACTTGATCGGATAACCATAACACTCTAGCTCCACCTACAGGCTAGGTAAAGAACTTTCAAGTAATTCTAACTCTAATAGTCTTTTCTAAACTAAATATTCCGAAGATTTTAGTGGTAATAATTGAACCCTGGATCATCCTCTTCAGGGCAATATATTTAAATAGAGACCAGAGAAATTGGTTACCATTGCAAGAGAAGTCATTCTTGATGTACCCCCCCCCCCCCCACAGTCTGGCTGCACAACAAAGATTTCTTCTGGCAGAGGAGCAGTCAGTACGGAAAAAACAACAGCCCCCCATCCCTCTGGAAAATATTAAGAGAACTTAAAAAAGAACAATTGTTGGAGGTGTGTTAGCCTCTGT
This sequence comes from Natator depressus, assembly GCF_965152275.1. Lineage (NCBI taxonomy): Eukaryota > Metazoa > Chordata > Testudines > Cheloniidae > Natator > Natator depressus. The sequence goes on along the minus strand of NC_134241.1, from coordinate 81,518,687 downwards.
GTCACTCCATAGAAACAGTACAGTGAAAGAAGAAATGAAACGTGGCAAGGTGAAAACACAAATAACATTGATGTGTTCGTTAATTCTTTCTACTTGCCACATTAGCTTCAGAATTATTAAACTAATCTTGTGTGGTTATGCAGACAATAAACCCTACACACTTTGCTCATACAAGTAGCTTTCAGGTTAGGATTTGCAGGACTGGCTCTGTGCTTTCAGCTGGTCATTAACTGGCCAGGATGCAAAATATATAGGAATGACAGAGTAGCTCATTGGTGGGGTAGTGCCACTACATGTGAAAGAAAGCATATCGTCAAAGTAAAAATCTTAAATGAATCAAACTGTACCGTAGAATCTCTATGGACAGTAATTCCATCCTTGAAGATGGATGGAAGAGTGTAGCAGTATGAATATACTACCAGCCATCTGACAGGTATAGTAACAATGATTGTGAAATATTCAGAGAAAGGCGACAAAGGCAGAAAATACATTGATAAGGGATTTTTTCAACTATCCTCCTATTGACTGGGTGTATGTTGCCACAGGAAGGGATGCAGAGGTAAAATTTCTAGGCACCATAAATGACTGCTTCGTGGAGAAACTTGTCCTGGAACCCACAAGGGGAGAGGCAATTCTGGATTTAGTCCTAAGTGGGACACGGGATCTGGTCCAAGAGGTGAATGTAGCTGAACCACTCATAGTGACCATAGTGTTAAACTTAACATCATTGGAGGGGGAAGATGCCAAAGACACCCACCACAATAGCCTTTAACTTCAAAAAGGAGAACCACAAAAATGATGAAGCTAGTTAAATGGAAATTAAAAGAAACAGCCACAAGGGTGAATTGCCTTCAAATTGCCTGGAGACTATTTAAAAACAGCATAATAGAGGCTCAAATGGAATGTACATCCCAAATTAAAAAAAAAAGAAAAGAAAAGCAGCAAAGTTCCACTGTGAAGAAACAGCAGAGTAAAAGGGGTGGTGAGAGGCAAAAAGGCATCCTTTAGAAATTGGAAGTCAAATTCCAGTGAGGAAAATAGAAAGGCGGATAAACTTTGGCAGGTCAAGTGTAGAAATACAATAAAGCAGGCCAAGAAAGAAATTGAAGAACAACTAGTGAAGACATAAAAACCAGCAGGATTTTTTTAATACACCAGAAGCCTGCCAAACAGTGCCATTGGACAATTGAGGTGCTAAAGGAGCACTCAAGGAAGACAAGGCCATTGCGGAGAAGCTAAATTAATTCTTTATAGAGTATGTTGGGGAAATCCCCACACCTGAGCTATTCTTTTTTGGTGACAAATCTGAGGAACTATCTCAGGAGGTGGTGTGGCAGCAGAGGATGCTTTGGAACAAATTGATAAATTGAACAGTAATAAGTCACCGCAATCAGATGATATTCACCCAAGAGTTTCATATATAAAATTGCAGAACTACTAACTGTGGCATATAACCTGTCGCTTAAATCAGCTGCTGTACCAGGTGACTGGAGAGTAGCTAATCTAATGTTGATTTTTAAAAAGGGCTCCAGAGGTGATCCTGGCAATAACAGGCCGGTAAGCCTAACTTCATTACCAGGCAAATTGGTTGAAACTATACAAACAGCAGAATTATCAGACACATAGATAAACATGATATATTGGTGAAGAGTCAACATGGCTTTGTAAAGGCCATTATATTAGAATTCCTTAAGGGTGTCAACAAGCATTTGGACAAGGGTGATCCTGTGGATATAGTGTACTTGATCTTTCAGAAATCCTTTGACAAGGTCCCTCACCAATGGCTCTTAAGCAAACTAATAAGTCCTGGGATAAGAGGGAAGGTCCTCTCATGGATTGGTAACTGGCTAAAAGATAGGAAACAAAGGGTAGGAATAAATGGTCAGTTTTCAGAATGGAGAGTGGCATCCTCCAGGGGTCTGTACTGTGACCACTAGTATTCAACATATTCATAAATGATCTGGAAAAAGGGGTAAACAGTGAGGTGGCAAAATTTGCAGATGGTACAAAATTACTCAAGATAGTTAAGTCCAAAGCTGACTGCAAAATGTTACAAAGGGAAAACTGTGTGACTGGGCAACAAAATAGCAGATGAAATTCAATGTTGATAAGTACAAAGTAATGCATATTGGGGGGAAATAATCCCAACTATGCATACAAAATGATGGGGTCTAAATTAGCTGTTACCACTCAAGAAAGAGAAATTGGAGTCATTGTGGATAGTTCTCTGAAAACATCCACTCAATGTGTAGCAGCAGTCAAAAAAGCTAACAGTGTTAGGAACCATTAGGAAAGGGATAGAAAATAAAACAGAAAATATTATAGTGCCATTATAAAAATATATGATACACCCACATAGAATCATAGGACTGGAAGGGACCTTGACAGGTCATCTAGTCCAGTCCCCTGCACTCAAGGCAGGACTAAGTATTATCTCTAGACCATCCCTGACAGGTGTTTGTCCAACCTGATCTTAAAAATTCCCAATGATGGAGATTCCAAAACCTCCCAAGGCAATTTATTTCAGTGCTTAACCACTCTGATAGTTAGGAATTTTTTCCTAATGTCCAATCTAAACCGCCCTTGCTGCAATTTAAGCCCATTGCTTCTTGTCCTATCCTCAGAGGTTAAGAAGAACAATTTTTCTCCCTCCTCCTTGTAACAACCTTTTATGTACTTGAAAACTGTTATCATGTCCCCTCTCAGTCTTCTCTTTTCCAGACTAAACAAACCCAATTTTTTCAATCTTCCCTCATAGGTCATGTTTTCTAGACCTTTAATCATTTTGAATACTGTGTGCAGTTCTGGTCACCCCATCTCTAAAAAGATATAACAGTATTGGAAAAGGTGCAGAGAAGGACAACAAAAATGATTAGGGGTGTGGAACAACTTTCATACTGTTTGATTTAGAAAAGAGATGACTAAGGAGGGGTATGATAGAGTTCTATAAAATCATGAATGGTATGGAAAAAGTGACTAGGAAAGTATTATTTACCCTTTCATATAACACAAGAACTAGGGGGTCACCTAATGAAATTAATAGGCAGCATTTTTAAAACAAACAGAAAGTACTTCTTCACACAGTGCAGCGTCAACCTGTGGAACTTGTTGCCAGAAGATGTTGTGAAGGCCAAAAATATAACTGGATTCAAAAAAGAATTAAGTAAGTTCATGGAGATAGGTCCATCAATGATTATTATCGAAGATGATCAGGGATGCAAACCTATGCTCTGTGTGTCCCTAAAGCTCCAAGTGTCAGAAGCTGGGACTGGACGATAGGGGTGGATCACTCAAAATTGCCCTGTTCTATTCATTTCCTCTGAAGCATCTGGCACTGATTACTATCAGAAGACAGGATACCGGGTTAGATGGACTATTAGTCTTACCCAGTATGCCAGGCTTTTGTTATTGGAAATTGAAAAAGATTCACTCCATAAACTGGGAATTATATTTTTGAGACAGTGAATATATATTTTCTCTCATTTACACCACCATAAATCAGTGAAGTCTGTGGAGTTATCCAGTCTAAGGAAGATTAGCATCAGGTCACAGTTTGAAAGGTTTCACCATTTAGATAAAATGGGCCTGATTTGCATTGAAGTCAATAGGAGTTTTGCCTGAGTAAAGGCAACAAAATTGGGCCATACATTTTAAGAATATTTTGTCTCCATTCAGGCAGAAAAGGTATTTTGCTGTGAAGTCCATGAAGCTATGCTGATTTATACTAGCTGACCCTCTCTGCTTCATTTCCCCCACCTGTTAATGGGGTTAAAAACATCTTTCTCCCACTATTTGTCTGTCTTGTTTATTTTGACGGTAGGCTTTTTGGGTTAGGGACTGTCTCTAACTATGTGTTTGGATAGTGCCTAATGCAGTGTGAGGCACAACACACATGTCCTCAGTTGGAAAGTCTAGATACTCATGGAATAAAGCTACTAATGATGATGATGATAATGATTTACTAAAATGCCACTTTATTCCATGGGGAACAAAGACCTTCACTACTGTCTTCCATCTTTGGTGAGATGAGTTAAAAATAATGATAGATTTTTCTTATTGTTATACTTGTATTTGTAACATCTTTTCTGTCTTTTTAGAGTAAGAAGAATGGCTGGTGTCAAATCTAGATTAACACAAGATGAAGTAAAGCAACTGCAAGATTTGTTGGGAGGCAGACAATTGTCTCTTCTCTATAAAGCAAGCGTCCATGGTTACAATGCTTCTATATTTCATGCCAAGTGTGATGCACAAGGGCCAACTGTAGCAATAGCATATAATGGAAGTGGTTATATTTTTGGAGGCTTTACACGTCAGAGCTATGTTTCATCTGGAGGGTACATAAATGATGAGAAGGCTTTTCTCTTTAGATTAAAAGGCAAAGAGGGTGTGCTCAGCCCACTAAAAATTCCTGTTAAAACTCCATCAGGTGCTATATATGACTATAGTACCTGTGGCCCTAATTTTGGCGGTGGAGCACTACATTTGTTGAACCAAAATGCAGCAGCCGCAGCAACAAGTTCTAACGACAATTACACATTCAATGTTGCTGACCTGCATGGAAATGATCTAGGCCTTATGGAATGTGAGGTGTATCGAGTTGAAGGTAAGTTGATACCAAAAGAGAAAATGTTTACTGAAGAAATTATAGCTTCGTACTCTTAATGTTATATGTTCCTTTCCCCTAGATATTAGCAGTTTCCTGGAATCTCCATGGAGAAAAATTACCTGGACAACTGAGTAAGTTAACTGTTGTAATATATCACTATCATGATCTGTGGCCACCAAATACTGTGGTGATGTGAGTTACTTTAGGAATTAACTAGATGGTGCTAGAGTAAACAGACTTATGTGTTGCTGAGTTGCTTATCTGTGTTTCTTAGGTACTAATATGGCACCTATGGACATAGTGTCTGAGCACCTCACAATCTGGGGATAAGTGCAAAATGATGATATCAGAACAGATCAAATATAAATGAGTAATTAATGTCTGAACCAAAATAAACTTCATGAAGAGCTATGTTTATTTTAGCCACACTGAGTCTGCTATAGCAGAGACTTAAAGTGAAATTCCGGAGGATTACAGACCATGATTAAGCAGCTAGTTACTTATCTGGGCAATTCCCAGAGTGGCATAGGTACAGTGTGGCAAACTGTGTATTTGATACTTTTAGAAAACACTGTGCATCTCCGCATAGAATTATAGTAATATGGGGCTGGAGGGGATCTCAAGAAGTCACCTAGTCTAGCTCCCTGCACTGAGGCAGGACTAAATATATCTAGATCATCCCTGACAGGTGTTTAGCTACCCTGTGCTTAAAAACGTCCAGTGATGGGGATTCTATAACCTCCCTGGGAAGCCTATTCCAGGGTTTAACTGTCCTTATACTTAGAAAGGTTTTCCGAATATCCTAACCTAAATCTCCCTTGCTGCAGATTAAGCCCATTACTTATTGTCCTGCGTTCAGTGGACATGGAGAACAATTGATCACCCTCCTCCTTATAACAGCCCTTTACGTATTTGAAGACTCTTATCTTAAAGTCCTCCCTCAGTCTTGTTTTCTGAAGTCTAAATATGTCCAGTATTTTTAGCTTGTTCTTATAGATCAGGTTTTCTAAACTTTTCATCATTTTTGTGGCTCTCCTCTGGACTCTTTCCAATTTGTCCACATCTTTCTTAAATTGTAGTGCCCAGAATTGGACACAATACTCCAGCTGGGGTCTCACCAGTGCTGGGCAGATCAGTACATTTCCCTTCTGTGCTTTACATTTGTTACTCCTGTTACCAGCCTCCAGAATGATATTAGCTGTTTTCGCAACTGCATCACATTGTTGACTCGTATTCAATTTGTGATACACAATAACCCCCAGATCCTTTTCAGCACTACTACTGCCTAGCCAGTTACTCCCCGCTTTGTAGCTGCGCATTTGATTTTTCCTTCCTAATTTTAGTACTATGCCCTTGTCTTTATTGAATTGCATTTTGTTAATTTCAGACCAATTCTCCAATTTGTCAAGCTAATTTGAATTCTAACCTTGTCCTCCAAAGTGCTTGTAATCCCTCCCATCTTGGTGTCATCCACATATTTTATAAATATATTCTCCACTTCATTATTCAAGTCATAAATGAAAATATGGAATACTTCCGGACCCAGGACCAATCCATGTGGAACCCCACTGGATGTGTCCACTCAGTATGACGGCAAACCTTGATAACTGCTCTTTAAATATAATTCTTTGTCACAGAATCCACAGGTCTGGTGCTCTCGCACAGCTCTAGAACAGTCCCCGAGAAGACCCCTTCACTGTGTTATCCCCCTTTGGGTTACATTCTGTCACTGGGGTAAGCCCCATGGATTCTCTGCCTCCTGGGACCGAACCTCTGAGCCCTCAGCACCCCTGCTTAACTCCGTGAGCTCCCCTCAGAGAGTCCATTTGAATTGGACACCTGGGGAAGGCTTGCACACCCAAAGGGAGCAATGCACCCCTAATTTCCTTAATCTGGAGTCAGGTTTCAGAGTGGTAGCCGTGTTAGTCTGTATCAGCAAAAACAACGAGGAGTCCTTGTGGTATCTTAGAGACTAACAAATTTATTTGGGCATAAGCTTTCATGGGCTAGAACCCACTTCATCAGATGCATGGAGTGGAAAATACCGTAGCAGGTATATTTAGTCTTGTTAGACCAACTGCCCACCTGGTAAGGCAACTCCCATCTTTTCATGTACTATGTATAAATATACCTGCTACTGTATTTTCCACTCCATGCATCTGATGAAGTGGGTTCTAGTCCACGAAAGCTTATGCCCAAATAAATTTGTTAGTCGCTAAGGTGCCACAAGGACTCCTCGTTGTTTTAATCTGGAGTGAATCTCAGACAGCGTTGTAAAAATCAGAAAGGTTTATTAGATATCTGGAACACAGCATACAAAGTCCTTGGTTAACATAGAGAGTAACAGAATATTCCATCTCGGTCAGTCCTGAGCCCCAAGCTCTCTCTGACGCCCCTTGAGTCCTAGTCCAGAAGAGTGTGTCTTGCTTCTAGCAGCCCACACTTATACAATCCTTCCTTCCCTTTGTTATTCTTCCTGGGTAAACCTCTCAACACCTGGCTAGCCACCTTTTTCTTTTTTCTCCAGCTGGTCAAAAGTGGCTGGCTTTCTGTAGAGGGGCTTGGCAGTCCCATGTCATTAGTTGCCTGGCACCAAATACCTGGGCAATCGGAGCGGCCATAGTCTTTTGAGACTTTGCATGGGTATGGGGCCCAGGCCCCAGATAGCCAGGCGAAAGTCATACCTGTATCGCTACAAAAACTAAACCACCTTTTCCCACCAGCTAGTTAATCATACAGTACATAGGGGAAACTGAGGCACACACAATATTTATCCAAAATATTATGAAAAATTCCCACTTCATCACACTCTTTTAACCAGTGTTGCACCCACCTTATATAATTTCATCTAGACCACATTTCTGTAATTTGCTTATGAGAATGTCATGTAGTGTCAAAAGCCTTACTAAAATCAAGATATATCATGTCTACAGATTCTCCTCTGATCCACTATGCCAGTAACCCTGTCAAAGAAGGAGATTATGTTAGGCGGCATGATTTGTTCTTCATAAATTCATGTTGGCTATTCTTTATCGCCCTCTTATCCTCTAGAATGATGTTTACAAATTGATGTATAATAATTTGTTCCAGTGTCTTTCCAAGTATTGAAATTAGGCTGACTGTAACTCCCCAGGTCCTCTTTGTTCCTCTTTTTAAAGATAAACAGTATGTTTGCTCTTTTCCAGCCCTCTGGGACATCACCTACCCTCCATGAGTTCCGAAAGATAATTGCTAACGGTTCTGAGATTGCTTCACCTAGTTTCTTATGTACCCTAGGGTGAATTTCATCAGTCTTTGAAAATTTGAATACATCTAACTTACTCTTTAACCTTTTCTTTCCCTTTCCCCTTGTTCATATTAATTGTGTTAAGTATCTGGTCACAATTTATCTTTTTAGTGAAGACTGAAGCAAAATAGGCATTAAACACATCTTGACGTCATCTGTTATTAGCTCTCCTTCACCACCTACCAGGTAGTGTATCTACATGTTCCCTTGTCTTTCTCTTGCTCCCTAATATATTTATAGAGCCTCTTCTTATTGCCTTTTATGCAGGTGGATTGAGCTAAATCACCAAGTGGAAAGTCATTATTTTCTGAAGAAAGGTGCATTCTCATTGGCTGATATAACCAATAAAACATATTGATTTACAACTAAATAGAACCTTTACACTGAATTTTGTTCTTTTTTTTGCTACCTAGGAAGGTACACAATAATTATATGCATCTATTAAACAACTATATAGCTTAATATTTTCAGATTCTTATTAATGGTACATTTTTTAGTTTGTCAGAAAATAGTGAATGATATATTGCTTAATTGCTACTCTTGTGCCATATTTATAAAGTTTGACCTCAAAAGTTAAATGTTTTTCCCCTGATACTTTCTTTATTTTGAAAAGCAGCCTTTAACTCAAAGTTTTTGATGGAGGCTCATGGATTCAGCACACTAATTCTTTAATTTAAATATTTCAAGAAATTATAATACATTTTGGCCTTAACATTTTTTGTATTAAATTCAGATTTTATTTTAACAGGTTTATTTATCAAAAGAAAACTTATTATAATTTAAATCATATTTAAAAATCTTCTTTTAAAATCCACCCATTTTAGGTGTAACTCATTTGGTGCCTTAGCCTTTCTGATTTTGTCCCTACCTGCTTATGCTACTCTTCTGTTCTCATCCTTAGCAATTTGCCCACATTTCCACTCTTTGTACAGTTCTTTTTTGATTTTTCAGGTCATATTGGCCTCTTACTATTCTTGCTGTCTTTCCTTCACATCTGGATAGTTTTGTGCTATGCATTTAATAGTGTCTCTCTGAAAAACTGCCACCGCTACTGAACATCCTTTTTCCTTACATTTTCTTCCCATGGGACCTTACCTACCAGTTCTCTGAGTTTGAGGTCCACTGTTCTCATTCTGCTGTTCTCACTCCTTCGTTTCCTTAGAATCGTGAAATCTATCATTTCATGATCACTTTCACCCAAATTGCCTTCTACCTTCAGATTTGCAACCAATTACTCCCTATTATTCTGAATCAAATCTAAAATGGTTGCTTCCTGCTTACTTCCTTCACCGTCTGAAACAACACATGGTCTCCAACACATTCAGAGAACTTGTTAGACATTTCGTGCTTTGCTGTCTTACTTTTTCAACAGATATCTGGGTAGTTAAAGCATCTTCCATGAAAAAATATTTTGCTTCCGCTAAGCATGTATGGTGTACAAAGTTAGCTGTAGAGGATCTTTTGTCAAAGATGCCATGTGTCAACAGTGGAAAAAGACATTTCTATAAACCATGCCACTGTCCTCACTTCAAAAATCAGGAACATGAAGTCACTGTGCCTGATGTTATCACCGTGAGCGTAGAGAATTGCTGTTCACCTCATCCTATTCAGAAACTCCTTTGCTATGTTGACAGTTGCACTTCTGGACAACAGTCGCACTCCAATGAACACATACTAGACATTGGTTCAGATGTGTCAGTTCTGCCTGATTTTGCTTATTTGCTATGTTTTCACAGTGCACAGCTTGCAAGACCTAAGCTGCATTTGGTGGTTTACGGTACCTGAAGTTGGTTACCTGAATACATGTGTAATGCATGACAACTTGTATGCTCTATATACATATGTTGTGAAAACTGATTCGTCCTACCGTCTTAATAACTTTTAGTCTACTTCTAAGCCTGTTTGAATGAATGAATGTAACTTTGCTGCATTACCGGTGACAGAGTCAGCACATTGCAACAGAGATTTTATTCCCCTGTGACATGTCAAAGCAACTCTTTTAGGCAGCATTGATTGAATACATTTTCAAAATTTTCAAAGTTGACCACTGATTTGGGGTACCCAGGTTGAGACATTGTAGGCCAGATTTGTATAGGTGCTGAGCCCCTGAATCTCCCACTGGCTTCAGGAGGAACTATAGGTACTCAGCACTTTCTGAAAATCAGGCCATAGGTTATTTTAAATTGGGCACCCAAAATTAGAGGATATCATAGTTAAAGATCCATTCCATGTCCAAACCATGTCAAAGTGGTTTGACTTTGTGTGAAGGTCATTATCTCAGAGAGATCTGGCTGTTCTTCAGTTGCTCTTTACATTCAAAAGCACCACTGTCTGCTCTTTGGCCATGTTCCCAGGATGCTCTCAAACTCTCTATTGACACCTGGGGGGTGGGGGTGGGGTGCATGTTTTGACTCTACCTGGTGCGGCTGTGGGGCCACCCCTGAGATTTGTGGATTTGCAGGATTGAGCCAGATCTAGGAACTTAACAACATCATGCCTGGTGTGACGCCATCAGCTGTGGTCACTCTGGCTGGTGCAACAGTCCTGAGTAGACTGTGTGTTTGATGATCGTTAAAGATGGAGTATATGGGAGTGGGATAGGAATATTTGCAGTGTCCTGAATTCACTGTGCCTATATGCAGTGCAAAACATGTGCTGTGATCTCATGGGTGTTTAACACTATGCAAATCTTTTTGTCTTAACAGGGAAAGAGGGAAAATAATGGAGGAAATCAGATCTTACAAACCTTATTTAAATTCAGTGCCACGGATTCGGATTTTGGTTCTTGGTCCAATTGGAGCTGGGAAGTCCAGTTTTTTCAACTCTGTGAATTCTGTTTTCCGAGGTTATGTGACAAGCCAAGCCATAGCAGGATCTGATAATACTAGCGTGACAACACAGGTAAATATTTGCGTCTAATTAATAAACATCCAAGCTAAAGCACAGTCTCTTAGTTAAAAATCAACATTTTTTCCCCACTAAATGGAAAACCCAAAGATAGTCCATGATTACCCCCACTGAATTCCATGCATGTACTTGTGAGAAGAAAGGCATTACTCAATATGGATAAGAGAGAATCTGGCGCTAAATATGATTTTTTAGGTATGTATTTCGATATGTTACTTTTTTTTGCCCCAATAGTACAGGACTTACCCAGTTAAAGATGGAAGAGATGGCAAGCCTCTGCCTATTATCTTCTGTGACACAATGGGAATAGAAGAAAAATCAGGAGCAGGTCTGGAAATTGATGAAGTGTCCAGCATAATAAAAGGCCATGTTCCTGATAGGTACCAGGTAGGATTTCTACAATTCTATGCAGTTCAAGTGATATCCTTTAATGTTTTTTCAGATGTACAAATATTATATCTTAAATTTAATTACTGTGGAACAAAATATCTACTCAGTGCTCAGTACATTCTTGCATATGTGGTACTGTATAGTAAAAGCTTATGAATGGTGATCATAGGTAAGGTGTATTTGAAAAGGAATAAACTATGGGAAGTTTGTGTTTAGGCCCGATTCTCCACTGTCCAGAACTTTGTGTAGTATTTTACAGTCATGTGAAGCTGATTTAAATCGCTGTCCACCCTTCTGCCCGGGTAGCGTTTGGCACCTACTTTGTTCAGGTACAAGCCAAGGGAGAATCAGGCTCCAGGTATATAAAGATTGGAGCTGGTTGAAATATTTTAGACAAAAATGTTTTAAATAGAAAGATAGACTTTAATGCCCCTACCCCAAATTTCTGTTATCTCTTGAAATTCTTTTAGTTTTTCAGGAAATTTTTCGAAAGTTTTTTAGCAAAAATGTAATCATTCCATTATTGAAATGATTCTCTAATTTTTTTTTTAACTGGAAACCTGGTTTTCAGGAAATGAGCAATTTTTAATTATTTTTTTATGTGAAAAATGAAGAACGGGTTAGTTTGGTAAAGCAGAAACAACTTTGAAATTTTGAATTTTTAGAAAACATTGTTTTAAAACATTATAAAGAGCAGCTTCCACCATTGTAAAGAGCAGCTTCCACTAAATTCAAGCTTAGTACAGTGCCTTCTTACCTGGCCTTTTGTCTTGCCTCATAGAGAGCTGCTGCCTATAGACCATTTCAAATTTTAACTGTTGTAATATGCAAGAGATGTAGACTTTTATTCTCCATTCCAGATGAGCTGAGCTTGTTACAGGAGCAAAGATGGAGGGCTAAGGTGGTTGTGTGACTCTCATCATTGTAGTATCTTGGCTCCTCACAAACCTTAACTTAATCCTCATAACAACCCAGCGAGGTATAAAGTGTTATTAACCTAATATTAAAGATAAGAAACTGAGGAACAGTGATTAATTATCTTGGTGAAAGTTATATTGGAAGCGAGATCTCCTGAGTCGCAGTTTTATGCCTTAACCACAAGACCAATCTTTCCATGATTTATTTGGTCCCACTTTATATTAAAATTCCATCTATAAATGGTTTACAAAGAAGTAATAAATGAAGAATGTTAAAAGCACATTACAGTACTGAACAGCATGTGTATAGATGGTTATAAGCACATCAGTAGATGTTATAAGCCATAGTTATGGGTAAATTTTTGATGGACTCGACAACAATCGATTAACCATTGATTAAAACATCTGTTAATAATTTATTAATGCTTTATAGATGGAACCTTAATAAAAAGTGTGATCAAAAACTCTATAGTAGAGATAGTCAATGGTGTGTGTGTGTGTGTATGTATGGGTGTGTGTACACACACACACGGAATATCTCATGAATCCTCTTTATTTTCAAGAGATTCCTTTTGGTTTCATTATTACTTTGCCACAAGGGATATAAATTCAGAGGAACTCTGTTGACTCCAAAGGAGCGACTCTGGATTTATACACATTTACAATAACAGAGATCAGAATCTGGCTCTCCATCTGGAAGAATGAGTATGAGACTGGGAATCAGGAAATCCTGATTTTTAATCCTGACTTGACCCCTCCCTTTATGAGTGTGGGTAAATCATTTCACATCTCTGCATATCACTATTCCTCTCTGTAAAATGAGATAATAATACTTGTCTTCCTGCTCTAAAGGGGTATTGTGAGAATCAGTGTTTGTACAGCCCTTTGAATCTCCAGGTCTTCAGAAGTGCCACTTATTATTATAAAAAAATTTCTTTGCAGTTTAATCCAGCTGCCACCCTTCGTTCAGATTCTCCAGGCTATGTCAAGACCCCTTCTCTGAAGGATCAGATTCATTGTGTTGCATTTGTTATTGATGGGTGCAAAATTGAGATTCTCCCTGAGAAACTGGAAGAGAAGCTGAAACAGCTTCGAAGAAAAGTGAACCAGTTTGGTATGTTTTGTCTCCTAATATCGTAGAACTGAATGAAGTGGGCACGCCCAGGAGGGGATCTGACTTGCAAGCGTGAGCACCTTGGGTCATTAGGGGCCTGAAGTACTGCTAGGAGCCATGCTTATCCTTGGTGTGGGAGGAGAAATTGACACTTATTGCTTTTGAGGTTTACATGCTGGTTGGCTCTCTGAGCTGGATTAATGCACTCTGGAGGGACAGGCCCCCAGACTGATGGAAGTATGGGCACTGCAATGGGCTCTGGTGTTGGTGGGAGAATAGAGGAATTCCTGATCACCTCCATTGTTCTCTACTCTTTGGTTTTCCAGTGTGCCCTATTGAGTTTCTTCTCCTCAGTACAGCAGAGCCCTGCTGTTGACTCAGGCCCCCGGTGAAACAGAGCTGTGCACTAGGCTTCTAGGAATACATCTTATCAGGAAATGTTCATTGTGATTTCATTAATTACTTTAAAATACATATAATCCAAGGCATTAAAACCTTTTAAAAAGGGAGTAAAGGTAAGATTGATTCATTTAGCAGCTGCAGTGAAGACGGGAAGCAACAAAGAGTGAAAAAAGAACTCAAGAATAGGATTCTTATATTTGTGAATGCCAGTTTACGTCATTAGCTCCTGTGGTTATGTTTGGACACAATACCTGGGACCTGATTTTCTCTCCAGGTGATATGAGTCACTTCGATAGGAGTCAATAGACAGAGACACAACCTACGGGGGTGAAAGCAGGCCCCAGTTGTGCTACTGAACTCAGCTTGGCTTTGCCATGTTTTTGGAGTCCCTTGTTGTGAGTCACTTTGAATTCATTGCACTGAATCTCAGCCCTGGCAATCTTCCCAATGAGATCAGTGAGTCATTAAGTGTAGCGTCTCCTATACTGGTAGAATAATAATCATTCTTCTTTGAGTGCTGTCCCTGTGGGTGCTCCACTCCAGGTGACGGCACCGTTGATCGGAGATCTTCGGTAGCAGTGCCTGGTCAGGACGCACGTGCTCAGCTGCTGTCTCGTGACATCGTTAGGGTCTGCCTGAGTGCGCGCGTCCCACACCCCCCTCAGTTCCTTCTCAACTGTCCTCGGCTGAAGACGGGACTCGGGGCAGTGCTCATCTCTTCCCAGGTTACTGTAGGAAATAAATAGAGAAAAATAGAAATAGTTAGCTAGCCATTTCCCAGTTCTCCCTTTCCTTTAGCGTAGTTTGTTAGTTTAAAAAATAATATTTTTTCCCCCCTCAAGTTAGTCTCTTGTTGAGACTTCCCCGGTCGCTCATACTTTCATTATGCCGCAGTTGCCAGGCTTTAAGAAATGTGGCTCCTGCAAGGAGTCTATGCCGCAGTCGGACAGGCACTCACTCTGCGTTAAATGCCTTTGTGAGACACACGTCCCTGCGAAGTGTCTCCACTGCACCAACTTAAAAACTAGAGCTCGCCTTGATAGAGACTTGCGGCTAAAAATGCTTCTCATGGAGAAAGCTCTGCAGCCGCCTATGGAGAAGGGCAGTAAACCCTCTCCCTCACGCTCCCCTGCCAAGTCAGAACCGACCGGGAGCCTGGCTTCACCCTCTCACACGAAGAGGCAGGAAGCTCTGATGTCTCCTCTCAGAGACACTCAAAAAGGTAAAAGAACTCCTGCAAGGTCTTTACCCTTGGTGCTGTCGGTGCCGAGAGCAGGCAACTCTGACCGCCCCAGCGCTTCAGCAGCAACTCACACGGGGTGCAAAAGCAGGGACCCGACTTCCTGCAGGAGGAAGCTCTCCTCAGGACCGGTTCTGCCAGCACCGACAATGGACCTGGTGCTGGCAATGCATTCCACCCCGGTGCCGACAAGAACTGCCACCCCCGGAGCAGATTCAGACCTCCTGCGGGGCTCTAACAAACGTTTCACGGCTCCTACAAAAGTGAAACGAAAATCACTCCGGGCTGCCACTCACACTCCACGCTCCGCAGCACACCAGCCTAGGGAGCAGCAACAATTCCTGCATCAGCAGGATATCTCTGCGGCCCCTGAGCCTGACTTTCCACTCCTACACACGGAGCACTCACTGTTTGAACAGCAGCTCTCACCACCTCACCTGGCTACTTTCACTGATAGTGAGAACAACACACAGCAGCAACCACAGTTCTCCCCGCCTGAGTCTCCCCATCCACTGGAGCCATACATACTCCAAGACATGGCGCATCATAAGAATCAGCCTCAGTTTCCCTACGTTGTCCCCCAGTGGCCAGGACCCAACTTTTCCTACCCTGTGCCCTGGCCTCAGTGGTACCCGTGGTCGGCTCCTGCCACCACTCCTCCTTGCACCCCTTCTACCAGACTGCAATCTCATCCTACGCCTATATCCCCAGCTCCATCAACATCTAGAGCTCCTGAACCCCCTCTTGAAGAGGTGGGCTATGAACCCTTCCCGGATTTACCGGCTCCTGCCTCGCCATCAGCTGCAGAAGGCGCCCTCATGCCTCCACCTCCACAGAACGTGGACGACTTTAAGCAATTCCAGGAACTTTTCAAGAGAGTGGCACGCAGCCAGGACATCCCTTTGGAGGAAGTCCAGGAAACACAACATAGACTCCTCAAAATCCTCCAACCGTCTGCACCCTCAAAGATCGCACTACCCATAAATGAAGCTCTCCTAGTACCAGCTGATACTCTCTGGCAGACCCCGCCTCCATCCCAGCAACATGCAGGAAAGCTGAATGTGAATACTACGTGCCCGCGAGGGAGGTCGATTTCTTATTTTCCCACCCACAACCCAATTCTCTTGTGGTGGATGTAGCGCCGCAGAGAACAAAGGAGCCACACCACCGGCCCACTCTGCAGGACAAGGACCTCAAACGCTTTGACCTCCTGGGCTGCAAGGTTTATACCTCTTCTACTTTACAATTTAGAATTGCAAATTATTCCACCCTTCTTGCAAGCTATGACTATGACAACTACAACAAGCTCTTTGATTTTTCCTCCCACATATAGACGCTTGTAGTGTCATCCTAGACACCAGCTGACCCTGGACGAGGACAGGAGAGCGGACTTCAAGTCAGTCCTCGTCCAGGGTCAGTTGGTGACTAGGATGACACTACAAGCATCCATGGACATGGCTGATACAGCAGCGCACACCACTGCCACTGCAGTGGTGATGTGCAGGTCTTCCTGGCTCTCGGCATCCGGTATCCCCAAAGATTTGCAGACCAAAGTGGAGGATCTCCGCTTTGACAAAGATAAACTCTTTTCCAAAAAAACCGATGAAGTCCTTCACACTATGAAAGACTCTAGAGTCACTTTGCGCACATTGGGCATATACCCATCCATCCCCAGGAGACCACAGTATCAACCTTATCAGAGGCCCCGAGCACAACAATATCACCGACCCCAGTCCAGACTGTATGACACTGGGAGAAACCACAACAGACCTCCTATGTGCAGGCAAAACCAGGCGCAGCCAACTACTTCCCACCCATCGGGTCACAAACAACAATTTTGAAGTGCTGGTCGGGCGTCTGCACGACCACCCCTTCACTCCGCTGCCTATTTGCCCATTTGGCTTCCGCCTCCAGGCTTTCCACCATGTCTGGCAACAGATCACGCAGGACCGCCAGGTCCTGGAAATAGTTCAGTCAGGTTACTCCATCCCTTTCTTATCTTCCCCGCCCACCCTTTCCCCTTCCCCGTCCCTCCTCAGAGACCCCTCTCACAAGCATCTTCTCCATCTAGGTGCAGTCGAACATGTACTGATGCAACACTGGGGGAAAGGGTTCTACTCCCACTACTTTCTGACCCAAAAGAAAGGCCTATTTTAGACCTACACCGACTGAGCTAGTTTGTACGTGTACAAAAATTCAAGATGGTCACATTGGGCACAATAATACCCACGCTGGAACAAGGGGACTGGTTCACAGCCCTCGACCTACAAGATGACTATTTCCACATATCCATTCATCCAGCACACAGGTGCTTCCTGCGATTCACGCTTGGACACGACCACTTTAAATACAGAGTACTTCCATTCGGTCTCTCCACAGCACCACGGGTATTCTCCAAGACCCTAGCTGTAGTTGTAGCCCACCTCCGCAAACATGGGATTATACTTTCCCCCTACTTAGACAACTGCCTTATCAAAGCCAGCTCCTACGAAGAGATGTTAAAAGCGACAAACTTTACCATCTCCCTTTTCTACAGTCTAGGCTTGCAAATAAATTTCCAAAAATCCACCCTAATACCTACACAGCAGATAGAGTTAATTGGAGCTCACCTGGACTCCATTCGAACCAGAGCCTCATTTCCACACAACAGATTCCTCACTATTACGCATCTCATACGCACGATCTCTGTTTGTCCCAGAATACAGGCATGGACCTGCCTTCAGCTTCTTGGTCACATGGCAACCACCACCTTCATGGTCAAATACAGCAGGCTGCACATGAGATGCCTTTGGGGTTGGCTCAATTCCAGCTACAAACCCAACAGACACAGTTTCTGCATAACTCTGACTCCGCCACCGAATGTATTGGCCTCCCTACATTGGTGGACAAAACCAGAGAACCTATGCACGGGTGTTCCCTTCCATCCACACTCCCCAGTACTCATGCTGACCACGGACGCTTCCGCGATAGGTTGGGGAGTGCACCTAGGTGACCACAAGGCACAGGGCCGCTGGTCCCTATCAGAGACGCATCTGCACATCAATCTCACACTCAGCAGACACTTCTCCGAGGAACACGAATGGGAATTACATCCCATGATACTCCGAAAGCTCTTCTCTCACTGGGGCACTCCGTCGATAGACCTGTTTGCCACTCCTCAAAACCGCAAATGCCATCTATTTTGCTCCAGAGTGGGACTCGGAAATGCATCTCTAGGGGATGCGTTCCTCATTCCTTGGAACAGCTCCCTCAGGTACGCTTTTCCACCGATTCCACTGATACACAGGGTTCTATGCAAGCTCACAGAGGACAAGGCCCAGGTCATACTTATTGCCCCAGCTTGGCCCAGACAGACAGGGTATCCTTACCTGCTACGCATGTCCCTCCATCCTCCCCGGACTCTCCCCGACAGACCAGATCTCCTGTCCCAGAACCGCAGTTGGCTTCTTCATCTGCAGCTCCGGAAACTCCATCTGATGGCGTGATTCCTTCGTGGTTTCAGTCCCATGAATTAGCCTGCTTGGAACAGGTCCAACACATCCTCCTGCACGGTAGAAGGGACTCCACTCGTAAGGCTTACCTGCAAAAGTGGAAACACTTCTCCATCTAGTGCTTCCACAGATGCCTGACACCCCAGACTACAACCCTCCCTGACATATGAGACTATCTTTTCGAACTAAAACAGGACGGGCTTTTGCTCAGTTCTATCAGAGTACACTTTACAGCCATTACCACCTTCCATGACACTCTGGACAGCTATTCACTTTTCGCCCACCCTACCGTGAAACGCTTCCTCACTGGCCTGCAACATCTCTACCCTGAGATTCATTCACCAGTAGCCTCCTGGAGTCTCAACCTAGTTCTCCACGCTCTTATGAAACCCCCTTTTGAGTCCCTGGCCACCTCATCCCTTCTCCACATGTCCATGAAAGTGGCTTTCTTGGTTCCCATAAGGTCAACGAGAAGAGTTGGTGAAATAAGCGCCCTGATGGCCTACCCTCCCTACACCATTTTCTCTAAAGACAAGGTTACTATGTGACCCGACCCCAAATTCCTCCCCAAGGTGGTGTCTACCTTCCACCTTAGCAGCCAATACACTTACATGTATTCCATCCCAAGCCTCACACGACGCCACAGGAAGTGGCATTACATACCCCCGACGTTCGACGGGCTCTTGCATTCTATCTTGACAGAACTAAACCATTTCGTAAATCCCCTAGGCTATTTGTCTCTCCTACCGAGAGATCAAAGAGTGAGGCTATCTCTAAGCAAAGACTCTCCAAGCATTGGATCCTGCTATCAGAACCAGAATGTTCAACAACCAGAGAGTGTTAGGACTCATTCTACTAGAGCAATGTCAACATCCATTGCCTTCCTTCACAGTGTACCTATTACAGACATATGCAAGGTGGCCATGTGGACATCTGACCACACATTTGCCAAACATTATGCCATCATACGGGATACCACAGCAGACACCACAGTCGGCCATACGGTACTGTCTACCGTTGTCCCTCACGCAACTCCAAAATCCAACCAACCATAGTGGGTACTGTTTCACATTCACCTGGAGTGGAGCACCCACAGGGACAGCACTCGAAGAAGAAGAGAAAGTTACTCACCTTGCAGTAACTGAGGTTCTTTGAGATGTATGTCCCTGTGGGTGCTCCACTACCGATCCTCCTCTCCTCTACTTTGGAGTACTCATCAGACAACTCTACAGTAGAGAAGGAACTGAGGGTGACGCAGGACGTGCGCACTCAGGCAGACCCTAACAACGCTGCGAGACAGCAGCTGAGCGTGTGCGTCCCAACCAGGCACTGCTACCGAAGATCTCTGATCAATGGCGCTTGGACGCGCTGTCACCTGGAGTAGAGCACACCACAGGGACACACATTTCGAAGAACCTTAGTTACTGCAAGGTGAGTAATTTTCTCTTTTGTTTGTTTGTTAATATTAATTTAATAATTAATCTTTTTCGAATGCTGTTGTGCAAAACAAAAACGCTTTCACCTTATGTAAGCAGAAGCAGTTGCAATGAAGAACTGATGGGAAATTAGGTGTAAAATCTTACTCTTTTTTTTTTTGGTACAGGGATCCCACAACTGGTTTTGCTAACTAAAGTGGATGAAATCTGCCCTACTCTTGAAGAAGACGTCCAGTGTGTGTACAAAAGCAAAGCTGTTGAGAAACAGGTAAAGTATGACATTGTTGACTGTGGTGCTATCTATTAACTCAGTTGACTTGAACAAATCAAGGTACTGTGATACTCTACGTTTGCAATACTTGCATCCCCTCATATTCCTACACATATTCTCATTCTGGTCTTGTAGGCACAAGCTGAAAATATAACTAAATTTAATACCTCAGGTTTTGGTTTAACCCCTAAAAGGTTTAAGATTTGTTAAAATTGCAAGTTGCACCTCTGAAGAATAAAACTACAAAACAGAAAAAGGTGGAGATACCAGAAACCTCATTAAAAATTAAGGGCCGGATTCTTTTGTGAAACCCCACTCCATATAAAGGAGCTGGAGTCTGGCCATAACTCGCCAGCTGCATATTTCCCCTGGTGTGAATAGGTGTAAAACTGAAAAAAAGAGAGCTTCAGGGGAGGAAGGAAGTGGGAGCGAGCTCTGTTCTGCTGATTTTTTTTTTTTTTTTAAGCAGATTGTCTTTCGGGGAGCAAACACTGCTGGATAAATTTTGTAGAGTCCCTAGGCCAGTGGTTCCCAAATTTGTTCCGCCGCTTGTGCAGGGAAAGCCCCTGGTGGGCCGGGCCGGTTTGTTTACCTGCCACGTCCGCAGCTTCGGCTGATTGCGGCTCCCAGTGGCTGCGGTTCGCTGCTCCAGGCCAATGGGAGCTGCTGGAAGTGGCGGCCAGTACGTCCCTCAGCCCGCGCCGCTTCCAGCAGCTCCCATTGGCCTGGAGCAGTGAACTGCAGCCACTGGGAGCCGCAATCAGCTGAAGCTGTGGACGTGGCAGGTAAACAAACCGGCCCGGCCCGCCAGGGGCTTTCCCTGCACAAGCGGAGGAACAAGTTTGGGAACCACTGCTCTAGGCTATTCTAAATCATGACACGGCTCATGCAGACCAGCACATAAAATTGTCTCCTTGGACTCCTTGCCCCTGTCCCATGGTGACAGAGTCTGACTCAGGAGAGAATCTATAAAGGTTTGATTCCCTGCTACCTTCCATCTTGTCTAGATATTTACCCTGTGCAGAGTGCTTGGACAATGCTGCCATTTTCCTTTGGTGGAATTTTATACCTACTTTGCACTTACTTTGCACAGCCATAAATGCTAACACAAGATGGAAAGTTGTGAAGAATCAGAGGCTGTTGGTGGTTTGCAGTTCCCCAATACTGACGCTGGCCTGGAGCTGATTTAGCCACCCACAATTCTCAGAGGTATTAGGCACCTAACTTCCATTGATTTCAATGGGAGTTAGGTGCCCGAATACCTTTGAGAAATGTGGCCCAAGTGACCATCTCCCAGCCAAGAGGAATAGCCAACTCTATGCCATTTGAAGTTTCCCCCACCTGGGGAATATTTAGCTTAGGAGATATGACTGTGTTCTGACTGCTTTGTTCAGCAGGAATGATAAAAGGGACTGGATCAGTTCCTAGAGTAGAGTCCTGACCCTGGGCTACATTCTGCCCTGTATCTGAAATCTGTTAATCACAGGGGTAAGGGCTGTCAGAGAGCTGAGTGCAGCTCCCTGACTCTGTGGGCTGGCCCCAGTGTGAACCATGGTTTAGAGGCTCAGCATAGCAAAGCAGAGCTCTGCCTTGGTCCGTCCCTGCCTCTGACATACTCCCCATACTCCTACATCTCACACGACGCTGGGTCAGGATGTGTGCGGAAGCGTGGTTCTAAAGGAGCTAACTTGTATCACTTTTATACCAGCGAAGAGCTATTCTCATCAGAATCTGAACTGCCTAGTTATGACCAAAATCCAGTATAAAGGAGCTGGGTTGGCCCAGAGACTATATCCCCCTGTATCTAGAAAGGCCAAATATGGACTTAAGTGGAATTATACCAGAGATGAATCCCTAGTAATGTTCTCTCTAGGTCGTAATGGCGGAAAAATAGCCCTGTGTCCTGGGTATCACCTCTGAGATTAAATAGAGGGTTTTGGCCTCCAGGGCAGTTTACACAGTCAGTTTCTGTCAGTGAATTTGCTAAAGAAGCATAAAATATGGTGAATACGGCCTTGAACTGTGACTGCATCAAAATGTAGTTGCCACTTCAGTGGCAGGATGGGTATGATGTGAAAGTGGTTATGCCTTCAGTATAAGGAAGTTTGAAGGACTAAAATATCTTCCACTTTTAATCTCACCAAACAATATCTGTGAAAATACTTGAAGCTTTTGCCTAGCTTCCTCAAGGAACAGAAAGATTGAAAAATAGTCAGGGCTCTCTTTAGGATAATCCATTTTGTGCCTTTTCTACAGATGCGGATAACTGCAGAGAAACTTGGAATCCCTCTTGCTCAGATTGTACCTGTTAAAAACTACTGCTCCGAGTTGGATCTTTCGTGTGATGTTGACATCCTGTTACTTTCCGCAGCGAGGCAGCTTATACGTTTAGCAGAAAGCTACCTTGACAATTTCCCTTTTGAGAAGCCAGAGAAAGAGCCCTAACCTGATGTTTACCTGTGACACTGGATATTTTATGTGGTGGCACCAGAAGTCAAATTTATTGCTGCCCTAAGCAGATGCAACTCCATTGACTTCAATGGAGTTGCACTTGCTTATGCCCATGGTGAATTTGGCTCAACGGTTCTATATCTTGTTACTGCGTTCGTAAGATTAATGGTATTCTTGCATGCATCAGGGGGAGAATAGATTCTCGAGCTTTCAAGGTGGGATCCCTTTATTAAACATTCCACATTCTTACTCTTCTCCATTAAAAAAGAAATTGAAACAGTAAGTTGTAAAACTTTTGTTAGATTAATTGGAAAAATAAATTACTCTAAGCACTTTTTCAATCACTTTTCTTCATCCAGGTTTGGGATTTCAATAACTCAGCAAGAGGTTGTGGGCCTGTTGCGGGAGTGGATGGGTGAGGTTCTGTGGCTTGTGATGTGCAGGAGGTGAGCCTACATGATCATGATAATCCCTTTTGGCCTTAAAGTCCATGAGAAGAGGTGAGGCAGAGACACAAGGGACCTACTTTTCTTCTCGCTTACACTGGTTAAACACTGCTGTATCTCTATTGACACCAGCAATTACTTCAGATTTGCACTTGAGTACTTGAGAACAGAGTTTGGATTAGATCCTTGATGAGATGTAATATCAAATGCAATGGTAGCAATAGAAAGAGTAGTCAAGGTTCTGACTGTTCCAGAAAGAGTTGGTATGGCTGGTATGTGGTTCTCTGCAGGTATAGCTGAGGGGAAGGACTACTTCCTATACAATAAACCATAATTAAAATTGAGCAATCCATGTTATTAGGCAAGGATTTATTTTCTTTTTGTTAAATCATAGAGTCATAGAAGATTAGAGTTGGAAGAGACCTCAGACGGTCATGTAGGCAACCCCCTACTCAAAAGTAGGACCAACACCAACTAAATTAGCCCAGTCAGGACTTTGTCAAGCTGGGCCTTAAAAACCTCTAAGCATGGAGATTCCACCACCTCCCTTGACTTAGTCCAGTTTGCCCTCTAGTGGCTGACAGTTACAAAATATGCATTTCTAGAAAATAGTGCTACATAAAGATGCTTTCGAAAAGACTGTGGGGCAGGATTATATTTTACCGTCTTGCCTGACCTATGATTCAGTTCTTTATTATTTTCTTTTCTGTGAGCACACAACTATTTGGTGAGGAATTTTTATTACCCATTGATCCAAGTCCAATGTGAACAAGACTACCATCCAGCCGCCCCTCTGCCAAGGAAGCAGAGGCATATAGCAAGCCACCAGGTCTCTCCATCATAAGACAACAGCAGGTGATGGGACGGGAGTATGGAAGGGCCTCTTTACATCTCCTGGTATTTTGCTGTCAGAATGTATTTATAAAATATGCTTTAGCAGGATAAACATATATAGCTACCTCAGTCCAACCTTGTCTTCAGGAGGCCAATAGTAAAAACACACTAAAAGTGTATTACATCCCACAAGTAGCATACTCAGATGCTTAACAAAATGGAAAAACAAGATATAAGTGAACTTCAAAGGTCTTTTGAGGTAAATCAGAACCTCTTGGGGAAAAAAATGAAACCAAATAGTTGTTGAGTTGCAATGAAGCATTTTTCAGGGCTTTTATCTCACCTTTCCTCAGTGTACCATATAAAACAATTTTTATTGCAATTTCTAGCCAAGTAGAATCAGACTAGTGTATCAGCATCAGTGTGTGCATATTCTGTTTTTCATGCATCATTTAAGAGGATCAGCTAATAGTTCTGCAGTGGGGGCTCTTTTGTCATTTTCTATCTCATGTGCTGATGTTGAGGAGAGAAGCTGCTGTTTAATAATTTCAGCGGTGTTAACTCTACACAAACACTGAGAGAGAAGGGAAGAAGCTGGAGCAATTCTTAGAGTGCTTTGGTAAGATTTAGCCTGGAGATTAACATTTAGAAGCTCTCCTCAAGGGCTGATTGCGGGTGAATCCCAGCTGATCTGCTGCATGCGAAACACCAATTGATCCAGTTAGGTAAAAGAATTTTTCATCAAGCCTTTTTTTCCCCACTGTCTTCAATGTCTTAGAGTGAATTGCCTACAGTGTTGTACCCGTTCTACATTACAGTGTGATGACAGCCATGTTGGTTGTGATAAGGGACTTCCAATGCTAAAAGCGTCAGCCTCTGTAGCATGAACTAAAGAATTAAATTTATATCTGGAAGCTGTAACAAACTCACATCCTTTGTAGCTCAGAGGGGGATGTGTAACACACACCAAACTGTGGGTTATATAATTGCTAATGTAGACAGTGCAATGAAGACTTCTGCTCAAGGTGCAGCTGCAGTCAAAAATCAAACACAATTTTAAGATTTGTAAGGAAGAGACAATGAATAATACGGGGAATATTATAATGCCATTATATGAAGCAGTGCTGTGGTCTCATCTGGAATCCTGTCACCTCATCTCAGAACAGACATTGCTGAATTAGAGAAGATTCAGACATGAGAAGAAATGATCCAGGCCCTAGAAAAACTCTCTTAGGAAGAGTGATTGAAAAGAGTGGGATTGTTTACCTTAGAAGGGAGACAAATAAGAGGGTATATAAAATCAAATATAAAACCAATAAAAGGAGATACTTCTGCACACAACACATAACTGGACAGTGGAGCTCATTTGTCACAGGAAATTGTTGAGGCCAGGAGGACAAAGAAAACATGAAAACAATAGCAGCTACAATTGTAGAGTTAGTTCCTCACCATGAAAGGGAAGAGGGTGCAACCACAATGAAAAACTGCATATTATTATTTCATGTTATGGCCATAATAAAGAGTGAGGTGTACATATTTGCAAATATGAGGAGAAGCATAGGGGAAAAAATACAAAAGTGGGGGAGAGGGACTGCTCAGTATCTCCAAGTATTTCCCATCAGCAATGTGTTTTGAAATATGTTTGATTCAGAAGAAGATTCTAAAGGTCATAAATATGTCTTCTAAGTGGAAGAGACGGAGGCCCAGAAACTCAAAGGTATGTAGGGGTGGCTCCAGTCAGTACTGCAATGCCTAACTCCTAGGTAGACTGCTGCCTAGTGGGCTCCTCAACCTCCAGCTAGGCACACAGGGAGGGGCAGGTGCCCCAGAAAGGCATTCTCAGAAACCAGCAAACTGACTGGGAAGCCACCTAAGTTAGCGAGGAGTGAAATGCCAAGGAAAGGGGTGGAAAGAGGAGGGCTTAGGCACCTAATATGGGCCGCCTGGCTGATGGGCCAGCGATAGGTCCTCCCTCCATTTGGGATCCTCAGTTGTGAACCCTCTCCTAGAATTAAGCAGCTGACCTAGCTTAGTTCCTAGGTAGCCCATGCCCTGGCAGCTGAAACAGTCTCTCTCTTTCAGTGTCTCCTGCTAATGCTCGATACTGCTCTCATACTCACCCTACATTTCCCTGTGTCCCTGCTGTCTTGTGTAGGTGCTGTGCTGCCCATCTGCCTGTTGGGGGCCTGCGTCTGGCCCTTCTGCTGTGGGGTCTCTCACGTATTGGGTCTTAGGCGTGTTCAAAGCACACCTAAAGGATTGTACCCTATTGACATGTCCTGCCTGGTTTCAGAATCCCACTTTGGGGCCTCCAAGGCTTTCAGCTTCAGCTAAGTCTCTGAGCAACTTGTTAGCCATGGGGCAGTCAGGGCTATGGGAGGTTTGTGAATACCAACTGGTAGAAACTTAGGTGCCTAGGGGACTTAGGTACCTATGGGGTTAGGTGGAATGTGAGTGCTGGTTTAGAAAATAGCGGTGGAGCCTAAGGATGGGATTCACAAAGCTATGTAGGTTCCTAACTCTGGTAGGCACCTAAGCTCCTTTGTGACTCCCTCCTTAAATGGTGGACTTCGGAACCTAAAGGGGGCTGATAGGTGCCTAAATATCATTGAGGATGTGGGTCTGAAAAGCCTGTGATCCAATTCTTCAGTGTATGAGGAGTGGTGCAAATAAAGGAAGAAACTGGGGCAAGGATACTTAGTTTTTTTGTTTGTTTTGTTTTGGGGCCTCAGTGTGAAGACTTGCTGGAGCTGGGCAGAGTGACTCTGCTGGATGGCCAGCGTCATCCACAAATTGGGTGGTGGGCACTAGGCCTGCTTATTAGCTATTTGAAGCTATTTAGATGATTTCTATTGTGGTTAAGCAGCCTGGCAGGGCATATCCGGAGTCCCTGAGAGAGTAACCAACGGCAGCCCAATAGCAACTCATGGGGAGGAGTCGTAATTTACAAATAGGAGGAGTGGGAGGATGCAGTGCTGGAGCAGTGCAAGGACCAAAAAGTTCTGCTGTAAGGATTGTATTCCAGGGTCTTAGGCTGTCTGTTGGCTCCCTCACCCAACTGCACTGCTAGAAATGCTCCAGGCTGTGCAAATTGCAGACTGTCATTGCAAATACCTGAGGGGAGTCTGAAGGAGACTGTGGGACTATCACTCTTTGAGGAGCTGATGTGACCTACAGCGGGTTGGACACTATGCCACTGAGAAGGGTAAATCCTCTCAGAGGAAGAGTCCGAGGGGAGTGTATGCACATAACTATTTTACATTTTAAGTTGATAGCCACAAGTACTAAAACTTGGGGGAAACCCTACTGAAAGTGTTGTCTTTAAAAGATTTCTTATTGCCAATATTCACACTTGTTTCAAGGACTGTAAGTAACTATGATGTAGTCATATATAGATTTATTTAGTAAATGTTTTCCTTCTGAGATTTTGTGTCACTGACCTTCTATCAGAGATTTAACTCTGTATGATATTTGTGGGAATACACATATATGAAAGTGCTGAAAAGACTACACTCTGGTCTCTAGTGCAGCAGAGAGAGAAGCTACAATACAGGCAGAGGGAAGAAATACTATATCTGATTTAGCATACTGCCTTCCCCAGACCTGTTACAGAAACACCCACAGGCTCCAGTCAGGACCCCATTGTTCAAACACAGACTTGTTTTTGCCCCAAAGACCTTACAATTTAATTAAAGGCAAGACACAACATGGAGGAAGAACAAGGAATAATAAAATCATAAGGCCAATTGGGGAAGGAGCTAGTTTCCCATTGCAACTGGCCTATAGACAGACTTTCTGTCTCTGGGTTTGTTTTTCCTTGATTACATTAGAGAGAGTCAGTGTATCCCAGAATAGTCTGTAGAGGTCCTGTGCTGTCAGAGTGCCTCTGCGTGTCTTAAGCCCAACTTGGCTCCATAACAACGCCGCCCCAGTGGAGCCATTCTGCCATGGACTTGAAGCAGCATAAGTTTTGGTGTGGAATCTCAGGGGAGACAATGCATGGAGATAGTATGCTCCCTCCTTCCGCCCACTCATCACCACCTGAGCATCCCTCCTCCAATCCACTCCATGCTTAGGCAAGGATCCAAGGAGTTTTGGCCCCATTGTGGCAGGGTGGACAATGAATTCTGCAAAAACAATGTGGACATTAAACCACAATGAAAACAATTTTAATATAATTCTAGGTAGAGAGGAAAGGGAAAGAGAAAGAGAAAGAGAGTGTGTATTTTTAAAAAAATATGGGATCAGCTACTCAGCTGATGTGAATTGATGTAATTCCACTGCAGCAAAGGATCTGGTCCCCAGCGTAGGCAAGGAACTGTTTACAATCATAAACCAAAGGAAAAATGATTACAAGTGAATAGCACAGTCAGGAGAGACAGATTAGGCTATAAAATTCCAAAGGCTTTGGCAGACAAACATTTTAACACGAGATCGAATTTAACTATTAAAGTTTAATGAATGGCTTCTATTAGGAACTGCTGTAAGGTCTGAATGGCTTTTTGCATACTCTGTATAGGAGGGGCCGTCAGTGCGTAATTGCTGTCTGGTTGAAACAGCATTAAAAATTGACATTCATTGTGTCTCGGTGAGTCAAGCAGGAGAATGCATTGGTAAACTAATGAAATTAAAATAGGTAAAAAATAGGTTTAAGGTAATAATGGTATCTGTTGTAATCCTGTCTATCTGTGAATACAATTTCTGCTTCTTACACTCCATCTAAAAGTAATGAAAGATACTGGGACAAATAAATATCCACTGTAAATTACAGTTAAGTGAACTGTTGGAAGAAGCAGACAAAAGTTATTTTCGGTGAATTCAGATGTTTGTAGGTACCCAAAAATAACTTTCCTATGTTGAGTCCAGGAAAGCCATATTTGCTGTTTTTGAACAGCTTTGGATTTTCTCAGTAAACTGTTCTCCCAGCTCTGCTAGTAATGTAATAAGCACTTATGCAGCAATAACAGGAGTGAGAGTGGCTTAGGCAATATCTTTAACCTCCAGAGACAATGGAAAATGGAGTTTACAAAGGCTCAGTACTATAATGCACGTATACAAAGAAAGAGTATTTTTGGGGTTGAAACAAAGAGGGCAGTAATTCACGTAAAACTTTCTGGAATGTTTACAAACGTATAAATAAACCAGGAGGAGGAGGCTTTAAACCATTGTTAATAATCAAAAGAGTCAGTAGATGGCATGAGAGACTTGAAAATTCAATGTGAAAAGGTGTTCCCTTCTTCAACATTGTGCCCTGTTTCCTGTTTTAGCACCAAGCCCTCCACTTTGTGGATTCCCCTGGTCTCTCATTCATCAGTTGTACTTTAGTTACACGAAGCACATTTGTTTTTCAGTTTACTCACTAACCACTTGTTCAAACATGGAGCGAAATCCTGGCCCCATTAAGATAAATGGGAGTTTTGTCATTGACTACAATGGGGCTGCGATTTCACTCATTATTTTTTGAAGTTCTTATAATGAAGTGTAGGCATTTAATTTCCAGCAGCAACCTGATCTTAACTTTTTCTTCCTCTCCTGCCATCCTGGATCCCTTGTTGCTGGCTGCAGTATAATATCATACTTTCCCCAAATGACACCCGGTGTCCTTTCAAACTAATGAATCAACAGGACCCTAATAGAAGCATCTGATTGGTCCAAACTGTTTATCACCTTTGTTCAGGAATGAAAAGAATCTGTTTAGATCAACCTTTTCTCTCTTTGGCTTTATTTTAAGATGATCTAAATCATTTCGACTCATTACAAAGAGGTCAGTTTTAATCAAAACTCAACACAAGCAAATCAGACATGCTGTTTTGATTTCTCCAAATGCCTCGTTTTAAAATGTGCTGAATCCTGAAACTACAAGCCCTTTTCTTATCACTAAAATATACCGCATTTGGTAATGAGACCTATTGGAAAAATACCTTAATTTCTATCATCATGGACTAAATTGTGTAACGTATACAAGAATAAATATTAATATCTATGTATTATTAACTCTGTGCAGTAGGTAGATATTGTTATCTGCAGCTGGAGAAAATGAGGCTGAAAGACCACTAGACTTGCCCAAGGCCACATTGAAAGTCAGTGTTAGTGCCAGGATTAGATTTTAGGACTTCACAGACTCTCAGGCCTACGGCATTCTTCCAGCCCTCATTTCATTACACAAGTGCAAATGAAAATAAAGAAGAGAGGGGTGAGAACCACTCAGTGGTCTGGCAGGGCCCCAAAATGTCAATGGTATACTTGTTACAGCTGCTGCACCCAAAAAAATCAGCAAACTGAGATTCAGGCTCCAAACACTTGCAAAACACACTATAACAGATTCAAAAGTGAGGGAGCAAAGTACAAGGTTACAGCTTTTATATTTTCTGTTTGTTTATTGTAGATAAAGGGAATAGAACAAAAGTCAGTATATGATGAATAAAGCAGCAGAAAAGTCAGATGAACAAAGAAACTCACCAAGAAACAGAAGAACTGTGTGAACAGCGAGGGCTGTCAGCCAATCAGAAGAAATCAGAGCTGGTGGCCTTGCTGCACTTACACGCCATGAAGAGCAATGGGGTTTCTGCCCCAAACTGGGGTCCAGAGAAGTCCCTTTTTCTCCTACAGGGCATAAAAGAGACCAAGCAGATGGTTCCCCAGATGATCCAGCAGAGGTAGCAGTGATGGTGAGAGGTCCAGACCTGTGGAGGCAGGAGTAGAAAGACTGCTTTTGAAGGAGAGGTGGACGACGCTGGAGGCCAGGGATCAGGAAAGTGGAGCAGAGCTGGAGCAATAGAAGCTTGCTGCCCAGAACAAACAAGCAGCTCGAACAATCAAGTAATGCCCCTGGGACCCAGGAGGAAGGGCATAAGGGTGTGCCTGATCAGGGGCTAGCAAACAAGCAGTGGGGGTATGATGGATGCCATCACTCTGCCTGCAGTCTTCAGCATTATGGCCACTAAAGGTTTTTCTGGGCATTGGCATGTGGGACCTTTTTTCTTGTTGTGTTATTTTCTGTAATGAAGTAACGGGGTTTAACTCTGAGGGCTCAGGTAGAAGCCTAGGAGGCGCAGACTCAGTGGCTGAGGGGGCAAAATTGCTGTCTACCCTTGCCCGGGAAACTGAGTCAGGGGTGAGTGTGGCTGTAGCACAGCAAAAAGGTGCTGTGGTCCAGAATCTGCTAGGAGCAGCCTCTTCCTAGCATATGCACAACGGGCCGTAGGAACCATCACCTAATTTGATCCACTTGTTGGATCATTAGCTTCCTCGGCCCGGGCCGGATATTGATGGGGAATGGGACATGAATGCTGAGCCATGGCCCCCTCTAGGAGCCGTGAGACACTGCTACAGCTGGGAAATGCTGTGGGACAGGATTCCGCTGGCAACCTGGAAACTTGGCACAGCAATAAAGCGATGTGGGTGATAAAAGCACTGAGAAATTCATGCTATCTCGTGTAACCTCCCCTTTCCTCCCTGGATTATTCAGCAGCAGGCAACACTCGCCTGGGTGTCTGATGTTGACAGTAAAAGAGATCCTGAGTATCCCAGTGGTGATGTTGGATAGGTGGGAATCCCCTATCCACCCCTCTGCTGCTGTCCCTTTACTGGACTAGTAAAGGAAATTAATCTTGGTGGTGCCTGCACCTGGTTGGACCCTGTACACATGCAATGGCATGCCTACAGGGCATATAAGAATAAACCTGAGCTAATCTATACAATGCGTCTCAATTAAAAGTACCAATTATAAACAATATGCACCTAATATATGTAACCCTTCTGCCAGGCCAAGTTGATAGCAGCAAGGGCCGGGTTCAGTACACAGGGGTTCCCTCTCATCAAAGCAAATACAAAACTGGCTCGAGCCCCCACCCAGTGACCTGGGAAAATCTTACACACCCCCTGGGCGCCTCGAAGAGGCAATACTTCCCCTCTCGCAAGCACGGAGTCTCGGTGTAGTAGAGAATCTTTAATTACATGAGGTAAACGACATCAGCATTAAATTGGGAAAACACCACAACTAGTGTTCATTAACCAAACCATGAGCAAAGACCCACCCCAGAAAATTGGGCCACATCCTTTCCCTCGGGTTCTTGAGTCCCAGAACCCCAAATGTCTCTTGAGTCCAGCAATCCTCAAATCACCCAAAATCCAAAAAGTCCAGCCCCAGAGTTCAAAAGTTCATCTGCAGAGTGTTACTCCCCAGTCTGGCTAAAATGTGCCTGTGTGTGGGGGAAAGAGGTAAGGGGTACCTTACGTGTCCTGAAGCTGACTGCCCCACAGGGCTCTGCTCTGCTACGCTGTCTCACGAACGGCTCCGCTCCACCACGACCGGCTCCACTCTGCACAGCTCGCCGTCTCACGAACAGCTCTGCTCAGCTTGCCGTCTCGCGACCGGCTCCGCTCCACCACGACCGGCTCCGCTCCACCACGACCGGCTCCGCTCTGCACAGCTCGCCGTCTCACGAACAGCTCTGCTCAGCTCGCTGTCTCACGAACGGCTCCGCTCCACCACGACCGGCTCCGCTCGGCACAGCTCGCTGTCTCACGAACAGCTCGGCTCAGCTCGCCGTCTCACGAACACACCGCTGTCTCACGAACGGCTCCGCTCCACCACGACCGGCTCCCTCTGCACAGCTCGCCGTCTCACGAACAGCTCTGCTCAGCTCGCCGTCTCACGAACACACCGCTGTCTCACGAACGGCTCCACTCTGCACAGCTCGCCGTCCCACGAACAGCTCTGCTCAGCTAGCCGTCTTGCGAACGGCTCCGCTCTGCACAGCTCGCCGTCTCACGAACAGCACCACTGCACTCTAGATCTTCCGGCTCCCCACTACTTGACACAGTGCTCAGTGATTTCAGCTCTCAGTGATTTCAGCTCATAGTAGTGGGGGCCTTAGTGCTGGTGCACCATAAGGCCAAAGTGAATGCAGCACAGTACCTGTAGCAAGACTCTTAATAGACCCAAAATTAGCTCTGACATTCTACAGTGGAGAGAGACAGAGGTGCAATTGGTGCTTCAGGCCCTCACAAAGGGGCCCACACCACCAGGTACTAATACCTGTCTCAAGTCTCTCTCCCTTCACAGAGTTTTGGAACCCATGTCCCTTGCCTAGCGAGTGCTACTCAGTTGATGGTGAGTCCCTCCATCATAACAAAAGGCCAAGTACAGTTCCAAGCACAGTTCCCATAATCAGGGTAATAACAATTTACTCTTCCCGCCCCAATAACAGAGACACTGGGGATCCCACAACAGCCAAAGTGACCATTTGGGCAGTTATGGCCTCATTCTAGGCGGGGTGGGTGTGCCTATGCAAATTGAGATCAGCCCCTGAAGTTCTTTTCCACTACTTGCCACACCTCACCACCAGATGTCAGGGTGGAGCCCATCCTGACTCTGCTTACATATACACTTAGTTTACAGTTAACGCACCTTTACTTAACAATTTAAAACCCAAGCTATTACAGACTGAGGTGAATTAAAATGAGATTAATTAAAACCAATTTAAATCTGCAAGAGGCAGTTCAATAAATCAGTTAATAAATGCAGTTTGCAGTAGTAAATGAAACTTATCTAACTTGCATTTACACTGGCACCATTTCCTCCACCTCGGTGCGTGAGCGTCTCTGAATTTCAGAGTTCTAAACACTTGTGTAGGTGCACTTGAAGACATGGGCATAGTTTGGGGAGGTGCAGGGAAGGCCTTGCCCCCCCAAACAGAGGTGAGGCCTGAGGGAGGAATGTGAGGTCATGTGCCACACCCCTCCCCCAGCTTTCTGTGAGTGCTGAACTGCCCTGCAGGGCCTATTATGCTCAATCTGTTGGGGGCGGGCGGCAGACATGCCAAACCCGAGGGAAAAACACAGAAATTGGGCTTCTTTTTGGCTAATTGGCTTGCGAGTTGCTTGTTGACTAGTTTTTGGCTTGTAGCCTGTTGCTTCTTTGGCTTGTACCTTGTTGATTGTTGTAGCTTGCTGCTTCTTTTTTTTGATTGACTCCTGGCAAGCAGGAGTAAGGGGGGGGGATAAGCAGGGGCAAGGGGCAAGCATGGGCAAACGGGGGGAGAGAGTCAGGGGTGCCCAGTGGGCCCACCACAGTCCCAGACTGCACTCTGGGGGTGGGGGGACGTTCACATAGAGTGTTGGAGTTCTTAGTGATTGGCTTGTTTTGGCCTTGTTTTGAAATGGAATTAGCTTGATTTTTGTCTTATTGTGAAAGTCAGGGTGCTTATTTACCATAGGTCAAGCCCTGCAGCCAGGCAGCCCGGTGAGGCGGGGAGCAGGATGGAGCAGCTGCTCCAGGTTGCTACCTCAGCAGTTGGACGCTACCTCTTGGGTCCTAGTTCCTACCTGTTTCCTCTACAACAGTGAGTTCCCACAGGGGACAGGGAAAGGGGTAGGAAGTTGGGGAAGAGACCGTGGAGAAGGGGGGATAGGACAGGGGAAAAGAAGGTGATGGGAGAGTGGATTAAGTTGCCCCTCCCTACCTCTTCCACTTGCAGTACCCCCGTTCTGTCCCTAATGCTCTGTCCCTTCTGCCTGCGGCCCACCCACGGCACCACCCTTTCTGCCCCTTCCCCAGGCCTGCCCCTTTTCCATCTATGGCCCCCCCATTTTTCCCCCCACTGCGGCCCCCGTCCCATTTTCACCTTTCTCCCCCACCACTGTGGCCCCCAGACTGGAGAAGCTCTGTTCCAGTTCCATGGCCCCATGGCTGCAGCAGGACATGAGACTCCTCCAGTCCCAGGACTGCAGCAGGGCATCCAGAGGCGACCCCTTGCGCTTCTGCGGGGAACCAGGGTTGGAGTGTCGGGGCTTCGCCTGCCCCACTCACCCGTCTGCCCCCGGCACTTCTGCGGGAGAGTGGGTCAGGCACGGGGTCTTCCCCTGCCACCCTACCGAGTTTTCTGGGGAGAGGGTCGGGGTTGGGGGCTGGGTTTTCCCCCATCCTGCAACTTCTGCAGGGGAGCGGGTGGGGGTGCTGGCATTTCCCCTGCTGCCTGGGCTTCCCCTGCTGCCCCTGCACTGGGGTTTCCCCACCTGCCCGGCACTTCTGGTGATTGGGGGCAGGTGCTGCTGCAGGGGCTTCCCCTGCTGCCCCATGCTGAGGTCAGGCGGGAGGGGCCGGGGGCTGCCCTGGCAGCCTGGCACTTCTGGGGGCCAAGGGTGGAAGCTGCCAATGGGGATTCCCCTTCCACCCTGCTGTGGCTTTATATGGGGGGATGTGCCCATTTTTCCAGGTCCCACCAATTGTCCGGGACCCCTGGGCATGGACATTGTGGGCCCAGTGGATAATCCATCACTGGGGTGGGGCTTTGGGGGAAAGAGGCAGCAGGAGGGCAGGGCCTTGGGGAGAGGTAGAATGGGGGAAGAGCATTGGGAGTAGTGGTGGGGCAAGGCCTCAGGGAGGGGAGGTGCAGTGGAGGCGGGGCTTCAATGGAAGGGACAGAGTGGTGGGGCCGGGCCATAGTTTTGGGTGTTGGTGGACCACCACTTCTAGGGAGCTGCTGGAGCTCCTGGGCAGAAGTGACTCTCATGTCATGGCCAATGGCCAAAACACCAGTATCAAACTCATGGGGGAGATTGTGATAATCAGGGTGCAGATATAATGTTGACAGGCCCCGGTCATTGGTGGGCAGGATTGAACCTGGGACCTCAGTGCATGAGCCTCTCATAAATATAAAGGGAAGGGT
The DNA here is from genome assembly GCF_965152275.1 of Natator depressus. Taxonomy (NCBI): domain Eukaryota; kingdom Metazoa; phylum Chordata; order Testudines; family Cheloniidae; genus Natator; species Natator depressus. The sequence continues at coordinate 81,483,224 of NC_134241.1, read as the reverse complement.
AAACACCTTTAAATCCATCCTGGCCAGAGGAAAAACCCAGCAGCCCTGTAAAGGGTTAAGAAGCTAAGATAACCTCGCTGGCACCTGACCAAAATGACCGATGAGGAGACAAGATACTTTCAAAGCTGGGGTGTGTGGGGGAACAAAGGGTTCTCTCTGTCTGTGTGTTGCTTTCACTGGGACCAGAGCAGGAATGCAGGTCAGAACTCCTGTAAAAAGTCAGTAAGCAATCTAGTTAGATATGCATTAGATTCTGTTTTGTTTAAATGACTGATAAAATAAGCTGTGCTGGATGGAATGTATATTCCTGTTTTTGTGTCTTTTTGTAACTTAAGGTTTTGCCTAGAGGGATTCTCTATGTTTTGAATCTGATTATCCTGTAAGGTATTTGCCATCCTGATTTTACAGAGATGATTCTTTTACTTTTTCTTTAATTAAAATTCTTCTTTTAAGAACCTGGTTGCTTTTTCATTGTTCTTAAGATCCACGGGTTTGGGTCTGTGTTCACCTATGCAAATTGGTAAGGATTTTTATCAAGCCTTCCCCAGGAAAGGGGGTGTAGGGCTTGGGGGGATTTTGGGGAGAAAGACTTTTCCAAGTGGGCTCTTTCCCTGTTATTTTTGTTAGATGCTTGGTGGTGGCAGCAATAAGGTCCAGGGAAAAAAGGTAAAATAGTTTGTACCTTGGCAAAGTTTTAACTTAAGCTGGTAAAAATAAGCTTAGGGGTTTTTTTCATGCAGGTCCCCACATCTGTACCCTAGAGTTCAGAGTGAGGAAGGAACCTTGACAGAGCCTCTACTGCCTGAGTTAAAAACCATATGGCTGTTAGCTAAGGCTGTAGAGCAGACTCATTAATCTCTCTCTCTAAGTGGTCTAGGTTCCACTACATGGGACAGAACACCACATCCAGTAGTGGTGGACAGACACCCCAAGGAGAGAAGATAAGGGTTAACTCCCTCCACAATAAGAAGTTCAACCAATTGATTGCATATACTGTTATTTTACTGTAAGAGAATACCAAGTAAGATATTTTATGAAAGCTTGTAATGCACTGAACTAAACAGTCATTTTGAGATATGTTTATGGCTTAAGGTTATGACTGTATGTGTGTATGGCAAATTGCAACTGACCTCAGCAGCACCTCACAACAGCATGGTGACGCAATCAGGTGGGGGTGGGGGCTACCTCTGAACCAGACAAGACAGCCTTCAAGCACCAAGCCATTTTCCAGCCTGGGAAAAAAACAATGAGGAATCACCGAAGCTATGGGACCTGCTTGAAACTGAAATGTCTTCAAAAACGAAGCCAGGCGAGCGTTTTCTCCTCTTTGAATACCTATAGTGACTGAAGAACATCCCCCGGCCCCACCGCAAACCTTTTTAAAATGGAAGGGGTTTACGTGAAACTGAGGGACAGGCTGTATGTAGGCCAGAAGCTGTCCATGAAACACTGACACACAGGTGGTATGCTGGGAAACAGTTCAAAGGCAACTTGTATTAGAAAAGGGATTTTATTTAATGTGGAAGTTAAAGCCTGAGGTTATGTCTGTGTTTATTTACTGGATAACTCATATATGTTTGCTCTTTCTTACCATTTCATCTTTGAATCTGTGGTTTTGTTATTAAATAAACCTTTTGTTTATTTTTACCCTAAGCATGTCGCTGTGGTGCAAACTGTGTGGCATGTGTGCACCAAAGAGAACTGATAACGTAGGGGAAGGGGAGCTGGATTCACACCTTTGGGAGTGCTGAATCAGAGGGGAAAAGTTAGAGTTTCTGGTACTTAGGAACTCAAGAAAGATGGATTTGGGGAGACTTTGGCAGGGCTGTTGAGTCACCCTGCAAGGAGTAACTAGGCTGCTGGATGCCAGAGTGACTCTGCACTTGTGAACAGGTTATTGGTCTTAGGGATCTGAGCCACAGTTGCACAGGCACCCCCAGGCTGCAGAGCAAGTGGTGACAGACCCCCCTTAGTAGGGTTGCCAATTTTGGTTGGACATATTCCTGGAGGCTTCCCCACATGACATTATCTTTAATTAAAGATTAATCCTTAATTCCTGGAGACTGCAGGACAATCCTGGAAGGTTGGCAACCTTATCCCTTACTGGTCTGGGTGCGCTCCAAAACATCCTAAGGGGCTTAACTGAAAGGCCATTTGCCTAGCTTGCTACAATACAGAACAAAACTTAAGCAATTCATAGCAGTTGAGATGCAACAGTGAAGAAAGGTACAGTACATAAAAGCCTTGACTGTTAAATATACATTTTAATACTCAGTAGATAATTGCAATGTGAGAGTTGCTTTATAGCATAGGGCAGTACTGAATTCCAAATGAGCTTTAAATCCAAACTTCAGCCAGCCTCTGAAATAGGTCTGAAATATCACTGCGGTATATTAGGGCTTGGTGCATTGGCCTTTTGACACTTACCAATATAACATTGCTCTTAATTCCTTTGGTAAAATGAGTTTGTTCTACAAGATTCCACCCTCCCCAGCCCCACCCCAATTCCAACCTGTGGCTTTACGAGCTTTCATTATATTTGAATTTCACAGTTGCAGCATCAGTGGCTTCTTTCTGTCTTTTAAAGATATTCAGCTGCCTCAGTGTGGGGGCAGTAATGAACGAGCACCATCACCTCCAGAACAACAGACAAAAATAAAAGCTGTGCCTTAAAAATGGAAAAAATGTGAGCTGTGGCTAACCTCTGGCCTGAATGGAACAGAGGGAAGCAGGCATGCGCTCGTTTCACTAGCTATGGCTTCCTCATCTGGTCGAAGCTGCAGTCTGAGCAAAGCCTTACTGGAGAAAGTGCAAATGGCTGCCACTCTGTGCACTTCCGTAGCAGAAATGAACATCTGCTCCATCATCATCTTGTGCTCCCGGCACATACACCTCCCGGCTGTCACCTTTCCTTTTGTCAGCGCTTGAGTGCTGCGGAGCATTCTAGCTTACAGCCGTTTAGAATGTGCCAGTAATGCTTCTGAGTGGACCTACACGTATAATACTGTCCGCTGATTTCAGTGGCCTGGAAATAAAACAGCTACCGCATGGCAGCTGCAGCACTGAGCCACAAGAACGTGAAACAATTATACATGTTGCCTGTAGGGTTTCAAAAACCTGTCACAAGTTGCTGAGCTAACTTCTGCCTTCTGATGCTTAGGACCAACTCCCACTGAAGGTGGTGGGACTCATTTTAGTGCACCTGAGTGCTGAAGAAGGTTAAAAAAAAGTTTAAATTAGCAGCATGGTCTTCCTCCCTGTTTCTGCGCTTCAAGCTCCCTGCTACTCATCACTAGCAGCCTGACCTTAAGTCAGGTGACTGGCCTGCAGTTGTTACTAGGGATGAGCATTGAATACTCAAGGCTCCGCCCTTCCCAGTTTTCTGTATGAGGCTATCACTGGGGACGAGCATTTATTGTTTCAGGCAGTACAGCGTAGTGTGCCTAATTTGGTTAATTTTATTTAAGAGGGTGCTATACACAGGGAAATGCATTTTTACTGTCTTTTCCTTGTTGCTCTTGTAGATCTGAGGCTGCCACCCCTGAGACAGGAACATAACACTCTCTGCATTTGCCGTAATTTATGGCATTACTGTGTTCCCATTATATAATACACTGGCTTGTATATGTGATTGTGTTTCCACTCTTGAGGTTGATTCCACTGACTATAAACAGCCTGTGTCTTACTTCCAAGGGAAGGAATTCTCTTTTAGCTGACATAACAGGGGCTTATATTTTTGGATACTGCAGGTACCAGCTTGATCAGTGCTGATTACTGAGGTATCTATAGGTAGAGGGCATGGTCTATTAAAAATAGAATTAATTCATAATGGTAAAGAGTATTTGGCTTGATCAATTTTCCATAGTAGTACCTTTTGAGCAGTAAAGCTCCTGTTAACATTTCTCTTCACTATCGTTGTTTTACTTGAACTGGTTTACTGGAGGAAGGTTTCCCTGTCATAAACAGGTGGCTTAAGAGGCAAGAAGATTTGTCAGGGCAAAGCTGCCACATATGGCAGTGGGAAGTGGCCCAGGCTCAGTGGTGAGCTGGAGCCGGTTCACACCGGTTCGCGCGAACAGGTTGTTAAATTTTGAAGTAGTTTTAGAACCAGTTGTTAACCCGCTTCCCTGCAGGGGGTGATGAGGCTTTGATGGGCTCCGGCTGGGAAGTGATGTAATTCCTCCTCCAGCCACTGGGGGCGCTGCACTGCGGGAGCCATGTGGGCTGCCGCCTGGCCCTGGGCACGAGCCATGTGGGCTGCTGCTGCTCCCCCCCGACCCCTGGCCTTGGGGCTCCCAATGCTGCCTGGTGGGTCCCCGGCTGCTCTGCTGGGCCTGGGCTGCATCCTGCTGCTCTCCCCAAGAGTACCCACCACCCTGCCCGCAGCCAGCCCCCGTCTCCAGCCACCCCCTGCCCTGCCTCCAGCCATCACCTCCCCTCCTGCCTGCAGCCAGCCCCCATCTCCAGCCACCCCCTGCCCTGCCTCCAGCCACCCCGCACCCTCTGCCTGCAGCCAGCCCCGCCGCACCCCCTTCCCCCCCTCCAGCCACCCCCGCACCCCTTACCCGCAGCCAGCCCCCAACTCCAGCCACCCCCTGCCCTGCCTCCAGCCGCCCCCGCACTCCCTGCCCTGCCTCCAGCCACCCCTGCACCCTCTGCCTGCAGCCAGCCCCTGCCTCCAGCCACCCCCTGCCCTGCCTCCAGCCACCCCCTCACCTCCTGCCTGCAGGCAGCCCCCATCTCCAGCCACCCCCGCACCCTCTGCCCGCAGCCAGCCCCTGCCTCACCCCCTGCCCTGCCTGCAGCCAGCCCGTCTCCAGCCACCCCCCACACCCCCTGCCTGCAGCCAGCCCCTGCCGCACCCCCTGCCCTGCCTCAGCCACCCCTGCACCCCCGCCTGCAGCCAGCCCCTGTCTCAAGTCAACCCCTGCCCTGCCCGCAGCCAGCCCCTGCCTCCAGCCACCCCCTCACCTCCTGCCTGCAGCCAGCCCCCATCTCCAGCCACCCCCGCACCCTCTGCCCGCAGCCAGCCCCTGCCACATCCCCTGCCCTGCCCGCAGCCAGCCCGTCTCCAGCCAGCCCTGCACCCCCTGCCCTGCCTGCAGTCAGCCCCTACCTTCAGTCAGCCCCTGCCCTGTCTCTAGCCAGCCCCACAACCCCTTGCCTCCAGCCAGCCCCGCACCCTCCTGTCTCCAGCCAGCTCCGCACCCCCTGCCCTGCCTGCAGCCAGCCCTGCACCCTCTGCCTCCAGCTAGCCCTGCCCCACGCCCCTGTCTGCAGCTGGCCCCACGTCCACTGGTGCCCTGCAGTTCCCAGGGCAGTAACCCTGCACACCTGCTTCAATGAGGGGGGCAGGGAGCAGCTGGGAACCACTCATGTGCACACCCTAGGGTGACCAGACAGCAAGTGTGAAAAATCAGGACAGGTAATAGGAGCCTATATAAGAAAAAGACACCAAAATCTGGACTGTCCCTATAAAATCGGGACATCTGGTCACCCTAGCTCACCCCCAGGCGGTGGCAGGGACCTACACATGTGAAATGGAGCTCATTTCTATTTCAGGCCCATCTTTTTAAAAAAGAACTTTAGGCAGGGTTAACATACACCTGTATTTTCCTGGACAGGTCAGGCTTTTTGGTTCTTAAATCGCCATCCGGGAGACAGTTTTAAATTTTAAAAATTCCTCCCAGGAAAATACGGACATATGGTAACCCCGTTGGTACAAAAAATACATACTGGGGCACATCCCTTAAATCAGAACTTTTTATAGGGAACCAGTTGTAAAGATTTTGGCAGCGCATCACTGCCCAGGCCCAATAGAGGAGCTGACAGTAGCTCAGCTTGCACTTTGTCATTTTAATGGGAGGAGGCGTGTAAGATGCTTCATCTACCCTTTTGCAGTGCAACTCTACCGAGGAACTAGCAAGTAACAGGGATTTGGCCTGAAGAAGAGGTTCGTCAAGGAAGAATAAGGAGCATCTTGTGAACACTGTATTACAAATAAAAATGTAGCAGGAGAACTGGTGTTATTGTTCCTACACTGAATGGAGTTGATGGGAAAACTGAGGATCAATATTAAATAGTTGTCTGAACAAATTTTTTCGTTACTACTACCACACGCCAGACAGAAGCTGACCCTTACTGTTGGACTTTATTTTAGATATGTAATGTATGGGTATTGTTGTTATTTGTATCATATTTTTCTGTCATTCTTTTGGTAATTTTACTCAGTGTTTTACTAATTGTTTTCTAAAGTTTTTCTAGGCATGAATTTCATGGATGTACAATAGAAAACGATCAACCAAAAAAGTTCCTTTTTATTCTGGTAGCCTTTGAACTAACATCACATCCTTTTAAATTCAGATCAAAATGGGGACTGTGTCACACACACTGGCTCTCTGGAAAGCTACTGTGGGAGCCTAGCAGTTCAAATCATTCTTTTGTACTGTATACTAAGGCTAATGCTTTTGTTGGGAGTGAAATTTTTTTTTCCAGAACAGTTCCGAAGCACTGGATTTTCCTTTATACTAGAAAACATAAATGAAAACAATTGTGTACTGTATCTTTAGTATGCTAAATTATAAAATCCTTTATACAATAGCATGTTAGAGATAGCCATAATCATGTTTGCCTCTCATCACCCAGTGAAAATACTTTTAAGAGAGGACCAGTGTAATTATATTCCAGATAAAAGGAACCAGAATATTATACTTGGCTTGATTGCTTTGTTGATAAGAAGCTGGGGCGGGGGGGGGGGAAGAGATCTGGATACTTATTTAATGAGCAACATATTTATTAAGCAGCGTGTATTGTACATAATGCTTTGACTTTGTACGTAATGCATTAAGCTTACCTATTTTTAAAGCATATTTTTTTTAATATTTTACTGCAGCTATTGCATTCCCTTTGCAGCTGTCCAACTATTCAATCATTTGGGAGAGTACATCTATAGCATATTGCTAAAGCATTAAGATGAACTACAATCGTCAGTGCAGGAACAGTCAGTGTCAGCATCCACAGATGCCACAATGTCCTCGGCTGCATATTTCCTGTCACTGCTCCTATGCCAGTCAGACAGGCTCACAGCAGAATCTGTCAGAAGAGCAAAGCCACATTAACTAACATCAAGCAAATTAACACTTGAAAACATTTCAAGGCAATATTATTTTGATGGCTGCCAACTCTTTCACCAGACAAAGAATATGGGTCCAATCCTGCCTTCACCATTAACATCTGACTGACCTATTGACTCGGAGCAGGATTTTCATCCGTGGTGTAATTACTATAATACTTCCCTAAAACAAAATGAATTGCGTTTCATGATGCACAAATATAGAAAGCAGGAGCTTGTAAAAGTGCTGGATGTGACCGCCCTTTAAATAAGAGCACTCTGTAGAAAAGCACATTAGCCATCTCTTTTCATATTATCACTGCCTGTGAGGCTGGAGTGGGTGGGTGGATATTTCATCTCTCTGTTTAAGTTCATTCTGAAAGATAAGCCCTTTGGAGAATTTTCAGAGGTTCATAAACTTCTAATTAAAGTTTTCCATATATTCTCAAAACTGGCAGAGCAATGTCAGTTTCAGTATTAACCTTACCAGGTTGCTTTATCAACAGCAGCTTTAATATATCATAAACCCCTACTGCTGAAATAATCGAAATGGAATAATATTCATCCTCCCAATAAATATTCTGAGCTGGTTGGAGGTTTAACATTGCATATGGAAGAATATTAGAACCCACATTTAGATTGTTTGCCTAAGTAGAATGTGCCAACCTTTCATAATTTTATCTCTAGTTTGTTTTCTCAGACATATAGGCAATATATTTACAACATGCTATATTATACCAAGAGAAAACCCAGAACTGTTTGTATGGGTTTTGGCTGTATCAGTCATTCATACTCAATGAATGAAATGTTAATGCACTATTTGGTGGAATTACACTTCTCTGACCAACTTGACACACAGGTTTTGTATAATAAACTATAAAACATATTATCCCAGCATGATGCTTGAGCTGTTTGTTATTAAAGATTTAATATTTTAAAGCTAGAAAATGAGAAACCCTAAAGCGTCTGGTTTTGATTTGCTTTTGCTTAGCTTTTTCTCATGCCTTGGTCTTCTAAATTTTTGCATACTAAGGGCCCAATCGTGCGACCCTTAGCCCCATAAGTAGTCCTTACTTCTGCAAACAGTCTCAGTGGCATCAATGGAACTGCGTACCTGAGTAACTACAATGCAAGTGAGTCAGAGGTTGTAGGATCTGGCCTATCCGGCAAACTTGCCTGAAGTATAAACTGCAGTATTTGGCCATAGATGTCTAGGGCAATAGGGGGAAATTTTCCCCTCAGTTCTGCACAGCAGTAACTTCCCTGATATTATGCTCACCCTACATGTGTGGGCCTCCCATTGCTGTCAGTGATGTGGGCTCCCACTTCGTGAGGAGCAGAGTATCAGGGCTGAGTTCTCCCTGTGTGGATCTGAGAGAAGAATTTTGCCCTCATATGTAGGAGTTCATTTTATGAACCTGCTTCTCCTGCTATTCATCTGGTTCATCAAACAAAAACAACAAAAAAAGGACATCTCTTAAAGAGTTCCACTGTAATGCTGTTGATTCCCAGCCTGAGGAAAAGCAATCATGTTACTGAAGAACACCAATGGCATCCTCTACCTTCTTCCTCCTCCTCAGGAAAATAATAATAATTAATAATATTAAAAAAACCCTTATTAAAAGAGCAAGAAGCAGAGGTGGTAGTGGGCTCTTTTGTCTGAGGTTCAATAAATGAACCAGAGAAACCTGCAGCCGCTGTGCAAGCATCAGTGACTACGATGACTGATTTGGCTGATTTTCTTCTTTTCATTTTGTGTGAGAATGAGACAAGTTTATTACAGTCTAGTATTCGGAAGCAGTGAGTGGCCTAGGGTGATGACACTTCACAGATATGGAACATGGACACAAAAGAAAATCTGTGAAACACGGATATGACAAGATTTTAGAGATAGCTTGGCACTGAGGGAGTCTTTTCTTTTCTTAAAAGGATTCATCTAGTCACATCACATGGTGCTGTCCGTATGCTATTAGCTCACTGTGTTACTTTTCTTATTGGTTGTGTGAGCTGGGATGCCGACTGAAGAGATATACCCAATGTTTTCGTGAACTGTTTCGGCACATTGGGTATTCTAATAATATGAGCAAAGCATGATGATCTTCAGGAACATTGTTTAAAATCAGTCAGAGAACACTATGTTCTTCTTCTGGTGTAAACTGAGTTCTATGGAGCTATGTCAGTTTACACCAGCTGAGGGGCTGGCCCAGAAGTTTATCATGAGGAACAGAGCTGTACTGTTGTAAATTGTGTTTACTTCTATGGTACATGTGAGTTGTGTGATCAATTCCTGTACATTTAAGGATTTGGAAGTAATGCACCAGAATAGAAGTAACTCTGTAGACATGAGGCCTGATTCTCCTCTCAAACTTGTGTGAATGCAGAGTATCTACTTTATAGACAACGGAGTTGCGTTAGTGTCAAGTTGATATAAGTGAAAACAGAATCAGGTCCATGCTTTTTAAAAATTTGATGTGTCTGAGAGTTAAATACCTTCAAAAACAAGCTGTTTTCTAAAATAATCTGGAGAACACTTTAGCAATATGTTTTTTGCTGATGCATTGCACATGGGCAGAGCATGGCAGCCTAATCACACTGTAGTCATGTCACATTACGTGACTGACTTTCAGTTTTTCACTCATCTTGGTCTACATGAAATAGCAGATTGCAATGTGACTAAAAGGACTTTTTGTTGCTTATCACAACTCAGTGAAACATCTGGGAGGCATGACACATTTTTATTGGTCACTGCTGACCCTTTTACCATGGCTAAGATTTTTTTCAGACAATACCATCCGCCAAATAATCCAATTGGCTTCTAGCTACCCATGATTGTAATTGCTTATGTAAAATATTAATGGGGTTAGGAAATAACAGCTCTGAAAGCCAGGTGGGCTAGTTGGGGGTCTGTGTGATGCTGTGCTATATCTTGACTAACTGATCTGACAGAGCTCCTCTGGTATGTGACAAAGAAAGTAAAACAAAACAAAACAAAAGAAAAATCCTACCTTTTGGGAAACAGGAGAAGCCAACTTTAACTGAGGTTTTCTCAGTTGGAGTACAGCCTCTCATACACTGCAGTATCCTGTCAACAGAGTAACATGTAGATTCCTTTCCATCAATAACAGGATGTCCCTTCAGTTTCACATAGCGGCGTTGCAGTTTACACCCTAAGAGGAAAAAGAAAAAGTAGTTAAACCCTAAGGAATACAGAGGCTCTAATCTTTCCTTACAATAAGAAAAGTCCATATTTTCTCCTCAGGTTTTAAGTACAACTCCCCAGTGACCCATTTTCACAGCAGTAAAGGTGGCAAGAGCAGGACCACAGTTAGTGGGGAAAACTGATTTTTGAAAAGGGAGTTGTGTTTAAAAACTGATGGCACAGTATGGCCCAAATGAAATCCTGTAGTCCACTCTTTTAGAAATAGCACCTCTTGAGCCTGAAAGCTATTAAGAATAGGTACTGCTGTAAGGTGTAAGAATAGGGACTGCTGAATTGCAGTGTAAGAATAGGTGTAAGAATAGGGACTGCTGAATTGCATTAGGAAAAATGGGAGTTGTTTGTGAGTAGATATGTTATGGCAGCGTTTAATGATGTCAAGACCAATTGTTGTATTGGATGATTTTTATAATGTTGCAATTATCAGCACTAAAAGGATAATTAACATTCACAGGATGCCATCTTGTTTCCTGACATGCTTATGGGTATGATCCAGCTGCCACTGAAATAAATGGAAAAAGCCCATTTGACTCTATTGAGACTCTTTACAGGACCAAAGTAAATGAAAAATACTGCACTGTTGGAGGGAGAGTAGTAGTATTATAAATACATGCAAGGAGACACACTTATACAGAAAGAGTATTTCCCATTGTGCATCCCCCCCTCACCCACCCTTTCTATCAAGATCCTCCGATGGGGTAAAATGGAATTGAAGTCAATGGTGCTATGACAGTTTACCCAGCTGAAGATCTGGCCCAATGTACTAAAATTCTCTTTGTGCTGTTTATAACATATATAGTTTGTTTGATTAAATTAAGTTTACAGAGAGCAAGCTGATTTAGTGCACACTCCTGCTCTGAAGCAAATCAGTGGTGAAACATCCACTGACTTCAGTGGGAGCAAGACTGGGTCTGATTTTGCCAGTCATAGAGTAAGGAACTACTTAATATGAGTAAATGTGGCAGAATCAAGCCTCTAATAGTAAACTGAATGTGAGAAACAGATGTCTTTCACTTGAATACAAAGTATTCAACGCTTCAGATTCATTGGGAGAGTTCTAAATAACGATTAGTTATATAAACAGAAAATGAATGATAACAATGGTCCTTTTTATTAACAGGTAAATGTTTCTTTTTTATTTTTTGTGTTTTTAGGGGGAAAATAAAATAAAAATGACATTTTCTCTAAGTAGAAATTGTGTTCAAATCTACTGACCTTCGGCGCAGGTTTCTTCTACCAATACCCATGAATGGACAAAAGCTGAGCAGCTGTGTGCCAGCCTATGATTGGGCATGAGTAGTTCATTTTGCTTTTGTCCATCATTATTTCCACAAATACCACAGGTCCTTCCTCTCATCCATGAAACGACAGTAACCTATAAACATAACACATTTTGCTGTCGATGCCGATGTGTTGGCCCATTACAGTGCCAAGGTGTAAAAGAGAAGAAAGCTAGTAATATAACAGATTCAAAAGTACCTTAAGTGTCGAGCCATCAAAAGTCACATTCGCCAGCCCTTGGTCTGGAGCTTCTACTACAACTGTTGTTTCATTTCTATAAATTTTAATGTTTTCTGTAAAAAGATACGACCGTTTATGATGTTCCTCTAATTTTGAAATGAAATGATCTAATCTCAGGGATAATGTAAATAATTATTAATTTACTATTTCCATCTGAATACATTTTTTGTGGAGAAGTAAGGTCAGAAATAAGAGTTTTTTCTTTTTATTTGCAAAATGCTTCTTCTCTAAATCTATATAGCTACCATTGACTTTTCTGTCTAGTCAACAGAGCTAGCCTGATTTACACCAGCTGAAGATCTGGTCCTAAATATCTAGCTTCCTCTATGATGTTCATCATCATGGCATTGCACCTACATATAAACAAGTACCAACATATTCAAGCAGCTTTGAATGCAAAATGCTTCACATTTCAGTGAGAAGATTAATCCTTATGCTTTACAGTGGCAAGCACACAATACAAATCAATATAATAATGGGCCGGATTCACTTATTAGTAAAATTAACGGTATGTCAGTTGAAGTCATGTATGTAAAACCAAAATAAGTCACAGGAGTATCAGGCCCACAGCTTTTCTTAGTATTGAATTATTTTTTACATCTAGAAGTCCTCAGTAAGCTTGTAAAATATTTTGGTCTAGATAATACTTAGTCCTGCCATGAGTGCAGGGGGCTAGACTAGATGACCTCTCGAGGACCCTTCCAATCCTACAATTCTATGATTCTATGTTCCTGTAAATATGTAATTTCTAAATAATTCCTGGAAAGGTGGGTAACACACTGTACCTCTTTTATTTTGATACACCTTGCTGCGTGTTAACACTGGTCCATCATTGTATGACACGAGGATAGAGGAAGACGCAGAAAGATAGAGTCTGATGCTTCTTGAAAGAAGAAAACAAACATGTTTAACTGTGGGAACATTGATGTAAATGACCAACACAGACACAGCCCCAACTTCAGCATCCAGATTTTGAATATGCCCCCAAAGTTCAACATCGGTTGGGCTTAGGGCTCTGGTTCAACACTTTCCTCGAAATGAGAAGCGCAAGGAGGTAGCTGTGTGGGGGCTGTTGATAAGCATTACCTGAGAAATTGAAGAGAGAGGCTGGAAGGCAGAAGAGGATTGCTGGTATTATGATTTAAAAAGTACCCAGCATTTTCCCCAATGCAATAAAATTTAAACGAACTGCCTAAAATTCTATACAGCGACTCAAGAATTATTACACTTACGATGAACTAATATTGATGTACACCTCCCTGGAGGAAGAGCGGGGATCGACTTTTCTCGTCACGATGATGAATTTGGGGTGAGCAGTGCAGTCTTGAGCTACCACAAGGTTGCAGTCTTTACTGAATGAACATCTGTACTTCACTTTGTCAAATGTTTTGAAGTTCTCTTCCTTCACTTCACATGTGGCTGAAAAATAACAATAAAAATAAATGGCAGATGCAACTGTGCTGTGGAGATTGTCAGGGAGATTTTGAAAGCTGCCCAAGAGGTCTGAATGGCCAGTTCCCATTAAAATCAATGGGAATTGGACAGCCAAAACTCCTTGGCAGCGTTCAAAATCTCAGCCTAAGTATACATACTTAAGAAAGGCATGGCAGCAACATAAAATGATCAATCTATGTGGAATTATACTACTGTGTATCCATCACTTATTTTGATAAGCAGCTGAAAACAAACCATCTAGTGATAGTCTAATTTTAAAGACACTGTTACTATCACATTCCTGAGAAGCTAAAAGCTGAACCCATGACAAAAACTAGTAGCATCTCTCCAAATTTTGCCACTGTTTGTAATAAGTATCATTAGAATTAGACAGACCCAGTCCTACTAAAAATCATGAAATCCCCCTTCTAAGGAAAATAAATAGGATTGGAAAACTCATGTCCCTGCCCTATATCCACTATGTCATCCCTCTTGTGGTGGGTATGACAGACTCTTGGAAGGGACAAAGAACAGGGCTTACAGTGCTTGTAGCCACTCGGGATGTGTGAAACCCATGCATTCCTAAGCATGTATACAGACCTGAACTCCCTACGTCCCTCTTCCAACAACTGCTGAGAAGGCATCACCTATGGTTGGGGTAAGTGTAAAGGTAAGGGTTGCCAAGTTTCCCCAGAAGAACACTGCTGGGAAAGACAAAGCCCAAAGCTGACGGGAGACAGAGTCACTGGAGGGGCCAAGTGTTAACTACTACAAATAATCATTGCTCATTTATCAGATACTAGACCAGAACTGAAGTAACATTTACATTGATCTTCTTTAGCTATCAGTGAAGATATTTCTGGAAGGAAATTCCAAGCAGTCACTTCTTGAGCCTGAGAAGCTGGTGCTGGGCTCACAGGCAAAGCAAATGGAAGTGGGAAACCCTCATAGTAAAGGGTTAGCTGAAAAAGAAGTAATGAAAATGCTTTAGGATATGTTTAGTCATACAATTTGGTCAATCATACAGAAAAAAAGACCCCCCCTTGTTAAAAATTCCCTAAATATGTATTTGTATAACTGGAGTTATTACAGTCTTCCCAGGACACTGTAGGCACCCAAACCTAACATATACATTTTTATAAGCTCATTATCTATTATTTTATTATCATTTGTACATTTTCTTGAGAGATTATCTTTGAACAATCATTTAAAGACATAGGGAATTAAGATGCACAGGTGATGTTTATGGTATTGTTAAGTGTCTTCCTTAAAACGAAAAACCAAACCAAAGAAACCATGACACCACAGGGTGACTGAGTAATAAGTTCCCTGTGCCTTATGCTGTCCCACTGCAACTAGGTACAGCAGACTAAAGAGCATGCGCTAGCTGCCAGTCTTAGAGAATGAAAGCTGGTTTGATGTGATTTTGGTTGAGCTCACATACCATAGTGAAAGACAAATTAAATATACATAGATAAACAGGTTATACACCACTCCCTCCTTATCACATATGAAAAACCCCTGGAAAATTGAAGTACAAGGGTAGGTTAAGGACACACTTACTTCCTTTATGGAAAGCCAAGCTGTTATTAATTTAAGCCAGACTCACTAGGGGACATTTTTCATAAAGATGCACAGGGATTTAGTGGACAAAGACCAATTAATCAGTTGGAGTCTGCAGACTACATCTGTGCAGGCTGCTGTGAAAACATAGCCCTTCTTGTTTGTTCAGAGGAGTGCTTCATTTGGGAATTCCAAGGTTTGATCCTGCAAATCCGTGAGTAATGGACTGCAAGAAGCCCTGGGCTGTGGGACTCCAGCACCAGGCAGCATATAGGTGCAAGTAAGGTTAAGCATTAGCCATAGTCTTCCTCAATGTATCCTTTGTAAGTCACATACCCCATACTCCTGAGAGCCCAGGATAAAAACAAGCAAAGTGTGTGGGCAGGATGGGCATATCTGAGGAGATATCAACTTAAGTGCCACCCTCTGCATAGAAATGAAGGATTTGGCTAAAGTCTTCCCCTTTGGGCATTACTCTGCAGGCCGGAGTGAGTTGGTTCTGTGCAGTTGGTGTCTCTTTCATTATGAAAGCATCAGGTTCCCAAGGACTTCCGGTCATGCTGATCACTTTTTTTATCTTGTGCTTTATGGCACACTACAGGATCAAGCCCTGTGTAATCAGGCTCTACGGTAGCTTGTGTAGGAGGGAAGGGTCTGCATTTTTCCTTTCTCAGAATTAGCTTAGATGTATTACAAGTAGAAAGTATATTTGGAAAAACAAACAAACAAACAAAAGTCCCACATACCCCAGGAGCCTTTATGACTGTATTAATTGTCCGTGGTGAAGTTGCAACTGCTCTTAATACAACCTCCCGAGAAGGATTTTTCTGATACACTTCTGAGAAGCCCATCACGAGTGCTATTCCAGGAACAAATTCCATAGCTCTAGAGATAAACAAGATGTGACATACTCAGAACTTTCATAACACCAACCAAAGTAACAAGAACAACACAACAAATAACTGCATACGTTATAGCTGTCCTCCTTATCCAGGATGGAAGTTTTGTCCAAGCCATCTTCACCTGTATGGCTGGATTCCTTGAAATTTGGCCTGTGGAAGCTCTTGCTTCAATTTTGTAGTCCCGGCATTCCTTGCCCCACCTGAACCTGGCCTTTATGAGGAACAGAAAAAGTCATTAGAATTTTGGAAATGAAATCATATCACAAAAACATCTGTCATCATATCAAAATACATGATCTTTTTATGCAACTTCAGTGAAGTCTTCAATGCTCCTAACTCATTCACTAAAATATACTTGTGGAGGAGTTTTGGCTACATCTGGAGGAATATGGGGGTGAACGGTAAGTGTGGTAGGCAAGGCTGAATGTTCCCATTTTGAACGTTCGGAATCTTGCACTGAAACATGACCTATAATTCTGCAGTGTGACATTTTGCTGAGATTCATTACATTTTGCAAATTCATAATCAATCTGTATAGTTAAAAAAGACATGGTGTATTCTTCTAGAAATTTCACTTTTACAAAAAAGTCTGGTTCTGCAAAGATAAACAATTTTCACTACTGACAATTCTGATGAAACTTTGAAACTGCAGCCACAAAATGCAGAAGTCTGGAGATCACTATACATGTACATAGCTCTGCAAATGAAGGCTTCCATGACTGGGGCATGTGGGCATTGCTGTACAGAGAGGCTTGAAAATAGAAATTGCAAACACAGTGCCCTAATTCCAATGCTTTCAGGCATCAACTCACCACCCAACATCACTTCAGCACCAATCTTATATGGAAAGAAGGAAACAAAATGTCCTTGAAGTGGCAAGGTGGATGAGGTAAAATTTTGTATTGGACCAATTTCTGGTGTAAAAGACAAGCTTCTGAGCCACACAGAGCTTTTCTTCAACTCTGAGAAAGGTACTCTGAGCAGCATAGCCAAAGGCAAGATGGAACACCTTGTCTCTCTAATATCCTTGGACCAACATGACAGCTATGCATCATACAATACTTGAAGTGGCAGTCATCTGAAATGCACGTATAAAGAAAGGAATGAGCCAGATCCTCAGCTGGTGTAAATTGGTACTTGAGCTGATCAAACATTTTCAGATTTTCAAAATTTAGCTACAAATATTTTGCAAACAAATTTTGAAAATTTTCACAAATTTATTTTCCTGTTTTTCAGAAGGCTTATAAAGGGAGGTTGACTTTTTTTCAAAAATTCAAAATTTTAATGAAAAATATTTGTGAAAAATGCCAGGAAAATTTGTTTTCCTTGTTTGACCATCTCTAATCAGCATACCCATCTGGTTATTTGATACCCTCAGGCCTTTTAAAGCTCTGACTTGGTTGAGCCAGTTCTATCTTTACCTGTGCTTTGAGAGGCAATACTACAGAATCAGCACATGCTTTCCAGTTAGTTTCAGCAAGCTGAACCACAACCAGTTGCATATCGACTTTGGCAGCAGCAGAGTTAATATATGCTGTGGCTTGGTAACCTTGATTTTTGTTGTCACTCCTAACTGCCCGAGCCACAATGGTGAGTCCAGGTGGAAGTACGTCTCCCAGGAAATTGGGCTGAAAAACAAAACAAAAGTGGCAATGCTTAACTGCACATGTATAGTCAATGGTGAACGTTGGATTCATTTTGTACTGCACCGATAGCAGTACAGCAGTACAGAGCCTGGGCTGGTTGAGAATGAACATAGTTCCCGATTCTTATGGTTAATTCAGGGTAATTTTGGTGGGTTATTCTCCTTTTTTATCTCAGTAGAATAAAGAATTTTAAAAGATGCAGTTGTCTTGACACAAGATCCACGGCTCACTTAAGACATATCAATGGACTTATTAAGATTTTGTGTATTATTTTTAATATTTAATAGATTTCTAGAACACTTATTGGATATTATTACCACAGCAATATATTCATTCAGAAGCAACTCCTCTGAGACATAATGAGAGTTGTGAGTTCCTTATTAATTGCAGTATTCACACAATATTATGAATCCTTTGGATATTTCACTATGTAGTTGGGCCAGGCTGGTATGCTATTATTAAGATACATTTACTTGGAATGGATTCAGAATACCACACTACGGATAGTGAATGTTAGTGAGCTAACCAGTGCTTAAGGAAATATTTGTATCTCCCTAAAAGTAATGGATCCGTTTTACGAGCACATGGCCAGATTTTGTCTCTGTTACACTGGACGTACACTGATGACTTCCGTGGCTCTACTTCGGACAGCAAGCATTGCAAGACTAGGATTTAACATTTAAATGTACAGGTGGGTTTTTTCATAGTTCTCACTGAATATATAAATTATATAGGACACATGCCTAAGTTGTGTTTTTCAGTAGAGCTGGTTGAAAATTTTCTGTCAAAACACTTTTTGACGGAAAATACCCTATCAATGACATGGCAATTTTCCCCACAAATTTCAATTTTGGAGTTTCCATTAAAAAATTGAAAATCTTTCCATTTCTAGCCACCCAAAAATGAAACTTTTATTTGAACGTTTTTGACTCCTGAAGACTCCAAATAAAAATAATTATTGAAACATTTAATCAAGAAAGGAACTTTTAACATCGTTGGTCACAATTTTTCATAGGAAAGAAATCATTTCTGGTTTCAAAAAAGATCTCCCTGTCGGGCATTTTCTGGGGAGTTAATCACTCATTGGGGTTAATGGCTGGAGGCAGAGGCAAGGTCAACAACTCCTCTTACGTGGTCTAGATCCTAGGCAAAGAGAAAATTTCACCTCGTGTGCAAAGCTATAATTGCTGCTGCTGCTGCTGCTGCTGCTGCTGCTGCTGTTTCTGCTGCTGCTGTCTCTGGAGCTGCTGCTGCTGCTGCTGCTCCTGCTGCCTGACGGAGGGGAAGATGGAGATGAAGATGAAGCTGATGATGATGATGATGATGAGCTGCTTGACGACACCTGACCTGGAGTCTGGAAAAGAGAAATAGGTAAAAGACGGTGGGACACGTATCTGGTCAAATCCAGCTCTTATCCTGAAAACTCCATCTCCTAACTGGAAGCTCTTGCGGCACTAATCAGCTACTACGTCACACGGAGGCACCGAAGCCATGTAACGGATCATTATAAAACTAGAGCCGGTTAAAAGCATTTTATTTGTACAAATAAGAGCAGGATTTTTTCATTACAAATTTCACAGAACAATTTTCCTATTTTGTGACCAACCCTAATAACAAGAAGTTTACAGGAAGAGTCCATAAAGCTGTCACATTATCCCCCTTGTTTCAGGGCCTCCTTAGAACTCACCTCGGCTGTGATGCACACAGAATCTGCCTTCTGGTAATGTCTAGGCAGGTGGCAAGCTCTTATTACGGCTGCTGATTGTCTAAGAATTCTGCACATAGCTAGTCCGTGCTAAAATATCGTATTATTTTGTTATCCCTAGTTGTAGGGATAATTCTTCAGTGGTCACATTAGTAAAATGACATACCATATATTGTTTTTCCTTTCCTTATTTTGAGTGCATGTCTCTCCTACACATCTCTCTATTTATAAAGATCCTCTTCTAGACTATCTTTCTCCTCACTGTGTAGAAACAACATGCACCAAAGTGCCTCCTTCTTTTGTATGTTCCTTGTAAGGGTATCCAGGATGAGGATAAATAAGAAAGGGCTCAATGCTGATTCCTGATGCACTCCCACCTTTACCGATAGTTCTTCTCTTTCACCACTATGAAGTTCTGGCTGTTGACATCGCACCTACATATATGGCTTGAACAAGCTGCTCACAAAGTTCTGCATCATTTTCTCCCTCATACACCTCCAGGTGACTTTCCTGGGAACTTGGGCAAAGATCAATGAACACTATGTGAATATTTTCCCTCTTCTCTCTGAATTTTTCTCACTCGCTGCGTCAGTGCAAAATCAGCATCTATTGTCAATCTTCCTCTCAAGATAATACTATTCAACAAAAATGATTAGGGGGCTGGAGCACATGACTTATGAGGAGAGGCTGAGGGAACTGGGATTGTTTAGTCTGCGGAAGAGAAGAATGAGGCGGGATTTGATAGCTGCTTTCAACTACCTGAAAGGGGGTTCCAAAGAGGATGGCTCTAGACTGTTCTCAGTGGTAGCAGATGACAAGGATAAGGACAAGGAGTGATGGTCTCAAGTTGCAGTGGGGGAGGTTTAGGTTGGATATTAGGAAAAACTTTTTCATTAGGAGGGTGGTGAAGCACCGGAATGCGTTACCTAGGGAGGTGGTGGCATCTCCTTCTTTAGAGGTTTTCAAGGTCAGGCTTGACAAAGCCCTGGCTGGGATGATTTAGTTGGGGATCGGTCCTGCTTTGAGCGGGGGGTTGGACTAGATGACCTCCTGAGGTCCCTTCCAACCCTGATATTCGATGATTCTATGATTCCTGGCACGGAGCCATATGGGTTTGCTCTAATATCTGCTTCACTTCTCAGTGTAATGATCATTAAAGAGAACACTTAAATATTGGACCTACCGAATGGGACTTGAAGACGAGTCGGTACATTTCTGGAACGTGCTTTTCCTGCAAAATTCCAAAACAAATTATTGCCGGCAATGATACAACAACCGCCACGCCACAGTCACCTGTGATACATTAAAAATGGTTACCCAGTCTGCAGATGAGTCATAGCTGCTGCGACTGGCGTATTTAGACTTCGCATGTTTCTTCTCCTCTTTTGGATACGACTCCTTGGAACGCTTCTTGGCATCATAGCGAGTTTTATCAGCACTTTCGCTGCTGCTGCTGCTGCTGCTGCTGGGTCTGCCGAAGGTGGCTTCGCTGCTGCTGCTGCTGCTAGGGCTGCTCTGCTGTGTGCGTGCAGCCTTGGAATGTTTCTTCTCAGGAAAGCCTCTCTCTTTGTCAGCACTGGTAGCGCCTTCAGTGGGTGGTTTCTTAGCGTGTGTCTTCGCTGTGTGTCTTCCTCCAATAGCTTTGCTGCTGCTGCTGCTGCTGCTGCTGCTGCTGCTGCTGCTTTTCCCAAATGGAGATAACTTCTTCCCTTTGGTTTTAGAACGCCCTTTGCTGCGGGGCCCTTCCTGCTCATATCCTTGATGCCACTTCTGCTGTTTCTTGCTTGATGGGCCCGATGAAGAGTCAAAGGAAGCTGCATCCTTCTTCTTCAGATTTATCTTTGTGGCCTTAGGCTGAGCATCACTGCTGGACTGGCTGCTGGATGAGCTGGAGCTACTGTTGCTGCTGGAGCTGCTGGAGCTGGAGCTGCTGGAGCTGGAGCTGCTGGAGCTGCTGGAGCTGGATGACGATTTTCTGTCTTTTCGGATTCGGAGTGATTTTCCCTAGTCGAAGACATGAGCAGAGAAAGACAATTATTATTCTGTTCGCTGGCGGAAGTTTTTAAGTAAAATGCTCTGCTGAGAGAAAGAAGTCTTTCTGCTGTCCTCCACAAAGCAAGGTCGAGTCCCCAGATAGAGACTTCATCTCTGTTTATAATATATTTTAGTGATGTCCACACGGGATGGTGCTCTAAACCAACACATTTAGATGAGAATGTGTAGAAGGTATGGTGGATAGAATTACGCATGACTGAAGTTAATACGGTATGATGTTATTTCCTACACTATCTAAAGTACTAAGTTTGCCTTGTTATTGTCACTTTATTTGCTATTAAGAGTTTACCAAGTATGTGTATATTGTCCCCTGCAAGTCTAGAAGTGTATATATTATATAAGTACCTGGGTCTGGACTGTGGGATCGTCAAGGATTTTCTTCATTTTTTGAATTGCCTCTTTGCCGGAAGCTAGTTCAGTTTCTGGGTCTTCAAATGTTACCAAACGCACCATTTTTGCAGCAGCCTGAGCACCTGCTTGAATTGTTACTTGTATTTTCTCAATTGATGACTCTGTATGGACTGACATGACATGGCAATTATTATCACTGTTACTGGTTATTGTTATTAATAGAAGGAGAGGATTACAATAGCCCAGAATGTGCCAATTTCGGCTTTTATATTGTATGTGGGAGATAAAGCAACATTTTTTGCAGTTATATTTGCATTTGGTGAAAATGGCTATTTTTGGTATTTAGTGACTTTGATAGTGTGTCATGCAAATTGAACTTACATACATTTTTCAGTGTTGAGCATGACACTAGATTCATTTCAAGTAAATAAAAAATTGCAGATAATCCAGTCAGCACATCCAGATCACTGGAATAAATTGCTTTTTTGACCAGAGTTTATTGGCGGTGCCTTACTTGGCAACAGCTGTGATAAGAGAATTACACATTTGTTGCCATATGGGTCTTGACAAATTAACATGAATTTCTGTGTTTATATATTAATTAATTAGATATTGAGCTTGCCGCTGGACATTTAAAGGATTGTCCAGAGTTCATGCCACTAGCCTGGGACTTGGGAAATCTTTGTTCAATATCTTCCTCTGCTTCAGATTTCATGTATGACCATGGGCTAGTCATTTAGTCTCTCTGGGGTGTTGTGATGATAAATATATTAAATATTGTAAGGTGCTGAGATACTAAGGTAATAGGGGTCACGAAAGTGCCTCAGATAGAAAGACAAATATTTATTAGTTTCTCTCAAGACAATAGTATTTACCTGGTTTGCAGGTAAGTTTAAAAGCATTCTCCCCAACCAGATAATAGAGAGGAGCCTTTCTGATAAATGCAGCATTCACACTTTTTATTTCTGCACAAAATTCAACTCCAAATGTACTTGCATTGAAGCACATGGAACGAACAGATGATACTTTCTTTTGGGATGATTGTCCAGCTGAATAGATGCTTCCTGTTGAAATGATTTCTGAAGACAGTCTACCCTATTGTGTAATAAACACATGTCAATGTTAGATTCTCTGATGCTGATAATAAAAAATATAATCAAATTGTTAAATCTCCTGTTTTAAGAATAGATTCCTGTATGTTTTATAAGGTGATTAATTGATTTGCTTGAGATTCTGGTGGTCTCATATGGAATGACGCTGTTGTCAGCTGGTCAAATTGGCCATGTCATATCATGGTCAAGTAGGCCATGTCATCTCATGTTTAGGGTATCTAGTTAGAATAGAAGGGTTTAAGACCGGAAAACGGAGTTCCACCTAATTGTGCTAATTATTTTATTTTGCTTTGTTTGCTCAGTGAGTCAAGCTGTGTTCACTGAATCCCAGTATCTCGGTAACCCTATAATGACTGTAGAAATGCTAGACAAAAAGAAATGTATAGTATGGAATTCTGTCCCACCATAAACATTGAGCCAAATTGTGGAGCCCTTACTCAAGTCAATGGAGCTTTTGCCTTCATAAGGGCCTAGTAAGGACTACAAGTTTCATCAGCTAAGAAAGCCACAAAGATCTCCTAAATGGCCAAAGTGGATGCTTCCCCTAAGCATTCCATATATGGCAATCAATGGTTCCAAAGGACCCACTGAATTACAGTTAAGAGGTTGGAACTAAATCTGTGCAATGAGATTTATGGTTTCCCTAAGCAATGAAACTAACACCTAAAGAGAGAGAACCATGAGTTTCCACCAGCCAGGTACATAGTGCCTCTTTAAATGTAGTAAAAGGGTTACAATCAATTTTACTTTTTCAGAAATGAGTAAATACTTCACATTTTTGTGGACTGCCTGACAAGATTCCTCAGTTGTCAGAGGCATACTCTAAAAATAGAGCTTTTAATGGTAACTCTTTCTTTTGTAGGTAAATTCCGACTATGCTGCAAATTGTTCAAGTTAGGGTCATCATTTAGTTACTGTTCATTTAGCGGCAGTTCAACAGTCAGGGCCAGATTCTGTGCTGCAGCTCTCCACAGACTCAGCAGAGAGGCACAGACTAGGAGGATTCAACTTGTTTTAGTGCCACAGGGGCTGCTTTATCTAATATACTCCTGGGGGAATTCTGCGCCACTGCGTGCATGCATAACTAATGAGTCATGCATATTTTTAATTTTTTGTGCATAAAAAAGCTTCTGCAGTTCTGCCGTTTGTCCACCAGAGAGCGCTGTGGCGATAGAACACAACAGTAACTCCCAGAAGAAAATAACTTCTGCAGTTCTGCCTTTTTCCCACCAGAGTGCGCTGTGGCGATAGAACACAGCAGCAGCTCCCAGCCAGCTAGGGAAGAGAAAGAGCCTGCAGAGCCTTCTTCACAGAGGGCCAAGTCAGGAGACAGGGGCTATGAGGAGACAGACAGCGTGGGCACTGGTGGGGTTAGACAGGGGATCATAAGGGCTAGTGGGGAAGGATAGACTGGGGCGGGGGCTGAATGGGAATGGAGGCACATGGCCACAGAGGAAAGGGAGGTGCAGAGCCACATGGTGATGGGGGAGGGGGTGCAGAGCTACATAGGGACATAGGGTGTCTGAGTGGGGGCACAGAGACACATGGGGACGGGATTGGGGTGAAGAGCCACGTGGAGATGGGGAGAGTGGGTGTCTGAGTGGAGGTAGGGGGACACATGTGCCTGAATGAATGGGAGAGGTTAGGGGTCAACCAGGATGTGTATGGGGGAAGATCCCTAACAGTCCCTCTCCCCTCCCCCCCCAAAAAACCCCTGTTCCATACTTTTCCCACCCATACCCAACAACCCTCTAAGTTCACACCCAGGCTCCTTCTCAGCAATTATTTCCCTCTCACTCAGATCCTCCGTTACCCCTGACTCCTTCCAGCCTTTGCACTGCTTCTGAGGGGTGCAGGAAATATGGTTCTGTATTGTAGTTTAAATGAATTAATACTCAGAGTAATAATACAGACGCTCCCCAGGTTATGAAAGAGCCGACTTACGCAAATTTGCACTTACAGAAAAAGCTCCATAAGCCAGAAATAGGATTTTCAAGTCACGGAAATGTTTGCATAACGTATGGGTGTACGTTTCTGACTTATGCAAAATTCGAGTTACACAAGGCTTTCCAGAACGGAATGATTGCGTAAGCTGGGGATTGTCTGTATGTCTAGTAAGTAATCTCTTTGTCAAAAAACATTTTCTGAATCTTTTTTTTTTGTCTGTTATAGACATACTTGCTAAAGGTATTTTGAAATAAATGACCAAAAATAATTGAAACTGGTGTGATTATATTGTGTTATTTTGACAAATAAAATATGCAGAATTTTAAAATATCTGGTGCAGAATTTTTTATTTTTTGGTGCAGAATCCCCCCAGAAGCTTATAGCAGCCTCCCTATGATTGCCTATAGGCTTTTTCACAGCAAAGCACTATGGCCACTCTCCTTTGGAACCCCATCCCACCCAGGAACCAATTGCCAACATACCCCTCTGGCAGAGGCTGTGAGGGGTTCAGTACAGTGCTGTGTACACCATCCCGTGTTGCTCTTACACTGGAGAAATTCTCCATAGGGCCATTGTGTCTCCTATACGTTACTAGAGCATCATGAAGACTCTGGAATAGGAAGCCCTTACTGAAAACTGTGTCCCCAAAATGGAATTATATTCAGTCATTTGACTTGTCACAAAAACAGACATTCATCCTGAATCAGAAATGCCCCATTTCTCAACATCATATTTCATTTCTACCTGTTGAATAATCCAGCCATCGCCTTGTGGAACATTTTGTAACCCCCCTGTTAATTTACAGGAAGGCTACATGAGAGTTATAATGCATTTAAAGGGTTGTGGGCCTTTCCCATAGGAAATGCTAAAATTAATTATTCAACACAATGTTATAGTTTCTAAAAACAATTATTTTAGCCTGACACTGTGATTAAATTCCAGATTTCTTTACTATTGGGTTATTTTTGCCTCAAGGTTGTACTTGACTCATTTTGAAAAAAATAACACCAGTCAGAAACCATTAATACAAAATTCACTTCTGGATAAAGGAGATAATCTTACACTGATCAAAAAAACAAAAGGAGTGTTCAAAATCCAATATGTGTTACCCTTATTTTATCACTCTCGCCTGATGTAGAACCTGAATCGAAGGACAGCTTCATTATGTCAGGCACTGCCTCAGGTAGAAGAACCGGCGTCATCTTAGTGGCAGCTAAGTCTTCAAGATTTCGTGTAACAGCATATGTCTTAGACCTGAAGAATAAACATGAAGGGGAATGTTGTATCAATAAGCACTTCTGAGGAAAAAATCTGAATTATATCTTGTGGCATGTACTTAGCAACAAACATCCTACCTTGCAAATTACTTCACAGATATTTACAGCAGTCATCCTGCTAGTGAGATTGTCAAGCTCTATAAAGGCTGCAGAGAAATGTAGACCAACATTTTCAAAGTTGGGTGCAAAAGTTTAGGCCCCTCTGTTCATACTTAGGCTCTTAAATATGTGGCTTGATTTTCAGAGGTGCTGCACACCTGCCTGCACCAATCATTGAAAGCAGTGGGATCTGTGCATGTAAGCACATTGGAAAATGGGGCCACTTAGTCTGGTGCCTAGCTATGGATTTAATTGCTTAGCTTTTGGCTCCCATGTTTGGAAATTATGGTCTTCTTTTTAATTTTCAAAATTTTACATAGCCTAGAAAAGACACACTTGGGATGCTTGTTTCTAAATGGTTACTTCATTCTCTCTTTTTTATCATTAAAAATAATAAACACCAGGGAAAGTATGCCATGAAATGTAAATTCTTGTGTGACATATATTAAAAATGCCGTTGAAGAGAGGCGCCGAGAATCACCTGAATAAGACATCCGCAACTTGCTGCAACTGCATTATTGCTAGAATCACTGCTTTCCCCAGATCATCAGAACTTTATTTACATAGTAATATTCGGTACAGAGGATCCTAAGATGTGGTCTATGGACTGCTGGTGGTCCACGGGCACTTGGATCTGGTACTAGTAACGTGGGATAAGATTCTGTATTGCACCTTTCAGAGGCTCAGAATGAGAGGGGGGCTGAGGTGGCTTTAAGCCACCTTTGTGCCTTCCCAATCCTGGGCTGCTCCATGACCGGGAGAATCCTCCCCCACCCAGATGTGGGGCTTTTAAAGTCTCTTTACACCTCTCCAGCCCTTTTACTTGGTGTAAGGGGGCTCACACAGAGATGAGGATCTTACCTCTGGTGCTTGATCTTTATTTCTAGCTGTTTAATAGCATTAAAATACAACTAAAAATACCTTATGCATGCTCCTAACGTTTCTTTTTCATGTCAGCAATAGCTGTAGCTACCACAGGGTTGTTATGGGATTGTGAATGAGAGGAGGTGGCCTGCCTGACTGCGAATGGAGAGATGGCCTATGAGATGATCTCTATTATAATGAGGTCCACACTGTGTGAAAGTCTGAGAGCTCTCAATCTCCCCTATTTGAAAGGTGAATTTGTATTCATTTGATGGTGCTCTCTTCCTCTTGAAGACTCTTGCCATGCTGCGTGCACTGTAAAGCACACAATTGCACTTCATGTGGAACACCTCAATAAAACATGTGTCACCCAGGGGGGCTTTGTTTGCTTTTCCTGCTCTTCAGTTTTAGATAAGGACATGACAGCAATGCTCCATGCCGAGAGTGAGTAGAACCTTGAAGAGTGGAATCTGAAGTGAAATATTCTTCCTAACAAGCGGAGTGGATAAAAGAAAATACAAATCAACATGCAATTCAGATGGCTCATCTGGATAAGGGGGACAAAAGAAAAAGCAAGTGGCTTTTATTTCAGTCCCATTCAATAATTTAAATGACCACTGAACAGCAGGCTGGGTCTCCAGGCACAACGCTCTCCTATTCCTTTTTTTTTTTTTAAGTATTATTTTTTTATGCCAATAGTCTACTCCTGCCACCTAATGAAAGCGGTGGATCAATTCCTCCCTGTTGTGCTCAGAGAGCTGACAATGCAGCTGCATCAGAAGTGACACGTGTCAATGTCTGCAGAATCACACAGCACAGTAAAAACAGGCTGCAAGAGCCAGCTCTGGCTCTTTAACAAGAAAAAAACCAGTTACAAAGAGGGCCTACAGCTAGGGTATGAAAGAATCTGTTCTCTGTGATCCCCACACAAGGGAGAAAATAAAAGGGAGATTTTCCAATATATGTATTAATGTATTCTTGGATAAAAGAAGAAGCTGTTCATTTATCTGTGATATAATAGCAGCCAAATTCAATGTGTGTGTGTGGGGGGGGGGAGGGCGGGGGCGCAATTCTGTTGAAGTGGGCCCGTTTATGTCAGCAGCGAGTGTTGGCCTAAGTACTTAGCATAGGGGGAAAAAAAGAGCTATATATGAATATGTTTCATTATTAAAAAAAAGTCTTTATTAATTTTAAAACAAGGTTATGACACTACCTATAAGAACTACATAAATGACATGCAAGTAACAAACCTATGGCCAAATTCTGATCTAATATGCACCAGTGAAAAGCCGAAGTACCTCAGTTGAAATCCACAGAATTACTCCTCATTAATACCAGGAAAAATGAATTCAGAATCTGGCACAAGAATGTTACAAAAATAAAGTCTTGAACAGGTATGGCACTTCCCTCCCACACGCGCACACCACATCTCCCGAGCAATGTCCTGCACCACACATTGGCATACTTGTGTGCTCCTTTCTAGGAGAGTGAAATTATCCCATGTCACATAAAATTCTGCAATTCTGTCATTAATCTTATTTATAAGAGGCTCCTGTGAAGCAATGTCTGCCAGGCCAACATACAATTTTTTAAAAACTGGGACACAGCATTATTCAAGTGAATGTATATATTTCAATAGCTTGTCATTATGAATATGAGATACATTTTCAAAGTGTGTAGTGCATTCTCTGGCATCTCTCCATATATATACTTTAAGCACAAGGCTCTGATTTCCCCCAAAGCTTATTTACATTTCTTCCTGTAAATGTTACAGGAAAAAATATGTTTTTAAGTGGCCATCTGCTGGCAAGCTGAATATAATACCAATAAATATGCAAAGCCCAATAAGTGTGTGAAAAAGGTTTAAAAAATACCTAGGATTTGTATTATTTCTCAAATTCAGTTTAATTTTGATTGGATTGGATTGAAGCAATGCTTTTTATTTTTCATGTAGTATTATTAATGGGTAGTTGTGATATGTGTTGAAAATTTGAGTCCTAAATTTACCATCTTGTCTTGGGGCTTCAGTGTCTTTATCATCAACACTTTAAACCAATTCTTCAGAAGTCAGTGATTTCTCATCTGGGTTTTTATTTGCTGCTGGAGTCTCATGCATCTCACAATTCTCACAGATACAGTGTACCAGCCTTGATAATATTGAACCAGATTTTCCTCACAGTTACATCCACACGGAAGTCTGGTTGCTCTCAAAGCATGGGTGCCAGGAGATAGTAATGCTAGCTTCCCCATGCAGCCAATTATCTTGTCACTATCTGTAATGTCACAGTAAGGTCTCAGTGCAGGTTGGTTGGACTAAGTGACCTTTTAAGGTCTCTTTCAGCCCTGTGTTTCTATGATTCCTAGTTAGCTCACTACTGTGAAGTCCATAAAGGCTGAGTCAAAGTGCCATATTGTAAAATATAGTTTAATTATGAAGGCCGCTCAAAAATGGCTCTAAAGAGCAAACGCTTCCAACTTCTCAGCTTCCCCTTTAGAACCATTCCCAGTGGTTTCTTTAACAGAGGCTACAAAGCTAACTAGGTAAACAGTGTCAGAACATTTCCAAAATATTGAATCCAATAGATTTCTTATAACTT